>NC_064568.1:22222500-23557500 GCF_937001465.1 Orcinus orca
GAAAATAAAACTTTGCATGACCTCAATAATTAAGAAGTATGTATGACCAGAAAAGAGTCTATGTGCTCCCCCCAGAGGTTTATTATTGATATTTTAATATTTATATTTATTAAATTCACAAAGGTCTGATTAATTATGGGTATGTGCTTACCATGTGCTGAGCATGATCACAGAGCTGAGGATACAGACGTGAAGAGAAACAACCTTTACTTCCCTGGAATCTCCTATTTTAGCAAAGGAGGAAAATGAGAAAAATAAATAAGGTGATTAAAGATTGGACTAAGTGATATAAAGCTATGAAAATAATTAATAGAAAACCAAGGGACAAGGAGTGGCACCCACCTGAGGCAGTGTCCAGGTGGCCCTTTGGAGTGGGGAGCTTTGAGCTAGGACTTGAAAGGTAATGAGCAAACCATGTGATGACAAAGCATAGTATACGTTTGGTCCTGTTTCAATGAACAAAGACTTTTTTCTGGAGACAAAAATATAATAGAGCTGGGTTATAAATCTCATTGGATGAGGAATCAAGATAACTGAGTCTCTTTTCTGCCACTTAATAGCTGTATGCCCGCAAGCTAATCACATAAACTTTATGAGTCTGGATTTCTTCATCTGTGAAATGTGTGGGTTGAGCCCAAGGATCTCTAAGGTGTCTTCTGGCACGAAAAGTTTGTACTAATCCTCTCCTATCCCTACTGCATGTGTGTGCATAGAGCACATGCGTGCACATGAGCACACACACACACACACACACACACACACACACACACAGAGGACACAGGTAAGTCTCCTATTTTCTAACTGCTGCCTGGAATAAACTCTGGGCAAAATATGAAATGCTCATGCAATATAATTTCAACATAAGTGAAAACCACCATATCTATCCTTAGCATCTTCCCAAAACTCAACCTTTCTATAAAGGTCCCTGGGGACAAATGCGACTACCTTATCTTAGACGATACACCCACACCCCTCTCTCAAATTACTGGTCTCTGGCCATAGCCTCTGATACTCCAAGTGTGCGTGACTCTTCTTCCATACTCTCCCCCCAACACAGCCCAATTCAATTTCATCTGATTGGACCAGAAGTGAACGCCCAATTCAAGGAAGAATCAACCAGAGGCTGACCACTGACCAGGGAAATAAAGGGAAAAGGTGAGTTCAGGCCAAACAATCCACTTCCAAGGAAGTTGGATTTGGGACTGTGAAACATTGGATGGATTGGTAGCAGGGCAAAAAATTAAGGACACATGAAAGACTGCCAAAGCATAATGATAACAAAGCATTCGAACGAAGTCTGTGGCCTCTGTGACTGTTGAGGCTCCCAGAGCTGTTTAGATCCAGATTCACTCCCCAGTTTCATTTCCCACGAGACCCTGGCTTTACAGTATTTCCCGTCCCCTATTTCTATGAACTTTCTGTGTCCTATGAACAATCCCCATTTCTACCAAACTAGCTTAGCTGGATTTCTTTCCGCCAAATTGCATTCACTAAAACAAAGGGTGGCTCATTCAATCAATAAGCTAAGCTCCATGGAAATGTTAATGGTGACCTGATTTAGAAACAGGAATAATACATGAAAATGGGGGAAAGGCTCTGCTTTCATGAAATAGAGGTCAGATGACCATGAGGGGCTGGCAGAGGGAGAGGTGAATGGCACCTGAAGCAGAAAATGGATTCCAGAAAATATGCAGTTTGGGGGATGCCCCAAAATTGGTCTGGAAGGACCTCAAAGAGATGAGTAGGATGGGAAAATCTGACCTACAATGTTGCTAACAAGCAGTGCTTAACTCTGTAGGAAATAGCCCCCAAAGCTCTCAGATACGTTGGTCTTTCTCTCCACTCACCTTCCTCCCAGCACAATGCATCAGGTATAGTAAAAAGAAAAAATTAATACTTATTAGTGGAGGCATAAAATTCTTCTTTCAGGAAACACACAGGAAGATATTTTCTCCTAGTCTCTCTTCAAAGAACTTTGTATTTTCCCACCCCTGCATAACTCTTTAGAAGTTTTTCTTACGTCTGTGGCTTATGCGCCTCAAATTAGGGATCACGGGGAGACAAATCAAGCCCGTCGTTTTTAAGAAGATGGTATGGAGTGATCGTCCAATAGTCACTTCCAACTGCCATCTGTGACAAGTCTGTAAAACATTTCGTTTGCATAATATATGGGAACTCTATTAAAATACAGCACATTGTTAAAGGAAGTGGGAATATTCTAAGTCAAACTATGTCTCCTCATAAAACCATCCCCCTAGCACTGGCAACAAAGCAGAGTTCTCCTGTATTGCTTTAAAGAAGAAAACCTACTGCTCAAGGAATTACTGAATAGATGCTAAACCTAGTTTAATCCAACGCTGCCGACATGTTGTGAAGTTACAACGAGAAGAAGGCTGAGCAAAGGTCATTTAGCGGAAAGATGCCTGTCTGGATTGAACATCTCCTTGCTCTAGAGCAAGCAAGGACAGAACAGCAATCAGTTTATAAAACCAGGCACTGGGTGCCATTCATAATGTAGACCTATATATCTGACCTAAAAAGGCCAAAGCTCGTGTTTCCAGAATAGAAAAATGTATATCAAATGCTTTAGCTGGAAGAAAAGATCTTTATGTATAGTCAGAAGTGGGCCAGCAAACTAATATCTTGACAGCATGCTGGAGATTCGCCGGCTTCTTGGGTTTTTTTTTTTTTCCCTGCCTCTGTCCGATGACATCCTTGCTCTAAAAAAGGACATTTTGTTTGTCCAGGTGCAGAATTTTTAAAAACATGCTATTATTCTCACAGCTTCAAGCCTGCTTTTTGCTACAGATGTAGTTTTTCAAAAGCATCGGGTTCGCAAAGACCATGGTTGTTAATTAATGACCATTTACATCAGCCCAGCAGCCTAGCCATATTTCAATGATCAGTTGGGGAAAATCTGAAGGAGAAACAGGACAGGAGAGCATGGAAGAGAGTTTCTTACCTTCAGTGTTTTAATCAGAGCAGTCTAATAAAGTTATTTGTATTATCAGTGACTTCAACCTCACTGTCAAAGTATTTCTATTGAAATGCAAGCCCAGGAAATAACCTTAGGAGGCATTTGTAATAGTTTGGTTCCAACTCTGTACAGGGTGCCCAACCAGAGGCTAGAAAAACTTATAAATGGTTTTCCTTCCCAAAGAGCCTGAATGACAGCCAGGCCCAGGTCATACTTCTCTCAAGACAGATGGTGAAAGCGCAGTTTACTGTTCAGTTTTAATTCACTGCTGTCTTTTGTAAGACAGCCTCTAAAGAGAGAGGCTAAAGTCAGTCTGCCTAATTTTAGCAACACCAGGATGAAACCTTGTGTTTTCATACTATGGGTCACCTCCCTGTAGTGTTTTATGAAACTTGCCTTATATTTGTCACCCTAAATTCATACCTGGTCAAATTTAGATACTCTCCTAAAACACAAGTAGAAGAGAAGGTTGTAATTTTCTGGGCCATTTCCGCCACAATTGCCCACCTCTTGATCTGGGCAGGTGTTTCACATTTGCAGATCTCTGGCTCATCTTGTTTTCACGGCTCCATCTCTTTTATCCCATGATGTCACTGAAGAGAAGCAAAGAACCAACAAATTCTTAAATCTGCCACATCTGGATTTGTGTTTTCCTTGAATAAGATTAGTGAGTGCTGACTTGGACCAGCCACTGAGCTACCTGCTTATATTCTTTAGCTGTGTCCATCCCACGACATGGAAAGATTAATGCCATTTTATAGATAAGAACATGGAGCCTCAGATAGGTTAGGTGCCTTTTCCCAAAGTTATATGGCTCATACCTGGCTGAGCAGAAATGCACACTTGGGTGTAAGCTTATAGCCCACATGCTAACCCACCGCACTAATCAGCTCCTTCTTTAATTCCACTACCCAGGGGCGTGCTTAAGCACTGAGTCTAGAAACAAGGCCTGATCAACAGCAGCCTTACCTTTGACAGACCAATCCAGGCTTCTGTTTTGGCGAATTCCCACCTGGCCAGTAAATGCCTGTATTATTTTGTGCCTGGACTGGAAGAAAGGAAATTGATTTTCTTTGGGGTGAATGCAAAGACACTTCGAGCAGGTCTTGTCCCATGAAAAAGCTGGCTGTGGTGCACCCATGCACTCACTTATATTTAATCCCCTCATATAGTGCAAGTTCCATAAGTTCAGAGACCTAGTCTTATATCCCAAGTTTGGAGCCCAGAATGTGGCACTTAGATATCCAGAAATTTGGTCAATGAATGAATGAATTAATGAATGAGTAAGTGAATGAGCAGAGACTTCAAGATCCAGGCACAAGAGACCCCAGTGTAGGAGCCTTTCACTCCCGTGTCCTGCTTTCACCAACTGTACTGCTGATATCAGCCCATTCCCGGGTTCCTCGTCCCTGCATTATTAACCCAATAAGATCCCCAGCTCCAGCGCTTCCCTTGGGTCTCTCTCCCTGAGAAAGCCCAGTCCACCTACAAGCTTACCATTAGTTTTAGAATGAACTTAAAGTTTCTCAGGGGGGTACTTTCATACTACCCTCTGCATACCCTAGCCTCCAGGGAGTGAAAAAAAAAGAGAGATTGTTTTTATGGTAATCAGACTTCTTAACAATGAAATGGTCTTGCTAATGGTCTATCATTTTCATTCATTCAGAATAGGTTTATTGAGCTCCTACTGTGTGCCAGGTAGTTGTAAGAGCTGAGGGTATTGTGAGGATGAAAAACAAAAAGGACGACCATTATGGAACTTAAATTCCAGAGAAGGGAGCCAGTCAGTAAACTAAGAGTAAAACATAGGATGTTTTAGGAGGTGATAAACAGAAAAAAGAAAAACAAAGAATAGAAGTGGGATAGGAACTGCAGACAGCGGAATGCAACGTTAAATAGGGTGGGCGTTAAGCATTTAATTGCATTCCTCCTCCGAAGAGCTACATTCAAGTTCTAACCACCAGTACCTCAGAATGTGACCTTATTTATAAACAGAATATATGCAGACGTAATTAGTTGAAAAGAAGTCATAGTGGAGTTGGGTGGGCTCTTAGTCCAATATGACTATTGTCCTTTGATTAGAAAATAGTGTAAAGACACACAGGGAGAGCACCATGTGACTACAGAGGCAGACTGGAGTGATGCAATCATAGGCCAAGGAACACGAGGACTTCGGACTATCACCAGAAGCTAGGAAAAGGCAAAGAGGGATTCTACCCAGAGTCTCAGAGGGCACCTTAACTTGGCCTTACAGCCTCCAGAACCCTGGGAGAGAAAATAAATATCTGTTGTTTTAAGTCATCTAGTTCAGTACTTTGTAACGGGAGGTCTAGGAGACTAATATAGTGGGCAGGGAGGCCTCAACTGTGAGGATGGCATCTGATAAAAGACCTGACGTTGGTGCGGGAGCCACCCACATGGCTATCTGGGGGGAGAGGGAACAGCAAGTACAAAGCCTCTGAAGTAGTGGACCTAGCATGTTTGTGTGGCTGCAAGGAGGCCAGGGTGGTTGGGGTCAGCTTAGGAGAGGGAGAGTATTCAAGTCCAAATGTAATAAGATCTAAAGACCACGGAGTCTAGGGCTCAAACGTTAGCTGAGCGTCATAATTCCCTGGCTGACTTGTTAAAACACAGATTGCTGGGCCCACCCCTGGATCCCTAGAGTTGCAGTAGATCTGGGGTAGGGTCTGAGAATGCGCATGTCTAACAAGTTCCTGATGCTGATATTGTTGGTCCAGGGGCCACTTTTTGAGAACCCTTATTGTAGGACATCATAACAACTTAGATCCTTGTTCTGTGTGAGCTAAAAGCTATTCGAGGGTTAGAACAGAGGAGTGACACGGGAGGACTTCTGTTTTAGCAGGATGTTGTGCCTGTTGGGTAGGGAATAGACTCTAAGCGGGGGGACCGGTGGAAGCAGAGAGGCCAGTTGTAAGATAATTGGAATAAAAAGTACATAATGTGAAGCACCTGTTTAAAAGGAGTTATGAACCAGTATGTGTTATGTGTGACCCAGGGTGTTTTTTGGATGGGGGAGGAGCATTTGCCTTAGTTCGGAGAAAACTAATATATAAATAAGAGATTTGAGTTACCCTGGCCTTGAAAGCCTGGCATTCTTGGAGAACAGCACTTATTTAATAGGAGTTATATGACATCTGCATGTCACCAGCTTCCTCTCCACTCATGTCCATGCACAGCCAGTTTAGCAACCAAACACGTGTCACATCTGGAAATTCTTAGGCTGGAGGTTTGTTTTTTTTTTTTTTTGCTTTTGAAAGAGTAAAGGGTCCCTTTACTCCATCCTAATAACAACTCAGAATTCTTTGAATTTTTTTTTTTTTTGCGGTACGCGGGCCTCTCACTGTTGTGGCCTCTCCCGTTGCGGAGCACAGGCTGCAGACACGCAGGCTCAGCGGTCATGGCTCACGGGCCCAGCCGCTCCGCGGCATGTGGGATCCTCCCGGACCGGGGCATGAACCCGTGTCCCCTGCATCGGCAGGCGGACCCTCAACCACTGCGCCACCAGGGAAGCCCCAGAATTCTTTGAATTTTAAGAATTTTTGTTTGAGTAGTTAATGAGGACTTCGGTGTTCACGTCTGTTAAAGCTCTCAGATCACTCCCAGAGTGACCTTTACGAAGGTTCTAAAATAGATTAGAATACCTATTATCTTTTTATATAAAGCTGAAATCTTACAGTGGAAGAAATTTCCAATGTGAAGAATGAAACAAAATACTAGGGTTAATGATGACCAAAAAAAGTAATATTTAGAAGAGAATCGTACATCCAACCTCTTTAAAGCATTTGATTTCTATTAACACTTTCTCTTTCCACTTTCTGTGTACTCTCACCTTCCTGTGGATCTATCATCTTACTGACACACTCTCAACAGCTACACAGACGGCTTCAAAACATAATGGCTTTATTTCTTGGCTGTTTGAAAGTTCTGAATTTTGTAATTTGTATTTTATAAATAACTTGACTTTAAAAAAAAAAGGTAAATTTTGAAATACCCAAAATCCTGGAGAAAGACATAGCCTATGACCTTTCTACACCAAGGGAAAAAGTGAAGCATCTTCAAAGTGTTATTTAGACCACTTTAGTGCTGATACACTATATCAATTAGCTGTGTGACCCTAATGCAGAAATTAACTTCTCTGTTCCTAGTTTCCATATCAGTAAATTAAGGGAGCTTGAATGAAATTTCAAAGGCCCCAGCAAGCTCTAGAATTAGCTGATTTAAATTGTACCATTGTATCCTAGATTTATTTTGGCTTTAAAAAAGGGAAGTTACTTTATTTTGTGTCCTTTCTGATTTTGAAACTGAGTCTAAATTCAAACCTTCTGGGGGCTAGACTGGTAGTATAAGTGAGTGAATCAGATGAGAAGCAAGAAAATAGAGTCAAGGAGCAAGAACTGGCCACCTATGAGGAGACCATGGTGACCTATGAGAGGACCACAGGGATCTCTGACTGAAGGACACTGATACTCTGCTCTAGCTTATGTGTGCATTGTAGAAACGGAGACCTGGGCTTATTAAAAGCTTCCAGTATTTCAGGAGCTCAAAATATTCATTTTTGTTGGCACCACCTTGATCTTTAAATTGACAAGTAATTCAAATTAAAAACATCATCATCACCATGCAGACCAAACCAACATGTCTTACAGCTCAATCCAATCTAAAACCTACTAGTTTGCATGATGAAAGCCATATTGGATAAGATTTATCCCTTCAGGGGTTATTGTTGCATGCTAAGTTTCCATAAGGGAAGGATCAGGTAGCCTGAGGCCTTACCTTAATTAATTTTCTCTCTAAAAAAATAACTACTAATCTCACGCATGCCCCTACAAGGAAAAGGTTAAATAAAGCATTTATAATAACCAGAGATAGACTGACAGTCAGAAAGACAGACACAGGATACTGTAAAAATGCCTACAGGGCAACACAAACTGGTTTTGCAGAGGTGGCTTAACCAACTGAGATTTGAGCTGTACAGGCTTAAGTCAAGATATTCTGTTTCTTGGTCAGTTCCATTGGCCAACGGGTGAAAAGCAGAAGTCATGGTTGGGCTGACTGGTCAATCAACATGGCCACAGGATGAAAATTTATTTTCTTTTTCTTCCCTCCAATGTATATCTCCCCATAGACTCCATTCATTTCCAGCTTTGTAGTGAAATTACTCATTGGTCCTAAATCCCAAGCACTGCCCCCAAACTCACACCTAGAAAATAAAAAAGTGAGGATGTAATTACCACTATAAATAGGATTGTTTCTTTTATGGAAAGATTAATAGAATAAAGTAGTTAGCATCTTTAGTATATCTAAGTATTTATCTACTGATAATTCATTTAATACATGGAGGGCTATAAAAATTTTAAGAAAAGGTACATAGATTTATGGATTTTCTATATAAATAAAATTAGCTTTCTTTCAGTTTGTCTCCTTGCTATTACATCACACAAAAAATTATCTGCAAGAATTTTCACTAATTTTGGAGAATACAGTTGTGATGGTCCAAGTGAAAATATAGGCTATGTTCTGCGTCTAAAGTTGGATTCCTCCACAAAAGAGCCTGAGACAAAGCCTTGGGAATTTATTTGAGAGATGATCCCAGAAGCAGGAAGCATGAAAGGAGAAAAAGCCAATTAAGCTATATTATTGAACTGGTGATGGCTGTAAGCAGCTAGGTTCATTCCTACTGGGGGACCATCTGAGAACAAGGTAGAATGTGTCTCAGAATGCTCCCACCAAAAACCAAAGTGTCTGAGACATTTATACATGGACTCTTAGCCTCCCATAGTTGAGATTTACTGTGGGTATTACCTTGTATATAATAACCGTTCATGGCTGTAGGAAAAGTCTTTAGGCAGAAGAACAGAGAGATCCTGGGGGCATTTGAGGTAGGATGCCATCAGCATCATAGGATCAAATTTGCAGCTGTAATTACAGGTAGACTACAAATATATATAGATGCTAAATTATGTAAACAAAATTGGGACCCACCAAAAACATAGGATACCATCCTTCACAGCAGCTAGAAATGAACTGGGGTATAAAGAGAAATCTATGAATTTGCCAATCAAAGGAGAAAAGCTGTTATCCTCATATCATGACTGCCAGTTCCACTGCGTGCTGCCTATGTGTGTTCCATGTGTCTTACATGTATCAATTCATTTAATCCTGACCATAACTTTATGCCACAGGCACAATTTTTATTCCATTTTTTAACGATAAGCAAACTAATGATCAGGGAGATTGTCACAGTATTTTAATATACCAATATTAATATACCAGCACACTAGCAAGTCACAAATAAAAAGTTTTCTCAACATCTAGTCAAATTCTCTGGGAAAACAGGACTCAAGTTAGAAATGTCTCAGGGGTATTGAATTGTCAAGAAACACATCTACTGTATATCAGAAGATCCACTCATATAAAACAAGTGCTTATGTGAGTGTACCTGAAGAGAAATTCACACTGAAAGGAATTATGTTTTTTTAAAAAAAAGTATTTTTCTCTCCTGCTGGGTATTACCATTGTGGGTCTTTAAAACAGAAGCAGGCTTTTACAATTCCTTAACTCAATAGCACCACTTGAGTGACAAAGACTTGCGGGCCCCATGCAGAGACCTTACTTCTCTTTTGTGGTAACTAATAACTCCCCCACCCTCTGCTTTCTTGGCTTCCAATACAGGTTTTGAATACCACAGGGAATAAAATGGAAAAACAAGAAAGAATGGAAAAGGCACCACTGAAAAATAATGGGTAAAGTTATATCATTTTCCAATGAGCACTTTTATTCTGATTCATTGAATTTTTTTTTAGCAGGTCAGGTGGGTAAATGTGGGCATGACTGAATGAGTCCCAGTAGGTGATACTGTAATTTGAAATCCTCTTAATGTTGCCAAACCAAACTGTTAAAATGTGATGCTTGACAATTAAGACATTTATCCTCCTAGATTGGTATTATTTTCTTTGCTGTTCATGATAGATCTTTTTGTGATTTGAGTTTCAATTCTGGCTCAACTAGAGGGATTTGGTTAAACTGTATTCAACTCTATCCTATTAGTTACCTAGTTAATTCAGTTTCCTGGGATATGAAATGACACTGACAAGCAGATATACACACTGCCACGGAAATTCTTCCCATGTTGCTTAAAAATATAAAAGTGAATAAAAGAGAAAGTAAAAGGAGACACCTAAACAATGTAGAGATAAATGACGATGGACTTGGATGCCATATGAAAGTTGTCTTGTCCAACCTGTTAACATACGGTCAGACCTGCCAGTATCTTTCTTGGTTCCTTAATTTTTCTCAGAAGGTCTTAATTTTCAAAGCATATGATTCTATTAATAACTGGCCAAAGAATATTTGCATGTGAATTTTTTTTTAAATCAGAGCTTACAACAGTGAGTATGTTTCTCTCTCATGATATTATAAGAAGGGGGAAATGGACATCTTGGGATTTTTGCTTGTGCTTCAGAACCTCCTTGACACTCTGATACCATGTGCCCAGTTATGGGTAGACATAATCTGGGGAAAGGATCCATAACTTTCATTAAATTCTCAGAGGGGTCTGAGACATTTCTGCACAGCACACACACACACACACACACACACACACACACACATATACACACACACACAAACACACAAAAAACAAACAAATAAAAAACAAGGCCAGGAGAAAATGAACAACCAATGCTGAGATAATTTGACCTTTAATTACTATTGTTGAACAGGTCTTAAGTGACGAACCACTGGCCTTCATCAAGGGGTATCAAGGAGTCATCTATTCTACTACATATTATCTGATCCACAACAGAAAAACTTTCTGGGTCTCTATTTCAGCAAACTGTTCTTCTCCTGAACCCCTTGGCCGTACTCATGTTCTGAAGATAGACAGTCTTAAGGATTGCTTGAATATTCCTCTGTGCCAAGCTCCTGGCTCACATGCAGCACCTATACCAGGCTGTAAGATCTCTATTTCTGTGATCTAACTTAACCCCAGAATGTAATTGTTTTCCTAACCTTATGCCTAACTCCCTCGAATATTTATATAATTATTCTGTGCCTTGCGTATTTCTATAAGCTGCTTTAAATTCTCCTGCAAATAAAAATCATAAGGTAAAGTTCCTTGTGAGGAAAGTTAAACCTGGGCAATCAGGTCACACTCCTATCATTTTGCCCCTGACCTTGCTTTATTTTCCCTCGTAGCGCTTACAGCTAACCACCTGACATTACACTACATATCAATTTGTTCATGAGTTTTGTCTGTCACCCCAATAAAAAGTAAATGCAGTCGGTTTCAGGCAGGACATCGGCTAACATGTCCAGCCTTATACCCCAGTGCCTAGAACAAAGTGTAGCCATAACAGGACTTCAGCGGAGATTTGCTGAACGAACTCAGTTATCTGAGCTCACAGAAAAGTTAAGAGACCAGTTGTTCCCCAGAGCCCAGCAGGCTAACTCGCTCCTCTGTGCTGTTTTGATTCCTCCTTCTGAACTGTCCAAAGTGTTCAAATAGAATCATGTTTAAGTTCTGCAATCTCTTAAGTTTAGACAGAAATCGGTTCTTTATACATGAATGTTCCCTATTTAAATAACAATATAATTCTTACCACTTGTTTTAAGTGATTCTAAAAGGAGGAAATCATTGGCTTTACAAGCATTGTATAATTGGAAATCTGGGTATATTTTAGCAAAGGCTAATGGGTGCATATTTATTTTTCTGTGGAGCTGCTTTTGTGCAGTGCCTTGAAAGGAACTCTTATTAAACTTTTAATGATATTCAAAACAAGCTCTCTTTTATGTTTCTAAAGAAAATTAACATGCTGTTTGTAGCCTTATACCAACTTCAGTTTCATGACCCTTAAATCATCGTTTATACACTCTCAGTGTTCAGCAAAGAAGAAAATATGTCCCAGAGAATTTGTGGTTTGTTTTAAAGATGCATGAGAGTACAATTGAGAACTATGCAATTCATAACAAATTCAATCTAGGCAAGACAGCATACTATTCAATGCAGCCCCACCTATTTCTTCTTTCCCACAGGAGACTGAAGAATGGAAGTTATTCTATCAAATATGAAATTATGAAACACTTTAATTCTATGACAGCCATACACCAAGGACCAGAAAAATCGTTTCATCTCATAATGTTTTAGAGACCCCAGGCAAATGTAAACAGTAGACACTGTTAGACATTAAGGTTTCATTACAAGCACTAAACAGCTTAACTGAAAATCTACTGATTTATTTGGAATTTCACGGGATTCTGGTGGGAAATTTATTAAATTATTTAGTAAACTTCAACAGAAAAAATCACCATTTACTGAATCTGAATACTGCACTTACAGGCTTCCTTATTTCTCACCGTGGTTTATATGAAGGAATATGGTAAAATAACGTCTAATGGCTAACATTAATTCACCAGTAGTGATCCATTTTAATACTAGACTGTGGGTCTTCCATAAGCTGACTCCCTAATGATTAAATATTCCTAGGATCTTGTGATGAAATTTACCTCTTGTCGGTGAGACTTGTCTGGGTCCCAGAAACCAAGGTTTGGTTTTTACACAGAGAGAATGTTCCTCTGTCAACCAGTGTCTTCTGAGAAAACTATCTCCATAATTTCATCATAACTGGTTCCATATAATTAATTCATCTTCCAGAATTTCCAAATATCTAGCACAAGCACTGGATGTTATTCTTCTCTTAAGTGAGGGTGTTCTTGCCAAATATTTATGTCCATAAATTACATATAATTATAGGTGTGTGTCTGTATACACATTCAGATATTATGCACATCTATCCACACACCTGGGTATTGTGAGCATCTGTATACACATGGCTGTATATACATATTGTGTGTGTACGTACACACAGAGACATTGTGAGCAAGTTTACAGATGGTACAATGGAAACAGAGAACTAGGATTAAGCTGGGAAATTCTTTGAATAGTAGGAATTATATGGAGAGGATGGAATGAACAGTGCCAGTGGTGACACACAGTAATCATGCAGAAAAAGAATCCAATAGTATTGATGCAAGTTTATGCATTAGTCAAAAGTCCCAAGAGGTCAGATGACCAAATGAATCTGATCTCAGATAAATCTGGTGGATAAAACCTCTAGGATGATAATGGAGTAGCATAAAATGATAGGTTATCTAAATGAAAACAACAGTAATTTAAAGCAGGATCTGTGCTACTAAGACTTGATGACTGAACAGATGGGAAGAGAGGGATGGGTAGAGCTGATCGCAAGGAAGACAGCACAAGGGAATTGTGTCTCTGTGATGAAGTCTGGTTCCATCAGTGACCTGATGAGTGGAAAAGGGAGACAAGAAAGAGAGAGTATGTGTGGAAGTCAGAGGGAGAGATTGGAACATGCTATTCTGTTGGCCTTCAAGGTGGAGGAATGGGGCCACAAGCCAAGAAGTGCAGGCAGGACCTAGAAGCTGGCAAAGGCAAGGTAACAGATTCTCCTCTAAAGTCTCTAGCAGCATCCCAGCCCTGCAGACCCATCGATTTTACCCCAGTGAGATTTCCGATCTACAGAACAAATAAGTCTCTATTGTTTTAAGCCACCAGGTTTGTGGTAATCTGTCATAGCAGTAATAGCAAACTATTACACCCATTCTTACCACCAGTAGCCACTTTCCATGTGAATTTTCTAGAATGATCTTATTCTGTACTCATTGGATCCAGTACACTAGAAACAATATTTTTGGTCTGAATAAAATGTATTCATCTTCCATTCTTCCTTCCATCTCCTTAAATTAGGAATGAACAATTTATTTATTTGTGGAGGATTTTTTTCCAGCTAGAAGGATCCAAAGCATTCATGTCGTCTCCAAGTCAAACTTGGCTGTTCAAACCATTCAGCCCAGTAGACCTCACATTAGTTTAGATACATTACTTAAGATACATTTTTTTTTTTTTTTTTTTTGCGGAACGTGGGCCTCTCACTGTTGTGGCCTCTCTCGTTGCGGAGCACAGGCTCCGGACGCGCAGGCTCAGCGGCCATGGCTCACGGGCCCAGCCGCTCCGCGGCATGTGGGATCTTCCCTGACTGGGGCACGAACCCTTGTCCCCTGCATCGGCAGGCGGACTCTCAACCACTGCGCCACCAGGGAAGCCCAAGATACATTTTTAAACCAGTTTAATAATAAAGAGAGAAGTTGATTTTTTTCCTACATTAGCAAGCAATTAAATTAATTCAATTTTCTTTTACCTAATTTTAAAGTTATTTAATCCATTTATACTAGGTCTGTTAGATTAAAGATCCTGAAATTTGTTTGATCACTTAATGCTTTTGTTTGGTGATAAAAGTTAAGCTCTGGTGTCTCTAAATTGAGAAGAAGCAAAAAGTCATTTTTACAGTCCACTTGACATTCTTTCGGTTTGCTCCTTCAGTCACTTTACACGTCCCTCAAGGAAGTGTCTGTATATTTTGTCCATCATAACCCAGTTAATTCCTCATCCTGTATGTTTATTCCCATTGAGATGAACAGATCAAGGGCCTCTCTGAGGTGTTTGCCCAGGGCTCCAAAACCATAAATCTGGGACTGCCTCCTTTCCGTGTTGGCATTTGCTGCCCATGAGAGTTTAGATTCAACAAATGCCTCCAATCCCCCTTCATCCAAGACTAACCAAAAGTAGAGAGTTTATAATCCCTTATGTTGTTATTTTGCTTTAAAAACAACAACAACAAAACCAACAAGGAAAGCAACAAAATACAAGATCAAGCCCACAAGTTTTGAAATCAAAGTAGAGTTTATACAATGGTTCTCAGTCTACCTGCCATGTGGCCTTGGACAACTAAGTCAATCTCTTCTAGCTCCCATTTTCTCACATATGTCAGGGAGAAGTTACAGTATTTTAGTTGCTTCTTTAGTTGCTTAAATGAGATACAGTCTTCAAAGCTTTTACATAGCCCTAGCCTGTGGCAATTGCTCAATAAAACGCCACTATTACTCTTGCTTCTCTTAAATAACTATCTGAGTGCAAAACATAACTTTCAACTTTTTTGGGTGGCATATTCATCTGTTAAGTAAGGGAGTATGACTAAATAATAACCTTTAGTAGTTATTTTCCCTTTAGTAGTGGAATTCTAAGAACAATATAAACATAAACAGCATAGTTGCAAAAATGCAGGGATATTTAGGTAAAAGGATATGGAAAGACAACAATGTTATTTAGATATGTTTCCACAACTGTCTTTTATTAACAATCACTCCCATATTACCTATGAAGTTCTACCATGCCATAGATCATTTGAGAATATAATGAATGATCTGTGAGGGTTCTTCGATAAAAATTTATAATAAAATAAAAGCAAATATTTATTGTTTATGGCTGGCACTGTTCTGTGTTGTATGTGTACTAACTCATTTGATCCTTGAAACACACACACACACACACATATATGTATGAATATACACACGCACACATTGGGAAAGTTGTATGTGTGTGTATGTGTGTGGGAAAGTTGTATGCGTGTATGTGTATATATATAAAGATATATATATGTATATATATAAAATCTCCCTAAAATAATACCCTAATATATATTACACACATTATTATATATAATATATACTTATATATTATATAGTTATAAATAATTGATATAAAACCCTAATATTTATATGTGTGTATATATATATGTGGAAAGTATATATGTATTATATATATATTATATACAGTTGATGAGGAAACTCAGGCAGAACTTTCTTAATGTATTTATTCAGCAAAATTTTACTTTATCATTAAATTTTTATCATTATCATTATCATTTATCATTAAGTTCTAACCTTGCAGGATAAAATTGCTTTGTGATCTAACACTCTCTCTACCTTTATACTTTTTTTTTTAAGAACACACTGGACTTTGAGGACATACCTGAATTTCTAATTTGAAAACTATTTCAAATATCTAGGAAGGCTCTAATAAATTTTTATATAGCCTAGCAGGGTCTAAATAAAAGTGTAGAGTGCCAAATATGGGAAATAAACAGATGACTATGTTAATATGAGGCTTAAGTACTGGCATAAAAGTTTCAAACACTTTAAAAGGGAAATTGCGTTAAATAAAGAGTGAAATCAGGAAGCTATGCCCAAGGAGAACGACAACTCTTCGGCAGTACTGTCCAATAAAAGTGTAGTGTGAGGCATACATGTGAACCATGTGTATTATTTTACACTTTTTAGTAACATTTTTAAAAACAGCTGAAATTAAGTTAACAATATGTCAAACACTTTACATGCAAAATATATTTTCATGTCAACATGTAATATTAAAAATTATTCATGAGCTATATTACTTTCTTTTTGTCGTATATAACTCTTTGTTTTGTGTTGTTTTTTTGCGGTACGCAGGCCTCTCACCGCTGGGGCCTCTCCCGTTGCGGAGCACAGGCTCCGGACGCGCAGGCCCAGCGGCCATGGCTCACGGGCCCAGCCGCTCCGCGGCATGTGGGATCCTCCCGGACTGGGGCACGAACCCACGTCCCCCGCATCGGCAGGCGGACTCTCAATCACTGCGCCACCAGGGAAGCCCTATAACTCTTTGAAATCCAGTGTGATTTTGATACAGCACAGCTAAATTCAGACGATGTACATTTCAAGTGCTCAACAATTACATATAACTGGTGACTACCAAGTTGGACAATGCAGTTTTAGGTCTGTCCAAGCTGTGGCTGATGTCTAAGGTATTACAATAGGTTAATCTACTAAAATCATGTATTCAATTTTGAGATTCAAGAATTGTTTTAAGAAGGTATCTGTAGTTTGTATAGAAATCACTGCTAGTTACAGGTGATAGGTTTCAGCTTTGCAAGTACTGGGATCGTAGGAGGGAGGAAAAAGAACACTAGGCAGAAACAGAGGGTCTAGAATCAAGTCTCGGCTTGATTAAGTCTCTTAAAATGCATAGAGCTCATTTTTCTCACCTCTAAATTGGGGAATATTACATATTCTATGTACTTCTCTGCATCGTTCTGAGGATTAAATGAACTAATTTAAGTTAGTTTGCAGAGAATATGATATAAAGAATGGTAACAACGATTATCGTTAAGATAATGGTGATGATTAATGGTTGGTGAGGAGGAAGATGATGTCAGAATCGTTCTTTTTAAACTAAAATCTATATTAAATAATCCTTCCATAGGAAAATAATTCTAAAAATAGATCTTTACTTAAATCATTAAATTATAAAATTGTTAAAAGTAGAGCTGTCAGCCAGTTACATAATTACTGAATTTGCTTAACGGTTGTTCTTATTTTATTTATTCACCAAAATTAGATGTTTAGATCTAAAAATATGTCAAGAGATAAAGGAGGTAAGCATGAAGAACATAATGGGAATGGTGATGTTTATTTCCATGAGCTATATGAATTGGAAGTATATTATAGACAAGGGAAAAGTCATTTTGACTACATTATCATAATAAATGACTATGTTAACATTCTGTGCCAATGAAACAGATAAACCAGAGGGATATTATCTTTTACCAGGACACAAGAAATTTTAATAAATAGTTTAATTAATTACTGTCATTAGCTGGATTGTTAGCAATTCATTTATTCTAGACTGGTTTGTCACAAACATCAAATCCTCTTCTAAGAAGAGTACGTGATTGTGTGCTGGAAAGCAGTTAAAGAATTTTAGGAAAAGCATGTAGTGAAAGATATTAATTGTCATTAGCCTTCACTTTTGGTGAGAGAAACGTCAGGCATAACATATGAGTGAAAAGTCTGAATTAACTCACAGGTTTGCAGAAGTTTTTTCAAAAGCTTTGTGTATATTAGTCAAAGTGAAGCAGAGACTACATACTCCTCATTTAAGAAAACAACAACAGCATCTCTTAAGGTTGTATATCAAAGAACAATAAACAGGTAAAGAATTATATATCTAAGGACAAAATTCATGCTTCCTCCTTTGGTTTGGTTTAGTTAGAGGAATCGGGTTCTCAAATGAAATATTCTACGGAAACCCAATATGTAAAACAATCTAAAGTGGTATCTTTTTAATGTAAATTAATTTTATGTTCAAATTTATATTTTCTTATTAGTGTCCATCAATAAGAAGGCAATTTTGATCAATTAAAATATTTAGGGGCTTCCCTGGTGGCGCAGTGGTTGAGAGTTCGCCTGCCGATGCAGGGGACACGGGTTCGTGCCCCGGTCCGGGAAGATTCCACATGCCGCAGAGCGGCTGGGCCCATGAGCCATGGCCGCTGAGCCTGCGCGTTCAGAGCCTGTGCTCCGCAACGGGAGAGGCCACAACAGTGAGAGGCCCGCGTACCGCAAAAAAAAAAAAAAAATTTAGAATTAGTTTAAGATTATTATCAAGCTTGGGTTCTCACTTTCTGTGTTTGTACCTTTATATATGAATTGATATAAATATTAGGATAAATGATATGAAATTCCTGATACTGACCTATGATAACCAGCAAATATGACAACATCACGTAGTTCAAGGTAACAGCAGTAATTGTTTGTGTTTCTTAAGTATTTCCACCTGTGATCTTTCTGGTCTTCTTAATTTAGAGCACCCAGAAACTTGAAATACGGTGAAACTTGTTTTAAAGTTTGATCACTAACAATATCAAGAATTTGCTCACCCACACTATCATAAGAGAAAGAGTCATACAGCTACAACTTAGTAGGTTTTACTGAGGGTTCTGACTCACTAAAAAAATACTCTAAAAATGTATATCAAGCAGAAGGAAAATTATGTCACATGGAAAGGCTAAGTTGCAAGAAGAAATGTAAAAGATACTGGCACATATGTGGGCAAGTTAAAAAATCACTAACACTATAAAATATAATAATATTGTCTACTTTGGGAGGAATTAAAACTGAAACACTGGATAATGGTCATATTTAAGTAGGGAGGAGATGATCAGAGTAAATTGCTGTAAGGTCTTGTATCATTCTGTAGTATGATAAAAATATTAACTCCAGATGTCATTAAGATAGGCAGACATGTTACAATAGCTTGGGTAATTACTAAAATGATAGACATACAACACAGACCTTCTAAACTAATAAAGTGACAAAGCAGAATGAGAGAAAACTCCATCATCAATCTAAAATAAGAGAAGAAAGAAAAAACAAAAAAAAAGACCTGCAGCACAGAAATAAGATGACAACAATAAATGTAAATATGTTAGAAATCATATGAATGTAAATAGCTAAAATCTCTAGTCTAGTTACACAAAATTGTCATACTGGTTTTAAAAAATCCAGCAGCTATCTGCCATTTCCAGGAGATAGATCTAAATTTAAAGACTTAGAGGAATTGAAAGACAAAGGATATATCAGGTAAATATTAACTAAAAGAAAATGAGTATAGAAATAATAATATTGGACAAAATAGACTTTAAGAGAAAGATAATTCATACAAATAGTAATAGTTTAGTACTAAGCATAATAGGAATTTAATTCAATAAGAAGATACACAATTCTAAATTTGTATAAACCTAAAAACACAACTTCAAAGTACATAAAGTATAAAATGTCGACTACAAACCTAAATGGGAAGGAAATCCAAAAAAGAAGGGATATATGTATATGTATAGTTGATTCACTTTGCTGTACAGCAGAAACCAACACAACATTGTAAAGCAACTGTACTCCAATCAAAATTAATTTCAAAAAAAGCAAAAAACAATGTCGACTACAAGATGAGAAATAGGCAAGTTCACCATCAGACTGGAAGGATGGTGTACCTTTTGTACAAGCAGGAAAAGACTTACTAGGGATATAGAAAATTTAAACAACACAGTTAGCAAGCTTGATCAGAAATTCCTAATGTCTACGTGGTCTTGATTCCCTGACCTCCTTTCCAGAAGAAGGGGGAAAATCCACAGGTCCCTGTTAACTTGAATGTGTCTGGTCTCCTGTGTACCTAGACTGCAGAAGTGTGGGAATGATGGAGGCACAGTGTTCAACAAGCATCACATGGATACGCTGGTTCCCTTCTGAACAAAGAGGTACGTAGTCCCCTGATTCCATGACAAGTAAAGTCCACATTCTATCATGCTTAAAGTAATTGCTGAAACTATCCAGAACAGGACAGTGCCAATACATACCACACACTTTCTTGTCACCACACTGTGTGCTGCTCTGCCCTTAGCAGAACTTTGTCAGAGATATCACTGACATTTCATTGACCTTGTTCTCACCTGCCTGGTTTCAAATGAGCAGATGAGTGCACTTCTGAACTTTAACCCAATGATACCATGCAGAGTTAAAAATCCCTAATCATTAGCATGTTCTCAAGATTTTCAAACACTGCCTATGCATAGAAATAGGGTGTGTGTGTCAGAGGGTAGGGGTGGTATTTCAAATTCGTCACAAAAAAAGATGGTGAACCTGGAATTTCAATGTGTTCAAAACTGGTTCACAGGTATTATGAGCATGTGTGTTGGGTTTTATTAATTTTTATGTAGTTAAAAATACAGTTAAAAATAAAATCATAATTAAATGTATGAAGAACCACTGAAGCACTCTCAGCAGAGCACAGTTAAGAAAACCACCAGCCTATGATCCTGAAGATTGCTACACAGATGCTTAGACACACAGGAATAGCCAAATATGCTCACATTGGGTATTTCCTACTAATGAGTTCATTTCAGCCGTCATATGTTTATTCATTATGCTAGTCACTGTGGGGTCAAATCCCTGCCAGCAAGTATATAATCCAAGAACATGCACAAATAACCAACACACACACACACACACACACACACACACACACACACAAACACACACTATGCATGACTCAATGTGGTTAAGTACTATGCATAGTAAAACTTTCTGCCGAAAGTTATTCACTGATTAGTTTAGTAATTCAATTAAAACTTTTAAAGCTTCTACCAAGTGTCAGGCACCATAGTAGATACTGGAGATGCAACATGGACCAAGATAGATAAGATTCCTGCTCTCTTGGAGCTTGCATCCTAGTTCAGGAGACAGCCCAAATCAAGAAAAGAATGAATGAATGAGTTAGTTTCAAAGAGTGCCAAATTCCTTGAAGGAAATAAAAAGACGATATGTTGACTGCAGTTTTGCAACTTCAGCCCTACTGACATTGCGTCTGATAAGTCTTGACTGCGGGGGTGATACTGCGTATTGTACGATGTGTAGTAGCATCCCTGGCTTCTACCCACTAGGTACCAAGAGCATCTTCTCAGTTATGACAACTAGCAAGATCTCCAAACATTGCCAAATATCCCCTGGGGGGAAAATTCCTCCCCAGTTGAGAACCATTGTGCAAGATTGATGGGAATGAGAATGAGTTTTTTTGTTTTTGTGGGTTTTTTTTTTTTTTTTTTTTATTGGATGGTCAGGAAAGACCTCTTTGAGGCAAAAAAAAAAAAAAAAAAAAAAAAAGCCAACCAGGAAATATTTTGGAAGAAAGCTTTCCAGGCAGGGTTGAATAGTAAGTACTAAAGCAGTAGGTGATAATGAACTTGAAGTCCTAAAGGAAAAGACAGAGGCTTGTTTGACTAAAGCACAGAAGCAGGAGATGGTATCAGAGAGGCAGACAAGACAAGAACAGATAGTTTACAGGCTGTGGTAGGAAGTTTAGATTTTTTTTTTTTTTTAATGCAGTGAGAAGTTTAGATGAAGGAGACAATTTCAGGTTAACTGTGAAGGAAGAAATGTTTCTAGCTAGACATTTAAAGGAGGATAGGCCTGGATTGTTACAGGCTGGAGTGAAAGAAGCACTCCAGGGATTGACAACAGATCAGAGAGGACAGAACCTGTCTGAGGTGGAACAAAGGAGGTGCAGAAATGGAAGTGCAGAATTGTCAGAAATGTGGAATCTAATGCAGGAAGAAGGGACTTTTGAGGGGAAACCTCTATTCCAACCACCACTGGGATGACAATTCAGAGGAATGCTCTCAAGGAAAGTGTGTTCTAGGCAACATACCGACAGCAGCTGTAAGCTGTGGGACCCAGTGCATGTGTATGGACTCTGGTTCAGCCCCAAATGTACCCCCTTTAGGGAGGGAGGGCCCAAAGCCAAGTGCAGGATGAGCTACCTGACAGGAGCCAGAGACCAGGCAGCTAACAGCACAAAGATGTCAATGGCTTGATCCTAATACGTTCTTGTTAGAGGTTTACAGAGGAAACACTTTCAGACCAGTAAAGACAAAGACCATGAACTTTAGCTCTTTATTCCAACTCCCTCATTGTTGTACCACTACTACCATTTAAAAAATATTGGCATGTGTGAGGCATTGTTCTAAATGATTTTCTCAGTTAATCTTCTGAACAATCCTATAAGGTAGATTCTCTTATTTTCAGCATTTAAAAAAAAAAGCACTGGAGTCTCAAGATATTCTGTTACTTGCCCATGGAATCTGAAACCTAAGTAGTTCTAACTCAAGTCCAATCTCTGAACCACCTCATAATACTCAGATAAATCAACCAATACTATACACTGCTCAGATGAATCAAACTGACACAGGTGATTCCCAGCTAATGTCTGGTTGAGGAATAATTCGTAATAAATTGCTAGCATTTGAATACCCACTAGTGCCAGTTATTTTTCTAAGCACTGTAAATGCATTATCTTGTTTCATCTTCACAAAACCCACAAGAAAGGTCTTATCAGTTGTCTCATTTTATAGATGAGAAACCTGAGGGCCAGAGATATTAACTAACTTGTCCAAAGTCACACAAATAGCAAGTGGTAGAATTGAGATTGTAATTTAGATAGTCAAATGCCCAGGTCTTCCTCACTAACTCTAAATCATAGAACCCAGTTCTCTTCCAACAACAAGAAACTTTTAGAAACTCTTATATAATCTTATTTCATAAAAATAAGACATATGATTGAAAATACTGCAACATTATTTAAAAGACGTTCACAAAGATGTCTGATAATGTTCTAAGCAGAGGCAATCCCTTGGAAAGCCTCCGTTACTGTGTTTCTGTTTGTGCAGTAGTTCCAAAGAAAATATGATAAAGTCACTTATTAATTCATTTCACATGATACCTTAATTTCTAAATAAGCGTAGGAAAAGAGGGCTTTGTGCATTGCTTCTGCAGTCTCGTTAATGCATAGGCCAGTTAACGAGTTCAGACATGTCCAAGTTACTTCAGGTAAAGATCTGTTGCTACCCCATCTGCACTCCCTCACCAGATCTTCTAACCAAACACAATTTGAGGAATCAAGACCTAGAGTTGCAGAAGTTACTGTTTTGGGATCTGTGTATTTGACGTCAGAATGACAGACTGTTACTACCGAGGTGTTAGCACACTTCCCGTGGCACCAGTGTGACCTAAGAGATTGACCCAATCTGTTGGTGATGCAATCTGTTGAAAAGTGTGTATTCTCACACAAAAAAATTGGAGGTATTAAAAGGCATCCATGAAGCAGTAAGAGAAAGCCAGTACTTGGCATTAGAAATTGCAGATTTGGGTTCAACGGTACCATTTACAAGCTTTGTGGCCTTGGGCAAGTCACTACAACAGCTCTGAGATTAGGGCTCTTCATTACGCAGGAGGCAACATCATCCTGACCCTGGCTACCAGGCAGGTGGCAGTGCAGATCAATAAAACAATGAATGCATGGGTGGTTTATGGACTGTATGATGATGCTCTCACAACAAAGGACAACATTCATACTGGAGATGTCAAACAGCTGTTACACAGCTGACTCTTTACTGAACTGGGGAGAGCACATCTCATCTTTGTCCTCAGGTCTTTTTGACAGTGGCAGTGTGCTGCAGTCGAGCTGACTCAAGCCTATGTGTCCTGGAGCCAGAGGAGAGACGAGGTCAACGGGAATAAGATATGTATGCTTCTGGCAGCTGCTTAAGATAGAAACAGAAAATTCTTCTTCTTTTAAGGCATTAAATCCAATCTGTCTATGTACAACTAATGTGAATGAGACAACCTTTGCAGGCCCAGTAGCAACTATCTCTGAAATCTTTAATAGTAATAATACCAACAACAATAATTGCAGCTCACGTATCAGTTAACTACTTTTACAAACAAAATGCTCTAAGATTCATAGGCTTAAGGACAGTTATTTATTCTTAGTTCTCTAACTGCATATTGGCTGAGCTCAGAAGGCAGCCCTGACTCAGACTGAGGCCCACTGGGGCTTGGCTTCTCATCCCGGGTTAGGCTCACGTCTGTTCATTCTGCAGCCGAGGCAAAGGGGGCAGTAGCTACCCGGGCCAAGGCCTTTTCAAAGCAATGTCAGAGGTGCAAGGGAGCCTGTGTGTCAGCACATTTCAGGCCTCTGATTGAATCTGTCTAGGTCATAGTCACTAGGCATTTACTATGTGTTCAAGCAACTGTATACTTTACCCCCATTCTTTCATATAATTTTCATAACAATCCTGTAAAGCCAGGCCTATTCTTATCCTCGTTTTAAAGACAAAGAAATGGAAGTAAAGAGAAATTAAGAAACTTTCCCCATATCCTGCAGCTAGTCAGTGGCAGGGTCAGGATTCTCATATAGGCAGTGGGACTCCAGGGATTTGCCAGTATATTCTATTGTCTGCTTAAATCCTTAATCCATCAACACTGCAATTAAAATGGGACTAGTTTCAAAGCATTGAATACATCTGGGTTCCCATACCATGACACTTAAAAAATATATGAATTTTGTTTTATTTATGTTACGAGATATTTGCTCTGCACAAAGCATATATAACATGCATCTACCCTACGATGTCTAATAAAATCAACACATAAATATACCACCCAGAATCTAGAATATTGCCATATCTTCGTATGTTCTTTCTCTGTATCACCTTTCCGCCTCCTCGCTGAAGATAACCGCTCTCTTGAATTTTGTGTTTATCATTCACATGGTTTTTTAAACAGATTGATCATATATATATCGGTGTCAAATAATTTTGCTTGGTTGAAACATCAACTGTGCTCTCATATGTATCTATTGTTAATCCATTTCTTATTGTTATATAATAGTGCATTTAGGGACTTCCCTGGTGGTCCAGTGGTTAAGATTCTACGCTTCCAATGCAGGGGGCACAGGTTCGATTCCTGGTTGGGGAACTAAGATCCCACACGCCATGCGGCGTGGCCAAAAAAATAGTGCATTTAGTGAATATATCACAATATATCAATTATCCTACCAATGAATACTGGGTTTCTTCTAGTGTAATGCTAGTAAAAATAAAGCTTCTGTGGACAACCTCACTAGTAATGTACAAGAGTCCCTGTGTGGCACATCCTTACCAACACTTGGTATTGTCAAACTCATAATTTAGGGGAAGTAAAATGATATTTTATTGTGATGTTAATTTGTATTTCCTTGCTCACTAAGAAGTTTTGGCACATTTTTCTTAGATAATCTACCATATATGTTTTCTTTTCTGTCACCTGCTTATTCATGACCCTGGCCAATTTTCCTACTGGGTTATTTATCTTATTGATTCATATCAGTTGTATATGTATTATATTTATATAAAATTGTCCATTACATGTATTAGTAATGTCTTAGTTGCGTTCTGTCTTTTCATTCTATTTATGGTAAATAGTGAAAAGATTTACCAATCTTTTCCTTCGTGGTTGGTCTGACTTGAATAGTGTCCCCTTAAAATTCATGTCTACTCAGAACCTGTGAATGTGACTTTATCTGGAAATAAGGTCTTTGCAAATATATAATCAAATTAAGATGAGGTCACAATGGATTAGGGTAGGCCCTAAATCCAATCACTGGTCTCTTACAGGAGGGAAATTTAGACAGAGAGAGAGAAGAGCCACAGGGTAGAGGACCACATGACAACAGAGGCGGACACTGGAATGGGGTCACTGCAAGCCAAGGAAAACCAAAGCTTGTCGGCAAGGACCTGAAGCTGGGAAGAGGCAAGGAGTGATTCTTCCCTAGAGCATTCAGAAGGCACAGGGGCCTTCTAGCCTTCAAAACTGTGAGGGAATAAATTTCTGTGTTGTAAACCACCCAGTTTGTGGTAATTTAGTACAGTAAGCACAAGAAACTAATACAATGGTTAACAATTTTTGTGTTATAAATTTTTTTAATCCTAAAGCTATCAAAATACTGTATTTTCTTCTAAAATTTGAAATACTTTGCCTTCACATTTAAATTTTTAATTCATCAAGTACTGATTTTGTTTATGGGCATGAAATAGGGAACCCATTATATTGCTTTGTTTGTTTGTTTTCCTATTTGGGTAATAAATTGTCCGAGTACCATTTATTGAAAGGTTCAATTTTTTCTCCACAACTTTGCAAAGGTTCCACTATATATGAAAGTGCCACATAAGTCTGGGTTTCCTTTTGGGCCTTCGAGTATGTTCCATTGGTCAAATTGCCTATCACACTATTCTGTGCTGATTATTATAAACGTGTTGTAGTTCTTCCTATCTGGTAGAGCTAATACTTTCACGTTTTTCCTCTCTTTTTTCTTCAGGAGTCTCTTGGTTGTTCTCAGGCATTTGATCTTCCATTTAAATTTAAAATCAGCTTGTAAAGCTCATTTTTAAAAGTCTGTTGGGATTTTGATTAGAATTTTTTATAATCTATAGGTCAACTTGGAAGAATTAACATTTTTATAATATTAGCCTTTCTATTCATAAAAGTGATTACCTATTATTATTTATATTTTAAAATGAAGTAATAAAGTGTTATAATGTTCTGCACATCAGTCTTACACACTTACTATTGAATTTACTCCTAAGTACCGTATATTCTTTCTTTTTTTTTTTTTTTTTGGATTGAACCCGCACCCCCTGCAGTGGAAGCGTGGAATCTTAACCACTGGACCGCCAGGGAAGTCCTGTAAGTACCATATATTCTTTGTTACTCCTGTAACATCTTTTCAAAATTGTGTTTTAAAATTTTTTGCTTATATATGATTGCAATTTTGATTGCCAGTATTATATCCACCTTGCTAAATTCTATTGTGTTAACTTATTTATACACAACTCACAGTTTTCTATGAGAATAATCGCATGCCAAAAAAAGACGGGAGCTTGGTTTCTTCCTTTCCAATTCTTATACTCTTTGCATCTCTTTCTTTCCTTGCTGTGCTGGCTGGGTCTCCAGTATAACGCTGTATAGTAGCAGTAAAAGTGGGCATCTTTGTCTTGTTCCTAGTTTTAAATGTAATGCTTCTACTGTTTTACTGTTTAGAATTATGTTTGCTGTAGGTTTTCATACTCTTTAACAGATTAAAGAAATTCTTTTCTATTCATAGTTTGCTAAAAGTTTTATCACAAATGAGCTTGGAATTTATTAAGGGCTTATTTGACATCTATTGAAATTATGTGGTTTTTATCGTTCAGTGCATTAATGTGGAAAATATATGAATAAACTTATTTAAAAGCCACTTTATAAGAGGTATGATTGACACACAAAAAGCTGTACACATGTGTACATCTTAATGAGTTTGGCATTAAGTATACATCCATGAAACCATCATGACAATCTATGCCATAAACAAATCCATCACTTCCAAGTTTCCCCCACCCTCTTTATTTATCATTAGTTTTGAGTGTTATAAAAACATTGTACATAATATCATATTCTGAGCAAATTTTTAAGTATATAATACAATATTGTTAGCTATAGGTACTATGCTGATCTCCAGGGTCTACCCATCTAGCATAACTGAAACTTCGTATCCATTGACTAATACCTTCCTGTTTTCTCCTTCTCCAGGCCTCTGGCAACCACCATTCTACTCTCTTCTATGAGTCTGACTATTTTAAACTTCTCTTGTAAGTGGTGTTCTGCAGTATTTGGTCTTCTGTGTCTGGCTTATTTCACTTAACATAATGTCCTCCAGGTTTATCCATTGTCACAAATGGAAGGATTTCCTCATTTTATAAGGGTGAATAATATTCCACTGTGGGTATATACCACATTTTCTTTATCCTTTCATCTGTTATGGGCATTGAGGTTGTTTCCATGTCTCGGCTATTACAAATAATGCTACAATGAATATGAGGTCACAGATCTCTTCTATAGTGATTTCACTTTGTTTCGATATACACCCAGGAGTGTTATTGCTAGATCATAAGGTAGTTTTATTTTTAGTTTTTTGAGGAACCTTCATACTCTTTTCCAAAGTGGCTGTACCAATTTACATTCCCACCAACAGTGCACATGGGTTACCTTTTCTCCACACCCTTGCCAACCCTTGTCATCTTTTGTCTTTTAAGTAATAGCCATCCTAAGATGTGTGACATGATATCTCACTGTGGTTTTGATTTGCCTTGTTCCTGATGATTAGCCATGTTGAGCATCTTTTTGTATACCTATTGCCTATCTGTTTGCCTTCTTTGCATAGAGGTCTGTTCAGTTCTTTTGCCCATTTTCAAATTGGGTTATGTGTTTTTTGCTATTGAGTTGTAAGAGTTCCTTACGTTTTTTGGTTATTAACCCTTTATCAAATACATAGCTTGCAAATATTTTCTCCCATTCCACAGGCTGCCCTTTTTTGTTGTTGATTGTTTCCTTTGCTATGCAGAAACTTTTTAGTTTGATATAGTCCCACTTGTCTATTTTTGCTTTGGCTTCCTGGGCTTTGGTGTCATACCCAAGAAATCATTGAAGAAACACTTAATGTTAACTTACCTTTGAATCCCTGGAATAAATTCAATTTAGTTTTGATGCCTTTTGTACAGATTGCCAAATTTTATTTTGCTATTATTTTGATTAATATCTTTGCATTTATACTTATGAATGACATCACTTCTTGTTTCCACGTTGGCTCACAGAATGGAATTGTGGAGTAGTCTCTCCTTTTGTATTCTGTGAAAGAATCTGCATGAAATTGGAATGATTTGTTCTTTGAGAGTGTTGTAGAATTTTCCTAGAAAGCCATCTGGGTCTGGTGCTTTCTTTGTGCGAATGAATTTATAAATTTATGAAAGATTTGAGGGATACAATTAATAAGGCTGACTCTGCAGAAAATACACACTAAACCTTGTGCCTAACAACTAAATGGGACACATTCTTCTTAAGTGAACATGGAACTTTTATAATATATTACCATGTTTTATGCCAAAGAGTAAGACTCAGTCATTTTCAAAGAACTAGCAATATTGAAAAGATTAATAAAATCAATAATATCTAATAAGATGGACACATGCCAGCCCTTTCATAAATGAGAATGCTATAGAAATATCCTAATGTGATGTTACAGTGTCTCTCTCTGTGAGTCTAACAATTTTTTGCTTTATATTTTGTGAGGCTATTTTGTGAAGTGGGTACATGTTTAGAATTATTGCGTCTTCCTAGTGAGTTGAGACTTTCACTTTTATTTAATGACTTTTTATGCCTAATAATCTTTGAATTAATTTTTTCTTTATACATTTACATGCATGAACCACACATGTTTATTTTCTAGCACAGTTCTAATGTCAAAGAGCTGGCCACACTGGATACAAAAATAGACTTTCATTTGTCAAATATCTGATTATTTTTGACAACTTTTAAAAGTCGGTTGCTCATTTTCGTTCCACCTTTTATTTCTTTAAATGGTTCATATCGTGATTTATATTCTGTATCTGACATTCCTACATCAAGTAATTAGGTGCTTAAATTTGATTGCTAGCTTGCTTTTGCTGACTCTCCCTCGTGGTGATTTATGAGCTCCTATTGGTTGACCTTGACGAATTGGGAACCTGGGGGTGGGGGTGGTGCACTACGGTGAGGATACCTTGCAGTATGCAGGCTTTGCTTTTGCTTCTGCTGAAAGTCAGGGGATACTACTAGCCTGGGAGCATTGTAGACCCCTCGGGGGCCACTGGCTTAATCTAACAATCTCGGGCTTGGCTTGTCTAATTACCCTTGACAGTCATGTTCCAATAAATCTAGAGATAAACAGTACACAAGTATATACAGACCTAGTATATCTGATAGTGTATAAGGTAACTATTCTACAGCACTTTATATCCTCCTCGTCCCATCATTCACTCCAGCTACTGATGTCATCATGGATTTCTTCCAAGTTTTGACCAGCTTTGTGCTGTCACAACCTCACAGTGATTCACTCGTTTTGAAGGTTGGGTCAGTTTCCAATATTTTACTCTTTGCACTTTCAGTGTCATGAAATAGCTCCAATACTTCTTTCAATGTGAAGTTTTTGCCAGTCTTCACGTATCTCTTGATGCTTTCCCCAAAATTTATCTAAGAAGTCATGGCATGTGGTACCTACAAGAAGCTGCTTAATTCCTGGGCCTGTGAGGTAGTTGATGGCCATGGGGCTACTTCTGACCTTGGGGGCTGGGAGCAGATGGATAAATGTGTCCTCGTCCTTAAGGTGGATAGCTTAGGTGGGGCCCTAGTCTATCAAGATTATTAAGATAAATGGCCTTATAAGAAGAGAAAGCGAAAGATCTCTCTCTCTCTCCTTGTGTGCAAGCACACACACAAGCACGGGAGCGTGAGGGAGATTACTGCCACCTACGAAGCAAGAAGAGATGCATCAGAATGAAATCTACCTTGCCAGCACCTTGTTCTTGGACTTCTCAGCCTCCAGAAGTATGAAAAATAAATTTCCGTTTTTTTTAAATCACCCAGTCCGTGGTATTTTGTTATGGCATTCCAAGCTAAGACAAAGTGTTTTATTTCTTTGTTAAAAAAAATCCTGTCAAGAGTAGTTTAAACTCCGCTTGCCTGCTTTGCATCATATAACTTAACGATACTGAGCCAGCATCTCTTCTATGGAAAACTGTCATACCCTTTTCTAAGTATGAATCAGCTTCCAAAATTTTATCCTTGAGTTTCAATGTCATGAAATATCTCCAAGAGCTCCTTTAATGTGAATTTTTTTGCTGATGTTACATCCTCTAGGACACCTTCCTATTTTCATCACAATCCCTTTCCTCATTTATGCTGATAAGCTTGGCTTCACTAAGTCCCTCTGACTGTATATCTATGTAGGTTAAAAGATGACATGTTTATCGTTTAATCATTTGAATCCTACATCTGAAAACTATTAGCTGTGTGATTTGACAAATTACTTATTCTAATTTTTTTGAGTCTTAACATCTTCATTTGTAAAATGGAGCTAATAACAGCACTTAGCATTGTTTTTGTTTTGTTTTTTCTTATTATTCATTAGGCACTTTTACACCAGGTAGGATGCTAAAAATGTTAATATGGTAATGCCTAGGAAATATTACATTTAATATTTCTTTTCCGTATAGATGTTAGTGTTTTCCATATTAATTGGTAAATGTGTATTTTTTAAATTGATGTATATTTTACTTACAATATTGTGTTAATTTCAGATGCACAGCAAAGTGATTCAGTTATATTTTTTTCAGATTATTTTCCATTATAGGTTATTATAAGATATTGAATGTATTGATAGTTCCCTGTGCTATACAGTAAATCCTTACTGCTTATCTGTTTTATATATAGTAGCTTGTATCTGTTAATCCCAACTTCCTAATTTATTCCTCTGCCCTTGCTTTTCCCACTGGTAACCATAAGTTTGTTTTCTATGACCGTGAGCCTGTTTCTATTTTGTACAGAGATTTTTTAGTTTCCACATATAAGTGATATTATGTAATATTTGTCATTCTCTGTCTGACTTACTTCACTAAATATAATATTCTCTAGGTCCATCCATGTTGCTGCAAATGCCAATATTTCATTCATTTTTATGGCTGAGTAATATATTTTTTGGATTTTTTTGGTCTTCCCCCAAAGATGGCTTACATGTTTAAAAGATACTCTGCTCACCTCAGGTGCTATTTACCCATAAGATTAGAATACCATACAGAAAAGTCATGATCTGCAAATGAATATGAACGGTCTCTTTTCATGTGGCTTATTTTTAAAGAATAATTCAAATAATTAGTGGTTAAGTATACTTGGCTCAATGCTTCTTGTGACCTTTCCACTAAGGTTACTAGAAATGAACCAATGCACACAAGCAAGTCAAAATAATATCATCTAAAAATGACTATATCCTTCATTTATAAAGCCTCTTGCAACACAATACTTAAACTAAGAAACACCAACTTTTAAAGTCCTGCCGCCAGTTTCTGTAGAGTAATGCTGTCTTACTATAATTTCTATTATTTTAACTTTTTCTTATCTATTTATAATTTATTGAGCAATCCACAAAAATGCTATTTTTTAAATTTATTTTTAACATTTTTATTGGAGTATAATAGCTTTACAATGGTGTGTTAGTTTCTGCTTTATAACAAAGTGAACCAATTATATGTATACATATGTCCCCATATCCCCTCCCACTTGAGCCTCCCTCCCACCCTCCCTATCCCACCACTCTAGGCGGTCACAAAGCACTGAGCTGATCTCCCTGTGCTATGCGGCCGCTTCCCACTAGCTATCTATTTTATATTTGGTAGTGTATATATGTCCATGCCACTCTCTCACTTCGTCCCAGCTTACCCTTCCCACTCCCTGTGGCCTCAAGTCCATTCTCTACGTCTGCATCTTTGTTCCTGTCCTGCCCCTAGGTTCTTCAGAACTATTTTTTTTTTTTTTAGATTCCATATTTATGCATTAGCATACGGTATTTGTTTTTCTCTTTCTGACTTACTTCACAGACTCTAGGTCCATCCACCTCACTACAAATAACTCAATTTCGTTTCTTTTTATGGCTGAGTAATATTCCATTGTATATATGTGCCACATCTTCTTTATCCATTCAGTTGTTGATGGACACTTAGGTTGCTTCCATGCCCTGGCTATTGTAAATAGAGCTGCAATAAATATTGTGGTACATGACTCTCTTTGAATTATGGTTTCCGCAGGGTATATGCCCAGTAGTGGGATTGCTGGGTCACATGGTAGTTCTATCTTTAGTTTTTTAAGGAACCTCCATACTGTTCTCCATAGTGGCTGTATCAATTTACATTCCCACCAACAGTGCAAGAGGGTTCCCTTTTATCCACACCCTCTCCAGCATTTATTGTTTGTAGATTTTTTGATGATGGCCATTCTGACCAGTGTGAGGTGATACCTCATTGTACTTTGATTTGCATTTCTCTAATGATTAGTGATGTTGAGCATCCTTTCATGTGTTTGTTGGCAATCTGTATATCTACTTTGGAGAAATACCTGTTGAGGTCATCCGCCCATTTTTGGATTGGGTTGTTTGTTTTTTTTATATGGAGCTGCATGAGCTGCTTGTAAATTTTGGAGATTAATCTTTTGTCAGTTGCTTCGTTTGAAAATATTTTCTCCCATTCTGAGGGTTGCCTTTTGGTCTTGTTTATGGCTTCCTTTGCTGTGCAAAAGCTTTTAAGTTTCATTAGGTCCTATGTGTTTATTTTTGTTTTTATTTCCATTTCTCTAGGAGGTGGGTCAAAAAGGATCTTGATGTGATTTATGTCATAAAGTGTTTTGCCTATATTTTCCTCTAAGAGTTTTATAGTGTCTGGCCTTACATTTAGGTCTCTAATCCATTTAGAGTTTATTTTTGTGTATGGTGTTAGGGAGTGTTCTAATTTCATTCTTTTACATGTAGCTGTCCAGTTTTCCCAACACCACTTATTGAAGTGGCTGTCTTTTCTCCAACGTATATTCTTGCCTCCTTTATCAAAAATAACGTGACCATATGTATGTGGGTTTATTTCTGGGCTTTCTATCCTGTTCCTTTGACTTATTATTGACTTTATAATATATAATTCCCTAATCAAATACTAATGAAAACTTTAATTCTCCAAATATCACATGTTCTCTAGAGATTTACTATTTTGATAAACAGTTTATTGTTTGAGCTGCAAAAGGGGAACTGACATGTATACATGGGCTTCTTTAATTTAAGCATATGCTAAGAAAAGGAAGCCACATAGGTGTTTCTTCTACATAGAATTGGTTTTAGGATTGTAATGCAAAAGACCACTTTGAAAAGATTGTTTTCTAACTTTAATCAGACCTTGATCATATTTAGGAAATATGAAAAAAAAGATTGTTGCATTAAAAGTTTGTTTTTTAAATGAATATAAAGCATGGGTTAGTCATTCCTGACAGTTTGATGAGATAAGGGAGGTTAAAAAAAAACACACACACACAAACTAGCTGCTATCACTCTTTTTTTTTTTTTTTTTTTTGCGGTACGCAGGCCTTTCACTGTTGTGGCCTCTCCCGTTGCGGAGCACAGGCTCCGGACGCGCAGGCTCAGCGGCCATGGTTCACGGGCCCAGCCGCTCCGCGGCATGTGGGATCTTCCCGGACCGGGGCACGAACCCGTGTCCCCTGCATCGGCAGGCGGACTCTCAACCACTGTGCCACCAGGGAAGCCCAGCTGCTATCACTCTTGACTTAAATCTATAATTTTTCTGTGTTCTGTTTCCATGAAGGTGAGTTTCAGGTGAAGAATAATAACTCTGAATAGAGGTATAACTCTGTGAAGAATAATATCTTCCATCTAATCAGAGGTTTCTTTGAATAATTATCTTCTTGGCTAACCTGGAACACTGAGATTATATATTTATAAAATATATTACATATATTATATACATATATAATAGATTATATTAATAGATTATATATATATATAATCTCAGTGTTCCAGGTTAGCAATTATAAAAAATATATTTTTAATATAAATATATTATATATATGTATATAGTGATATATGTAAAATATAGGAAACTTCGATCATTACAATATTTTAGGTAAGGTAGCCATACTGGCTAAAATAAAAGCAATGGAAAATAACATGGGTTAGGAGCCCTCATATATTTCTGATGTGAGTGTTAACTGGCAACCACTTTTGGAAACTGACATTTTCTACCAAAGATGAAAACAGGCATGGTCCATGACCCAAAATTTCCACTCCTCGGTACATTCACAACAGAAATGTGTACATGTTCATAAAAGATATGCATTTGAATATTCATAGCAGCATTATTTTTAGTAGCCCTGAACTGGAAACTACCCAAATGCTCATGCCACTGGAATGGATTTATAGCAGGATATTCACTCATCAGCAATAAGGATGAACCATCTGAATGTCATGCAGTCTCATGGATCAGCTTACAAACTCAATGCTGAATAAAAGTCAGACACACAGGGCTTCCCTGGTGGCGCAGTGGTTGAGAGTCCACCTGCCGATGCAGGGGACACGGGTTCGTGCCCCGGTCCGGGAAGATCCCACATGCCGTGGAGCGGCTGGGCCCGTGAGCCATGGCCGCTGAGCCTGCGCGTCCAGAGCCTGTGCTCCGCAACGGGAGAGGCCACAACAGTGAGAGGCCCGCGTACCGCAAAAAAAAAAAAAAAACTTAAAATTTCCAAAAAAAAAAAGTCAGACACACAAAAAGTACATACCATATGATTCCATTATATAAAGTACAATGTAGGCAAAATGAGTCTATCTTGTGAAAAGTCAGAATAGTTGTTATTCTGTGGGTTAGGGGAGTCATATCTGAACAAAAGCATGAGGGGGCTTCTAATGTGCTTGTTTGTGAGTGCTGCTCACACAGGTGTATACAGTTTGTGAAGCTATATTTAACTGCACACTTCCATGTGTACATTTCTCTATGTAAATTATAGCTAAATAAAAATGTAGGCCTATAAAATAAAAATAAAATGCTTGTGACAAGATGATTTCATTTGCTCAATTCAATTTATACACTGTCTTTATGTTAATTTGAGAATAAACAGCTGTGTACTTAATAACAAGACTATCTTCTTCCTTCCAGAATATTCTTTACAAATTAACTAGTGATACATTCACAAAACACGATGCAAAATCTAGTTCTTCTACAAAATGGATGGAGTAGTGTTTTCATAGCATTGCAGTAGCATTGTTCTAGTTCTGCCACTTATTTTCCTGATAGGCTTAACTAGGTTAACACACCTGAAGATTGCAAAATAAATATTTTGTACCCCGCTTCAGAAAGGCATTTTATTACACAAACATTAAAATCTGTTCCTCTAGAAAATATAGCATAGTTAACTGGATTTGCATACTATTGAGGTTTAGGGTCAGAACTTTGCTCTTAAAATAAAAAGTATGTAGAGTCGAAATTACCCCTGAAAATTCTCCAATAATGTGACAGACCAGAGATTGAATTACAACTCACAACCCTACAAGATAGATGATTTTTCCTCTAGCACTAATTTGACCATTTTTTCCTCTGATTTACTATGAGATAAAGGAGCTGGCTTGAAGTTAGAGCCATATTACTAAAAAGAAACAAAAATATCAAAATCACATCCATCTCAGAGGCACCTGGAGTTGTAATTACCTGAGCTAACAGTAGATTTATAGCCCCCAAATCAGAGTTCCTGTAGGACACACATTCGCTGTGTAAAATGGCTGGCTAGTTATCCATAATACTTAAATTATTTTCTCTTTCATTCTCTCCCAATCTCCAGATCTGGCCCCTCTGCGGTGCACCCATATTTGAATTCACAAAAATTAATTCCAGATATGGAACTCCACTGTACTAAGAAAAGGCCTGAACTTTACAGCCACACAGATCTGGATTAATGGCCTGGTCTGTCACTCACTGTCAACTGATGAAACTTAGTTTACTGATCCGAAAAATGGGAATGATATCTTACATTGTAGATAAATGTATATAAACACCTCATGAGTTGTATAGTATCTCGCACATTTGGAGTTCTCAGTAAATTACAACTTTTATTATTGTGGTAGAAGGATATGAAAACAAATAAAAGATATGGAATTAGTATGACATATTCCCAAAACAGAGTTAAAATTAATTACACTTTTTTAAAACTTTTTGGAAAACAATGAAAAAATTTTTAAATACATACATTTCACCCAACTCAGGGTCCTTGCCATAAAGCTCAAGACCATGTGACAAAAGGGGTTTCCTTTCAAGGGCCCATTCTTTTGGAAGACTGACTTTGAAGGCCTTCCAGCATGAGGTGGAGTCTACTTCCCAGCTCCCTGGAGCTGGGTTGGCTTGTGGTGTGCCTGGCAAGAGAAGGCAGTAAAAGGGGGCAGAATGCCCCTTCCAAATTTGGGCCTCAAGAGATCACTTGATCCACCACTTTGTTTCTGGGTACTCTGCCTTGGTCATGGAACAACCTCTGGCTAGCATGCAGGAGTTGGGAAGACAATGTGAGTCACAGGCCAGTCAGCCTAATTGTGATCCCAGACATGCATGAGAGCCCAAACTAATAAGCAGAGCCAACCTGCAGCTCTATCATGGTCACTCCCAAATGGCCGCACACACGTGAGGGAGACCGGCCCACACTAGGACAGCCCAGCAGAGTCGTGAACCAAATAAATGCTTGTTATTTTAAGTCATCACATTTTGGGTGGTTCTTTACTCAACTGTACTTAACTGACACACAGCCCATACCCTTTTTTTCATCAGTTCTTCAAAATTTTCTTTTAACCCTAAATCATTAGTTGCATTGAGGCTCAGCTACAACTTAGTATCCCTATATATTATGTATTGTTACATAACATAATATATCATGTATTGTAACAATACATAATATATAGGAATACTATATATTATATTACAGTAGTATGTTCAGAGAGCCCACAAGATTCCATTGAGACATTCGTACACAGAAACCTGGAGTTGGTTTTATAAAAATGCCCCAACTTGCATCAGAACCTTCTACATTTATTTCTCAATGGAACTCCTGTAGACCTACAGTGATAAAGCCAATGCTTAGACAGTAATTAACAGTTTGATCTGGTCATTTTCCATCTGTCACATTGTAAAAAAAATTATTTAATCAACATATGAACAAGAGACTTTTGTCAAGGTACTGGGGTAGGCACCTTATTATTGATATATAATTAGGAGACACCTAATTGAGATCAGCTTTAATTTCAGCTTAGTACTGTGAATAATTACGTAGGAGAAGTTACTTTTAATCTTATTTTCAAATTTAAATAGGCACATAGAGTGAAACTTAAATTTGTCTTCTTCCCTCTGCCTCATTCTAAAGACAATCTCATTGCCAACTCCTATGCATCCTTTCAGAGATACATAATGTATACATAATGTATATGTATACACAAAAGTATATGTATGTATACATAATGTATATATATACACAAAAGTATATGTATGTATATTTATGTGTATAGATGTATACTTGCTCCCCTTCTTGCTCCTTTGCATTTTACAGTTTATCTTGGGAATCACATCATATCAGTATAGACAGATTTTAAGGTGGAACCTTCAACAAGACAAGCCAAGTCAAAGGATACAGAGGTTAATGCTGTTGGGTGACTGTGATGACAAGTCTTCCAGTGTCTGGAAGGGTGTTAAAAACTTCAGATTTTCAATTCAACTTTCAAATTTTTTTATTCCTTTCATTGAAGAAAGAGACAGGGTATGATTTCCAGAAAGATGGGGGTCATTAGAGATCACTTCTCCCCCTCCATATAAACCAACATTTAATGAACTTATACTATGTGTTGAGCCCTGCAGGAGTCACTGATTTTAATAAAATTAGCCCCAGAATATGAAAGAGCAGAAAGGATTGAGCTTCAACTTGAATCAAGTTCCTTTAAGTATATAATTCTTTAAAAAAAAAAACAAAACATTTATTGCCTTAATGATATTAGCAAGTCTTATGTTTTCTAAGAACACCTATGTGAGGAATCAATCTACATCCTTAGATTCTAAGGAAGGCAGCTGTGCTATTGAATGTCAAAATGTCTGATTTATAGACCAAAGCCCGGAAGTAATTAGATCATTCAGGAAGTGATGGTGCAGATACAAGCCCTCAGTTCAAAGATCAAAGGCCATGACTACTCAGAAGCAGAGTTATACAACTCAGGACTCTACATATTTCAGAGTTTTGTTTGTGGCTTGATGATTGCTCTTCTTGAAATTAGCCTTAAAAACAGTTTAATGCACCACACCCACACATCTAAATTCCTTTACGCACCCAGGACAGAAAAGAATCAGAGATGCAGTTCCTAAATTTTTGAAACAGTTTTCAGTCTATATTGCATACTGAAGAAATACAAGTTGTTTGGGTTTTTTATTTGTTGGTTTGTTTTCATTTTACCACCTACTTCAGATGATGCTAGCTAAGTCCTAAAGACATGAAGTCAATAAGATAGTAGCAAGTTATGACAAGAAATTGAATCTGCAGGTCTTTTCTAAATAATCAGATCAAATTCCGGGTGCATTTTCTATCATAAAAATTTCAAAGCACTTAAAATCTGGGACAGATTTTTTCAGCAATGTTACAGGAACTAATGTGGGAGGAAGAAAGGGAGGGGAAGGTAGAAAAAAGGGAGGGGAAAGAGGAAGAGGGGAGAGGAAAGAAAGGAGAAGGGTGGGGAGGGAAGAGAGGAAGGAAGGAAGAGAAAGAACCAGCGTAACTTACTCCCAAAACTTCCTTCCATGAAGAAGCAATTCTATTAGAGAGAGACTCTTAGATTGCTCTGAGGGCTAGAAAATATTCTTATCTGGACTTTAAATTGGAAGATTACTGTGTATGCTGCTTTTATCACAGATGAAGCAGCAAATTTTCTTAGAACACCAGCAAATGGGCTTCAGAGAATTGTACACTGAAGACACAGTGACTGCTACAAAAATAACGCTTTGGGTTTATTTCTGATTAGATGAGAACCTATAAAACACTGACTGTTTCAAAAGAGAAATCTGAATCAAAAATTCTGTCTGAGGAAACACTGACATGAACACCTGGGAAGGTAGGGGTGGGAAACAGTTCACACTATTTTTCTCCCTCTATTATATTTTCTCTTCCTGATAATTTTGGGAATAACATCATGTCCTATATTCATTCCTCCACTTACTGTTAATGCTCTGAACTTTCTGTTTCTGCCTGGCAGGGATCCACCAATCCACAATCTTTCCACTATTAAATCTATTTCTCAATATAGGTCACTTGAGTCAAAATTACTCAGTTATGGATAAAATATAACCCTCCACTAGAGGGACATATTTTTATCTCAACATTCAAAGAGTCGCCTTCTTAATATTCCCCAGTGTTAATGGAGGTTACACTCATAACTCTTCTGGAAGAGATAATAATTCAGAAATATACTCTCCCCTTGATAATGAGGCATAACTTGTATTAACATAAAATGAGAATTATGTGACTTAGAGGAGGCAAGACCAGACCCCTTAGTGTAGCCTAAGGGTGAAAGTTGTGACTCCTCCATATTGTGACAGTCTCCCCTGAAAGCACACCAGCATCTATGAAAACGCCGTCATTACCTCCATAGCTGTTGCCTAGAGCCCGAACAGTGAGAACAAAATTAAAAGAAGCTCTATATCAAGTCAGTATGTTGTCAGTGTCACTGAACATCCCTCATCCTTTATTTTAAATAATGGCATATTGTATTTCCGAGTAAGGGAGACTCACTTTGCTATTATACAGTTGACCACAAGCGATAGATTCATTTTCTTAATCATATTCTCTTGTTATTTACAGAAGGGCCATGTGAAGCTTTTACCCCAAATCCTAATTTAAGTTTAAATCACTGTAACTATGAACTGTTTTACACATTTCACAAGATAAAAATGCAAGTTTGGGCATCAATCAGATGCTTAACGAAGACCGTAACACTTAGACAATTCCAATTAAAAACTAAGTTTTTATAACATTGAAAAATCCACTGCATGTCCAAGTGGTATATTGTAGATATTATTTAGGAATTTTTACCTTTAAATCCTCAGGTTTTCCTGTTCATGTGTTACATAATCAAACACAAGGTATAATACCCATATCACCTGTTTTAAAAACTAACTTTAAATACAAGCCCCACCAATTGAGCTTGTGGATTTACCAGACACCTTACAAGAACAGTTCACAGAGAGAGAAGCTTTTTAAGTAAACTCACATATGGAATTCACCTGCGGGTGGACAACTGGGCTAAATAAGACACCAAACAGAACCCAGAGGCACTACCATGTATAAAATAAATCAGCTAATGTATTTTACTCTTAGGAAAGTGTACTCACTAATAACTTATTTACTCTTATTTTAGACATACTTTGAACAATTTTAGTTATTTCAATTCCCTGTACAAAGGCTATTGTAAAAGACAAATGATAAAGGGAAGGGGAGCTGGTAAGACACACTTTGAGCAAGAAGTGGTGTCTAACACTGAGGGAAAGGAGAGAATAATATAGCATCTGACACAGGTATTCAAAAGTATAGCTCTGTGGGACCAGGAAGTGCATCTCATGACACCACTATTGTCCACAGAGTTCAGTAACAGCAAAAAGATAATCCTAAGGTATCTTACACAAAATACAAAATTCTGTTCAAAATACTGTTTAAGTTAGCAGAGAAAGCTAATAGAAAGGCTTTCATTTTATGGCTAAGTTTTTGTTGCCACTGTTAAGGTTTTACTCATAGAAGAGATAACTGTAATTAGCAAGCAAGTCGCCTATGAGGACTCAGACTTTCCAATATCACAGGGGCAACAAGGTTATTGCGTGTGCTTGGACCATGAACTACCAGGAATCTATTCCATTCAACCCATAGTGAGCTCCTATCCCAGGCAAGACACCTGCTAAGGAAGATGCATTGGGAAAGAATGACCTTATTAAAAATACTAGTTAAACTTTCTCATCCATTCAACTTAATTAATTCATTAATCCAGTCACTAATTACAATGGCTGTTAGGAATGTTTTAAACCTATGCCTACATCCTCTTCCTCATCCTATCAAAACACAGCTTTAACAAGGAAAATGGATTACAATGATGATAGCAAACACTTAACTAGCACTAGGTAAGTTTCAGGCACTGTTTTAAGCCCTCTCTATATTGCTGCATTTAGTCCTTACACCTTCCTGAGAAATAGGAAAAATTATCACTCTTATTTCAGAGATGAGGAAACAAACAGAGAGATTAGGAAATTTTCTCAGGATCTCACAGCTAGTAAAGTAGCGGAACCAGGTTTCAAATGTCAAAGTTGCTCACAGGGAGGAGATAATTAGCATAACCATGAATAAGGATTTTTAAAGAAATCCTTATATTAATGATATATTTTACATAATATAAGGATATAAATAATATATTTTATATAAAATAAGGATATAAATCCTTATATTAATGATATATTTTAAGTATCATGAGTGCCAATTATCCTAGATCTGGAACTATCAATGTGGTATACCTAAGTTTAAATAAATGTATAAAACTCTCCAAAATTTGTCATAGTTTGTTCCAAGGTATTGGCTTTGCCTAGAACCAGTTCAAATGCAAACTACCTCAGTGGGCCTGAATGTTGGAAATATCAGATAGCCTTATATGCAATGGCCTAATAATATTTTCTGTTAAATCTAGTTTATTATGCAATATTCAACTTTTACCATCAATAATGGATCATGAGAATTAAAATTTCAAATAAATAAAAAAATACAAACCATACAAATGAAAACAAATAATAAATGCTGGAGAGGGTGTGGAGAAAAAGGAACTCTCCTACAATGTTGTTGGGAATGTAAACTGGTACAGCCACTATGGAGAACAGTATGGAGTTTCCATAAAAAAACAAAAAATAGAGCTACCATATGATCCTGCAATCCCACTTCTAGGCATATATCCAGATAAAACCAAAATTTGAAAAGATACATGCACACCAATGTTCAGAGCGGCAGTATTTACAATAGCCAAGACATGGAAGCAACCTAAGTGTCCATCGACAGATGAATGGGTAAAGAGGATATGGTATATATATATACAATGGGGTATTACTCAGCCATAAAAAAGAATGAAATAATGCCACTTGCAGCCACATGGATGGATCTAGAGATTATCATACTAAGTGAGGTAAGGCAGACAAAGACAAATATCATATGATATCGCTTATATGTGTAATCAAAAAAGGATGGTACAAATGAACTTATTTACAAAACAGAAACAGACTCACAGACGTAGAAAACAAACTTATGGTTGCCAAAGGGGAAAGGTGTTGGGGAGGGATAAATTAGGAGGCTGGGATTAACATACACACACTACTATATATAAAATAGATAACAAACAAGGACCTACTATATAGCACTGGGAATTATATTCAATATTTTATAATAACCCATGAGGGAAAAGAATCTGAAAAAGACTATGTACATACACACACCTATACATATAACTGAATCACTGTGCTGTACACCTGAAACTAACGCAATACTGTAAATCAACTATACTTCAATAAAAAAGTAAAGAAATGAAAACAACTGTATGCATGAGAAAAGGGTCTTTCTCAAATTAATGCTAGAAACACTGGAGTCTTGGCTGCACATGGCAGAAACCTATATCAAACTGGTTTTAGGCAAAAGGAGGTGTGCAGGACATGTTTCATTCACTCATGACACTGCAAAGTCACAGGTTCAGCTGACTGCAGCAGTACGAACACTGTCCCTAGGGCTCTGTTGTACTTAGCTTTTAATTCTTCTACCTTGGTGAGGGCTGCATCCTCAGGCTTTTCCAACAAGGTGCAAAAAGCTGCAAGTCACTCCAACACTAACTTACATCATTGAGTTGCTAAATCTCAGGTAAGTTTCTCACTGGCCTGGCTTGGATCAAGAGCCTCCCTTGATCTAATCACTGCAGCATAGGGATCAAACATTCCAACTGGGCCTGCCTGAGTACCTTCAGGGTATTCACTGCCTTACCAGGACCCCCGTTGACTGGGAAAAGGGCAGTTTCTCAAAGGAAAAATAGGATGGTTTGTTACCTGAAGCAAGGGGAAGATATTCTGGACAGGCAGAAACAACATTTGACTGCTACTGTCTGGATGCACACCTCTCCACGGGAAAAGCTCACACTGCATGAAGGTAACAACTGCTTTGTACAGAGGATGAATCAGGTGTCAAGCACTGTGCTAAGCATTTCACATGATTCACTTCATTTAATCCTTATAATAATCTGAGGGAGACACTACTGTCATTATTTCCAGAAATGATACACAGTGATGCACCATTTTATCCACACCAGATATTCATACCAGGACTCTTTAATTGCCCTATGCCCCTTTCAATTAATTGGTTCCCATGCACACCAGCTGATCTATTTTGAAAGAACAATCTTGGTTATTTCCAATACTTCTATAAGGCAACTGAGGCTCACAGAGTCTCATAATTCAAGAAGTACAAACCCACTAGCAGGAACTCAGTAAATATTATTTATTATTAGTGTTAATTACATCAGAGCAATAAACATGACAAACACAAGGTCATTATATTTTAATTGTTTAAGAGCTTCACTGAGATATGCTTTACATTTCATAAAATGCACCCATTTTAACTTGTCACAGTCTGACAAGTTTTGCCCAAATACACAGCCTTGTAACTACCATCTACCTAAGACAGAGAACATTTCTCCCATTTAAGTAAGCTTCCTCGTACCCCTTTGAAATCACTTCTCTCCCCTCATACCTGGCAACTGCCAATGTGCACTGTCACTGTAATTTTGCCTTTTCTAGAGCAGCATATGAATGGAATCATAAAGTATATAATCTTTTGTACCTAAGTTGTATTATTCAGCATAATGATTTTGAGAATCATCTATATCATTGCATGTATCAATAGTTTGCTCCTTTTTACTGTGGAATAGTATTCCATTGTTTGGATACATCACATTTTGTTTATCCATTCACCAGGTGATGGAAATTTAGCTTTACTCTAGTTTTTTGATATTATACATAATGCTGCTATGAAATCCTAGGATAGACCTATGTTTCATTTTTCATGGGTAAATACCTAGGAAAAGAGTTGATGGATCACTAAAACAAGTGAATATTTAACTTTATAGGAAACTGCCAACCTGTTTTCAGAATGGCTGTGACATGTTTGTGTTTCCATAAGCAATGAATTAGAGTTCCATTGGCTTCAGTCTTGCCAAGATTTAGTCATCATTAGTCTTCTAAATTTTAGCCATTCTAGTGGGTATCAAGTGATTGTTCTTTGAGGATTTAATTTTCATTTCCCTGATGACCAGTGATACGGAGCATGTACAATATCTTTATTGGTCATCATGTATCTTCCTCAGTGAAGTGTCTGTTCAAATTTTTGCCCATTTATTTTTGGGTTGTTTGTTTTCTAAGTTCTTTACATATTCTGAACACAAGTCCTTAGTCAGATATATGGTTTTGCAAATATTTTCTACTAATCAATTACCTTTCTATTTTTTTTTTTTTTTTTTTTTTTTTTTTTTTTGGTACGTGGGCCTCTCACTGTTGTGGCCTCTCCCGTTGCGGAACACAGGCTCCGGACACGCAGGCTCAGCGGCCATGGCTCATGGGCCCAGCTGCTCTGCGGCATGTGGGATCTTCCCAGACTGGGGCACGAACCTGTGTCCCCTGCATTGGCAGGCGGACTCTCAACCACTGCGCCACCAGGGAAGCCCCAACCTTTCTATTTTTTAACAGAGGCTTTCAAAGAGAAATTGTTTCAAACTTTGATGAAGTCCAATTGATCAATTTTTTCTTCTGTGGTTCATGCTTATAGTGTCATACTTAAGAAATCTTGGGTTAAACCAAGAATGCAAAGATGTTTTTCCTGTTTTTGTCCTGAATTTTTATGGTTTTAGGTCTTACATTTAGATTTATGATTCATTTCCATTCAATTTGAGAATGGTATAAAATAAGAGTTGAGATTTTCCCCCATACAGATATCCAACTATATTACTTTTCTATGGTTATAGGGAATTGACACAAGATTACTGGTTTAAAACAACACCAATTTGTTACCTTACACTTCTTTATGTTAGAAGTACAATGTAGATCTCACTGAATCAAAATCAAGTGGTCAGCAGGGCTGTGCTCCCTTCTGGGGGCTCTAGGGGAGAATTCGCATCCTTGTCCTTTCTAGCTTATAAAGGTTGCACACATTCTTTGGCTCAAGGCCGTCTTCCTTCATGGTGTCTTTAAAACCAGCAGCATTGGACCAAGTGTTTCTCACCTTGCCATCTCTCTGGTTCTCTTTTGCCTCCTTCCTCTTTTAAGGATCCTTATGATTATACTGGGCTCAGCTTGATAATTCAGTATAATCTTCCTATGTTATGGTTAACAAAGTTAATTCCATTGCAACCTTAATTTCTCTTTGCCATGTAGCCAAACATATTCACAGGTTTGGGGGATTAGGATGCAGGCATTCTGGGGGGCACCATTTGCCCACCACATCAACTATACCAGGACCATTTGCTGAAAAGACTCTCCTTTCCCCCATTGAATGAACTTGGCAACTTTGTTGAAAATCAGTTGACCATGGATGTGCGGATCTATTCCTTTTCTCTACTCTGTTCCTCTGATCGATTTGTCTATCTTTTAAACATGACCATGGTATGTCTTGTTCGTGGTAGATTTCTACCAAGATTGATACTAAGTTCTGAAATCAGGTAGTACAACTCCTTCAACGTTACCCTTTTTCAAAGTTACTTTGGCAATTTCAGGCCCTTTGTATTTCCATATAAATTTAGAAACAGCTTGTCACTTTCGACAAAAATCCTGACAGAATTTTGGTGGGAATTGCAATGAATCTATATATCAACTGGAGAATTGACATCTTAATAATATTTCGTCTTCAATCTGTGAACATATTATCTCTCTCCATTTATTTAGGCCTTCTTTAATTTATCTCAGTACTGTTTTGTAGTATTTAGTATACAGGTCCTACATATCAATCTTTGTTCAATTTATTCCTAAGTACTCTGCTTATTTCAGGTGTCATTGTAAATTCAATTGTACTTTTAATTTCAATTTCTAACAATTCGTTACTGCTGTTAGAAATACAGTTCACTTTGTATATTGACCTCATGCGTCATGAAGTTACTAAACTTACTTGTTCTAACAGCTTTTAAAATATATTTCTTAGAATTTTACATACATGATAATGTCATCTGCAAATAAAGATAGTTTTCTTTCTTCCTTTCCACGGATGCCTTCTGTTTCTTTTTCTTATCTTGCTGCACTGATTTGGACCTCCAGTATAATACTGAGTAGAAGTGGTGAAAGCAGACATTCTTGACTCATAGCAGACTTTAGGCAAAGTATGCTTAATATTCTTCTAAGTATGATGTACTGTGAACTTATTGTAACTGCTCTTTACCAAGTTAAGAAAGTTTTTTTTTCTAATGCTGGTTTTATGAGAATTTCTATCATGAATGGGTGTTAAATTTTTTTCAAATATATATATATATATTTTAGTGGTACGCGGGCCTCTCACTGTTGTGGCCTCTCCTGTTGCGGAGCACAGGCTCGCACAGGCTCTGGACGCGCAGGCTCAGCAGCCATGGCTCACGGGCCCAGGCGCTCTGTGCCATGTGGGATCCTCCCGGACCGGGGCATGAACCCGTGTCCCCTGCATCGGCAGGCAGACTCTCAACCACTGCACCACCAGGGAAGCCCCCCACATATCTTTTCTATGACTATTTAGATGATCAAACAGTTTTTCTACTTTATTCAATTAATATAAGTTACATTGATTGATACTGAATGTTAAACAAATCTTGGATTCCTGGGATTAAACTTTCTTGTTTGGAATGAACTATTCTTTTTATATAGTGCTGAACTTGAATTGCTAATATAACGTTAAGAATTTTTGCATCTATATTCATGATAGATGGTCTGTAGTTTTCTTGAGACATCTTAATCTGGTATTGGTGTCAATGCAATACTGGCTCCATAAAATGTATTGGGAAGCGGACTCTTCTATTTTCTGAAAGAATTTATGAAAGATTGGTATACTTTATCAAATGTTTGATAAATTTCACTAGTGAAGCCGGATGGTCCTACCTTTTTCTTTCCTGGAGCTTTCTAAAATTATGAATTTAATGTCTTTAATGTACATAGGGCTATTTCTTCTTGAGGCTGATTTAGCAAACTGTGCTTTTCAAGGTATTTGTCCATTTCATCTAAAGTGTCAAAATTAATGGCATAAAATTGTTCATAATGTTCTCTTTCTTGATTTCTCCTTTTATTTTTATTATTTCATCATTGGGACTTGTTTTATAGCCCTGTATTAGTGTTTCTTTGTGAGTGTTCCAAGTGTTCATAAAAAGAATGTATATTCTGCTGTTTATGTATGACTATTTTATAAATGTCAGTTTGGTCAAGTTGATTCCTTACTGTTGTATATCCTTACTGTTGTCCTCGTTATTCTATCAATTACTGAGGGAAATATTGAAACTTTTAACTATACTTGCTACTAACTGTTAAATTGTCTATTTCTTCAGTTCTCTCATTTCTTGCTTCATTAGGTATACAGAATCTATAATTGTTTTATCTTCCTGTTGTATTGATCTTTTTAGGATCAAATATCTCTCCTTGTCTCTATTACTCCTGGTCTTAAAGTCTACTTTATATGATATTAGTATATCCATCCCCTTCTTCTTATGCTTACTCTTTGAATACTGTATCATTTACCATCATTTTACTTCCAATTTATTTATGTACCATATACATCTCTTGTAGACAGAATATGGTTGGATCTTTTTTCTTTAATCTAATCCAACAAGCTATGCCTTTTAATTAGTATAGGTAATCTATTTATATCAGTGTGATTGTTGTATAGCAGTATTTTAATCTGCCGTTGTACTATGTACTTCCTATTTGTTTCATCTCCTTTTTGTTCCTCTCTTCTTTCTTTCCTATCTTCTTTGGTTTTCTGAAAATATTTTTGTAAGTCATTTTAATCCCTATTAACTTTTGACTGTATTTCTTTGCATTATTTTTTATTAGTTGCTTAGGAATAACAACATGCATTGTTAACTCATGATAATCTACTTATATTTAATATTGAATTATGACTTTTTAAAAATATCAGAATCTTGAAACAGTGTAATTCCATTTACCCACCCTCCTCTGTGCCATTGTTGTCATATATCTTAATACATCTTATACATCCTACACTGCAGTTTTTAAGAAATTAAGAGAAGAAAAAAATTACTTGTATAACCTTTTATACTTCACCACATATGTATATTTTCCAGTGCATCTCATTTCTTTCTGAATATCCATGTTACCATCTGGTGTCAGTTCCTTTGAACCTAAAGATATTCCTTTAGTATTTCTTGAAGTGCTAGTCTGCTAGCAATACGTTTTCTAAATTTTTGTCAAAAACTTCTATCTTATTTTCATGTTTATAGAACATTTGCACTAACTATAGATTTCTTGACAGCCATGGGGGGGTTGGTTGGTTGGTTTTGATTTTTTAAATTATTCTACACTTTGAATATGTAAGTCCAATGTCTTTTGGCCTGCATCATTTCTGGTGATATGTCAGCTGTTGATCATATTGTTGGTTCTCTGCATGTGATGTGTTTTTATTCTCCCACTGCTTTCAACATTTTCTATCTTTGGTTTTCAGGTGTTCTACTATGGTGTACTGATGCTGAGATTGAACTGTTGGTTATGTGTGTGTGTGTGTGTGTGTGTGTGTGTGTGTGTGTGTGTGTGTGTGTGTATTTGAGCTTCATTGAGCTTCTTCAATTTCTAAGTTAATGGGTTTCTTTTGCAAATTTAAGAAGATTTGACCAATCTTTTTTCAGTTGTTTTTTTTTTTTTCCTTTTCTCTCACTTTGCCTTGTGTGACTCCATTTGCATGTATATTAGACTGTTAAATATTGCTCCACAGTTCTCTGGGGTTTTGTTTATTTTTGCTAAATATTTTTCTCCATGCTGATCAGATTGGGTAATTTCTACTGATACTTTAATTTCACTGATTTTTTTTTTTTTTTTTTGCTATTTCAAATTTTCTGATGATTTCATATAGTGAGGTGTTTATATCCAGTATCATACTTTATAGTTCTAAAATTTTCATTTGCTTTTTTTCTTCCAGCTTATATCTCCCTGTTGAAATTTCCTATCTGTTTACTCATTAATTATATTTTCCTTTAATTATCTGAATGTATTTTAAATTGCCTTTTTGAAATCTTTGCTCAATACATTGTCAGGGCCCACTTAGTTTCAGTTTCTATAGACTGCCACTCACAGTTAGGCATATCTGCTTCTTTGCATATCTAGTAATTTTTGCTTTGAGACTGTATGTTGTAGACTATACTTTGTAGTGACTCTGGGATATTCTGAGGATGACTGGTTTGTTTGTTTTATTCTTTTTTCTAGCAGGCAATTTACTTGCCCAGAATCAAACTGTGAAATAGTCCTCCATACAGTGTACAGCAGCTGGTGTTTGATCAATTTTCTTTGGCTTCCAGCTGCTGCTTGTTTGGCTCATGCCCTGGGAGTCTCCCTGTGCCTGCAGAGTTTAGCTGTCAGCCAAATTTTGGGTATACTTTACATTTAGATTTTAGGGCTCACTCTGCAGTTATTTGGTTTCTGGGGGCTTTCCTCTAAATTTCCAGATGTTTTTCCAGCCTCAACTTCGTACCTCTGACACTTAAGATAAGGAAGCGTCCTGCTTTCTGCCACTTGAGTTTTGTGTGTTTTGGAGAACACACTCAGCCAAAAATGCAGCAAAGTCACAAACCTCACCAGCAGCGGTTCTGAATTTCAGTGGCAGCTGATTCTCTAGTTTCTATTTCACTTTTTTCTAGGCTGTCTTAATTCCAAGCATATATGGTTTTGTGGTGAGTTAGGAATTTGAGGAGAGTTTATACTCAGATTTTGGACATTAGCACCTTTGGAGCTCTTCCACTTTCAAAAGTTCCTCTTTGAAGTTCAGACGTTTCTGTGCTCTGAACTCTATCACCTGCTTCCTCATACTGGTAAGGGAGGTTACGGTAGTTTTTATTGAGATAATTGTAAATTACATGAAGTTGTAAGAAATAATAAAGAGAGATTCCATGTATACTTTACTCAATTTCCCTCAATAAGAACATTTTGGAAAGCTACAATACAATATCCCAAACAGGGTATTGACACTGATACAATAAACTTACCTCCTCCACACTGGCCAGTTTCACTTGTGTGTGTGTGTGTGTGTGTGTATGTGTGTGTGTGTGTGTGTGTGTGTGTGTATTTCCTTCTATTAAATTTTATCAGTTGTGTTGTAGGTTTGTGTATCCACCACCACAGTCAAGATACTCAACAGTTCTATCACCACAAGAATCCCTTGTGCTGCCTTTTATGACCATATCCACCTCCCTCCCATCCCAACCCTTCTTAACCCCTGGAAACAACTAATCTGTATTCCATTTCTAGAATATTGTCATTTCAAAATATTATATGAATGGAAACATCTATTATGTAATCCTCTGGGATTGACTTTTTTTACTTAGCCTAATTCCCCAGAGACTCATCCAAGTTGTGGGCTATATCAATAGCTATTTTCTTCTTACTGTTGAGTAGTATGTCATGGAATAAATACATACACATTTTGTTTACTCTTTACCTGTTGAAGGACATCTGGCATATTTCCAGTTTTTAGCTATTATGAATCAAGCTGCTTTAAACATTTGTATATAGTTTGTTATTTTTGTGTATATGAACACAGGTTTTCATTTCTCTGGGACAAATGCCCAAGAGAATAATTGCTGTATCATATAGGAATTGAATGTTTAGTTTCAAAAAACTGTAAGCTGTTTTTTCCAGAGTGACTGTACCATTTCTCATTCCCATCAGCCTGAGTGATCAAGGTTCTCCATCTCCTTATCAACAACACTTGGTGTTGTTACTCTTATTTTAGCCATTCTAATAAGTATATAGTGATATCTCATTGTGGTTTTAATGTGTATTTTCCGGGTACACTCATACCTAGTGTATATAGATAACCTTAACAAACAATCAATAAGAAAACAAGCAAAAGACATGAAAATACATTTCACAGAAGAGGATATACAGATGGCAAATTCTAGAGATGAATCTTTTAAAACTATTTTCTGCAAGAGGAATTACCTGATACTTTCATGTCACCATTACTGCATTGAAATTACATAGAAAAACATGTATAGCATAGGTATAATGTAGAATTTCACTATATATTTGAACGTAGCACTATTTGAAACAAAAACAGGCTCTGTATAGATAAAAGACTAAAAATAAATACACCAAAAGATACAACGATTATCTTTGATTATACTAACATGAGTACTTTTTGTCTACATTCCATTTCTTTGTACTAGTGGGTGGACAGAAAGGTATCCTCTATAATGACTAAATTATTTCAGCATTTTTATGAGCTTACAACTTAATTATTGCTCAAAATATGTTTCTCAAAAAGATTAATGAAAATTCCAACTTGAATATTATGTATGGTCACAGAAATTTCTACCTATTCCTGAATTCAACTTTGAAAAGGTAATACGTTTCTCTAAATCTCTTGAAATTATAAGTAACTTCAAATAGGAGAACATATAGATTTTCCATTATTAAGCATGTGTTTGGGTAATGCTTCCTGATAGATTTAGTGGTATCATCCAATACAAATGCACATAGCACATTATTAACTATAGTAGCATCTCATGAGTAATTTGTGCAAGTTTTAATCATCTTTTCAAATAAAGACTTTAAGTCTAGCTTTCTAAAATATTGCAATTAGTATGCAATCAATTAAGGTGAAATACATCTAAGGAATATTATCCAAATATAAGATATTTTTTGAGTTGAACATTTTTTAAAGTAGCTTTATAAATGATAAATAAAAAGTAAGTAATGAACTAAAATTTTATGAACATTTAGGCGAAGTCTCTTAGAATAAGCTGGGCCCCGGACAAGTCTTTCTTTGCTAAAGATGATACATTCAAGTTACAGTGAGTCACTTAGAATTTCCTATAAATGCAGCGAACACTCTGGATTTGCTTAAACAAATCTGCATAACCCATTTAAAGTTTATTTTGGTTCATTTTTTCCCCCCAGGACTAACAAAAAAAATTTGCCCTCCCCCCAAATCAGTAAATCCAGCATCTTAAATTCAGTCTTGTAGGCTCAATTATTATACATAACATACCAGAAAGTTTTGCTTTTAAATTTATAAAAGTTCATAAACACCTATAATTAAAAGAGAAGTAAAAATGACTTACTAGATAATCAAGCCATTCCCATGCCAAGATTGCAAAATTCTGAAATCCCTGGGTGGAACGCATAAACCTTTCATCTTCACCGTAAGGCCATTAACATTTAAAAATTGGCAAGGTTGGCATTTCATGTAGTAAATAACTTCTTATAATACTACCATCCACACATCAATGCCAGTGGCTCATGTTCCAACCTGACCTGCCTGTTTATTGAAGTCATTGAATATTACTTTTAAGAATGCTCTTTTTGTCTGGAATAGGAGTTGGAGGGAAAATCCTTAGAGTACAATATAAATAGTGTGCTGATGATTACTGTAGCTTTAAGGGCTCATAAATTAGAAGTTCAAGTTATGAATACGGCAAACACTCCTCTAACACACAAGCTACTAAAAACACAGTGGGCCATAATGAGAGAGTTGAGAAGGGGTAGTTTTTCAAATGTATATACTATTCATTTCCCATTGGTTTTTACAACACAAGACTATTCAAAGGAAACAAGCTGTCAAAGAAAAGTTACAGTAAAGTAATCTTGGAGCTGGGACTAAATCAGGAACAAGAAAAATATTTATTAGTACTGAAAAGTTTGACCCCAACAGATAGATCAGTGGCCAGAATGTGGGAGCTCTGGTTTGCTTCCTTGGTCCCCAGGGGATGAGAGTTAGGCATTTAACTTGCTGCTTCTGAAAGACATTTTAAGTTATTTGTCGACAAGACTGAAAATTGGCAATATGGTTATACTGATATTAGATCCCTCAGACAGTCCTTCAAAGATTTCTCAGCAGCCAATAGCCTCAATTTACTTCACTTAGTGAAATGTTAGTTTCTGGTTTAGGGGCCTTATTTTAATTTGAAAACATCCCCTTCAGTATTAAGTGTGTATTATGATTTTATGCCTAAGAACTTTTCCCTCTTGGTGCCATTTCCATTTAGGAAAATATGGTTGAACAGGTACACGTCATACCTTGGTAGAAATACCAGCTGGCTGCTTGAAAAGTAGTAGGTATCAGTAGGATGAGTTGGTCTTTTCATGTTTTTCAGTGACACATTTTGCACGGACAGAGTTGAAGGATTGGGAATTTGTGCAAGCTCACTTCCAGTGTACTGAGCTCTCTGACGATAAACATTTATGTTTATCCCCAACAGGGATACCCACTGACCTAATGCTAGCACCCTAAAACACACTTCTCTAAGACACTCCAAACACAGATGGATGGCCTTTAATTCCAGCCTTATACTTTCACCCCACAGGCACGGTGACCTTGTAGGCAAATTGCTGCCACTGACTGACTGCCCTGTTAGTTACAGTGTCACCACTAGTTTGAGGTGAAATCTGTCATTTTTGCAATAATGTTCAGGGAGATGGTCTCTAAACTCCTCATTTACGTTTTTGAAATTAATTAAAATTCAAAATTAAGAATTATCTTTAACTATCTAATCTTGGTTAGTAGGACATACATTTTAAAAATGTGTTCCCACTTTACGGAGGGGTGTTTAATCCTAGGGAAGCAAGACTGAGAGAAAGGGTGAAGTGAGGCAGGAAGGAAGGGAAACCAAGACCAGGTGGTGGATCACCAAGCTGGCCTCAGCTTCTCAAAAGAACACAGTGCAGTCAGCCAGTCCCTCAGATACCATGTGGGACGGCCATGAATAAGAACGGTCCATCAAGGGCAATAGTACCAACACTTTATCTGCTGGCTCATTCCCCTCTCCTGTCATTTACTGGCCAAAGTTCTCCGCATGGGCTATTACCTTCCTGCACCTTTGGGTTATGGTACAAAGCCCTTCCAGGCAGCTACTGGGAAAGCCAGAGCTCTGTGGGTCTAGACCCAGGGCTGGAACTGCTGTGGCTTTGCCCACAGCAATCGCAATGCAGTTCACAGTAAGTAGTCTGACTTTTGTCCCAAGAGGACCAAAGTCCACAAATACTCTAGAACCATAAGAACAGATAGAAGACTTTGGTCAAAAATACTTTTCAAGGTGTCTTTGAGCAACAAAATGTCATTGTGATTATATGGCAGCCAGAGCTAACTGCCTTATTTTTTAGCCAATTTAAATCCTAGATATGGAGGACCACAGTAAGATACCAATAGTCTTCTTGACTTTCAGGATTTTTGACCTTCAGAACTCCTTTTACACGTCTAGTGAATCCAAGTCAAGCCTGCCTGTTTGCAATGGCTGAGGGACATGGCTGCTTGGAAGCAGGGGATGGATGCAACTTACTTCTGATACAATCCTATTTTTAAGAAATGTTGCAGACATTGAACTCTAAAGCAAAAGGTAACATTCTGCATAAAATATGTTCCACCAACTGATGCTATAGGTCCATCAATTTCTCTTACAACTTTTTTGCTTCAAAGCCTCTCCAAGGTCTCACTTGGGCAAACGACTCATTGTGCTGTGTGCCCCTGATCACTTTTCCAGTTCTCCTCCCAATGAGGTACTGACCCCTGCCTTCATCCGCAAAAATGCCCTTGTCCTTAACCTCCAATTGATGTCAACAGCTCACTGTTGTGTCTGATTGGCATGTCTTCCCGAGATCTCTCGCTTCCTGCCTAAATCGGTCCTTTGTGCAATCAGGAACTTGATACCTAGTTTTAAATAATGGCAAAAAAAACCCAGCTTCAGTGGCAGTGACAGCAATGAAAATGGCATTGAAATTGTTTCTTCATGTGTGTCAGCTTGAACAGCTCCTCAGTGGCAGGAACAATTTCTTGCTTAGCCGTGTATCCTCACTCAGTGCCTAAGCCAGAACCTGCCACGTTGGAACTACTCAATAAATATCTGCTGAATAGATGAATGGCACAGACAAGATAGCAAAGATTGGCCGTAAAAATCACAGACTTAGAATACTGGGAAGAAAATTTACATTTTCATTGTAATGTTATGTGGAATATTACATAAAATAGAGTTATGTAAATAAGCACCATGAAAACTATACACTAACATGGAAATTTGGTTTAAGAGCATATAATCACAAATATAATATATGCACGCACACATATAGAGGTATGTAAGGGATGACATTTTTTTTAAAATGCACCCAAACATAAACAATAGATATCTGTGGCCAGATGGATTATAGGTAATTTTTACTGTATTCTTTATATTTTTCAGATTCTCTAAAATGAACATTATTATAACTTATAATTTGAAAAGTGATGCTATAAGAAGTCTGCCCAAAATTCAATAGAGAGTGGAGGAGAGGGAAACAGAATAAGAAATAGCTATTTTATAATTTATCAGAATATAAGAACTGCACCCCTTAGGGTACTACAAATAATAATGATAAGAAACAAAATAATGCACTCGACATCAGGGTGAGGCAGAGTAAATTCTCTGCCTAGAACATGCTTCTGCTCTATGGTTTTCTAAAATCCGAAGACCTGCACCATGAGATTGGTGAGGATGGAAGAGACTCCTCAAAGACGCCTAGAATGAGGACTGGGGAGAATAGTATAGTATGCTCAGCCACTGCTCATGTCACACACCCAGGTAGAAAGTAATTCAGCCTCCCTAAACAGAGCCCTGCTGTTCCAGTGATAGAAAGCCATGCTGTGACCCTTGTTCCAAAATTCTTTCTCTGTAAAAATTTGAAACCTTCTTCCTTTTTTCAAATCTTAACACAGCAGAAAACCAAACAAAAGGATGACAAGGACTGTAGAATAGGCTGTATGACTTCAGATGAGTAGTGCTCCACAGGAGTTTTGTTTTTTGTTTTTTTTGTTTTTGTTTTTTTGCGGTACGCAGGCCTCTCACTGTTGTGGCCTCTCCCACTGCGGAGCACAGGTTCCGGACGCGCAGGCTCAGCGGCCATGGCTCAGGGGCCCAGCCGCTCCGCGGCATGTGGGATCCTCCCGGACCGGGGCACGAACCCGTCAGGGGACATTTGGCAATATCTGGAAACATTTTTGGTTGTAAAAGCTGGGGAGAAGGACAGGTGCAATGAGCATCTCAATGATAGAGGCTCATCATCCTACAATGTACGGTACAGCTCCCGGGACAGAATTACTTGACTCAAAATGTAACACTACTTTAGAATATGAAAGAACAGGCCCAAAGGGAGAGTTACTGCCTCTACCAGTGTCATGAAAATGGGGTGCTGAAAAGCCGCTTTGGAATGGTCAACTCCAGTCAGGGACAGACACAGATATCAGAAAACCACTGCCATCACAACTACCGGTTTCAGAGCCACATCCTACTTCCTAGATCCATAATGTCCAGAAGACAAGTGGGATGTCCTTCACCCTCACATGAAACCACAAGCTCCTGATCACTCGCTGCAGCATCTCGACCGAACACTCAAGACTTCCCTGTGCGGGCCTGAAGGCAGAGAGAACAGAATCCAGGAATGTTAGCACGACCCAAACCAACAGATGCTGCAGAAGGAAGGCTCTACATTAACAACTTTGCACCGTGAAAGGAGCGTAGAATGGAGACTGACTGAGTCACTCTCATGTATCTACAAGATTTTATATTTATATTTAAATGCAATCAGTGTTCCCCATAGGACCTTTTATCATTCCTGGCTTTGTCATTTCTGAATTCTTAGTCTGATTGGTCTCCCAATTGGCTGGCTTTCGTTTTCAAGAAATTTTTCCTCCAGCAAGGGCTCCTAGAATTATATTCCCTGATTTCCTTTAAGTTTGATCATGTCTCTCTGTAACCAGTAGAAATTAAAGCAACTTTGCCAGGTAATATTTCCCTGGGTGGTACCCTCTCTGTGTCAAAACACTGTAGACATTGCTTTCTATCTTCTGGCATTGGATGTTACTGTGTTACCACGGAAAGGTCTGAGGCCAGCCAGATTTCTTACCCTAGTACATGATTTTCTTTTTATGCACAGAAACCTAAAGGATTAAATGTGTCCCCGGATCAGTGTGTCAATGTGTGCTCATTGATCTGATCTGCAGATGTGTTTCTTCATTTAGGCTTTTTTTTTTTTCTTTTAGAGGAATAACCACGTCTGCTTTTTTTTTTTTTTTTTCCCTTCTTTTAGAGGAGTGCCACCTCAGAGAGAGATCAGTTCTTCTTATGCTGGTTGTTTTAGTCTTATTTATCTGCTAGCACTCTTACTGTTTTACTCTCATCAGAATTCATTATGATTATGTGTAGTCTTCCCTCTCTGTCAATAATTTAATTTTCAGTGTTGATTCTCTTCCTTAGTATTTCTAATTACTGTGTCTGTTCTGTAATGACATTGTTTTAGATTTGTTTCCTTGGGTCTACAAATTACTTTGTTGTTTGTGTAAACAATAATATATGAAAAATGCTGAACTCAATCAAATACAATCATGAAAAAAGTTGGTCTAGTTCCTCCCCCTGTCTCTCCCAACCTGGACTGTGTGCTGATCCCTTCTGGTTCTTACCTGAAAAGTTGGACAAGTCCCATAGCTTCTCCCAGCCCTTTCAAGTTACAAGAGCTGTCTCATTTCAGTAACTAAAAGTCCAGTCTAAGGTACATTATAACCACCATAGTATGTTTTAAATTGCTCTCCTTCCCCAGTTCAGATCCACTTCGAGCAGAGAGTCGACAGGGAACACAGAGGGTATGGCTGGCTTCTCTCTTCCCCCTACCCATCCTCTGCAGCTTCCTCCCCAGCCTGGTCTCTGAGGCCTGGAGAATCTAACCCAGGAAGATGCTGTGGTTTAGGAGCTGAGCCTAGGGCATTCTCCTGTTGGGAGCTTCTGACTACAGTTCCCATGACACTAGCTGTGCCTATTGTCCAGTTGGCCACTTTCAACTTTCCTCCTAGCCCAGGACTTCCTACCATTCATCCCTGTCCTGGGTCATCTGGCCCTTGCTGGAAGTTCTCCTGGGTGGAGTCTCTTTCACGATGCCTCTGTAAAACCATACACTGTGCTTTACTTTTCCCTCTACGACCACAGGGCTCAACAAAAAGGGATGGATACCCACCCCCTTGGCGTTCCCTTTGCCTCACATCTCATTTGAGTTTATGTGGAAGGACACACAGCCTTCCCATCCCTGGTGGGGAGATAGGTGTGATAACGAAAGGGTCTGTCACTCCCACAGTTTTCTTCATTCTTCCCTCCGACGTTAACTGACTAGATAATCCAGAGGTGGGAATTCTTAAAATTCTTAAAATTAGGTTTGCCAGTATTCTAAAGTTGTACCCAGGATTTAATTTAGAGTGGTCTGACTGAGTGACAACACGGAGGGGCCAATGCCAGGGAAAGAAGAATTTAGCACTCACATTTCCGATGAGAGGGGGACACACCACACCACAAAAGGCCAAAAGGGGAGCGTCAGGCTGGTCAGGAGGCAGAAGACAGACAGGAACGAGGGGAGAGTCTCGGCCAGAGCCTGTATTGGGGTTTCCATGGGAAAGACAAGGCAGGACAGAGTCAACAGCTTAGGACTGGCTAGTTTGAATCGCTCCAGTGGGCTGTGGGGCATAGGGATGGCCCCGAGGTGTCTGGTACTTGGCCCTGGGATGATTTAGGGCAGGAGAAATCTTGGCATGGTTGTGAGAGCTAGATAAAGGAGGTGGCTGGGGCTGTAGACTTGGGATTGGTGGGTCTGCACATGAGAGATGTCTTCCTGGTTGAGCCCTTCACTGTCTCTAAGAAGTGGTCAGCCCTGGGAAGGGCATCTCTCCCTGGGTCTATAAGGCTCCCAGGTACCAGGGCATCAAGAATACAGTAAATAAGAAAATATAGTTAATTCAATAGGCCCTGTAACGAACGGATTCCAAGTAGAGAAACACATAATCTAAGAAAACACAGAACAACCAGGTGTCAGCAAGTCTGGCTTTAGTGACCTACCTTCAGGTTATGGGCTAAAGTCAAGATTTTAGTTAACAGGACTACAAACATTTCTGGAGGCTGGTGGGGATCTCCAATGTGAGGAACATCTTCTCATTGCGAACCCTGTTAATCAAGGTACCTTGCCCTCCTCTGGCCCGTGAAGGACAATCAGACAGTTTTCCCGAAGTATATGAATTTTAAGTGAAGTAATTCAAGATTGGAATCCAATGCACGTCTGAGGGGACCTGAAATGATTGGTCATTTGTCCATGCCTCCTAAATCCCTGGCATTGATTTTTGTCCTTTTCCGAGGCTGGATATGACCTATTCTCTTGAGTCTTTGAGCAATACCTTATTTTTCCAAAAAAGTTTTTTTTCTTTTAACCCAAGTTAGTCAGAGTCCATTTCTGTTGATTTCTATCAAATAAATGTGATATCAAGTGTTAATATTAAACAGAAGCAAAGGGGGAAAAAAGCTCTGAATGGTCATTCAGCTGTGTCGATTTCACAGTCAAGTTGTGTTTCTGTGTTTCTGTGACGTATTGGATGCTAAGAATCACAGGTCGATAATATTTTAGTAAAGTACAATCCTTCATTTTGCAGCACTCAGGGAAGAATTCATTTTGTTTGGGAGAAGTCAATGAAAGAAGGTAACTAATAAAAATTCAGTGTTTCCTTATAGTGATTTAGGTTTTTGCTGAATTCGAAATTTTTATGCCAATACTCCTTGGGTCACTGATTTCGACAAATTAAAGGCATAAATCATATGAAAGCTGTAATTACCAGGGTGGTTTGGTTTTCACTTTATGTTTATAAAATCTATTTGTTTTGCTCTATTTTATTGTCTCTGCTTTACCTGATGTTGTTGTTATGCTAAAACAGTTTCTTCCTTGGGATATCTATTTATCCAGGTGCTGCTTAGACACTGTGTTAAATCATAGTTGGGCCGTACTGGGCTTTTCCTGTTTGCCAAATAGCACTAACATCTTTAAAAGGAAGCCAGTTTTTCTGAGGTAACATTCATGATATTACCAATCCATGGAGAAGTCCTTTGGGAGATATCTGGGTTAATAAGTACCTAGCTAGCATATGACAATGTAGAATTTTCCTTTTAAGAGATTTGTTTCTTGGGCTTCCCTGGTGGCGCAGCGGTTGAGAGTCCGCCTGCCGATGCAGGGGACGCGGGTTCGTGCCCCAGTCCGGGAAGATCCCACATGCCGCAGAGCGGCTAGGCCTGTGAGCCATGGCCGCTGAGCCTGCGCGTCCGGAGCCTGTGCTCTGCAACGGGAGAGACCGCAACAGTGAGAGGCCCGCGTATCGCAAAAAAAAAAAAAAAAAAAAAGAGATTTGTTTCTTAATTAAGTAATTATAAATAATAGTTACTTTATTAATTTGGGAGCATTTATTATATGCTAGGTAATGATAAAAATTAAATTTTTCATAGTAATCATATGATTTAGGAATTCATCATGCTCAATTTATAGACAAGGAACGTGAAACTTAGGGACTGTAAGCAATGCTTCAGCGTCACACAGAGATCGAGCTAGGATTTGAAACCAGGTCTGGATGACTCAAAACTCATTGCTTCCAACGACTCTAGCATTTTGGCTCTTCCTCAACTTTCCGTTTACCTCCTAAATGATTCAAAATGTGTGTATATGCATATTTTACACTTTCAACAAAAGGAAAGCACACGTCTTTCTATGATTTATCACAGAGAACCCAAAAATCTCAGCTGGGGTTGACTCCCTTAGTACTCTAGGCCATCTAGCCAATTTCAGAGTGGTTATTTGGATATTTACTGGGGACACCCTACAGTCCTTGTTAAATCAGTAAATGAAGGGGGAGTGTTGAATAATGCCGTTGAGAACAACTCTCACGAAGGTACACTTTCCAAGAATCTGTGAATTTGAAACATTGGTCCATCCGCACTCTCCTGTAGGGCAACAGGTGGGAGATTCCAATGAATAAGACTGACCCTTTTCCTGGCTGAATCATACTCACCTTATAGAAGAAAAGAAAAGAAGGTTAAATGATAGAACTTGAGATCTGAGAAGACTCTCAACACAGTCCATCCTTTCACTTTCCATACGATGAAACTAAATCATATTTAATCAATGATATTCATTGTTCTTAGCATTTTGTAGGTGTTTTGTTTCTACTTATGTCTACGTATTTGTGCATTTATAAATGTGACACAATGGGGTATACTGATTAAACAGACTCTGAACTCAGAACACCTGGACTGAAATTCTTGGGCTGAATGTCACTTATGAGTTGTACGTCCTCAGAGCTCGTAATCTAACTGCTCTGCACCTTAGTTTCCTCATCTGTGAAAAGGATATCATAGTTTCTACTTGGTTTCACAAGGTTTTTGAGGATTAAAAGGAAAACTTATTAAATTACTATACATAATTGATAAATATTAGCTATTATTTTTATTTTGTATATACATTCATGTATGTGTCTCAAACTATTAACAGAGCATTTGATACTAGAAAAAGTACCCTCATAAAATGACTTCCAAAAAGATTCACTATACACACACAATAACTTATTGGCACTGACATTCGACTTAGATATCAGTTAGCATAAGCTAATTTTTACTATCGTGCAAAACAATGCCAAAATCTCATTGGCTTGCAACAGCAAAGTTTAATTTCTGGATCGCATTTCACATTGATGTCAATAGAAGTAAGGCTGGGCTGCACAGCATCTCATGTATGCTTCATTTTTGAAGGAGTAGCACATGTCTGGGACTTGAGCTCCAACTTCATGGAGGAAAAAAGGGAGCATTGAGGGATCAGTGACTTTTAAAGTTTCAACTTGAAAACAATACATATCACTTCCACTTGCATTTCACTTGCCAAAGTAAGTCACAAGGCCTAACCTAACCTCAAAGGGACAGGGTTGTATAATAATCCCACAGAAAAGGGGAGAAAACATTTTGAAGAATAATACTGTTGCTACCATACCTAATAAGTAGTATTTATTGAGCAACTACTACAATATATGCCAAGCGTTGCTCTATATGCTATCAGATACATCATATCTCATCTCCACAAAATCCCAATAAGATCATTGTTTTTCTTCCTTCTCTATAGATGAGGAAACACAGACAGTAAAGTTTGATTTATTCAACCACAATTCTTGCATTAACCTCGGCAATGAGCTTTGCATTACACCTCACTGTGGAGGTACAATGATGACCAGGAGAGTCACGACCTTTAGCCACAGGGAACCTAACATTAGCAGCAGAGATGAGTTAACAAATAAGTATTTGATTGCAGTTGTGACAAGTGTTCAAAAAAGAGATACAGGAGGATATAAGAATAAACACAGAAGAGAGTCAAGGGAAGTTTCTCTGAGAAAATGATGTTTAAGCTGATGAATACAAGGCACCAGGATGAATGTACGGGTGGACTTCATGTGCACAAGGCCTGAGGAGGGAAATGACACAGATGTGACGTCCTAGCAGCTCACTCACATGACTGATTGACTGATGGGAACATGTCAGAAGTCACAGGCAGAAGGTACAAGTTCTTTCAAGAGAAGGAAAGGAGAAGTCATGTACTCTGGAGGTCAGGAGTACAGGCTCTGAACTCACGTTGCTTGGATCCGAATCCTGGTTTCCCCACTTATTATCTGTACAGGATTTAGGCAATTTAACCATTTGTTGTCTAGGTTATCTCAATTACAAAATGGGAACAAAAATGATACCTACTTCTGCCGTTTGTTAAATGAGTTCATTTTTGTAAAGCACTTAAAACAGTGCCAAGCACACAATTAGTATTCAGTAAATCTTAGCTTTCCTTCTTGTTGCTATTAAAGCACATAGAACAGGAAACACAGCGGCATATCTGTTGAGCAATCAGGTGTCAAGGTGGTCAGATAGGACCACGAGCCAAAACGACAGCAACCATCAAGGCTTCACTCACTCCCTGTGACAACACAACTAAGATGCAGAAGAGAGGTGCCGGGTCCCCATAGTTCTATTGTCCCCCTATGAAACTGAACTGGGCAAGGGTCAGGTGGAGGCAATGCACATGGGGGTTGTGGGGGGTGGGAAATCATCTCATCCTGGAGTCCCGAACAAAAGCCTCCTGAATCTTTATGGACCCATGGGCCAAGGGAGGGGAGAGAGAAGGAGAGAGTGTTAGGAGTGGAAAGGAACCAAGCCCCAGGGGAGAAGTGTCTCCACCGTGGCCCCTGAGTAGGAGGTGTCAGTGGAGGCGTCTGGGATAGGAGTGCAGACATGTATGGAAGCATGGCTGACCCAGGAGGCCTGACCCTTGACTGCAGCTCTCTCCAGAAGACTGCAGTGCACGCCTGTGTGCCAAGTCTGATGTGCGGAGAGCAACAACCTGCTGGAAAAAGCCTTATTTCCTATGATTCGGTCTGAGAGATTATACAGGGAATTTGGCCTGGAATCGGACCCCTTAATATTCAGTCAGAGCTATAAATTTTTTTGGCTTAAATTTTCCCCATGAATTTTCCCAGCTGCTGATCATACTGCAATTGGATTAAGAATTGCAGCAGGTCAGCTGGAAGGGTCTCTGTTTGCCAGTCTCATTTTTTTTGTTAGTTTCAATAAGCGTCTGCCTCATCTCAGTGGTTTTGGAGACTGACTTTCAAGCAGGAGTAGGTGGAAGTCGTTGCTAAGAGCCCTGCACCTAGCTCAGTGTCATACAGGATGAATTCCCCAGGTATATCAGTCCCCTAGGAGTCTGTGGCTTCGGGTCTCCTAGAGACAAATCCTGCAACTTGTTTCAGTAAAGCAAAAAGGCCAGTGTGACTGAAATGAAATTAAATGGCAGCTCGAGATGAGGCTGGAGGATAGAAAGGGACCAGATCAAAGTGTAAGTGAATCGACCAATGTCATAAGGCTAAATCAAGAGGGAGTCAAAACTCAAAGCCACATGTGCCTGCTTCCAAAGCCTTGTTCAGTGTACTGAGTCAGATCAGAAAAAAAAAAAAATCATTTGAAGATGATGATGGGTGAGCAAACTGCCTTGGTATTTCTGTAAAGTTGCACCTGGAGCAAAGGGAGAACATGGTGCTATTAAACACAGTTCACTGCCAAGACCAGAAAAAATTTTTGCTTAAGATCCTAGAATCAAATTTTGATCTCTTGGTCCTAACAATGAAGAATGAAGCTCAGGGCTGTCGAGCTGGTGGGAACTGACAGATCAGATGAGCAACCTGAATCCAATAGTCTATCGTTGCAGATGTGGCTGGTACCGTCTGCAGCACTTAGCTTGTCCACACGACACAATCAGGGAAAAAGTAAATCTGAGTCAATGATACATCTGCTCACAAACTTCCATTTGTGAAATAAGAAGCAAAATACTGACAGCCATAAAACAGGGTGAACAGTTGTGTGTTTGGATTAAAATATCATTGAGATAAGCAATAACCAGCTACCCGAGCAAAGGAACATCTGCGATATTATTGTGCTATTTCTGGCTGAGTCATCTCGCACTAGGAGAAAACACAGGGAGATGGAGATATCACTGTGGTGTTCTTAATTGAGTTAAGAAAGGGCTCTTTTTTTAATCTCCCCAGGGTAGGCCCTAGAGATGCAACAAGTACCATTCAAAAATAAATTTTTAGCTGATTGCTTTAGTTCCCTGCAAGACAGGCATTGCGACCGACTTAAAAAAAAAACTCTGCCCTGACGATTCCTAGAATAAAATGTGAGCACTTAAAATCTTATAACTAATGAATCTGCCTCTAAGTTTTTCTTCTTTGGAAGGACTTCTTTGTCTGACCTCTGGAGAGGAGAATCCTACATTATCCATATTTGATAATGCTGTTTCTCGGGTTCTTAGCTTAACCAACGGGTGGAACCCCCTCCATGACAAGTCCTAATAAGATGCTTAGTGATTTATTCACTAACCCCCTTGAATAGGGATGGGACAAAGAAAGACACTCATTACACTGAATTATATTCTATAGAAAAGTAATAAACTAATGGAATCAAGATTTTGTACTGTTGCAAGAAGCCTTATAAGTAACTTACTGTGGACCTTTCATTATAAAGGTGGTAAAACTGTATCTACAGAAATGAAATCGCCTGCCAGGTCTACACAATTGGCAGATAGGAAGCTATTGAAAGTTACAGAAAAACTGAGTTCTAACATGCCTAGATTTACCCACTGGATTTGTGGCCTTGAACAAATTATGTAATCATTCCGATCTTCAGTTTATTCATCTATAAAAGGGGGAAAACATTACAGAGTCTTCTCTTGTAGGATTCTTGCACAGAATACATCAGATACTATATTTAAGCTGCTAAGGCACAGCACTCTTCTTAGCGTCAACACTCAATAAATAGTTCTTACTATCACCTTGGGTAGAGCTGGAAAAAAAGTAGAACCCACAAAGCCAGTTCACTAAAACAAGTTATTTCTGCACATACAGTAAAGAGAGACAGACAGACAGACAGTCATAGAAATCTAGATCTTGAAACACTTTGTCAGTTTTTCCAGATATATTTACCAAGCCCATGAGAAGCACGTTCTTCTAAGGGTTACAATACATCTAAGACAGTGTACCGTTGAAATCACAAGTTATTTAGCCAGACTTTTTTCAACCCAAGTAATAAAAAGAACAAAGCAAACTTAACCTGAGGACTCACTGAGTGCAAAGAACTAACTATATAGTTCTTTATAAAGAACGAACTATATAGATCAGGTGATCCTGCCACTTAACTATCTAAGTGGTAGAGAGGAACACATATTTTTATCCTTATTCCTGACAAGGTAAATCTTACCAGCTGGTTTTGCTATAGCCATGCCTTATATTCACGAGGTCTGATTCACAGAAGTCCTCAGCCTCCCTCAATCTCTACTGAAAGCAAAGAGCCCAGAGCCCAAGAGTCCTTCATTCAGGCAAATTCAAACATGCAGGTAGAATGTGGACCAAAGTTTAAAGACAGTGATCTCTGTGTTCCTCCATTAGATATGTGAATCCATGTGAAAATTACCTTCAAACAGGGAAATACAAAATAAGCAGCTGGTGACTTGAAACAGAAATTTGCTTTTAGGTAGTACAAGCTCAAGTCATCTACTTAAATTTGTGTTCTTTAATAATATAAGCTGTAACTTTGTTCAGTATCTTTTATCTATATTGATCAGACAGCACATTAGAAGTATAAAACATTCAATAACTCATTAGAAATACTGAAGGCTTAGAAGCGTTGCTATACTTCTAGTACATCACTCATATTTAAATATAAACTACTTGACATAAAGATGTAATAAATTTATTCCTTTCTTCCAAATGCTCAGCCCCTTTACCAATAAGTTGATTATCATCATCTCTCTATAAAGTCTGAATGCACTGGTGTTCTACCTTCATTTTCTGTATCGTATACCACGGGGAATAAGTACTTCCCAGTGTGAATGATGTTCTTTGGAGCACAATGGAACTGGCATCCCCTAGAGGTGTGCAATATGACAGCCCCGTTGGTTTGCCAAGTGATGCCTTCCTTTTAGACATGTTATCCAAAATTATTCCAAGCTTTTATTGCCTGTGTTTTTTCCTATAAGCCCTTGCTTTCAAATGGACAGCATCTTTGTTCTTGCTCTGTGTGAGTTCTTATAAGTGTTGATCTCAGCTAACACATGAAAGATGTCCAGCCCTTCAAGTTCTAAGAGCCCCATATACATCATAGATCTCCCTCTCTTCCCACAAAAAAATATCAGAATTATGCAACCCTATCAATACAGCAACTGAATATCAAGAGTTGGCTAAAAATGAGTCATCCCTACATGAAAACCTAAACTACCTTTAAAATATCACAGGACTCATACTTCTAGCATCTGCAGCCCCATAAGGCATTTATAGTCAGTTGCTGGTATCCATAAAAATTTGTACAGAAATTGGCAGTAATGTCACCAGCGTGCATCCTCTAGACATTGATGGTTTGGTTTTTAAGCATTACTTTGCATTTTTATAAATACATTATTTAACATCACACAAGAACCTATTTTTCATCCTTAATTACAGTTTACATTAACGTTTATATTGATCGGTTTTTGAATGACTCTGAACTCGCTGTCCAGGGACAAAAAAGTAATTTCCATGAGAAATTGCCATTAGTTACTTTCTGTGCTGTTTAAAATGTGTTTTCTAAAAATGCATGCTTTTAGGATAACTGGGGCAACAATCATTTTTAACTACATCTAACCTCTAGTTATTACGTTATGGAAGTAAAATAATATAAACTTTGCTTGCAGTTTCTAAAATAATTTAGAACCTATACTTGTCAATTGGTGTTAATGTTTAAAAAGTCTGATTTTCCCAAAAATGGAAATTTAGTTTACATTACCTCAAAATGTTTGAATTTGTATCTACACCCAGTGAAAAAGAAACATGAACTAACACACCATTTCTCCACATATGACTTGGAATTTCATGGAGGTGTTTGTTATAAATCATGGACCCCTTTTCAGGTCTAAGGAACCAGACACTATAAAGGTTACTGTGATGGATCAGCGTGTGGTTTTAAAGATAAACATGATGATGATGATAATGAAGATCATGCCACCGATTTTAAAAGTAAGGAAACAGGGTTCGGAGGTTAAGAAACATGTCCTAACTCACTTAGGTACTTGGTAGCAAAACCGGGACTTAAACCTATGTGTGTCCAGCACCAAAGCCTGTACCTTTCACCACAGATCTTCAAGATATACCAAATTTGTATGAAATTCATAAATGTATACAAATTTATCTGGAAGATTCATAGAGAACATAGGTAAGACAATAACTACATTAAAAGCCTTGGAAAACAGAACGGGAAGTTTTTTCGGAACACCATATAGCATTCCTATGGACCCCAACTGCAGGTTCCTGTTGGGTTTTAAGGATTAACTCAGGGAGTAAGCTCCATACTGGGAAACACCTTGAATGTCAGGTTAAGGAAGAGATTAATAAGCAATACACTGGTTTCTGACTTGGGATGCTAGTCTATCTAGTTCTGTGGACACCCTCACTTCAGACCACCATCACTTCTCAGCTGGACCACAGCAGCACTCTAAGCAGCCTCACTGCCCTCAGTCTTGCTTTCCCAATGTACCTGTCATGCTGTATTCACAGTGTAATCTTTTGAAAATGAAAAATTCATGTCCTTACTCCGCTTAAAGCTCATCTTGAACTCCCATGACCCTCAGAATAATGGAACCCAGGGTGTTTACCATGCGTTCCCCAGCCTTTTAAAATAAGGCCCATCCACACCACTTCGGCTCTCCAGTCTTCACCTCCAATGATGCCTTTGCTCTGACTCTGTCTTCACCCAGGCTCCCACTCACCCATCACACTCTGACATGAGACATGCAGACCTTCTTTCATTTCTTCTCAAAGCCATGATCTTTTCTCCCACTTGGTCTTTACATATTCTCATCCCTCTGCACGGAACATTTTTATATCATTCCTATGCATTTCACTGCCAACTCTTATCTAGCCTTCAGATCTCTGTTTACATACCATCCTCCCCCACCCCAAACCTACCTGTCCAGGAACATTTACATATTATCCCCCTTACTTATTCTAATGTTTATCTCACTGTGTCATAATAAGCTTTGTGATTTTCCAAAAACCCCATTAGAGGTAGTATTCCCTTAGGGTGGGTTCAAGCTCTTTCTTATTTACTAGGGAATCCTTGGCGCTGACTACACTGACTGCCAGTAATTGCTCAACAAATATTATTTGTCAAATAAACGAAGAGATGGATGGATAAATGAATTATATGGAGGAATATGACAGGAGAGATGAGAAAGGTGAGACGTGACAAACATAACAAAGCAATTTAGTCACCTTGGATACTGGAATCAAAGAATAAGATATTTAAAACCACAATGTATGAAAGCACACTCTTAAGGAGAATAAAATGATCTGTATCTTCACGTTTCTCTAATGGTGTGTCCATAAAGTCTGGAAACCCAGATAATATTTTATTTCCTTTAATTTGAAGATTTCTTTAATGATATTATATGATAATAATGATATATTTGCCAATGTTTCTAGATATTTTTGGACATCCACAGACATAAGTATTTTGCAAATGACTTTCACAATCCCTACGGCCCCAGTTTCTGCCTGATGTGGGGACACCTTTAGTCAGAGAAAGGGGAGAATTAGTTGATAGGCAGAGGTTGATCCGGAATGTTTTCTTTATCTGGAGCACACTACCTGTGGGATGGCCTTTTCTATCCATGAGTCTGGCCCACCTCTGTCCCTAGGGAGCTCCTGTGAGAGGCTGGGGGAGCACACTGTTCAAGAGGATGTCTTTGGTGCCATACAGATCTAGGTTCAAAAGCCCAGCAGGGTTAGCATGGCTTGGGAACATTCTAGTTGTCAGTTTCTCACACACAACCCTCCACACCCAAATATTTTTGCAGCACCCATGCTCTGGGAAGTGGACCCATTCCCTGACGTAGCCACTATAAAAAGGACCATCAACAAGAGACAATTTTCCTGAAAGTCTCCTCCTGCTTTTCCAAGATCATACTTAAACTCTAAGTCACTCTAGGGTAAAGGGATAATATGGAAGAAAACAAATTGAATAAAAGGCTTGCCTACTTAGAAATCAGAGCAGTTGCTGACCACAGAACCAGAGGCAAAAAGGAAATAAATATCTAGAAATTTTCAATAGTGGAAGAGAAAATCTTACGCATGAAGTAAAGCATGCCTATGTAAATGCTACAAACTCAATATAACCACCTAAAAGTATATACAAATCACCGTTAACTACAGTTATCATAGTGAGGGGAACAATTTTCACATTAGCTTCATGTACCATTTACATTTGTTACTTTGACAATGTATTACCATTATTTAAAACAAATGGAAAAGTGCTATGGTGAATTGTTCTGCAAAAGTAGGGACCTCACTCTATTCTATTCTTAGCTCTTTTGCTCCAGGCCCGGAAATCTTTCCAGAGTTTTTTAACTTCTGTATTTTTGTGGCAGGATAATCATTTTGAGACATTATGCTGTGTATTAGTTTTTTTAAAAATAACATTTCTCTATCAAATATTAAATTCTCCAGCTTTTTGTTAATTTTTAAAATATTTCAGGATTGTGGGTTATACTACCCCTTTTCAAAGGAAAATCACTCTTTGCACATTTTGCAGTTAGAGCAAGAAACATACTCCTCTTCAAATTGCCTTTTGTACTTTTTATTGTTGTGTTACAGCACAACCTTCTGCGTATAGCATACAAATGATAGGTGGTGAAGATACGGTGGGTTTGCATGCATAATAAATATGGTTTCATTTCAGTAGTTGCTGAACGTTTCATAAAAGGAACAATTTGAATATTTGGGGAGGCTTCAATATATATTCACTGTGCATGCATATACATATTTACATACAATTTCCAGCACTCTTATTTATAAACAAATAGCCAAAGAGGCAATTATTTGTGTGTGGGCAAATATGACACAGTCAATGGTTTGGAAAATATAGGCTAGTTAACTGACTCATTACTGTAAGTAGAAAATTCAAGTAAGGTACATCAGCTATTTGAAACATAAGCCACTGAAGACAGAGTCGTTTCCTTAGAATCAAATTTAGGAGCTATGTTTAGATATAAGTCCTCTCATTTTTGTAATATTTAAGAGAACAGGGAATTACAAAATATGTTGAAAAAGACATTTTAGAGTAAAATGTGGCCCAGTACCTTTCTATAAAAGAAGCCAGCAAATCAAAACCAACATATTCCTTGTGATTTGACATTTTAATGTAAATACTATGTTAGTTGGGCTGTGGCTTCTAACGCAGTTAGTGACTTGAATCACACATGGTCATACCATACCTGTAGAGAGTGGTAAAATCAACCTGATGAGCCCTTACATGAGTGTCAGGAGTGTCTGGTGAAGTCAAGTATTTGAAATCACTCAAAAGATGTATCAAGAGGAGACATACTACAGGACGGGCTGTTTTGGTGCGTTAAGGTGTCATATGTGCGCGATGGATGCAGCCAGGGCTCCATCAGTGCCTATCCTGCTAAAACAGTGAATGAGAATGACTGATCTATAGTTTTCATCCTCTTTTCAGTCCATCAACAGAACATTATTAAAACCAGTCAGCCAAAACCCATCAGAACAGCACTCACGTATGAAACAATGCCCAGGTCCTCTTGTTCCTCCATTTTTATGCACTGCTACAGGACTATAAATATTCATCGTAATGTAACTGAAAATTATTGAAGTGAGAAAAAAGAGAAACAGGGAAGCCATTTGCTTCAATTCATAAACAGCATCTGTTGGGAAGTTATTCATAGATTGCTTCAGGGCCTGCCGAGCAGCAAGCCCACGAAAAAGGATGCCATTGCAAGCAAATTGGCACAAACGGCATAGAGATGCTATTAGACATGATTCACTGACAGCCAGGGAGACGGATCAGGCACTGGGTTGTTTTATGTGTTCTTTTATCACTGGGACATAGGACTCCCCTCCAGCCAAAGTCACACACAGTTCAAATGAGAAGAGCAACCTTCGAAGTATATTAAGGCCTAACTAGTGGCTAGAGAAAGTTAGAAGCAGCAGCTAAACTCCAGGCGATAGAACTTGTTCATCTGCCCACACCTTAGGCATCCTTCAAATTCTGCCTGTACAAGCTGGCAGATTTGAATGTCCCTGGCAATGCTCTGTCCATTAAAAATTAAACATTAAAGAAAAAAACTTTCTCTAATGTTGAAGCTGAATTTGGTGTGTTACTCTGAACGGAATGAAACTGAATGCTTACTACTTACCAAACCAGTGGTCAGAAGAAAAATTAGCAAGGAATGTTTTCCAATCTGGCATTAGTAGCTAAGTCGTATTTCATCAAAAAATGGATTTATGGCTTCCAAGTCAAAGCCCCAAATTCAGTTCAAAGAAAATAAACACAGCAAGACCTTTCAAATGTGAAGTGATCATGAATAAAATAGATGGGTTGATTTAGTAACTGTTTATACTCATATATTGATTTATATGTTTGTGGTAAAAAGGCAACTTCAAGACTCAGAAAGAAAATATTTATCTCAGATTTTGGGTGGTTTTTTTCGCAACACTGAACGTCATCCATTTCAGGCTGAACTCACTGATCAATCTTAATATCAGTAAAAGAGAGAGAACCAGACACATTATGTCCCCTCATAAAAGACCCATGTGTATGCACATACACACACATCCGCACACACATAGAACCTAAATCAGATGAAGGATTTGGATCTAATTACCTCTCTACAGAAAAAAAAACTGGGGACAGGAGAACACATTAGTAACACCATGGAAGCACAATCAGCAAAATCCAAACTGTGGAAAACTACAAGACAAGTGACCTGGTTTCCCCAGAAAATAAATTGCAAAGAAAATACAGGGGGTGGGGAAAGAAAGAGGGAACCTATAGGTTAAGAGAGCCTTAAGAGATATATCCAATAAATGCAATGCATAGCTCTTGTTTGGATCCTGATTTGAATAAACCACCTGTACACCCCTCCTCCCCAAAAAATGTATACATGCAGTCAGGTAAATTGGAACACAGACTGGATAGCTGATGACGTTAAGGAATTGCTGTTAGTGTTTTTTGTATTGTGGTTATATTTTTAAAGAGCCCTTACCTGTTACAGACATACTGTAGTACAGGCTTCAAAATAATTCATTTGGGGATGGAAGGAGCAGGTGGGGTACAGATGAAAAAAGAATTTGCCTGGTTTGATCATAACTGAAACTAGGTAATGGGAACATGAGAGTCTGTTAGCCAATTCTCGCTACTCTTTGAAAACTTCCATAATAAGTTTTCATGACTCCACAGTTAATTTATATAGTGTTTTGCCAGAGTTGGTTCACATTGTCTCCTAAGAGCTGATTATTAAATTTTCAGAAATTTTACAAGCCTATTGTTAAACCAGTGGTGGCTTGAAATCAGCCACAGTGGATGTATTTACACCATGGAAATCAGCTAAAGCTACAATCAAGCCTTTTTGTCTCTGAAGAACTGATTGTTCAATATTACCCAGCACATCACTGCTTATGACCCCAGTGCCTAAAGCACAGAACTCTTCATGTACGTTGGAAACTTTCTCAACAGTAGTACAAAGAAGCTGGCTTTTCAGCTTAGGTTTTTCTCTGCTCTTCCTCCTTATTGCCACCAGGTTTTCGTTGCCTCAGATCCCAAGGTGTGGCAATCCATGGGCCCACTCTGGAACATTCCACCTGGGCTCCAATCATTTCTTCCTTCCATAAGCCCTTACCTTTTCTCCTTCTATCAAACTTATCCAATCTATGGCCCTTCCTCTTCAGGACTTACTCTGACACAGCATGGTGCTCAAATGATGAGATTAACTGATCCTGGCTAAGTAGGAAGAAGCCTGAGTCCTTCTGAAATAATTTTCTTTGGAAATTTCTAATCTTTTAACTTCATATTTTTGAGTACTTCTATAGCTCTAGAGCCCTTTCATAAACATCAGTTCATTTACTTATTTATTTATTCTTGATATTTTTTAACTGACTGCTTATTATATACAAGATAAACCCTCCTTAGCACATTGTCTTATTAAATCCTCAGAATAAACATATGAGCTAACAAAAGGGCTGGAATTTTCCTCCTCAGACAAGTAAGGACATAAAAGCATAAAAGAAGTCAAAAGTCTTATCTAAGGCCACCTCGCTAGTTAGAGATAAACTCAAGACCAAGTCTAAGAATATTTTCTATTTTGATCTAAGAATTTTTCTACAAACCACCAGCTCATTGATTGGGTGAACAGAGCAGATTTTTCTCTCCTCTCCAAAGGCAGACTTGTGCAAATGTGTGGACCACAAAGAAACTTTTTCCCCAAAGCATTATTTTCTTCCCATACACATGAGTGTGAAGGCTACTAGCTACTTAAATCCAGTCCATAAGCATTTATTAAATGCCTGTACAATAAAGTACCTGCCACATGATAGAAAGTGAAAATATCCTAGATTTTAAGAGAAAGAGACGCTGGCTCCTTTTATTTGTAGTTAGCCTGGATTGCCAAGAGGGTGTGTTTTATTTGAAATACTATGATTTGCAAAATTACGTGTTTGTCACTACTGGTTTCTTCATGCATTTCAACAGAAGTCATGCCAAGCCTGCCCAGAACTATTTAGGAGGCTAGGGCTGTTGTCACATTAATATCTAAATTTACTGGATTTATGTCCTTCTCAAACTAGATGAGCAGGACAAACAATCCAATCAACTCTTGTGGTTTCCTTCTGCTTCTCTACGACAGTTCTAACTCGAATCTTGCAACTGAGAAAATGGCTGAGTGTGGGGGGAAAATGTGATCTCCATGCTAACAGTTAATAAAGAAGACATTCTGTCCCTGTGTGTTCTTGGCAGAAATTTGAGTAGAAATTAAGTGTTCCTAATTGCTCATTAATTCCATGATCTTTTTTTATTGGTGCATTTGTCTATCTTATTATTGACCACCTGTATATGCCAAGGACTGTGATAAAAACTTGGGATATGACAGTGAAAGGCCCTGGTACCAAGGAGCTCACAGAAATACCAAAGGGAGACTTACAAGTAAATATACAATCATATTAGAGCATTTAAAGTGCTAAATACCAAAGAGCTCAATGGGAACACAATGCAGGAGCTTCTCACCTTTAGCCTGGGGTGAAAAGAGACATTCTTAGACATCTAAGCTAACACCCAAAACACAAAAAGAATTTTTCTAGTGAACTCATTGAACTGGGGGAGAAGACATTGTAGGCATTGCAATAATATATGCTGAGTTTGGGAAGATCCCACCCTAAGATACTCTGATTCAATAAGTCTGAAGTGAAGCCCACGAAAATGAATTTTTAACATGCACCCCAAGAGATTTTAATGCAAGAGATTAAAAACTTTGAAAGGGTCAGAGGCAACATGGTAGTCTGAACCAGTTCAGAATGTGGTCATCCAGGCAAATTTGGACAATGTGTCTCAGGTATCCACACAGCTCCTTCTTTGGCACCATTTATATCACCAACTCAAGCCACATGGATTATGTATCTGCTGTATGTAAGTGTGGGAGGCTAAGAATGTAGCTGTAGAGGTGGACCAAGTACCCACCAAAGTAAACGGAAGGGACAGAAGAGCGGTACAGAGGACAAATATACCACAAGATGTGAAACAGGAAAGGGAAGTTTCCTGGGCAGCAAGATGCTGAACTAGGACTTGTAGAAAGGGTGGAACAGCTAAGGGGAGGGTACAAGCATTTTAGGCAACAGAAATTTGTAGTTTCAAAGTCTGGACTGAATCTAGGTTTGGCTACTTCCAAGCTGTGATGTTCAGCAAGCTGCATGACTTTGTTCCAGTTTCTTCATGTGTAAAATGGAAATGATAATCATTTCAATTTGCACCACTACTGTGAAAAGTAAATGAAGTGATCTGTCAAGTAAAATATGTATGGGTTCTGGCACATAGTAAGCACTCACTACTTATCGAATTTAAAAAATGAAAACTAGTTATTATTACTTTTCTCTCTAGGAATCCCAATTTTGCTAAAACCTCAATAAATACCTTTACAAGCAATGACTTGATATTTAGCAATGATCTCTAAAAAGCTTGTATGTTATCATAGACCCCCTCGACTCTCAGCTTCAAGGGACTTCAAGAGATCATTTGGTTCCAGCAGGTCTATATTTTGTAGTAGCAGAGAAAGGTGAAAAGGCCAGACTGTGGAATTAGATTATCTAAATTTGAATCCTGGCTCACTATTTACTAGTTGTGTAAACCTAGACATGTTTCTTGAACTCTCCTAGGCTTGAGTTATTCAATAATACGATAAATGTATAACTCTCAGGATTGTTAAAAAGTCTTGTTAATTCAATCAAAAAATTAAAAAGGGAATTGAGTATTTGCTATATGTGAGAAACTGTTCCAGAATCTGAGGATTAGCAGTGAGAAAAATGAGAAACACTTGCCCTCATCTAGTTCACCTAGAAAAGAAAAGGTAGGTGTATTATTTCCCTAGGGCTCTATAATAAATTACTATAAACTGGGTGGCTTAAAGCAAAGAACTGTATCCTCTTATTGTCTGGAGGCTAGAAGACTGAAATCCAGGTGTCCATAGGGCCATGCTCCCTCCAAAGGCTGTAGTTAAAGGGTCCTTCCTTGACCCTCCTAGCTTCTGGTGGTTAACAGCAATCCTCAGTGTTACTCACTTTATAGACTCATCACTCAAATCTCTACCTCCATTGTCACACGGCATTCTCACAATGTGTTTCTGTGTCCAAATTCCTCTCATCTTATAAGAACACCAGTCATTGGATTTAGGGCTCACCCCAATCCAGTATGACCTTATCTTGACTTCATTATATCTGAAGAGAGCCTATTTCCAAATAAGGTCACATTAACAAGTATTAGGGGTTAGGACAACAACATATCTCTCGGGCGAAACAATTCAATCCACGACAGTAGGTAATGGACAAACTGACCACGTAATTTCTGGTAGGCCATCCCAAGATCATGGCTTCCAGGAGGTCCTCGGTAAAGGATGGCTAATATTGGGGTAAAATATTTTGCTCACATTTTTCAGATAAGGTCACTGAATTTGCCTTGCTCACCAAGGATGACAAAACTAACAGAAACTAGAAACAGAAACTAGAAGTAACTCCTCATAAAAGGAAGGCTCTCTCCAAACAGCAGTATCTCCCAAAATAGATTTTTCGTAGGCCTTATGGCTCCTAAAATTTTTTTACATGTTAAGTGTGCAAACTTTATTTTTAATAATTATGTATTTATTTTAATGTGTGTTAGAAGAAATATTACCAGCACTTAAAGCCCACGATTTCACAGATAACACTTCTTATGATGTGCTTAACATAGAGTTGTCATTTAAAACAATTAGTCATTTAACACGAACCAATTCTTAGAAACAAATGAGAAAATAGTAGGTAAGTGGCTATAGCAAAAAATATTGCAGTGGTACTTTGTGACTCAAGTTTCAGAAATGCCACACTCCCACGTGGTGTTTCTTTGTTCAATCTGTCATATAAACTAGCATTCTGGCTGTATGTCCTGACATGGACCCAAGTGGCAAAATGCAGTTTTGGAAATACCCCAGCGGGGGCACTGAACATAAAGATTATAATGTGTCTCTGTTTCAGCTGCCTGTTAAACTGATGATCACTTCTCTCAAGTCCACATCTTAAATGCCTCTGAAGTTCAATTTCAAAACTTAATATTAAGCTACAGTAATCAAGACTATGTGGTAATGGCATAAAGACATACATATAGATCAAGGGGAAAGAATCAGGAGTCCAGAAATAAACCCACCAATGTCTGATCAATTGATTTTCAACAAGGTTGCCAAGATAATTCAATCGGGAAAGAAGAGTCTTTTCGATGAATGGTACTGGGGCAACTGGATATCCACATGCAAAATAATGAAGTTGGAGACTACCTCATACCATATACAAAAATTATATTACATCATATATCGGAAAAGGGTATATTATCCATTGTGTGTGTGTGTGTGTGTGTGTGTGTGTGCGCGTGCATGCAAATATTTTCTTCAATTCTGGGGGTTATCTTTTTACTTTCTTTTTTTTTAGAAATCAATCTCTTTTTTAAAATTAATTAATTTATTTATGGCTGTGTTGGTTCTTCGTTGCTGCAGGCAGGCTTTCTCTAGTTGCGGCGAGTGGGCGCTACTCTTTGTTGGGGTGCATGGGCTTCTCATTGTGGTGGCTTCTCCTGTTGTGGAGCATGGGCTCTAGGTGTGCGGGCTTCAGTAGTTGTGGCACACGGGCTCAGTAGTTGTGGCTTGTGGGCTCTAGAGCGCAGGCTCAGTAGTTGTGGCGCACGGGCTTAGTTGCTCCACGGCATGTGGGATCTTCCCGGACCAGGGCTCGAACCCATGTCCCCTGCATTGGCAAGCGGATTCTTAACCACTGCGCCACCAGGGAAGTTCCTCTTTTTACTTTCTTGATGGTTTCCTTTAATCTTTTTTTTTTATTTTTTTGGTTCCTTGCACTTGAGGTGTCATTGCTAAGAAACCATTGCCTAACACAAGGTCATAAAGCTTTAGACCTGTGTTTCCTTCTAACAGTTTTATAGCTCTTGCCCTTACATTTAGGTCTTTGATACACTTAATTTTTGCACACAGCATTCTCTCAATTTTTATGTCAGAGTGACTTAATTTCTCCTTTATTTTTGAAGGATAGCTTTAATGGATTTATTGGTTGACAGTCTTATTCTCTGAACACAGTGAATATATCACCCTACTGCCTCTGGCGTCCATCGTTTCTGATGAGAAATCAGTGGTTAATCTTGTAAGTGATGAGAGTCAATTCTCTCTTGCTGCTTTCAAGACTCTCTCTTTGTTTTTGCCTTTCAACAGTTCGATTATGTTTTGTCTAGGTGTGATCCTCTTTGAGGTTATCCTACCTGGAGCTCACTCAGCTTCTCAGATGTGTGGATAAAGGTTTTTCATCAAATTTGGGACGTTTCAGCCATTATTTCTTCAGATATTCTTTCTATTCCTTTTGCTCCTTTCTCTCCTGGGATTGTGTGTGTGTTCATACACTTGAATATACCACCAGTCTCTAAGGCTCTGTTCATTTTTCTTCCTTCCTTTTTCTTTCTGTTCCTCAAATCGTTCTCAATTAACCTATCTTTAAGTTCAATGATTCTTTCTTCCACCTTATCAAATCTGCTGTTGAACCCTTCTAGTAAGTTTTTAAATTTCAGTTGTACTATTTGACTCCAGAATTTCTATTTGGCTCTTTTAATATAACTTTTATATATTTATTGGTAGTCTCTATTTGGTGAAAGATTGTTCTCATATTTTCTTTGATTTCATAAACATGATTTTCTTTAGTTGTTTTGAATAAATTTAAAATAGCTGATTTAAAATCTTTTCTACTTAGTCCACCATCTGGGCTTCCTCAAGGACAGTTTCTATCAATTGTTTATTTCCTGTATTTTGGCTATCCATTCTTGTTTCTTCTCATGTCTCATAATTTTTGCTGAAAATGGGACATATGTGGAAACTCTGAAAATTATACTTTCCCTCCTCCCTAGGGTTTGTTATTGTTGCTAACTGTTGTTTGTTTAGTGACTTTTCTGTACTAATTCTGTAAAATCTACATTCTGTTTTCTATTTGGTAAATGAAATACCTCCTCAGTTAGCTTAGTAGTTGCTAATTATTAAACAGAAATTTCTTTAAACTCCTGAAACCAATAGGCATCTCAGTCTTTGTTAAGAAGATCAGTGTGCATGTTGGGACCTACCTTAACACTCAGCCAGCCAGCTGATAACTTTACCTTAGTCTTTCCTTCATGCTTATATACAAACTCAAGGTGAACCAGAGGTGAGAGCTTAGGACATGTATCTCAGGTCTTTCCTATGCATTCACACAGCCCTGGGCATGTGCACAGCCCTACACATGTTCATGATTTTCTAAATTCCAAGAGATATGCAGGAATTTTTCAGAGCCTTTATAGACTTCTCATTCCCCAGCTTTTCCTTCTAAGCTTTTTGGTTAGCCTATTGTTTGCCCCATTGTTGACCACTGCCTCAGACAGCCATAAAGTTAAACATTTGCCTCTACATATTTTTGACAAAAGTCCCCAGGGAAAAGGCTTTCTTCACTTAGTGAGCTGTAAGTCAGGTCAAATAAAGACAGCTTTGCAAGTGGGGTTTCCTCCAGAACCATCAAACAGGTGAAATAACAACAGTTCTCTGGGAATGTGGCTTCGAAGAAGCTCCAACCACATTCTGTCTTCCCATTCTTTCACCATGATTGTGATCTGTTGCTTTGCAATGCTACTGTGGAGCTCCCAGGAGGGAGATGGGAACAGAGCAAATGCAACAAAGCTCATTCTTCTATTGAAGATTCACCTGTTTTTCTTGAATGAACACTCCTCAGATTGCTACAAGCCTTTATTAACTTCCAAAGTTCTGAAAAAGTTGATTCAGACAATGTATCAAGTTTTCTCATTGCTTTTACGAAGGAGGGAACTTTTGGAAGGCCTTACTCCATCATTTTCAATGATGTCACCTCTGAGCTTCTTTCTTCATCAATAAATGCAGGGTTGACCTATAACCTGCAGTATGCTGGTTTTCCCCTCTTTTTTTCCTTTTTAAAGGAAAATACAAACTGTCAGGGCTGGGAAAGATGCCAGTGCAGATTTGGTAATTGTTTAGAAGATGATGATCATTGAAGACTAAGTCATTTTTTTATTCATTTTGTCCCATCCCGAATAGTGATTATATTTCTAACTATGTTGTTATTTACACTAAAATAAAACTGCCTACTAAAGCACACACATTAAATGACATTTATGTCCTGACACTGATAAAGAAATATATAATGAGACCACCGCAAATGCTTAAGCTGATAAATACAGGTTGACTACTTCTTTTTCAATCACATCAAGAAACACATGCTTCCTCTTCATGGCTTCACCCCACCAATAACACACTTTTCAACTTTCCTCAAATTCACCTTCAGTTGGTAGCCATTTTCCCAAAGAAATTAAGGTGCTATTATTATCAATTTTAATCGATTGATAAATGTTACTAAATATAAGAAACATCAAAGATATCAAAGTCTCACTGAGATTTTGATGCTGGGCAGTTAGTTAGGTTCACTTACTAGCTAAGTGACACATTCTTTCACCTTATCTAAGAAAGTTGAAAATTATTACCTGCAAGGAACACTGAGGTCAGTAGGGCTTATCTTAATATCTGAATTTTTAAATAACAAAGACCAGTACTTCTATGCAAACTCCAGAGATTTTTATAAAAATAAAAATGCTTTCTAGAATATGAAATAGCCAATGATTCATAAGAGCAAAAGTAGCATTCACCAGCTGTTACAAATGCCCTTTCCCATCAAACTTGACCTTTTCCTCAATGCTTCCCCAAATTCCAAATTCTTTTCTGCCTGAGGGAAGGAAAAGCATTTCCTCCTGCCAGATAGAGCCAAGATACTGCAGAAGCAACAGCTGGCCAGAAGCAATTCTCCCTTCCTGTGGAGCAAGCCAAGTCATAGAAGTGGATCATTATACTTCTAGGTGAAAATCCCAGACTGGTAGTTCTTTGGTCATTTTTTAACTTCTTTTGTTTGATGAACATTTAGCACTCCATCTCTCTATACTCAAAGGTCTAGCATATATGTAACGTAACCAGAAATACATCTGACCAAATAGGATAATGAAAATTATGTCAACTGAGGCTAGAATGTCAACATTAAGACAAAACCTATACAATAATACCTAACTAAAATTAAACCACAAAAATATACACAAATTAAGGATGGTTATAGTACTGAGGTCTCACTAGCAGTTGGGAAATGGGAACTTGTGTTTTAGTATAAGAATTATTCACCAAGTGGAAACTTCATGTTCCAAATTTGACCATAATTTCTGGTTGCATCAGGGAATTCATTCTCACTTATTGCCTACATATTTATGATTTAGAAACTTTGAGTATTTGTCTTTTTATCTTGGGACTAAAGTATGAACAAAATTTATTTGTTCACTTTTTAAACCATTGTGTTAAAAGAGGGTCCTGATCCCCCATCTGAATCAGAGAACAGCCTAGGCATTTCCTAACTGCTCAGTGAGGCTATTTTCATGTGCCAAAGACAAGGTCACCAGTACAAGTGGTGACTATTCCACTGGACACATTTGTTTGCCTCCAAATGTAGCCTGAAACATCTGGCTGGGACAGAAACTCACAGCCACCTCGCTCATGGTTGCAGACAGGTCCTGAATGATATGGGTCTGGGGAAGAAATAGACACCAATGTCCTGGCCACTTATTTTAATTCGAAAGGGAGAGAAGGAAGTAATAACCTTTCTCCTAATGTGAATTCCAAGGAAGGAGCTAAATAAATTTTGCCTCTACTCTATCCAGACCACTATTAATCTGTACAAATACTGGTCAGTTAAATTAGATTGCACTTATAGAGTGCTTGGCACCAGGACCTGACACATAATAAGATTTCCAGTAAATCTTAGTGGCAATTAATAATAAATCATATTCTGAACTACTTAATGATATTTTGCATGCATTTAAAATTCTAACAGAGAAAATGACCTCAGTGCAAAGACACCTGCACAAAGTACTCTTTGTATACACATCAGGCGTCATGTAATATTTCACATGTCTGGGGAGTTGGATGCTCTGCTTTTGCACATGTATGAACATTATGTGAGTGTCTGTTTGGGGAGGATAAAAAGAACACCAGCAACTAAGAAAGTGAGGTGTTGAAGGCATATGATCACTTAATGAAAGTGAAATGGGAAATGCCTACTACTTATCTCCTTTGTGGATACAGTGTAGCCAATGAACCAACCAATAACATTTCGATCTTTGAACAACTATGGATTAAACAATGACATACTACTTTGTACCAGTATCCTTTGTGTAAGAACCCTAAGTTAGTTTCTGCTTTGAGATTCATTTCCGGAAAAATCACTGCCTTTATAGATTAATATATCTGCTTTCTATTTTCAGAAATCACATTTGAGTCACTTGTTATCTTTCTTTTGTTACTTTAGCAGCTTTAGAGTTATACCTAACTTTATCACCCAGGTGGGTAAAATCTGCTCACCCAATACATGGAGTGCTAAAAACATCAACTCCTTCTGCCTTCTCCAGATGGTCTGGAGATCTCTTACCCTACCCAATGCTTGAAACTGCATTAGTACATAAAGGTATAAAAAATAGCATAAAAAAGCATTTACAGGATAGCATTCATAAGAGAGCAGTGTGGCATAATGGTAGGGTAAGTGTTATTCATGTTCAGAAAACTGGGGTTCAAATCCTACTTCCATCAGTTACTTGCCCCTTTAGTTTTTCAACATCCATGATCCTTTCTTTGTCTTTGCTCCTATAGCTTTCCTGGTCAGAATGTCTTCCTTTTTCTCTCTTTTTACCTAAACCAAGCGGCTAGTCAAAACCTTCCAGTTCCACATGCTTGGCAGGTCATTGTTTGTAGACAGTTCATATCAATTACTAGATTTCTGTCCTTCCAACAACAGTGAATTGCTCAGAACATGTGACCATAGATGGATTCATCAAAGCAAATTGTTTTGGCACCCGGTACTTAGGCTGGAATAATTGAGGAAGAGAAACTCTCTTCTCTTGAAGCATGAGGCTTCCTGGTCACCATCTTGATACCCCAAAGTAAGGAGTTGTCTGAAATTAATACAAGTACTAAGGAAAAAAGGTTTAAGATGGAGACACATATATTTTTGAGTACTTGGGCCCAATCATGCCTGAAGCCATATACCAAAAGACTTTTCAGTTATACCGAGCAATAAATTACTTTTTATGGGCAAGACTACCTGAGTTACTTTTCCCTCACTTTCTGCCAAAGGTCTACTGACTAACACATCTATAGTATTCTCAGTGCTGGGAATTAAACAGTAACCCTGCTTCACTGAATTAACATTCTTGTGAGAGATATCAATGAGTCAGAGTCACAACAATTGCTAACAGTGGATAAATACGGGGAGCTCTGGGGGCACTCCGCAAGAGCACTGACCCAATTTAGGGGAAGAGGACAGGGAAAGACTTCTCAGAGGAGACGACATCATATGGATTCCCTGTCACCTGTCCTTCAGGGGTTAAAGATGTTACATTTTCATCCTCAAACTGAGTGCACAGTGAGTAATAATGTTGACACCTAGCCATAGGTATTATCATTATAACTCTAAAACGACTACTTTGCCTTAAAATTCCCACCCAGTAAGATATTATCCCCTCATTCTATTTTAATAGCTAAAGTTGCATTATTCATGATTATTGCCTCAAAAAACATAGATTATCACAGCTGTTCAGCCATCATATATATAGTTTCCAATCCCACCACCCACTCCCAATCAGAATTTTGGCCATGGCCCCAGTTGGTACTGAGAGAGAACACATAAACGTTAAATACTATAACAATCTGTGGTAGAGGGGGAAAAATCAGCAACTGACAGTGCTGTAAAATTGTAACCAGGAAAACAAAAATACCTCATCCAAGTGCCCATTTTTTAAAAGTGATACATTCTGACACAGCAATTCTTTGATAGCTTTAGTAAGCTCATCAAAAAGCTGATGGAGGGCTTCCCTGGTGGCACAGTGGTTGAGAGTCCGCCTGCCGATGCAGGGGACACGGGTTCGTGCCCCGGTCCGGGAAGATCCCACATGCCGCGGAGCGGCTGGGCCCGTGAGCCATGGCCTCTGAGCCTGCGCGTCCGAAACCTGTGCTCTGCAACGGGAGAGGCCACAACAGTGAGAGGCCCGAGTACGGCAAAAAAAAAAAAAAAAAGCTGATGGAATGGACTCAATATAATCTTCCTTTTATGACTCTCTTACTAAAAAACTAGTAGAGTTGGCCAGGATTTGAGCAGTATATTAAATATCAGTAACCAATGTTGGACAACATGAATTTCCATGCCTTTTATATATATTTCTAATTACATACCAGTAAGTGTAAGAACTGAAAATGTTTAACCGTTAGTTAAAATTTTCAAACAAGTCAAAGTTTCAACCAATAATATTAGGTTGTTCAATATCTGGTCTTACGAGTTTTTCCCAATCCATTTGCCCCTGGTAGTCAAGTACAAAAGATTTTGTGAGGAATTACAATCCAAGAGATCTAGGACGGAATGTTGTCAAGCTGTCCTTCAAAACACTTTATAAAGAATAAATGAAAAAATAAAAGTCAAAAACCCTAAAATATAGAATTATTATGAAGTTGTCCTTGACTGAGATATTTCAAACTTGGAGGAATATTTGAGACATGAATTCACAAACGTAGGGCTGATGACATATTATAGCCAGACTCTGAGACAGTCCTCAGTGTTTCTTGCCTCCTTATATTTATGCCCTGTGTAGTCTCTTCCCACAATGAATAGGACTGGCCTGTGAAACCAATAAAATATTGCAAAAATGAAGTGTGACCTCCAACTTCAATAAAGACATTGTGGCTTCTGCCTTGCTTTGTCTTGGAACGTTCACTCTGGGGAAACCCAACTGCCATACTATGAGGCCACTCAAGGAGCCCTCTGGAGAATCTCAGCTGGGAAGAAACTCGGGCTTCTCACCAATAGCTAGCACCAACTTGCCAGCCATGTGAGTAAACCACAGAAGCAGATCCTCCAGACTCAGTTAAGCCTTGACGGCTACAGCCCTGGCAGACATCTCGACTATGATATCATGAGACCCTGTGAGCCAGAACTGCCTAGCTAAGCCACCCCCAGATTCCAGATCCACAGAAGCCGTGAGATCATAAACGATTATTGTTGTTTCCAGCCACAAAGGTATGGGATAATTTCTTATGCTATGACATATAACTAATTTACTAGACAAATATCCTACTAATTTCTTTATTCTCTAGACATAAAGCTATTGTTTATTTAATAGTAGAGTGAAAACTTTTCTTAATATTTGTCATTGCTGACTGCTGTTAAATATTAAGCACATAATATTCTTTCAGTGGTCTATGCACCTTAAGGCTGGGATCTGACAAATGCCTGAGACTGAAGAGGTCTATCTATACTTCCGTTTGGTACATATCCAATTCCAGGGCGCGTTGGCACAGTGGACAGATAGCCCACCTACTCCATCTGCAAGGAACTGGGTGTGAAAACATGCTCACCCTATCCATGCACCCAGAATGTCTCTCTGCACCTTGACCTTCAAGGAATCATAAAGTAGCAAAATTGGTTAAAGATCATAAATATCCTCAAATTAAACCCCTCTTCAACGTGCCAGCTATAAGTTTTTCAAGATAAACCTGAACACTTTCAGTGATGGGAACTCGTTACTCATCAGAATTCATTCAAAATCTCAGGAAAACTTATTCAAGCAAAATCTCTTCTTCTGAATTCCAAACACTGACCTCAGACACTGACTCCTATGCCACTCTGGTCAGTCCTTCAGATATCTGAAGAAAATTTTATCTTCCATTTGAGTTCTCTTTATGTAGAAAAAGTATCCAGCTCCAACTACTCCTCCTAAGACATAATTGAACCCCTGGTACTCATGATGCTTTTCTCTGAACTTGTCCCAGTTCCTTTTTAATCAGAGCCCAACAACTAACAGCCTATAGGTCTGTGGTTGCTTTCTTGTTTTGTTTTGTTTTGTTTTGTTTTCAGAGATTGGAATTTGGATACCTTTAGATGTAGCATACCCTCTACAGTTCCCGCAAACCCCACAACCCCTTCCTGTCTTATAGAGCACTTCCTGTCACCCATTTCTTTCCTATCTGGTCATGGCTCTCATAACACAACAAATATTCTTAATGTCGAAAGGGTTACAACGGCTGCTACTCATGCGCCATGTGCCACAGGTGGGGTTAATTCAGAAAGCTTCTCATGGTTATTATTGGGAGGGAACCAGGGCTTCATCATCTTCTTGCCTCATTCTTAGGCATTTCAAGTTAACAAATGTCTATTAAGCATCTCCTGAATGCCTCACACCAGGAGTTGTGTTGAATAATATGGGAGAAAACTGGTCTGTCTATTCCTCAAGACTAGAAGGAGCTCCCCTGCATTAACCTAGCACACAACGATTACCCAACACATGTGATAACAGAGAAGAAAGCAGGAGATATGCTGCTTTAACTGGGAGATCAGGCCAACAACCAGCATATCTCAAAGGGCAAAATACAGGCAATAAATACTTGAAAATTTTAAGCAGGGGTATAGACAAAGGAGGGGACATAGAAGAATAAATTCCTCACAGGGCAATTGTGAGTCTGCTCAGTCCACCCCATGAGCCTCTTGGGAAAGCTACCACTTTGGATGTGTTTAATCAGTGTCCAGCAAAGGCTAACTCTGCCTTTGCTCCCCTGTGTTGGCAATGTTAAGGACTAGAAGATTCGGGGGTTGTTTACTATGTGATTTAGTGATGATATAAATTTGGGAGAGTTAGATCTAAGGTCTCTTTACCTTTCTATTAAGGAAAAAGAGCAGGTCAAAAATGTAGGCAGTGAGTTGTTCTCAGAGAGGAATATTAAGGGGAAATAAATAATCCATGGCACACCTCAAGAGGTCTGTCTTTATTGTTTGTTTCACAGTACACACATCCTTGCAAGCCTCAAGGAGAATAATTACTTCTCTAAATATCAGCCGAAGGGGGGACAAAACCCAGCACACAACAGCACTCAACCGTTAATTCCAGTGACAACTGAAACACCATTAAACTGTAGTTCAAGTCTTTGAAGTGCTAAAAAGTTCATTCAGAAAATAGTGTATGGCCATGTATTCAATTTAATAGCTAATGCAGTTCCTTCTCTGTCTAGTTGAGAACATTCAAAGTACAAAGGAGTGGTACGGGAACATTTAAGACCCAAAGGAAAGTAAGCCTTTCAGAATGAGTTAAAAGAGAATGTGGACATCATAACCTAGTCCCACTTCATCATCATTATCCAATCATATTAGATGCTCTTGAGAGGCAAGAGAGATTACTGGTTAACAGTATAAGCTCTCTCCAAGTTCAGAGAGACCTTAGTTTGCCTCCTCCTCTGAAGCCTACAAACTGTGTTGTCTTGGCTCAACCATCTAACTTCAGTGACACTCAGCTTTCTCATCTAAAAATGCTGGTTAAAAGTAGTACTTACTTCAGAAGGTTCTCAGAAGGACTAAATGAAGTGATCTGTAGTAATCGTTATAATTCCAAGCCACTATTCATTGAGAGCTTGCCATGTGCCAGGCTCACAGCTAAGTGACACTTACCTCTTTTCATCTTAGTGGTATTCCCTTTACCACTTGATAGAGAATACTGAAGAAAAAGCAAATATGAGGAAAATTACCAGTTCCATTTACGATATGGAAACTTTGAACTATTAACAGGCTAGAGAGAGAAAACATGGTTTACCTTGGTCTTCGTGTCTCTGAGCAACATTCCCTGGTCTTCCTTAGATAAAGCCAGCCTAGAATTTTAGAACTGTCTCACCTTCTTAACTGCCTTAAGATAGAAGCCTACATTCTAGATATAACCTGACAATACTGTATGCAGTGGCTCAAGGCTTAACCCAGGAGTGCATCACCTAAGCGTTATATAAGCAGTGCTTGTTGTCAGCTAAGACCTCTACTTTTTCCCCTCATAAATAGATTTTAATCCAGATGATCCTGATGTCATTCTTGGGTTTTTGATGTCTCTGAAACTTCATTGTAATCAGAATTAATCTCGAGGGAATTATTCACCTTTAGCTTGTCACACTAGATTTTTATTTTCATTTTGGCTTTTTTCACATTAGCTCTCCCTCCCAACCTTGACACAACCACTGTAGTGAAAGGAATACTTCATGATGGACTTTAAGTTCCCCCCATGGCTCTCCCTCCCCCGCCCCAGAGAAACTTCTTAGTTCTTTATGGAAAGAAATGGAGAAGCATTTCTAACATTACCTGGGATGTCACAGCAACTGACATACCATGTCCACGTGCTTTCTACATGATCCAGTGTAGAGCAACTGACATACTCTACATCTTCATCAGCTAGCGGGATGAAACCTATGTATCTGACCAAACTTACGACTTACGGATTTTTTCCTAAAAACCATTATTTGTGACATTTTTCTAGGATCATTTTCCTAAGGATAGATCATGGGCCACATCCTGCCCACTTCCTCTAAGCTCATTGGGTAATAGCAGGCTTTTGTTTTCAGTCCTATCAAGCTTTGACCCACAACTCTACATTTTCACAACTCTGTGATCAGACTCATTACCTAAATTCTCTGAGCCCCAGTTTCCTAATCTGTAAAATGAGGGTTGAAATGGTTTTATATTCTACACAATGTTTAATAAAGTTAGCTCTTTTTCTTTTTTTCTTTATGAAATTGAAAGATCAATTCTAAGAATTTCCTGATACAGTTTCAAGCTTACGTTCATGATTTTGAAGAAAAAGCAACTTTGGAGGGTTTGCTAATAATTTGCATTGTGGGTTTGATACCTTCCTTTCAACTGTTAAAGAACAAGAAACAACTGTTTACCAAAAAGAAAGTAAGAAGAAGGAGGAAAGGGAAGAGGCAGCAGAGGGATCAAAGGAAAGTAGAAGAATTAGATAAAATTTTCAAAAAGCTCTGGAAGGTTAGATTCTGATCCTAGGGACAACTTCCCTAAAAGATCAAAGACCATCTACTCAGGAAGATCCAGATAGGCAAACTCATAGAAGGATCGCTTGGAGTGGCACAGCTCATATAGACCAGAGGGTCACGTGAGAGATGAGTTAGCACTCTCATTGCTAATGGTCCAGCTATTGCTGAAGGAAGAACTTACCAACTGATCTTCCCTGAAAGCCAAAAGAACAGAACATTACCTCTAAACACCCAGAAGGAATGATGCTTATTTATAGAAAAAGACTTGGTAGATTTCACCTGATTGGCCCAGTGACACCCCATGAATACACCTCTCAACTCCTTAGCGAAACTGTAAGCCCCTCAACTGGTAACGAGACTCTGGACATTAATTAGGGTGATGATGGAGAAATTATTCCTATCCGCACTTGGTGGGTAGGTGAGGTGAAGTTAAACTGAATAACCCCAAGAGTCTCATGGTGGATCAGTGATTATATATTTCATATTAATTCCTATGTCATTAAGTTCTTCAGAAGATTAAGTGAAATGACATATGTGAAGTCCTTGGTATTGTGGGGATTCAAAATGATAGCTATTTTCATCACCATTATTGCAGCTGCAGTGCCTTCTTGTGTTATGGGACACTAGGAAACATAAGCAGAAATAAGAAAGGGGGATGAATGGCAGGGTATACTCTGGAAAGTGGTAAGAGTTAGTCTTGGTCATCAGGAGCTGTCAGCAAATACAAGAGAGATCATAAGGTCATTGCAAGAAAAGCTGTCTCAGACTTTTACACTTTGACCTAGAAATAAGCTTGAGATCATCTAATTCGACCACCTCTAGCTACAGAGGTACAAACATTGATGAGAGGTTAAGTTTCTAAAGATATGGTTTCAATAACTAATTACCTAGAATATGGTGTGTGACATATACACATATACTCTTTTTTTTTTGGCTGCACCATGAGTCATATGGGATCTTAGTCCTCCATCAGCATGGAACCCGCAATCCCTGCAGTGGAAGCGTGGAGTCTTAACCACTGGGCAGTCAGGGAAGTCCCAATATACTCCTGACTTTCACCAATCTAGGTCTGAGGGCTTTGCTCTCAAGAGTCAATTCCACGGAAAAGTTTTTTTTAATCAAAATGTATTAATCAAGACCGTTTTGAATTGCAAGGGAACTCGTACTCAAATTAAATGAAGTAGAGAATGTACTGGCTGACCTCAGTGAAATGGCCAGGCTAGAGAAGCTTCAAGGAAGAATGGATTCAGATGCTCACACATTATCTTCAGACCTCAGTTTCTATTAGCTTCATTTCCTTTGGGTTGGCTTCTCTTGGGTAGGTTCTCTTCTTTGGGTCAATGCAGAAGCCCTAGTTAAAGAATGACTTCTCTCTCCCAACAGTTAGACTCAAAGTTCCAAGAGTGAGTGTCTTTGCCTGTCTTGGTCTTTGTGCTCCATCTCTGAGTCAAGCAAGACCAGAAAAATTGTCGATGTTGATTGCCCTGGGTCACATGGCCATTCCAGGAGATGGAAGAGTAGTCCACCCTAACACAGATCAAATGAACAAGGCTGGGAAGTTACTCCCCAAAACAAAGTGGGATGCTAGTGGGAGAAAAAAATGGAAATAGATGCAGGGTAAGCAAAACCAGCAGATGCCCACTAAAAACTACTTTTATGAGAATACAGAGAATGTTATGATGGATAAAACCTAATTATAAATTCAAAGTTCTTCAGGATACATTATTATGTTTTCAGATCACAGGCAACTGTCCAGCTCTTAGAGAACTTCCAAAGAATGCAAAAGGTCAGAGATCTGCACTCTTGTCTCTCGTCTTTCTTCATAGACTTAAAAATACTAAAGCAAGAATTTACAGTTAAATTGTGGTTCCCTTACTATCTTAGTGACCAGTTTTATGCAGTCAGATTCAATCGATTCCACTCAGTAACACAAGCTCAAACATCAAATTGATATTTTCAGTCTAGGATTTTTTTAAGTCCTAGACAATGTCTTCTTTACTCTCATTTATAGTTTTCTTACCCATTTTTTCTTCTGCTTTTTTCCTTTTCACTCTTCTCATATACACCCTCATTCATATATATGTTCTCATATCAAACCCCTGAATTCAACTTTATGTTCTCCTTTATTTTCTCTGAGTCAAATAAAGATCTTGATTAAATTTTACTGTATTCCATTTATTCAATAAATATCTGAGTTCCAGACACTATTTTAGGCACCTGGGTCACAGTCATAAACAAGGCAGACAAGATTCCTTTTTTCAAAGAATTCACTTTCTAGTGTGGGAAAAATGTATCACCTACTTGTGCTTCCTTGTCTACTGTTATCCACCAAGACCTATGGTCATCATAAACTCTGCGTAGCTTTTCAAAGCACATCTGATTTAATCTTCCCTACTCACTGTGGGAGCTACAGCAAGTTCCAATGACCCCATTTTACAGATATCATTGAACAGAGATGTAAATAAAGCAAGATCATTAATTTCATCATTCAATAAGTACCTGTAATATGCCAGATACTATTTCAGACTTTTGGAACAGTATTATTGACCTGCATCATCCTCATGAGTCTAGTAAGGGACATCAAAAAATAAAATGGAAACTTAAAAACATATGAAGTCAAAACAGCAAATTAGTGGTGGACCTAAAATAGTTTTCAGCATTTCTGACTATCCTGATGTATCGTATCACCACTCCGAGCAAATGATCACTTGACCAAAGCCCCTACGAGGATGAGGCATCAGCAACAAAAGCCATCCTCAATGCCTGCTACACAGGGCAAACTAAAAAAGAATTTCTTAATTCCCAATCAAGACAATGCTGCCACTTCACAAGGATCTCCACTGACCCACCTCCTTCAACCACCGCTACTGTTCAACACTGTACTGAAGGTCTTTATAAATGCAATGTGATAAGATAACGTGGACAGGACAGGATAGGATGGCAAAGTGGCAACCCAGCTTCCGTCTCAGGCAGTCTGGCTCCAGAGACAAAGATTCTAACCATTCTGCTACGCTGCACCAAACCATTAATAAAGAAAAAGTACAACTCACTAAAAAAAAAAAAAAAAAATTCATCCAAATGAAAAGCATCAATTCAGGGATAACATAAGGTAATATAAACAAGTGACAGAATACAAATAGTTATTTGTAATGCATACACAGGTAGGAAACAGTATTCTGAACAGATAAAAATGTCCACAAATGGGAATTCCCTGGTAGTCCAGTGGTTAGGACTCAGCGCTTTCACTGCCGTGGCCCAGGTTCAATCCCCTGTCGGGGACTTAGATCCTGAAAGCCGTGCAGCGCGGCCAAAAAAAAAACTGTTCAGAAACGAGTTAGAAAATATGAGCCAAACATATAAACAAAAAAGTAGAAACCCAATAGGAAAAACTTCAAGTAGCGTTCAACTTCAAGTAGCAACCCAAAGCATCACCTACTAAAGTAACTACAGAATACAATTTCATACTCCTCGAATCAGTGGATCAAAAGGTCTGACCTCACACAGTGATGATAACAGTGTACACTTCTGGAAGCAACTGAGTTGCTGCAACCACTTTTAAGAACAACTTGGCAACAGATCAGTAATTTTTATAAGGGACATAATTTACTACTCAACAACACCATTTCTAAGTATATAACCTATAGAAACTATTGTACTTGTGTCCCAGAAGACTGTTTGAGAATGCTTACACCAGCATTCATGAAATTGTATTATAAACAACCCAAACATCCATCAGTAGTGGAATAGATAATTCAGATGGAACGCAGTAGAATTTTAAATGAAAAAGCCATGCGCATGTGATGCAACATGGACAGAGATCCCAAACATAATGCTGAGTGAAAAACACACATTGTAGATTGTTACACGTAGCATAGTATAATTTCTGAATATTTTAAATACTCAATACTATACATATGTATATAAAAATTTTCTAGATAATAGAAAAGTATTTTCCAGAAATAGAAAAACATGACCTGAAGTTCACCTCCCTAACTCAGGAGAGGGTGGGAGAGCAAATGGGAACAGGGAGGGGTAAAGGGAATGAACAATAGCTGTTATGTTTTGTTTCTTTTACATCAAAAAACATGAAACAAGACTGACAAAAAAAAAAAAACCCTTTATCAACGTGAAAATCCCAAGATTTGTTACACGATTTTTTATATTTTCTGCATTCCTCAAAAATTTAAAAAGAAAACCCCATGTGCTTGCTACTTCGTATCTCTCCCTCTTCATCATCCTCTGCTTCGTGGTTCCAGGTTGGCAGAAGAGCAGAAGAGTAGGGGTTCTGGTTCCCACCAGGGTTTAAAGCACTTATTCTCTTGCCTGGACCATCTTCCATTGTTACCCCACTGTAGTCCTACTATACGAAGCGGCAAGGAGATTTAAAAAGAGCAGCTCTGATGTTATCACACAGCAACACTGAAGAGTTACCCACTGCCTTTCAGATGCAGGTGAAAATCCTGCCTGTGAACATTGGACTTTTGTTATCTTAGCTGCCCAGTCTTGTACTGTACAGTTTTGCCTCTCAGTCTCTCTCTCTGGCCCCAGTAGTCTTTCAGCCCTTTCGATACACCAGGACCCATCTGGCCTAGACATGTATTACACAGTCAACTCTCTGCTAGGACTGCCCATCCCTGGCCTCAACTCCCCCAGTCCAGGTCATCCCTCAGAGCCCCCTCCATGCATGTTGTCTTCAGGGAAGCGTCCATGGCAGATGCCTGGCCCACCTTAGACCAGATGACTTAGCTCAGTGCTCTAAGAGTGCGGTCTTGATTCCCAACATCACTCTAGTGACGGGCTCGAATTCGACTGCCCAGTGTGTCTGCTGATTCACAGTCAGGAGGAACTGTTTCCTTTATGTGCTACCGGTGAGAACTGTCCCCGCTTGCTCCACAAAGCAACCAGAACTTTAACACACTCGCCCCCTCTCTTGTTTTCTGTTTGTTTGTTTTCTGGCCTCTGAGAATTCCATTGACGTTTGGAGGGGTTCAGCCCCACCTGTGAAATGTTTCTCATCATATTTCATCCAACGCTTGGGATATTTTGAAACTGGAGGATTGTTATCCTAGTTAACACTATTACAAGAAATGTAATTTCTCCACCTCAGAATGTAAATGTGCACTTATGTTACCAAACGTGGGGTCAGGCTGCTCGCCGCTTGAAAGCCAATAAAGAGGCAAGGTTGGTGGAAAAGAAAGTTTGCTTTACTTCCGAGGTGGGCAGCCCGGGGTGGGGGGCAGGGCAGCAGACTCGTGTCCAAAGGCCGTCTCCCCGCACTGACAATCAGTGGGCAGGAGCTTTTAAACAGGAGTTTTAAGGGTGTACAGATGGAGGAGGGGGCTGCATGTAGAAACGGCACAGTCAGCTCTGACAGTCACCCTGAAAATGGTCTGATCAGCGTCATCTTGATTTTTTTAAGTACAGTTAGTCTTCAGTTCCAGGGTGACTTTGTTCCCATTTCTTTGAGGCCTGTTCTTGGAATTGTGGCAGCTTCTGTCATGGCTACCATCTAGTCATCATGTAGTTAACTTCTTCCACCTGGTGCGGGTTTCTGTATCTACAAACCAGCTCAAAGGATATGGCTTAGAATATTATCTGTAGCCACTGAGGAGGAGCTAAAGGTCCTTGACTTTGCTTAATGACTAAACTATTATTATTTGGTCTTGTTTGACCCTTTTCCTTTGCTTTTTCTTCTCACTTCTCTGATTAAACTTATTCTTTGACTAAAGTTTTTCTACAGACAAAAGGCAGGCTGAGGGCATGGGGGGCAGGGGAGGGAAGGACCACAGGGCTCTGCTCTGTTTCACTTACTCTATTATTTAAGAAAACTCATCCGTTGCCCTATGTTATAATCTCCTTGAGAGAAGGCAATATATGTTTTGACTCATCAACATTTTCAGGTTTCTTTCAACAGTGCTGGCACAGAGCAGGTACTCAAAACGCATTTTGCTGAATGGATGAACAGATCAGACCTGGAGGGTAGGGGTTTTCCTTGGAGCACCTTGCTGAAGAGCAGGCTGATAAAACTTAACTACCAGCCGTGCGACAAATTCCAAGATGTTCAACATTCTCCCAGGCACTGGCAGATGAAAGCCTCAGAATCTCTGATCACCAGAAAAGGTGGCTCTCCCACTTGTCTAATGTCATTAATCTTTAATGCATGTTTCACTCCATCCATCCCACACTTAAGTTTCCATATTCCTCATTAATTCTGACATCAGCAGGCTGAATTCCTCTGAGGCCCAAGGCACGAAAGCACTCCCTTCAAATACCAATGGCACATTTTTTAAAAGCCCGGCATAATTTTTGCCCACAAGATTTTGTGTAACAAAATTACCAATTAGCCTCTTGTACCATCCAAATAAACTGCCTACTAGTCATCACTTTAAGGGAGTAATTGACCATGCAAATACTGAGAGGCATAAAATTCTACTGCCAAACAGAGACCTAGTTAAGGCCTCTTTGTTTCTCCTTGGGAGCAAACTCTTTTGTATTTTAATCATATTGTATCATTTGAATGAAACTTACAAAGTCCACTTAAGTTTTCTGTCCCTAGGACCATGCTCAATTTATTTGTTCTTCGCCATCTGGGATTAGCCTTTCTTCAGAGAGTTCACACAAAGCAGGCAGGATGTTAGAAGGTAAATGTTAGAACTCCAGCTGGTTTTCCATATCTCTCCTTGAACCTGGGGGAGTCCAACCATGGCAGAGAATTCCCCGACTTATCTGAGCTGTGGATAAAGTCAGAGTGTTGGTAATGGGAAGTTCCTTAAATATCCTCCAAGTCCAAAGAAAGGTTAAGCAAGTGGATAAGGCAGCATCCATTAGGTAGGGTCCCAGCAGGAAATAAATGGCACAAATAGAATTAATGAGGAGAGTTAATAAAGGGACTGTTTACAAAGGGTATAAGAAAACCATTAAAGGCTATAATAGTACCCTGATGTTAGTGCCAACACAGCTGTTCCCTTCCGTTAGCTGGAAGAGGCCAGGAAGGGGAACAGTTATGAGAACTTGGAAAGAAAGAGACATATGGAGAGGACCACCTCCCAGAGAGCTGTGATCTTTGGTCAAAGGGACAGCCAGTCCAGTGATCCCTTAAGGAGGGAGCCAAGGGAATAAAATGCCCCAGCCTCCCTGTTCTTCCCTCTTCCCATATCCTGCCAGGTCTCTCCATTTGCTGTTCCCAACAGGACACCAGAAAATAAGGGAGTTCACCAAGGCTATCCACAGACCTTGGCCTCCTGAGAATAGAGCATGGTAAAAAAAGGAAAAAGTTGAGTGTACATCTGGAGGGTAAAACAGAAGATATCCAATACAGCAGGGATCAGAGGCCTCTAGGGAAGACTCACAAAAACACAGATTCCAGAAACACACTCCTCTCTTACTGAATCAAATCACAGCAAAATTCATAGGCACATGAATTTTGGAAAAACTGCATAGGCAATGATGATGTACACTTATGATTAAGATTATGTGGCATTTTTAGTCTAAAACCCTGATAGTAACCTTGATTTTACAGTTTGTTCGGGGGTTTTTTGCTTGTTTTTTTTTTTTTTTTATACTTTATTGGAGTAAAATTGCTTTACAGTGTGTGTTAGTTTCTGCTGTACAACAAAGTGAATCAGCTATATGTATACATGTATCCCCATATCCCCTCCCTCTTGAGCCTCCCACCCACCCTCCCTATCCCACCCCTCTAGGTGGTCACAAAGCACCAAGCTGATCTCCCTGTGCTATGCAGCAGCTTCCCACTAGCCATCCATTTCACATTTGGTAGTGTACAGTTCTTACTCTCCCAGAAAAATTTTAAATCTTGGTGCTGCAAATTTGACTTTGTATCACAAAGAACAATTTTTAACGATTATCCCAAGCGATGGGGATATTAAGGAACCTAGGTTTTTAATCTGGGTACCCATCCACCCTGTTCACACTGGTATTGCTGCGCCAGTGGTTAAACTAAAAACTTCTTGGTTGGTAAATAGCCATTACCCTCAGCTACCAAGTATCCAACCTCTACCCCAGCTGCCCAGAACTTCTTCAACCCAGCAACCAAAGCATTAACAGTTAGACAGATTCATACCCCAGCAACCAGCCTGACTAGATATTTTGAATACCACATCTCAGTTTTCAACAGAAGATTTGTTCTACTCTTCAACCATACTTTACCTTTTAACTAGGAATTCTAAATTGTAAACTTGGTAAATCTCTAGGAGAATTTTTTTCGAGAATTTTAAAAATTTTAATATAGTTCAAATCAGAGTGCGTGGTTCATTTTTTTAATTCAAGTGTAGTTGATTTACAATGTTGTGTTAGTTTCTGGTGTAGAGCAAAGTGATTCAGTTACATATATATATTCTTTTTAATATTCTTTTCCATTATGGATTATTACAGGATATTGAATATCGTTCCCTGTGATATACAATAGTACCTTGTTGTTAATCTATTCTATACATAATAATTTGCATCTGTCTAGCAGAATTATTAATGAACCCAATAGCCAAAGACTCTTACCAAAGAGACAAAAGGCTTTACTAATCAATCAGCTGGATGGTTTGCCCCCCAGTTAACAGCAGTGAATTATACGTCTTTTCCCTGTATCATTTTTCAACACCAAAATCCAATAACTGTTAACCTTGAGTCCAAGAATAATCTGAGGAGCATAAACCCAAGAAAATGGCATTTGCAGTCAGAATCCTGTGTTCAAATTCTGCTCTGTCACAACCAGCTTGTTGACCTTGATCAAGTTATTTAAACTCTAGGTCTCAGTTTCCTTATCACTTAAAGATCAAAAGAAGCAAAACAAAAAGCCTACTCACAATGTTTCTGGTCAAAGTACCCTTATTCAAACTAGACCTCGTTTTGATTGTTCAGTGAGGAAGGACAAAGAAAAGAAGAAAACAAAAAAGTTAAAATGAGGAAAAAAAATAGTGACAACACATTCCAATGTATAATCATATAAATAATAAGACACCTGCCACGTATGAAGCTATTATGTATCACCAAGCACATAGTGGTGGTTTTGCGTACATATAATTCTCACCAAAGTCCTGGTAGGTAGTACTCATAAACCCACTGCACCAGAGGGGAGATTAAGCTCTGAAAACAACACGTTTACGAGTACCCAACAGCAGACACCATTTCCCATCTCTGGTTTCTTGGACTCCCAAGAGATGCTCTGAACTGCTACTTATGACAGTCAAACATCAATGTACAGTCCCATGATTATAAACAAGACATTTAAAATTGCTTGCCAACTAATCACTTACATCTTACTTCAGAAAAAAAGAGAAAATGACTGAGTATTGTTTTTTTCTGAGAGACCCTTTTGAAACTGTAATGTAGAGAAAGGTACATTTTCTGAAGACCTCTGTATTTACCTGGATTGGCTAAATTCTAGATTTTTAATATGCCAGAAAGGGTTAGTCTTGTAAGTACTTTAGACAACTATTTAAAAAAAACCAAAATTCCTCTTTCTGCAAGATTTTGTTTACATGTTTATTAATAGGATCGACATCAAAGGAACTCGTGTCTCAGGAATTCTACTTGTAACAAGAAAGCAGTTTCTCAGGAGACTGAAGGTTTAATCACATGGTTTTAGGTCCTTCCAACGCTTTTCCATCCCAACAGTAGGTAGATTTGATCTTCAATCCCCCATCACATCTGGGAAAATAGCCTCATGGTATCTAATAATGTACTACTTAGGAAAGGCCTCTATGGTGACAATAATAAAATACAGTTGACTGACTCTCAAGGATAAAATAAAAGGGAAGTTTTTAAAAATCAATGTTTTTCTGTTTATGAAAATACATTGCCTTTGTTTCCTATGTTTTAGAAATTGTAGAAAATATATCACAAAAACCCACTTTCATCTAATATAGGGCTCTAGAGGCCCCAAGAACTTCCTCCTAATGTCAGAAAATCCACCTAACAGCCACAGAAGGGGCACGTTACGACCACCCCGCTCTTCAGGGAGGTTTAGGGATCTGTCTAAAGTGGTAATTCTAATGACGGCTGCTTGTTAGAAAAGCAGGACCTGGAGATTCACTTCAACCTCCTGAATTAGAAACTTGGGGTTTTAAAAATGCTCTTCGTGTGATTCTGATTCAGGTTCAAGTTTAAGCGTCGTTGCTCTACACCAGATGTCTTAAATTTGCCTGATAAGCTGGAGAAACGGATCAGGCCCTGAAAATCCCTCCAAAACAAATTCTGTCTCAGTGGGTCTCAGATCGTGCTGCCAACTGAATTGTTTCCCCCCCAATATTCATACGTTGAATCCCTAACCTCCAAGTCCCTCAGAATGTGACTTTATTTAAAGATAGGGACTTTAAAGAAGTAATTAAGTAAAAATGAGGCTGTTAGGGTGTGTCCTAGTTCAATTTGATGGGTGAATAGGATGCACAGGGAGACACCAGGGATATATGAGCACCGAGAAAAGACCATATATGAAGGCAACATGAAGGCAGCCATCTGCAAGACAAAGAGACCTCAGAAGAAACTAAACCCTAACAGTACCTTGATCTTGGACTTCAGGCCTCTAGAACAGTGAGAAATAAATTTCTGTTGTTTAAACCACCCTGTCTGTGGTGTTTTGTTACAGTAAAGTATCTATATTTTCCATCAGAACTGCAGATAATTCTTCTAATCCAGCAAATTTGAGGAACTCTACCCTTCATCCTTTCCACTTAGATGTGATCCTCAAAACAGCAGCCTCAGCATCATCACAACCACTGAATCAGAATCTGTATTTTAACAAAACTTCCAGGAGATTTACATCCCTAGTAAAGTTTGAGAAGCACTGTCCTGTACCACAGCCTAGGGTTACCATACTTAGCAAATAAATACTTGCAATATTTGGGCCATACACACACACACATTTTATATATATATTTATACTAAAAAAATTCATTGTTTACCTGAAATTCACATTTACCTGGGCATCTTGTATTTTATCTTGTAATCCCACCATAGCTGTCTCTCCCAGGGTGCAGAAGGAAAAAGGATAGGTTCACCAGAATGTCAGGACAAGGTAGCCGTAGACTCAACTTTGGTTTCTAAAAGCATCCTTTAGGATTGTGTGTTTCTTATCCCAAAATTGAATAATGTAACAACACTCAAAAGGACTGACATTTCCATTAGTTGAAAAAAGAGCAAATCTCAATGATCTTGTCTAATCTTCAGGTACTGAAATTTCTCACTGGAAACTTCTATATCAGTCTTCACTCTTAAAGCCGACAGCTTGTTTTCCAGAAGGCAGGCCTGAGTTCAGAGCTCCTCATGACCCAAGCAGCCTCCAAAACATCACATGGTTATCTCTTGCGGGGGTACCATATCTCTCAAGGTTAAAATGGCAGGTCATTTATTTTGAATGTTAGCACTGGAAATATTCTTGTAAATGTCTGAGCTTAACCTCATGGTATAGTGATAGTAGTCCTAACAATTAATATTTTCAGAGCAGTTACAAAACATTAGAGTAATTTACAAACATTCTTTCAAACCCCCAAAAGAGTAGGTACGATGACACTTTCATAGAAATAACACGGCTAACGTTAGGGATTAGTTACTATACGCTGGGCACCGTGCTAAAGTGCTGTACTATGTTACTCATTCCTCAAATTAATCCTCTAAAGTAGATATTATTTGCCTCATTGTGCAGATAAGACAAGTTATTTTCTCAACATTCGGAGACCTGATAAACAGTTGAGCTGAGATTCAAACACAGGCAAAATATCTCCAAAGCTCTCACTGCTAAATAGTGACATCACATCACCTGATAGAGCAAGTGTCTCACATTCAAAGAACTGAATCCATTTCCCTGATGTCAGAACTGAAAATTGAACCAAAGCCTGTGCTTTTAAACATCATTTTTATGTGAACAAATTGGAAGCTTTAAGTGGCTAGGGGAGTAGACTGTGGGATATTCCAATGACCAGTGACTCAGTCAGTACTAGCAGTCTGCTCTGAAAAGCTTCAGTTCAACGATTTCCCTACCATATCAACATGGCAGATGGAAAGGAGATAGCAAAGGCAGCAAGGTCACTTGGCGATCCACAGTTGACATAACTGATGAACTGGCTCTCCAGCTGGTGGTATTGTGTGGAAAAAGCAGAACTGGACAAAGAGGAAAAATCAAGAAAGGACACATAGAAGTAGGTCATCAGTGCCTGGGGTCAAGGACTAACCTTTGCAGAGTACTGGAATATACGTATTAGAATATATTTAGTCATTCATTCAATAAGCACACATTGAGTGCTCTCTATATGCCAAGCATTCATCTACCTTCTGTTAGTCGACCTCAGTTTCAATAAAAAGGTATTTCACACATATCTTTTTGACCATAATGGGAAATATTCCTTGCAAATCACCAAAGAGTAGGAACAACCTCTCTTACTCTAAGAACTTCTGAATTTACAATTCAGTAAGAGGTACTTTTTTAATTTAAGTTTTACACCACCATGTATTATACCTTGGCTCTACTACCTACTAGCAGTGTGAATCTTCAGAATTAACTTCTCTGAGCTCAATTTCCTCATCTATAAAACATGGGTACAAATACCTAGCTCATAGGTGGCTGGCAGGAATGAGTTGGTCAATGTGTATAAAGTAGTAGGAAGGGTGTCTGGCACATAGTAATGGCTATAAAGTGTTACCTATTTCAGACAAGCAAACTGAGGTTCCCAGATAAGATTTTTTCAAGCATGGTCCTGGACAACCTGAGTCAAAAGCTCTTAGGGTTCCTGTTAAGGAAAGTAGATTCCTGGGCTTATCTACTTCATCAAAATTTCAGCTGGTTATTATGAGTCCTCTCTGCCCTCCAGGTGACTCTTATGTATGTAAATGTTTGAGAAGCTCTATCTTGGAGGATAAGGAGGCCATATCTTTGCCACCCAGAAGTGTGTAAGGCAGACAGGTCCAACAGAAAGGGCTCAGTCCCTTGCACATATCAGAGTACAAAATAGAATGGAATTTTAAGTGGTTTTTCCAAGGTAACAAGTTACCCTAGTAACAAGCAGAACCAGGATTTTGATGCACATTTGGGACTGTTTAGGTCTGCCTCCAGCCACCCCACCAGCAGGGACAGAAACGTACCCAGGAGAGACTCACCTGCCTCTGAAGTTGGAATCAAATGAAATCTCTCAAAACATCTTGTTTTCTCATGTCGGACTTCAGGCCACCTTGTCCATTAAACCAGAGTGTTATTTCTGGTACTAATTTACAGTGGTCCCCCTTATTCTGAGGAAACTTTAGCGAACAGCAAACCCCTGAATCCCTGCTGGAAGGGCAAGACCTCCCCGGCAGCCTGACGAAGTCAACCTTTACAATTCAGGCACCTGTCTACCAAGTAGAGCCTCACTTTGGAGCAGCCTGTATTCACACCAGGAGGGCTGCCTACAACCAGGATGGCCTTTTGGCCCAACAATTTCACTTCTGAGAACTTTCTTTAAAATGGGTTTTTTTAAAATGGTCAGCAGGCGAAAAGGTCAACCAGCTCTGGCTCTTCAACAAATCAGCGTTAAAGGTGGGAAACAAAGGTGGTAGGGGCTGTTTTGGATTTAAAAACACCTAAGAGACAATAACAACCAAAGGTAATTAGGGTTCTTGATTGGGTTTTAATTTGAAAAAAATACTGTAAAAAGATATAAAAGGCAATTTGGACAATTCAGAAATTTAAAAATAAATGTGTTAGATGATATTAGGGTATTACACTTAATTTTATTATATATGATAATGGTATAACAGTCTTGCAGGAAAATATCCTTATTTTTATGAGACACACAATAGTATTAGAGTAAAATTTCATGATGGATGTGTTTTATTTTTAAATACTCAAGAAAAACAGATCAACCAAACAAGGCAAATGTTAACAGGCTAAATACAGATGCTAGCCATATATCTGTGTGCATTATACAATCCTTCCTAATTTTCTTTGGTTTGAAATTTTTCATTGTATAAAGTAAATTAAAAAATAAACTTGAATGGCACAGTTTGGGGCCAGCAAATCTACTTCTAGAAATTTGTAACTATTCATCTGCTTATTGAACAAATGTGCCAGACAGTAAGAAAATAATTAGGCAAGTGTTCAGGTTGATTATTGTAGTGTTATGTATAATAGGTAAAAATTAATTTTTAAGAAAGCTAAGTATCCAACAATTATAATCTGTTAAACAAGCTCTAGTTCATGTATATAACGGGGCGGTGTGTATCTCGTAAAGACAGTGATATAGGTGCCTCTTTCCAGAGTCATATGGAAATATGTTCAAGATAAAATTGTGTGAAAAAAGCAGATAAAAACAGCATGAGTGCTGTTTTTGTAAATGAGACCATTTTTATATAAAGAATGATGTATTTATTTAATAATGATTTTACAAGCTAATGTGCATTGAGAACCTACTATTTTCCAGCCCCTGGGACACATTATACAATTATTTCATAATTGTCAGCATTTTCCAGATTGGGATGTTGAAGTACAGAGAAGTGAAGTAACTTGCCCAAGATCATCCAGCTAAAAGAAAATTCAAACCCTGGTGTGTGGGATCTCCAAGCCCAAGGTTTTTATGCTCTGCACTGGGGCTCACCCAGACAGACACCAGGACTCAACACCAGCATATTTATTTATATGGACTCTGGACCTATGGTGGGATGATGGGTAATTGTTTTCCTGTTACATTTCCCTATAGCTTTTTTCTTCTTTTTTTCTATAACATTATTATAGAAATAATGTTATAGAAAAACATTATTTCTGGGCTCCTTTTATAAGTTCAGAAACAAATCATAAAAATGATAGGAAAAACTGCAACAATGTTCTGGGCCTACACATCCATCATCATCTGGCTATATGATGCTGTCTGCTTGCTCTGCTGCAACCCTGGGAAGCTGTTTCTAGTTGCTTGCTCTAAATTTCTCCCTCTGTTTACTCGTGCCTAGCTTAAACCCAGAACCCAATCTGTCTGATTTTATCAAGCCTTCTTGCCTTGATGAACTTCCCTTGTAATAATATCTTCCACCTGGCTGTGGATCATATTTTCCAAAGATGGCTATAATAACATTTCTCATCTCATGTTTTTTTTTTAATATGTGACTTGTATGTGACTTTGCTACTCCCCCAGCAAGAGGTGGTGTCTATATGCCTTCTCTTGAACCTGGTAGAATTCTGTGACTGCCTTGATCAAAAGTATGATAGAAGTGATTCTATGTGACTTCCCAGAGTCAAACAATGAAAGACAATACAGATTCTACCTAATTCTTTCTCTTAAGGATGCTTGCATTTGGAACCCAGCCACCATGCTATGAGGAAACCCAGGTCACATGAGGAGGTCATGTGTTGATGTTCTAGCTGACAATTCCAGCTGAAGTCTTAACCAAGAGCCAGCGTCACCCACCTGGCATATGAGTGAGGAAGTCTTTGAGGTGACTCCGGCCACAGCACTGTGTCACTGCAACTATGTGAGAGATCCAAGCATCCTTCAGAGAAAGTATCCTTGACTCCTTACATTCAACCATCAGCACATTCTAGTAGTTCCAGCCTCAGAACACATGCAGCACCCCATCGCTTCTCTCAGTCTCCTCTGGTCCAAGTTCCAGTCATCCCTCTCTGGCATTGGGGCAATAGTCCCAATGGCCTCCCTGCTCTGCCCCCACCTCCACATAAGTCTGTACACTGCAGAAGTGATCCTGCAATCATGCAACCGCATCATGTCACGCCTTTTCTCAAAATGCCCAATGGCTCCTCATTCCACTCGGAGCCAGTGCCGAAGTCCTTACAGTGAATAGCCGGGTGTATGTACATGACCCGGCCTCTGTTACCTCTGCCACCTCATCTACTTCAATTCTCCCCTCTTGTTCACTCCTCTTCTGCCTGGCTGGCCCATTTACTCATCTTCCATCCTCCAGCCTTGGAGCCTTTACACTTGCTGTTCCCTCCACCTGCAAGACTTTTTCTCCAGTCATCTACCAGGCTCATGCCTGCCCCTCCTTAAAGCCTTTGCTCAAATAGTAGCCTTAACTGAGGCTTTTCTGGACCATCCTATTTAAAATTGCCCCATTCTTGCACCCCAGCATTTCCTACCCACCTCCCATAATTCACTCTCTCTATGGTGCTCATCCCCATCAGACATACTATATACATCAATCTATTCTTTGTTTGTCAATCTCCACCCGCCCCCGCTAGAGTGTAGCCTTCATGAGGACAGAGATCTCTGCCAGCTTTGTTTATTCCTAAACTCACAGAATCGAGAATAGTACCTGGCATATAGTGAATGCTCACTAAATATTTATTGATCATGAATGAACACCTGACAAATGGTAAAAACTTAAAGTGTGGCTATTATCATACTATTAATTGGGGTTAAAAACCCAAGTTTTCTGACTCTGTGTCTACTATAGTAGGTTGAATAGTGGCTCCGAAAACAAATATGGGGGACTTCCCTGGCGGTCCAGTGGTTAAGACTCTGCACTTCCGCTGCAGGGGTCGCAGGTCTGATCCCTGGTTGGGGAGTTAAGATCTCATGTACTGCAATGCATGGGCAAAAAATAAAATAAAATAAAATAAACCAAAACAAATATGACCAAGTCCTAAACCCCAGACATGAAAAGGTGACCTTATTTGGTAAAAGGATGTTTGTAGATGTATAACAGTTAAGAATCTCAGGATGAGATCAGCCTGAGCTTAGGGTAGACCCTAAACAATGACAGATGTCCTTATCAGAAGAGGAGAAGATAATGAGAAGAGGGTGGCAGAGACTGGAGCAATGCATCCACAAGCCAAGGAACCCGAAGGATTGCCACACGGCCACCAGAAGCTAGGAGGGAGGAATGGAATGGATTGTTTCTCAGAGCCTCCAGAAGGAACCAACCCCTTTAACACCTTGATCTTAGACTTCTAGCCTCCAGAACTGTGAAAGATTAAGTATCTATTGTAAGCCATCAAGTCTGTGGTGATCTGTTACGGCTGCGCTAGGAAACTAACACATCCACTATAACCTGTCTCTCTGGACTCGAAACTGGTATGCAGTCTGGCTCAGCAATCTGGACTTGACCTTATTTGGTCAGCAGGCCTCCTCATGACTCCACACCCTTCCATATGGACAAATACACTGACACAGCCTCTGCTCTAACCTGGGCACTGTTTTGGCTTCTTCCCTCACCAGCCCAGCCTAGTCTCTGGTCTTGACCCTTCCTAGCTTGTCCTGACCATGACTCTGTGCTTCTGTGAGTTGGCTGATAAGGCCATCAGCCAACTCACCTGCCTGTATTTCCAATTCCTGTCTCCATACCTAAACAGACTGCGTACGATACAACATCCGAAGCCAGAACAACTGCCCTCCCAAGCCCCAGTCTGTCTTTGGGGCTGGCTAGGAATCTCCCAGGGCTCCACACCTGCTGGTGATCTCACTGCCCCTCAGAACCCATTGGCCAGACTGCATTAATCAAGTGCTGGAAGTACCTTAGGTTCCTGTAACTTTTTCCAGCCTGATGTCTGCTGTGATGTTTAATTTATGTCATAAGAAATAAAAGAAGTGCACTCCTTCCTGCTTAAAATGTTTACATCAGCTGAGATCTGGCACTGTTGTTCCTGTGCCATGGAGACAGAGCATCAGGAGGAAGATTTTCTGTCTGAAACCAGAGAGGCTTAAACACATCCTCCTCCTAACAGATTGGAAGAGCATCATTTCAAATTTCCCAAAACCACTAGATAGATGAATACTCCCCTACACAGACAGGTAGCTACATTTCAAAATCCCTTTCTTCTAAACCTGCAAACAGGGATTGGCAGCTACACAGATGGATTTCAAAATGTCTTTTGCTCCCTGTTAATCAAGCTGCTATTCCCTCCCTCCCAACCCACCCTAATTTATCAAATTTTCTCTCAATCCAGGCAAGATGAAGTAGGGACACCCACCTCCTTCCCACAATTCTTTACACATCACTGAGAGGTAAGCCGTTCCTTCATAAAAATAAATAAATAAGCAAAACACTCATCAAAGGGAAATCTTTATCTCCTTGAAGGCTAAGAAAAATATTTTCCTGTTTGTGTTGAAGATTTTTCAGTCCAAAAAAGGAATTCCATTCAAGGGAACTAAGACTGGAGTATTGAGTACTTCCTACGCCCCCAGAAGAGTTCAGGAAAGGCCAGCTCCCCCTTGCATGTAAGCCCCTGAAGGACAAGGATTTTTATCTGTGCTCAGTGTAGCCCTAGTCCTTTGAATGGTCCTGGCCCATAGTAAGTGCTCTGTTAATACATGATGAATGTTGACTCCTAGGAAAGAAAGCAACTGGAGAGTCTGAGAGAAACTTCAAAAGGCATCCTAAAATTCCAAAGCAGCGAGGCCTCTTTGGGATTATCTAGTCTACACGTGAATTTTTATTACTGATCACAATAGCCAGCACTTCTTGTTGAGTGCCAGGCACTGAGCTGAGCATTGTAAATGTATTGCCTCACTTAATTCTATCGCTATTCTCATTATACATATGAGGAGATGAACGATCAGAGAGGGTAAATAACTAACCTAAGGTCACACAGCTGGTGAATGGCCAAGTCAGGATTCACACCTAGTTGTTCGAAGCCAGGGCCTGTACTCTATAATTCTGTGCTATGTTGTCACCTTTTACAGTTCGGTAAACTGAAGCCAAGAAAGAGGAAGAGGCCACCTTAGTTTATAAAACTAAAAAGTGAAAGAACTTAAACTTGGCATTACTGGATCTCTAACCTAGGGTTCCTGGTGTATCACCACATTGCCTCTTACCACCAGTGAAATCAGGAATTTTAAAACTTAAGCTTTTCTCAGAAAAAGTGCTTTTTCATCTTGATACTCTTCCCCTGGTGTTGAGAAAGATATCTGTCTGGTGCCTTTAAAGAAGAAATTTTTTAAAAATCAAAAAATTCTTTGGGGAAAAAACAACATGTTTGATCACCAAAAGAAAAAAGACTGTTATTCACATAGAAAAAGTTAACTTGTTTAAAATATTAATATAGTGTTTACATACTGCCTTTCTTCCAGGAACTGAAAGAGTTTAATATAGCTCATTAATTCTTAGACTATTTCTGTGAGGGAAGAAAGCAAACATCATTATCTATATTTTAATATGAGGAAACTGAAGACTCAAGTGGAGAGTCGGGAAATAGAGCAAATTCAGATTCTAAGCCAAATGTGAAAGACAAGATCTTTTAGTCAAGCCGTATCTGGAATGTTCGCTGGATGTGGATCACTTCTCTGAAGTACGCTGATCTTTGGTGAGTAGTAGATTCCTTGAGAAGCCCTTGGAGTGATAGCATTGAACAGTAAAACCTGTGATTTATAGCATTTTTCTTGAAGTGAATATCAAAATAAGTGATTCTCAAGCTTGAACATGTGCTGGAATCACCAGGAGGCAGAAAACTCATATCGCTGGGCCCCTGCCTCCAGAGCTTCAGATTCGGTAGATCTGAAGTAGGATCAAGATTCTGCCCTTCCACACTTGGACCACACTTGAGAACCCCCGCTCTAGAAAGGTGTGCCTTTGCAGAGGGTCCCCCAATCGTTCATCATTTAGATCTAGAAGGAAAGCTGTGAAGATGTGAATCCTGGCTCTGCTAATTTACATAATTAGTTCTTCTGTATTTCAGTTTTTCTTTTGAAAAGAAAAGTGATATGGAGATGGTGATAATAATAATTTAACACAGTGTGTGGCAGAGAGAGAGCATGCTCAATAATTGCTGGCTATCCTCATTTTCTCATGACTCAGGCTACAAGTGCTTAGCTATCTTCCTTGATGTTACAGAGCCCTCACTAACAAGGTACATAAATTAGGAAATATCCCTTCTAAGAAACTGGGCAGTCCTTAGGGAAATTAACATCAGGCAGAAATCTTCATTATGAAAATGATCATGAAACTTGTAGGTGCAGAAACTTTGATCAATGGGTACATTGCTTTAGGTTATAAACTTCCAAGACGTGTTTTTAAAAGTCCCATTAGCAAGGGTAGAGACCCTAACTTTGATACATTTCCAGAAAGTTAAGTAACAAATTATCAAATTTTAATGATGCTGGTGAGGATAACTATGTTTGATGGGGGTATATTCAGTAATACTTAAGTCTGAGTTTTAATAGATTTTCCTCCACTCCTAGGTCACAGTTGTTCCCCACCTAGAAGAAAGGATGCTGTGTACCTGCTATATAATGGTATGCTGAAATATTTACCCAAGTTTCCACAATTCTTCCAGAGAAATGGAGTATTTACTACTATGTATTTAAATCAAATCACTTAAAATCTCCATTGCTTGAAAGTATAATGGGGGAATTATCCAAATAATTTATGCTAAGTATTTATTTCTAGTATTATAGTTGATAGGTTTCATATTGTTCCTGGCATTTTATGCCTGTGAACAGGTAATACTGTGGATTTTTAAAAAGCTTGTCAGACAGTGCTAGTTCAACATCTCATAAATGTCCAATTCCACACCTCTCCCCAACTCATATCCTTCCCTAGCCTACAAGGATAGCTGCACACTCCAACCCGGGTCATTAAGGCAGGGCATCGATTTCACATCTTTGCACACAAATCGAATTCCCAAAGGAAAGTACATAAATTGATCCTAAATTATAATACACAGAGCTAATGTATCAATAGTAGACTTTAATGGCCCTTAATGAACAATACTCCAGGTGTTCACGCGCATTTGTAGTCCTCTCCCCTGGAACCTGGACCCACTTTGTGACCAACAGAATGCAGCAGAAATGATGATGTGTTTGCTTTGTGCTTGTCTTAAGAAAGCCTGTGGCTTCGGCTTCTGCACTCTGGGGGTAGCCTGCTATCAGGTCAGATCTGACTATCCTAAAACTGCCTTGCTGGGAGAAGTCCAACCTAATCACATGGATAGATGCATGTCGAAGAAAACTGAGGCCCCAGCCAGGATCCCCATTCAAGCTCCCGGCCAACACCCAGTACCGACTTGCCGGTGGTGTGACTGAGGCCATCTCGCAAGTAGAGTCTAGAGCCCCAGTGGAGCAGCCCAGCTGTGATGTGGGAGCAAATAAATGAAATGGTTTTTGTTTGAGCCACTGAGTTTGGTGTATTCCATTAAGCAGTAACAGATAACTGAAAACGCTAACTCGAAGAATGGTCCCGTACTGCTCAGCATGTGTGTGCTGTGTAAAAATTCATCTTGATACAGCCTTCTCCAGCCCACAGCATCACCTTCTGGTGCTTTGTATAATGTATTGATTTCAAATGAGCAATTATGCATACATTATTTGATACCAGTTTCTAATAACAGTTTTCTTTTACTATTCTGTTCTCACCCCTTTTGGTTTGATATATTTGTATCAGGAAGAAACCCAAGAGGAGTTCTCTTGTTATCAGATTCTGACAGTCCAATAATCCAGGCCTGGAATTTAATTATTTCTCACATTCATTTTTATCATGGGAGCATCAGAAAAAAACCCAAATGGTCAAATATACAAAGGTCATGACTTAATTAACACAAGGGTTTCAGTGCGTTGAAAACTGCACACACCTCAGTGCATTTGGGGGCTGGTGACAAAAAGAACTGACTCTAAAGTGGCCCATTCCATCCTTCAGCCTTACATCACCTGCCGTGGCAGAGCTGCACATTTTGGTAGGTTATGGGGACAACTGTGTACAGCCAAAATTTCTAACATTTCATATGGAATGCCATTCACTTCCACCCTTAGTCTTTCCAAAATGAGAGAAAGCACACAAAATCCAAATGTCTAGATCAGCAAACCGTCGCTAGGAAAATATTTTGTAAAATCTAATTTTGTTGTCTTTTAACTCCTGAGGAAATACTCATACATATCCAGTTGTAACAACCAGAGACTTCCTTTACAAGGGTCTTAATTCTCTATGGAACCATTTCCCCAGATTTCACATCCCCTCTAAATCTTTCTTCTCTCCAGAGAATGGCAGGTGGTTATATCAACTGTTTGCTAACTCCATCCTGCAACTAGGGAGACTGAAATATGTATTAAGGTTTTGTGTTTACCTTTGCAACAGTGGGGTTTTTCAAAACTTCTGCAAACAGATACTTTGACCTCATGAAAGGTTTCACGGGAATTGAATACGGAGAGGCATACACCTACAAGGGAAATGAACCGCACTGTTTGCATAGCACATTTGTCTTCTGCTGCCTATAGGGAGGTAGGCAGGGGGGAAGTATGCTGGGTAGAGACTCAGACAACTTGCACTTGGACTGAAATTGATTCCATAGCTTCCTGGGCAAATTATTGCTATAGGATCCTCAGTTTCCCCATCTGTAAAAAGAGACTAGGACTACCTCCCCATGAATGAAGCAAAGTCAACAAGATGTGTAAGAAAGCACACTGACATGTGCTCTACAAAGAGCTGAGATGATCATTACCAGTATTATTTTAACATTCTTAATTTCCTCTAAATTTTAAGAGAAGCCACCATTTGTTGACTATTGATGATGCACTTTTTGAATGGGAACATCTTTTCTTGCAATAGCAATTGTATGATTGTGGACAAGTTGTGGTTTCCTCCCTAAGGCTTTGTTTCCTCCTCACCTGATGTGAAGGAGTTGTCTTGAGGACTGAATGAAATGAACTCAGAGCAGATCACTGACTACTTTAGCACTCCACCCTGGGTACCAACACTGATCCAAGATTCTGAGCGCTTCAGCCAGGGCTTCATCACCATAGAAGACTCCCCTACTGTTTTGTTCTTTTGGCATCTAGGTCCCAACAAGGAGCAGCTGCTGTTGATGCCCCACCCTGCCCCATATCCCCTCCACCCAGCTCTGAGTTGATCTGACACTAGAGCAGACAATTCATGGCTCGTTGGTCATCTCCCATCTCTCTCATGTCTTTTTACTTTGCCTCCTGGGACTTTCTTTGGAGCCCAGGAGCTCACTTAGCCCATGCATAGGGAAAAGCCTCAACCAATGATGTATGGAAGTTGGTGGATAAATAGCCCAGCTTCTCACTGAGGCTCTTCTAACCTGCTTTCTAGAAGATTCTTCCAACAGTGGTCAGGAAGATTGAGACTCAGCTGTGTATAGCTGTAATCTGCTCATTAACACTTCTTTTAATGGGCTTTCCTCCATCCCCTCTCTCTTTCCTATTCCTTCCCTTGAGCTTCTAGGGATTACTCCCCAAATAAACAAACTAACCAAAAACCATGTTTCCAGGTTTCAAGGGAGATCCAAAACTAAGAAACTACCCAAAGCCTGGAGTGAGCAGCCTGATTTACCAAGTCTGTCATTAGCCCATGCCTGAGCTGTAAGGCAGACTGGAAACTTGAGTGCCTGGCATTTTCAGCTTCTATAGCGAGAGTAATCATGTCTGTTCTACCTCCGTGGCATCCTTATTTTCTATATTTTCTGAGCAGCTGAAATCTTTTTAGATACTTATACTAAAAAATTTTAAAATGTCTGCTACCAAGTATTTTTTTATCAACAGAAGGAAGTATGCCTAGCTTCATATTCCTCTGGCATGTAAAGATATTGTGAAAACTTAAACATCATTTTTATTTCTACTGCTGTGGTTCTAAAAATTTGTTCACGAGCTCTTATAGTCCCTAGTCTCCCTGCTGTATCCACGTGAGATGTCCAGGGCCTTTATTATCTGATGTTGGATTCAACCAGCAGACCCCCTATGTGCTAACACAAAGACTAGAAGAACAAAGGAGATACTGCCCTGCCATTAGCCCTCAACTTGCCTACAATCAAGTTAAGGAGACAATCGTGGGAATAAATAGCTCTGAATCAATGTAGACCCTAGCTAAGGCTCTCATGTAGCTACAAAAGGCAGGAAACTGGAAAAAAGGATTTGTTTCCAATGAAAGGAACAGAAAAATCTTGGGCATTCAGCCATGAACAGACTCTGTGACACCTCTCAGAGGTGGGCAACGTTGACAGCAAAAGTATAAGCACTAATCTGAAAACATGCAAAAGGTATTTTTTAGGCCCTGTCAACCATCTCTAGCTGCAAGAGCGTTTATGTGAGTGACATAGTTTGTCGTGGATTTACAGGGAGTTCCTCCGGGCAATTGTGCCAAGCAGTTATCCAAGTACATCTGTGATTTAGGTCAGGGCCAGTTCCAGAAGGGAAGTGGCCCTGCCCTGGGCAGTGTTGAGGCTCTGGTAGGACAGGGAGTTTATTCAGGAGATTTGCACTGATGGTCATACCCCATGTATTTTCTTCATGCTTGGGGTAAGGCAGTGTTTTGATTCATAAAGGTAAGGTTGGTTCATCTTGGGGAAGTGATGCTTTCTCTTTCTTAATAGCCACAGCTTACAAGCACAATGTCAGGACCTGTTTTCATATAATACTTTTGCAACCCTTGCATTTGCATTCCCAGTCCTAGTGCACCGTCATGTATCCAGTCAGCTGGAAATTCATAGGGATTCTATCCCTACGATACCCATTCTCTCCCAGCCATTGCTACCTTCACCTCCCTCATTTTAGTGTTGGTGGACCATATTTGTACTTTTGCCATCTGGTCTCCCTGTGTCTAAATACCAGTTTTTTCTTTCCAATCCAGCCATCATTCCTTTGTTGAGGTTCTTTCTGAAGCCTACTTTGAGCAATGTAATGGTGTGATTAAGAGAATGGGCTCTGGTATAGACAGACAGAGTTGACTCTGTAGATTAAAAGACGGTAATGGGGGTGTTGACCTACATCCAGGGTTGGCAAATAAAGTTTTATTGGAACAAATCCACTCATTCATTTACACGTCATCTATGACTGTTTTCCTCTACAAGGGCAGAGTTGAGTAGCTGTAACAGGGATTGTATCGTCAACAAAGTCTAAAATATTTACCATATGATCCTTAACAGAAAAAGTTCACAGATTCCTGATCTAATTACAGAAGCACTGGAAGGACTATATAAATACATGAAACACTGTAAATGCTTAGTAAATGTAAGCTATTATCATTATCATTACTTTAGACTCTCTATTCACTGACCTCCATGTAATCAATTCACCCAATTAACCAGTGCTCTCCATGTCTTCTGTATTATATAATGGCTGATGCTCAGGGCATACCAAAAGTGCTCAGCTAGCAGATTGCTCCTTACCAAAAACTACATTGTCCTGGAGGAAAGGAACTTGAGAACTACAACATTTAATCTTTATACATCCTAGTTTGTCCCATATCTTCAGCTGTCTATGAGGTAGTTCTGCTTCAATGTCCAATCTTCAATACATAGGCCTCAAAGTATATTCTTTTATCGTCTCTTCCACATGGGCTTTCCCTCCTGAATTCCAAATTTCTATCAAATGCACTACTATTAATGCAGTCTGGAATGAAGCTTAAAGAGTTAGAGAATGCTGGAACTCACAAAATGTAGAATTATAAGCCAGAAGAAAATCCCATAGTTCAGCTGTTTTGTTTCTTACAAATCAGGAAGTTCCGTTCCTTCATTTAGTGCATCTAGGTGTAGCCAAGTTGGATTTATTCTTCTTTTTAAGTGTTTCTTTTTCATATCCATTTATGTACTTCCATGTGGACTGGCCTCTTTCATGCAAAGATTCATTCCTTTATCCACTTGCTTCATCATTCATTTATTTCTCTGCTATTTACTGAGCATTATTAAGTGGCATGTATTGAGTGAGGCACTGGGGATCTCATAGTGAATAAGACCCAACACCTTCCCTGCAAAGTTATAATAACTACTATGAAAACTAAATTTTTGTTAGGAATAATGAAAACAAGTAAATTCTTTTTTTTTTCTGGTACGCGGGCCTCTCACTGTTGTGGCCTCTCCCGTTGCGGAGCACAGGCTCCGGACGCGCAGGCTCAGCGGCCATGGCTCACGGGCCCAGCCGCTCCGCGGCATGTGGGATCTTCCCGGACCGGGGCACGAACCCGTGTCCCCTGCATCGGCAGGCGGACTCTCAACCACTGCGCCACCAGGGAAGCCCTAAAGCAAGTAAATTCTAAAACCAGTAATCAGGCAGAGTGTTCATTCGCTTTTTCTCCTCTCTAGCCCTGGAATTCAGATTTTGGGGGGTTCCGTATGCTTTACATTGGTTAGGATATGTTTATTTGTCTCTACTTAGACATAGCCTGTGGGGAAACGGATCTTCTACTTGTACCACGAGCTTCTCACGGTTCATCTTAAAAAGCGTCACTGGTGGTTTACTTTTATCCAATGGTTTTCAAAGAATAAACTGTAGATTTCCTGGTATTCTACACTGCTTCTTTGAATAACACCTCAGGGTGGATAGGAATGAAAGTGAGTAGATAGACTTCTCCCTTCAACCACAGTAACCTTTTATTAATCATGATGTATTCACTACTTATAATAGCTTGAAGAATGGGGCTTCATAATTTTTCCAAAAAAATGTTTTTAATAATTAAATCTCCTATTTATAATAAAAATTCATTTTTCATTCCAAATTTCTCTAAAGTAATCCAAATTCAATAAGGAAAGTGATAATAGGGAATTATATTCAATATTTTATAATAACCTATAAGGGAAATGAATCTGAAAAAGAATATACATATATATTATGTATATTAAGAATACATATATATAAACTGAATCACTGTGCTGTATACCTGAAACTAACACAACATTGTAAACCAACTATACTTCAAGAAAAAAAAAGAAAGAAAAGTGGTAACACAAGGTCTTCTATGAGCACTTGCAATGTGCTTTTTAATCCTCTCAACAACAATATGCAGTAGGTATTGTAATTATGCCTCTGTATTCAGGTGAGTAAGTTTAGGGTCAGAGAGGTGAAGCCACTTTCCCTGAGTCCCATAGGTAGTAGGGGAGAGCCAAGAAATAAATCCCAACATGTTTGACTCAACACTATTCCCTTTAATCACCCTGCTCTCCTGCCTCCTGTAGTCTATATACTGTTTTCCCCCTTTTCACCACTCCGCACTATTGTTCACTCCTTTTATTTTTTTTCTTTTCTTTTTTTATTTTTCTTTTGAAATAGCAGATGCAACAGTCCCTGGTTTTCATTTACTTTTTTTAACTTGCTTATTTGTATTTGGGTTTTTGTGGGGTTTTTTAATTAAAGACTTCAAATATATTTGCATGCCTCTCTGGTCCCATCCTTCACCAGTCTGTCCCACACACTTGTCAGATTATTCCACCCCAAATACCATTTTTTAAATTTCTTTGCAATATTTTATTAAAGTCCTCTAATTCTTCCTACTTCCTCCACTGGCATTATTCAAAATGTGTTCCTCAAGATGTTGGCAGATATTCTACTTAAAGGAAAAAAAATACTTGGTAATACTTGGAATTTCAGTTTGCTTTTCTTGGAGGAGAAAGAAAAGAGAGAAGAATTTAAAAAAACATTGTAATTCCATAAAGAAATTTGGGGAAATGCCTTTTGGAAAAAAATAACTTTTTCTTCTGAATCAACTAGACATCTTTGTTTTTATGGCTGAGGTTTTGTGAAGAACACTTCTGGAATCATCAAACTAAAATGTTACTATATTTGTTATTTAAAATAATTAAGAAGCTTAAAATGTTACATGTTACAGCCTAAGCATTTTCTTGGAAGCTAACAATTTAGTATCAAAGAGATATGTTTCTTCCATTATTATCCAAGTTAATGTTGTACTCATTCAGTGTGGTAGAAAAGAGGAAAAAAATCCTACAAGCAAAGAATAATTTTATGAGAGCAATGGTGTTAACCATTAAAACTTCAAAATAATAGTAATTTGAGACCATGTGCTAAAGACGGTGGAGCCACAACATGGAAAAGTCAAAAGCCACCTCCCCACACACACTCCTTAGACTGAGGTGAGTGAGAAAGAAACTTTTTTGTATTAAATCACTGAACTGTTGAGGCTGTCTGCCACTGCAGCTAAATTACTTACTTTGACAGAAACCAAGGCCCAGAAATGTGGCAATATGTTTAAGGTTCCACAGTGAATTAAGGGCATAGCAGTTCAGTACTCTTTCTACCCAATGATACTGTTCTATTCACAGGAGACTTCATCATTTTCTCTCTCTTATTTTTAAAAACTAACTCATGAAAGGTTTGTAAGTAATCATTTGTTTCCTTTCATACCTTACATCAGGTAAATGTAAAAACTGGACTGTACCAGCATGACATTAAACCAAGTCATTATTTCATAAAATTGCAGTGGCAACTACTCCAAAACATTTAAACCAGCTCTATAATACAGCACATTCAGATAAATGAAGAGACATCGCTTAAATTTTCTACTTTCACCCAGTAATAGGAGAGGACAACCTGGCATGACACAGTCAAAAGGTTCCAAAGTCTTAACGGAAAGAAATTTATGTACTTTAGACAATTCTCTCTCCTCCTTCACACCATTTTTTTCTACTCCAAATTTAATTATATGGGTGTTTCTTACTTTAACAATCCCACAATGTAGGGCATAGTGTCTTTAAACACAGTCCTAAATAGAAACCCTAATAAATCAGTTTTTTTTGGATCAGAGCCCTGTGTACTGCATAAATTGGAATGGAAGATAAATGATTCTGCAAAGGGACGTTCACCTAAATATTTTTATCCTCAGTAACAATGATAGTCCCCTACCTGGTTTGTAGGAATATAATGGAATCTCCAGGGAAGCTGGAAGGGCAAGATGTCAGTCAGTGAAGTCAGTGAAGTCAGGCCCTTCCTATTGAATAGCCATGCCTAGACTAATCTTGACCAAGAGTCAAGGCTCTCAAAAGCAAAAGACTGAGCAATGAAGTCATTAAGAACCTTTTTCTTTCTTTCTTTTCTAGGTGAGGCTAAGACTGAATAAAAACTTAGAAATTCATATCTACGCAGGGAAAAGTCAGTAAACAAAAGGCAAGAGCAGGGACACAAGAGGTTAGGATGGACAAGGCGACGCACAGACTTTAGGCCCAAGAGACTGCTGATATAAAGGAGAGGGAAAGATGCTCATGGGGGCAAAACTTAGGACTTTAACTTTGAAAACCCAGGTTCAAAACCTATTCTACTACAATCAGGCTTTTAAGAAATCACCTTTCGAAGACGATTTCTTCACATATATTATGGGAATACAGAATTGTGTCTGACTGGAGTTTATCTTATGCAAATACAAATGTAAGAGCCCAGCAAAGAGAGAGAAACAATTTAATTAGTGCAAGAGTCTTGCTAACCATTAATGGCAATGGCTGTGTATTCTGGGGGCCTGGACCATTGTTCCTGCATCCTGTATGCCTCTCAGGATGTATGCTAGACTGTAAGCCTCAGGAGGTCAAGAATTTATCTCTCTGGTTCATCACTGTAGTTCCAGTATCTAGAATAATATCTGTCATGTAGGAGGCCATAAAATCTGTGGAAGGAATGGAGGAAGGGAGAAGGGGAGGAAAAGAAAAAGGAAGGAAGAAATAGTGAGCAACTTGCTGTATTGCACGACCCCAAAGAGAAGCCATCCACTTTACCAGCTGTAAGTGGAACAGACACCAATGAATTATAATCTTTGTGGGAAAACTAGCTGTATTGGACTTTCTGAAAGAGAATTCTCATGGGTAACTTTGACTACACACAAGATTCTGCCTCTGTACTTTAGAACCCAACTGCCAAATAAGATGCAACTCTACTATAATAATAATCGTAACAATGCTTGCATAACCTAACTTACCAGGCTTATATAAGAACACAGCAAGATTAAAATACAGAATGGTATTCTGCATAATAATGTTGTAGTAGGCAAATGCCAGGTAAAAATAATTTGTATCATTATCTGACTTTACCTACTAGTTACATGCTCTTGTATCAAACTCTGTGGTATACCACAACTACTATATACAGCTTCTGTAGTTATCTGGCAAAAGGAATCTCCGCACTTGAAATACTGGTGATGATGATACACAAAGGACAGGAAAATTAGCCAAGGAAGGAAATATCCGCTACTCAACCCATCAACCAACTTAGCCTTGTAGCGCTATTGACATTCCCTTCTCGACTCTGTGGGGTTTGTCAATAGAGATGCTCACAAACAATTAAAAGCTGTTGCTACCATTGTGAAGCTTGTAAGCATGTATTCATTACTATTTGTGAGGTGTCTGATAATCTACAGACAACTCAATTGGTCTAAAATCACTGCTAAAATCATGCAGGCTCGTGGTGAAGGGAGCCACCTGTGTCTTTAGACACACCTAAGTTCAAGCTCAGGCTCTCCACTTATTTATCATATGACTTTGTGGGTTTTTTTCTCAACTGCACAATAACATGCCCACTATATGCACCTCAAACTTGATAGGTCCTCAACAGAGCTCTTCAGTTCTCATTCTAATGCTTGTACTGTAGTCCTGTCCATGCATATGGCATCCTTCTACCCCCAAGTGATTAGAACAAAAGCTGAAGTGTCATCATTGATGCCTTCCTTCCCTTTTCTCTCTTCTAACATCCAAACATCACCAAGTTGTCAGTTCTTCTTCCAAAATACATTTCCTTTCTAACCACTTCTCTCCTTCTCCCCTATCACACACTACTATAACATTTTTGAACTTCAATTGTTCCCTAACTTGGTTTATTTTCCTCTCTTAGCCCTTATCATAATGATTCTTTTAAAACCTCAAATCAGAGCATGCCACTACCTTGCTCAAAGCATTTCATTGGTTTTCCCTTCCATCTCCATCAGTATAAAATTCAATTTCCATACCACACCCTACCAAAAGATTTTGCATATTCTAACGATCACCCTCCTCTGTGAGTTCATCTTCTCGCCTTTCCCCATCACTCACTACTGTCCAGGTAGACTATTCTTCTGTTACTCACAAACATCAAACATTTTCCCAGCTGAAGTCTGTCATTATTGTTCTTCCTTCTGTCTACAATGCTCCCCTGGGCATTTGTCAACACTCTCATCCTTCAGGGCTCAGTCACCTCCTCAGAAAGGCTTTCCCTGACAAACTTCACTACAAGTCTCCTGCTCCTTTGTTGATCTCGATAATCCCAAACTTTCTAGAAACTACCACAGTCTATAATTATCTTCTTTATCTATTTAATAATTCTCTCGTACACTAGGAAGTAACTTTCATGAGATCAGAGAACTTGTCATGACTCCATGCTAGCATGTGACACATAGAATGTGCTCAGTAAATATTTTTTGACTGCTAGAATGAATGGTGGAAGAGAGAAAGGAGAAACTGACTGAGCTGTACATATTGAAGGCTGGTATTCTCAAAGGTAACTTTGAGCACTTCCCTGGTGGCGCAGTGGTTGAGAGTCCGCCTGCTGATGCAGGGGACACGGGTTCGCACCCCGGTCCGGGAAGATCCCATATGCCGCGGAGCGGCTGGGCCCGTGAGCCATGGCCGCTGAGCCTGCGCGTCCGGAGCCTGTGCCCCTCAACGGGAGAGGCCGCAACGGTGAGAGGCCCGTGTACCAGTAAAAAAAAAAAAAGGTAACTTTGACTATATACAATTTTACCCCTGTATATTTAGAACACATCTCCTAAGTAAGATATACTACTACTGCAATCTTTTCTGTGTAACCTGTTATTAGGCTTATAGAAACTCAATGAGATTAAAATGCATAATAGGCACTTTTTAAAACATTAAGCACTCTGCAAATGTTATATGTATTTCTATTATTACATATTTTCATTCATGTTGTATCCTTTTATATTAATACTGGTATGTAACATAACAGAGTACTCATGTAATAGAATGGTTTTAGAGACAAGGAACAGAACGTCCATTTCAAGTCTTGGTTCAACATATGAAAAGTCCTACAGATAGGGCAGACTAACCAGGACACAGAATCTGTTTCTTTGTGATTCTCCTGTCCCTCCTTTTTTCTCTCCGTTGACTTCATCCTTGAGCTGGTAGTGAAAAGGCTACCATAGTCTGCCATGACATGTCCACAGCCAAGCCATCTTTTTCCATGGCTTTCTGTTTTCCAAATACCCTCAGCAAACATCCCATCCTGTCTCCTTTGCTTACACGGAGTCATATGCCATTTCCTGAACCAATTCTTTTGTCCAGGAATGGTTGGCTGTCTTATGCCTGAGTTCCTACACCAATTATTATCAAAGACATAGAAGACAAATCAGACTCATTTTGGAGCTGGAGACAGGTTTGCTTCCCCTGAAGCACTGGTGTTACAAGGAGTAAATGTAAATGCCTAAGGGTAAACCAGGCAGAAAGGTGCAATACATTCACTATGTTTATGAAGATTATGTGGCTTAAGGCAGGTAGAGCACTTAGATAATACCTGGGATATGGAAAAATGCTCAATAACCACTCTTTCATTGGGAGGAAAACAAACCTATCTTTCTAAATAAAATTATAGAAGTTTGGGGAACAAAGAATTGATGTCAAACCAAGGGAAATTATGGTCTCATATAAACTATTCTGTAGATTTTTTTGCTTGACCTGAGGTTAGGTATTATTGTATATTTTCCATTTGGATTTTGGTCAGTCAATATGTTTTAGTATCTACACCATGCAAGACATGATTTAAAATGCTGCATAAGACATTAAGTCTAAAATATAGCTTTCTCTAGGGGCTTGGAAGCCTAACACATGACATATGTTCTAAGTCAATGTACAATAATATTTTGAGTTAAGTGCTAAATAAGTTGAGGTATATCAACATGCAAAAATAATATGAGGTAAATACTAATATTTGTATTAATGTAAATATGCATATATAATATATATTTATGTAGTAATAGAAATACTAAATAAGTGGTTGACCACAGCAGTGTTTAAGAGCCTGGACACTAGATCCATTCAAACCCAGGGTTTGAATCCTGACTCTTGGAATAGTATCTGGGATTAGTACTCCTTCCCTAGCTTTAGTCCTCTCACCTGTAAAATGTACCTATCTCACTGGGTTGTTTTAAGGGTTAAATTAAATGAGCTAATCCAATAAGTATTGTCATTGCATCTGCCCATGGTGAGTGTTCCATAAAGGTTAGTTACTCTTAGAATCACCATCCTTGTTATGGTTTGGTTTTAAAGAATTCCAGAAAAAGAAATCAACTGAAATAGATGGGATTTGCTCTTAGTCTTAAAGTAAGTGTAGGATTCAAACAGGAGACGAGATAGCTGGCCATGTAATCACGAGTCGCACTTGGGAACTCAGTAAGTGGCCCAAACTGTCTAGGGGTGGAAATCCATGTAATAACAGATCATATTTGCAATCCATATTTGCAATCACAATCCTTCCATTTTTAAATTTAAATAGCTATTATTTCCCCTCACTCCCACCCACAACTCAGTTCACATCTGCTTTCTTTTTAACAAGCAGGGAAACTGAAACTGGTAATTAAGTACCTCAAATCCCTTTTCAGAATGAGGCATATTCCAAAAGGGAAGAGGGTGATGATGGGGTAAAAATAAAGAACTTAATAAAATGACTTGCTTAGAGTTATCTGACCAGTAAACAGCAGGGATGAAACCGGACAAGAACTGGAGCCTCCTAATTCCTGAACTTTTTGTTTCCTGTGACACCTGACTCCCTCCATGTAAGGGAATTATGAGATAGGAGATTGGTAAGGAGCACCTCTGGAGAGTGCAACGGTCAGGAGCTCAGGTGAACACATAGGAATTGATCCATTATGTTCTAAGGGACCACACAGTGTAGTGGGGAGGTGCACAGGTCTGGTTAAAACCTCAGTTCCTCCTCTTACATGGTTCTGTGACTTTGGGTAAGTTATTTAACCTTTCTGTATCTCATTTCCCTCATCCATAAGAAGGGGATAAAATGATGGTATGTATCTCATAGAGTGGTGATGATTAAAGGAAACAATGCATGTAGACTACATAAAACAGTGCTTAGAACATAGAAAACACTCAATAAATGTTAGCGATTATTACTTAGAAAGATGGAAGGACCTATATTTTAGAGCATCTGCTGTTTTTATTTGCCCCACCCCCTCACTCTGGCCCCTTGCCTCTAGGGAGGGCATGCAACTCAGAGTTCTATGGCTCCCTTGTCAATGCCTTTGACATTTGCTTTTCCAGCTCTAGGAAAAGTGCTCCCAAAGAAGGAGATGGTCCCTACTTCACTGAAATTGCTGAAATCACTCCAGGGAAGCAATCACCTACCTCATCAAACCCATACCAGCTACACAACTCGTAGAGCCCAGTGCAAAATGAAAATGTGGGGCTTCTTGTTCAAAATGTATTAAGAATTCCAAGACAGCAACACAGAGCATTAAACCAAGTATGGGACCCTTCTGAGCCCATGTACAGGTTGCACACCCATGAAGCCAGGCTTGCAGATGCTTTAAACTTTCTACTTCACCTTTTTGTCTTCCTTTGGAGTCATCTTTTTATGACTCTTGCCCCAAACACCTGGCAGAAAGTGTTTCTCTTGCCCTTGATCTTTGCATTAAACTTGCTTTGCATTTTGGAATCCAAATACCTGGAGAGAAATTTGGATTCCACCCCTACTAGCCTGTACACTCATAGGAATGATGCTTAACTCTCTTTAATTCTATTTTCTCATTTGAAAATTGAGGATAATGATAATCATAGCAACTTATAGACTTACTATGGGTATTGAAAGAGCTAATAATTTAAAAATTTTTAAATAGTATCTAACACAGTGGTTCTCCACCCTGGCTGCATATTAGAATCACCTTAGCACTGTTAAAAAGTGCCGCTGTCTGGGCCCCAGCCACGACCAATTATACCAGAGCCTTTGGGGGTGAGGCCAGGACAACTATAGTTTTAAAAAGCCCCTCAAGAGATTTGAATGAACAGGAGGGTTGGGGACCACTGGTCTTGTGTATGACGAGTGCTCAATAATAAATAATAAGAATAAATAATAAATGCTATAATAAATTTTAAAATATAAATAGTATAATAATAAATAATGTTGGCCAGTTATTATACAGCTTGCTAAACAAAGAAGTAAAATGTCCTATAGTTCAGTTTTCCCCCTGGATCAACTATGCATCTGGCTTCTTTCTCCCATTCTCATGTGCTTTGATCCAGCATGTACCTGCAACCAATATAAATCAAAACAAAAGATGTCTTGCGGTGTTCCCGCTGAGACAAAGGTACCTTTGAATACAGGTCTTTCCATTAACCCAGAGATGAGAGGGGAAATGTCAATTCCTCCAACAGGGCTCCTTCCTTTGATATCAGGGTGGTGTATATTCCAAAAGCTCTGTGCTCTGCAGGTTTCGGGGGGCAGGGAGGACTTCAATCGAGTCACCAGAGATCCCTAAATAATGCAAAGCAAAGAGAGACAAGGAGGTGGTGAGAATGTTAATTTCTTAAGCTTGTATTTCTCTCCCATCAGAGTGGATAATCATCTCTTTGAAAATGCCCTTGTGTCATATTTATGATGGTGACACATCCATTATGAATACAGTAGCTCATTTGCAATGTGACCTGACAAATATTGATGTGTTCTAGGCTACATTTAATTTCAAGGCAACTAAAATCATTTGTGTTTCTTAGTAACCGGGAAGGGTTCTGATCACATGGAGCTTAAAATAGTAGGGTCCTTTATGACTCGTCCTTCATAGTGAATCTACTAATCGGGACCTGGACAGGTGTTGAGGGAGGAGCTGGAGGAGTGGTCAGCTGAGTCAATTTGACCTTGAGGTCATGAGGATCTCACTCTCAAGCTGAGGTTCATAGATACATTGTTGGAGGGGAGCTGGCTGAGTTAGTCACAAACAGTTTCTTAACTGATATCCATTGACCATCTCCTCCAGCTAAATAATAGGGTTACAGATCCACAGCTCCTGGGACTCAGAATATAAAAGCCGATTTGTGGAGGCCCTCAAAGGCCCAAGTCCCAGCATCCAAGAGTCAAATATATGTTACATTTGCTGAGCCTGTGGGTCTAAGAGAAAAGAGCAGATCCTGCCCAGAGCTATTTATGTTCTAGTTGGCTCCCTAAATTCTAAGCACCTGAGAAGGCAATTCTTAAGCGATATTACAAGATAACACAGATTTAGAGGGCAAAAGAATTATCATAGTCAGGACAGTGTTTTTAATAAGTTTTGAAACCATTGTGAGTCCTGAAGTTAATTTAGTAGGTCAAGACAAACATTTCCTTTTAGAATAGAATAGACTAGATCGAAGTAGACTAGATCAGAGTGCTTTCCTTTCAGTTAAGTAAATTGTTAGGATTGAGTATTGTTTTCAGAAAGTTTAGCTTCATTTATCTATGTTTATGTGTGTGCATGTTAGGTCTCAATGTAGAATGGAATTTTTTGCTGTGGTTCAAGGTCCAAAAGATTGAAATTCACCATATTAGTAGACAGTGTCTATTCAGGGCAGAGTTTACAAACTGGGGACTTGCAGGATACATATGGCCCATTAGGAGTGAGTGAATTGGGAGTTTTATTATTATTGTTGTTATTTTGTTCTGTGGTTCACAAAAAGAGGTTGTGAAAAAATATGAGTTGATGGCCAGCAGTTAAAAGTCAGGAACTTTTATCTTTTAAAAAGACAAATTTTTCAGTTTCTCTTCAAATACCAGAATATCTAGAAATAATGAATCTGAATTCTCACAGGCCGGGATAGCCCAGGTAAACTGTTTTCCCCAAAATGAAAAATCTGATAGGTAAGTCAAGTGGATCCATTTCTATAATATTTTCTATCTCTGGGTCCTTTGAGTTGACAGTGATTTTTTATCTGCCATATGCTCCTGCCTCAACCTACATTTCTGGCCTTATCACTCACCCATCTTCTGTTCTAGCCAAATTAGAGAGTTAACTTACCCAAGGATAGTTCCCACCATCCTCTGACTGTTGCACTCTCTCCTCCCCAGCCCCTCTGTCAATTGAATGAAACATTTACCAAAGCCCAATTTAACTATATAGACCTATATAGACCTTCCAGAAAGTCTTTCTACCTCTTTCTTTATCTCTGGTAATTCCTATCCCTGAATTCCACATTGTACTTCTTTACTGGTCTTGCAGTACTCATAATTCTCTAAGATATATCATCCTTATTTATCATCATCTGTCTCTCTGAGTAGGTCATGAGCTCGCTGAATGCAGAAACCATGTCACATTTGTCTCTGCTTTCCCATCCCATTGCTCAGACCAGTGAATTGCATAAAGCAGATACTCAATAGTTGTTTGACAAATTGCATTACAAAAGACTTCAACATAAGGTTATTAGTTGCAGCATTGTTTGATATAGCAAAAAAATTGAAAACAATCCAACTGTCCATCAGTTGAGTTTTAATAAATCAGCTATGCCACCTCTATACAATGGAATATTCTAAGGCTATGGAAAATGATTTATATCTATTTTTGGTGACGTAGAAAGATGTTCAGGACATAATACTAAGTAAGAAAGCAATTGACAGAACCGTAGAGAGCACATTATCCAAATAATTTTTAAATAGACACTACTAGGTATAGAAAAGATCTGAAAGGATATTCATTCACCTCACAGATGTTTCCTGAATGCCTACTATGAGTTAATGACTATTCTAAGAGCTGTATGTATAAGAGTAAACAAAGCGAAATGTCTATGCACGTGGAGTTAGCATTCTACTAGGGGAGGGGATAGAGAGAAAAAGCTGTATTTAAGATAATAATAAGTGGAACAAAGAGAAGTAAAACAGGAATACTGAATAAAGAGTGATATGGCTGGTGCAGGGAACATTTCAATATTATTTAAGGTGTTTAAGAAACACCTCTCTGATACGAAATTATTTGCCCAGAAACCTGAAATAAGACAATAAGTCATGTAGGTTTCTGAAGGAAAGGATTCCAGGCAGAGGGAACAGCAAGTGTAAAGGTCCCAAGGTACAAGTGTACTTGGTGTGGCAGGATAGAGTAAGTAAAAGGAGAGAAGGTTGGAGACGAGACAAGCAAATTAATGGGAAACCATGTTATGTAATGCCCTCTAAGGGAGTTTGACTTTTATTCTGAGTAGAGTGAAAAGACTGGCAGGCTTTCCAAAAATTATCAAGAAATTGGTAATGGACATATTAAGTTTGAGATGCCTATAGGAGTTCCAAATGGGAGGTAGAAAGTTGGATGCATGATCTAGAGTTCAAGAGTGAATTCTAGGCTGGTTTTATAGATTTAGACTGGTATTTAAATCCATGTTCTAGTTAGGTGAACCTACCTTGAAAATAAGTGTAGAAGGCAAAGAGGTCTGAGGACTGAGCCATATACTATTTTGTCATTTAGGGAATGAAAGCTTAAGAGAGTCCAGCAAAACTTAGAAGAAGGGACTACTGAGCAAAGAGATAAAGGAAAGAGCTATGTGAAGGAAGCCTAGTGGCAAAAGTATGATATCCTTAAAGAGGAGGAGGAGATAAATTCTATCAAATTCTGCTCAGGGCTTCCCTGGTGGCGCAGTGGTTGAGAGTCCGCCTGCCGATTCAGGGCACACGGGTTCGTGCCCCAGTCTGGGAAGATCCCACATGCCGTGGAGCGGCTGGGCCCGTGAGCCATGGCCGCTGGGCCTGCGCGTCCAGAGCCTGTGCTCCGCAACGGGAGAGGCCACAACAGTGAGAGGCCCGCGTACAGAAAAAAAAAAAAAAAAATTCTGCTCAAAGCTTGAACAAGAGGAGAACTGAGAAAAGGCCATTGACTTTTGTGACATGAAGATCACTGATGACCTGAATAAAAGCAATCTTGGAAGAATGGTAGGGACAAAAGTCAGAGTAAATTAGGATTTCAAGAGAGAAGGGGAGGCAGGGCTGACAGTGAGTTTATACAACTCTTTCAAAGCGCTTTCAAATTTAAGGAATATCAGACAAATTGAGACTCATTCTAGAAATCAACTGGCCTCTTCTCCACAAAAATGTCAATGTCATAAAATATAAAGAAAGGCTGAGGAAATGTTCCAGATTAAAAGAAACTAAAGAGTCATGTCCACTAAATTCTATATATGATTCTTGATTGAACCCTGGATCAGGGGAAAATTGTTATACTGAACATTATTGAAAAAAATGACAAAATTTGAATACGGATTGCATTTTAAATCAGGATGTTGTATTGATGCCAAACTTCCCAAATTTCATCATAGAATTGTAGTTATGTAATGGAATGTCCTTGCTCTTAGGAAATATATCAGAAAATGATTCAGAAAAACACAGTAAATATATATACATTTATATATATATATAAAAAATAGATTTTTATATATGCAGGGTATAGAAATATATATATTTATATACATATATATATTTCTATACCCTGCATATAAAATCTAGATGAGGGGTACATAGAAGTCCTCTGTATTATTCTTACAAACTTTCTGTAAATTTGAAATTATTTTGTAATAAAACTTTTTGAAAATGTTATAGTGGTTATTTCTGAGAAATGAAATAATGGATTTTTTTTCTATCTCCTTATCTCTATTTTCTTTACCAACAGCAGAGATCAGTTACTTTAAAACATAAGTATTTTTAATGACATTTAAAGTATTTAAGAAAACGTATCAGTTAACTTTATCGACCACTCAAAAGGGCAGTGTTTTAATGATCTGAGCAAATACTTACTTCATGAGACATATTTATCAGATTTTTTGAAGTTATAGAACAAGATTTACAACAGATCTCTACTGATGAGATTATACACCCACATATGATACCTTGTGGGCCAATGTTCACTTCTCAAGAAAAAGGAAGTTAATACATTGGGATATTGCTTTAAGTATTTTAATGTTAATTATAATGATAATGCACTAAAATGAATTAATAATTTTGAATTTTTCTTCATTGAATTGCCAGAGGTTTCTTTAGGGCTTAAATTATTATTTCTATGTTTTATGTGTTGGCTTTACCATCACAGAGGAGAAATATGAAAAAGCAATTAACTATATCCTCCAGTCTCCCTGAGAAACTGCTGTAGGGAATCTGTGAAAGAAGGGGCAGAGTTAGCACTATCACAGAAGATCTGTTTAATCAGATTCTCACTCTGGGGAAAATCTGGTTTAAAACCCCATGGCCATGCCTCTCTCTCGCCCTGTCACAGCTCACCCTTCCCCCTCCCCATATCCTCAAGTCCGTTCTCCAGTAGGTCTGTGTCTTTATTCCTGTCTTACCCCTAGGTTCTTCATGACATTTTTTTTTCTTAAATTCCGGTGCTTTGTAACCACCTGGAGGGGTGGGATAGGGAGGGTGGGAGGGAGGGAGACGCAAGAGGGAAGAGATATGGGAACATATGTATAACTGATTCACTTTGTTATAAAGCAGAAACTAACACACCATTGTAAAACAATTATACTCCAATAAAGATGTAAAAACAAAAACAAAATCCCCATGGCTATCAGAACAAGCTTGCCATTATCATGTAACAGATTTGTGGTGGAAACTCAATGGCCACTTGTTGATTAATTGTCAAGAAAGGGAAGAAAGTTTATATCAGAGACAACTTGACTTTGCAAGATCTAGCAAGTTTACCATCAACTCTCACCGACATAGAGTGTAAAATATTGGCCATAGTGTTAGGAGGCTGAGTGGAATTTTTTTAAATGTCAATCCATCTAACAAGAAGGATAAGATAACTTTGTTGACCACAAGCCTAAGAGCACTTTATTGACTTAACAGCCAAGTAAGAAAAAAAAATGAGGGGGAAAAAAAAGTAACCAGTTAAAGTAGGTAGAGTGACAATACTTTGCTATCAAGATTTGTAATTCTTGGGGCTTCCCTGGTGGCACAGTGGTTGAGACTTCGCCTGCCAATGCAGGGGACACGGGTTCGTGCCCTGGTCCGGGAAGATTCCACATGCCGCGGAGCGGCTGGGCCTGTGAGCCATGGCCGCTGGGCCTGCGCATCCAGAGGCTGTGCTCCGCAACGGGAGAGGCCACAACAGTGAGAGGCCCGCGTACCGCAAAAAAAAAAAAAAAAAAAAAGATTTGTAATTCTTGATAGCAAAACAGCAATTGAACTAATTTAAATTAAGCCTTTAAAAATAATTAGAGAAATATTTTTAGAATTATTATAGGTATTTTTGAAGGTGTTTAATAATATATGTGTGTTAGTGCCTGTATCTCAATTTCAGTTTCTGGCAACACGGTAGACTAAATAATCTAACTGACTCTCGACTAAAAGTAAGTAAAAGTAAATACAAATATGAATATCTATTTTACTGCTTTGACAAATTGGCAAGAAGGTACGAATTCTCCAGAGACCTAAAGTTAAGGGAAAACAAGAGTCCAACATGGTAAGCAGAGCACCAGAGCTCACCTTTACCCCAAGGGCAACTTCTGAACCCAAATAACTCTGAACTTCACTTTCCACGGCCTCACAGAGAATGAAGACATAGAAAAATCTCTCAGAGTGGGACGCCTACTAGGAGATTCCACACATTAACCTGAGCTAGAAAATTACACCGTCAGCAGGCAAACTAGAAATAAAATTGTACCTCTCAGGAGTAGAAAATAAAATTAGCCATCTAAACCTTGTTTCTGGATGAAAGCCAGGAGGAAATATCTAAAAATTAAGAAGAAAAGTGCACACATATACAAAAAAAAATTAAGTTTCCATAAAGGATAGACAGTTGAAATATGTACATCTTTAAAAGATAGCATTTGCAATAGTACCAACAAATGAATCTAACCAAAGTTGCACAAGACCTTAACAACATCAAAAACCTGTGAAACTCTATGGAAACATATTAAAAAAGAGCTAAATAAATGTAAAGATGTACCATGGTTCATAGACGGGAAGACTCAGTATTATAAAAATATTGCTTCTCCCCAGATTGATCCATATATTCAATCTGAATAGTTTTTACTTTGAAATTTGGCAAAAAATTATGATTTAAACAGAGGACAAAGAACAAAAATAGTCAAAACATCCCATAATAGGAAATATATAGAGACGATATTTGCCTTACCAGGTATTAAGAGTTATAAAAATCTAATATTTATGATAAAGTGGTATTGGTCCAGGGATAGATGAATAGACTGTTGGAACTGAGTGGAGAGCTCAGAAATATATCCACACACCTATGGAAGTTCGATTGACAGACTAGTGGGAAACAGGGATTTTTCTATAAATAGTTCTGAAACAAAATTGACTCCTAACTAAAGCAAGACAATTCCATAGGAATTAAAGACCTAAATGTGAACAGCAACAGTATAACAATTTTAGAAGGCAATATAAAAAAATCTTCACCATTCTGTCCAAGGAATTCTCCATTTTTTCTGGAGTTGATCTGTAGTGGAGATAGATTTCTTAAATACGACAGAAGTAGAAACCACAAAGAGAGCTGAATTCAATTACATTAAAATTAAGAGCATCTGTTCATTTAAAACACCATGTGGTAGAGACTTGAGTACTCCCAAATATCAGTGTGGGAGTATTCTACACTTCCCAGCCTCCTTTGGGGACGAATGATGAGATGCAATTTGGACAGGAGTGACAGAAGCCACTTCCAGGCCTCGCACTTAGAAATAACCTACAGAGTCCTCAGCTTTCCTTCCTTTGCCATGTGTTTTCTTTTTTTTTTTTTTTTCGGTACGCGGGCCTCTCACTGTTGTGGCCTCTCCCAACGCAAAGGCTCAGCGGCCACGGCTCATGGGCCCAGCCGCTCCGCGGCATGTGGGATCTTCCCGGACCCAGGCACGAACCCATGTTCCCTGCGTCGGCAGGCGGACTCTCAACCACTGCGCCACCAGGGAAGCCCTGACATGTGTTTTCTAAGGCACAGCTTCAAGAGAGGACCAGTGACTAACATCAGCCTTTGTTATCCACTGAGGTTCAAGGTTTATTTGTTACTCCCGATTAGCCTATGCTATACTGATTAATAAAAGCCATAGATAAAATGATAACTACAAAGTGGAGAAGCCATTTTCAGTACATCTACTTGACAAAATATGAGCATCCAATACATTTTTTAAAGTTCTATGAATTAATAAGAAAAGGATAAACATCCCAATAGAAAAATGGGCAAAAGATTTGAACAATCTCTTTCATAATGGTCAATAACCACATAAAAGATAGCCATTCTCTAGTAAATGAGAAAATGATACCTCACCGTTTTCACTCCCATCAGTAGGACAAAAATTTTTGAAGTCTGCAGACTTCCCTGGTGGCACAGTGGTTGAGAATCCACCTGCCAATGCAGGGGACATGGGATCGAGCCCTTGTCCGGGAGGATCCCACATGCTGCGGAGCAATTAAGCAACCCCGTGTGCCACAACTACTGAGTCTGCGCTCTAGAGCCCACGAGCCACAACTACTGAAGCCAGTGTGCCACAACTACTGAAGCCCACATGCCTAGAGCACGTGCTCTGCAACAAGTGAAGCCAACACCATGAGAAGCCTGTGCACTGCAACGAAGAGTAGCCCCATGGGGAGACCTTCAAGATGGTGGGAGAGTAAGACATGGATATCACCTTCCTCCCCACAAATACATCAGAAATACATCTACATGTGGAACAACTCCTAAAGAACACCTACTGAACGCTGGCAGAAGACCTCAGACCTCCCAAAAGGCAAGAAACTCCCCACATACCTGGGTAGGGTAAAAGAAAAAAGAAAAAACAGAGACAAAAGAATAGGGACGGGACCCACACCAGTGGGAGGGAGCTGTGAAGGAGGAAAGGTTTTCACACAGTAGGAAGCCCCTTCACGGGCGGAGACTGTGGGTGGCGGAGGCGGGAAGCTTCAGAGCCGCGGAGGAGAGCACAGCAACAGGGGTGCGGACGGCAAAGCGAAGAGATTCCCGCACAGAGAGATTCCCGCAAGGAGGACCGGGGCCTACCAGCACTCACCAGGCCGAGAGGCTTGTCTGCTCACCCGCCGGAGCAGGCGGGGGCTGGGAGCTGAGGCTCGGGCTTCGGTCGGAGCGCAGGGAGAGGACTGAGGTTGGCGGCGTGAACACAGCCTGAAGGGACTAGTGCGCCACAGCTGGCCAGGAGGGAGTCCGGGGAAAAGGTCTGGAGCTGCCGAAGAGACAAGAGACTTTTTCTTGCCTCTTTGTTTCCTGGTGCGCGAGGAGAGGAGATTAAGAGCGCCGCTTTAAGGAGCTCCAGAGACGGGCGCGAGCCACGGCTAAAAGCCCGGACCACAGAGACGGGCATGAGACGCTAAGGCTGCTGCTGCCGCCACCAAGAAGCCTGTTTGCGAGCACAGGTCACTATCCACACCTCCCCTCCCGGGAGCCTGTGCAGCCCGCCACGGCCAGGGTTCCGTGATCCAGGACAACTTCCGGGGAGGACGCATGGCACGCCTCGGGCTGGTGCAACGTCACGCCGGCCTCTGCCGCCGGAGGCTCGCCCGGCATCCGCGCCCCTCCCTCCCCCCGGCCTGAGTGAGCCACAGTCCCCGAAGCAGCTGCTCCTTTAACCCCGTCCTGTCTGGGTGGGAACAGACGCCCTCAGGCGACCTACACACAGAGGCGGGTCCAAATCCAAAGCTGAACCCCAGGACCTGTGCGAACAAAGAAGAGAAAGGGAAATTTCTCCGAGCAGCCTCAGGAGCAGCAGATTAAATCTCCACAATCAACTTGATGTACCCTTCATCTGTGAAACACCTGAATAGACAACGAATCATCCCAGATTGAGGACATGGACTTGGGAGCAACTATATGTATATTTTTCCCCTTCTTCTCTTTTTGTGAGTGTGTATGTGAATGCTTCTGTGAGTAATTTTGTTTGTATAGCTTTGCTTTTACCATTTGTCCTTGGGTTCTGTCTGCCCGTTTTTTGTTTTTTTTTTTAATATAGGTTTTAGCGCTTCTTATCATTGGTGGATTTGTTTTTTGGTTTGGTTGCTCTCTTCTTTCTTTGTTTCTTTTTTATTACTTTTTAATTTATTTTTAATAATTGTTTTTTCATTTTTTATTTTAATAACTTTTAAATATAATTTTTCTCCCTTTCTTTCTTTCTTTCTTTCTCTCTCTCTCTTCCTTCCTTCCTTCCTTTCTTTCCTTCTTGCTTGCTTGCTGGCTTGCTTGCTCCCTTTTATTCTGAGCTGTGTGGATGACAGGATCTTGGTGTTCCAGCCAGGTGTCAGGGCTGTGCCTCTGAGGCAGGAGAGCTGAGTTCAGGACGTTGTTCCACCAGAGACCTCCCAGCTCCACGTAATATCAAACAGCAAAAATCTCCCAGAGATCTCCATCTCAACGCCAAGACCCAGCTCCACTCAATGACCAGCAAGCTACAGTGTTGGACACCCTAAGACAAACAACTGGCAAGACAGGAACACAACCCCACTCATTAGCAGAGAGGCTGCCTAAAATCATAATAAGGCCACAGACACTCGAAAACACACCACCGGAAGAGGACTTGCCCATCAGAAAGACAAGATCTAGCCTCATCCACCAGAACACAGGCACTAGTCCCCTCCACCAGGAAGCCTACACAACCCACTGAAACAACCTTAGCCACTGTGGGCAGACACCAAAAACAATGGGAACTGTGAACCTGCAGCCTGCGAAAAAGAGACCCCAAACACAGTAAGTTAATCAAAAGAAGGACACAGAGAAACACACAGCAGATGAAGGAGCAAGTTGAAAACCCACCAGACCAAACAAATGAAGAGGAAATAGGCAGTCTACCTGAAAAAGAATTCAGAGTAATGTTAGTAAAGATGATCCAAAATCTTGGAAATAGAATGCAGAAAATACAAGAAACATTTAACAAGGACCTAGAAGAACTAAAGCGCAAACAATGATGAACAACACAATAACTGAAATTTAAAATTCTCTAGAAGGAATCAGTAGCAGAGTAACTGAGGCAGAAGACCTGGAAGATAAAAGACTTGAAATAACTACTGCAGAGCAGAATAAAGAAAGAATGAAAAGAACTGAGGACAGTCTCAGAGACCTGTGGGACAATATTAAACGCACCAACTTTCGAATTATAGGGGTCCCAGAAGAAGAAAAAAAGAAAGGAACTGAGAAAATATTTGAAGAGATTATAGTTGAAAACTTCCCTAATATGAGAAAGGAAATAGTTAGTCAAGTACAGGAAGTGCAGACAGTCCCATACAGGATAAATTCAAGGAGAAACACGCCAAGACATATTAATCAAACTATCAAAAATTAAATACAAAGATAAAATAGTAAAAGCAGCAAGGGAAAAACAACAAATAACATACAAGGGAATCCCCATAAGGTTAACAGCTGATCTTTCAGCAGGAACTCTGCAAGCCAGAAGGGAGGGGCAGGACATATTTAAAGTGATGAAAGGGAAAAACCTACAACCAAGATTACTCTTCCCAACAAGGATCTCATTCAGATTCGACAGAGAAATTAAAACCTTTACAGACCAGCAAAAGCTATGAGAATTCAGCACCACCAAACCAGCTTTACAACAAAAGCTAAAGGAACCTCTCTAGGCAGGAAACACAAGAGAAGGAAAAGACCCACAATAACAAACCCCAAATAATTAAGAAAATGGTAATAGGAACATACATATCGATAATTAAGTTAAAAGTAAATGGATTAAATGCTCCAACCAAAATACATAGACTGGCTGAATGGATACAAAAACAAGAGCCATACATATGCTGTCTACAAGAGACCCACTTCAGACCTAGGGAAACATACAGACTGAAAGTGAGGGGATGGAAAAAGATATTCCGTGCAATTGGAAATCAAAAGAAAGCTGGAGTAGCAATTCTCATATCAGACAAAACAGAGTTTAAAATAAAGAATATTATAAGAGACAAAGAAGGACACTACATAATGATCAAGGGATCAATCCAGGAAAAAGATATAACAATGGTAAATATTTATGCCCCAACATAGGAGCGCCTCAATACATAAGGCAAATGCTAACAGCCATAAAAGGGGAAATCAATAGTAACACAATCGTAGGGAATTTTAACACACCACTTTCACCAATGGACAGATCATCCAAAATGAAAATAAATAGGGAAACACAAGCTTTAAATGATGCATTAAACAAGATGGACTTAATTGTTATTTATAGGACATTCCATCCAAAAACAACAGAATACACTTTCTTCTCAAGTGCTCATGGAACATTCTCCAGAAGAGATCATATCTTGGGTCACAAATCAAGCACTGGAAAATTTAAGAAAATTGAAATCATATCAAGTATCTTTTCGAAACACAATGCTATGAGACTAGATATCAATTACAAGAAAAGATCTGTAAAAAATACAAACACATGGAAGCTAAACAATACACTACTTAATAATCAAGAGATCACTGAGGAAATCAAAAAATACCTAGAAACAAATGACAATGAAAACACGACGACCCAAAACCTATGGGATGCAGCAAAAGCAGTTCTAAGGGGGAAGTTTATAGCAATACAATCTTACCTTAAGAAACAAGAAACATTTCAAGTAAACAACCTAACCTTACACCTAAAGCAATTAGAGAAAGAAGAACAAAAAAACCCCAAAGTTAGCAGAAGGAAAGAAATCATAAAGATTAGATCAGAAATAAATGAAAAAGAAATGAAGGAAACAATAGCAAAGATCAATAAAACTAAAATCTGGTTCTTTGAGAAGATAAACAAAATTGATAAACCATTAGCCAGACTCATCAAGAAAAAAAGGGAGGGCTTTCCTGGTGGCGCAGTGGTTGAGAGTCTGCCTGCCGATGCAGGGAACGCGGGTTCGTGCCCGGTCTAGGAAGATCCCACATGCCGTAGAGCAGCTGGGCCCGTGAGCCATGGCCGCTGAGCCTGCGCGTCCGGAGGCTGTGCTCCACAACAGGAGAGGCCACAACAGTGAGAGGCCCGTGTACCACAAAAAAAAAAAAAAAAGAGAAAAGAAAAGAATAAACAAAAAAAGGGAGAAGACTCAAATCAATAGAATTAGAAATGAAAACAGAGAAGTAACAACTGACACTGCAGAAATACAAAAGATCATGAGAGATTACTACAAGCAACTATATGCCCATCAAATGGAGAACCTGGAAGAAATGGACAAATTCTTAGAGAAGCACAAGCTTCCGAGACTGAACCAGGAAGAAATAGAAAGTATAGACAGACCCATCACAAGCACTGAAATTGAAACTGTGATTGAACATCTTCCAACAAACAAAAGCTCAGGACCAGATGGCTTCACAGGAGAATTCTATCAACTATTTAGAGAAGAGCAGACACCTATCCTTCTCAAGCTCTTCCAAAATATGGTAGAGTAGGGAACACTCCCAAACTCATTCTACGAGGCCACCATCACCCTGATAGCAAAACCAGACAAAGATGTCACAAAGAAAGTAATCTACAGCCAATATCACTGATGAATATGGATGCAAAAACCCTCAACAAAATACTAGCAAACAGAATCCAACAGCACATTAAAAGGTTCATACACCATGATCAAGTGGGGTTTATCCCAGGAATGCAAGGATTCTTCAATATACACAATTCAATCAATGTGATACACCATATTAAGAAACTGAAGAATAAAAACCATATGATCATCTCAATAGATGCAGAAAAAGCTTTCGACAAGATTCAACACCTATTTATGATAAAAATCCTCCAGAAACTAGGCATAGAGGAAACATACCTCAACATAATAAAGGCCATATATGACAAACCCACAGCCAACATCGTCCTCAATGGTGAAAAACTGAAACCATTTCCACTAAGATCAGGAACAAAAAAGGGTGCCCACTCTCACCACTGTTATTCAACATTGTTTTGGAAATTTTAGCCACAGCAATCAGAGAAGAAAAATAAATAAAAGGAATGCAAATTGGAAAAGAAGAAGTAAAGCTGTCACTGTTTACAGATGACATGATACTATACATAGAGATTCCTAAAGATGTTATCAGAAAGCTACTAGAGCTAATGAATGAATCTGGTAAAGTAGCAGGATACAAAATTAATGCACAGAAATCTCTTGCATCCCTTTACACTAATGATGAAAAGTCTGAAAGAGAAATTAAAGAAATACTCCCATTTACCACTGAAACAAAAAGAATAAAATAACTAGGAATAAACCTACCTAAGGAGACCAAAGACCCGTATGCAGAAAACTATAAGACACTGATGAAAGAAATTAAAGATGATACAAACAGATGGAGAAATATACCATGTTCTTGGATTGGAAGAATCAGCATTGTGAAAATGACTATACTACCCAAAGCAATCTACAGATTCAATGCAATCCCTATCAAAGTACCAATGGCATTTTTCACAGAACTAGAACAAAAAATTTCACAGTTTGTATGGAAACAAAAATGACCCCCAATAGCCAAAGCAATCTTGAGAAAGAAAAACGGAGCTGGAGGAATCAGGCTCCCTGACTTCAGACTATACTACAAAGCTACAGTAATCAAGACAGTATGGTACTGGCACAAAAACAGAAAGATAGATCAATGGAACAGGATAGAAAGCCCAGAAATAAACCCATGCACATATGGTCACCTTACCTTTGATAAAGGAGGCAAGAATATACAATGGAGAAAAGACAGCCTCTTCAGTAAGTGGTGCTGGGAGAACTGGAGAGCTACATGTAAAAGAATGAAATTAAAACACTTCCTAATACCATATGTAAAAATAAACTCTAAATGGATTAAAGGCCTAAATGTAAGGCCAGACACTATAAAACTCTTAGAGGAAAACATAGGCAGAACACTCTATGACATAAATGACAGCAAGATCCTTTTTGACCCACCTCTTACAGAAATGGAAATAAAAACAAAAATAAACAAATGGGAACTAATGAAACTTAAAAGCTTTTGCACAGCAAAGGAAACCTTAAACAAGACGAAAAGACAACCTTCAGAATAGGAGAAAATATTTGCAAACGAAGCAACTGACAAAGGATTAATCTCCAAAATTTACAAGCAGCTCATGCAGCTCAATATCAAAAAAACAACCCAATCCAAAAATGGGCAGAAGACCTCAACAGGTATTTCTCCAAAGAAGATATACAGATTACCAACAAACATATGAAAGGATGCTCAACATCACTAATCATTAGAGAAATGCAAATCAAAACTAAAACGAGGTACCACCTCACACTGGTCAGAATGGCCATCATCAAAAAATCTACAAACAATAAATGCTGGAGAGGGTGTGGAGAAAAGGGAACCCTCTTGCACTGTTGGTGGGAATGTAAATTGATACAGCCACTATGGAGAACAGTATGGAGGTTCCTTAAAAAACTAAAGATAGAACTACCATACGACCCAGCAATCCCACTACTGGGCATATACCCTAAGAAAACCATAATTCAAAAAGGATCATGTACCACGATATTCATTGCAGGACTATTTACAATAGCCAGGACATGGAAGCAACCTAAGTGTCCATCAACAGCTGAATGGATAAAGAAGATGTGGCATATATATACAATGGAATATTACTCAGCCATAAAATGAAATGAAATTGAGTTATTTGTAGTGAGGTAGATGGACCTAGAGTCTGCCATACAGAGTGAAGTAAGTCAGATAGAGGAAAATAAATACTGTATGCTAACACATATATATGGAATCTAAAAAAAAGAAAAAAAAAAAAGGTCATGAAGAACCTGGGATGGGAATAAAGACACAGACCTACTAGAGAATGGACTTGAGGATATGGGGGGGGAAGGGTAAACTGGGACAAAGTGAGAGAGTGGCATGGCCATATATACACTACCAAATGTAAAATAGATAGCTAGTGGGAAGAAGCCGCATAGCACAGGGAGATCAGCTCGGTGCTTTGTGACCACCCAGTGGGGTTGGATAGGCAGGGTGGGATGGACATGCAAGAGGGAGGAGATATGGAGATATATGTATATGTATAGCTGATTCACTTTGTTATAAAGCAGAAACTAACACACCATTGTAAAGCAATTATACTCCAATAAGGATATTAAAAAAATAAATAAAATCTCCACACACACACACACACACACAAAGTGTAGCCCCCACTCTCAGCAACTAGAGAAAACCCGCATGCAGCAGCGAAGACCGAATACAGCCAACAAAATTAAATAAATGAATAAATAAATAAATTTTAAAAAAATGTTTGAAGTCTGACCCTACCCAGTGTTAACACAAATATGGAAGATAGGAATTGTTATTCACTGCTAATGGAAGTAAAAATCAACACAACTACTTTGGAAAACATCTTAGCAATACATAATAAAGGTTAAGGAACTCATACTCTTCCACCCAGTAATTCTGCCCTTGTTTATGTACTCTAAGCTAGTGCTGCCTACCAGAACTTTGATGATGATGGAAATATTCTATAATCTTTTTGTCCAATATGGTAGTCACTTGCCCCATGTGGCTACTGAGCACTTCAAATGTGGCCAGTGTGACAAAGGACCTGGATATTTTAATTCATTTTAATTGTAATCAAAATATTCACTTGTGCTAATGTATTTAAGAGCACAGGTCTAGGTAAAGGAAAAAAAAAAAAAAGAACTGGGCCTCTTACATTTCTGGGAAGAAAGAGTAGAGACAGTTTTTCTTATTCCTCCCACTAAGTGTAACTAAATTTCTGGGGGGATTAGGGGAGGAGATATGTATGACTCTACACAGTAAAGACAAGGCAAAGTGGCTGGGATCTAGGGATCCTATTAAGAAGATCAAAAGACAAACTAAATATATAGGGAGAAAATATTCACAAACCATATATCCAGAAAAGGTCAGGTATTCAGAATATTTAAAGAACTGTTAAAGCACAACATTAAAAAAGCAAAGAATCTAAATAGAACAAAGGCAAAAGACATTTCACCAAAGAAGATATATAGATGGTAAATAAGCAGATGAAAAGATGCTCAACATCATTAGCCATTATGGAAATGAAAATAGAGACCATAAAATGATTTCACTGTACTCCTATCAGAATGAGTAAAATAAGGCACAATGACAATACCAAAACCTGGCAAGGATGCAAAAAAACTGAATTACTCAAGTATGCTGGTGGGTATGTAAAATAGTACAGCCACTCTGGAAAACCATTCAGCAGTTTCTTAGACAACTAACGATGTAGTTATCGTATGAGCCAGCAATTGCTTTCCCAGGCATTTAGCATAGAGAGATGAGGAATTGGGTTTACACCAAAACCTGTACCCAAATGTTCATTGCAGCTTTATTCGTTAATAGCCAAAAACCAGATACACCAGAAGTTGTTAAACAGATAAATGGTTAAACAAACTGTGGTACATCCATACCATGGAATACGCCTCAGCAATAAAAAGGAATGTACTATTGTTACATGTAACAAGCTGGATGAATTTCCAGAAAATTATGCAGATTAGAAAAAGTCTCAAAGGTTATATACTGTATGATTCCATTTAAAAAACATTCTTGAAAAGAGAACATTATAGAAATGGGGAACAGATTATGGGTTGCCTCAGGTTAAGGAAAGAGGTAAGGTTTGAAGAAAGTGAGTATGACTATCCATGGGCTGATGGATATGTACTATATCTTTCTTTACTACATCAATGTCAATATCCTGGCCATGATACTGTACTAGAGTTTTACAAGACGTTACACTTGGGGAAACTGAATAAATGTTGTGTGGGAGGTCTCCCTATCACTTGTTACAACTTCATGTGAGTCCATAATTATTGCAAACCACAAAGTTTAATTTTAAAATATTGGAAATAACTCAAATATCCATCAACATAAAATGCAGAAATAAATTGTGATATATTCATTTACTCATTGGAATGCAAGCAAAAGCAAAGATAATAAACTAAATTCAGTAAAGGTCATTACCTCTGAAGGGAAGAGAAAGAGATGATTTCAGGAGGGGACACTTAAGGGGATTTCAAAGCAAAGGTAATATTTTTCCCCATAAACTGAGTAGTGGGTACACAGGTATTCATTATATCATTGTTCTTTATAACTTACATATATTTTATAAATTTAAAAATACTTTGAATCCTAAAGTTCTTTTCAAAGTAAGAAGAAAACTTACATTTTAATCTGTTTTATATTTTAACTGCACCAATAAACGAGAAATTAAAAAGTCCACACCCCTCAGAATAATTTCAATAAATAATAAGTGGTGCATTTAGCAATTAAGATTAAAATTTATATTCTGCTTCTGAAAAAACTGTGTCGGACAACAGAAAACGATTAGATTGTAGTTAGAGTCAAGGTAGCAGTGAGATGTGAAATGAAAGATAAAAGGGGAAATGCATTATTTATTTATTTATTATTTTTTAGAATTTGGCCGTGCCACGCCACTTGTGGGATCTTAGTTCCCCCACCAGGAATTGAACCCTGGCAGTGAACCCCCGGTGCCAGCAGTGAAAGCACTGAGTACTAACCACTGGACCACCAGGGAAATCCCAAGGGAACTCACAATTTAAGGTTAAAAATGAGACAGTCACTTGCCTCACATAATGATGTTGGGCTAGGTCTTAGAACAACAATGGGAAAAGGAAAAACTTGTTGAAGCTCAAAAGCAGAGGAGGGCTTTACTATTTTGGATGGGGAGGACCCAGGAGGCTCCAGTCATCAATCAGATGTGCTAGCACTTCAGTGTATGAATGGCTTTAAGGAAAAGGAAGAGCATTTCGGAATACAGCACTCAGTGAAGGGCCTAGAGAATTCTGTCAATGATGCAAAACCAAATAATTAGGACAGAGGATACTAAAAATAGAAATTTAATGGAAATGTCTGTCACATTTTGAACAAAGTTCATATGGAGGAGGGAAGATAAATCTACAGGTGGCATTGCTTTTGGAGCTAAATGGAAATTAGCAAATAATAGCTGACCCTCACTGAGCGCTTACTGTATGTCAGGCCTGGCGCTAAATGATTTACATGCATTTGGTTCATTTGATAATCACAGAATTCTTCTGCAGTGGGACTATTATTTTCCTGATGTTATAGGTGAGGAAGCTGAGACTCAGTGAGGTTAAGGGCTTACCTAAAGCCATGTTGCTAAAGGGTGGCAGAACCAAGACACAGACCCAGATCTGTCTGTCAGACTTCAGAGCCTGTGCTCTAAACCACTGGGCATGCCGCTTCTGCATCAATTAATGGGAGGAGCAAAGAAAAGTTGCAAGTAAGGATGTCCCCCTGCTTAGGAGAGGAATGAAGTCTTATATAGCAGGCACACAAATAACTTAATATTGGTCTATCTTTGTCAACTGCCACAAAGTTCAACTGGCATAAGCTTTCCGTGTTTGAAGTGTTTCCATGACTAAGATCCCCATCCTTTGTTCTTGGTCTGCCTTTTTCATTTGCTACTCTCTGTACTATGTTGTAGATGGTGAAAAAAAATTACATACTCTTTTTGCAAGCATGTTGTTATACATCAAGCAAATGTAAGGGGAAGAGGGGAAGCAGTGAGGAACCCAAAAATATCAAATTGTAACATTCTGCTGACTACATGAGAGAGGACTTAACATGAGGAAGGAATTCCCAATGTGGTCTAGGAAAGAAATTAGGATTTCTGAAGCAAAGTACTTAACTTACTCATCTGTGTGAAGAAGAGCATACATCACCTTTTCTAAGTTTGACGGAGGGCAAAAACCCAACTTTGTATGGTTGTTTGGAAAATGAAAAGCTGTTTTCCAAGCAACATCAGCCTCCTGAAAAAGCAGTTCTGCTCTCCAAAAAGGCAAAATGCTTTCTGAGAGCACAAAACTAGCTTGCCCTTAGTCTAATTTCACAATGCTTCTACGCATTGGCAGAAATAGCAATACATTTCTTGCAGATCAAATTTGCAATTTCTCTTGGAAAATATCTTGGGTTTTGTATATGCATATTCATAAAATGAAAATAACTTGATTTCTCTGGCACTCTGGGCCTGGAAGCACAGGGGTTTGGGGGAGAAATATTCTTAGGGGTTCAAGAAAAAGAGTAGGGCCAGAGAAAGCAAGAGAGTGAGTTGAAAACACAGGTCAGGCCTTTGGAAAGAGCAGAAACATACAGATGTTAACAGTGCAGATGTGCTAGGGAAAGAATACAGCTTTTCTACTCAAGATACGATAGTATGAACTTGAAAACCCCAGTTGCCTGACCCAGATGGTGGAGACTCTCACGTCTGCCCATGCAGAGCTGAAGGTGTGTCTGCATGCAAGCTGGCTGGGACTCCAGCCAGGGAGACAGAAGTGAAGCTGGGAATGAGAGGGAGGCATTCTGGTCCTTTCTAACAGAGGTGCCCTTCAGCACAGGGTTCCTGTCTACTTTGGTGGCAGCAGCTTGTAGAAAAGCAGGGGGAATATTGCATATTCTTTTTTTTTGTCCCTCCAGTTCCACTCTCTCCCTTTCTTTATTATTATTGTTATTATGATATCTATTATTATTATTATTGATGGAAGGAGGAGACTTCATCATGTTTATTCCCCAGCTCCTTCCCTGCTAGGCTATGAGGCTACAGGCGCATGTTCTTCTTCCAAAGCCACAGTTGGGATTGGGCAACGGTTAACTGCTCCCCGCTGTTGCTAGCCATGGGGTGCTTCACCATCTCTTCTGGTTTCTCTTAACACTGTCCATACTTTTATAACAATACCCTCATAATACTCAACTCAAATACCCCATTTGCATGTTTTATCTGTTTCCTTCAGGACCTAACATAGGCAGTAGATTTGTTCTGGCTAGTAAATGAGTTCCAGAAGGGCAATTTGAAGAGGAGGCAAAAGAGTAGTAGACATGATGGGAGAGAAAATTCCGGGACAACCTGCTGTTTGTGGTCCTTGGCTGTCCTCTAGGAAAGCAGAACTACTACTGAAGCCATCTGGCTTGGGTTATGGTGTTGCAGAAATTAAGAAAATGACATTGGGTGTCATTGGGAGCTTGGAGATGGAAGGCAGTGTAAGGTTATGAAATAAAACAAACGAACAGCCTTGAGGGTTACACAGACCTGAGTCTGTTAGTTAGTTCTTTTGTAGCCCAGAGAAAGTTACTTAAATCTCTGAGCCTCAGTTTTTTTCATCTATCTAAAAGATAATAGTACCCACATCTTGAGGATTTTGTGTGATGGTTAATTACTAAGGTAACAAATATAATGCATCTAAGACGGGGTTCAGAGCATTGCAGGTTCTAAGTCAATGTTAGTTCCTTTCCTCCTTCCCTGCTTCCCAGCAATAGGACAAGTGAGGAGGGGCCAAGGCCTGGGAAAGTAGATGCTTCTAGTGGGGAGAGGTGACAATGGTGCTGGAGTATTGCTTTGCTAGTAAAAGGCTGTGGTACCCAGTGGAAGGTGCACTACACCAGCCTCAGATCTGGTTTCAAGGTTTAGATCATCCACAAGGTCAGTTGACTTTAGGCAAAACATTTCGCTCTCTGAGCCCCAGTGTCCCATCAGGAAAGTGAAGCCTTTGGGCCAGATCAGCTCTTCCTAAGGTATGGTCACAATCTGGAATTAGGAGGGAGAGTGGGGAGTAAGGAGGGGACCACATGCCCCCTTAACTTCCAAAAGGAAAATATAGAAGGCAAAAGAAATGAAAATAATCTGTTAAATTACCTATAGCAGAAATAATGTATTAGCAGGCCATAAGCTAGATAGATGTGGAGATGTACTTTCTTTGACCTTGTGAGGTGGTGTTTTAAAATGTCACATTATCTGACAACCTTTAAAAGTCAGAAGGCATCATATGAAAATTCAGATTACCAGCTTGTTTGGAAAGTCTGCCTATACTATCCCACCCCCCTCACCACACAACTTTCTACAGGGCAATGGTGGCCAGAGCTGAGTAACCTCTGCTGCCCTCAGAGAGGACCTGCACCCTCCTGTTGGCCACGACCTTCACCTGGACCACTTCATTCATGTATGTTACATGCCAGACGGCTGGACACATTGAGTGCCTGACACCTAAAAAATGAAGAAATGTTAGTCTCGTTATTAACGGCTCTGCAATAGGTTAAAGATTGCCTTATATTGTCACTAAAATAGAAAATAAAAATTAAAACCAAGAGTACATTGGTATAATACGACCGATAATTGACTCAACGGACAATTCAACGACACGATTTTGCCGGCAAGAATTTGATTGGGTTACCTCTTAAATTGTTGGTCACTTTTGCCAGGGGAACAGTCACATTATTTTTAAAACTAGTAAATGTCGGGGGAAAAATCAAAGATATACTCTCTTTCTTAAATGAACTCTATTTCCATGTAACCAATAGTTGATAAGGGGAAATTTCCCTTTATAGAGAAGCATGTAAGCTAAAAATTGCAGAAGGAATGCTAGAATTAGGATATCATCATTTTGTAACACCTGATGAAATAATGATTTTGATAAGCATCAGTGATTGCTAACGCCACAAAATAAAGCAAGACCAGATGATTATGGGCTCCTGATAGACACACACAATACTACCTAAAGTATTCTTACCAAAAAAATCAAAACTGAATCTTCTCAGATCTATAATTCTAACAATCTCACCACCCACTCAAAAATGCAAGGGACAGAGAAACTGATTAAATGAAACCATGAGGATACCAGCAAAATCTAGGCCTCAGAAACTCTACATTAATTCAACACATAAATACTAAGGAAAAAGTAAGGGAAAGAGAGTGGGTAATTTATGGATTAAAAGAGATGACACAGGGCTTCCCTGGTGGTGCAGTGGTTGGGGGTCCGCCTGCCGATGCAGGGGACACGGGTTCGTGCCCCGGTCCGGGAAGATCCCACATGCCGTGGAGCGGCTGGGCCCGTGAGCCATGGCCGCTGAGCCTGCGCGTCCGGAGCCTGTGCTCCGCAACGGGAGAGGCCACAACAGTGAGAGGCCCGCATACCGCAAAAAAAAAAAAAGAGAGATGATACAAATCAGCTACTGGCAATGTATGGACCTTATTTAGAACTTCATTCAAGAAAACTGAAAATTACAAATAAATTCATAAGGCAATCAGGGACATTTAAATACTGAGTGGATGTTTGATGACATTTGGAAATTACTGTCATTTATTTGGTATAAGAATCACACTGGTATTTTTTGTTATTAATAAACTTTATGTTTTAGATCAGTTTTAGATTCACAACAAAATTGAGCAGGAGGTACAGAGAGTTTCATATACATACAACTTCCTCTGCTATGCACATTCCTCACCAGAATCGTACACTTGTTACAATCAATGAATCTATGCTGACACATCATCACCCAAAGTCCACAATTTACATTAGGGTTTACTCTTGTTATACATTTTATGAGTTTTGATAAATGCAAATTGACATGTATCCACTACTGTAGTATCATAAAGAATTGTTTCACTGTCCTAAAAGTCCCTTGTGCTCTGCCTATTCATCTCTCCCTCTCCCTACCCTCTGGCAACCACTAATATTTTTACTGTCTCTAAATAGTTTTGCCTTTTCCAGAATGTAGCAGGAATCAGACAATATATGGCCTTTTCAGATTGGCTTTATCCACTTAGCAATGTGCATTTAAGTTTCTTCCATGTCTTTTTGTGACTTGATGGCTCGTTTATTTTTAGCACTGAATAATATTTCATTGTCTGAATGTAATACCACAGTTTATCCATTCACCCTACTGAAGGAAATCTTGGTTGCTTCTAATTATGAATAAAGCTCCAGGTGCAGGTTTTTGTGAGGACATAAGTTTTAAATTCATTTGGGTAAATACCAAGGAGTGTTCTTGCTGGATCATATGTTAAGAGTATGTTTAGTTTTGTAAGAAACAGCCAAACTGTCTTCCAAAGTGGCTGCAACATTTTGCATTCCCAAAAGCAATGAATGAGAGTTCCTCATGCCCCACATCCTCACCAGCATTTGGGGTTGTCATTGCTTCGGATTTTGACCTTTCTAATCGGTGCATAGTGAAATCTCATATTTTTTAACTTTTTTCGTTTTCATTTCCCTGATGTCATAGGACGTGAAGCATCTTTTCAAGTGTTTATTTACCATTGGTATATTTTACTTGATAAGGTATTTGTTAAGGTCCGTGGTGCATTTTTTAATCGGATTATTTTCTTATTATTGAGTCTTAAGAGTTCTTTATATGTTTTGGATAACAGTCCTTTATCAGATATATCTTCTGCAATACTTTCTCCCAGGCTGTGGCTTGTCTTCTCATTCTCTTGACACTGTATTTCAAAAGGCAGAACTTTTTAATTTTAATGAAGTCCAACTTATTATTTCTTTCATGGATTGTGCCTTTGGAGGTGGTGTAACTCAAAAGCCAACACCATATCTAGGATCACCTAGATTTTCTCCTATGTTATTTTCCAGGAGTTTTGTAGTTTTACATTTTGCACGTAGGTCTCTGATTCAACTTGACTTTACTCTGTGAAGGATGTAAGGTCTCGGTCTAGATTCATTTTTTTGCATGTGGTTGTCCAGTTGTTCCAGCAACATTTGTTGTAAAGACTATCTTTGCTCCATTGTATTGCCTTTGTTCCTTTGTCAAAGATCAGTTGCCTATATGTATAGTATATAGGCCTATTTCTACCCTCCACATTTTGTTACATTGATCTATTTGTCAATCCTTTCACCAATACCACTCCCTTGGTTACTATTCCTTTATAGAAAGTCCTGAAAATCTGGTGGTGTCAGTCCCCCAATTTTGTTCTTCTCTTTTAATACTGAGTTAGCTATTATGGATATTTTGCCTGACGATTTAAATTTTAGAAACAGTTTGTTGAAATCCACAAAATTATTTGCTGGGATTTTTATTGGGATTGAATTGAATCTAAAGATTAGACTAAGAAGAACAAACAACCTTATCCATGAGTATGAAATATCTCTCCATTCATTTAGTTCATCTGTGATATCTTTCATCAGAATTTTACAGTTTTCCTCACATAGACTGTATACATATTTTGTTAGATGTATACGTAGGTATTTTATTGGGGGGATGTTAATGTATGTAACAATGTGGTTTTAATTTCAATTCTACGTGTTCATTGCTCATATATAGGAAAGTGATTTATTTCTGTATATTAACCTTGCTATAATCACTTATTAGCTTCAGGAGTTATTTTTTGTCAGTTCCTTCAGATGTTCTACATAGAGAATATTTTCATCTGCAAACAAAGACAGTTTTATTTCTTCCTTCCCAATCTGTATACATTTTATTTTATTTTCTTGTCTCATTGCATTAGCCAGGACTTCCAGTACCATGTTGAAAAGCAGTGGTGAAAGGGAATATCCTTGCCTTGTTTCTGATCTTAGCAGAAAAGCTTCAAGTTTCTCATCATTAATTATGATGTTAGCTGTAGGGTTTTTGTGGATATTCTTTATCAATTTGAGGAAGTTTCACTTTACTCCTAGACTGTTGAGAGTTTTTATCATAAATATGTGTTGGATTTTGTTAAATGATTTTTCCGTGTTTATTGATATGATCATGTGTAGCTACCTTTCTGTTATTGATTACTAGTTTAATTTCACTGTGGTCTGAGAGCACACATTGTGTGATTTCTATTTTTTTAATTTGTTAAAGTGTGTTTTATGCTCCAGAGTGTGGTCTATCCTAGTGAATGTTTCAGGTAAGCTTGAGAGGAATGTGTATTCCACTGTTGTGGGATGAAATAGTCTATAGATGTCCATTATATCCAGTTGATTGTTGGTGTTGTTGAGTTCAAGTATGCCCTTACTGATTTCCTGCCTGCTGAATTGGTCCATTTATCATAGAGGGGTGTTATAGTCTCAAACTATGAGAGTGGATTTATCTATTTCTCCTTGAAGTTCTATCAGTTTCTGTTTCTTGTATTTTGATGTTCTGTTGTTAGATGCATACACATTAAGGACTGTTATGTCCTCTTGGAGTATTGACCCCTTTATCATCATGTAATGCCCCTCTTTATCCCTGATAAATTTCTTTGCTCTGAAGTCTGCTGTATCTGAAATTAGTATGGCTACTCCCACTTTCTTTCGACTAGTATTAGTCTGGTATATTTTTCTCCATATTTTTGATATCTAGTATTTCTTTTGGTTTCCTTCTTGGAAGTCGCATTTCACTGCTTATATTATCCATCTATTCTTACATGTTGTCTACTTTTTCCATTAAAGCCCTTAGCACATTAATCATAGTTTTAAAATTACTTGTCTGATCATTCCAACATTCCTGTCATAGCTGACTCTGATTCTGATGCTTGTTCTGTCTCTTCAAACTATGTTTTTTGCCTTTTAGTATGCCTTGTAATTTTTTGTTGAAGAGTGTACATGATGTACTAGATAAAGAAGACTACTATAAATTGGCCTTTAGTGATACAGAAGTAAGGGAGCTGAGGAGGGAAATGTTCTATAGTTCTATGTTTAGGTCTCAAGTCTATGAGCCTGTGTCTCTGGCCTGTGAACTTCACAAGTACTTCTCGGGGCTTTTTCTCCCCACTTTCTTGGGACAGGATGGCTACAGGGGGCTGAAGTTGGGGATTTCCCTATGCCCAGAGCATTTAGGCTCTGATAAAACCTCTGCAGGTTAGACTCTGATAAAATAGCTCCTCCTGGGGGCAAGCCTTGTTGAGAAGAACAGAACGCTCTGGTGTATTTCAAAATGATTCCTTTTCCCTTTCCTTTTTCAGAAGCACGTGGGGATTTTTCTCCAATATTCACTGTGAGGACCTGATAGAGCTCCTGGAGGTAAAACTAACAAAAATGTGGGGACCCCCATATGACTGGATCCCCCTGGAGTTTTTGACTCTTAGAGTTGTCCACACTGAGCCTCCAGCAATTCACCAATTACAATTCAGGTCTTCTAACCTGGCACTGGTTCCCAAGGGGAATTCTGCTTGTGCGTTTCTGCTCTAGTAAATTATGCTTCTCTGTAACCACTTATTTGTCTCTCTAATTTTGAGGTAGTGGTTTGCCTTGTGACTTCACTTCTGTGACAGATATAAAAATAGTTGTTGATTTTTCAGTTTATTCAACTTTTGACTTGTTAGGACAGAATGGCAACTTGTAAGTTTCAGACCAGAGACTGGAAGTCTACTTTGTTTTTAAATGGAGTTGTTATCTTTTAAAGTTACATGCAGAAATATTTATAGATAAAATAATATAATATCAAGGATGCTTCCAAATAATCTAAGAGAAAGGAGGTATAGATGAAACAAGATCGGCCATCAGTTGATCATTGTTGAGTTGGTGTTTGGTATATCGTTCACTATACTTTGTATTCATTTTCAAGTTTTCAAAATATTTTTTTCCTCTCTGATGAAATTCCAATAGCTATTGGAATTGCTGACTATCTCCAAGTCAGGTCCATTTCTCTTCCTCTCTCCCTCCCTCCCTCTTTCTCCTCTCACCCTTTTCTCCAAATAACTTGTAAATATTGAACACAGCTCAATGACATCTTAAGAGAAAGAAAAATAACTACACCTTAGCAGTATTTCCCACCCTTCATTTACACTACACCTATATCTTGAATACCCCATGCTATTATCTTCATTAATTTTTTTACATTAACTCTTTTTCTTAACTTTGCTTTAAGAATGTTATGCATGAAGTCAAAATAAAAGAGGTTCTAGCAATATTTTAATAAGTATAAAAATAAATCTCTAACCAGTAGAATAAAATGCTTTGGTTAATGTACCTCTTTAAATCAATCTGCATTTTACCAGAAGATATGTGTGCTATGCTCTGGGAAATACTGAACTAGCTTGAGTGTTGGTCACAATCATGGAGAGGTACATAAACACACTCCCCTACAGCACCTTCAAAAAATGTAAGTCATGTTATACCTCCTCTTTCCTGCTCTAACATTGGGAAGATGATTAAGTGGTAGAATTAGAATCTCTTTCTTCTCCAGTATTGCAATTTGTTTTAAATCTGAAGTTCCATCAGGTATTGCACCTACTTTACTATACAGATTCTCAATAGTTTCAGAGAATTCAATTCTTGTCCTAGCTGTCCATCAATTGAGAGAGGTATAAATACATGTTTGCTTGGGTCACAAATCAAGCCTTGGTAAATTTAAGAAAATTCAGATGGTATCAAGTATCTTTTCTGACCAAAATGCTATAAGACTAGATATCAACTACAGGAAAAAAACTGTAAAACACTAAAAACACATGGAGGCTACTAAATAACCAAGAGGAGGCCAATATGCTACAAAATAACCAAGAGATCACTGAAGAAATCAAAGAGGAAATCAGAAAATACCTAGAAACAAATGACAATGAAAACACGAGGACCCAAAACCTACGGGATGCAGCAAAAGCAGTTCTAAGAGGGAAATTTATGGCAATATAATCCTACCATAAGAAACAAGAAACATTTCAAATAAACAACCTAACCTTACACCTAAAGCAATTAGAGAAAAAAGATCAAAAACCCCCAAAGTTAGCAAAAAGAAAGAAATCATAAGGATTAGATCAGAAATAAATGAAAAAGAAAAGAAGGAAACAATTGCAAATATCAATAAAACTAAAAGCTGGTTCTTTGAGAAGATAAATAAAATTGATAAACCGTTAGCCAGACTCATCAAGAAAAGAAGGGAGAAGACTCAGGTCAATAGAATTAGAAATGAAATGAAAATGGAGAAGTAACAACTCACACTGCAGAAACACAAAGGGTCATGAGAGATTACTATAAGCAAATATATGCCAATAAAATGGACAACGTGGGCTTCCCTGGTGGCGCAGTGGTTGAGAGTCTGCCTGCCGATGCAGGGGACACGGGTTCGTGCTCCAGTCAGGGAAGATCCCACATGCCGCAGAGCGGCTGGGCCCGTGAGCCATGGCCACTGAGCCTGTGCGTCCGGAGCCTATGCTCCACAACGGGAGAGGCCACAACATTGAGAGGTCCGCGAAAAAAAAAAAAAAAAAAAGGACAATCTGGAAGAAATGGACAAATTCTTAGAAAAGCACAACCTTCCAAGACTGAACCAGGAAGAAAGAGAAAATATACCCAGAACAATCATAAGCACTGAAATTGAGACAGTGATTAAAAATCTTCCAACAAACAAAAGCCCAGGACCAGATGGCTGCACAGGCGAATTCTATCAAACATTTAGAGAAGAGCTAACACCTATCCTTCTCAAACTCTTCCAAAATATAGCAGAGGGAGGAACAGTCCCACACTCATTCTACGAGGCCGCCATCACCCTGATACCAAAACCAGACAAAGATGTCACAAAAAAAGAAAACTACAGGCCAATATCACTGATCAACATAGATGAAAAAATCCTCAAGAAAATACTAGCAAACAGAATCCAACAGCACATTAAAAAGATCATACAACATGATCAAGTGGGGTTTATCTCAGGAATGCAAGGATACTTCAATATATGCAAATCAATCAATGTGAGAAATCATATTATCAAATTGAAGGATAAAAATCATACGATAATCTCAATAGATGCAGAAAAAGCCTTTGACAAAATTCAACACCCATTTAAGATAAAAACTCTCCAGAAAGTAGGCATAGAGGGAACCTACCTCAACATAATAAAGGCCATATATGACAAACCCACAGCCAACATCTCTCTTAGTGGTAAAAAACTGAAACCATTCCCTCTAAGATCAGGAACAAGACAAGGTTGCCCACATTCACAATTATTATTCAACATAGTTTTGGAAGTTTTACCTACAGTAATCAGAGAAGAAAAAAATAAAAGGAATCCAAATTGGAAAAGAAGAAGTAAAACTGTCACTGTCTGCAGATGACATGATACTGCACATAGAGAATCCTAAAGATGTTATCAGAAAGCTACTAGAGCTAATCAATGAATTTGTAAAGTAGCAGGATACAAAATGAATGCACAGAAATCTCTTGCATTCCTGTATACTAATGATGAAAAATCTGAAAGGGAAATTAAGGAAGCACTCCTATTTTCCATTGTAACAAAAAGAATAAAATACCTAGAAATAAACCTACCTAAGGAGACAAAAGACCTGTATGCAGAGAACTGTAAGACACTGATGAAAGAAATTAAAGATGATACAAACAGATGGAGAGATACACCATGTTCTTGGATTGGAAGAATCAGCATTGTGAAAATGACTATACTACCCAAAGCAATCTATAGATTCAGTGCAATCCCTATCAAAGTACCAATGGCATTTTTCACAGAACTAGAACAAAAAAATTTACAGTTTGTATGGAAATACAAATGACCCCGAATAGCCAAAGCAATATTGAGAAAGAAAAACGGAGCTAGAGGAATCAGGCTCCCTGACTTCATACTATACTACAAAGCTACAGTAATCAAGATAGTATGGTACTGGCACAAAAACAGAAATATAGATCAATGGAACAGGATAGAAAGCCCAGACATAAACCCACACACATATGGCCACCTTATCTTTGATAAAGGAGGCAAGGATATACAATGGTGCTCTTCAATAAGTGGTGCTGGGAAAACTGGACAGCTACATGTAAAAGAATGAATTTAGAACACTCTCTAACACCATATACAAAAATAAACTCAAAATGGATTAAAGGCCTAAATGTAAGGCCAGACACTATAAAACTCTTAGAGAAAAACACAGGCAGAACACTCTATGACATAAATCACAGCAAGATCCTTTTTGACCCACCTCCTAGAGAAATGGAAATAAAAACAAAAATAAATAAATGGGACCTAATGAAACTTGAAACCATAAACAAGACAAAGAGACAATCCTCAGAATGGGAGAAAATATTTGCAAATGAAGCAACTGACAAAGGATTAATCTCCAAAATTTACAAGCAGCTCATGCAGCTCAATATCAAAAAAACAAACAACCCAATCCAAAAATGGGCAGAAGACCCCAACAGGTATTTCTCCAAAGAAGATATACAGATTGCCAACAAACATATGAAAGGATGCTCAACATCATTAATCATTAGAGAAATGCAAATCAAAACTACAATGAGGTATCACCTCACACCTGTCAGAATGGCCATCATCAAAAAATCTACAAACAATAAATGCTGGAGAGGGTGTGGAGAAAAGGGAACCCTCTTGCACTGTTGGTGGGAATGTAAATTGATACAGCCACTATGAAGAACAGTATGGAGTTTCCTTAAAAAACTAAAGATAGAACTACCATATGACCCAGCAATCCCACTACTGGGCATATACCCTGAGAAAACCATAATTCAAAAAGGATCATGTACCACAATATTCATTGCAGAACTATTTACAATAGCCAGGACATGGAAGCAACCTAAATGTCCATCGACAGATGAATGGATAAATAATATGTGGCAGAGTTTGATGGGCAGAAGACCTAAATAGATATTTCTCCAAAGAAGATATACAGACTGCCAACAAACACATAATAGAATGCTCAACGTCATTAATCATTAGAGAAATGCAAATCAAAACTACAATGAGATATCATCTCACACCGGTCAGAATGGAGATCATCAAAAAATCTAGAAACAATAAATGCTGGACAGGGTGTGGAGAAAAGGGAACACTCTTGCACTGCTGGTGGGAATGTGAATTGGTACAGCCACTATGGAGAACAGTATGGAGGTTCCTTAAAAAGCTACAAATAGAACTACCATATGACCCAGCAATCCCACTACTGAGCATATATCCTGAGAAAACCATAATTCAAAAAGAGTCATGTACCAAAATGTTCATTGCAGCTCTATTTACAATAGCCCGGAGATGGAAACAACCTATGTGTCCATCATCGGATGAATGGATAAAGAAGATGTGGTACATATATACAATGGGATATTACTCAGCCATAAAAAGAAACGAAATTGAGCTATTTGTAATGAGGTGGATAGACCTAGAGTCTGTCATACAGAGTGAAGTAAGTCAGAAAGAGAAGACAAATACCATATGCTAACACATATATATGGAATTCAAGAAAAAAAAATGTCATGAAGAACCTAGGGGTAAGACACGAATAAAGACACAGACCTACTAGAGAATGGACTTGAGGATATGGGGAGGGGGAAGGGTAAGCTGTGACATAGCGCGAGAGAGGCACGGACATATATACACTACCAAACGTAAGGTAGATAGCTAGTGGGAAGCAGCCGCATAGCACAGGGAGATAAGCTCGGTGCTTTTGACCGCCTGGAGGGGTGCGATAGGCAGGGTGGGAGGGAGGGAGACGCAAGAGGGAAGAGATATGGGAACATATGTATGTGTATAACTGATTCACTTTGTTATAAAGCAGAAACTGGCACACCATTGTAAAGCAATTATACTCCAATAAAGATGTAAAAAAAAAAAAAAGATGTGACACATATATACAATGGAATATTACTCAGCCATAAAAAAAATGAAATTGAGTTATTTGTAGTGAGGTGGATGGACCTAGAGTCTGTCATACAGAGTGAAGTAAGTCAGAAAGAGAAAAACAAGTACCGTATGCTAACACACATATATGGAATCTAAAAAAAAAAAAAAAAAATGGTTCTGAAGAACGTAGGGGCAGGAGAGGAATAAAGACGTAGACGTAGAGAATGGACTTGAGGACTTGGGGAGAGGGAAGGGTAAGCTGGGACGAAGTGAGAGAGTAGCATTTACATATATATACTACCAGATGTAAAATAGATAGCTAGTGGGAAGCACCAGCATAGCACAGGGAGATCAGCTCGGTGCTGTGTGACCACTTAGTAGGGTGGGATAGGGAGGGTGGGAGGGAGATGCAAGAGGGAGGAAATATGGGGATATATGTATACACAGCTGATTCACTTCGTTATACAGCAGAAACTAACACAACTTTGTAAAGCAATTATACTCCAATAAAGATGTTAAAAAATAAATAAAATAAAATGAAATAAAGTAAATACATGTTTTTTTCTTGAGAGATGTTTCAGGACTCCAGAAAAAAGAGAACTGCTACTGTGTATTCACTTTGTTTTTAATTTATCTTAAAAGAGAACTCGGAATGAATTGATCACAGAGGATGGTATTTCATTTCTGAATGTGGTCATGTAAAAATCAATGTATATATAAATGCATCAATCCATATCAACTGTGCCTGGAGTGTTTGGTTCTTTTTCCCTCCTGGATTAAGTTTTCTTTCATTGAGTCCATGCTTTAGAGACCTTGAGGGGAAAAAAAAAAAAATAGACGAGAGTGAAAGCTTAGACTCTGATTAAATCTTACAGACAAATGGCAATTCTTTGTTTCTTTGGTCACTGCAGTGCAATAGGACCAGCATCTTACTGACTATAAGAAAATAAATGCACCAATAAATTGGTCACCACCACCATTAAAACCTGAGCATTTACTGCTAGGAACCCAACAAAGTCCATGAAATCCATGCAAGAAAATGCTTCTGAAATTGAATGAGTATTGAGTACTGGAACTTTATGAAAATCAACCAGGAAAACTTCTATAAATGCATCAGGCTTTTAAATTAGCCTTAAAATAATGTACATCAACAACTGATGGGAAGATACTTTATAGCACAGGGAACTCTACCTAATGCACTGTGGTAACCTAAATGGAGGGAAGTCTAAAAGGGAGGGGAGATCTGTATGTGTATGGCTCATTCATTTTCTTGTGCAGTGGAGGTTAACACAACACTGTAAAGCAACCATACCCCAATAAAAATTAATTTTAAAAAAAAGAGAAAATAATGAACATCAATTTTAAACCTTTTTAGGCTATTTTATATCAAAGAATGTGATGAATGTTGCAATATAATTTTACTCTGGTGCAAAAAAATATTATTCTCTGTAGACATTACAACATAAAACAAACATGCTTTTATTACCAGTAACAATGATGTGACAAGCCTGATAAATGCAAGTTTAAGATTCCTTTGGGTTTTGGCATCTCTTCACGCTTATTTTCAAGTTACTAATAGATTCTGTAGGTTTGACTAGCCATCATTTAAGAGTCTCATTTAGTTTGAAATGACAGAAAAGTAAAATGTTCTTAAATGGCCAATTTTTCTCTATTCCATGACCGAGTTGCTAATGACTAAGAGTAATATCTTTTATTCATGTTGTCTGTGAAGAAATGGTCATCACCAAATGATGAATAACAAGCAGATATGTTTTCATTTAACACTCTTGAAAAAACTTTAACAGGAACCTGGCTGCACTGTTTTAGTTGCTTTTTTTTTAAGAGACTTGGATTGACAGATAAATTCTTCCAACTGAATAGGCCTCAAATATCCCTCATGTAAAACCTAGATGTGTTACATGAAGCTCGCTACAAATGGCTTGGCTTATAGGCTAATTAGTGCACTGGAGACCAACACATGGTTTTCTCTTACACTACGGAGGTCTCTAAAATGGTGACAGTTGGGGACCTACATGTAAATACTTAACGACAAAACAATCTATTGCTTTCAAGCAGCATTTTCTTTGAAAGTTATGTGATTGTATTTGAAACACCATACAAGAGTCACATTTGGTATCTCTGGGCTGGTTACCATGAATTTTGAAATATAAACAACACGCTCAGATTCCTCATGGTGTCTTAGAGGTTGAAATTTAACTCAATATTTTGACTTGCCATTTGGCAAAATATAACTTGTTCTTCTTTACAAACAGTTCCAAACAAGCGTTAGCCATCTCAAAACTTGTACAAAACAATGCTTATCCCTGTTGGAATTCTTTGCTTATTCGTTCATTTCTTCATTTATTAATTCATTCCAATTTTTTTTTTTTTTTAGTTTCAACTGTATGTCAAGCACTGTGTTACACACAAGTGGAACAATGGTGAACAAGGCAGACAGACCTCCTTTCCTACAAAGACTATAGCAATGGGAATTTAAATAATGAACAATAAATAAGGCAGATGTATACAGTGAGAGAGTGGCAGAAGGGAATAGGAGGATGGATGCTACTTTAGAAAGAAGGGTCGACAAAGAAATCAACGACCAGGAGCAGTGATACCGAAAATGAGCTCCCTGGACCAGCAACATCTGCATCACCTGAGACCGTGATGAAAATGCGCATTCTTGGGTGTGCCCCACCCCCGCCCCTCCTTTGACCTACTGAATCAGAAACTCTGGAAAAAGCCCAGCTGTTTTGTATTAACAAGCACCATCTCCCACCTCCCAAGTGATTCTGAAGCACCTCTGCACCTTGAAGTTCCAGTGACTTCTAAGCAACAGTCTACCTTCTGTTGACCCCACCTCTGCCCCCACCCTGAGTTTCCATTTCTTTGATCCTCAGAGAGAATCTAATTCCTTTTCTCACAGTCTTTCTTAATCCCACTCCAATCAAGTTTACGTCTATATTACTATGTCGAAACTGCTCACGCCAAAATCTCCAGTGACCTCGCTTTGCTAAATCCAAAGGATTTTCAGTTTATGTCTTAATTGAGTTATTCACAGCATTTGACACAGCTGACCAACCTTTCTTCTTGAAGTACTTCCTTCCCTTGGTTTTCTCCTACCTTACTAACAGATCCTGACTGTTGGCCCCCTTTATCTGCTCCATTTGTTAAGTTGCAGGGCCCCAGAGCTTAGACCTAGGACCTTTTTTCTACCCTGTCTACAGTCACTTCCTTAGTGATCTCACTTAGTTTTATGGGTTTGAGCGCCAGCTATATGTTTTCAACTCCCAAACTCAGGTTTCTTATCTTTGACTTTTCCTTAAACTTCAGACTCCCACTTTCATGTAGATACCTAGAGGCATCTTAAACTTAATAAGACCTTAACAGAAGTGATTTTCTCTCTGAAACTTGCTTACCCATCTTGATAAATGACAACTCCACCTCCTGAACTGCTCTAGCCCTAAGTCTTAGAGACATGCTTGACTTCCTTCTTGTTCACCCAACATTCAATCTTTCAGTATATCCCTCCTGTTGGCTTTGCCCTCAGAATATATCTAGGACCCAGCTATTTATCATCACTACCACTAGGGCCATTCTGGCCCAAGCCACCAACCTGTCTCACTTGGATTATTGCTCTAGCATCCGAATGGGTATCCCTGCTCTCGCATTTATCCCTACAGTCTATTTTCCACAAGCAGAGTCATCCATCTCAGTCAAAGAAAAAGGCAACATTTTCACCATAAACTACAAAGCCCCATGTGATCTGGACCCCTGCCAGCTCTCAGAGTTTCTCCTCTACCACCCTCTCCCTTGTTCCCTCCACTCTATTCAAATTGGCTTCCAAGCTTTCCTCAAACTAGCAGGCATGCTCCTGCCTCAGGACCTTTGCATTTACTTTCCAACAACCTGGAGTACTCTTCCCCCAGATATTCTTATGGCTCATCTATGACTCCCTTTGGGCCTGCTCCAGTGTCTTCTTAGCAGTGTTGTGTGCCCTACTTTACTTTTCTATTTTATTTGTCTTCATAGAATGTATTGCCCTCTGAGATACTGTATAACTACTTATGTAATTTTTTATTATCTCTCTCCCCTCACCAGGACTGAGGGCAGAGACTGTCAGTTTTGTTCACTGTTTCATCTCCAGTGCCTAGAACAGTGCCTGGCACTTAGCAGGTTTTTCAATAAATAGTTGCATAAAGAATTAACTTCATGCTTCAAGTCTTAGGTCAAATACTCACTTTCTCAAGGTGAATTAACCCATCCAAAATACCTTTCTACACGTCTATTCTCTCACCTATCACCAGTTTATTTCTTTATTGTGACTCTGAAGATCTGTACTATCTTATGTATTTGTGCTATCCTATGTTCTTTACTTGTATGTAATGTTTTCCTCCCAAACAAACTACGTTGTAAACTCCAGGACCTCATCTATCCTCATGATGCTTAGCATAGTACCTAATACAGTGGTGCACCTCAAATATTTTTCATACAAATGTGGAAGGAAATAAGGTGTTTCCTCTATGTTCTCTTGATATTTAATTTTCATATCAAACCTCTGAGGTGTATGATGTCATCTCCTTTCTATTTATGAGAATACCAGAGCACAGGGGAAGCTAATAAGTTGCCCAAAGTTACTTAAAAAGCAAATCACAAAACCCAGGGCAAACTCAAAAGTCCACTCTCTCTCCATGACATTGCTCTACAGGGAAATCAGCCAAAGGGTCAATAGGTTCTCTTTGACATAATACCCTAATATGACGAAAAAGATATTTGGTTCAAGGTGTTAATAGTGAATAATGTCTTTATATCTACCCCTACCACTTTACTGGTACTTTAAAAGAGTAATTCAGTATTTTAACCCAAATGAATAATAAAGATATTCAGACCTATGGGAGAAAGATATTTTGGAAAGTAAAGCTTTCATTCTCATTAATGACTCCAAAATGGTAAATAATGTTTTTTGGACTACATCTAGGGGGTGGTGTAGTTGGGGGAGTATTGAATTTGGAATCCAGGTCTGGCACAAATTAGACTTTGAGAAGAATCACGTCACCTCTCTGAGTGGCAATTTTCTCATTTAAAAAGTGAGGATAATAGCTATTTTGAAGAACTACAGAGATAAGAGTAATGACAAAGCATGCCAATTGTCTATTGTCACCTTGACATCATTGTCACCCCCTTCTGGGGCGTCCTCTGCATTGCACAGAAGGAGCTAGAGTAATTCCCACAATCCCCTTCTCAAAGCATCTCCAGGTCGAATTCTGCCAGGGAGAATCAATGGTAGAAGATGGGGGAAACAGAAGGGGAAAGCAGGGGATTACTACTGTGAAGAAGCATTGCAACAGTTGTGAGATTTGCGGCAGCTTCTTGGCACACCCTGTACATCCCCTGCTTCAGTGCTGTAGGGTGAGGTAGTGGGCAGCATTTTCTGGCCTCCTTCCCCTCGGTAGGGCAGGATGAGCTGCTTGGGGGTGGGGGGGGCTTCCTGGAGCTCTTGAGAGTCACAGCAGCCTTCAGGGAGTGTTCACATCAGCCTGTTCAGGGCTACAGGCTGAGATGATTAGAAACAGCTTCCCTGACCTATCCATCCTCACACTTTCCAAAAATAGCACAAGCCTCTAATTCCCTAAATTCAGTCACTTTATACTGGAATATATAGAGTGATTGCTGTTTATCCAGTGAAACCCTGAATCCCAAACAATAGTAACCACACATGCAAATGGAGCACTGTTCAGGCCAGCATGGCGCTACGCACGTTCAGGTACCCCGTCTCCTTAAATTCCTATAATAGCCGCATGAGGTAGATGCTGAAATTGGGTCCACTTAACCTATGAGGAAACTGAGGCTTAAAGGGGTCACTTGCACACAACTGATAAGCACCAACATGGGGATGAAATAAGTGTCTTCGTTCAGGTTACTACGGCAAAGTATCGTGGATGGCGTGACTTATACAACAGAATTTTACTTCCCACAGTTCGGAGGCTGAAAGTCCAATATCAGGGTGCCCACATGGTCAGATTCTGGTGAGGGGTCTCTTCCGGGTTGTAGACTGCTGACTTCTCCTTGCGCCCTCATATGGCAGGAAGAGGGAGGGGGAGACAGCTCTCTGGAGTCCTGTTTACAAAAGCAAGAATCCATTTCATGGGGGCTCCACCTGATGACCTAATTACTTCCCAAAAGCCCCAACTCCTAATACCGTCACACTGAATGTTGAGATTTCAACCTATGAATTTTGGGGAGGACACAAACACGTAGTCCATAATAATAAGAAAGAAAAAACACTGTACAGAAAAGATGTGTGACCATACAGTCTTTCCCGGCAGAATTTCTCACAAGCATGAGAACAGACTCCTCTTTCTTCAGGGACAGGGTCCTCAAAGTTCCTCTCTTCTAGAGTTTCTCAATCCTGACACTATTGATAGTTTGGGCAGGATAATTCTTTGCTTGTGGGGAGGTTGTTGTCCTGTGTATTGTAGGATATTTCACAGCATCCCTGGCCTCTACTCACTAGATGCCGGAAGCACCCCTTACAGGTATGACAACAAAAAGACATTGCCAAATGCCTCCTGGAGGGCAAAACGCACCCTCCCTGCCCCACCCTCCCAGAACCACTGAGTTGGAGACTTCCCGCTCAGGGACTAGAATGGCCATAGATTTAGCCTTTGTTGTGACGCCCTCACTAGGTTTCTATGCTCTGTAAAAGCAGACAGGATCTGCAGGGAAGTGCTTTTACAAGACCTGAAAAGAAGATGCAGAGTATTGTTTAGTACACTACTTGGTTAAAAAACATCGAAACCTACCTACAGCAGAAGATATGAAAGATGCTCACGTTCATTACGTTAGGGATATGCCTGCAGCAAGAGTAGCAGAGGTGATTAGAGTTTTCTAAATATGTTCCTGCTGTGGTTTGACTTATTAGAAAGAGCAAAACCTTTCCAAGTATTTTTTCAAATAGTTTTATCGATTACAATTAGGCAGTAATAATTAGAGTACCTGGTATGTGGAGACCCCCAGTTACCACGTGTAGGAGATCAAGACAAAGCACATAAAGTCCCTTTCTGAAGCCACCAATCCTTTCCGGAATGATGGGGAGGTTTGAAAAGCTACGAGAATATTCTCAGAATGTTCTCTCTCAAGCGTTCCAGGAATGGGCACTCAAGGTTGTGGGTCCTAAAGCAAAGCACCAAATTGGGAACTAATTCTGAATGCATCCTTGCCCTGCATCCTAGCAGTCCCCAGTCACATTTTTTCTTGATTACCTTGTAATTGACGTAATCACTCTGCAAGTTACTCAAATCATAGGCAACAGGACCTTCATTCCCCCTGATCAAAGAACTAACAATCTCCTCTCCCTACTTACTTCTTCCTGAATTTCAACCGTCTTCTCCACTCCTGCCTAGGCAAGATCAGTTCTGCCCCAATGGAAAGCAGAAAGAACTACTGATTCAATTAACATCATCCTCTAGGGATGTAAGTTCTTTGAGTTAAGGACTATATTACTCAACTCTAGAATCCCATAAACATTCAGTCGTTTCTCTAACTATCTGAATAAAATCACTGGGATCCACACCAAACATACTGGGTCTGAACGTAACTGGTGCAGAAATCCGATTTTCAACAACTCCTCAGGGAGATATTTTTACACAGCAAGTATAACATTTTTTTTATACAGTAGGCATTCAAATAAATATCTGTTAGTCATTTTAAATTGACTCACATGAAACCAAGTGAATCCTTCATTGAATGTTGAAGTATAAAGAGATGTTGAGATGAAAAATTGAGTGTTTCAAGTTTAGCATTTCCCTTCCATAAACCCCTGTGATTTGGGTAAAAGCAGAGTACCTTTCACATTAAAGAATAGTCTAAAAGGCCTTTAGAAATGGATATGAGTTTAACATCATGGCAAATGGCCTCAACTTTCAGTAGACTTTGGAATTTAAGTCTAACATCTGGGCAAACTATTAGTCAACTCTATTCCTCTGAGAAGTGTTTGAGAGCAAATGATTATTAAAAACATCACCAGAAGTTCATTTCATCACCTTCCTAATTTCATTTTAGAGGATCTAAAATTTCCTTCTACCTGGATGTCTGCCTGGAGCAATCAAATCATCTCTGTGCCAGCCAGGTGAAGGGGACTGATATGTGAACATACTTCTAAGAGCATCTGAGCTTTCAAGTTTTAAATCACTGAAAGTTTCAAGCCATGTTCCAACTCAAAAGGGATGTGTTATAAATTATAATGTGCAAGGGGGAAATAGGAGTGTATCTTTAAATCAAGTCTAAAAGGAAGATGCCAAAAAGCAATGAAAAGGAGATTTTCAGCACACAACAAACAGAAGGAAATGGGTTTAAACCAGTAAATAAACATCAATTAGTCTTTATAGGAAGGTTACTAAATTAAATTTAGACTGAAAGGATGAAATTTTTGGAGAATGGTACAATAAAAACTTCATTTTAAATTATAAATTTTCATCTAAAGAGCAAATTATATTAAAGGCCCCATTTTATTACTCACCACTGTTTTCACTTTATGCAATATTTTGCATTATATTTTAATTAAAGTTATAATTACAGAACTAAACATAATTAGCTTCTTCCTTCCAAAGAAATTGGAAGTGAATTTACTTTATTAAATTTCCAATTTGTTTCCTGCAATGTTACATGGTTTATTCTAATTAATTGAAGGAGAGCTCATAAATATTTTATCAACATGGAAATGTGATTAAAAACTCAAGAATTTTTCCCTTGTTTTTTTTTTTTTTTAAATTTTATACCCTTAATTGTTGGCTTATGCTCAGATGTATACAGATGAAGTAGAAGGATGAAGTCCCCTGATGCTTAGCGTCCAAGCTCATTGCAGCATTGACCCCTCCATTTTTTTTCCTTTTGGGTCAGCATTTTGAAGTCTTCACAAAGGATGAAAGGGAATTGTCAGTCTGTATTCATCTTTCCTGAGTGGCTACAATAGTCGATACCATAGGTCACCACCAGAGATGAGTCTGCCTTCACTGCCCCTACAAACCCTCCTAAACTATAAATTCCTCCAGGACAGGTGTTTCATTTGTTTTGTTGGCTGTCCATCCACAGCACCCAAAACAGCACCCAGCATAGATTAAGTGCTCAATAAATGTTTATTGAGTGAGTGCATGGACCCAAATTTTCCAAAATTTGTCCCTCTAAAGATTATTTCTAAAAGATAAGTATTATAAATATTCATTCAAAGATATTCATGTCAAGTAGGGGAGCATATTTAGCTTCATTCTTTTTGTATTTCAGTTTTATTGAGGTATAATGAACACATAAAAGGGTAAGATATTTAAAGTGTACATATGTTGACTTGATATACATATACATACTGAAAGGACTCCTTCCATCTAGTTAATTAACACATCCATCACCTTACATATTTACTTTTTCTTTTTGGGGGGGTGGGGTGGGAACATTTAATTTCTCTCTTAGTAAATTTCAGTTATACAAATACAGTGTTGTCAACAATAGTCAGCACATTATACATTTGACCCTCAGAGCTTATTCATCTTATAGCTGAAAATTTGTACGCTTTGACCAACCTCTCCCTATTTCCCCACCCCCAGGCCCTGGCTACTACTTATCTACTCTCTGTTTCCCTGAGTTAAAAAAAATTCAAACTACAGAAACATGACTTAGTTTCTTAACTTTGTTAACAGAAAGACTTCCAGGAAGGGAATCAAATGTGTACTATTACCCATTCTTATTTGACCAGGAACATTTTTTTTCCTCTCAGAGCTATCTCACGAGACTAGCATTTTGCAGAACATACATTGGGAAATGCTGCTGTATGTTTGTGGGGTTTTGGGGAAAAAAATGTTTAACCTTAAGTACTTGACAGTGTAGTCAGTCGTGTCCCTCAGTTTATATACATCATCTTCACTGCCCTGTGGTGCAAGGTTCCCATCTTAATCAACTGATGGATCAATTCACCTCTAACTCCATTTCCTTTTCATTCCCCTAAAGGCAACCATATAATTAGGCTTAATGTGTATACTTTTGTTCTAATATATTGTCATGTTGGGCTGGGGAGGGAGTGGAGGAGAAAAAACTGACACCTCTGAATATTCTTTTCTGTATATAGTTTGACTTTCCGAAGCCTTTAATCTTCTACATATTAATACATACACACACACATATATATACATACATACATGTATATATACACATGCATATATGTATATATACACAAACATACATACAGAAGGAAAAGGAGACGAAAACTGGAAGCCAACTGAACCACATAAATTCAGTTGTACTGATATTTCAAACAAATGCCATAACTACCCTTAAGTGGAACAGAAGAAGAGATAGGAAGGGAGGAAAAGAAGGCGGGAGGGAGGAAAGGAGGAAGGAAAGAGGGAACTAATCCAAGTAATTAGCTATACACTCTCCGTTTGCAGCAGAATGGGGTGAGGGCAAGAATTGCAAACAATTCTTGAACTGTCTTTAATATGGCTTGTGTTTTGTAATGGAATGGGCAAAGCAATTGTGAAACTATTTGAGATGTATTATAAGATTGAGCAACTGAGTAAATTTGATAGCCAGTTTTCTCAACTGGGAAGACGGTAGGTAAAAACATAAAATGGGGAAAGACAAGAAAGAACCCTGTAGGGATGGTTTGGAAACTGGGGATATTGATGTGAATTCATAATTTTGAGATGTGCATATGCATGTATAAGTGCACGGGTTTAAGCATATATGTATGCAAGTGTATGTATATAAATGTGTGAATGTATGCATATGCTTCCAACCTCTATGCACTGAAAGGGCCAAAACGCCACACCCCTGATGCGATGAGCACACCAAGTGCCAAGAGCTAGGATTTAATACCATTCCCCACTAATACCAACCAGGGATCCTCAGAGCAATAACTATGCCGGGTCTTGGGCGAACAGGTACAAGACGAGCCTGAAACACCTTGTTATACTATAAAGTAAATGTTCAAACTTATTTTGGGGGCATGTCCCAGACACAGAAGCCAGATTAAAAATGCTCCCACTAGCCAAATATGGGATGATTTCAGCGCCAAAATAATTAACTATATGTAGTAATATACCAAAAGCCATTTTGGAGAAAAAAAGGAATTCATTATTCCATATTGATAATAAGTAGAGGGAAAGAGAAGGCTCTTGCTTACAACAGAATGCCATGTACTACCTAATAAATGTGGAAAGAGTACTGGGATAGAAAATCAGCATTTTGCAATAATTGTAGTAAAAATTGGATCAGGCAAGATTTATGAATGGATGCTAAAATCTAGGAGGGAAACTTGGTGAGGAACAGAATCTGTGAATGCTCTTAAAGTGTCTCCTTGCAGGTTTTTTCCATGTTGCAAGGAAAAAAAACATTGACTATATAGTGGAGAAATCAGACAACACCTTGACTAAGTATTCAAAATTAACACCCTCAATTAGGGGCAGATGAGTGTTCTACCTCCAAACATGACACCTGAGAGGGACACACCGTCATCACCTATACAGTGTCCTGGCCAAGAACGCATAATCTGAATACAATAATGAGGAACTATTAGACAAAGTCCAAATGAGGAACACTCTATTAAAACAAATGGGTCCACAGGAGGACTGTCATTTTTTAAAGTGTCAACATTGTAAGTAACAAATAAAATGTTCCATATTACAGTAGCCAGAGAGAGATGACAACAAAATGCTATAACCTGACTCTACACTGGGTGCTATAATGGAGCAGGAAAAATGCTATAAAAGACATCTCTGGGTCAACTGATATACTTGGAACACAATAAAATTGTATCTATAAATTTATGAGATTAGTAACTATATTATGGTTATATATGACCATATCCTTATTCTTAGGAAACACACAGTGAAATATTTGGGGGTAAATGTCCATGGTTGGTATAAATTATCCTCAAATCGTTCAGAAAAAGAAAATGTTACAGAGAAGGAAAGAGAGATAGTGCGCGTGTGCCAATGACAAAAAAGAATAAAATATTTACAGTAAGTGAATCTGGATAAAGGATTCCTGCATATTCTTCACACTATTCTTATTCTTACTTGAAATTATTCTATTTATTTTACATTACTCTACATTATCCTATTTATTCAATTTTTATTTACTTCCAAATGAAAATGTTTAAATTAAAAAGACCATGTTTCTTAAAGGAATGGCCTTTCCAGAATGGTGATAATATCGAAGCTGGGTGATAGGTGTATAAGAGGATCGATATTCTATCCTGTTTACTTTGTATACATTTAAATTAAATTTTTTTGTAATAAAGAGCTCTTCTGTTTTTCAGAAATGATTTGACTTGTCATTAGTTTTTATTTAAACACCTGATTTCATGCGTTGACCTTGGGCCATAGAAGGGGCTACACTTCTGAGATATTATAAAAGCTCTCTGGCACTTGACAAATGAGTGTCTATACCACACAAAGCATGCCTTCAAACCTGCAGCTTGCACAGCCCTCGAGGGTCTCTAGTCCAAGGCTGGGACTCTGGTCTTTGTTTTTATCTCACTGAGCCCATTCAGTCTCTTTCTCCCTCTCTCCCTCCCTCCCTTTCTCTCTACAAAATTTAGAGACACTTGTTCCTTTGAGCAGCCCATGGTGGTGCGATAAAATAGGACACCTTCTGTCTTCGTCTTCTTCTCCAGCTGTTGTCTTACTTTCTTCTAGTTTTTTTCATCTTTATTTTTGTCACTTGTTTAATATCACATACCCTCACAGCATAACTATGCTTTTTCAAGACATTTTCACACACAGAACGTTGTACTATCTGTAACCAGATATGAACAGATATATATAACCATGCCAACTTGAACCAACAAAGAACCTGGAGAGGTAGTTGATGAATCCAGTGTCACCAGGAGCAGCCCATTTTCCTCTATACGATACACTTGCCCGACTAACAGCATGCTACATCATGAAGTCTGAGACAAATGGCAAAATTATGCACGGTCCATGCCTAGTAATAGTTTCTGTTAAGAGTTTAAATAACAGCGCTGGGCTTGTTTTTAGCTGATGATCCACTCCGAAACCCATGTCTTTTTCTGCTGTGACTATGCATAGCCCAGCTTCCCCAGTCTTGGAACTGTGTCTTTTGCATGTGTCCATATTGATTTCACTTCCATATGAAATATTTACATATGTTTATCACTTTGTCATCATTTAACATGGCATCTATTTGCTACAAATGAGTCAGGTCTCAGCCACAGCAGCTTGTCAGATTGGTGTGAGTATCTGAAGGGAAGGGGAAATTGCCTTTTGGTAGATTCCCTTAAAAGTGGGTGACTTTATTAATTACTACCTGACATTTCATTATTTTACAGTCTGAAAGGTGTTTCTGCATGTTTCCCTTCATTTCAGACTTAAAACAACCCTGTGAGATATGTAAAGCAGCTTTGATTATCCTATTTGATGGCTGTGAAGTCAAAGCCTTGGAAGGTGAAATGATTTGGAAAAGGACATGGGGCTGAGTCCATGATGACCCAGGTCTCCTGATTCTTAGACACTGTGATCTTTTCATCAAACATCCTGAGTCACATCATTAAAACAAACAGTAAATTGTGATGGCTTTTCAAAGATGCTAGAAACTAATTTTATAATTGAATTAATAGCTACAATTTAATGAGCGTTTAGTATTAATTTAAATATGTATATAAAGGAATATTAAACAGAATATTTTCTGTGGCTTCTAGAAATTAAGTCCCAAACAGGCAATAGGTAACCCCTTATCAAAAAAGATGGCCAAACTGGTCCTTTGACCCTCACCCCCATCACCAATTCAGCCTGTAGGAGCGGAAGACTAAAGTTAGGAGAGATTGGTTGAATCAGGATGGTTGCTGGCCCCGTAGCCATTCCACAAGCCAAGTGAGGGGGGTTCCAATAAGAGATTGGACAATGAACATAAGATAAGGAGACTAATGTCTCATTCTCTAGCAGACTGCTTTCAGTTCTACAGAAAATCTTAGCATTCCCCACCGCTCCCCCCATCCCTCTCTACACAGAGTGACAAGACTCATGAAGGATGTTTCTGTCCCCTAAGTTTGGGAGCATTTGTGAAACAAGAAGCTGATATTCATTTCCTGTTAAAGTTTTCTGAAGCAGAAAGGGGATGCTGGCTGGGAGCTGCCCCAACAAATGGGGAGAGGAGAGGTCAGCAGTGGGATCAGTCTGCTCACCCCGTAGGCAAGGTTCCCACACATCAAGTACCTTGGTTACCTGACTCAAACCATCCTGATGGGGCCACACCCAAGATCACTTCACGAGGGGAACAGGGGAACCCCATCAGAAATAGGCTGTGGTGTGGGGCCATGTAAGGCAGCAGCTGGTCAGTGTTGCCAAACCCTCAACCAACGGGGGATGAACAATGCTGAATAATTGCCCCCAGTGTCCCTGTCTTAGATTGAGTTCTCTACAGGCAGAGATTGAGAAAGGGATTTAGATGTGTAACACTGAGCATTGCAGACATTTCAGGAGGGACCGGTAAGGGAGGGAATGAAACAGAATAAGGAAGGGGGAAGAATCAAATTAGATGTAGTCACAGTTAAGTCTAGCCTTGGCCTGATCCATGGTGAAGAGGGCTCTATGGCATCAACCACACAGCAGAATTTTTCCCTCAGAGGTAAAAGGCTGGCCTTTGTATCCCCATATCAGTCAGTCTGTGCTATTGGCAACTGGAATAGAAGGGTGAGCTTAACCAAGGACAATCCTCCGGAGAAGGGGTGGGGAGGAGTGGATGTGAGGTATCCAATGTCCAGAGTAACTAGAGGATGTGTACACCGGACCAGTAAAGGGATCCAGTTCAGAAACTAGAAGCATCTGCTACGATCGCCCTCCTCTAAAGACAATATTTCAAGGTCTATTCCACGTGGTATTTCAGAGACATTGAGCCCTAGTTATACTCATAGTAGTGTCCTGCTCATACCTAGCTTTTATTTTATTTTATTATTTTATTTTTAATTTATTTATATTTTGGCTGTGTTGGGTCTTCGTTGCTGTGCACGGGCTTTCTCTAGTTGCGGCGAGCGGAGGCTACTCTTCCTTGTGGTGTGCAGGCTTCTCACTGCGGTGGCTTCTCTTGCTGTGGAGCATAGGCTCTAGGCGTGTGGGCTTCAGTAATTGTGGTATGTGGGCTCAGTAGTTGTGGCGCGGGGGCTTAGTTGCTCCACAGCATGTAGGATCTTCCCAGACCAGGGATCGAACCCGTGTCCCCTGCGTTGGCAGGCGGGTTCTTAATCACTGTGCCACCAGGGAAGTCCCCATAGCTTTATTGATAATTATTTCTTTCCTGTCTCCCCATTTCTTCACTTGTACTACCTTCAACTACCTCCCAGATAGGCTAATTGCACCCAAATTCTTCTCTCTTGGTCATTTTGTGGGGAAAACCCGAACTAAGACAATTACCAGGAGGAAATTATTCTTATCACTCAATATTACGTATAGCCATGTTTCCAACTAGATAAACGTAAGGAACAAAGAACTGAAGATTGTGTTTGGAGAAAAAATAAACAATGTTCTTTCCTGTTTGTATCTCCCTGAAATTTAAGTTGGTCAATGTATTGATACCAATGCATTACCTCATTTAATCCTCACAGCAATTCTCTGAGGTAGATGTAATTATCTCTACTTTACACATAGGGAAACAAGAGGTTCAGAGAAGGTAGGTGTGTTGCCCAAAGTTTCTCAGCTGAGATTCAAATTCAAGTAATGTGACCCTAAAGTCATTGTTCTCATCCAGAAAACCAGATCACTTTCCTCAAGGTTTCAGAAACATGACACAGATATTTGTTTGCTCATTTCTAAAATTAAATGTTGGGCTCCTAAAACAACTCTTCAGACAATGGTGGTGGGAAGAACACCTTTTAATGTGGTGCAGGGGTGCATTTTCCTTTTCTAATATAACCAGGAAGATGAAAAGGGCAGATAGCATGTTCTGTTGTTAAACTGACAGCATTATTGATATTTTTCAAATTATTACAAGAAAGACCCAGCATTCACATGTTTTATTTAAGGCAGTTCCTGCATTGTTTGGATACTACATTATTTATGTCAAAAATGGTATATTGGATGAACATTTATTCACCCAATAACATTTATTAGTTACAACCAAGCAGTTTTAAGACCAGAATAGACAGATACACCAGAAATACATCTACGCGTGGAACAACTCCTACGGAGCACCTACTGAACGCTGGCAGAAGACCTCAGACCTCCCAAAAGGCAAGGAACCCCCCACGTACCTGGTTAGGGCAAAAGAAAAAACTAAACAGAGACAAAAGGATAGGGACGGGTCCTGCACCAGCGGGAGAGAGCTGTGAAGGAGGAAAAGTGTCCACACACTAGGAAGCCCCTTCGCGGGTGGAGACTTCGGGAGGCGGAGTGGGGGAGCTTGGGAGCCGCGGAGGAGAGCACAGCAACAGGGGTGCGGAGGGCAAAGCGGACAGATTCCAGCGCAGAGGATCGGGCCGACCGGAACTCACCAGCCGAGAGGCTTTTCTGCTCGCCCGCCGGGGCGGGCGGGACTGGGAGCTGAGGCTCCGGCTTTTGTCGGAGCGCCGGGAGAGGACTGAGGTTGGCGGCGTGAACACAGCCTGCGGGGCGTTGGTGCACCGCGGCTGGCCGGGAGGGAGTCCGGGGAAAAGTCTGGACCTGCCGAAGAGGCAAGAGACTTTTACGTCCCTCTTTGTTTCCTGGTGCACGAGGAGAGGGGATTAAGAACGCTGCTTGAGAGAGCTCCAGGGACGGGCGCGAGCCGCGGCTAAAAGTGCGGAGCCCAGAGACAGACATGAGATGCTAAGGCCGCTGCTGCCGCCACCAGGAGGCCTGTGTGCGAACACAGGTCACTAGCCACACGCCCTTCCGGGGAGCCTGTGCAGCCCGCCACTGCCAGGGTCCCGGGATCCAGAGACAACTCGCCCGGGAGATCGCACGGCGCGCCTCAGGCTGCAACGTCACGCCGGCCTCTGCCGCTGCAGGCCCGCCCCACACTCCGTGACCCTCCCTACCCCCCGGCCTGAGTGAGCCAGAGCCTCCGAATCAGCGGCTCCTTTAACCCCGTCCTGTCTGAGCAAAGAACAGACGCCCTCCGGCGACCTACACGCACAGGCGGGGCCAAATCCAAAGCTGAGCACCTGGGAGCTGTGAGAACAAAGAAGAGAAGGGGAACTCTCTCCCAGCAGCCTCAGAAGCAGCGGATTAAAGCTCCACAATCAACTTGATATACCCTGCATCTGTGGAATACCTGAATAGTCAACGAATCATCCCAAATTAAGGAGCCCTGTGGATGAAAGGCTCTTGGTGCTGCAGCCAGGAGTCAGTGCTGTGCCTCTGAGGTGGGAGAGCCAACTTCAGGACACTGGTCCACAAGAGGCCTCCCAGCTGCACATAATATCAAACAGCAAAAATCTCCGAGAGATCTCCATCTCAACGCCAGCACCCAGCTTCACTCAACGACCAGCAAGCTACAGTGCTGGACATCCTATGCCAAACAACTAGCAAGACAGGAACACAACCCCACCCATTAGCAGAGAGGCTGCCCAAAATCATAATAAGTCTACAGACACCCCAAAACACACCACCAGACGTGGACCTGCCCACCAGAAAGACAAGATCCAGCCTCATCCACCAGAACACAGGCACTAGTACCCTCCACCAGGAAGCCGACACAACCCACTGAACCAACCTTAGCCACTGGGGACAGACACAAAAAACAACAGGAACTACGAACCTTCAGCCTGCAAAAAAGGAGACCACAAACACAGTAAGATAAGCAAAATGAAAAGACAGAAAAACACACAGCAGATGAAGGAGCAAGATAAAAACCCACCAGACCTAACAAATGAAGAGGAAATAGGCAGTCTACCGGAAAAAGAATTCAGAATAATGATAGTTAGGTTGATCCGAAATCTTGGAGATAGAATGGACAATAGAATGGACAAAATGCAAGAATCAGTTAACAAGGACCTAGAAGAACTAAAGATGAAACAAGCAACGATGAACAACACAATAAATGAAATTAAAAGTACTCTAGATGGGATCAATAGCAGAATAACTGAGGCAGAAGAACGGATAAGTGACCTGGAAGATAAAATAGTGGAAATAACTACTGCAGAGCAGAATAAAGAAAAAAGAATGAAAAGAACTGAGGACAGTCTCAGAGACCTCTGGGACAACATTAAACGCACCAACATTCGAATTATAGGGGTTCCAGAAGAAGAAGAGAAAAAGAAAGGGACTGAGAAAATATTTGAAGAGATTATAGTTGAAAACTTCCCTAATATGGGAAAGGAAATAGTTAATCAAGTCCAGGAAGCACAGAGAGTCCCATACAGGATAAATCCAAGGAGAAATACGCCAAGACACATATTAATCAAACTGTCAAAAATTAAATACAAAGAAAACATATTAAAAGCAGCAAGGGAAAAACAACAAATAACACACAAGGGAATCCCCATAAGGTTAACAGCTGATCTTTCAGCAGAAACTCTGCAAGCCAGAAGGGAGTGGCAGGACATATTGAAAGTGTTGAAGGAGAAAAACCTGCAACCAAGATTACTCTACCCAGCAAGGATCTCATTCAGATTTGATGGAGAAATTAAAACCTTTACAGACAAGCAAAAGCTGAGAGAGTTCAGCACCACCAAACCAGCTCTACAACAACTGCTAAAGGAACTTCTCTAGGCAAGAAACACAAAAGAAGGAAAAGACCTACAATAACAAACCCCAAACAATTAAGAAAATGGGAATGGGAACACACATATCGATAATTACCTTAAATGTAAATGGACTAAATGCTCCCACCAAAAGACACAGATTGGCTGAATGGATACAAAAACAAGACCCATATATTTGCTGTCTACAAGAGACCCACTTCAGACCTAGAGACACATACAGACTGAAAGTAAGGGGATGGAAAAAGGTATTTCATGCAAATGGAAACCAAAACAAAGCTGGAGTAGCAATTCTCATATAAGTTATATATATATATATATATATATATATATATATGTAGTTTGCTTGAGTGCAGTGTTTTTTGTTTTCTGTACTGAATTCATTAACATGGGTCGGTATAAAATTTAGCATAGGTCAATATGTAATTTGTAAACTAATAAGGTCTTAAAAGTGAGGAATTAAGTCTTTTAAATTTAATTATTTATTGTAAAGAGCAGAATAGCATACATAAACAGGTGCCTAAGGAAAACTTGTATTCTAATATGGAACTCTCATGAACACCTTTTTTTTTTTTCTTCTAACGGTATGATAGTAGGCCATTTGATTATTTTTATGGCTTTAACTTTACAACAATGAAATATTCGTAAATTTTAAAAAGTATTTTTCTTTATTTGATGCGGGTGGGATACTGGAGAAATGAAAGGTCAAACATCTATTGAGGAATCCATACTTGTCTATATATTGTGTACTTTTATTTCAAGAACTGATTTAAAATTCCTAAAAGGATGCTATAATAAGTTATTATGCCATTTTACAGACTGAATTAAGTGAATTTCAGGGAGGTATGAAACTTGCCTAAGGCTATCCAGCTACCAAGCGGTAGAAGTGAGAATTAAATCCAGGTATACCTATAAAAAAAAATAAAAAAAAATAAAAAAAAAAAAAGAAGGCGAGGGCAGCACCAGGGTATGGGGTTGTTAGTTTTATAGGGGTGAGTAATTTCATACGCTGATGAGTGGGAGGAGTATTCCAGCTATTTTGGGGAAGGGGTGGGGATTTCTAGGAATTGAGCCACCACCCACTTTTTGACCTTTATGGTCATCCTTGGAACTGTCGTGGCACCTGTGGGTGTGTCGCTTAGCTTGCTGATGTGTTACAATGAGTGTATACTGAGGCTCAAGGTCTAGTGGAAGTAGACTCGTCCGCCATCTTGGACCTATTTTGTTCTAATCAGTTTATGTTGTGTCCTCGGGCTATGTAATTCTTTTAAAGGTTGTGCCCTGCCCCCTTTCCTCCTGTTTCATATTGAATATATAATATTTACCAGAGTATGTTTTAATAATTAATACATGATATATTGTATAATTAATTTATATATCATATATATAATGATATCTATAGGTATTTGTTCTAATAAGTCATTAAAAATAAATGAATATTCTTTTTCTTTCATAAAAAAAAAAAATTCATTCCATTCAGTTGGTTGATAGTATTGTTCAGGTCTTCTGTATACTTACTGATTTTTCTGTCTACTTGTTCTATCAATTATTAAGAGATAGATTTTGTAATCACTGACAATAATTAAAAATGTCTCTATTTCTTCAAAAAAAAAAAAAAGGCATCTGCAAAAACCTACAGCTAACATTATGCTTGTTGAAAGAATATTGAGAATAAGGCACTGATGTTCACTCTTGCTACTTAGGTTCTAGCCAGTGTAATCATGCAAGAAAAAGAAATAAAAGGCGTTCAGATTGGAAAAAAAAAAAAAAAGACCAGAATAAAAGATTGGAAAATGGAGGGAAATAAACCAGTGTCTTATTTCTCTGGCACTCTCCCTGACATGTGGACATTTTGTTCAAGTTATAAACTACATTCCCAACATTTGCTGTATACAGTTGATACAACTCCCTAGGCTGCTAGCTTCTAGGAATGACTATTAAATCAGCCAGGTAAGTGGAAAGATGTCAACCATGGTTTCCATTCGGGAGGCCATGCTGTACGATGATTAGGGTACAAACATTGGTATCTGTCAGTCTTTGATTTAAACTAGGCCTTGAAACTTATGTGCTATGCAATCTTAGACTAATTATTTATGCTCAAGACTCAGTTTTTCCAACTGGAGACCATAATAGTTGCTCCCTGATATGGTTTGGGAAGGATCAACTATGTCATGCATACAAAGGGGTTACATGGTATCTGGCAATAGAGCGAGCACTCGCTTAAATGTATGTGTAATCAATAAAATATCTTCTTCTGATTAGAATAGAGTAGAAGGAGGGTACTTAGATGAAAACAAATCCTGTTCATTTCACAAAGATTTGGCCTTTGTAGGCACGCCATACTTTCCTTTAGCCACCAGCTAGATGCTATACACAAATTCATTGTACAATGCACATTAGAATGACTGCACTGCTGACACTGTTTACCTGAGACAATGCTACCTATAACATTACCCTATGTGGTGCCTGTCGGGTTAACCCCTTCCCCTGGGAAAGCAGCTGAAGTAGAAAGAAATTGCAAACACAGTGGAGCGAGAATACATGTCGATTTGGAGTGCTGTAAACTTATATTACCATGAATCTGGGATGACAGCATAAGTCACAGGAAGGGAAGCATCAAATGAATTACACAGCCCTTCCCCAAGAAGTGGCAATAAAACAGTGGAGTACCATTTGCCATCCCACATTTCATGGATGCTAGAAAAATTCAACTCAAGAATTTTGTGATTTCTTTTGTTTGACATGGATTTATTGAGAGCCTTCTCTGTTGTATAGAAGTCCCTACAGGGCATTGTCAAGTTATAAGGGCAAGCTATAGTGGTTATTTCCATGGATATCTCACAAAATTAAATAGTGTTCCTATTATAAAGGATGGATAACAGAGACCCAGGTAAAAATAAGTGTTTATTAAACACCAAGTGTAATCACTCTCTAGCCAACACCATTGTTTGTGTAAAATAAGAGTAAATGTCAACCAATTTCATGGCTGCACTTGTGAAAATGTTAATACTCTAACAAGGAAGGATACTAGAAAATCATCCCTCATTAATTTGCTAAAAACACAATGCTTATTCCTCATGGGTGTCTGCGGGCCTCATAATTATTTAAATATGAAGTGATCTTGCTTCCCAAGCCATTCTAGATGTCCATTATTTTCCTAATTGAGAGACGGCAGAAGTGTAACACATGATTCACTCCACATACATATACACATATCCTGATAATTGATCACAGTGCTTTTCCCCACTGAATGTTGATACTGCCTCAGAATCCTTCTCAACCCAGCATTCCACTACCAGTGTGAGCACATGAATTATATCTATCAAGGATATAACAATCTTTAGAGCTGATGGGGGAGAAGATCATTTTTAAACTTTTTGACGAACTGAGTTCTTCAACTCCTTAAATTTGTGCATCTGGATACACATTCCACCTATGATTTAAAAAAAAAAATAGGGCTTCCCTGGTGGCGCAGTGGTTTTGAGTCCGCCTGCCGATGCAGGGGACACGGGTTCGTGCCCCGGTCCGGGAAGAACCCACATGCCGCGGAGCGGCTGGGCCAGTGAGCCATGGCCGCTGAGCCTGCGCGTCGGGAGCCTGTGCTCCGCAACGGGAGAGGCCACAACAGTGAGAGGCCCGCGTACCGCAAAACAAACAAACAAAAAAATAAATTTTAAAAAATAGTGCTTTGAATTGAGAAGGTTTGTATTTAATCTCATGATTTCAAATAATTTTTAAGATAGCTTTGTTTGTATATTCCACAAAGATTTTCATTCTACTTTCATTCAGTAAGGAACTAGAAAAATGTTGGGACAGCCATTGTTTACCAAAGGAGGTATTTGTATCGATCAATCCTCACCTTAGCATACCATGGAAGTGAAACTCCTAATACATCAAATCCTAGATTCTGATTCTGAGCCCACAGCCTCAAAATCAATATAACATTTTCAATAATTTCCAGAATAAAATCAAGGAACAGAAATACTTTCTAAGATAAAAGCTCTTGCTTGTTTATCTAAAAAGAAAACTTAGTTATCCTCAAAACCCAGTTGAGATACCATCCCCTGTGGAAAGCCTCCTTTGCTCATCTCCTCTGACAATTAATCATCTGTTCAAGAGGTTTTCTCCATTCCTTACACAGATATCCTTATCACTCTTCACTGTGTCCTCTACCAGATGGGAAACCCCTTGACTGCCAGGTGATGTTGGCCATTTCCTTGCCCTGAGCACCCAGCAGAGCCCCTGGCCAGAAGGCTACACTCACTAAATGGTGTTACACTGAAGTAAACAGTATGCTCAGTCACAACACAGGGAGTCACCTTTCTAATCAGATATTCTTGGGAGATATCGTAGACGGTGAAATCGGTAAAGAACAATTGATAAAAGAAGGTCAATAGTGTAGAAGACAAAGATGTAATCATGCATTCAAGACTCAACAAATATTTATGAAGTGTCTATTATAGAAAAAAGAAGAGAGCATGGAACTCCTGCCTAGTAGGAAATTATCTATGACCCATCACAAGTAAACAAGTTTTTGGTCACCAGCCACAAAGAAACTTGAGTAGTAAGTATGAAGGTGAATAGTTGAGACTGGAGAGCTTGATCAGCATGAACGAACCATGTCAATGGCCATAACACTATACCGATCCTTTTCCTGGATATTCTAGTAATTGTTGAAGACAATTACCCAAGCTTTGGCTTCAAGCTAGAGTCATAAAAACACTCAAAATCACTTTATGTCTATTGTGGCAGGAAGATGTTAAAGTGAAATGTTCACCTTAGCACCATAAAGAAAAGTTAAGTTTCTATACTGCTAAATACACTTAAATAAATAAAACTTACGGTTTCCCTGGTGGCGCAGTGGTTGAGAGTCCGCCTGCCGATGCAGGGGACACGGGTTCGTGCCTGGGTCCGGGAAGATCCCACATGCCGCGGAGCGGCTGGGCCCATGAGCCATGGCCGCTGGGCCTGCGCGTCCGGAGCCTGTGCTCCGCAACGGGAGAGGCCACAACAGTGAGAGGTCCGCGTACCGCAAAAAAACCCAAAAAACAAAAAACTTAGTAATCTAATCCTTTATATTTACAGATACATTAATTTTTAGTATATTATGCTTGTAAGCCTTGAATAATAATCTGAGCCATGTTTCAAAAAAGTAAAGCAGCTAAAAACCAAGAGCCTCCAATGTCTCTAATATTTGGCACACACACAAATTTGGAGGGTGTGTGTGTGTGTGTGTGTGTGTGTGTGTGTGTCTTCACATTGATACAGCAAACAGACAGAGCAAGGGGTTTGGAGTCAGGTAGGTCATTGTTTAAATTCTAGCATGGTCCCTCTACAGCTGTGTGAGCTTATGGGAAATTATTTCTCCTCCTCAACCCTGTTTCCTCATCTATTTATATGGCTGCTTTAACAGCCACAAGAGTAACATATATCCTACTAGGTTGCTCTTTGGTATCAAGATCTTACATGTCAAACTCTTAGCAGAGAACTTGACATATTGCAGAAACTCAACAAATGATAGCATAATAAAAATATTATTATTATAACTATGATTATTATATTTGTATACCTTAAGCCACTCTACCTGTACCATCTAACCCCTCAACTCTTCCCCGTCCCCCCCCCCCAGTCTGTAATTAATTCACGATGAAGGGAGAAGTCATTAAGAATAGGTGAAAATAGGAATTGAGGGTCCCTTAGAATAATGGCAGCATGGATATTAATATCTTTCGGATCACTTTCATGCACTAGGCTAATAAAGGCATGTAGTTAACTTCTAACAAAGTAAGATCCTCATTTATAAATTAGAGATAAAATAATGCCTTCTTTGCAAGCTTATTTTGAAGACAGCATATAGTGTATATAATTTATCTAGCACAGCTCCTGCAACATAGTAGACACTCAAAAATGGCAGCCATAACTATAAATACTATAATTTATAATGTGCTTATTGTTCCCAGGATGAAAACAATGATTAAAATTTATCTTCAATTCCAGAGTCCCTCTGATGGGATGTGATGAAGGTGTGACACTTTCTTTCTCAACATCCTCACGTCCTTTTGCAGCCCAACTCATCTTGTCCACATTAGTAGTTCTAGGACATCAAAGCAGGTCTGGGAAAGCTAACAACCTCAAGGAGAGCTTCTCACAACTCTAGATGGAATATTCTATAAGCAGCTGTAAGTACACAAGAATCCAGGCATAAAGTGTGTTGTTCAGCTCACAGTAAAGATTTTTGATTCTTTATATTTTCCCCTTAATCCCTATGGCTTTGTCTGTAAGTAGGGCTGGGTCATGTAGATTTTTAACAAAGGCTTCTTTGAAAATCCAAAAAAAGTCTATGCTATTCTGTAGACTCTTTTGTGAACTTATTACATAGAGGCGTTTAGTTAAACAGGAATTTCTCTTCTCCAAATTAGTGGAGAATATACTTTACTTTTTTGTCCCAGCAAAGTTTCTAAAATCCTTCTCAAGTTGTGGTTCATTTGGCCCAATTATAATTCCATAAACAGAAGACAAACCACAATATGAAAATAAGCGATTGGGAATGTAGAATAGTACAGCTGCTCCGGAAAACAGTTAGGCAGCTTCTTTGAAAACTAAACATGGAACTACCATACGACCCAGAAATTGCACTCCTATAGAAATTTTCCAGAAAAATGAATTTTTCACCCCCAAAATTTGTACACAAATATCTATAGCAGCTTTATTTATAAGAGTTAAGAATTGGAATCAGCCCAAATGTTCTTCAATATGTGAATGGTTAAATAGACTGTGGCACATCCATGCAATGGATTATGACTCAGCAATAAAAGAGATAAACTATTGATACAAGCAACAGTTTAGAAGAATCTTAGGGAATTATACTGAGTGAAAGGAACTACTCTCCAAAGGGTATACATACTGTTGATTCCATTTCTGTAAGGTATTTGAAATGACAAAACTTTTAAATGGAAGACAGATTAGTAGGTTCCCGGGGTGGAGGTAGGGTGGGGGACATGGTCTGGAGGGGCCGGGGAAGGGACTGGAGAAGTAGGATAGCAAGTGGGAGGTGGGTGTGGTTATAAAAGGGCAACATAAGAGATCCTTTTGGGCTGTTGGAACTGTTCAGTATCTGACTGAGGTGGTGGATTCAAGAACATATACATATGATAAGACTGTATAGAACATGCAAATGAGTAAAAACATGAAAATGGGAAAATGTGAATAAGATTGCTGAACGGTATCACTGTCATTATACTAGTTACCATATTATACCATAACTTTGGAAAGTGTTACCATTGGTGAAAAACTGGACATGATGTACATGGAATCTTTCTGTACTATTTCTTACAACTGTATCTTAGTCTATAATATCACAAAATTTTTTTCAATTAAAAATTAAACTAAATATGTATAGCACGGGGAATTATAGTCATTATCTTGTAATAACTTTTAATGGCATGTAATCTAAAAATACTGAATCACTATGCTATACACCTGAAATTAATACAACATTGTCAATCAACTATACATCAATAAAAAATTAAAGTAGGGCTTCCCTGGTGGTGCAGTCGTTGAGAATCTGCCTGCCAATACAGGGGACATGGGTTCAAGCCCTGGTCTGGGAAGATCCCACATGCTGCAGAGCAGCTAGGCCTGTGAGCCACAACTACTGAGCCTGCGTGTCTGGAGCCTGTGCTCTGCAACAAGAGAGGCCACGACAGTGAGAGGCCTGCGCACCGCGATGAAGAGTGGCCCCCGCTTGCCGCAGCTAGAGAAAGCCCTCACACAGAAACGAACACCCAACACACCCAAAAATAAATAAATAAATTTATTTATTTAAAAAAAATTAAAGTAAATGAAGGCACTAAGGAAAAGGAAAAAACTTTACACAGTGTCAGTGTTGGAAGGAAATTATACAGTCCAAACCCCTAGAAAATTTTTGAATTATTAGCTAGTGACTGCTTAACCACTGTTTACTTGAACCAAGTGAAAATTTTCCTCCTGCTGAGGTAATCAGGAACAGTGTTCCTCAATCTGATAAGTTCTTCCTGAAACTGAAAATGGAATCTCTGTTAAAGAAGCTACATCCATTGTTTCTACAGAATAACTTTAAACCCTCATGCACATAGTAGCCCTTCAAAATCATAAAAAGAGCTCAATTTTTTGCTCTGAGTTTGATTTTCTTTATAACAGCCTCAGTTATTTTTCCTCATCTATCATGCTTTTATGGTCCTTCCCCGTTCTAAACAGTTCTTCTCTGAACACATTCCAATGCCACCAGTTTTTTCTTAAAGCAACTGTAGTGTTCTAAGTGTGACAATAAACAACAGAGAGTAGAGGAGCTGTGGTTGCCACTAAGAACAAGGAGTGGAAGAAGGAAAATAGGTATAGTTATAAAAGGACACCTAAAAGTAGGGATCTTCCTGGTGACGGAATTGTTCTGAAGCTTGACTGTATCAAGGTTAATATCTTAGTTGTGATGCTGTGCAGTTCTGTAAGATGTCACCATTTGGAGAAACTGAGTAAAGAGTACACAGGATCGTTCTGCATTATTTCTTTAAACTACATGTACTTCTACGATTATTTAAAAACAAAAAGCTTAATTAGGACAAGAAAGATGGTGGGGGGCAGAGACTGCCTCAACTTCAAAGCTGTCATAAAAGGCTGAGCACTTGTAAAAACAACACAAAGCAAACCGAAACAACCCAGACTCCAACCAACTCTGGGTGGGTGGGTCATAACCGATGTTAGTATCTGTGACTAAATATGCTGAAGTGGTTTATGCTTAGCTCCAAACTGCAGACCAAGAAAGAAAACAGTACATGAACTCCAGCATCTGAGTATTTGGAGAAGTATGCATATTTGTACTATGTGTTTGGAGAAGTATTGCATTGTCCTCATACTTCGGCTTTCCAAAATTGTATCTAAACACACCTAAAATCTTGGGAGTTTTCCTTGATTGTTTTCATTCTTTTACACCTCATGCCCAATCTATCAGTAAATTCTGTTGCTTCTGCCTTCAAAATACATCCAGAACCTGGCCACTCTTTCATCAGTTCCACTGCTACCATCATCTCTCACCTGAATTATTCTAATAGCATCATAAGTGGCTTCTACCATCTCCCTGTTCTTCTACAGCCTATTTTCAGCAGCCACAGTGATCCTTTAAAACATGTCAGAGCATGACATTCTTCTCCTCAAAACCTTTCAGTGGCTTCCAAGCACAAACACCATCATGGAAAAAGTCAGCGCTTTCCATGTCCTGCGTGATCTGACTGCCACTGTACCTCTCTGACCTTGCATTTCCTAGTCTCCCCTCTGTCCATCCTTCAGTGCAGCCTTACTGGTCTCTTTGCTTTTATTCAAATATGCCAGTCAAACCCCTGCCTCAGGGGCTTTTCACTGGCTGTTCCCGCTACCTTAGATGCTCTTCCCTAAGATATCCACACGTTTAACTCCCAAACCACCTCTAGGTGTTCGCTTGAATGTCGTCTTACCACCGCTCCCTATTCCTTTCCCTGCTTTGTTTTTTTCAAAGAACTTAATACCATCTGCATATTACTTATTTATCTCATTTTATCTATTAGTCTCTACCATTAATATATTTGCTTACCAGCACAAGAACATTACATAGGACATAGAAGGCACTCTATATTTATTGAAAAAACTACTGAATAAATAAGTGAAATGAAGGAATAAGGCATTTCCATAGTAGGAAATATTCGTTAGAAATTTTGATAAAATTCTCTTCCCTCAAATCTAAGCCAGCGTCCCCCTCCATCCTGCCTGTTCCTTTCCACAACGTACAACTCCTTCACTGAATTCATAAACTCCTCCACAACACTCACAGCTTCATTTCTATTCTAATTGCTCCATATATGGCTTATCTGCTCAAGTAAATTAGAAGCTCAAGAGTAAGAGCCATGTTCTGGTTTTTCAATCCTCCCCCATGACTGGCAGAGAACAAAGCACCTCAAAGGTATTCAGGAGATAAATGCTTCTTGACTTAATTCCATCTCTACATTTCATGACCCCTCCTATATCATTCTCACTTTGATATCTATGTTATATTTTAATCTTATGATCATTATGTTGCTTTTTCAAATGTAATTGAGTCCCGACTGCACTCTGGCTGCACAAGGTTTTCCACTGATGTGATTAAATATAGCCTTTCACCACCTACCTCACTAACGTTCCCCAGCAGTAGAATCTGTCACCATGTTCTTACCATTAGTTGATCTGGAAGGTAAAGGCTGTCACCAAGACTATGTAAGTCACAAATGAAAGAGATTTCATGGGAAGTTCATCATCAGGGAAGGGGAAAATATTTTGTAGCTTGCAGAAATAAGAAAAGGTTTTCTATTAAATCCTCCTGGCTGTGGAAATTTTACCTTGCCATGCAATAATAACTGAAGCAACCATTTCCACGAGGCTTTAGAAATGCAGATTCAGGGCTTCCCTGGTGGCACAGTGGTTGAAAGTCCGCCTGCCGATGCAGGGGACGTGGGTTCGTTCCCCGGTCCGGAAAGATCCCACATGGCGCGGAGCGGCTGGGCCCGTGAGCCTTGGCCGCTGAGCCTGCGCGTCTCCGCAACGGGAGAGGCCACAACAGTGAGAGGCCCGCGTACCACAAAAAAAAAAAAAAAAAAAAAAAAAGAAAGAAATGCAGATTCAGAGAATTCATTTTGGAGCAAACCAGAAACTAACCTTTAATCTGTTTCCATCCTTAAATGTCAGTCCAAGTTTAAAGCGCTTGAATATTATTTTATGTAGCGCCCTTAGAGATAATTTTGTATATTGCAAATTTGGATTGTATAGCACTGAGTTTGAAGAAAAGGACTAGGGCAGTGTGAAAAACTACAAGGAATAAAAATTCATAAGAGGCCTTCCCTGGTGGCGCAGTGGTTGAGAGTCCGCCTGCCGATGCAGGGGACACGGGTTCGTGCCCCGGTCCGGGAGGATCCCACATGCCGCGGAGCGGCTGGGCCCGTGAGCCATGGCCGCTGAGCCTGCGCGTCCGGAGCCTGTGCTCCGCAACGGAAGAGGCCACAACAGTGAGAGGCCCGCGTACCGCAAAAAAAAAAAAAAAAAAAAAAAAAAGAAAAATTCATAAGAGACTCTATTGATAGAAAAAGGGGGCAGGCAAGAAAAAACAAACCCCATTTTTGTGAAAGATAACAAAATACTGTAAGTGCTGGGGTGAGGGGGGAATCCTAAAAGTCATTTATTTCAGCCTCTTCATGGAATGCAGGCAAGTACTTCTGACCAAAATGGTGAAATAAATTGTGCAAAGGTCACACAGTGGTTAAGGACAGAAATATGATTAGAATCTAACTCTCTTATCTCCCTCCCATTTTTTTTTCTGTGGTATTCAAGGTTTCTCAAGCTTGGCACCGCGAATATTGGGGGCCAGATAATTCTTTGTCATAGTGGGTTGTCATGTGCATTCCAGGATACTTAGCAGCATCCTTGGTTTCTCTCCACTCATGTCCCCTCCCCAGTTATAACAATCCAAAAACGTCTCCAGACCTTCCAAATGTATCCTGGAAGCAAAATTGCCTCCCCACTAATGAACAGTGGTGTCAAACATGATCAATGAGAAGGAATAATTGAGAGGTTTCCATTTCCAGTGCAACGATCTGTACAAGAGTCTATGCCCACCAGGCACTTGTGCCAGTCAGAATTCTGGTTGAAGTGGCAGAAATCCATCTGAAACTAGTTTAGACAATGTGGTAATTCACTGGCCTCCATGAACAAAGCACCAAAGGCAGGTCCTAGGCTGGCTGGAAGTAGGTGTACCCAGTATCTCTCCACTGATCCTTTGCTTGCTACAGTTCTCCCTTGTTGACCTTATTATCTCAGGACCTTCGTTTGGGAGTGGACACAGCCCCACAGATCTGGAGTCACTTCCTTACTATATATTCAACACCCGCGGTCAAGAAAGAACAATCCTACCACCTTCAGTCAAGAAAGTTCTAGAAAGACAGTGACGGGCCCAGAATGGGTCGTGTGTCTGATCCTATGGTCAGGATACGGCAGTTCTGTTTCCACCAGAATGGGGGCGGGGGTGGGGGAAGGGGTAAAAGGTATGGATCTGCAGCATAAGAAGAGCAAAGACAATAAATATGTCCTCGACAGTGCTTTGAAAATCATTGGAAATAACTATTCTAATTTACTTTACCATTTCCTTTAAATCTATATATATTACTACTTAGGCTGGAGGCTCTTTCAAACCAGATGGAATGTTCATGCCTCCAATGTCCAATTTCTTAGCATGAGTATTTTTGCTGTTAACAAGGTCTGCCCCTAATATTGACCAGGTCCAGAGTAAGATGACAAACGGAACTAAATATTTAAATCTCACATAGTGTTATATAAATATAGTCTCTCTTTATACATTGACAAATATATCCTCATAAAAATCGGGAAGGTCAGATTTGAATTTAGAATTTTCAAAGTCCTTGTTCTAAAGTAGGAAGTAGTGGCCTGGGGAGACCCATCCTCCAGATCTCATGCCACACCCTGCTCACCTTTCTTTCACACAAGCAGGTTCATCTCATGCTGTGAGGTCCTGCACATTCAACCCCATCAGCACTCCCTGCAAACAACTGCCTCTTGGATACTCTCTGGTTCTAGGGTATTCCACACTGGCAGCTTGATCTGTCCTGGGTGGGAGAGATTCAGAAAGGAGCTCTCACAGGCTCTGTGAGAGGAATCAGGCAGGGAATTCTAGGTCTAGGTATGGAGAGCATTTTCTAGAAGGCTGCACAAGCACCATTTAGACACCTCCCCCCTAACCACATGAACTCCTTACCCCAAGGAGTCAGAGGTGGGCCTTCTAAATCATGGGGTCCAGGGCCTCTCTTGCCAAGATCTAAGGGCAGTACTAGGTGGAAAACGATACATGTGTTCTAAGTAAAACTTCTGTCTTCTATAAAAGAGTACATTAAAAATGATGCCCGTGTGGGAAAAAAATACAGTTAAGGGCACTCCAAATCCTATTCAACTTCACAACCAATCAACAATGAAACAATTGGTACCTTGGAAGAGAACTTGAACAGCTCAAGAAAGCAGCTCCATGAGACTGCCTTAGAGGAATTAGAAATGAACAAGAAACAGTACAGTGCAAATGCTGGCTTGCGGGAAGAGCCAATGCTGATGGAAAGAAAGTTCTGAGTCAGTGGGGCTGCTGCTAAGGTGGGCACAGCAGGAAGTGCAACCTGCTACAAGACGAAAGCCAGGCACGGTGGAGTTGCTCCTCTCTGGGGAGGATGTTGGATGCAGGCATTTATTTTTAACTTTCTTTAAAATGCAGTTGAAAAGTCTCCTGAAAAAGAACAGATGAACTGAAGGTCTTTACTTTCCTGCTGAAGGTTATAATTCTACTTCCTTCTTGCCAGCTCCCACTGCCTAAGAAAAGCACGTGTGACTCCAACATCACTTTTGTGTTAAATTGACATCATTACCTATTAAAAATTGTATGTGAACTAATGAGCATTATGGAAACATATAATAACAGAATAGCTCATTTATCTTTATTATTAATATAATTATTTCATTGATAATTATTGAAAGAATGAAATACAGTCTATCACCCAATTGAAAAATGTGTATTTCCAGCACACAAATGCATGGCACACAATTCCACTCCTTGTTCAAAACCCCATCCAAATGCCACCTATTCCCGCATCCTTTCCTGACTGTTACAAGTATAGAGTGATCTCATCTGCTCCTGCAAACTTTTTACATCCCCTCCCTACATGTTCTTTAAGTTATTCATGCAGGTGTATTGTCTCCTTGAGAACAAAATTTAGTTTGTATTTATCTTTCCATAAGTCACTGTATCTCATCCAGGGCTTGGCTATGGGAGGTGTTCAAAAAATGCTTAAGTAAATAAATAAAATCTTGAATACAGAAGCCTCACTGATCAAACTTAGTCTTGAAGGATGAAAATTAAATGATGACCCTTATCTTTACTACCCACCCATACTGCCTTTTCCTCTGAGGCTGAACATCCTATAGAAAAATAGACAAAAATAATACAATGCAATAATAATTATTATAGCACTTTAAAAAAATCAGGTATGAAGCTAAGTGCATAATGTACATTAGCTCACTCAAAAACCATCCTAAAGGTAAATGGCAATACCCTTATTTCATAAATGGAGAAGCTGATACTCACAGAGGTTAAGAAACTTGTCCAAGATGGCAGAGCAGAGGTGATGGACCCCACTAGTAAACCCTCTGAATCTCAATTCCTCATTTATAAAATCAAGACAAATATTTTCCCTGCTGACCTCACAGAACTATTGTGAAGTTGAAGTAAGCTGCAAAAACCCCAAGAAAATACAAATTTCTTACATGTGCAAAAAACATTAGAGGTTTTTAAAGTGCTTTCACATGCATCAAGCATTTAAAAAGCCCTAGGGTTATGTGCAAATGTAAAGTATTGCTAATCTCTTATGCTGTTTTTAATCCCAAACTACAACTAGGCACTACAAGGTAATAATAGTATCAACAGCTAATCTTAAAATATGCTAAGCTCAGAGCTAAGAGCTTTACACTGATTGTCTTAATTTATACTAAGAAGAAAAAAAGGAGGTTACTATTCTTAATAACCCACTTTTAGGTATGAAAATGTATGGAAATAAGGCAATTTGCATAATTCATTTTTAGTACATTAGCAGGGCAGGATTTAAACTTAATAACACTACTTTAAAAAATAACATTTCCTAACAGAATTCATCCAAGATATCTTATCATTACAACATTGTGTAAAATTCAATGTATATGTAACTGTCATTGATAATGATAACCTACAAGTATGGATGGTTGGGTGAGATGCTTAAACTTTGAATAAATTGTGTCCTCTAAAACATCCGAGAAAAAAAAACCTAGCTGGATTCTTTTGAAAGATTCTGTGTATGTCAATCATTTCCATTAAGGAATGTCTCAATTTGTCCAACAGTTATAATACTGTAAAATTATATATTTGCAAGTAAAATATTTGTAAACAAAACCACACTGTGGATGTGCTGGGTGGAGCAGTTCTTTAAAGAATTTAAATAATAATTTTATGAAATAACAACTAAAATGTAAATTACTCTTCTAAGCTATACTATAAATTAATATTATTATGTATAAAATTTGCTCAATGATAATACATGTTTTCATTAATAAGTTTTATTTTTAAAACAGCTTTAAATTTACAGAAAAATTGAACAGACAGCACAGGGAGTTCCCAATATACTCTGCCCACCCAGCCTCTGCAGACAGTTACCCCTATTATTCATATCTTACATTAGAATGGTATGTTTGTCACACTTAATAAACCAATGATACACTGATATTATTAGCTAAATCCCATACTTTATTCAGATTTCCTTAATTTGTACCTAATGTCCTTTTTCTGTTCCAGGATCCCATCTCAGATACACATTACATTTAGTCTTTATGTTTCCTTAAGCTCCTCTAGGCTGGGACAGTTTCTCAGATTTTCTTTGTTTTGATGACCTTGACAGTCTGAGGAGTACTTGTCAGGTATTTTGTACAATGCCCCCCTATTGGGCCCTTACTGATACTTTTTTTATAATTATACTTAGGCTTTGAATTTTGGGGCAGAAGACCATAGTGATAAAGTGCTGTTTCTGTTAAATTATATTGAGTGTATATATTTCCCATGTGATTTATAGCTGTTGACGTTGACCTTGATAACCTGGCTGAAGTAATGTTTGTCAGGTTTCTCCATTGTAAAGTTACTTTTCTTCCCCCACAATTCCATACTGTTTTTTTTTTTGGAATGAAGTCACTACACACAACCCACACTTAAGGAATAGGAGGTTAAAGTCCCATTTCTTTAGGGTGCAATACCTACACGATTTATTTGTAATTCTTTTGCACAGGAGGTTTATCTATCCTTCCCATTTAATCATCATTTATATTATATATATGTGTACATATATATAATATGTGAATATTTATTTTATATTTTGAGTTATAATCCAATGCTATTTTATTTATTTTCTTGCTCAAATTTTTCCAGCTTTGGTCATTGAGAGCTCTTTCAATAAGCTCCTGTGTTCCTTTGACGTACTGCCACCACTGTGGTATTCCATACTTTACAATACAAGTCAGATTGTCTGGTCAAGTCTTCACTGTTCCTGGGATCCCCTAACCTCCTAAATTACTTTTTAAATTTTACATTATGGTCACTCTTGCTGTTGTAAAGTTCTATGGCTTTTGACAAATGCATAATATCCACCATTACAGTGTCTTAGAGAATACTTTTACAGCCCCCCAAATCCCCTGTGCTTGACCTATTCTTCTCTTTCCCCATAACCCTGGCAACCACTGAACTTTTTATTGTCTCTATTGTTCTGCTTTATTCTAGTCATATAATTGGAATCATACAACCTTTTCAGACTGGCTTCTTCATGTAATAATATTCATTTAAGTTTCCTTCATATCTTTCCCTGGCTTGATAGCTCATTTACTTTCATCAATATTCTATTGTATGGATGTACCGTGCTTCATTCATTCATCTGTTGAAGAACATCTTGGTTGCTTTCAATTTTTGGTTACTATTAATAAATCTGCTACAAGCATTTGTGGGCAGCTTTTGTGTGAACATGTTTTCAACCTACTTGGGTAAATGCCAAGGAGCAAGACTGCAGATTATATGTAAAAGACTAACAAACTCTTTTCCAAAGTGGCTGTACCATTTTAACTTCCCACCAGCAATGAATGAGAATTTCTATCACTCTGCATTCTCTACAGCATTTGGTATTGCCAGGTTTGGGGAATTAAGCCATTAAAATAGACATATACTGGTATCTCATTGTTGTTTTTATTTACTATTCCCTAATGATATATGATATTGAGCATCTTTTCATATGCTTATTTTCCATTTGCATATCTTATTTGGTGAGTTACCCGTTCAGATCTTTTGCTTATTATACAGAGCTATTAGTATATGTTTGTATATGTTGGATACAACTCCTTTATCAGATATATATTTTCCAAATGTTTTCTCCCAGTCTGTAGCTTGTCTTTTCATTAACTCAATAAAGGTCTATTACAGATAAGTATTTTTTTAATTTAATAAAATTCAAGTTAACAATTTCTTAATGGATCATGATTTTGATATTATATCTAAAATCTCACTGCCAAAGCCAAGGTCACCTAGATTTTCTCCTATGCTATCTTCTAGAAATTTTACACTTTTTGTTTTACATTTAGAATTATAATCCATTTGAGTTATTTTTTGTGAAAAATGTAAGGTCTGTACCTACGTTCTTATTTATTTGTTTATTGTATATGGATGTCCTAGTTTTCAAAGACCATTTCTTGGAAAGACTAGTCTTTCTCAATTGAATTACCTTTGCTCCTTGTCGACAATCACGACTGCATTTGTTTTGGGTCCCTCTCTGGGCTCTCTATTCTGTGCCATTGATCTACTTATCTATTCTTTCATCAACATCACACTGTCTTTATTCGGTACCTTTAGAGTACTAAAGTCAGGTAATGTCAGTTCTCCAATTTTGTCCTTTTTTGCTTTAGCATTGTGTTAGCTATTCTGGGTCTTTCACATTTCCATACAAACTTCAGAATCAGTTTGCCAATATCCACAAAATAGCTTGCTGGCGTTTGATTGAGATTATACTGAATCTATTGATAAATTTGTGAAGAAGTGATTTCTCAGTAATATTGAATCTCCCTATGCATGAACATGGAATATTTCTTTAATTTTCATCTTTCTTGACTTCTTTCCTCAGAGTTTTAGTTGTCCATATATAGTATAGATCTCAAATATATATTGTTACATTTCTATCTAAGTGTTCTTCTTTTCTTTTTTTGGTACAAATGTAAGTTGTATAGTGTTCTGAATTTCAATTGTCAGTTGTTCATTGCTGGTATATAGAAAGACAATCGACTTTTTATGTTAACCTTGTACCCTGCTATAATCACTTATTACTTCCAGGAGTTTTTTGGTTGATTCTTTGGGATTTTCTAATTAGACGTGTTCACATGTCATCTGCAAACAAAGAAAGCATTTTTCTTTTTCATTCCCAACCTGTGTACCTTTTATTTCCTTTTTGTTTGTTTGGTTTTCACTAGCTAGGACTTCCAGTAGGGTGTTGAGTAGAATGTCTTTAATTGAGCATAGTTTATATGATGACATTTAGTCTCACCTCTTATCATATCAATTATATTTCCTTCTTTAATGTGTTAGTGGTTGCCCTATAGTTTGCAATATACCTTTACAACTAACCACATCCAATGAACACTATAATGCTTCCTGGGTAGAGCAGGTACCTTATAATGAGTACTCTCACTTCCTCCCTCCAGTCCCTTGTAACATTGCTGTCATTTACTTCACTTATCTATATGCTATTATTTTACTTTCATGCATTCTCTCTCCAGTGCTCTTCCTTTCTTTATGTAGATCCAAGTTTCTGACCAATATCATTTTTTCTTTCTGAAAACTTCTCTTAACATTTCTAGCAGGGTATGTGTATCAGCAGCAGTTTCACTCAATGTTTCTTTATCTAAGAAAATCTTTATATATCCTTCACTTTTAAAGAACAATTTTGATGGATATAGAATACTAGGTTAGTGGGATTTTTTTTCTTTCAACAATTTATATATTTTATTCCATTCTCTACTTCCTTGCATGGTTTTGATGTTTTTGACAAGAAGTCTGATGTAATTCTTAGCATTATTCCTCTATAGGTAAGATTTTAAACCCCTTGCAGCTTCTTTCAAGACCATCTCTTTGTCTTCGATTTTCTCCAGTTTGAATACGACACGTTTACATTTAGATTTTTGGTATTTATCCTGCTTGTTGTTTTCAGAATTCTGGATCTGTGGTTTGGTATCTGTCATTAATTTTGGAAATCTCTTGGCCATTATCACTAACAATTTCTTCTGCTCCATTTTCTCTTTTTTCTCCATCTTGTATTCCAATTATGCATATGTTATATCTTTTGCAATTGCCCTACAATTCTTTGATATTCTGGGGTGGTTTTTTCCATTCATTTTTTTCAAAGATTTTTTTGATGTAGACCATTTTTAAAGGCTTTATGGAATTTGTTACAATATTGCTCCTGTTTTATGTTTTGGTTTTTTGGCAACAAGGCATGTGGGATCTTAGCTCCCCAACTAGGGACTGAACCTGCACCCCCTGCATTGGAAGGTGAAGGTTTAACCACTGGACCACCAGGGAAGTCCCTCCATTCATTTTTTTTAAATAAATTTATTTATTTATTTGTTTATTTTGGCTGCATTGGGTCTTCATTGCTGCGCATGGGCTTTCTCTAGTTGTGGCGAGTGGGGGCTACTCTTCATTGCAGTGTGTGAGCTTCTCATCACGGTAGCCTCTCTCACTGTGGAGCATGGGCTCTAGGCATGGGGGCTTCAGTAGTTGTGGCATGCGGGCTCTAGAGCACAGGCTTGGTAGCTGTAGCACACGGGCTTACTTGCTGCCCTGCATGTGGGATCTTCCCAGATCAAGGCTTGAACATGTGTTCCCTGCACTGGCAGGTAGATTCTTAACCACTGCGCCACCAGGGAAGCCCCCTCCATTCTTTTTTTTTTTTTTTTTTTTGCGGTACGTGGGCCTCTCACTGTTGTGGCCTCTCCCGTTGTGGAGCACAGGCTCTGGACACGCAGGCTCAGCAGCCATGGCTCACGGGCCCAGCCACTCTGTGGCATGTGGGATCTTCCCGGACCGGGGCACGAACCCGTGTCCCCTGCATTGGCAGGTGGACTCTCAACCACTGTGCCACCAGGGAAACCCTCCATTCATTTTTAAGTTTGTATTTAAGTTTGTAAAGTTTCTATTGACATAGCTTCAACTTTACTGATTTTTTTCTTACCTGTGTCCAGGCTACTGATGACATCATCAAAAGTATTCTTCATTTCTGTTACAGTATTTTTTATTTCTATCATTTCCTTTGATTCTTTCTTAGAGTTTTCATCTCTCTGTTTACATTACTCACATGTTCTTGCATACTGTCTACTTTTTACATTAGAGCTCTTAATGTAACTAATCATAGTTATTTTAAATTCCCTATTGAATTATTTCAAGTTCTGTCATATGTGACTTTAGTTCTGAAGAGAGATTTTTCTCTTCAGATTGTCTTGCTTCTCACCTTTTAACATTCCTTATAAGTTTTTCTTGAAAGTCAATTGTGATACATCAGGCAATGGGAATTGAGACAAAGAGGTCTTTAGTGTGTGGTTTTATGTTAACCTGTCTACAAACTGGGTTATGCTTAGTATTTTCTACAGCCATGCCTACCAGATGCTTCAGTTTCCTCTGGCGTTCTTGTTAGCTTCTTCCAATGTTGGATTTTCCTAAGAACTCCTTCTTAAATAGAGTCTGTGTCCTGTAGCTTTTTTTTGTTGTAATCCACTGTTCTTATTCTGGAGCCCTGTTGATGTGGTGGTAAGGTGTGTGTGGGTGAGGGGAGGCATTCTACAATCTTATCATTAAATCCCAGTCTTTTAATGGCCCTGAGTCCCTGGGTTGTGACCTTCTGAAGTATTTCTTAGCCTTTTTCTTTCTTCCTTTAGGTGCCACAGGAAGACTAGAGGGGCCTAGGGTTGGCTAATAGCCCTTTCCCCAAGTCAAATAAAGCTCTGATAAAGATGGTTCCCTTGAAGAATAAGCCTTTCTTATGGAGAATGCCCTGAAAGAATTTCAAAAGGGTAACTTTTCTTCTCCACCCGACCAAAACATGAGGGGTTTCCTAGGATCATTACCATGGAAATCTGGTGGGCTTCCTGAAGGTCAAACTCATGAGAGTATGAGGGCTCCCTTAAGACTGTGCCCTTGAAAGTTTCTTACTCTCAAGTTAGTCCACGCTCAGTCTTCAGCAATTCATTCCTACCAGTTTGTGGCTCTAGTGTCTTCTGCTTCAGGTAAGTTGATCTTGACTGAGATTCACTGTATTCCTCTGTATCACCAGATTTTCAGATGGTGGTTTGCCCCATGGCCTCAGTTCTCTGACGCAGCTAAGAAAACTCATTGATTTAGTTGGCTTGTTTAGCTTTTTTTATCATTGTTGAAAGGATGAGAGTGATTGGTAGTGACCGCCAAGCACTTTACATGTTGGAGCTGAAACTGGAACTCCATGTGCTACATTTTTAGAGCACTCATTTTTTTATTATTTTTGGAATCTTTTTTGTGTTTTTCTAATTCTAATTCACAAAGCTGTCGGTTTTTTGTAAGACTTAGTGACGGTGACCCTGGAATTACCCTCAGGTCACTTTTAACTCCATTATTCTAATAGTAAATCATGCACTATAAATCTACTAAAAATTTATTACAAATGAGAAAGCTGAATTTCAAAAAAGTTAACCCCAGAGAAGAAAGCAGAATCACTAGGATCCTATGGACTCATTGCCCACTGGCCCTGGCTCTGTATACCTCCAAAGTATAATTTTAGTCTATAATTTTAAAACAATATAAGGTGGTAAGACTGCAAATCTAGTGCACTTTGTATTAATATTTATCTTGTTGAAAAAAAATAAATCTACATGATCCAATATCATATACATTCATTTGGTCCCCTTCTTTGAAGACTCTACTAACTTATAATTAATGAGAAAACCATTTTAAGGTATTAAAAATTACTTTTTGCTAGAGTAAAAAGGACTAAGAATTAAAATATAAAATACCGTTTTGGTTTTTTTTTTCCAGTTGACTATATCTCCACTTTAAATACTCAGGAGTGTGATTTCATTCCACTGGCTTTTAAACAATAAGTACTTCTTAAAACCTAAGTGACTATTTATTTATTTAGTCTGTTACTAAGGCAAATTGCTGAAATGATAAGCATTCATGCCGGTAATGTGTATAGTGTTCAGAGAGAACATCAAAAAACGTATGGAAAAGCATTTGAACTAAGCCAGCAGTACGTCTTTGAAAAGGAGAATGTTGCTTTGGGGCCTCTGATCTGTATGCTATCCCATTTCTCTACTGACAAGCTGTTCATTTTTAGGCACCTAAAAGTCTGAACTATTAAGAAGCTGTACTCCAGAATCAATGTCGGTTTTGTCTCCTACCCCTTCACAGACAGACTTTCTTTGAAATCAATTCCTCTTTGGGGCTAATTGTTTAAAAGCCATGACTTCATTTCTAGGTTAAATACATGTCTGTACTATTCTCAGAATTAAAAGAAAAAAAAGCAAAGGAGAAAAAAAGCAGTCTTCAAGTACTATGTTCAATTTATTGAAAAATGTCTAGAATGCTAAAGTATCTCCAAAGGCAAATCTTTGTTGTGACAGATGCGTAATAACATCCATAGGCTGAAGGGTCTTAGAAAAGCATCCTGTAGCTACTTTAAGAAGAGCACTAAGTATCATCTATAATTCATGCAAGTACATTGAAGCTTTCTGCTGCCATCCAAGAAAGATGGTTTTCAAAGCTACAGCGTGTAATAATCCAATATTCCTTGTAGAGAGTTCCATACATCTCACATAGATTTTATACTGGAGATCATTTCCTTGCTGAAATCCTCAGGAACACAATGTGATAGTTTCAGAAAACACAGATTTATGCTATGTGTTATGTCTGGAGGCTTGGAAGGTAGTCATTAGATAATCAAGTTGAGGATGTATTTCTATTTCTAGTTAGCTTTCCTCAACAATTGCAGTGGTCACTACAAAGCAAATCGGTGTCCAAATCCTTCAAGAACTTCATTTTTTGTGTTCAATATATTTTTCAATGAGAAAATAACTTTGACAATCAGAGTATACTCCTGGTGAAAGGCCAAAATGACCATGAGTATAATTCAATCATTTCTTTTACAGAATGGGACTTAAGAAATGAGACCAACTTCTGTTGAATTATGTTGCAGGCCCAAAGTGGTGAGCTTCATAAAATGGCTTTATTTGCTACTCTCAGAAAACGACAGTGCCATAGTCAAACAGAAACGGGTAGTCATTGTACGCTCTGAGTAACACAATGGTGCATTGGAAGAAAAAGTAATTGGAAAAGCAAAGTAATTTTCACTGGACCAGTGTATGCAATATAATCTATAATCAGACTCCAATTATGGGAAATTCTCCATCCACAGTAATCTTCGAGTAGCCACCTTCCCCTCCAATACTTAACCCCTTTCTTTTATGGATATTACCGAATGTCATCAGTGTATTGTGCTGACCTAGAATTTTGGACTACCCAACATGCTATACAACTTCTTCCCAGGGCTGTGCCAGTCACTAGATGACCCCTGTAGAGCTGAAGAATCATTACAACTCCCGACTATGCTACCACAAAATAGACATGAAAGAGTATTTGTTGAACAATTAAGGATATCAATGAATAAACAAACAAATGAACAGATGAACTGATTAGTTGGTAAATAAATACATTTTCTTCTGACTGGTTCGCTTTCCCCACTTTTTACTTCAAGGTTATAGAGGTTTTTTTAAAATAAAATTTTCATTATAGAATAGATTTAGATTTATGGAAAAGTTACTAAGATACTACAAAGTTCTTATATATTGTATATGCTTGCTCTATTGTTAATATCTTACATCAGCATGGTATGTTTGTCACAATTAATGAACAAACTGTGTTATAAATGTGTTATGTTGTGTTATGAACACCACAAATTGATGTTATTAACTAAATCCCATACTTTATTCAGATTTCCTTAGTTTTCATCTAATATTGTTTTTCTGTGCTGGTATCCCATCTCAGATACCATATTACATGTAGCTGTCATGTCTAAAGATTCTAAAGAGTTAGGCTTCTCTTAGCTGGGACAATTTCTCAGCTGAGTTTATAATGACCTTGGGTGTTTTGAGGAGTATTATTCAAGTATTTTGTAGAATGTTCCTCTGTTGGGCTTTGTCTGGTGAATTTCTCATTATTAGACTGTAGCTACAGGGTTTTTGGAAGAAAGACCAGAGATAAGGAGCGATTCTCATCACATCATATCAAGGGTACGTGCCATCAACATGACTTATTACTGACTTATTACTCTTTAAGCCCACACTTAAAGAGTGGGAAGTTATATTCCACTTCCTTGAAGCAGAGTGTCTGCATAAAATATTTGTAATTTTCTACACAGGAGATTTTTCTATTCTCTCCAATTTATTTATTTGATCCTTTATTTATATTGGTATGGACTCACGGATATTTATTTTATACTTTGAATTATAATCCAGTATCACTTTATTTTGTTGCTCAAATTGTTCCAGTTTTGGCCATTGGGAGCTCTTTCATTTCACTTCTGTGTCCCTTTGACACACCCTCGTCACTGTGGGGTTGTTTGTTTGTTTGTTTTTTCATTTTTCAGAGCACTTCTTTACTTCCTGACTCATGTTTCAGGCTCATCTTATTTACTTCCTGTCCCAGTCCTAGAATCAGCCATTCTTCTAAGAAACTCTTGTTCCTGTTTTTTTGGAGAATGGCATTAGAAACCAAGATCTTGGCACTAGGTTCTACAGGGTATTGTTGTTGTTAGTTTATGTGTTTTTTTGTAGGATATTAGTAATGTTTTCTCTGGTGGTCATCTTACGTAACTTTTGACAAATTACCTGGAAAATGGGTATGATAATTCCTACATCATAGAGTCGTTATGTATTTCAAATGGAGTAACTAGCAGTGTCTAGAGTAAAAGCAAAACAAACAGTAGCTCTAGGTGATAATATCAATTTACTAGAAATGAAACAAATGATAACTTTGTTTCCCAAAGCCAATTTCAATTCTCTAGAGGTTTTGTTTTTGTTTTGAGATGTTTTTATTGCCTATTTAAACAGATAAGAAGTTAGAGATTCCAATTCTAGGCCTAGCTCCGCTGTTAAAAAGAATTTAGTCAAATCATCCAATGTCTCCTTTTCTATAATGGGTATAAAAGGATTCACTCAATATAATGCCACAGGGTTAGTCTGTATGTAAAACTGACACAAATCAATGTTTATACAAATATATGCATGGCAGTGTTACTATGATTTTTGTCAGTCATTAACCTCTGACTCTTTTATTGCTATTTTGCCACTTCACTTTTTTCTCATTTCCCCCCCAAATTATTTACCATACCAGCTTGCGTTCTTCCCTTAATTATAAATTTGAATGATACTAGGTTTTTAAAAACTGGCATCCAAATTCAGATGATACGGCTGCTTTCAAATTCTATTACAACAAATACACATTGGGTAACTATATTAGATGCTTAAAATTTAGTAAACATTTTTCCTACTTTGTCCACAGGTAGTATTTTAAGGTAATGAGCCCTCTTGGTTCTTCCTTGAGAAACTTTAATTAAACGAAGTGTTACTAAGTCCACTGAGTTACCCGGCCATAATGAATGAGGAAAGATAGATGTTTGGCACAGCAAGGGATGTCAGGAAAGTGTAGCATCTCGAAAATGCCCTCATACCAAATTATTGATGCAAAACAATTGACTACTGTCCTAAGAGGCGGGGCTGTCAACTGTCTAGACATGATCAGATATCAAAGTCGACGGGTTTCGCAGTCTGATCATCTTGTTTTCCTTTTACCAAGGTAAAGGTAAGGCGCTTCAGCACACCTGATAGACGACAGGAAGTATCAATATAACCACAGGAGCAATGTTGACCTCCTGAGGCTGTGTCAACCTTAAGAGATTGATGCAATTATTTACCAGTCTGTTTGTTGAGAAGGATGGGTAAGGCAGAATGAATATTTATCTCTCAATCCTTTGAGCCTCACTTCCTCCAAGATACCAGTCATATCCCATGCGAAAACACTCTAATTGATCTTAAGACTTGATGGAAACATGTTGAGAAGGAGAACTGAACTAGGTTTCCATGCTTATAGGTTAAAAGTCACTGCTCCCTCACTGATTCACTTTCATGGACAGCAAATTCAAGTTTAACTATTTGTAGGCAGTGACCAGTGTTTTTATTATTTACATAAAATCTATTTGCAAGTCAGCAAAGTGCTTAATAATATACTTCCTGTGCATATGTGATCTCTTGATCCTTCAGTATATCTCATTTCTAGAGTTAAGTATATTAAAAATCCTGAGGTAGATGTGGTCTTATTTATTGATGCATGTTTATTTTAGATTTGCCACTTTAAATGATTTTTCAATTTCTATTTTTTCCTAGTCTCCTAGGTAACTATTTTTTAAATTGCTACTTGACTCCTCTACCAGCATGAACTTCAAGGGTGAATTAATGTCAAGGCCATACAGGGAGAAAAAGGCTCAAAAATCCACATTTCTATGTTTTACCTGGAGGTGAAGGTAGGTTTCAGAGGAGAATGGAAAAGACATTTTCTCCCACTGATGATAAGCATTGTGTTTGATTTATATATTGTTGCTAATGGCATGGAAGAAAGGAAGAATTTAAGAGTTTCTGAGGTTAGGCAATTCCCTGAAGAATCTGAAAGCCTAGAAGTCCCACTACCTGCTTTTTCACAATTGGAATCAGTGATGCATTGGTTTCCTTGTCCGGGCTTCTAAAAGATCATTAAGAACCGACCTGAGGGTCATCAGAGAGTCTGGTGCACATGGGAGCAATGTGTGACAATGCAGTGCATCCTAGTGCAACCTCCTTTGAAAGACAAATAGCGAAAGACAAATTGAGAGGATAGAAAATGCAGGGAATTCATCCATGCAGTCCATTTCGAATTAAACATCCCTTCTTCTCTAACTCGCCTATTTCAGCAGAGAAGGGGACATGACTTGTCACTCTATGTGCTTGCCGGATGAACTTGTAGTTCATAACAAGGTCCTACTTGGGAGAATCAGAGAAATTCGCTGTTCAACTAAGCCATAACATCTGGGCCTTCCGCGTATGGAAAAGCGAGTGTACTACTCCCCTGGAGTCCAAACTGAGCCTCTCCATAGCACAGGGAGATCCGCTCCGTGCTTTGTGACCACCTAGAGGGGTGGGGTAGGGAGGGTGGAGGGAGACGCAAGAGGGAGGGGATATGGGGATATATGTACACATACAGCTGACGCACTTTGTTATACAGCAGAAACTGACACAACATTGTAAAGCAATTATACTCCAATAAAGATATTTTTAAAAATAAATAAATGAAGAAAAAAACCAAAAACTGAGCATCTCAGCCAAGCCATGTTCTTTAAAAAGCCAAAGTTTTAAGTGACAAAATCCCAATTCAAACACACAATTAAAAACTTATTGACATACCTACATTTCCTCAAAACAAATAACATTTGAAATATATAAACAACTCCTAAAAATCAACGAGAAAAAGAGAGATAACCCAATAGAAAAATGGGCAAAAGACTTGGACACTTCATCAGAAAAGATGTCAAAATGGTCAATAAACATAAATAAAAAGCACTCAACTTCCTGACTCATCTGGAAAATGTAAATTAAGATCACAGTGCAATCCTGCACCATCCCTAGCAGAATAATTAAAATGAATAAGATGGAAATTACTCAGTGCTGATGAGAAAATGGGGAGATCAGAACTCTTCTACATTGCTGGAGGAAGATTCACTTAGGAAAATGATTTGGTACTATCTAACGAAGCCTAACGTAGGCGTCCCCTATGACCCAGGAGTTTCACTGTGAGGTACACACCCAGTAGTGCGTGTACATGGGCATATATTCAGCAAAAACCATGTCCAAGAATATTCATTGTATTGCTATTCATGATAGACAAAAACTGGAAATATCCATCAACCATAGACTAAATAAATGGTGTTAATATTCACTAGTTGAAAATTATGCAGATGTGCACATGAATAATCTAAATTTACACACAACGGCATGGAAAAATCTCATAAGCAGAACGCTAGATGAAAGATGTCAGATGAAAAAGAGTACATAGTAGATGACTACATTTCTACAAAGCACTGAAAGAGGAAGGACTAATATATGCTGCTAAAATTCAAGATAATGTTTATCTCTGGGGAGTTGAAAGGAGGCAAGAGGCAGGGGTTTGGGAAAGCTGTAAACTTTGGTTTCCTGACCTGGGTGCTGGTTACATAGCTGTGTCCAGATTTTAAAAATCCATCAACCTGAACTTATGATTTATGAATATATATAATCAGCAGTTGGCTCTTATAACCAAAATACCCAGGGGTAATCCTCAGAAATAGCCCCATAGATGCCATTATTGATACTGTCTCTCTCTCTCTCTCTCTCTCTCTCTCTCTTTCTCTCTCTCTCTCCTGGTCTGCCCTGTTTTCTTCATTGGTTATTGTCGTGGACAAGGTCTCCCTGCATGATGTCAAAATGTCCACTAGCATCCCCAGGCTTACATACTATCCAGTTAGAAACACAACAAAAAGAGAGTTCCTCCACTCTTTCTTAGTGTGAAGATCAAAGAACTGAGTCTCATTGGACCAAACAGATATTCATGTCCATCCCTATATGAAGCAATATGGGCAGGGTGACGGAACACAGTGAAAAGCCAGGACTACATCATATGCCCATCCCATCATCTCCCATTTCTGCAGATTAACTGCACTCAGCTAGGTTGCTCTTGCTGGGGGTTTCACAATACGGTTGCCATCAGATAGATTTTGGCTGGGCTGGAGTCATCTTGAAGACTTTCTGCTTATGAATCTGTGAGAACAGACTTGTACAGTTGGGGCTACTTGGGCATCTCCTTCTATCTCTATGTAGTCTTTCTTCATGGCCTCTCCAGCATGGTGGCTTCATGGTGGCCGGACATGGTGGCTTGAATGGACGGTGAGATAACAAAAAAGATATACAGACAGCAAATAAATATACGGAAAGGTGCTCCACATTGTATATCATCAGAGAAATGCAAACTAAAGCAACAATAAGATACACTAAACACCTATTAGAGTGGCCAAAATCCAGAACACTAACACCATCAAATCCTGGCCAGGATGTAGAGCCACGGGAACCCTTATTTATGGCTGGTGGGAATGCAAAATAATACAACCACTTTGGAAAACAGTTGACCAGTTTTTTACAAAACTAAATATACTCGTAACATATGATCCAGCAACCGTGCTCCTTGGTATTTACCCAAATGATCTGAAAACTTACATCCACATAAAAACTTGCACACAAATGTTTATAGCAACTTTATTCATAGTTGCCAAAACTTGCCCTGCAGTAGGTGAATGGATAAGTAAACTGTAGTACATCCAGACAATGGACTATTTTTCAGTGCTAAAAAGAAAGGAGTTGTCAAGCCATGTGCAAAGACATGAAGGAATATTAAATGAATATAATTAAGTGAAAGCAGTCAATCTGAAAAGACTACACACTGTATGATTCCGACTATATGGCATTCTGGAGAAGACAGAATTATGGAGACAGTAAAAAGATCAGTGGATGTCAGGGTTGGGGGAGTGGGGGATGCATAGGTGGAGCACAGAGGATTTTTAGGGCAATGAAACTACTCTGTACGATACCATAAAGAGAGATACATATGACCATACATTTGTCCAAACCCACAGAATGCACAACACCAAGAGTGAACCCTCATGTAAACTATGAACTGGGGGAAATTATGATGTGTCAAGGTAGTTTCATCATTGTTATGTGACAAATGTCCCATTTGGTGGGAATGTTGATGGTGGGGAGGCTCTGCATGTGTGGGGGCTGGGGGTATGTGGGAAATCTCTGTATCTTCCCTTCAATTTTGCTGTTAACCTAAAACTGCTCTAGAAAAATAAGGTCTATTTAGAGGGAGCGAGACAAAGAGACAGCACAAGTCACATTATCTTTTATGACCTAATACATGGGTTGGCAAACTATGGCCTGTGAATCAAATCTGACCCTTTACCTAATCTGAACACAACCAAGCCTGTTTGTTCAGATTACAATGGCAGACCTGCATAGTTGTGGCACAGACCAAATGGGTATGGCCTGAAAAGCCAAAAATATTTACTATCTGGCCCTTTACGCAAAACGTTTGCTGACTCTGACCTAGTCTCAAATATCACTCAGTGTCATTTCTGCTGCATTCTGTTCACTACAAGTAAACCTCTAAGGCCAGCCCATGCTCAAGGGGAGAATTTGCTGACATGTGCTAACACCGAAAGGTGGATCCACCTAGTATGTAGACAGTGAGAGGAAAATCAGGATGCTATTGGCTAAAGAAGGGCTCAAGGATGCTGAGCTGACCCAAACAGGAGCCCTCTCTGAGGTGAGATGGAACGCTTCTAATTCTCTGGGCAGGTTAACTGAGTGGAGAAGGTGCAGATGGTACATTCTTTTTCCAACTTAGTTAACACCATTGCCCACACCAAGGTGGTAAGAACACAACTTGTTCCTCTCCAAAATTATACTTATTGCTCAGGGGTAGTTATGTTGAAGTCATTCTGACAACTTTCACAGTGCTCTAATTGAACTGCCTGGGCACAGAAGAATTGCTTTTTGAAAAAGGAAAATAGCTGGGAGAATTACAAACATGGCATATCAGAAAAAACGCAACGTATTCTTGGGTTTTTGAAACGTCAGACTTCTGGGCACCAATTTATCTGACTTACATTACAGGGCTACAAACGGTCAGCAACTCTTATGTGGCCATTTTTCACAATAAGAATACATTTCTAAGTGCTATTTTAGCTCAATAATGATTGTAGAGATCTGTTTATTTTGCATTTATGTGTGTGTATGTTGGGGGGAGGGGGCAGTTCCCTAAGTAATACCTTGCCTTTGGTGATGTTGGGCAACAGAGGAAAATGTATTATATTAATCAGACTGGACCACTTGCTTAATGAGAAGAATGTAATCTGGATTTTAACACAACACAAAGCATTCAAACTCCACATGTAAAATTAAGCAATCACTGAGTTCCTTCTACAAGAATATGTCACTGACATCACTTCTCCTGCTCCAGGGCAATCGAGAAGGCTCAAGTCCATTATTATAATCATGAAAAGATTTCTTTTGATTGTATTATGCCCAGAGAGGCAGTTTAAAAGGTGGGTTGGAAATGGAGGAGGGGGGTCTACCACTGCAGGAGAATAGTAGACTCCTTTGGATCAGCAATACTCCTCACATCAGGAGATACATACATATCATCTTAAGAGAGAAATACTGGCCAGCACAACTTTATGAAACACAGGCCAGATGTTGGCAGAAATACTGATTTTGTCACCTCTCTTTCACGTGTTGGTATGAAGAGGAGATTGTTTTAAAATTACCTTTCCTCAACAAGCATTATATCTAATGAGAGATTTGGGCACATGCACCACCTCTTATAATTCAAGGCACAATGTGAAGAGGGCCTGCCAGAGAGTTGGTGCTCAACAAGTACAAGTTGGATAAGAACTAACATTTATTTAAGGTGTATGCATAGCAAGCATAATGTTTACACACATTCAATCCTCACAATAACTTTATCAACTATATATTACTATTACACTTATTTTAAAGGCAAAGAAAATAGGGCTTCATAAAGTCAAGTAACTTGTTCAAGGTTACATAAATTTGTTTCTGGAACCTGATCTTGAACTAATGAAATCTGGCTCCAGAGCTTGTGATCTTAACTACTATGTATTACAGCCAATGAATGGATGGATAGATGGATGGATGGATGGATGGATGGATGGATGGATGGATGGACAAACTGATAGATGGAATAACCAAAATACTGTGGTCATGTAGGGGAAGGAGTAAGTACATATGACTAGCTCATAGAGAAGGCTAAACAGAAGAGGTGACGTTTGACCTGAGTCTTGAAGAAGACAGATGTTTCCAGGTGGAGGAGAGGGAGATGGACTTCCCAGGCTGGCAGAGAAGCATGAGCAAAGACACAGACATCCAAGTTTCCATGAATCTAGAGGATGACAGGTAGTCCTACGTAACTAGGGCACAGGTCATCCAGGCCAGCAGCCCAGAGAAGAGGCTGTTGAGTGAGACTGCATGGTAAAGGAGTCTGGAATGTATGTTGAGTTTGAGTTTTCTTCAGCAGGTAGTAGAAAACCTTCAAAGATTTTTTTTAATGGTGGATAACATTTATCGAGGACTTAACTGTGAGAGCCATGAAGTGTTAAAATCCTCACAAGAACCCTGTCGAGGTAGATGCTAGCTATTATTCATCTATTTTACAAGTAATGAAGTTGAAGTTCAGAGAGGTTAAATCACCTGCCTAAAGTCATATAATCTAGAACTATTTGTATCTGTATTTGGACCCCGGCAGTCCTCCAGAGCTACAGAGCTAAACAGAGCAAGAGAGTGGCATGATTTTATGTGTGTTTAAAAAGAGAACTATAGCAGCAGTCTGGATGAGGATGAACCTTAAGATAAGGAAACTAATTGGGAGGTTGTTTGTGTTTAAGAGAGCCTGGGGAAATGAGCTAAAGCAGGGTTTCTCAACCTTGGCACTATTAACATTTTGGGTTAGAGAATTCTTTGCTGTGGGAGCTTGTCCTGAATATTGCAGAATGTTTTGCAACATCCCTGGCCTCTACCCAATGGATGCCCTGTAGTATCCCCCTTCAAGGTGCAACAAAGGAAAATGTCTCACTGGAAGGCAGACTATCCCTAGTTGAGAACCAATGAGTTAAGGCAATGATGGGGGATTGGAAAACAGGGGATATTTCAGAAATAGGATCAACAGAACCAAGGGATCAAAAGGTGGAGCACTCAAAGATATGTCCAGATGTATGACACAGTCCTGGCAACAGTCAAGGCAGTAAAGACCCAGGGTTCAGCTCAGGGTCTGAATTTAGCAGGCTTGGGTTCAAAATCCAGCTCGGCCATTTACCATTGGGTAAACTGGAGAAAATTACTTATGCTCTCCAGGTCTTAAAAAGAAGAGCCTAATAGCACTTACCTCCAAAAGTTGTTGTGAAGATTGAAACAGAATACCATGAGTCAAGTGTTTAGCAGAGTTTCTACCACTTAGTAGTTGCTCAATAAACAGTACTACTAGCCAGTAAGGCAAACACAGGGAAGCTTCTTCAACCTCAGGTTGTGGAATCCATGGTTTGAGAGGTTTTTAGTGAGTGGACACTGTGAACTCTAAAAACAATTTTCCACTCAGTGGAATATCTCTCCCGACTCCTTAAAGTTAAGTTGAAAAAAAGAATATATAACTGAATATTTGGTTTTATATTAATTGTGAGTGTCTGGTATATATATGTATGTATGTGTATGCCTCTGTATTTCTAGGTATACTTGTGCATGTACACATAAACATATATTAATTAGGTCATTGAAATCACATTAAAACATTAATACTAATTATCACTAGATGTTAGATTATGGGTGAATTTAACTTTTATCTCTATTATTTCTGTTATCCTTTACAATTTTTCTATAACGAATAAGTATGACTTTTATAAATAAGGGACAGAAGTACATGTTCTAAAATACCTTCCCTTAAAATATATGGATTGAAATCCTACTATGTGTCAGATACTACACTAGAAACTAAGGATACAACAATGAGAACCCCTGCCCTCAGCCCACCCCCCACACACACATACACATACAGGGGAACAAAAAAAGCAACAAAAACCACCTGAAACCACATGTGCACATACCAGAAAGCTGGAACTTGAAAAATCAAGTTCAAATGTAACTATGATACTCCAGAAGCAACAAAAATGATGAGCTCCGTTGACACCATCCTAATCATGTTTTTAAGTCTGACAGAAGATCCAAAAGAATTTTCTAATTCTCCTATTTTGCAAGGGTTCAGTAGGAAACTCCACTGTTCCCTCCTTTTTAAGATTTTGCTTCCTATTATTTAGTAATTCCTATCCTGAGGGAATATAATACAATTCTGCAAAGTCCAAATCAACTTTGAGTCTAATTAGTAGAGAGAGCTCCCCTGGAAACTACAATCCTCCACAGGGAGACTTATTTCAGTAACAAAGGCTTTCTTTAGACAGTATATAAGGGAGTTTCTATTTCAAAGTACAAACCCTTGCCTCGCTGCACATTCAGGGAAATTTAGAACAGTATGTATTTTTCTGAGCTCCCACAGACTTAACGAAAACAATTTGGGCCTCTGGAAAACTCTCCAACATCTTGACTGTGTGTGTCAGCACAACTGATATGCCTGCCTTTGACTCACTATAACAAGGAGATTCTAGCTCAAAGTTGTCAGTTTCAGTTTCAACTGGTGTCTGTGTGAAGAGTAATGGAAATGATCAATTAAGGGTGCTCACTCTACCCTCTATATCTTTTTAAATTAAGTACATACTGAAATGATGGACTTTATACAGATGACAGTATAGGCATTCTGTGTCTACCCCTGTCATTTATTCTCACTGCTGTATTTCTGGAATTAGGATTCATGTTCTGTCATCTTGAATATTTTAATACTTTACTGATCTCATATGTGTTTAGCCATAGGAGGAAAGCAGTAAAATAAAATTTTATAGCCAACAAAGTCCTTTATACCTAAAGTTTATTGCACTTTTTATATTGTGTTTAACAACACATGGCTCCTTGAGACTCTGAAATAAACATAGCTTCCTCAAGTCGCAGTGGGCTTGTGCTCTTTCATTTCTTGTTGAGAGTTGATTCCATCATCACGATAAAAAGAATTCCTGATAATTGGCCAGAGAGGCTGCAATTCTATCAGGCAGGTGCTTCTTTCTCTAAAAGTGTTAAGACAACCTTAAAGCTCCTTTGTGTTAGAAAAATGCCCCATTTTTTATTTGCTCCCAAAATACAGGTATTCTCCATTCAAAGTGACCCTTTTCCATGGACTCCCCAGCTTACATTCAATTTCAATCAATAAGTCAGGGATCAATCAATTGATGAGATATGAAGGAGCCCATTGACTCCTAAAGTAGTTGATATTTTCCAGCAACAACTTTTCTCACTGGCTAGGGTCTTTAAAATTTTATGATAATGATAAAACTATTGTTTTATGTAGTGATGATTTCTTGGAGTAATTAACACTATCTTATTTTTGTTCTTTGGTTTGCAAAGTTGGCATGGTGGCCCAAGAAGTGAATAGAGAATTGCAATATGGTTCAGGACATTAGAGTAGTTTCTATTGCTCCCTGATTGAGCTAAATAACTGGTTTGGGGGATTTTTCAGTGCTTGTTGCTGTTGTTGTGTATATGAGTAAAAAGCAAACAAGGGCTTCCCTGGTGGCCCAGTGGTTGAGAGCCCGCCTGCCGATGCAGGGGACACGGGTTCCTGCCCCGGTCCGGGAAGATCCCACATGCCGTGGAGTGGCTGGGCCCGTGAGCCATGGCCACTGAGCCTGTGTGTCCGGAGTCTGTGCTCCACAATGGGAGAGGCCACAACAGTGAGAGGCCCGCATACCACAAGAAACAAAAACAAAAACAAAACAAAAAAAAAGCAAACAAACAAAAAACCTCTAGGTTTTTCCGTAACACAAGTTGCAGACAGAATTGCCATCCCAGAAGAGTATAATGTAATGAAAATATCATTGAACTGGCTTCAATTCCAAGTTCTCATGATATTATTCTGGGGAGGGTGAATGCAAATTATTTCATTGCCCATGCGTTAAAAACTGAATTTAAAAAAATAGATTAGATTTCACAATTTGTATGGAAACACAAAAGATCCCGAATAGCCAAAGCAATCTTGAGAATGAAAAACAGAGCTGGAGGAATCAGGCTCCCTGACTTCAGACTATACTACAAAGCTACAGTAATCAAGACAGTATGGTACTGGCACAAAAACAGAAAGATAGATCAATGGAACAGGATAGAAAGCACAGAGATAAACCCACACACATAAGGTCACCTTACCTTTGATAAAGGAGGCAGGAATGTACAGTGGAGAAAGGACAGCCTCTTCAATAAGTGGTGCTGGGAAAACTGGACAGGTACATGTAAAAGTATAAGATTAGATCAATCCCTAACACCATACACAAAAATAAGCTCAAAATGGATTAAAGACCTAAATGTAAGGCCAGAAACTATCAAACTCTTAGAGGAAAACATAGGCATATGACATAAATCACAGCAAGAGCCTTTTTGACCTACCTCCTAGAAAATGGAAATAAAAACAAAAATAAACAAATGGGACCTAATGAAACATCAAAGCTTTTGCACAGCAAAGGAAACCATAAACAAGACCAAAAGACAACCCTCAGAATGGGAGAAAATATTTGCAAATGAAGCAACTGACAAAGGATTAATCTCCAAAATTTATAAGCAGCTCATGCAGCTAAATAACAAAAAAACAACCAAACAAATCCAAAAATGGGCAGAAGACCTAAATAGACATTTCTCCAAAGAAGATATACAGATTGCCAACAAACACATGAAAGAATGCTCAACATCATTAATCATTAGAGAAATGCAAATCAAAACTACAATGAGATATCGTCTCACACTGGTCAGAATGGCCATCATTAAAAAATCTAGAAACAATAAATGCTGGAGAGGGTGTGGAGAAAAGGGAACCCTCTTGCACTGCTGGTGGGAATGTGAATTGGTACAGCCACTATGGAGAACAGTATGGAGGTTCCTTAAAAAACTACAAATAGAACTACCATATGACCCAGCAATCCCACTACTGGGCATATACCCTGAGAAAACCGTAATTCAAAAAGAGTCATGTACCAAAATGTTCATTGTAGCTCTATTTACAATAGCCCGGAGATGGAAACAACCTAAGTGTCCATCAACAGATGAATGGATAAAGAAGATGTGGCACATATATACAATGGAATATTACTCAGCCATAAAAAGAAACGAAATTGAGCTATTTGTAATGAGGTGGATAGACCTAGAGTCTGTCATACAGAGTGAAGTAAGTCAGAAAGAGAAAGACAAATACCGTATGCTAACACATATATATGGAATTTAAGAAAAAAAATGTCATGAAGAACCTAGGGGTAAGACATGAATAAAGACACAGACCTACTAGAGAATGGACTTGAGGATATGGGGAGGGGGAAGGGTAAGCTGTGACAAAGCGCGAGAGAGGCATGGACATATATACACTACCAAACGTAAGGTAGATAGCTAGTGGGAAGCAGCCGCATAGCACAGGGAGATCAGCTCGGTGCTTTGTGACCACCTAGAGGGGTGGGATAGGGAGGGTGGGAGGGAGGGAGATGCAAGAGGGAAGAGATATGGGAACATATGTATGTGTATAACTGATTCACTTTGTTATAAAGCAGAAACTAACACACCATTGTAAAGCAATTATACTCCAATAAAGATGTAAAAAAAATGGATTAGATTCATTTATGAGCTCCTTTCCTACTCCAATTTTCCATAGTTCTAAATAAAATACATTAAACTTATTTGATCCCATTGTGTCATTGTCAGAATTTCATCTGTTCATTTGCTCATTCATATCTCCTACCAAGATTTATTAAACAACCAACATTCATTAAGACCTCACATAACCTGAATTTGTCTTCACCACCAACGCTTCCAAACAGGATATACTTCAGGATATTTTGGGGACAAAGAGTTAAAGATAATGTTAACTGCCATACAGAAATAAACCACTGATGTCCTTGGTCTTACTGAGCTCTTGACCTATTTTCCTGCCTGAATGGCCGGGAAAAAAATTTCAAAAGCCTTTAACCCTCCTCAAACTCAGAAACAGAATATAAAAATATACACGCCCAATAGATATTCCTTACCACCTCTTCTTATCTTCAAAGATGAGATCATTGAGCCTTCGAATGAGAGTGGTGTTAGAAGGGTCACCATTTCTGGATGCTAACTTCAGATCTGCAGGACTCTTGGGCCATTGCTGTCAGTAGCTGAGTTTCTACAAGGCCATCTTAAGAACTGAAATATAGCAGAACGAGTGGAGTTTAGTTTTTGGATTTTTTAATGAATTGTTTCCCCTGATATCCTCGTGGTCAGGAAGCTCATTGGATTGTCTACCTTTTATGTCTTCAGTGTAAAGTATGTTTTCTAGTCTGTCTCCTATTGAGCTGGAAATAATGCCTCTTATGCCCCTTTGAACAGCCCTTCTTACTCTTGAATACAGTTGTTAAGGTGCCCTTCAACTATCATTACTGTAAGCCATGTATCCCTTGCAATAAACATCATTAAAAACTGCTCCAGGGTCTTCTTAAAGTAATGTGAGATTTTTACATTTTTATGCCTGGCGTGGGTAATGTTAAAAAGTAGTACTGGGATGGGAAAGTAGGTGGGATGTCAAAAGATACCCTCCATCCTTAACGCTCCCTTGATGGAAATGACAGCCTTATTTGTTTTGTTAACCAGTGTATAATGAAAAGTCAATATTCAAGATCATAATAAAAATCTGTATAACTACTCATGTTGTGAGACTGAGGCTTGGAAGGAAAATCTATTAAAACGCAGCCTTGTGTAATTTACAAGAAATCTGTAATAAAATGTTTGCTTTCAACATTATCTGCAAAATGGTCTGTATATTACCAGAATAAATCCATATTACTTGGAGGCTGTAGATAAATGTCCAAAGGCAAAGTTCACATTGAGGTTATCTGCCTCTGAGATAACCTCAGAGGTTCTGAGCTGGGGAGTGCTATTTAGAGGAGATAATTTGTGGTTTACTTCTCCAAGTCTCAAGTACATTGTGCAGAAATGAGTTTAGTTCCTGAGAGGGTATCTGTCATATCCAAGTAGGAAACGAATACCATTGCAGGGTTGTACCCATTGCAAAAAGAATATAGCTTTTGTCCTCAGTGTGAAACAAAGGGAAGATTCTTAACAATTAAAAGTCCTGAATGAACCTTCTGTTCACAAAAAAAAGGGAGATATTTGATGCTTTGTAAAACACTGATTCACTGGGCAGTAGAGTGATGTCTTATTTCAAGTCATCAGTGAATTCGGTGCTCAAGTATATGAAACTTTCATGAAGTTGTACCTTGGATTCTGATTTAACAATATATATATATATATTTTTTGCATTACGCGGGCCTCTCACTGTTGTGGCCTCTTCTGCTGTGGAGCACAGGCTCCAGATGCGCAGGCTCAGCGGCCATGGCCCACGGGCCCAGCCGCTCCGTGGCATGTGGGATCCTCCCGGACCGGGGCACGAACCCGTGTCCCCTGCATCGGCAGGCGGACTCCCAACCACTGTGCCACCAGGGAAGCCCTAAGAATAATTTTTTATGCATAGGAAAAAATCTAATAGCAATGGGGGGAGTACTGAAACACCCCAGAAGAAAAGTTTTCATGGGAGGACTGACACCTTTCAAGGCAAGAAAATGGGCTTTGGATAATATTTGATTCCCTGACATTAGCTAAGGGTTGTTGCTTCTTGCCATTTAAATTAGACTCTAAGGTGGTGTTAGGGAGAGGGTCTCTCTATTGTCACTTTGTCTCCTTTCCCACCCCTTTGTCACCTCTTTCCAGCAGCAGAAGGGACTTCGAATCTTGTCTGGTGATGACTACTAAGATCTATTTATGGTAAAGTCCCAGTTTTAGAACTCCAGGCTTTGCTTTTGATATGGAAATGGAAATTCTGAAATTTATAAATCTCCTTTCCCTCTCAGTACACTTGACTTTCAGGAACTATTGTCCTCTAGGGGAGTGGTTCTCAAAACCAGCAGCATTAGTATTACCTGGGAACTTACCAGAAATACAAATTCTTGAGTCCCACCCCAGACCCCCTGAATCAGAAACTCTGGATGGGTTTCTGGAGTAAGACCCGGTAATCTGTCTGTTAGCAACCCTCCCGGTGATTCTGATGCTCACTAAAGTTGGAGAACCATTGCTGCAGGGAGTCCAGAATATTCTCGTTGAGGCTCAGAGCCCAGCAATGACTTCTTTGTCCTGTGTGATACCTGTCCTTCCCTTAAGCCAATGAATGCTGTGAATTTCATTGATGGGGAATCACCGGGCAACATAATTTACTTAAATAAAAAACAGATTTATTTTGTATTTCAGAAACATTAATCCCTTTACACACGTCCTGTCCTGAAAGAGAACTTGGCAAGTCTATTAGGTCCCATTTTCAGCAGGATTTCTTATTCTTACAAATTTATGTCTCTTTCTCCTTATTGCTTCCAGAAAACATAGGCATTCCAAAGTCATCTGAAGCTCCAGACCAATTTCATACTTGAATTAAGAGAAATAAAACATTCAGTACAGTGAATATAAAACTGGCATTCTGGTGACATAAATCTATAAACTGGGCCCATTGAACTCACTAGAACCATGTTAGTAAATGATCATGGTGAGGACCTCAAGACTCACAATTGCTTCTGAATTATGAAAAATAAAAATATATCAAGCTACGTTGCTTCTAGACTTAAGTAATAGGGGTATCCTGTTATCCTCTCCAGATTTAATAGTTCATCTCTATGGGTGTAGTTCAATGCAACATAACTGATGTTGATTCAGTTTACTGGCAACTCTCTGAGTCCACATTTTGACCTAGCAAAGCCCTGCATTCCCTGTCTAAACCTGACAGGATATGGGGATTGAGGCCATGGATAACACTAGGAGGAAGGCTCTTGTACCAGAGTGAACAGAGAAAAGACAGCTAAGGTCCTGGTTCCAAGACTGTGCATGGGGCACTACCACAAACGTAAGAGTGCTACAGGGTATTTTAAATTTGTAAGAGTAACACAGCAATACTCCCCATCTGTTCACACTGCATGAATTACTAGCTTACAGTAATTCACAGCTTCAAAATTAGCTCCAGGGACTTCCCTTGTGGTGCAGTGGTTAGGAATCTGCCTGCCAATGCAGGGGACATGGGTTCGAGACCTGGTCCGGGAAGATCCCACAGGCCATGGAGCAACTGAGCCTGTGCACCACAACTACTGAGCCTGCACTCTAGAGCCTGTGAGCCACAACTACTGAGCCTACACTCCACAACTACTGAAGCCCACACGCCTAGAGCCCATGCTCCACAACAAAGAGAGGCCACAGCAATGAGAAGCCCCCGCACCGCAATGAAGAGTAGCCCCCACTCGACGCAACTAGAGAAAGCCTGCGCACATCAACGAAGACCCAACACAGCCAAAAATTAATTAATTAATTAATAAAAACATTAGCTCCAGCTCCTCTGAGGACACCCTAGCTTCACAAAGCTGGGTTTTCAGAAGTTGCTGTGATAAAAAGCTAGTGCCCTGCAAAAATTGTTGTGGAACCGGAAATAAGGGTGTCAGTGTCCAATCTGAAGGCAAGATTTGAGAAGTTGTGCAGTGCCCTACAGGCACACACATCCATCAGTAAATAACTGTGATTATGTAAGAATGAAAGAAACATTTTTTTTTCATTCAACATATATGTATTTTTTCAAATGGCTACTAAGTTGTTAGGACATAAATACATTATACATTTTAAAGTTTTTGGACCTAGCTACTTAACAAACAAAACTGTTAGGCATTTCTTTTGGCACAGAGGTACTATGAACCAAGAAAGTTCGTGAATCTCTGGGCCAGGGGATTCTTCTTATCTGGAACTACCAAGAATAAGATATTTACCACAGAGGTGAAGGCAGGGGTGGTAGGAGCCAAAGGCTGTCAGACAAAAGCTTATAGACAAGGTCAAGAATGTGGGGCTGCAACTCTCCTGAGTCCTTGCTTGGCCAAAAACTTGTACTGCCAGCATAGCAACAGTTTCTCTCTGCCTTGTATTATACTGAACTTTTACACATCAATCTCCTCCCTTAGAATGTAAATTCCTGAGATCTTTCCTTATTTGTTTCTCTATTTTCCCAGCACAACATCTTGAATGCTTTCTGAGAGATTGTCTTGGAATCAAGCAGCTTTTAGATTCAGTTGAGAACATACGTTCAGTATAATTCTTTAGTTATTCTTGCACCTCCCAGATTTCAGGTGGATGCAACATCTGTGATGAGGCCTCATGTTACTCCCATGCACATTGGTGCTTGAGCAGATGTCACAATTCATGGTTTCTGTAACCTTGAGGCTTGGGGACCAATGGCCTGGCTGGCCCCACGTTTCAGAGTCCTGAACTTGTGTATACTCAGTGAATGAATGGATGGATGAATGGATGAAATCCTCAGAAGACTGAACTGTGTTTTAACATAACTGCCATTAGTCTTACAAGTCAGGAAATCAAAGGTAGCAGACAAGGGTGACCAGGACAACACTGCATGTCCATATCCCTGGGAAGTTCTCTCTTGAGAATTATACTCTTTTAAAGGACTTCTCCAAAATCCTCAGCTCGAAGATTCTGCCTATCTTAAGAGTCATTAAGATCTTTTTATCTTATGCAAACAAGATTTCCTGACAAATTCACTGAACGTATGAACTCTTTCTTAATCTCCCCCTATACTCACCAGGAAGGACAGTGAGTTCTGTTTGGCATGGTCCTCTCTAAGTCATCTATACATATAAACATGATTGACCCAACTCTTGTATGTCTGAACGTATCTTCCCTGACTTTGCTCCAGATAGATACCTAGTTATTGAGTAGAGGAGGAAGACTAAGTTTATCAGAATGATGCCGTGTAAAGTTCATTGATGCATCTGCTAGATTTTTTAGCAGTATGTGCTTGTGAATGGAGTGTATTCCAATGGTCCATTTGTAAATCAGTTATGTGGAACATGAAATTCATTTTTCCATTTAAAAAGTATTTATAAAAGGTGGTTACTTTTCCAGCTTAGCCCCCAAGCTTATTTAGCCTATAATTTTGCTAGAATAAGATATATTCACAAATGGGTTCACACTGCCTTAGTGCTCATGGTCAAATAAAGCAGAAAAAGTAAAATTAAATAATAAGTTTCCATTTTTAAATATATCTTGAAGGTCTATGTTTTGAAAAAGTTTTAAATAAAAGGGATAAGACAGGTGAAGACTTTTAGAAAAATTCTGAAACATATTTTGTGAAAAATCTGAACCTGTATAATCCCATCCCCAACTCAGAAGAGATACTTAACCCAGCAATAGCAGCAAGGATAGCCTTGGTATTCATAGGAGTAACTCTCCCCTGACCTCATTCTGTACTGCATTACCACCTCCTCCATGGGTAACAGATTAATGTTGATCTATCTTCCTGGCACCCTTCCCCCTTCATCGGTGATAGCCTTTCAATATTCCCTCAGGGGGAAAAAATCCTAATCCTACTTCCACTTTAATCCTTCATGAAGTTTACTGACTCCATCTCTGAGGTTAAGAAATGTGCAGTGAATTTAGTTCTGGGTTGGCTAATCAGGGCATTTCAGCCTTCAACTTACTGATTGGTCCAGAGATGAGCACATGACCTTATCAGTTACAGTCAGAACCAAGGTGCATGACTTTTACCAGGACTCTTGGGAAAAAGACCTTCATTGCCCTACAGTTTCTAAGCTTGTAAGATGCAAGCCTGGTGCTGCTTATAAAACAGCAACAACAACAATAAGCAACCGCTGAGCCTACTTGGAAATTAAGCCAATACAGGAAGGTAGAGCCAAGGAACATAGAAAGCTAAATTCTTGATTACAAATTTTAAACACCTGTGCCTCAAGCTTGTTCCTTAAATACATGAGCCAATGATTTTTCCTTTATGTTTCAGGCATTTTTAGTTGGCTTTCTGTCACTTTCAACCAAAAGAGTTGATTTATTTTACAACAAATGTCAACTTATAGTATATGTTTTAGACTGAGAATACCAAGGAAGACCCACACAACCTGTGTCCGGATTCTGATACCAGATGGGTTGGATTCCAGAGATTTACAAGGGGATTCGAATTAGAGGTCACTGGTTGTTCATATTTCTTGATTTGGGTCTCTTCCTACCATTGACCACCCATTGTTAGTGATGTTTTAGTCCTTCCTCCTCTGTCCCCAGGGAGATATAGAAATGTAACAAAGAGAGAAAAGGAGAATCAAAGAAATATAACAAAGAATTTTCTTTGATTAGAGAACTGAAGTTCTTTTCCTCTCTTTCCACTGTCAATATACATATCTTCACAAAACCACTTTAATCTCCCCAGGTCTTTGTTCTCATATTTGTATAAGAAGAGACCGTGATTCTGAGATTTCTGAAAGTAAATGAAGTTGTAAGGGAAAAGAATCATGAACCAGACTTAAAACAAAGGCATGGGTAATCCCACTATTGAGCATATATCTGGAAAAGACAAAAACTCTAATTCAAAATGATACATACACCCCAATGTTCATAGCAGCACTATTTACAATAGTCATGACATGGATGCAACCTAAATGTCCATCAACAGATGAATGGAGACACACACACACACACACACACACACACACACACAGACACACACACTGGAATATTACACAGCCATAAAAAAGAATGAAATAATGCCATTTGCAGCAACATGGATGGACCTAGAGATTATCATACTAAGTAAAGTAAGTCATACAGAGAAAGACAAACATCATATGATATCACTTATATGTGGAGTCAAAAAAATAATGCAAATGAATTTATTTACCAAACATAAATAGACTCACAGACATAGAAAACAAAACTATTGTTACCAAAGGGGAAAAGGAGGGATAAATTAGGAGTTTGGGATTAACAGATACACACTACCCTATATAAACAGCAAGATATATCTATATATCTATATCTATATCTATATATCTGAATCACTTTGCTGTACACCTGAAACTAACCCAACACTGTAAATCAACTATACTTTAATTTTTTAAAAACTTTGCTTTAAAAGAGGTGAATTTTATGGTATGTAAATTCTATCTCAATAAAGCTGTTAAATAAAACAAAACAAAACAAAGGCATGGGTACCAGTAAGAAAGAGATTTCCTGACCTGTAGTGAACTGAGGGGAGAGCAGTGAAAGATGGGAAAACTGGGCATGCCCTGGACACAGTCCCAGTGAAGGGGAAGACAGTGCTTCGGAGGAGGCAGTGAGTCAAATGATTCTTTGTGGGAGCCCACAGAACAGACCATCAGCCCCAGGCACAAGGCACTGCAGATTCATAAGGAGTGGTCCATAGACTGAAGGCTGTAAGGTTCACTTTCATGAATGCACCCAAGAAGTCTAGGTTTAATGTATCTGGTCATTTATGATACTCCTATAGTAAAACCCAGATGAAAGAACACAACTTTTCATAACAGGGAGGTGGAAGGGGAGGAGAGATACTTTTTGACAGAAGACGAAAATGAATACAACCCTGATTAAAATGAACAAGGTTCTTTAACTTACTGGAATAATTAGTTGACATTTGGTTATAAAATAAACCAACTTTATAGTGCTGATTTCTGCTCTTTCTACAACATTAATGTCCACAGAAAGGTTTTAATTCCAAGTGGAATGGGTTGTTGGTAGTATGTTAACAAGCTACTCAAGATTTAAAAACCAAAAAAACCAAAAAACATAACATGCACAAATTTAAATGCAGTAGTAAAAGGTCAGCCCTGAATTGTATATACAATGTATTTGTCAACATTTCCTTTTGAGATAATGTGATGCTAACTTTATTACCAAAACCTGCTTGACACCTGTTCTAGAGTGTTCTCTTGACTCAGGTAACAAACACATGAAGAGAAAATCTGTGTTTGTTTTTGTCTAATCTAGAGAAGCCAAGATGCACATTGTAATAATTTAAAAAGCATTAGCAATTCAATGACAGAGTTCAAGGGACTTCCATGTCAGGGAAGATAGAGTAGACATACTATTTCCTATTCTTCCTGCTAACTACAACTAAAAACCCTGGGCTTTACATATGACAGAAACATACGGAGACTCAGAAAGGTAGAGGGAAGAAGACAAATGAGCTGGGGGCCTTGGGACCCCAGGAACAACACAGTGGTAAGTGCCCTGGGTTTGTATCGTTTGGGGGTTTTTGAGTTTGTGTTTTGGCTTCCTGTATTCCAGCCAGAAGAAACTAGTAATCCAGAAATTTTAACAAGCACAGAGAAAAAGAAGTCCCAACAAAATTCTGCTTGCTTCAGCCAAAGGCCAGCAAAAGGGCAGCCTAACAAGACAGAAAATAACTGCTTTACTCCAGTCACTAAATAAATAAGTAAGTAAATAAATAAATAAATAAATTGTCATCAGCAAAGGCTGATGGGAGAGCCTAGAGGTCATGCCTGCCAGGTTGAACAAAACACCCCAAATACTCTTCTGGGGTGGCATCAGAAGACAGAGAAGATAGTCAAGACTTTTAAACCTACAGTCAAAGATTAGTGGGGAGCTGGAACTCCCCCATTTTGCTCAGTAGTGTTGGAGAAGCCAGCTAAGACAGAAAACTTAAGTAAGATTCAAAATATCATAACATAAAACCCCAAATGTCCAGGTTTCAAGCAAAAATTACTCATCAAACCAAGAACCAGGAAGATCCCAAATTGAATTAAAAAAATCAGTGGATGCCAACACTATGCCAACATAGATGTTAGAATCATAGGACAGAAGTTTTAAAGTAGCCACCATAGAAAGCAAGTAAGAGCACAGTGAAATGAAAAAATATAAAGTCTCAGCACAGAAATAGAAAGTCTTTCCAAAGAAAGAGAAGATATAAAGAAAAGCAAAATGGAAAATTTAAACCTGAAAAATACAATAACCAAAATAGAAAACCTCAATGGATGGGATGAAAATCAGAATAGACAGGATACATGAAAGGTAACTGAACTGAAAGATAAAGCAATATAAACTACTCAGTCTTAATGGAAAGAAACTAATTTAAAAAAATAAATGAACAGAGCCTCAGGAACCTGTGGGACTACAGAAATATTTACCATTGAATAATACCATTGGAATCCCAGAAGGATAGGAGAAAGAAAGGAGTATCAAAAAAGTATTTGAAGAAATAATGGCTGAAAACTTCCTAATTTGGCAAAAGACATAAACCTACAGATTCAAGATCTTGAGCAAATCCCAAGCAGGATAAAAAAAAATTATTTTAATTCACAGCAAGTGTATTAGTCTACTGAGGCTACTAAAACAGAATACCACACATTGAGTGGCTTGAACAACAAAAATTAATTTTCTCACAGTTTTGGATGCTAGAAATCTAATATCAAAGTGCTGGCAAGGTGCTTTTCCAGTGAAGCCTCCCTTTCTGGCTTGCAGACAGCTATCTTCTTACTGTGTCCTCATGTGGCCTTTCCTCTCTGCATGCATGGGGAGAGAAAGAGAGAGAGAGAGAGAGAGAGAGAGAGGGAGGGAGAGATCTCATGTCTCTTTCTCTTCTTAAAGGATACCAGTTCTATCAGATTAGGCCCCACCCTATAATCTCATTTGACCTTAATTACCTCCTTAAAGGCCCTGTCACCTTTGGAATTTGGGGGAGACGCTTCAGTCCGTAGCACCAAGAAACATCATAGTCAAATTTCTGAAAAGACAAAATAAAATCTTAAAAGAAGCAAGACAGAAATGACACCTAAAGGGAAAATTATTTGGATGATAATGGATTTCTCATCAACACCAATGGAAGCCAGAAGGAATTCCCACAACATTTTTCAAGTGTTAAAAAAAAAAGAAATGCCAGGCCAAAAGCTCATACACAGAGAAAAAAATCCTCCATAAGTAAAGGAGAAATTAAGACATTTCTCACATGGAAGAAAACTAATAGAATTTGTCTCCAGCAGTCCTACTGTAAAAGAATAGTTAAAGGAAGTTCTCTGAACAGAAGGGAAGTGATAAAAACAGGAACTTAGGGAAAATCAGAAAGGAAGAAAGAACATGGTAAGAAAAAGTATGGATAAATACAATAGATTTTCCTTCTCTTCAGTTTTTTAATTTACATTTGATGGTTAAAGCAAAAATTATAACACTGATGTGGTTTTCAATGTATGAACAGAAAGTATTTAAGACTATTTTATTATACATGAGGAAAGGTAAAGGGGCATAAATGAAGGCAAATTTTTCATACTTCACTCAAACTGGCAAAATGACAACATCAGTAGACTGTGATAAGTTGTGTCTATGAAACCATTTTTTGTTTTTAGAGCAACCACTAAAAAACTATACAAAGAAATACACTCAAAAACAATATAGATAAGCCAAAATTGAATTCTAGAAAATGTTCCAATAACCTACAGGAAGGCAGACAAAAAGAAAACCAAGAAACAAAACAAAACCAAAAAAACAAAGACAACAAACAGAAAAGAAAAAATAAAATGACAGGCTTAGGTCCCAATATATCAATAATTTCATTAAATGTAAATGGTCTAAATGCACAAATTAAGGGATAGAAATTATGCTATCTATAAGAAACTTACTTTAAGTATAACAATAAAGGCAGATTGAAAGTAAAAGTATGGAAAAAGATGCATCATGGAGACATTAATCAAAACAAAGATATTTACATGCAAAAAATGAAATTGGACCCTGTTGCTCAGACAAGAGTTACTCAAATGGATCAATATGTAAATGTAAGAGCTAAAACTATAAAAGTCTTAGAAGAAACTATAGGTGTAAATCTTCACGACTTTAGATTATGCAATGGTTTCCTAGATATACCACCTAAAGCACAAGCAATCAGAGAAAAAAAAGTTGAAATTCACCAAAACTAAAAATTGTTGGCTTCAAAGGACACTATCATGAAAGTGTAAAGACCACCCACAGAATGAAAGAAGATATCTGCAAATCACATATTTGATAAAACTGACAAAGAAAAAAGAGAGATGGTACAAATGACCAATATCAGGAATGAAATGGGATATCACTACAGAACTTACAGACATCAAAACATAGAGGAATGCTATGAACAACTCCCCACACACAAACTTGACTATATATATGAAATGGACCATTTCCTCAAAAAAGCATAATCTACCACGACTCACCCAATATGAAATAGATCATCTGAATAGCCTTATAGCTATTAAGGAAATTGAATTGTAATTTTAAAACTTCCAAAAAGAAATCTCCAGGTTCAGATCATTTCACTGGAGAAGTCTCTCAAATGTTTAAAGAAGAATTCACACTGATTCTATACAGTCTCTTCCAGAAAACAGAAGAGAAGGAACATTCCCCAACTCATTTTATGAAGCTAGTACAGTAAGTCCCCTACATACGAACCTTCAAGTTCCAAACTTTCAAAGATACGAACGTGCCTCCACATGTCCAATCACATAAGTTAGTTCACATGTCTGTAAGATTACCGTACTGTAAGACTAAAATTTCTTTTTTTTTTTTGATATTGGGGGTAGGAGTTTATTAATTAATTAATTTATTTTTGCTGTGTTGGGTCTTTGTTTTTGTGCGAGGGCTTTCTCTAGTTGTGGCAAGCGGGGGCCACTCTTCATCACAGTGCACAGGTCTCTCACTGTCACGGCCTCTCTTGTTGCGGAGCACAGGCTCCAGACGCGCAGGCTCAGTAGTTGTGGCTCACAGACCTAGTTGCTCCGCGGTATGTGGGATCCTCCCAGACCAGGGCTCGAACCCATGTCCCCTGCATTAGCAGGCAGATTCTCAACCACTGCACTACCAGGGAAGCCCCTTTTTTTTATTTTTTGTGTCTGTTTTTTATGTATTATTTGTGTGAAAATTATTATAAACCTAAGAGTACAGTACTATATAGCCGATTATGTTAGTTGGGTACCTAGGCTAACTTTGTTGGACTTACAATCAAATTGGACCTACGAATGTACTCTTGGAACGGAACTCATTTGTATGTAGGGGACTTACTGTATTACCTGGATACCAAACCATGATGAGGGAAAAAAGTCAACCCCAAAAGGAACAATTAGTGTTTGCCAGGCATTAAGGAGGAGTAGGGTTGGTGTGGCTAGAAAAGGGCAACATGAAGAAACTGTGGTCATGGAAATGTTTTGGTTTTGACTGTATCAATAAAAATATCCTGGTTGTCACTATGAAGAACAGTATGGAGGTTCCTTAAAAAACTAAAAATAGAGCTACCATATGATCCAGCAATCCCACTCCTGGGCAACTATCCAGAGAAAACCATAATTTGAAAAGATACATGCACCACAATGTTCATTGCAGCACTATTTACAAAGCCAAGACATGGAAGCAATCTAAATGCCCATCAATAGAGGAATGGATAAAGAAGATGGGGTACATATAGACAATGGAATATTACTCAGCCATAAAAAGAATGAAATAATGCCATTTGCAGCAACATGGATGGACCTAGAAATTATCGTACTAAGTGAAGTAAGTCAGACAGAGAAAAACAAATATCATATGATATCACTTATGTGTGGAATCTAAAAAGATGATTCAAATGAACCTATTTACAAAACAGAAACAGACTCACAGACTTTGAAAACAAACTTATGGTTACCAAAGGGGAAAGGTGGGGGAAAGGATAAATTAAGAGTTTGGGATTAACATATACACACTACTATATATAAAATAGATAATCACCAAGGACCTACTGTACAGCACAGGGAACTCTACTAGTATTCTGTAATAACCTATATGGGAAAAGAAACTGAAAAAGAATGAATATATGTATATGTATAACTGAATCACTTGCTGTACACCTGAAACTAACACAACATTGTAAATCAACTATACCTCAATATAAAATAAAAATTAAATTAAAAAAAATCCTGGTGTGATATGGTACTATAGCTTTGCAATATTTTACCATTGGGGGAAACTGGGGAAAGAGTACATTAAATTTCTTAAAACTGCATGTGAATCTACAAAATGAAAAAATTTAAAAAAGACACTGTTCATTAGTATAAACGCAGCCATCTGCTAACAACGATAGGAGTGTCTACAAAATGTATGCTTAGCTCTAGTTAAAAATGAAATAAAGGACAATGTGGATCTAAAATATACACATCTTTCTACAACTTAAATCTTGACAGTCCTGAGTATATTCTCAGCACAGATTTGAAATATCTGGATCCATAAGTTGTGAGTCCAACATTCACTTAAAATGGTTTAATTAAGTCTTAGACCACCTCTCTCTTCTTTTGTTAAATTATTAGAAGCAAAGCCTATTTTCTAAATGACCTGACATAAAAATACATGTGTAATATATATATTATCTGATTTCCCCATAATTAGAACAACCATGACAAACCTTTGACACAAACCTTTGACACAAACCTCATAATTACACATAATGGTAATAAGTCAAATGGGTTGACTGATGAGACCCTGTAAGGCGGAACCCCTGGGGAATAACAGACAGCAGTTTTCTCAAGTACTCCCCCTGCTTGATTCCTGGAAGCAGCCACAGGGAGAAGTCAGAGTAGAAGGGAAGCCACATTTCTCTCCACACCGTACTGTCTTAAGTACACCTCGCTTTAACCACCATCAAGCCTCCTCCTAACACTGAAACTCTAGCAGTAGTACACTAGCTAGTGTCTTCTGAGCACTTACTATGTGCTGGGCACTGTGCTAAGCATATATTTAATGTTAATAGTAATCACATGCACCAGATATTATATTATCTCCAATTTAAAGAAAAAGGAAGGAAGGAAGGAAGGAAGGAAGGAAGGGAGGGAGGAAGGAAAAAAGGGAGAAAAAAAAGGGAAGAAAAGGAAAGAACACCCAAGTGCAGAGATGTCGAAAAACTAGACCAAAGTCATATAGCCTAGTGGTAAAGCTGGAATTTGAACTAAGATCTGTCTGAATTTAAAGCTCAAGCCTTTAACCATTACTCCAGTGGTTCTCAACCTTTGCTGTACATTAGAATTGATGGTGAACTTTTAAAAAATCTTCATGCCAGGTAACACTCCACATAGTGAAATCAGAACGTCTGGAGTAGAAGCCAGCTTCAGTATGTTTTAAAAGATCACACGTGCATTCTAATGTGCTGGCCATTTGGGAACCACTTTACTATTAACTAGACTTTAGATTAAAACTCTGGCTGTCCAGGCACATCCCATTACCAACCTTCACCCACAAAGCTTTGCCTATTCTACCCTCAAACTCTTAAGTACACCCTGCTTCATTGAATGCCCTCATCCTGAATCTGGCCCCTGAGAAACTGCTTCGAATTTCTGGATTACCCAGGAGACTCAACTACACTAGGGTTTAGGCTAATGAAGGCTCAACACCTTTCCTCTCTGATGTAATGATTCAGACGGTGGCCTTGGATGCCTCAGCTCCAGAGCAATATAGAAATATAGACATCTGGGGGCCCTGAAGCTTTACAGTTGGAAGTCAACTTCATAGCAGACTTAGAAACAGCAGACCTCAATAGATGTGAGACCCCCTCCTGAGAAAGGAGTATAACAAATTAGAAAATATGAACAGGGTCCCCAACATATGAACCATTGACTTTCGTAAATAAAAACCTCAGCAATGGCTTGTAAAGACTGTCAGCGTGAATCGTGTAACAGTTAAGCTCATCATGCCGGCAGAAGAGACTTCGGATAAGAAAAATGAGGCACTGAAAGTAGAAAAAGCAAGGCCACACAGCTAGTAAGGTCAACAGATGTCACCTGGGCCATTAGTTTCTTTTTTCTTGTTCAACGTCTTCACAGACATTGCAAAACTGGGAAGACATGGGTAATTGCTGGGCACAAAAGTTGGTAGACAGAGAAAAGAAAAATAAAGATGGAAAGAGCTAATAAATTCCACGAATCCAAAAGCAAACAAAGTCAATGTGTATGGCCCAAAATAAGCTGCATATTTGAAAGAAATGGAATTTTGCTACCGCTCTGTCTGAATCCAAATTTGAGACCAAAGTCAACTGGGAGACACACAGAACACAAATGCGTTCTGATTGTTCTTGCCTGTCTCTCATCCCCCGCAGGGGCAGTTGAATTCATCAGCTTGTTAACAGTGGCTTGGAGAAATGTGATATCTTGAAAATTTCCAGAAGAGTGTTTGCAATTGTCCCTTCACAAATTACCCTAGAAGCCATTTCATACTGGGTTTATGCTCTGGTTTTCTTTGTCCAATTTAGTGACCATGTGTCCCTTTTAACATTTTTCAGAATATCACTCTTGACACTTTTTCCTTTACATTTAGACAACGATAAAGTCCTGAAAAGATGTCTGCCTCCCAAGAACTGGATTTGACTGGGCTGGTGTGAGAGAAGGAAACTGTTTCCTTCATGCAGCTGGTATGTGGATGGTGAGGAGGGTGACAGTGGGAGGGTCAGAACTCACTACCAACCAACCTCTGGCAATGCTTCTTCAAGGCTAAGGCTGGGAAATCCTGCTTCTGAAGCAGGTCTCAGGCACACATCTGCTCTTCTCAAGCAACCTTCAGGCCCACCAAGTGACAAAGAGACAAAGGTGCACTAATCCAGTGTGCTCATGAAGGAAGCATTAACCCCACACCAGTCCCTTTAGCTGTGCCTTCATAGAGTACTTACTATCTACTTAAAATATGGCCACTTTCTATAGAGCAGAAGGAAGAAATGTTCATAATGAACATAACACGATGCTTTGTTCTCAAGTCTCAATATCACTCTACAGAGTTAGTAAATGTAACCAGTATAGTTCAGCCAATAAATCCACTTATTCTGAAATAAGTAGACATTTCAGTAGAAGGTATACACATGCATCCTGAAAAGTGAAACCAACACATAATAGCTATCTATTGCTGCATAAGAAATTATCCCAAAACACAGTAAATTAAAATAACAAGTATTTATTATCTCATTGTGTCTAAAGGTCATGAATCACGGCACAGGTCAGCAGGGTGCATCTGTCTCAGGGTCTCACCAGGCTGCACCAGCTGGGTCTACAGTCTTTTCACACCTTAACTGGGGGAGGATCTGAGACCAAGCTCACTGACAAGAGGCCTGTTGGCAGGCCTCATGGTCTTGATGTCTGTTGGCTGGACACACAAGTTCCTTGCCACATGGGCCTCTCCATGAGGTTACTCATAGTACAGCAGCTTATTTTCCCCAGAGCAAGGGCTGCAAGAAGGAGCAAAAGAGGGAAGAGCAATATGGAAGTCACAGTGTTTTATAATCTAATCTGAGGTGACAAACCCATCATGTTTTTTCCTATTCTATTCATAGAAGCCATTAAGACCAGCCCAGACTCAAAGGGAGAGGACTTTCATAAGGGCATGAACACTCACAGGCAGGAATCATTGGGGCCATTTTAGAGGCTGCCTATCACACAACACAATTCCTTCTCCCCATATTAAATAATACTGAGGTGGGGCATGCTTCCCCTACATTAAACAACACCTAGAACAAACAAATATTACTTAGAGGCTTGCACCAGGAAACACCTGCTCCTGGAAGGTAAGAATGTAAACTAAGATAGCTTACTCAGCAAGACTAAAATCTTGCTCATCAAGGTGTCTTCAAGACCCTCACCTCACTGTGCCCACTAGTCCAGAGCTATTAGGTCATAGACTCCGCCCAATCACAAATAGTTTCGTACTTGGCAAGACTGACCTTAAAATCACCCAGCCCATATCCTAAAATGCTTATAAACGTCCTCCCCTAATTTCATGTTTTCAGACAGCTCTAAGACTTTACAAAGGTGGTCATCTCTCTTACTTCATTCAGTAGGTTTAGTAAGAGCTTTGCATGACCAACAGATTTTTCTGTGGGTCTTCTGAGATGTCAAGAGTAGACAACTTCAAGCATAAGAGTGATTATTTCAGTTTCTTATTACCCATGAAATGTTGACCTACTGTGACTGTAGAATGACAAATTATTTTAATCAAATTCTTCTTGAAAGAAAAAGGAAGTAAAATTATAATTAACCTCTTCAAGAAAAGGTACTGTGGCTTGCTATACATTCAACTGTTAAAGCTAGCTCATCTTACTTAGGAGTATACACTGGATACTTTATGGCTAGCAAAAAGTCCAAACTAATGTTCATATTTTCTTCACATCATTCTGTTCTTTCCTAATTCTTTATCAGTGTTGGGGATTTTGCTGCCCTTCCCTACCAACCCGAGAACAGGGAAGTTGTAGAATTTCTGAACTCTCACTTTTTCCACACAGGCAAAAATTTCACTAGATCCATACAAAATAAAATTCTCTCACATTTCAAAATCTTAACTCGGTGTTTCAGTGTTTTTAAGCTATTGTAATATTAATATATTTAGAATCCTTCCTGACATTTTTAAAATGAAATTTAAAGCACCAAGCTCTCTATTCTGTATCCAGTGTCAGAAGCAAACACCCCTGTGACTCACAGCACTTATCTCCAAGGCTCTTAATTAAAATGAAAGTGTTTTGTGGGGTGGGATGTTTTGTTTTTGTTGGTAGCTGATGAAAATTAATGGTGTTATTCATGTGGAAATTATAGTTGATACTTAGAATTCTCACATGACTGTGTAACCCAAAACACAAAATAATTTGATGTCCTTCAGATTGCATCTTGTATTTAGATTTGTTTCAGGATATTCATCTTTACTTAACAGCAGGTTTTCCTCTACTCTGAGCTGCAGTGTTTAGTGGTAATGATGGAGAAACTATTTTTAATATTTAAGAAAGTCATCCTTACATGCACTATTTATCTTGTAATTATGATTAATGATGTTAATCTGATGTCCAATTGAATTTATGAATTTTAAAGTTTGGTTTTACTGTTTAAACAGCCACATAGGCCACCTTGCTAAAATAGCACCCACACAATTAGCCATGGGGAATTGAGAATTTTACCTTATCTGTAGATGATCAAGCATTCAATAGGTTAAAAAAAATTACACATTCCAAATTTTTAACTTTTAAAATATATGTAGATAGGTGGAAACCTGGTTCTTTATCTCAAAGTGGGGACTTTTGTTTAAATAACCATATACCAAAGAAAGGTTTCATTTCGTTAGAGTAAATTTAGACCTTCCTAAGATAATTTCCCTTTCATTTGAGATCAAAACCATGCTCTTAAAGCTCAGAATACAAACCCATTGAGAATTTGGGACCTAGCCAACACTTTTAATGAAAATCACTATATTTTCTCAAGTTCTAGGGTATTTTAGTCCTTGCATTCTAATGAGTAATTGGTACCACTACCAACCCATTAATCACATATATGGCTGCTTTAATAAGTAATTTTTCCATGAATATAGCTTAAAGACTATGATTGAAATGAAAATGCCCCTGATTTATCAGCTTATTGATATTCTTGATGAATTAATTCAAGCCCCATGTCTTCATGTATTTGGGATTGGTTTCACAAAATAAATTATATCATTTTTCATAAATGTTTGTACTTTTTTATGTCCAATATTCAATCTGATCAAGCATTACAGTGTGAAATATTAAGATCCAGTGAAAAGTCTGATGTCAACATGTAACAGAATAAATCATTTTAAAAGTCTACTTTTTTTTTTTTTTTTTTTGCGGTACGCGGGCCTCTCACTGTTGTGGCCTCTCCCGTTGCGGAGCACAGGCTCCGGACGCGCAGGCCCAGTGGCCCATGGCTCACGGGCCCAGCCGCTCCGCGGCATGTGGGATCTTCCCGGGCTGGGGCACAAATCCGTGTCCCCTGCATCGGCAGGCGGACAAAAGTCTAAATCTTTATTTTTACGTGAATCGCTGTAGATTTACAAATATGCCTCTAGACAGTGTGTTACATAGATATTTAATGTCTGCATGTGTATAATTCCTTCAACTACAGAAAACCTGCCCCACCAGCCTTCAATCATCCTGGTTTCCATCTGAGGAATTTGATAATCAAAAGAACAAAATCAAGTTCTAAGCCTATTTCTTTCTAGAACTGAGGTTCTAAAAGACAAAAACTCTTCTTTTTTTTCTCTGCAAGCTGATATTTATCTGCCTAACCACCACCACCAGGAGGAGAAGGAATTAGTTTAGAAATGACCAACTTTCCATTACAATTTCTTCCAGTGCCAACTTCCCAAATGTATTTACCTGTCCAAACCATAATTCTGAATCTAAATCACTATTTTTAATCTAATGACTTTTAAATTCATTTTAAAATTCAAAGTAGTAAAATTTTGAGGAAAAAGGATTGGACAATCAGGGCTTCCCTGGTGGCGCAGTGGTTGAGAGTCCGCCTGCCGATGCAGGGGAAATGGGTTCGTGCCCCGGTCCGGGAGGATCCCACATGCCACGGAGCAGCTAGGCCCATGAGCCATGGCCGCTGAGCCTGTGCGTCCGGAGCCTGTGCTCCACAACGGGAGAGCACAGTGAGAGGCCCGCGTACCACACACACACAAAAAAGGTTTGGACAATCAAAAAAGTGCATGCTATAAGTAGTAAAATCCTCCCTAGCACACTCCCTTCTCCTTTCCCTTTCCATGGTGGTAGTCAACTTTATTTGTTTTTAAAGCTTTCAGACATTTTGAAATTCATTTTGAAATTTTATATACATATATATATGCAGCATTTTTAGTACTAGCAAAAGATTGGGGAAAAGCTTAATATCCATTACTCGGAGACTAATACATGATTCATCCATATAATAAAATTCTCTGAGGCCACAAGAGACAAGTCAGGAAACTTTTATGTATAAATAAGGCAAGGTCTCAAATATACTGTCAAATGAAAAAAGCAAGGTACAGAACGCTGTGTAAAGTATGCATCCATTTTTTAAAAATGTATGAAAGGGGCTTCCCTGGTGGCACAGTGGTTGAGAGTCCGCCTGCCGATGCAGGGGACACGGGTTCGTGCCCGGTCGGGGAAGATGCCACATGCCGCAGAGTGGCTGGGCCCGTGAGCCATGGCCTCTGAGCCTGCGCGTCCGGAGCCTGTGCTCCGCAACCGGAGAGGCCACAACAGTGAGAGGCCCGCATACCGCAAAAAAAAAAAAAGTATGAAAATATTTCTGAAAAGATTAAAAAGATAAAACAAACTTGATAACCTTCAGGAAAAGGAATCAAGTGTCTGAGACAGAGACAGGAAAGAGTCTCAACACAGATAAGCTTTTGTACATTTTTAATTTAAATAATAATTTAAATAAGTAAATAAAATTTATAATAAAATTCAAATTTTAATTAATAAACAAGCACATTTTAATTGTAAAAAATGTAAGTTCTGTCTTATGGCTTGTTTTTTACATTAATGGAATTCCACTATATGGATTATTCTGCAATATGCTTTTTGTCACTTAACATTTCTTATAGATTTTTCCTTTTCAATACTTAGGAGACTACTGAATTCTTTTTCAAAGTTACATATTATTCCAACACAGATAAACCAAAGTTTATTTTTAAATTCTTCTATTAATATACTAAATCACTGGGTTGAGGGCCAGTCAATAAATGCTTCATGGCCCAATTTAATTAAGCTCTCTTAATTAACACTTCCTTTGGTCTATTAGTAGACAATAAATATAAAAAACAAATATGTTCAACCTTACTAATAATCAAACAAATGAAAATTAAAATAGCAATGGGAGGAATTCATTGCTTGCAAAAAAATTCATTGCTTGTGAATAACAGGGCATCATCTTACATTTCTAGTAAGATATAAAATGGTACAGTTTGAAAAGTAATTTGGTAATTTGATTGAAAGCATGAACATGCATATATTTTTCTTTCTTAAAATTAATTTTCTTAATTCCATGTCCATGAATTATTTTTAATTAAGCAATTGGACAAATTAGCCAAAATAAATGTGCAGTTTTTATTACATCGTTTTCATGAGAGTAAAAAAAAAAATGAAGACAATGAGAATATCTAATCATAACAAGTGATCAGTTAATTTATTATGATATGTCCATACAATAAAATACATTAAGCCATTTAAAACAAAGCTGTGGAGGATTATTTATTGAAATTGTTAAAAGAAAATCTGATTGCAAACAGTATATAAATCATCTCATTCTGAGAAAACAATATATTTGAATAGAAAAATATCCTGAAGGAATATATACCCCAAACATTAAACAGCAATTTTTGCCCAGGATTGGAAGCACAGGTAATCTTTTATTACTTTCCTAATAAATATTTTATAATTTTTCTGAAATCAGCATGCAACACTTGTAATATACCACTAACATGTATTATAAAGAAGTAAAACAAGCTTCAGTAATTGTTTAGTCATCAAACTCTATCTACTGTAAGCTGGAACATATCAAAGACCAAAGCATAGAAATAATGGATTTGATAACCTTCTACAATTGCATTTTAAGACCTAAAACTTGCAACTTTTTGTGTATGGTGCCCTTGGTTGAAAAACATTGTTTAAAATTATAACCACATCCAATAAAGATGTTAAAAATATATATATATAGCCACTAAAAGGTACAAACTTTCAGTTACAAGACTAAGTTCTGGGGATCTAATGTACAGTACAGTGATTATAGTTAATTATACTGTATTACAGACTTAAAGTTGTTAACAGAGTAGATCTTAAATGTTCACAGCACGAAAAGAAAATGGTTATTATGTGACATGATGGAGGTGTTAGATACAGTAGTAATCATTTTTGCAATATATAAATGTATCAAATCAACACATTTTTCACCTTAAATGTATACAATGTTATATGTCAATTATACCTCTATAAAGCTGGAAAAAATAAAGTAAAATAAAGCTGCAGTTGGGGAGTGGACAAACAATGAATCCACCTCTAAGAATTAGACTCAGTAGTCATTACTATTCTCCTTGATGTATATAAATGACAAGACCTATTTTCTTGAAATAATCTGTAATTGATCTGGCAAAAGTAGAAAGCAACTCTTAGAACTTCAGAATATCAGATATGCACAGCTAGTACCATGGAAAAAAATGTCTGAATGAGTAAGAAGAAAGTGGGCAATACTGAAGGAAGAACTCTATGTGTGAGGCTTACCCCTAAGTAACCAGTATGACACTCTTTGTAAATATTCTTTGATGCTCTGTGAAGTCTTTTATACGAACCCCCTGCACCCCAACCTCACCCTAATAGTGCTCAGAACAGAGCATTTATCGCACCATGTTATTACTTGTGTAAACACATTTCTCCCCATGGACTGCATGTGGAGTCTGTGAAGAGGCCCCGTGACGTGGCTTTGTGCGAAATATTCTCTGAAGGCTTTGTTTTTGCTGTCTAGTTATACTGTTTTTATGTGGGGCCTTAGACAGATTGACAAATCATGTCCCCAGCTGGAATCTTCCCTTTACAATACATTTTTCAGGGAAAAACTGTAACATACAAACAGTATAGATCATAGGATCAGTAGGATACCAATTTCTTTAAAGAGCATAGATAGTCTCTACAAAAGGACACCTTGCTGTTCAAGTCTGATCTGTTAGGGGGAGTTTACACAGCAGTTTCTAATAACAAGGCATTCTAAGTTATCCAAAATCTATTTAGCAGCAGCAGTTTGGTTAGTGGAATTATCAGGAAATGTATCCAAATCTATTGGTCTCTAGAGTTCAAATAGCGAACATTCAAAATTTAATTAAATATTGGATGTTATATCTTCATCATAAACGTTCAAGATGCAATTTCAGTAGATGAGGTGATTTTTACTTTCTTCTCTATTCCCTCTAGATTCTAGAAATTTTCTAAATCAAACTTGAGTGTTTCATTTTCTAAGAAAAGATTTTGAGTAGTGACATTTCAATATTTCTTTAAGGGGAAAAGATCTAAGTCAGTTCAATGTGAATTGTCTGACTGACCATTGGAGTGTTCCTCATTCTACATAAAAAGTATCACACAGTGAGAGGCATCTTCTTGATCAAAATAAGCTTTGCAATCATCTGAATGAGAAAGATACATTCTAAGAAATGTGTTTTCTAACTGCCCCAAACAATTCTGCACAACTCTAAATAAAATTCATCATCTTCTTTACTTACTATATTAAAGCCAATAAATTTTTGAAATAAAAAAATCATCTGTAATGAAATAGGAAGGAAAATTATTTTTCTCATAACGACTATGTTTTTTAGTCAGGTCACTGTGAATTCAATAAAACCAATCTATTTTTGCTTCGTCTGCCTTGTTGAGATCAATTCTTCAATTGCAAAAGCAATAAAAAAGTTTGAAATGTCCGAATTAAAATCAATATAATTTATTCCAGAATCCACTCCCATTTTCTTGAAATGATGTACCTAAGGTCTTTGGAGAATCCCTGCATGCCCATTGATATGAGTGTAAAAATAAAGCATATCCTAAATAGAGCGAAGTAAATACAACAGTAGCAGCAAAAATAATGAGACACTTATTGTCTGTGGTATGTGGGGTATTATGAGAGGCAATAGAAATGCAAATGCCTGAGATATGAATGTGTAAGACATGAATCCTATGTCTCAAAAGCTTATGCTCATGTATAGGTCAGATGAAGTCTTTGTACAAAAATATATCATTTGGGGCTTAGGGCAGATTATTACGATAATGATCCCATAATGAGTCACATTCCCTGTGCCCATGCTCCACTGTCATTCCTTCTATCAAGAGGCCAAGTCTATTCAGCTATTCAGTTGAATTTTGGCAAGTCTTGTGCCTTTCTTTAACCAGTAGAAATGGCAAATGTGACTTTATGCATGTTCCAGTCTGTGTCTTAAAAGGCCTTGCAGCTCCTGCTCTCACCCTTTTAAGCTCTGAGATCACCATACCTGAATAAATGAAAGAATATAAGATGAAAGAATGTGTACAGAAAGAGGCTCAGGCACCCCAGCCGCCACAAGGGAGCCACCCAGACCACGCACAGAAAACAGAACTGCCTGATCACCCACCAATCCAGATGAAGAATACATGGGTTTTGATTTCAGCTACTTTGTTTTGAGGGTAGTTTTTTTAGGCAGCAATAAGTAAAGTACTGCTTCAGCTATTTATTCATCCAACCAATATGTATGGAGTGCAAACTATATGCCAATCACCAGCACTGGACAAACAGGTGAACATCAACAATGGTCCCTTTTTCCAAGGAGTTTATGTTCTAGTACTTGAGCGTAGGGAAGGGAAAGACCAATGATTTAAAAATAGTAAAATAAATAATAATTTTACATATAAAGAGACGATGGCTGTGAGAAAAACAAAGCATGATAAACAGATGGAGAGTGACCAAGGTGGGCAGGGGAACAAAGAAGATGGTCAGAGAAGGCTTCTCAGGTTTGATGATGTTTAATCAGAAACCTGAATGTTGAGAAGAAGCAAGCCAGGCAAAAAAAAAAGTGAGGGAACAGCTTTCTATCAATAAATGCTATCTATCAGCACACATGGGATCAGGCTTCCATGCTTGGGGAACATCAAGGTCAGGGGCAGGAGGGCAATGACTACTGGTGGGTGGCTGAAGTTGAGTTCCGAGAAACAGGTGCTGAAAAGACCTTGTGGGACCTTGTGCACCATAGGAAGGTCTGTTATATTTGAAGTAGTGAGGATTTTCTTCACTTTTAACATTTAGTTATGCAGAGACACAAATATCCATTGCTATAAAATGATTCAACCAACACAGCAACAGACTCTCCTCTTTACCCCTAATAAGGCCAGCCCACTGTAACGGCCATTTTGCCCCCTGATTTAAAAATAAAATCTAGGGGGACTTCCCTGGTGGCACAGTGGTTAAGACTCCACGCTCCCAGAAAAGGGAACCCTGTTGCACTGTTGGTGGGAATGTAAATTGATACAGCCACTATGGAGAACAGTATGGAGGTTCCTTAAAAAACTAAAAACATAACTACCACACGACCCAGCAATCCCACTACTGGGCATATACCCTGAAAAAACCATAATTCAGACAGAGTCATGTACCACAATGTTCACTGCAGCTCTATTGACAATAGCCAGGACATGGAAGCAACCTAAGTGTCCCTCAACAGATGAATGGATAAAGAAGATGTGGCACATATATACAATGGAATATTACTTAGCCATAAAAAGAAATGTGTAGTGAGGTGGATGGACCTAGAGTCTGTCATACAGAGTGAAGTAAGTCAGAAAGAGAAAACCAAATACATATATATGGAATCTAAAAAAAAAAAACCAAAAAAAAAAACGGTTCTGAAGAACCTAGGGACAGGACAGGAATAAAGACACAGACGTAGAGAATGGACTTGAGGACACGGGAGGAGGAAGGGTAAGCTGTGACGAAGTGAGAGGGTGGCATTGACATATATACACTACCAAATGTAAAATAGATAGCTAGAGGGAAGCAGCCGCATAGCACAGGGAGATCAGCTCGGTGCTTTGTGACCACCTAGAGGGGTGGGATAGGGAGGGTGGGAGGGAGGCTCAAGTGGGAGGGGATGTGGGGATATATGTATACATATAGCTGATTCACTTTATTATATAGCAGAAACTAACAAAACATTGTAAAGCAATTATACTCCAATAAAGATGTTTAAAAAAAAGACTCCACGCTCCCAATGCAGGGGACCCAGGTTTGATCCCTGGTCAGGGAACTAGATCCCACATGCATGCCGTAAGTAAGAGCTCACATGCCGCAACTAAGGAGCCTGACTGCTGCAACTAAGACCCGGTGCAACCAAATAAATAAATAAATAATGAAAATAAAATCTGGGACTATTCTGGAGGCCCAGTGGTTGACTCTGTGCTTCCACCGCAGGGGGCACAGGTTCGATCCCTGGTCAGAAAACTAAGATCCCGTGTGCCGCACAGCAGGGCCAAAAAATAAAAACAAAATCTGTATTATTTGAGCTTTAGAAATTGTCTATTGCATGGATTCACACTTGATAAGCAAAAATTCACTGCTGGGAGGCATGTCTTCAAAGTAGCTTGTTTTTACCCCAGGAATCCCTGACACTGGAGGGAAAATTTGGGTCCAAAGATTAGGAGCTTAGAAAGCAAGTATTGTGAGGACAGCTCTAAAATTGAAGAAGCTGTCACCTGGTCAGAAACTCAGAGGGAAAGCTCAGCCAAGCAACAAAAGCCTTTTCAGGGCTCTTCACACCATGCAGTTGAAACACTGGTTGATTTTATAGCTAATAAGGCATTAAACTGAATCTCTTAAGCTTTCCATATTGAAAATAATTGTAAATTGAATTTGCTAAAACAATAACTTAAAGAGGCAAGACTTGAATGTTGTCGGAGCAAATCAAACGATGATGTGGAATTTAAAGGGCCACTGAAACAAGTGTCTTCAAGTACTTTATTGATCTGCCAGAAGCAGCTGCTGTGAACCCTGACCTTTGCTTGGCAAGTGGAATTATTGTGCATTGATTATTCATCATGGAGTCAGGCTATCAGACTCCAGCTCCAGGTGGGCTGGTCATTTACATTTCAACACTTTGACTCAATAGAAATAATGTGCCTTGGAAGGAAGAGAGAGATAGCACTCCCCTGGGCTCAGGGGCTTCATTCCATGGCTTGTAAAAGCAACACTCCAATCTCTCTGCCTTCCTCTTTGCATGGTGTTCCGCAGACCTGGGTGTCTGCCTCCAGATATGCACTTTGCATAAGGATACCAGTCACACTGAATTAGAGCCCTCCGGTTGGTCTCATTTTAACTTGATTATCTCTGCAAGGACTCTATTTCCAAATAAGGTACTAGGGGTTAGGATGCCAGCAAAAGAATTTGGGGGGAGGGGAGACACAATTCAAGCCCTAACAGTGATAGTCCAAAAGGGTAGGGAATGGTTTAGTATTCTCAGTCTTGGCTGTGCCTCATCACCTCCTGGCAAGCTTTGAAAAATAGCTATGCCTGGTTCCCACTTTCAATGGCTTTGATTTAATTGGTCTGGGTTAGGGGCCCAAGCATAAGTATAGCAAAGAAGCATCTTAGGTGGTTCTAAAGTGCAGCCAGGATTGAAAACTATTCACTAAATATCTCGTTCAGTAGAATATTTAAGAATAGGGTACACTCTTTCAGTATGGAAACTCAAAAATAGATCAATTATTTTAAGCACCATGAGGGCAGAGACTATCTGCTCTGATCACCAACACATCCCTAGGACTTACCAATGTCTAGCCTGTGGTGGCTGTCCCATTAATATTAATGCAAGAATGCATACTTGAATAAATTCAATATATTCACTGAGTAACTATTATATGTTAAGCATTACAGTGAGCATTGAAGAAATGTAAATATTTTTTGAGTAATTTAATGAGTGAATGAAGGAATAAGATTATAACCAACATTCTCTTCCGGTCTACTTATAAGATGAAATGGGGTGTGACAGTATAGGAATCAGTATTTTGAGTATGCTGGAACAAATCCACTCTAACAAAAATATTTATTTTAAATCAACTAAACAGCCTGCCTTTTGCCTGGAAAATTTTGTGGGGTTTTGTTTTCTTTCCTTTTTCTTTTCGTAACGGCTCTTACACAACTAGACCTTGGGGCCATCCTCTTTTACTGAGCATATAAATGCTTATGTAACAGGTGATGGACTCTTTATTGACACATTTCAGTATCACTGCATAATGTTTAAGAGTTGGCACTACTCCGTAGGAGAGAAAGACAGTATGCACACACAAAATTATCATAAGAAATTCTTGCATTCAAAATAATACCATTCAGATGCCATTGCCAATGGAGTAATACAATCTAAGATATAGATATCAGGGTTTATCCTTCACAGCATTAGTCAGAGATCAACTAGAATAAAGAGATGAGTAATTAATTATCTGTTGAATCTGATCAGTTTTGATAACTAGACTGGACAGTAGTTTTAGCCCAGTGAAAAAGCTTCTTTAGCTTTTTTGTTTTTTTAATAGCTCTAGGAATTATGGTGAACTTAATTCACTTGTTTGTTTATCCACCCATCCAACCAGGTCTGCTATTAACCCATATGATAGCTCCTATGGAAGTTGCAAAAAGGAGTCCTCCTTGGTAAACAGGTTATAAAATAGCTGCCCCTCCTTAGGGCTGCTACATATCTACATCAGGGTATACACCATGGCAAGCTGGATTTTAGTGCACTGCCTCTTAGCTAGATGTTTTTGTGTATGAAGCTAATCATCATATAAAGAAGCCCTGAATCTAACAAACATCTATGAAGGACCTACCATGTGCCAGGACTGGGCTGGGCTCTGGAGACACAAAAATGACTGAGATACGGCCCTGTCCCTCTAGAAGTCCACAGTCCACTCGGGCAGACCCAAACCAAATGAATAACTTAGGATAATGTAAACAGTGAGGGCAAGAGTCCTCTTGAGGAATACAACCAAGGCCTCATAGAGGAGGGAATATTGGAAATGGGTCCTCAAAGATGAGTAGGAGTTTATCACAGGAAAAACTAACAAACAAACAAAAAACAAAAGCAGAGAGTGAATAGTAAATGCCAGTGTGTGATCACAGTAAGATATAATCAGGGGAAACCAAACAGTCCTAGAGAGCCAGGAAAAAAAATTGCGTGTGATGGGAATATTCGTAAAACTAGTTGGGAAATGTACATTGGCAATAGACAACTCAGATTAGCTGGATAATAGTTAAAGATGGTTCTATTCATTTAAGAGAGGGGAAACGATCTGGGTAACTAGAGTAATGTTAGGAAGCAAGGAGGCTTAAGCAAACCAGCACTGGGAGAAAATGCACTTGTTTATCTCTGAAAACAGGAAATTTCCACTATCACATGGCTTCTGCGCTTTACGCCACGTTTTTGAATTACTTGGATTATTAGATGAATGGATTTTCAAATGTCTCATGTTGTATTTCATTTAAACTATGTTTTCACTAAAAAGAAACTGAGGCATCAACCCAGAGTTGTGAAGCCATTTTGGTTTTAATTTTTAAATTCAAGGTACAGGATAATTTTCCAGTATTCTTTCTTTTGCAAATAAAGAAACTAAAACTGTGACTTCTGTCAGCATTGCTGATGGGGTAAAGATGCTGTTAATCCTGGGGTATGCATTGCTTTGCCCTGAAGCCAGCAAATACTTTTCAATAAAGCTGGCATACACCCCTCTGAGTCTTTGGCTGATAACCATCTTTTGTCTTCTTCCCTGTTTGACCTCTGCACAGCCGTAAAAGGTTGTAATAATTAACAAACCCAGTTTATGGTTAGTATCAATTTGACATTACGTGGTATCATAACAATTTGTGACTGCCCAGTTTCTATGAAATTTCAAATTTGATCACTTTTCAGTAAGGTTGTCAGTCTACATTCTTTTTCCTTTTTCAGTTGCTTATATTTTCCTAGTGCCTTCAGGCTCTGTAAGTTCCTACTCAGCTAAAAAAACATGGAATTTAATTTGAATAATCCAGTGGAGTTTAACTATAAATTATTCTGTGTTATATTCAAAGGCTAGAGATTTTGAAATTGATCATATCAGCAATGTGTGGCTCTAATTGCATTAGGTTATTTGATAATGTTCTAACATAACAATTTTCGAAGAGTGTTGCTTGAAAGATATTTCTTTGGAATGAATGGAAGCATGAAGCACTGAACGCAAAAGCAAAAGGAAACTGTCAGATTTTAAATCAGTTATGGACATACATAGGGCCAAATTAATTGCCTTGTCATACTATATAATTGACATATATCACGGCAACTCTATGGATTGGGAGACTTTGAGCATTAATCATTTTTTACCATAATTCTGCTTTGCCGTATAAAAATATTTGCACAACATTTTGTGAACTCCTTGAGGGTAAATTAAACAGGGCTCACCTTTGCATCTCCAGCATTTGGTCTATGTCCAGTACATACTAGGTATTCAAAACACATTTAACAAGCAAATGAACAATAGTGATAACCTCTTCCTATATACCAAACTCTATGCAGAATGTTTTCTGTGAATTTGCTCATTAATTCTTCACAATAACACCATGAAGTCATTACCATTGTTAATTTAACAGATGATAAACAGAAGCTTAGAAAGGTCACACAGCCAGTAAATGATAAAGAATGGGTCTTGGTAGCTCTAAACTCCCCATTCTTAACTGCTATGTTATACTAGATGAGTGCTTAGAGAGTTTAAGCAAATAGTAACTGGCCTGTGTGAATATTCATTTGTATAGTGTGATCATAGCATCAACACGGCCATGGGAATCCATCTAGGAAGTAAACTTCTCTTCTATCATACTCACGATACCCTGACGCTGAATGTGGGGTATGGGGGGGAGTGGTCGCCTACACCAATTCTCTGCAACACCAGCTGTATGCCCTACAATTCAATTCAATTTGATACTAATCGGAGTTAGTGTAGATCCCACAGGTTAAAGGATAGAAAACAAGAAAAAAAGAGGAAAAGAAAAGAAAAGAAAGGGGAGGAAAGGAAGAGAGAAAAATATCCCAGGGTCATGTTGAGGTCTAAATGAGATACAGTTATAAAAGTACTTTGAGATACAGAAAGCAAATACGCAAGGTACAACCACATAATAGTACTGGTACATATCAGTAAGCCTCGGGAATGAAATGTCAATACCAGTGGAGAAAACTACTGTAAATAAGGCACTATAAAGCAAAGCAAATTAAACAGAATGACTTGACTGGTTACCTTCTGAAATTACAGGCAAAATGCATTTTTGTAACCCAGTCAGCGACACAGCTACAAGATCTTGTCTCTCCTTTAAGTGCAGAGGATGAATGTGCTTTAACTGGGGAAAAGTCCTCCTGCAGCCTCGTTCACAGCACAAAATGATAGCACAGAGATCCTGGCCTGAATCCACTGGCATCAAACAGATTTAAGCATTCCAGTGTCACAAATAGCCCAGGAAGGCATTTATTCCACCAGATTTACCAGGCAGTTCATACAGCATTGCACCACCCTAAAATAGCCCTCCTATTTCCTCTCTACCATTCATAACAAAGAAAAGAAACAATCAGGTTTCAAAGAGTCACTTGGAGATACAGTCGGTGACTACAGGTGAATGAATATATTTCACACAAAATGATTTACCACTTACAGCAGAGATTCATTCAACATGGAGAAAATGGGATAGTTGGAAGCAGTAAGTGCTAAAAAACAAAAACAAAAAAAGCAGCCCTAGAAGGACACGGGTGGCAGGCTTTGTACCTAGTGTTCTAAGCAAGATTCCAGGAATGACCCTAAAACTGTGGGAAGATTCACCAAGGTACTTTAAGTGCCTTGAGAAAAGGGGTCTGAAAAATCCATTTTGTTCTTTAAGCCACTGTTTAAAAGCCACTTCATCAGAAGTCTTTTGATCTTCAGCGTAGACTAGGTTCTCTGAATACACTATCAAGAGCACTCTGTTCCTCTACCTCAAAGCCTTTGTAGTAATTTTAACTTTTTGAATTTTTTGTTATAACAAATTTAAAAATACTCAAGAATATTTTCCCATATACTCAGCACTCAGATTCAACAATTTAATTTTACCACATTGCTTTATCTACTCCTTTCTGTCTCCTTCTTCTTTTATGTTGGTGAAATATTTATTTTTATTTTCTTTATTAAAGTATAGGAAATATACAATATTAAAAGAGTTACAGGTATACAATATAGCAATTCACAATTGTAAAGGCCATACTCCATTTATAGTTATTATAAAATATTGGTTATATTCCCCGTGTTGTACAATATATCCTTGTAGCTTATTTTACACATAATAGTTTGTGACTCTTAATCCCCTACCCCTATGTTGCCCCTCCCTGCTTCCCTCTAACCACTAGTTTGTTCTAGGGTATCTGTGAGTCTGTTTCTTTTTTGTTATATTCACTAGTTTGTCTTATTTTCTAGATTTTACATACAAGTGATATCATACATTATTTGTCTTTGACTTATTTCACTTAGCATGATCCATGTTGCTGCAAATTACAAATTTTCATTCTTTTGATGGCTGAGTAGTATTCCATTGTGTGTGTGTGTGTGTGTATACCATATCTTCTTTACCCATTCATCTCTTGATACTTAGGTTGCTTGCATATCTTGGCAATTATAAATAATGCTGTTATGAATACTGGGGTGCATGTATCTTTTTGAATTAGTGGTTGTTTTTGGGGGGGTATATACTGAGGAGTGGAATTGTTGGGTCATATAGTAGTTCTATTTTTAGTTTTCTGAGAAACCTCCATACTGTTTTCCACAGTGGCTGTATGTTGGTGAAATATTTAAAGCAAAACCCAGGGATCATGTCATTTCATCTTTGAATACCTCAAAATGTGTGTCTCAAAAATGATAAATTTGTTTCATAACCACTGTCTCCACCTAGGTTCCCCCTTAAAGCAGAGCCTGAAACAAAGGCTTGCATGCAAGTCGTTACTTTGGGAAGTGATTCCCAAGGGAGAATGCAGGGCTGGGAAGAGTGGAACAGGGAAGGAGGGAAAGGGGATCCAAGGAGGCATTATCAGAGGATCTGCCCTGGGGGCACCTGGGGCTTGATCCTGTGGAGGACTCTCTGAGGAGCTGTTGAATTTTTTTCAAATTGTGCACAGAGTGACCAAAACGGGGAATGGGGCTGTGCACTGGTTTCCATAACACCTACTGTCGGAGATTCCCCATTGTGTGGGTGTTAACTCTCTTACACTCCCAGGTTTGCAAAGGAACACTTCAGAATGAGACAGAAGGGCTGGAAGCGTCCCTACAGGTGATCTGCAGGATGCGACAGAGAAACCTGGAGCAGAAGGTGAGAGGTCTGTGGGGCAGTTTAGGGGAGGTGGTATCAGTTTCCACCCACACAATTCTGGGTACAACAGCTGGATGAACACGGAGCTGAGAGCACCAGATCCAGGACACAAGAGATGCCTGACACAGCTACAATGCCATTGCCACAGCTAACTAAATTCATCCCAATTCCTTAGTATCATCTAATACTCAGTCCAAAATCAAATTCCCCCAGTTACCTCAAAGGTGTCTTTTTAGAACTGCTTTGGTCTAATTAGGATCCGAACAAGGACCACAAATTATGTCCTTAATTAGTTAAGGTTACTATGTTCTCAAATCTCTTTTAGTCTAAAATAGACTGCCTCGTCTTTTTAAATGTCGTTGGTTTGGGACTTCCCTGGTGGTCCAGTGGTAAAGAATCCCTCTTCCAATGCAGGGGACGTGGGTTCAATCCCTGGTCAGGGAACTGAGATCCTACATGCCGCGGGGCAACTAAGCCTGTGCGCCACAACTACTGCGCTCTCACGCCTCAGTGAGAGAGCCCGCGTGCCACAAACTACAGAGCCCATGCGCCCTTTATCCTGCGCGCCACAACTAAAGAGAAGCCTGTGCGCCGCAATGAAGACCTGATGCAGCCAAAAACATAAATAGAATAAATAAATACTTAAATTTTTAAAATGCCATTGGTTTTATACAAAAAAATATGTTAGTCGTCCTGTACACTGTTCTACATTTGGTTTTGCCATGTTGTAGAGTCATTTCACTTATTTCTCTATCTCAAATACTTCCTGTAAAGATCATAGCTCTACAGGCTTTATTAAACTCAGATATAACTTTTATGGCAAGAAGTCATGACAAGTGATGCCATGTGCTTCATAGCGCACCCCATTAGAAGACAGATCTGCTGGAAAGAATGTCGTCCCCTAAAAGATATGTCTATATTCTAATCCCTAGAACCTGTGAATATTACCTTTTATGGCAAAAGATGTGATTAATTTAATAACTATAAAAAAAAGAACTTATCCTAGATCATCTGAGTGGACTGTAAATACAGTCAGATGTACCCTTATAAGAGGAAGTTTGGGACAGCCTCACAGAGGCTATGTGAAGATGGAGGCAGAGATCGGAGTGATGCGGCCACAAGCTCAGGAACTTCCAGGGTAGGAACCAGAAGCTGGAAGAGGCATGGAATGAATTCTCTAGAGTTCCTGAAGGGAACGCAGCAGTGCTGGATTTCAGGCTTCTAGCCTCTAGAACTCTGAGACAATACATTTCAGGTAACAGTAGGGATGTAAAAGCCTGATCCCTCCATTGCCAAGTTCCCCAGGAACTTTCCTTCTAATGGTTCTATTCATTGATGAGTGTGACCTGCATTCATTATTATTTAAGGGTAATAAAATGGTGATTCCTCATTCCTTTCCCCTTTATTAGTAAGAGCTCTTTTATAAAGAACTTTCCCTTATCAGGTTGGGCTCTTTGCTTATCCTAAAATGCTGTTCATAAAAGAAACACTAAAGATAAATACTTAATTCTTCTCTTTTAATTGCTATTCCCCAAGTAAGGAAATGGTCATGATAGTAATTTTTTTTTTAATTTTAAGACTTTTTTTAAAGAGCAGTTTTAGGTCCACAGCAGAATTGAGCAGAAAGTGCAGAGATTTTGCATATACCTCCTGCCCCCGCAGACGCACAGACTCCCTCACTACCAACATCCCCCACCAGAGCGGGACATTTGTTGCAATCAATGAAGCTACAACGACACGTCATTATCTCCCAAAGTCCGTGGTTTGTATTAGGGTTCACTCTTGGTGTACATTCTATGGATTTGGACAGACACATAATGACATGTATCTACCATTATAGTATCATATAGAATAGTTTCGCTGCTCTAAAAACCCTCCGTTCTCTGCCTCTTCATGACAGTAATTTAAATTCTTATTTGTGTCATTGTTTAATATCTGTCTCCCCTACTAGAGTTTAAAACTCTGTGTGAACAAAAAAATCTGTCAAACTGCTTCACTGCCTAATCTGTCCTGCCTGCCACAGGGAAGGAGCACACCTAAGATACTTTAATAATCAGGAATTTCTACTCCCTGAGAAATCCCAGAGCCCCAAGAGGAATGTGGAGCCCTCCCCCAACCCCTTCTGCTTGCCTCTTCTTTTGATCACAAAGCAGTGAAATTACTTTAGGGGATGTTTTTCCCAAGCCCTAAAGCAAGGAAGCAAAATCCTGTCAGGCAATATCAGCAACTCCTTGTGAAGGGAACCAAGCTTTGAAGGGAATGGATCTTAGGGAGGCTTAGGTGGAGTTTTTGGCATTATTTTTCTCACCAGAACCATTTTCTAGGATGTTGGAGTGGGGAGGGACTTTAACAATCATCTAGTCGAGTAGTGCTTTAAAACAATGCAATTCGAAACAGCCACCACTATAATAATAACAATAATAATAATACACCATTCAAAGTCCTAGGATAACTGAATCAACAGCTTCAGGAGCAAACCTAGGAGTCTGCATTTTAAGCTTTTCAGGTAATTCTTAGCCTTGGACTTGGAAAGTACTGCTACCTATAGTGGCAGGGTTTTCAAGTTGATAGTAATAAAACTTTTGGCAAAACTTCAATAGATGTCCAGTAGTTTTAAAAAAGTAATTCATTCTAAAAATACTAAGCGCCTACTAAGGGCCAGGGACTATTCTAGAAACTGGGAATATGGAAACGAACAAAACCAAGAAGGTCCTTGCCCTCATGCAGCTTATATTAGGAGAGAGGAAGTGCATAAAATGAGCTAAAAGTAAGTAAATAATAAACATATCCACACATTAACAGCCCCTCGTACCTTTTTTAGAAACTTTAGGGCTTCCTGGGGCAGAATTTGAAAACGTACCCTCTCTACAAGCACGTGGAAGTGCAGAAAGAAGTGAGTTACCCAAACTCACAGAGCTAGACCCTGGCAGAATGGGGCTAATACAAACATTCCCTTGGGCCTTGTCTGTACACGGTTCTTATTAACATAGGAACATGGATGGTTTGCCTGTTCATTTGACTTGCGTTTTCACAAGTTAACAAGGCTGAGGAGAGGAGGATCCTACTGCACAGGAGAATAGGAACACACCAGCCTCCAAGTTGCAAAGCCCCACTCCAGGTCAGGCACAGAGGTTGAGGAGCAGGGGTCTGCCTGGAGTGCCCAGCGCTGCCAAACTGAATCAGTATTACCTAAAGACCCTTTTCAAACTACTGAGTCCTAGAATTTTGTTACCATGTACTCTCATTTGGTGGGACGGGAGTGAGGCCTGGGAATATGTATTTTTATGAATCTCTGTATCAGGAGGGTTTTTTGTTTGTTTGTTTGGTTGGTTGGTTGGTTGGCTGGTTGGTTCAAGTAACGAACAAAAACAAACTCTAGTTTACTTAAGGCAAAAATAAATATTTTGGGTGTGGCTCACAGAATCAAAGGAAGGCTAAAAACGGTCTTTTAAAAGGACAAGAACTGGAACAGCTCCAGGGGCCTGCATAGCAACAATTAAAGGTTGGATTCCCCACAGGCCTTAGTTGGAAAGAATCGCCCCTGCCATTATCCACACGTGTCACTCTACTCAAGATTAAATTACAGTGGGAAAGTGTGACTAACCTATCTTGGGCCACATTCCTACTTCTTGGCTAGGGAAGAATAGACATTTCCATTGTCAATCCCATCAAAACTACAAATAATAGAGTGGCAACTGATCAAAGACAAAAGACAGGATGCTATTAGCAGAGAAGGGGGCAAGGATACTGGCAGGTAAAAAGAGCTGATGTCCACTTCTACCTCCCCAAGTTGATGCTGAGACACAGCCAGGTTTAAAGACCAATGGCTTGGTTCAACCCCCAGACAGATATTTGAACTGTGCCTGCAACAGACATATCAATGTGCTTGAAAGTACCCTTCGCAAGATGACCCAAAGACCTTTCTTCTTGGAGTAAATATATCCGTTCCTTTTCCAAAGAAGGCTTCCCTCCCTCATGGCCCTGTTGCAAAAATAGGGTATCTCATTTCACAGCATCAGCTGTTCTTCTCCCAGCCCAGTCTCCAAGCTCACACTGGCATCTTATTATTCTTTACATATACCAGTACATGCCTACCTAAGTTCTTCTGCTGTTGCCAATTCACTGAGTGGAACACTTTTCTCCCAGAAACCATACAACTTGCTGTCTTTTCTTCATTCAGTTTTTTGCTTTAATGTCACCTGTTTAAAAATCAACCTCATCCTCCTGCCCTGGTCCTTAACTCCCTTCCTGCTTTTTGTTTTCTCTATACCACTACCTGAAATAATGTAAATTTTCCTAATGTATTTCTTCATTGCCTGTCTTTCCTCTCTAGAATAGGAGCCCCTTGAGGACAGGAAGCTGGTAAGTTTTATTCACTGCTGTATCCCCACATTTATAATGGTGCCTGGTATATTGTAAATGCTCAATATAACTCTGATGAGTAAATGAATAAACACATGAATCAGGTCCTTGAAACACCTGTATAAGAATCAGCTGTGGCAGTTTATTTAAAATTCAGCTTTATGTCCCTACCCTCCACCTACTGAACTGGAACCACCGGTGGATGGAGCCTGGGGACCTGCATTTAGAATCTTCACAATGATGCTAATGAACACTAAGATCTAAGAATTGCACTCTCCAGAACAGCGCAGGCCCTCTTCCATGTTACACTCCATTGGATGCTTGAAGACAGCTCTTCTAACCTCTTCCTCTCACTCACCCCTGGATTTTGTCTTAGACTGAATGGTTAAATCTTCTACACTTATCCCTCCTAGGAGATCCCTCACTTCCCCCAGCAGGTCAGGCTGTGTTCTTTGAATGCACCTCTATTCATTTTCTTTCCTTTTAGAGTGATCTCGGCTGGAGAGTGACTTTCTAACCAACTGCTCTCTTAAGACCCTGCAGAGCTTTTTGAAAATTAGTTCTTATACATGAAATCCTGCCCTTTTCCCTCCACCCTCCCATTCTTTGGGAAGAAGTTGGAAAAGACTGAAATGTTGTGCTGTTCAGACCTGTGATCTCTGAGTGGAAAACAGTGGGTTTTGTTTCATCAAAATGAAAGGGAAAATGGTGTTTTAATACACATTTTCACTACAAGTCTATCTATTGTGTAGGTGATCTGTGTCAGCTAACTGATCGTGCTACTGAGTTTTCTTGCATTGTTTTTAAAAACTGAAAAGCAAAGTTGGCAAAATTCTGGAGCTCAGCTTTCCTACAAACTAGGGTGTGTGCTTGCTGATTGGCTCACAGAACCAGTGTGAATAGGCAGAAGAATAGCTCCACCACCTCCTAAGACATTCACACCGTCATCCTCAGAACATGGCACAAATATGTTACATGGCAAAAGGCAGAGGTGATTAAATTAAGAACCAGGAGACAGGTAGAATATCATGAATTATCTGGATGTGTCTAATCTAATCACATGAGTCCTTAAAATCAAATAATCTTTCCTACGGTGCAGAGAGAGAGAGATGTGATTATGGAAGAATCATCAGAGAGGCAAGGCTGTTGGTGTTGAAAAAGAGCAAGGGACCAAGAGGCAAGGCAGCCTCTAGAGGCTGGAAAAGGCATGGAAACAGATTCTTCCCTGGAGCTTCCCGAAAGGAACACAGCCCTGCTGACACTTTGATTTTAGTCCAGTGAGACCTGTGTCAGACTTCTGACTTGCAGAACTGTAAGATAATAAATTTATACTGTTTAAACTACTAAATGTATGATAATCTGTTACAGAAGCAATAGAAAACTAATACGACCAGTGTACAAATGTAGTTGTAAAGTAGATCAGGCATTATGCTCATAATAGCACTGTTAGTAAAAACCCCAAATTGGAAACAATTCAAATGTCCACCCAGAGGTGACTATGACCTGGTTGCTGGTCACATGGTTATAGCCAGTTTGTGAAAACTCATCAAGCTATTATATATAATACATACACCTTTCTATATGAATATTACTGTACAATAAAATTTATAAAAAGCAATGATAATACAAATGTCCATATAATGGAGTATTATGCAGTCATTTAAAAAATACAGTTTAGAACAGAGGTCAGCAAATAATCTAGCCCACCACCTGATCTAAGCACAGCCATTCCTATTCATTATATAATTCTCTGGCAGCTTTCATACTACGAAAGCAGAGTTGATAGTATTTGTGATACAGACTGTGTGAGCCTCAAAGCCTATGATATTTATTATATGACCCTTTTCAGAAAAAAAGTTTGCTGACCCCATGTTCAATGGCATTGTTATAACTCAAAAAAGTAGTTTACAATAGTAAATATATTAAATGATCCTAAATGTTTAAAACACACATATATAGGGAAACGTCCATACCTCAAATGTGTTCTTCAGAAACTAGCTCTGCAGAATATTTATAATAAGTGCTATGTATGTATAAACAAGCTTGCTTCTATGGTCAAACAATCTTAAGGACTTCTGGGTTAAAAGAAGTTGAAAATGTTTCCTGATTCAAAAATATCAAAGACCTTTAAATCTACAAAATAAAGGTAGAAAACACACATCCTCCAAACTTAATTGGTCACTTCAGTAGGCAGGATGCTCCCCAAAACTTGTCCCCTCCTAATCCCTGGAACCTGTTAATATATTACCTTATCTGGCAACAGGGATTTTCTAGATGAGATTAATGTTTCAGCCCTAAAAATAGGGAGATTATTTCAGATTATCTGGGCAGGTCCAATATAAACATATAAACACTTAAAAGCAGAGGATTTTCCCCAGCTGGAGGTTGGAGAGGTGAGACAGAAGGGGAAGCCAGAGAGATTCAAAACATGAGGGGACTTGACCCTTGATGCTGCCTTTGAAGATGAAGGGAGTCACAAGCCAGGGAATGGAGGTCACCTCTTAAAGCTAAGAATGATCCCTGGCTGACAATCAGCAAGGACACAGGTCCTCTGTCCTTTAACCAGGTGAAACTGAATTCTCTCGACGATCTGAATGAGTCTGGAAGTAGATTTTCCAACCACCCACTCACCCTTCTTCAAGACTCCAGCTAAGAGCCCAGGCTAGCCAACACCTTAACTTTCAACCTTGTGAGATCCTAAGCAGAGTACTCAGCTGAGCCGACTGGACTTCTGACCAGAAGGACTTCTGACCAGAAGGACTTCTGACCAGAGCTGTGAGATAATAAACAGGTATTATCTTAAACTGTTAAGTTTGTGGCTATTTGTTACAGCAGCAATAGAAAACTAATACAATAATGGATCCTCTTTTGGAGGGACATATCATGGAATCAGGGTCGAGTGGGACAGACTTTAGGAAATGCTGCTGTAAAGACATATACCTACATATTTGCATTGCTAATCTGTTGAAGAGGTTTCAAGAAGTTTAAAAGTTTTTCTTCTTTATACTTTTCTGTATTTTCTAAATTATCTGTAATTTACCTTTATTACTTTCATAATCATAAAGGATTTTTTTTTATTGTGGGAAACTCTCTACAGGACAGAAGTCTACTAGGTTTATATCAATGAATCAATTTCAAGAAAAAAAAGGAAATGAAAGAAAACCTACAGACCAAAAGAGATTTAAGAAATATCAATTGATTGCAATTTATGGATCTTACTTGAACCCCAAATCAAACAAATTAATTATATATAGTTATATAATATTGATCAATTGGAAACTGAATTATTGATAATTAAATTTGGGTATGATAATGATATTATGATTTTTAAAAATGTGTCCTTATCTCTTAGAGATACATATAGAAGTATTTATGAAAAAAATAAACTGTTAAAATGTGAATTCTGTAGTGTCTCTCTCAGATACACCCCCTCTGCTCCCAGGACTGCAGTACTCATTTCCTCAGCTGCTGAGGTTGGCTACTGACAGCTCACAGCTCGGGCCCCCTCTAGAAACTCTCTGACAATTCTTCTTCTTTCACTTCCCAACAGGTATTGATCCCAAGAGCAGCACACAATAAACTTCCTGCATACTAATCTCCGTCTCAGGGTCTGCTTACCCAGGAAACCAACAAGCAATGATGTCAATAATAACAACAAAGTCAACAAAGTCAAACAAAGTCAAAATCATAGAGTCTGTGTTTCAGGGCATATGACAGGAGTTCCATGTAGGATTTTCTAGTTTCTTAATATTCTTCACAGAAACTGGCACAACCAAACGTAGAGCCTTCAAGCCAAACTTCTCACCTACCAGGTTGGTAGCCAAGCTCACAACTGTACTGGGTGCTTCCAGGACACATAAGGAGAGTGAAGAGGGGAAGGGGCTCATGTGGACGTGGGACCTGGAATGGGACCTGATTCCACGCACATACAGGCTCCAAGGTGGGGTGATCAAGTGGGGTAGTGGCTTCTGGGGAGTACCAGGCAACTTTCTGAATGATGTCAGGGTGCACACAGCTGCAAATGCCTAGAATAATATTTGTTATGATGAAGTAGAGGGTACAGTTTCTTCACACACACTCTAAAGAAAAGCTGTTTGCTGTATCAGGTTACAGAGACTGGTAACTGGGATAATGAGCCCGGAGTTAAACTAGAAAGTGGCTCATCAAGTTATGTCCATCACAGCTTTGAACAACTAGATGCCAATGTCTCGGGGCAGGCCCAAGTAGAAGAGCAAAATGGGTTTCTACTCAGGTTTCACCTTCCTAACTTCTTTATCCTTCCCCTCAGACCTTCTCTTTTCTCTCCCTGACTTCTCCCCTATTTTCTTTTGTACCTAACTCAGGGGTCAGCAAAGTACAGGTTTGCTGGCCAGCTGCCTATCTTTTCATAGTCCTCAAATGAAGAATAGCTTTAAATGATGACACTTTATTATTTTATTTTTTTTGCTTTACGCGGGCCTCTCACTGTTGTGGCCTCTCCCGTTGCGGAGCACAGGCTCTGGACGCGCAGTCTGGACACGCAGGCTCAGCGGCCATGGCTCACGGGCCCAGCCGCTCCGCGGCATATGGGATCTTCCCGGACTGGGGCATGAACCCGTGTCCCCTGCATCAGCAGGCGGACTCTCAACCACTGCGCCACCAGGGAAGCCCTAAATGATGACACTTTAAATGATTATATAAGTATCTGCATAATGGTCTCGATTTTGCCTCTTTGCCTGCACAGCCTGAAGTATTTATAAACTGGGCCTTCAAGAAAACGTTTGTTGACCCCTGGTCTAGCTCACAAAGCAGCATTCATGGACCAGAAAGATCGCAAATGAGTGTCCTTTCTCAGGATTCATGAGACCATATTAGTGCTAGAGCAGGTAGTGGCTTTTTATTCATCCATTTGACGAATTTGTGTTGAGTGCTGAGTAAAGACAGGTCAGGCCCTGTGACAGAGGCTGGATATACTTAAATGAATGAAATACATAAGTTCAGGGCCTTGTGGAGATTGCAATCCAAACATCCTATGCAGACAGTCTAGATGTTTGTGATGCTCAAAGATGGTCTGTGATCCAGCAGCATCAGCATTACCTGCGAACTTGTCAGAAACACAAATTCTGGGGAATTCCCCGGCGGTCCAATGGTTAGGACTCAGTGCTTTCACTGCCAGGGCCCAGGTTCGATCCTGATTGGGAAACTAAGATTCCGCAAGCAGTGTGGCACGGTTGAAAAAAAAAAAAAATTCTGGGGCTCCACACTAGACCTCTTGAATCAGAAATCTGGACAGTGGGACCCAGCCATGTGTGCTTTTGCCAGCCCTCCAGGTGATTCTGACTCATGCTTAAGTTTTAGAACTACTGAGCTAAACCAACAAGGTTTGTCCTGGGATAGTGGTTTTATGAACCAGGTTCTAGGAAAGTAATTAGCTGTAATGCTCATGTTAGAAGGTACTTTGGCCACCTTACTATCCTATGTTAATTATTTATTTTTACTAAAATTATAGGAAATAGATAGTAAAAGTATGCTGCAGAATGTATAGGTGACTGAATACTGAGAACACTGAGCTCAGCACTGCAGTGAATGTTCGGGAAATAAAGGCTGCTTGGTGCCTTGAGGTCTTCCACTGGAAAAGAAAATGAACCCATAGTATCGGCATCATTATATGCCAGGGATCAGCAAACATATTCTATAAAGATCCAGATAGTCAATATTTTAGGCTTTGTGGGCATATGGTCTCTGTCCCAACTATTCAACTTTGCTATTGTAGCACAAAAGCAGCATATCTATAGATGATATATAAATGAATGAGCATTGTTACATTCCAATAAAACTTTATTTACAAAAACAGGCAGCAGGACCATGGTTTGCCAACCCATGTTATATACCATCACATACCATATACTATTACATATGATGCCATAAACCATCCTGTATGGTTTCATTATATATTTCATCCTGTTCATATGCTTTATACAATTCTCCCGATAATTTTGTCATATTTGATCATCTAACTTTGACCCTCCTAACTTTGGTTTCCAAAACTCTATAAATATCCTATTTGGGCAAAAATTGTTCAGAGCAGTAAGCTTCAAGGTATAACCTTACTCCAATGAGTGAATATACCCTACTTGTTTATTATCACAGTACTATAAACTACTGACAAAAAAAGTCCCTAAAGTTAATATTATTATTTAGAGGTTGGAAACTAAGTCTGAAAGAAGTTAAACAAATTGTTGAAGTTCATACAATTAATAAGTTTTGGAGCCAAGGCTCAAACTGTTTTTTCTGGCGCCAAAGCTCAGATCCTTACTGAGAACTGCTTCCCAGTGCACTGAATACCAGTATATGCTTAATGTGTAACCAGAAACTGGCTTTAGGGTGCAAATGCAACATTTATGTTTGATTGGCTATTTCTGTTCTTGACTCTTCTATGACTGTGATCTCAGTTTCAGGGCAATTAATATCCTTAAGTCTCAGGACAATCACACATGTTGTAGGTGGGTCATAATCTAAAACCTTAAGTGCAATACCAGTGAAGTAAATCTGGAATAGTAGATGTTCTTTAACAGCCCTATCACCAGTACAGTTTCCTTTGCAACATGGTTTTACAGTTATTTATCCAGGGCCTAACTCCCCATGTGACCATCGGCAGATCTTTCCCCTCCTAGTACGTTAACTTGTCCATCTGAAACTAAGGGTCTTAGTCTATATATTACCAAGAAGTCTGCCTTTGAACTCAAAATTCTAATTCTATATCAACATGACATTCTTCCTCCAAGTTTTCCACTCTTACAGAGACAACCCCATGTGGTTTTCCATGGTTACAGAATGCACACTTCTTCTGTTGATACATATGTTAAACCAAATGCCCAACTTTGTAGAATTTACAATCTTAAAAATTAAGGTAGGCATCATTGCCAAATGTAGAGGATAAATGAATACTTGTGGCCATCTTCACGTCTAAAGAAATTGTAAGCAAAGCCATGGATGACAAGATTTTCAGGGAGTTCACCTGTGGTACTCTGAAAACGGGAAGGGAAAATAAAGCATGCTAAATCCGAGAATGTAAACAGATCTCTACAGATGGGAACATTAGCGAACAAGCACCCATATGCATGTTTTCAGGTCAGATGGAGAGCCACTGAAAATAGATCAGAAAGCAGCAAAGCCTGACAGGGACACATTTGAAAGAGCAGAACGTAAACTCAATCTCAGTGGGTAAAAAAAGACTCGACATTATCCTATTTCCCTAATAAGATATGACTGTGACATGTTGACCGTTCAGAAAACAAGAGGAGCCCAGCCAAGGAGAGAAACATGGCTTTAGAAAAACACATCAACAAAGAAAGGGTTCCAGGCTTTCCTGAGAATTCATCAGTCCAACCAATGCCTGCTTCGGATGAATTGTTTTTACCATTCATAATGAAATGAAAAAAAGCAAGAGCTTCTTACAAAGATGTATAAATTGAATGTAAAGGATATTATAGTATTTTCTTGGATTATGTGCTTCTTCTTTTGTTGTTGATGTTGCAAAAATTCCTTTCTTTTAGATAAAATGATGAGAGTAAATGATAGTTGGATTGACTTTCTTCTGTATTGTTTTCACTTAACAAGATAAAATAAAGTTTGTCAACTTCTATAAGCTCCATCAAAAAAAATTAATTATCGTAGTTCATGAAATCCAAAACACTAGGGGGCCTGACTTGTGCGACACTTGGAATCACTTTGTGGATCCTCATGATAGCTTCATTGTTGAAGGCCTGTTTTGAATCATACAGTTTACATGTCATTTATAATTGTCCCCTGAATCGTGCAAGACATGTATTGCCATTCATAGTTTACAGATGAGGATGCTGAAGTTTGTAGAAGTCAAGAAATTAGCCTAAGGTAAAACAGCTATTAAAATGGCCATCCCACCTCATATAACATCAGAGGAATGCAAATTAAAACAACAGTGAGAAACCACTACACTCCTACTAGAATGGGCAAAATCCAGAACACTGACAATACCAAATGCTCACGAGGATGTAGAGCAAAATGAACTCTCATTCCCTGCTGGTGGGAATGCAAAATGGTACAGTCATTTTGGAAGACAGTTCGGCTGTTTCTGACAAAACTAAACATACTGCTACCATACGATCCAGCAATTGCATTCCTTGGTATTTAACCAAAGGATTTGAAAACTTAGGTACACACAAAAACCTACATATAAATGTTTGCAGCAGCTTTATTTATAATTTCCAAAACCAGAAAGCAAACAAGATATCCTTAGTAGATGAATGGATAAACTGTAGTACATCCAGACAATGGACTACTTTTCGTGCTAAAAAGAAATGAGCTATCAAGACATGTGAAAAGACATGAAGGGATCTTAAATGCATATGACTAAGTGAAAGCAGCCAATCTGCAAAGACTATATACTGTATGATTCCAACTATATGGCATTATGAAAAAGGTAAAACTATGGAGACAGTAAAAGATCACTGCATGCCAGGCTTGGGAGAGTTGGGGATGAATAGGTAGAGCACAGAGGATTTTTAGGTCAGTGAAACTACTCTGTATGATACCATGATGAAAGATACATACCCTTATACACAGAATGCAAACCAAGCGTGAACTCTTATGTAAATTGTGAACTCTGGGAGATTATGATGTGTCAAGGTAGTTTCATCATTGTTATGTAACAAATGTCCCATTTGACAGAGATGTTGATGGTGGGGAGGCTCTGCATGTGTGGGGGCTGGGGGTATGTGGGAAATCTCTGTACCTTCCCTTCAATTTTGCTGTTAACCTAAAACTGCTCTAGCTCATACAAGTCAATATCAAAAACACAAACAACCCAATCAAAAAATGGACAGAAGACCTAAATAGACATTTCTCCAAAGAAGACATGCAGATAGACAACAGGCCTATGAAAAGACGCTCAATATTGCTAATTATTAGAGAAATGCAAACCAAAACCACAGTGATGTATCACCTCACACTGGCCAGAATGGCTGTCATCAAAAAGTCTAGAAATAATAAATGCTAGAGAGGGTGTGGAGAAAACGGAACTCTCCTACACTGTTGATGGGAATGTAAATCGCTGTAGCCACTATGGAGAATAGCATGGAGGCTCCTTAAAAAACTAAAAATAGAACTACCATATGATCCAGCAATCCCACTCCTGGGTATATACCCAGAAAAGATGAAAACCCTAATTCAAAAAGATACAGGCACCCCAATGTTCATAGTAGTACTATTTACAACAGGCAAGACATGGAAACAACCCAAGTGCCCATCAACAGACTATTGGCTTAACAAGATGTGGTACATGTATACAATGGAATATTACTCAGCCATAAAAAAGGAATGAAATATTGCCATTTGCAGTAACATGGATAGACCTAGAGAATATTATATTTAGTGAGGTAAGTCAGACAAAGAAAGACAACTACTATATATATATATATATATATATATATGTATATATATATCACTTATATGTGGAATCTAAAAAATAATACAAATGAATCTATATAAAAAACAGAAACTAACTCACAGACAAAGAAAACAAATTTATGGTTACCAAAGGGGAAAGGGAGGAAGGGAAGAATAAATTAGGATTATAGGATTAACAGATACAAACTACTATACATAAAAGAGATAAGCAACAAGGATTTTCTGTACAGCACAGGGAATTATATTCAATATCTATTTTTTTAAATTAATTAATTAATTTATTTTTGGCGGCATTTAGTCTTCATTGCTGCATGCAGGCTTTCTCTAGTTGGGGAGCGGGGGGGCTCCTCTTTGTTGCAGTGCATGGGCTTCTCATTGCAGTGGCGTCTCTTGTTGCGGACCACAGGCTCTAGGCGCGCGGGCTTCAGTAGTTGTGGCACGTGAGCTCAGTAGTTGAGGCTCGCGGGCTCTAGAGCGCAAGCTCAGTAGTTTTGGTGCACAAGCTTAATTGCTCTGCAGCATGTGGGATCTTCCCAGACCAGGGCTTGAACCCATGTCCCCTGCATTGGCAGGCGGGTTCTTAACTACTGCACCACCAGGGAAGCCCTATATTCAATATCTTGTAATAACTTATAACAGAAAATAATCTGAAAAAAATATATATATGTAACTGAATCACTTTGCTGTACACCTGAAACTAACACAATAGTGTAAATCAACTATACTTCAATTAAAGAAAAAAAAGAGTGCAAAATGAAAGTTCTAGTAAAAAAAATAAAACTGCTCTAAAAAAATTAAGTATTGGTCTTCCCTTGTGGCGCAGTGGTTAAGAATCTGCCTGCCAGTGCACGGGACAGGGGTTTGAGCCCTGGTCCGGGAAGATCCCACATGCCGTGGAGCAACTAAGCCCATGCACCACAACTACTGAGCACTACCGTGCCACAACTACCAAAGCCCACACGCGTACAGCCCATGCTCCACAACAAGAGAAGCCACCACAATGAGAAGCCTGCGCACCGCAATGAAGAGTAGCCCCCGCTCGCTGCAACCAGAGACAAGCCCACACGCAGCAACGAAGACCCAATGCAGCCAAAATAAAATAACTAAATTTTTTAAAAAAGAGAGAAAATGTTTAACTTTAAAAAAAAAATTAAGTACTAATTTTTTTAATGGTTCTGTCCTTCCTCATAAGCAATGCATCCTCAGACATTTGATCATAAATAGCAGAAATCTCAGTGGTGGACAACTGAAAATTGACAAAACTCACTCTTAACTTCAAAGGAAAGTAGAGGGCAATCAACAGATTGACACTCATCTTATCAGCAACCTCTATGACTCAAATGTTAACGTTTTCCCCAAACAGCAAAGAAGATGTAAGTGATTTTTAAATGTTTATGTGTCTTAATGTGGCTCAATCGTCAGAATGCTTCGTAGCATTTTGGATATACTCCACTTCGGAAGAGTTGGAGAAACAGCAGCATTCTGTGCATTTCACTTTAATTTGGAGGGGGGACATTTGAGATTAATCTGCAATTAAAAAGAGGTTTGGCTGTGATGAACTGATGTAATTCACAATTTAGACTTATTTGAGGAAAATAACAACAGTCACATTTGCCATGGGCAAAAATGGGATGCACGATGGGGAGAGGGGAGTACCAGCTTGTTGACAGTACTACAGATTAGGAATTAAAAGGGCAGGACAAACATCCAGGGACAATCATTTCACATTTTATGAAATAAAATGGAGACTTTGCCTAGCAATCTTTTCAAAGGGATTCATCCAGGAAGCTTTGATACTGATACCCTGGGTGTAGCTACAACCTAATCACAGGTGCAGTATTAAAAGAAGGAAATATTTCACACTGAATTGTTAAATTAAGAATGTGGGCTGGAGTGCTGAGTGATATGAAAGATGTGGAACCAGTAATCCTAGAGGAAATCCTTCCATTCCATCCTTTCATCGGAGAAAACTCAAAGGCTCATGGTTTGAGATTTTAAATCCTGGGGAGATTATAAATAGTTCAGCTTACTCGGTGAGTCACTCTGGGTCTGCAAAACCAATATTTACCCTTTGAGTGCTTTTCCAGAAAGCCTATGTCCTTGTGAGACTTACTGCAACATTCCCTCTCTGAAAAATCCTCTAGTGTTGCAAGCGAAATAAACAATGACAAAACGTGGTTTCCTTCCAAGCTTTGGGGATGTGAAAAGGAGAATAAAGTTAAGTTTCATTTCCCAGAAGAAGAACTCCAGCTATGGCTCAATGTTTTTAATTTTTCATTTAATCAATAAACATATATGGTGGGAATGAAAGTTTCAAATATCAAACTGTATTTTGCTTCTTTGGAGGAAGCTGGTTTCCCCCAACCACAGCCCTTCTGCCATGATGCTTAGGTCAAGAACCTGAGACAGATTAGCTCAGGGAAGGAGAAAGGTATGATGTAAGACCATATTTTTCCAAGAGGGAAACTGGGAAGCTTTTGCAGAGTGGACAGGAGGAGTCTTGGGGGAGACAAGAAAAAAGGCAAGAATTCATACCCTTGTGTTTTCCCAGCCATGCCTAGTAGATACCACCTTAGGCTGCCAAGATACCAGATGAAACACGCTAGATACAGACAAAGCCAGAATTAAGGATTTTCACCACAGACACCAGAATGTTCTGGGAGGTCCCCAAAAGGGCTTGCTACAGGAAGAAAAGCCAGAGAAGTGGAAGGCAAGAATCGAGAAGAGCACTGCCAGCAGAAACATAATGCAAATCACATATACAATTAAAATTTTTCTAATAACCACATTGTAAAAATAAACAGGTAAAGTTAATTTTGATAATGTAGCTTATTTAACCTGATACAATCAAAATATTATCATTTTGATAACTAATCAATACAAAAGTATTAATCAGATATTTTACATCTCTGAAAGCCAGTATATATTTCACAGGATTTCGTTTATAGCAATCTTGTTTCAGACTAGACATATTTCAGGTGCTCAGTAGCTATATGTATTGGATAGCACAGATCTAGAATAAACTGCATGTAAATCCTGGGGTAGTTAAAAACAGAAGAAACCAAATGACTATGACTGGAAAACTCTGTTTGCTTATTTTCTGCTGCAAATCTGGAACAATGGTTAAAGAAAAAGGAAAGATCTGTACTAGGAAAAATTTTAAAGCCATGGGATTATTTACTGTGTTTATTGGATTCTTCTTAGGTATTACATAGAAAATCCAACCCCTCAACACACAAGTCTATTCAATGTCTACTGTGTGTAAGGGACTGGACCGGATTAAGGGAATGCAGTGATGAATAAGACACTGAATTGCTCATGATGCTCAGAGTGGGCCCATAATAAAAAATAAAGACATCATATAAATAGAGACAAAAAAAGCAAACAGTGTGGGAACGAAGGAAGGCAGTCCTTAATGTTGCTGGATTTGTCTAGGCTTGTAAGCTCCATGAGGGCTGGAACCGAATCTGTCTTATTTGTCACTTTCTCAACAGTAGCCAACAGAGGGCTCCATAAAACTTTGGTGAGTGAGTGACTGAATGATTGCTGCTCAGAGAGAACTAGGTCAGGAGTAGCCTCACATTGGACATGATGTTCGAAATTGGTTTAGAAGAACAAATTGTTCTTCACCTTGGAGAGTGGGATACTTGAGACCAAACATCTGAACGTCTTGGAAGGTGAACATTTAAGGCACATTCAGTCAATGATATTTGACTTATGAGGCAGGAGTGTAGGTGGGGATGGAAGATGAGATGGGAAAGATAAGCCAGGGCCAGATGGTGAAAAGTGTGGAAGGCTTTTTATGAATTATTTGCAGGATTAGTCTATTCTAGCCACCTGCTGATAGCACTACAGTGGGGTAAAGATTCCCACAATGAGAAAGCATACTTCTTTTGCAGCATATTGATCTCCTGTTTTTAGAGCCTTCAGAAAGCAATCAACCATCAGACAGCCGGACGGTGGCAGGTGACAGTATACATTCTTTGAGCCTACTGTACTTTGCTATTGAATTTTCCCCAGCTCAGTTAACGTTTTTCTTCCCTCTTAAATAAAGTTACTGAGAGAACAATAAAAGCAGGGAATAAGATGAAAATGTGCTGGTTTACATTTCACCACAAAATAATAGAATGAGATTTGTTTAAATGGGAAGAGGAGTGGCAATCTTTGCTCACTGTTTATCATCAAGCCGCCTTTCAAGGATTTCTTATCTACTGAAGTAATATCAAGTACACCATCCAACTGGCGATATTAATGCATAAATCCCAGGAATACATCTGGAAATGGTTGTACTATAGAAAAGTAGAATGCTCCTGACTAATATGGTACTTTATAAATTCAATGTGCGTATAGCAATAGCAAGTTTACAGAGTGGCAATAAACAAAACAAAACAAAGAGGGGAGGATAGTTTATGAAGCTTATAAAGGCATTTATTCCAGCATTTGGATAATTGGAAATTTGATTATGGCAACACAATTTGGGTCCTTCTTAAAACAGAGATGGTGCAGTGTGATGGTTAATAAGATGAACAGTCAGATAAATAAGGACTCCAACATTGGCTCCTTTTCTTCCTAGAAACTGACTTAATTATCTGATCCTCATATTTTTCATCTGCAAAATGAAACAACAAAAATAGTACCGAACTGAGCATTCTTAAGAACAAAAAGTGATATTTTAAAGAAATGCCTGACACATGGTAAAAAGCTCATTAAAAGATACTATTGTTTTATCTTTTGTCCACTGAACAATTATTGAACAGCTACTATGTGCAAGGCCCTGGAAATTCAGAGGTAAAAAACACCTGACTTGAAGAAGTTCACTATTGAACCTAACAAATATTTTCTATAAAAGCATCCATCATTACCTAGACTTAGAATATATGCTCTCTACAGTAATGGTCATGTTTTCTCAAGCTGTTTCACATAGCCCAGGGCTTCTCAACCTTGGCACAAGTGACATTTAGTGCTGGCTAATACTTTGTTGTGGGGACTACCCTGCACATTATAGCATGTTTAGACACGTCATTGGCGTCTACCCACAAGATGCCAGTAGGATCCCTAGTTGTGATAACCAACGTCTCCAGATATTACCAAATGTTCCCTGGGGCTGGGGGGAGGGTGCAAAATCTTCCTTGGTTGAAAACCACTAGCCTAGCCTGATGGTGAATGTGTTCCCAAGTCTTCATAAATAAGTAGGCGTAAACTGACAGAACTAAAAATAGAAAATATTTTATCATCTAAATTAGGGTTTTTAATTCTTATTTGTTAAGGAGCCATTGCCTAAATCAGCCAGCACAGTTAAGGTTCTATTTTGTCACCAAACCCGACTCCACATCTACCAACTTGATGGTGTGGTCACTTACCACTACAGGGTAATCTGAATCCCGCCCCTCCTCTGTATTCTGAGAGTTTCTTTCCTAATCCAAGCACCCTCTTCCCTCAGCAGAGCCACTGTGCCACTCGAGCTGGTCTCAGAGCCTCTTCTCTCTCCCCAATCATCCTACATATTGTAAGTAGGTTGATCTCCCCCAAACACAGCTCTGATTAGATACTCTCCTCTTCAAAAACCTACCGATAACAAACTACAAATAGAACTACCATATGACCCAGCAATCCCACTACTGGGCATATACCCTGAGAAAACCATAATTCAAAAAGAGTCATGTACCAAAATGTTCATTGCAGCTCTATTTACAATAGCCAGGCGATGGAAACAACCTAAGTGTCCATCATTGGATGAATGGATAAAGAAGATGTGGCACATATAAACAATGGAATATTACTCGGCCATAAAAAGAAACGAAATTGAGCTATTTGTAATGAGGTGGATGGACCTAGAGTCTGTCATACAGAGTGAAGTAAGTCAGAAAGAGAAAGACAAATACCGTATGCTAACACATATATATGGAATTTAAGAAAAAAATGTCATGAAGAACCTAGGGGTAAGACAGGAATAAAGACACAGACCTACTAGAGAATGGACTTGAGGATATGGGGAGGGGGAAGGGTAAGCTGTGACAAAGCGAGAGAGTGGCATGGACATATATACACTACCAAACCGTAAAATAGATAGCTAGTGGGAAGCAGCCGCATAGCACAGGGAGATCAGCTCGGTGCTTTGTGACCACCTAGAGGGGTGGGATAGGGAGGATGGGAGGGAGGGAGACGCAAGAGGGAAGAGATATGGGAACATATGTATGTGTATAACTGATTCATTTTGTTATAAAGCAGAAACTAACACACCATTGTAAAGCAATTATACTCCAATAAAGATGAAAAAAAAAAAAACCCTACCCTTATTCTGGGCAGTAATTTGTAATTGTTTCATTGGCAGTGATTGAGTAACCAGTTCATCCTGTTTTGTTCAAGATTTTCCCAGTTTTAGCATTTTAACATTGAAAGACTGAGGGAACCCCTGTCCCAGGCAAACTAGCATGATGGGTGACCCATAGCAGTGAGCCCCGTTTATTTCCAGATAATTCTGTGGAACTCCAGAACGTATATAACAGATATGAATCTTGGATTCAAAGACAGGTGGGTGAAATCTGTCATAACTCTTTACTGCTTTAAAAATAATTCAGCCTAAGTTCTGACTTCATTTTTCTGACTGTTCCTCATTTTTTTAGAAGGAAAGAAAATCTCAGTCTAACCTCTGACCTCACCTCCAGGATGAGCCACAGTGCTGGCATCCTAAGCAGAGCCAACAAGTGAGGGGAAGAGGGACTAACCTGGACCTCAGTCAAGTGTGGTGCCTGGGAAGCGGCTGCTGAGTTCCTCACTGTCCCTGTGCCCTTGGCCCCTTCCACTGCAAAGGCCTCTGCTGCATCCACGTCATGTCTGCCAAATGCAGCCGTTGCTCTGAGGCCTTGATTCCTGCAAAGCAGCCTGGATGGGAAGAACTCAGGGGCTTTATAAGCCCTCCCTTTGGTCCCTTCCTGCCCCAATCAGGAGGAATCCCCCCAATTTAGGGGATAGAAAGGGGAAATTGCAATCTCCCCTCTGCTTCTTTAGCACATTTTAGTATACCTGTAGGTTTGGTATTTTTTTTAATTTTTCCCACCTTCTTCACCCAATTTTTCCAAAGTTTAGTCCAAAGGACATAAACTTGGGTGCTTGGGTTGATGACAGCCTGCAGACAAGCTTTATGTGGTTTGCCCAGTGTTTGTTTGTTTAAGTTCAAATTTGAATCCTTTAAGAGAGAAAAGTGCTCCCCAGTTTTCCACAGACCTCATCATTCCTTGGTTCTCCTGCACCCAATCCACTTGACCTGTTTCCACCACCTGACTGATCCTTCCAGGCAACTTAAGTTTCCAATTCATGTCCCCCACTGGAGAAACAGAATAGGCAATGAGCACAGAGCAAACCTCTGTGTGAATGGAGAGAAATACAGAGAGGAAAGATAACAGGTTTGTATCTCCAAATACTGTCTTAGCCACATATGAAAAGACAATGCAGTTGAAGTGTAGACAGGATGTCCAGAGCCCTGACACTCAGCCTCCAAAGTTGAAAATCTGCAAGTCTGTTGAACGAATGCAAATCTTTACGACATTCTCGCCTGTTCATCATATGACAACCTGCTCCTTTTGTCATCCTCTCTCCCTCTCAGCCTCAACAATCAAACCGTGTAACTTGCTCTTCTCTATATCTGCTCACTTTGTCCTGAATGATTTAGCTCATTATGTTTCCTCCATCCCTGAATGACTTTTCTACTGATTTCTGGTCAGAAACTTAATAATCCTTCAATTAGGAGCTCAAACTCTGTGTTCCTATGCTTTTACAAAAGGTTCTTGTTACCTTTTCAGGTGCAGCCTCCTCTATCAGCCCATTAGCTATAGGAATTCTTCAAGAATCCTAGACCCTCTCCTTTGATCCCCAACCTCCCCCCTCCAACACCCCATAATCTCACCCATGATCACAGCTTCAGTTATGACTATTTTACAGATGGCCCACATATGTGTATTTCTAGCCCAGTAGTGACCACATATTTACTTGCCTTTTCGACATCTCTTTTTTGAATATTTCAAAGGCATCTCAAGAACAACTTAACTAATGATTTTTCTCTACTGAACCTGTGTTAGTTTTTCAATGAATGATGGTCGCCACCAACCATGTATGTTGTTAGCAACCAGAAATCTAGGAGTCATCCAGGATCTCCCCTTCTCTCTTCCTCTCCATATATAAACCATCAGAAATCCAGTTTTCTCACAAGAAGTGGATGACCTGACCAAGCCAACTCAAAATGGTCTTTCCAACTACTGCAGTGTAAATTGTTGCCATTTGGATTTCCTTCCTCAGTACTTTGGAAAGCATCACTCATCAACTCTGGGGCATAGATAATTTGAATTTCAGAATTGGTCAGGCTGAGAAGGGAACCATGCGAGCCAATGATACAACTTCCAGTTACAGTCCAAGTCCAAGTCTGAAGGCAGGTAAAGACTGATGTCCCGAGAGCTTGAAGACAGTTGGTCAGAGAGAGACTATTCTTTCTCACTTAGCCTTTTATTCTACTCAGGCCTTCAGTGAATTGCATTAGGCCCACCCACACTGGGGAGGGCAATTTGCTTTACTCTGTCTATGGATTCAAATGTTAATCTCATCTAAAAATACCATCACAGACACACCACGAAATAATGTTTAATCAAATTCTGAAGACCCTGGTCAGAAGACCAACTTGACTTGGCCCAGTCAAGCTGACACATAAAATTAACCATCACAAGAGCTAAACTTAGTCATTTTTCCTCTTACCTGGCCTGGCCTTTCTAATTCACTGACTTCATGCCACACCAAGTCCAGGTCTGCTAAAAGAGCACACATCCCTTCTTTTCCTAATCAGAACAAGGTCTGCCTATTCCTGGAAGCAAAATGTTGTGTTTTGACCATTAACCTTTCTCCAAAGGAGAGAAGAAAGTCATCAAAAATGCAGCATTTCTAAAAGTTAATTTTATGGAACGCCAGTCCCATAAGATATGCTGGGAAAAAAGAAAGGATTTTTTGACAGTTAAGTGCTATATCCCTGTGTTAGTTTTCTATGCTACATAACGTATTACCATAAACTTAGCAGCTTAAAACAACAGCCATTTATGATCTCACAGTTTCCTTGGGTCAGGAGTCCAAGCTTGTTCTAGCTGGGTCCTCTGCTCAGATTCTCAGGGGGTTTCATCACAGTGTTGGCTGGGCCGTGTTCTTTTCTGGAGCTCAGGTTCTCTTCCAAGCTCATACGGTTTTTGGCAGAATTCAGTTCCTTGTGGAGGTTGGATCGAAGCCCTCAGCAACTAGAGACAGCCCCTCTCCACAGGCAATCACACATGGCTGCTTGTTTTTCAAGGTCAGCAGGATGACCTCAGTTCATCTTTTAAGGGCTTTCGCCTGATTAAGTCAGGTTCTTCCAGGATCATCCCATTTTTTATTGACTCAAGGTCAACTGTTTTGGACCCTTCACATTTGCCATGTAATGTAGCCTAATCACAGGCATGATATCCCATCAATTTCACCAGTCTCATCCTCACTCAAGGGGACAAGATTATGTTGGACTCATACATCCAGGGGTTGGAATCTTTGGGACTATCTTAGAATACTTCCTGCCACAACCCTGATTCAGTTTGTGAATTAGCATGTTATGGCCTCTGAAAAATCCTAGAGGAAAGAAATCTGGTTGACTTTTTTCCACCTATTGTTCTCCAAATTCATTTGGCCTCAATGAAACCCTTATTTTCATATAACATCCGTCATCGTCCTTGAAATTAGTGTTCTGTTTCATCTGTGTTTTGGGATACACTGGAACAGAAAAAAGCCTGGACCACCAAGTTAGTTCAGGATTCATATTCCTATCCCGTCACTTCCCAGTGACTGCAGCTTCGGCACATTCCCTGACCTCACAGGGACTTGGTAAAATGGCTGCGGAAGAGCAGTACGAGCTTCTCAAGGCTGTTACAACAATGGAACGAAAGTAAATAACACCATGGGACATGCCTAGCACAAGTTAGAGATCCAATAAGATAAAAAAATCCTGTTGACCCCTCCCTCTCCTTTTCCATATGAAATTTTGTTAACAATTACGAAAATGATACCCTATTGATGTTAGAGTGTATATGATTTCAAATCTCAAACTTGAAGCTTTGTAACATCCTTAAGCTAAAAAATCTGAAATTAAAATTTAAGAGGAAGAATGTTTCTTTGTTCTGCCCATGATAGTTAATTTATGTTTTAAACAGTCTTTCATCAATACCATCAGATCATAATAAATCCAAAAAATGAATTATTAGCACTTGTAGGTAGTTTCCGCATTCTTTTTAACTACCAAAATAACAAAAACATGAAAAATTTGGTGTTATTATTAAAGTTGAATAGGTTAAAGTTGATGGAGATGTCACAAAATAGTTAACTACCACTCCTTTCATCAGCAAAGTAATATGGAACGCTTTCAACCATATAACGTGAGTATGAACTACTTAATGCCTTTGGAACAAGTGCCAAGTTTTAGAGACAAAATATTTGACATTTAGGCTAACTTGCAGGGGTAGGGTCTGTATGGCAAGACTAAATAGGACAAATTATAAACGTATAAAATGACAAAACTTGTGGGTAACATTTAAACACTGTAATAACTGTGTGACCCTCAGCCAAGTATTTATCCCTTCTAAGCCTCAGTTTGCTTACCTAAAAAATGTGTATAATAATAGCATCTGTATCATAGGCATGTTGTAAAGATAAAATAAATAAAAACTTAGTGTAGTGTGTGTCACTTGAGTGCAAAGTTAATTACTGTATACACTTAAGCTATCATTTGATCTCAACTCTTGTGTTGTGCTTTTAAATCCTTGAATGAAAAGGTGGTGCTGAATTCTGAAAAACTTAGAAAACTTTAGATCGAAGTTCATGTTGGACCTCTCATTAAAAAGAAAAGAGGGTTTCCCTGGTGGTGCAGTGGTTAAGAACCTGCCTGCCAATGCAGGGGACATGGGTTCGACCCCTTGTCCGGGAAGATCCCACATGCCGCAGAGCAACTAAGCCCGTGTGCCACAACTACTGGGCCCGCGTGACATAACCACCGAAGGCTGTGCACCTAGAGCCCGTGCTCCGCAACAAGAGAAGCCACCACAATGAGAAGCCTGCGCACTGCAACGAAGAGTAGCCCCTGCTTGCCGCAACTAGAGAAAGCCCGCGTGCAGCAACGAAGACCTAACGCAGCCAAAAATAAATAAATAAATAAATAAAATTTTTTAAGAAAAAGAAAAACAGCGTGCTTATATTACTCAATGTCATTAGCCATTAACAGAACGGAGAAAAGTGCAGAGGATATATTACTCGTAAACAAAATTCTTTCTAAATGGAATCCTTTGCTATGTATCCCATGAGGTATCTGTATGTCTTTAGGGACACAAAACAATTTGTTGAAACTTCTGTGCAAATTGAAACTCATATTTGGAGCAATGCATTAAGAATCTACAGATCATTTATTCATGTTCTTCACTGAAGGAATTGCAGACATCACTTTTATTATACAAATTCTCCTTCGGTGATTAAAATTCCTTCTCTCTGGCATATGGATGGAAAAGAAACAAAAGCAAGTGAGTAAGAAACATAACCTGCTCTGATACTGATAGATAAATTGCATATATTCAAGAACAAGGAAAGTAGTGTGTGTGCGTGCGTGTGTGTGTGTTTCATATTAAAAAATAAAATATATTGGGAACTCCTTGAATTTTCTTCCTCAGTAATGAGTGGCAAGGATGAAAATGTTCACTTATAGCAATTTCACTGGCACACCATCAGTTATGCCAGAGTGGATGGTTGAAAGAAACGTGAATAGGGTATCATTTTGATATTACTTCTGCAAACACAGCTAGGATAGCTAATGCTCATTTTAAACTGCATGTCAAGGCTTCAAAAGAGTCACAACAAATAAAGAAAAAAAATCCATACAATTTAACTAGTTTTTCCTGGAGCTATCCTTTCTTGGGTACTATCAAACATATAAGAAAAAGACGTTGGCATTTCCCAGGGCCACTAGGTGAGCTTGTATTAATTGTGTACACCACAATACCAAGGGGCCTGGACTGAGAGCTTTGATAGAGCATACTTTTTTTTTTTTTTTTTGCGGTACTCGGGTCTCTCACTGTTGTGGCCTCTCCCGTTGCGGAGCACAGGCTCCGGACGCGCAGGCTCAGCAGCCATGGCTCACGGGCCCAGCCGCTCCGCGGCATATGGGATCCTCCCGGACCGGGGCACGAACCCGTGTCCCCTGCATCGGTAGGCAGACTCTCAACCACTGCGTCACCAGGGAAGCCCCCCGATAGAGTATAAAACATAGAATTGGGAGTCACTCAGAATTCGCGGGAACCCAATTCGCCCCTTAATGTGTGAAGTTGGGATGTTTCTTAACTTTTCAAAGATTCTATTTCTTCATTAGTCAAATGGGAATAAAAAATACCTACCTCTTACATTAATTATGGGACTTGAATAGGTTAATGTATAGGAAACGCTTAACCCAATATGCTGTAGATGTGTAGCAGTGGTTGCTATTACTTTGGTTGCTATAATATCTGTCTTTGTTTGGCTTTTCCAACAGAAAGCAAAGGTAGAAGAGTTGGGAATGGAGACAGAGAAGGGAAGAAAGACATTAACAGGTGATTTATCGAGCAGATGACTAGTGGGGGTAACTGGGGCTCAGTTCCTCTGGGGAACTCTAAGAGACAAAGCAGAAGAGCTTCAGTATTATCCCCACCCAAGAAGTGAGAAAGCTGAGGTATTTATCCACCAGCTCTCTGTTATTGGTTGAGGACTGTTCCTGGGGACATTAACCTTCCTGCACTTCTGTCCTGTCCTGCATGCTGGACCGGTCTGTCCCCAAAGCAGAGAAATGACCACAGGCAGAAAGAATCAAAGGGATTTCAGTAAGTGGCCTTTCAAGTATAGAAGTTAGCACATAGGGGATAAGGGTAGAGCTCTAGCAGGATCTGCTTCATTCTCCTTAACCCAGACTTTATTAATCTCCTTAAGTCCTTTATGATGATCCTACTTTATGATGTTATTATAATATAGGCAAAATCTTTCAAACTATATTCTTAGGCATCTTCTCATCTGAAGACTGTAGTCTGGCAAGATTAGAGTGTATATATCCTCCAGTTGAATGGACTTAGAATTTTGAGCTTGGACATCCAGATTATATATAGGGTTGGTTTGGTAGATGCTCTCACAGAATTTACAGTTGAACTGGAGAGACTGGACATACACAAGCAAAAAATGTAAATTTAGAAATTTAAGGTAGCAAAGTAAGTGCACTGGAATTTTCTAAGAAGTGAGATGTGAGGTTTTGTCATTGGGAAAACTGCTGAAATTCCTAATGCTTTCACCTAGTATCATTTCCCATTTCACTCTGAAACTTCGAGGGATCTAAATAGGGCACACACTTAGTGCTGACTTCTTAAACTATCAACTGCATAGCTCAGTAGTGAAATGATAAATGATTTCGTGCAGCAGAGTAAAAATGGCCAAAGATTGGACATGTTTCCTAGGATGCTAGGAAACATCCTATTGCATTATTCTGTTTCGTTATTTTTAAGAGGAAAGAGAGTAGGAAATGGGTTATTTCCCAACTGTGGCATAAAGAAAACATCAAAGCTGGAGGCAAGACTTTTAAGTAAGAGTTTAAAATTGGAAAACACCTTTTGAGTATGTAAATGTTGCTAATTAGAGTGACTAACAATCAATTACTGAGTGTCAAATTTGTGTTCTTAGAAAGATGGGGAGGATGAAAACAGCATAGACTTTGCTGAGGGAAAACCCTGAGATCTAAGCTCCACTACTTATGAGATAAGATATAAGGTAACTTAGCTCATTTGTCTGAGCCTAAACACCTCTTTTGTAAAAAGAGCATAGTAAGACCTGCCCCACAGTATGGTGAAAAGAATATGACATATAAATATAATACGATACATAAAGATGCTAGAGTCCATCAACGGGTGAACAGATAAACAAATTGTGGTACATCTTTACAACAGAGAGTTACCCAGCAATAAAAACGAATGAACTATTGATGCACAGAAAAACATGGCTGAATCTCAAACTAATCATATCAAACCAAAAAGCAAAGAGTATATATTGAAGGATTCCATTTATATAAAATTCGAGAAAATACAAAATAATCTATAGTGACAGAAAGCACATGAGCAATTGCTTGAGGATGGAGGAACCAGGAAAGGTAGGAGTGATAGGTTAGAAAGAGGAGCTTCTGTAGTGATGGAGATGTTTATCATCTTGATCGCTGTGATGGTTTCATGGGTGTATACATATGTCAAAGTTTATCAAAGTTATAATCTAAGTATGTGCCTTTATTGTGTGATAATTATGCTTCAATGAAGCTGTTAACAAAAACAGTGTTAGTGACATAGTAGATTCTCAGTAATTTTCCTTCTCTAAATGTGTGTTTACTTGACGTTGACTCAACCTTCTTGGGGTCAAATTTGGTGAGTACAAATCAAGTGAAGCCAGATAGAACTGACATTCATTATTCTGTCTGCCCCTTTCTTTTTCCTGTAACAGGATCTTCCCTTTTTTAGTAAATTATTCTTCTTTGGCTCAAAAATATGGTTCTGGTTGGAGTTACCGATCATAGAGAACCAGTACTTTGGCCACTCAGGGATGAGCATGTGCAGCAAACACCAGTGCTGTGTGCCCAGCCCCCAACTTCCCTGACCTATGCTGCAAAAGGCTGGTACCTGCAACCTTCCACAGAGGTTTGCACTTGGGCTACTAGAGTTGCCTCACCTCCAGAAAGCCAGAGCTGGAAGTGCCTAGGAGATTATATCCTCTCAGGGCAACCTGTAGCCAACTACTGGGGCACAGGTGCAAAGCCCAGCTCTCCTGCTTCCACACTCTGATGTGCAATTTGTGTTCTGGAGCTCCCTGTGGGATCAGAGGGAGGCTGGCACTTTATCTGCTATTGCAGCTTTGACAGACTCTTTTCCTTCCCTTACCCTCTTACCCTCATTTGCTTACCATTTTCTACTGGGAGAACTTCCTTAATAAAACCACTTGTTTTGTACTTGAATCCAATCTAAAACATCATGGCAGCCCTTTTTCACCACAGAGATGTGTCCAGGAATGGAACTGGGACCCCAGATGGCCTCATCAGAATCTTTTAGATATTTTTAGAACTTGAGCTAGGGGATGAGGGCTCTCTTTTTTCTATAATCAACAGGCGGTAAGGATGTGATGTGAAAGTTCCTAGTACCCACTTCTTCATCTTGTGAAAAACGATTTTAAAAGAAGAAAGCCAAACTGAGAGAAACTCAGACCAGAGATGATGATGATGATGGTGATGGCGGGGGGCGGGGGGAGGTGGGGGGAGGGAGAGAGAGAGAACGAGAGAGCCTCCTCTTGATGTTTAGGTCCAAATAGTTATATTTCAGAACAGACACTCTTTTCTTCTGGAGTGTTTTATGTTGGCCAATAAATACACTGAGCTTCGTTTAAGTTTTTGTCACTTGCAATAGAAGTCTTGATCAAAATTCCTGAAGAGGGCTTCCCTGGTGGTGCAGTGGTTGAGAGTCTGCCTGCCGATGCAGGGAATACGGGTTCGTGCCCCGGTCCAGGAAGATCCCACATGCCACGGAGCGGCTAGGCCCGTGAGCCATGGCCGCTGAGCCTGCGCGTTCAGAGCCTGTGCTCCGCAACGGGAGAGGCCACAACAGTGAGAGGCCCGCGTACTGCAAAAAAAAAAAAATTCCTGGTAAGCATTGGGACTTCCCTGGTGCCGCAGTGGTTAAGAATCCACCTGCCAATGCAGGGTACACGGGTTCAAACCCTGGTCCGGGAAGATCCCACATGCCACGGAGCAACTAAGCCCGTGTACCACAACTACTGAGCCTGCGGTCTAGAGCCTGCGAGCCACAACTACTGAGCCCACGTGCCACAGCTACTGAGCCCATGTGCTGCAACTACTGAAGCCCATGCTCTGCAACAAGAAATGCCACCGCAATGTGAAGCCTGCTCATCACAACGAAGAGTAGCCCCTGCTCACCACAACTAGAGAAAGCCCGTGCGCAGCAATGAAGACCCAACACAGACAAATAAATAAATAAATAAATATTTAAAAAAATAAATCCTGGTAAGCAATGAAACTAGGACTTTCTGCCCTTGCCATGTGAAATGCACAGGTTAGAACAAATTGGATCAAACAGGTAAATTGCTCTTATCCAGTTAAGCCACAGGCAATAGCCAATATTCAATGTTCAAAATTTTGCCTTTCAGAATTAGAGCTCAAATAGTTTTCACTTTCTTTTTCCTGGCAAAGAAATACAACTTGTATTTTGAGGTACAATCAAATACTTTTCCAATATTTTTCATACTATATGGCAGTTGTTTTTAATAATATGAGCTGATTTTCTTTAGAATATGAAACTCTCCCTTTGCACAGACTGATGCTATGAAATCACTTACGGAGACTATGGAGGTTAATCTTAGATTTCTTCCATTAAAAATTATACGTTTCCCTGAGACACAGAATGATAACATAAAATCCCATTTTATCGTAGAAAGAAATGATCCTAATGGCATAGACTAACAGTGATAGTATAAAAATGACTTTCTGGGAAAGTTTAGCTAACAAATGCTCTGAACCTTTACTAAATCAAATGGATAGCAGGACCATTAACTGCTTGGAGAACTTTCAAATTGAAATTTGCTATTTCGTGCAGAATCTTGGAATAGTACTTCCTTGGCTTGGCTAAAATCAGACTAATGACATGAGAATTACTATTTTAATTCATTTAATGATTGTCTGATGACTTAGAACTTTTTTGCTTCCCTCCTGCTATGGAATTTAATGAAATTAATCTATGAAAGGGTTAGATATATAAAATGCACAACATTTTGTGCAATAATTTCTGTTGTTCTCGGAGTTGGATATTTGGTGGGGGAAGAGATACATCTGGGATTATGAAAGTCCATAAAAAGGGGAATGACAATATTAAGTATTACATTTCTGCTCTAAGGACAAGTATTTGTACCAGTGGTATAAATATTTATACTAGGGGAGGTTTTGCTCCTTCTTGCCCTCCACCAATACCCTGCCCATTTCAGGGACATTTGGCAATATATGGAAACAGTTGTGACTGTCACTACTCAGGGCATTTTCTACTGGCATCTAGCGAATAGAGGCTAAGCATGCTAATAAATATCCCACAATGCACAGGACAGCCTCTACAACAAAGAATTATCCAGTCTAAAATGTCAACAGTATTGAGGTTGAGAAACCCTAACTTATACTCTTGCTACCAAACATTCCCTTTCTTTCAACACTTCTGAGCTGCACAACACAGTGGTTAAGTGGTTAATTTGCAGAACATGTATATTCATTGTACAATTTCTGGATCAGACTCTGGATTAAAGTCAGCCCTGCCACCTCCTAGCCATATGACCTCAGGCAGATCACTGCCTCTTTCTGTGTCTTTTTTCTAATCTGTAAGAGAGGAATAGCATTTATCTCATAAGGCTATCTTGAGAACTGAGTCAGGTGGACACTCTCAGTAAATGTGCTTAACACAGTGACTTCACATAATACAGACTCAACTCAACTTAGCTATTGTTGTTTTTATTACTATGAGAAGAACTTGGGTACAGGTATGGGTGATGAAGCAAGATATTTTATTTGGTCTGTTTTGATGAAGCCATTTTGACCCTAGGGATATTCTGATATAGCCTAAAACATAAAACACTAGAATCTCATTTTAAAAATTACTGCATAACTTCTACCACAGACATCCTTAGTCCAGTCTTAAATCCTACCCCTCCCTTCTCTTTAAGCCTGAAACCTCTTGTCCATCCCTCATTCTCAACCTACCCCCATCCTACTTTTGGACCTCCATTAACTCTTACCTTCTGCCCCTCTTTCTGCATCCCTAAACCCCACGGGCTTCAGGAAAAAGTTCCAAGCAGTTTATACGCCCATACAGTATAAGCTGTAGGGTAAATTTTGTCAGCAGTCTTGCTTTGTTTGGTCTGCCTTTAAAAACAAATTTATTTTTTCATTTGTCTGCCTTTAGATAGGACATGTACTTGTTGCCATGGTCCCCACGACTCCTTATTCCCTTGTATGGCGTACTACGTTGTTCATTTAGGTTTTCTTGCTTTGTCTCCTAAAGGAAACCAGATTTGCCACCCATGACAGTAGATGCTGTAGAAGGATGAGGCTGTGGGAAGGACTTAGGAATGCTACTGGGAGGAATTGGACGCTTCAGTGGCAGGCTCAGGAAGGTGGAAAAAAGGATGGCATTCTGGACAGGACAAAAGCTATGACTAAGTGTGCCAAGGTAGAATTTATGAGGCCTTTTCTGAGGACAAAGAGTAATATACAAGTCTGGCGGAACAAACCTTTCATGAAGGAAAGTCACTGGGGAGACAGAAACAGGTATTTAAACCAGTGGCTCAATAGCCTTAAGCCCTGAGTGGAAGAATTTAGATTTAACTTATAGGGATGGGAAGTATTAAATGATTTTAAATAGGACAGAGATGGGACAAGATGAAAAGGATCTTTTGAGTCCTTTAAAAATACATTTAATATTTTTTTAGTACCAATATGTGTTAATTATGATAAATTTAGATAACAATAAAGAAAATAAAAATCACCCCAATCCCACCTCCTAGATTTCAAATTATTTATGGTTATACACACACATTTTCAATAACAAAAATTAAAGTAACAAAAATTTTAGCTTTTTAAAAAAATTTGATATATCAATATTTTCCACATCATTAAATATTTTTCAAAGTACTGTTTCTGATATAATTGCAGAAGTAAGCAAATATCTGTGTTCATTGCAGTGTTATTTGTAATACTAAAACAAGCACTAAATGTGAAAACCACACAACTGTGCATTAGCAGGAGCAACTGATCCCATTAATTCATTCCAAAAATATTTACTGAGCACCTACTATATGCCAGGCACTGTTCTAGGCATTGGGAATACAATAGCAAACAAAGCAGACAAAAATATTTGCACTCTCTGAGGTAACATTGTAATGAGTTTGTATGCTGGTGCAGGGGTTTGCAAAGTTTTTCCGTAAAGGGCCAGATATCACATATTTTTAGTCACAGGTTCTCTGTTGCATCTATTCAACTTTGCCATTGTAACTGGAAACCAACCATAGACAATACATAAGCAAATGGGTGTGAGTGACTTCCAATAAAACTTTATTTACACAGACAAGTAGTGGGCCAGATAGATAGACAGATAGGGATAGAGATATATACATTAATATATCAAAATAGAAAATGTATACATAGAAAATTTGTTGAAGAAAACTTCTTAAAGAAATGAACTATTAACAGTGGCTATACCTTCAGAGACTTAAAAAATCTTACAGTGTGCATACACTGCTTCTTTAAATAAATTAAAATTTTATAATACGTTTTTTGGCATTGTTCAATATTCTAGTGTGGTTTTTTAATTAACTATTCACCAGCTATGTGGTTTCCAAATTTTCATTGCTAAATAAATTGCTGCAATTAATATCTTTGAACAAAAATCTTTGACTGCAAATTTAAGTATTTGTTTAGGATAATCCCTAGAAATAAAATTATTTGACTAGAGGATTTAAACTCTTAGGCTCTGGATATATATTGCCAAATTGTCCTCTAGAAGGATGTAACAATGCACACTTCTACTGACAATATTAAAAAGTATTTATTTCCTCCACGATTGTACCCAAATTGGGCATTTTTATTGGTTTAAAAACATACATTTTAAAAGGTAATATTATCTTTTATTTTGCATTTCTTCAATGCTATCAGTGAAGCTGGCTCTTTTTCTTGTTTACTGGCCACTTTTACCTTTTCTTTTTTGAATTTTTTTATTCACATCATTTGTTCATCATGGTGTTATTTTCCTAAGAGCTTCTAGGTACTTGAAATATTTCCATGTGAAATTTTTACTTGTCTCCCTTCATTTTCTCCCTTGTGGCATTACTGTCTTCACTCTTGTGGACACTCTTGCCCTCACTTTGGTGTAAGGTTATTCCTATTTCTTCTTAAACATAATTTTTGAAAGGAAATTTACAGAGGTTTGTAGCATGAAGAAATCTCTTCAGGCAGGTTCTTTGAGGTAGCTAAGCTCTTCTTAGCCTCCATGGATGGCCATTGTCTCTGAAAGAAATCTGGTAACATTCCTTTTGCCTACACTATCAGGAGTTCTCCATCTTCTTTCAGCCCAAGGTCGTACGGACCAGCAGCCGATCTAGGTAGAGAGGCTAGGACTCTTTACCTACTGTCGTTATAGAAGCCAGGGCATCTCTTCAGAAGCTGATCTGCCTTTTTGACTTGGCTTTCAGTTGATTCACTTCTATCATAATTACATGTTTCCTCTTTCCAGAGCTCAACAGAGCTTGATATCAGAGGAGGAGAAATTACTATTTGCATCACTTCTATTTCTTCTTTAAAACTATATTTTATTTTTTAAATCAGGTTCTCCCTGATTCTCTGCTCTTGTTGCGGCTAATCTTTTTAAATATATCAAATAGAAAACAACCAAACAAACACTTTCTGGAATGCTTGAGTCTCTTCATGTCTCCGCTGAGAAAGTCCAGGATCAGCTATTTTATGACTACATTATGGGGCCTAGACTGCAGGGATACTTAGAGCATCCACGCTGAGCTAGAAATGATACAGAATAGGATAAAATCCAGTAATTGAGTTGGTCATGAAAACAGGCAAGAGTACAGTTTAGAATTGTAGTTTGGAAACTTTTTTCTTTCTCTCCCTCTCTCTCTCTCTCTCTAAGTAGCAGAACCTTTCTTACCAACACAATCTCTAGTGCCCTTCCTCCCAACCCAAATAAAATATTGATATGAACTAATCTGGTCAGTTTAAAGGGAGAGGCAATATAGTTTTACTTGGGCCCACATCTCCTTGACTTCCCTGGAAGTCACCGGCAGCTTTGCAAGACAATCAGTGCTTCAGAGACCTGTGTCTCCCTGCTCTAAGGCTTTGTCTAATCACAGGGGCGTAAGTGTTCCGAGGAAAGGGAAGCTGGAAGTGCCCCCAGGAGCAGCTCTCAACCAATGAGGCATGGGAGTTGGAGTTGGTGGAAAAACATGACCACTTCCTCATCCCTCGATGGAACCATTTTGAGGTATGTTCCATAACATTCTACCAGAGTGCTCTCTGAAACTGAACCCCAATTGCCTACAGCCTGTTCCGTCTTCCGTGTCTCACTTCCCCATTCCTTTTCCTGCTGCCTAGGATCACGTCCTAAATAAGCTATTTGTACCTAAATTAGGAACCCAATTCATATAACTTGTACCTAATAGGAATATAATTAAGAAAATAGTGAGATGATACAAAGTCTGCACATCAGTTGGATAGCATAGGCCTCTACCGGTAAATATGGCAGTCACTAGCTATGCGCAGCTATTGAAAATTAAATATAAATTAATTAAAATTAAAAATTTAGGGGCTTCCCTGGTGGCGCAGTGGTTGAGAGTTCGCCTGCCGGTGCAGGGGACACGGGTTCGTGCCCCGGTCCGGGAAGATCCCACATGCCGCGGAGCAGCTGGGCCCGTGAGCCATGGCCACTGGGCCTGCGCGTCCGGAGCCTGTGCTCCGCAACGGGAGAGGTCACAGCAGTGAGAGGCCCGCGTACCGCAAAAAAAAAAATTATTTTCTTAGTTTCACCAGCCACATTGCAAGTGTTCAGTAGCCATACATGGCTGATGGCTATGGTATCAGACAGCACAGTTATGGAACTTTTCCATCATTGCAAAAAGATCCATTAGATAGTGCTGGTGTAGATTCAATCCCAGATTGATTGAGATTGGCCTCTTCCTAGTCATTACTTCAGGCAACTTACTGTGAGACTCAGTTTGCACATCTGTAAAATACAGCTGTGGTGGGGATTAAGTAAGATAATTTCTGTAAAGCTTGGAGAAAGCACATACATGTTCAATAAATGTAGGGGAATGAGAGAGAGGTAAGGGAGAGATGGATCTTGAAGGCATCTAAGAACTCTGAGGAACAGTGAGCAAAACCACTAGTGTAGTGTGTGATCCTGGGCAGGTTATTTCCCTTCATGGGACTCAACTTCCATTCTTGTTAGGAGGTACTGGCAGATTTCTAGACATTATTGAATCTTTGAATTTTCTTATTAGGGTGATTTTTGCACTGGTTTCATCTTCACTTAGTTATCTGTTTAGTCAATGTCAGTTGAATACTGCCTGTCTTCCAGGCACTGTACTGGGTGCAGGGTCATAAGAGCAAAGAAGGCACAGTCCCTGTCACTGCAGATTTTTAAATCTTGAAGAAAGAAGCAGACAAGAAACTAATGGGGTAATTGCCTAATGATAACCACTGAGATGATCCCCAGCCTTGTCTTCAGAGAAGCTTCCTGAAGAGGGTGGTGACTGAAACCCTCTCTAGGGAAGAGAGAGCCCGAGTCCAGTGAACAACAGGGAAGAGTTGTTTCCATCAGAGGGAACAGCATGAAACCTTCCTTTGGAGCCTCATTCCGTACTCCTTCTTCTCATGTACTAAGATTTTGGAGGGGTAGGGAAAGGTTAAGAAACATACTACAAGTGGGGTAAGAAATGGAAAAGAAAATGAGAGAGAAAGAGAGGAATTGGATGATTTCTGTCGTTTTCCTCTAGCTTTCTCAAAGTCCCACCTTCTGGGTCAGTGCTTCTCCAGTCATAGACAATGGATCACCAACAATAAAGATGGTGGGGTGGAAGAGGTACTTATAAAAATGCAGATCTCTGGGTCCCAAGACAGACTGAATCAGAACCTTTGGAGAATATGGCCCCAAAGACATTAAAACAAAACAGAAACCTCTTAAAGGAATTCTACTGGGGCTTCCCTGGTGGCGCAGTGGTTAAGAATCCGCCAGCCAATGCAGGGGACACGGGTTCGAGCCCTGGTCCGGGAGGGTCCCACATGCCGCAAAGCAACTAAGCCTGTGTGCCACAACTGCTGAGCCTGCGCTCTAGAGCCCACAAGCCACAACTACTGAGCCTGCGAGCCACATCTACTGAAGCCCATGTGCCCAGAGCCCGTGCTCCACAAACAAGAGAAGCCACTGCAATGAGAAGCCCGCGCGCCACAACAAAGAGTAGGTGCGCAGCAAGGAAGACCCAACGCAGCCAAAAATAAATAAATTAAATAAATTTTTTTTAAAAAAAGGAATTCTATTAAAAACCATTGCTGTGACTGCTTACTTCCTAATGAAGCAGGGCATTTGAAATGGAATGCCTTTAATTTTTATTTTGGTATTTAATTAATTAATTAATTTATTTATTTATTTTTTGGCTGCTTTGGGTCTTCTTTGCTGTGCACGGGTTTTCTCTAGTTTCGGTGAGCAGGGGCTACTCTTTGTTGTGGTGCGTGGGCTTCTCATTGCAGTGGCTTCTCTTGTTGTGGAGCATGGGCTCTAGGCATCCAGGCTTCAGTAGTTGTGGCACATGGGCTCAGTAGTTGTGGCTCATGGGCTCTAGAGCACAGGCTCGGTAGTTGTGGCACATGGGCTTACTTGCTCCACAGCATGTGGGATCTTCCCAGACCGGGGTCGAACCTGTGTCCCCTGCATTGGCAGGAGGATTCTTAACCACTGTGCCACCAGGGAAGTCCCTATTTTGGTATTTAAATGAAGGATGTCTTAATAATATTGAAAGTGCTAAATTCCACGGCTTTCGATTGCAGTGGGAAAACAGGTTTCTTTTTGAAGGGAATTCCTTTCCCACAATCTGGTACCATTTTTCTCTTTCAGTCCATGCTTCTCCACTGTCCTTTGTGTAAATGTTCTTCACTCCACTTTTACCATCTTCTTTATCCATTTCTAAATTTCCCGACCAATAGAATGTCATCGCCTTTGATTCTATCCTTAACTCTTGTTCTCCACTTATAGTCTTCCAGTTGACCTTGTCCCTGAATGCTCCTTCTCCTGGTTTCTGATGTTCCTTACTCTCACTTCTTTTTCATCTTGACTTTGACCTGTTACTATGGCTCTACCTTCCCTCCCCCAGATCCTCTCCAGGATATAGTGAGAATTTCTCTTGAGCTCATTGTGGTTTTGTCAGAGGAGACACTTTTAGTTTCAGATCCCTTTCCTTCTGTACACCTTATAATTTAAATAAGCTGCTGAAAAATGTCATCAGAATTAATCATTTTAATGCATTATTGAAGAGGGAAAAAATAACTGGAGCACAATGGAACTTCTTTCTGTGCCATTGGCAAATAACACAGTTGAAGCATTGGTTAAAATGGCTGTCACAAACAGCAACAGAGGTATTATCAGTGTACATAATGAAAGCCCAAAGTTTCTTTGCCTGTAAATTCAAGAAATCTGTTATCCATTAAAGAAGAAATAACCAGACAAAATCCACAAATGCCCTTTGTTTCATCATCTTAATAGTGATTTTCATTCCTGACAGGGAGTGGCATGAATTCAAATACGTTATCCATGAAAATTAGGATTGTTTTGTAAAAAATTCTATTCATTTCTACTGGTTACAATGAGTCTGTATTTGTCAAATGGTTTTTATTCTTAAATGAAAAGGTAATGATAAACAACCACTGGAACTGCTAAATTCATGATCTCTGTGCTAGGTTTCCTGACATGCCTCTTTGGCAAATCTGGGCCCAGGGAGTAATCAGTGTGGATATGAAAACGAGCACATTATTTCACTGTTAACAGGCACTGCTAAAATGAAAGAGAAGGTGTGTGGGTCTATTGATGTTTTTATTTTCTTTCCTGGAACAATTAACTCAATAAGAAATAGTGTAGGCAGGTTGTTCTAAATCCAAAGTTTGATGAAGGAGTTTGGGAACTTAATATTTCCAGTGTATGCAAAGTTTATGAGAAGTGCTATATTGTTAATTCCTAGTTCTAATAAGATGCTGTCATACTTGGCCTTCATTTTACTAAAGGGGAAACAGGCTCACTGATGTAAATGGTAAAGAAACAAACATGAAAAAGGATTTCTTAGTCAAGCAAAGAAAGCCTAGTGGCTATCAGCCACTGGGATCTCCAGTGCTTGACAATGCACTTGTAATGGGGAAGAACCCTTTGCATTCTATTACAAGTTAATCACTAAACGGATGTTGCCTATAAGCTTAAATTATACATAATGGCCCATCTCTGGGAACCCTGCCTCGCAGGTAATGAGCATTAAGCTAAAATACCTTTGTTTAGCTCACAGGGAACATCTTGATCAGGCCCACCCGTGAATGACTGCAGGGAGGAAGAAATTAACACATCCCCTCCCTGAGGCTGACAGGAACCAGGAAATGTTTGACTTTACTCCCTCCCCTTTTAGTATAAAAAAAAGCCTGAATTCTAACTCAGGCAAGATGGGTTCTTTGGGGCACGAGTCCACCATCTTCTCAGTTTGCTGGTTTTCTGAATAAAGTCAGTATTCCTTGCTCCAGCAACTTGTCTCTCGATTTATTGGCCTGTTGTGCAGCAAGTAGTATGAGCTTGGACTCAGTAACACACTGGCAAAATACATACTATTATAATCCCCCTTTCACAGATAAAGGATTGAGGCTGCGAAATAACTGGCCCAAGCTCAGAGTTATTACATCACAGAGTCAAGACCTGAACTCAGTTTGTCTGATATCTACCTCTGTGCTTCAATCTGATCCCAGACAGTACAGAATGCTTTGGTAGTGGTATTGCCTATGGCCACAGTTACTACTCAAGCAGTTCACAATTGCAATACTGATAAAGAAAAAGCATAGAATCACTGTTTATTCACCCTTAGCCAATGCTTCTACATGTCGGGGCTGACCTAGACCCCTGGTAGAAGACAGGTCTTATACCCATGTGTCGAGACTCTCTGAGAGCAGCATTTAGTCATCACCTCTGTCTATGAATCACAGGATTTTCGTTCTACATTTAGGAACCCAGTGGAAGAAGGCAGAGTAACTTGCCTCTTGATTCACTGGGAAACCTCTTGAGAGTTTACCGCTATGGTTTGGTTTGTCTGCTTTTTTTTTTATTTTTTATTTTTTTTAGTTCTCAAACTAAATAACTCCTTGAGAAGATTATTTAAAATGCAGATGTCAGACTCCATCCTAAGTGATTCTGATTCAGTAGGTCTAGAGTGGAGCCCAGGAATCAGTATTTGTGAAGTTCTATAAATGTAAAGGTTCCCTGACCCCTATCCTCCACCCTCTTCCTGGAGACAACAACTTTACACTCTTTTAATACTTTCATCTGGCACATACACGTCTCTACTGTTCGCCAGTGCTATCAAGATAAGTTACAAAGTGTCAGGGGCCTTATGACCCATACCTCAGATTGGCTCTGGTGTTTCACATTAGCTATCAAATATTTATTAAGAATATATCAGAGGAAGAAACACAACATTTACTGAGAACTTGCTATGTGCAAGGTCTTTACATACAACATCTCACTGAATACTTACTATCACTGTATGACCTAGGTAGTTCCTCAGGTCACAGATTCACAGAAGGCAGAGGCGAGATTTGAATCCAATCCAGTTTCACTGAAAACCCAGTGCTTATCTCAGCAAAGCACAGTGCAGAACTCTTTGGTGGATCCTTGACCTCAAAGAGCTTCCTATTTGGGAAAAAAGGGTAGAAAATAGAGAGAAGTCTTAGGAGGAACTCAATAAGTGTGAGTCACCCTACATGTGTTTGTTTCACACTTTCTCTAATCCTGGTCCAGTGCTAAGCACTGGAGATACCATACGAAGGTCCTTCTGCTCCATCTCCCCCAACCCCTTGGCTGCAGAGATGGCAGAATTAGAGAATGTGGATGAAGACACTGAGGAATTGCTGATGCAGGACTTGGGCCCCAAAGCTGAGGAATAGGCTGTCTTCCAATTGAAACAGGAAAACTCATATGATGCTACCCAGCCCAGAGATTCACTAGTAGATAATGAACCAATCAAAGATTGCCACATGTACATGAATGGTAATCAGAAAGACTCTGCCCATTCCACTTCCAAAAATCCTGCCCTAATAGAAAAAAATCCCATCCTAACAGAACACTCATCAAAGACTGTCTAAGGAGGCTCTCCTTTCTCTTTACGAAATGCACTCTTCTTTTCAAACCCTTTCAGGTCTCTGCTGGAAGGAAAGTGATAGTAGCCAACTCCCTTGCCATAGTACTGTCTGAATAAACCACCTTTGATTAATTCTACAGGAGGTCTGCTTCCTTCTGACAACATGTTCAAAGCTCTCACCAAGCTTAAACATTCAGTCTGTAAACATTAGTGAATCTTTGCTCCATCCTGGCTAGATGGCAGACCCAGTACAAGTAATGATAGATGAGGTGGGAACTCAGATCCCCTCATGTCAAGAGAAGGGTGTGGTCAGATTTCAGCTTTGGGGTCTGGTCCCAGGCTGTGACCCTGGGCAAGTTACATAGTGTTTCTGTAGTACAGTTCCCCCTCTGGTAAAATGGGAATAACATCATCACCCCTTACAGGGTTCCTGTGAGGATTAAATGACCCATATTCAGAGGCAGCTGAGTACATGTAAAAGGAATGAGCATAATAGGCTTGGCACTGAATAAAAAGGGACGCATGAGTCCATATTGATACAAGTGAATACAAGGATAAATAAACGTGGGAGATGGTAAAGCTCTTCTCAGAGTAGAATGTAAACTAAAAAATGTAGAAAGGAATGGAATTAGACAATCATGATTTTGCAACCATTACAGTAATAACTGATTCAAGAAATAATCAACAATGGATGCTAAATCTAGCCAGTAAGCTTGTGATTAAGAATGGGCTATAAAGCTATGTATCTATATCTATGAAAAATGGGGAATGAGGCAAAATATAAATAAGTGGTAAATCTGGGTAAAGGATATTTCGGAGTTGGGGGTAATGTTCTTGCAACTTTTCTGTAGATTTGTTTTGTCAAAATAAAAATTAAAAAAAATATTAAAAGCAGAAAAAGTAAAAAGGGAAGTAAAGCAGAAACAGTTTCCTAGTTCTGTTACATTGTACATTTTCTCATGATCATAGGCTCAAGAACAGAGTAAGGTTAAAAAAAATTCTAAAATGGTACTTAATGGGTGGGAAGAAGAGAGCGTGGGTTTGAACCATTTTTAATCCTTATCAGATCTCTGACCTTCAACAAGTTAGGTAACCTCTCTGTGCCTCAGTTTTCTCTTCTGCAAAACGGGGATTTATACATTGGTACCTACTGGAAAGGTTGCTATAAAGACTAAATTAGTTCATAATTTGTAACGTGGCTGGCACATATTAAGCTTATTTGCTATAGTAATTTTATTACATATACAGTGCTTAGAGTCACGTAAACTCCGAATAAACGCTTGCTCTTGTTCTGCTGATTACTGGCTTCAAGTGCTTCAATTGCTTTGCCTTAACCTTCGGTAAAACATAAAAAATTCTTACTCAGGTGTAGAGGGGATCCACCGACCTCATCAGACCCACTTGCTTCTCCCGTAGTCCCTCAAGGCTCAGCTCAAATATCGCTTCCCTAGGCGAGCCTCTGGGGCCCAAGGACCAGACCAGAGGCCTCCCTTACTTGGCGTCAGCTCCGTGGGCCGGTCCTCAGAGCACTCACGGCACCGGCCAAAGTCCACTGGCCTGTCGCCCCAGCGTAGTTTAAGCCCCACGACCGTAGGGCTCGGGATGTGTTTTTGCTCGCATGGTGAGGCGGGGTAGCACGGAGAGGAGGCCACGGGGCCTCTGAAGGCTGAAAGTGAACTTGGGGCCGAGGTGGGAGTCGCGGTGGGGGACGCAGGGCTATAGAAGGTGGCCCCTCAGGGGCGCTGCGACGTCCCAGAGGCAGCAGGCGGGCCCGGGCGGAGGGGGCGGTGCGGGAGGGGCGGCCGGGCCCCGCCCCCTCCCCGCCCCTCCCTTCCCCTTCCCGCCCTCGCCGCGCCCTGCCTGGTTTGCTGCGGCCCGCCTGGCTCTCCGCGCAAGTTTTCTGGTTAAGATGGCGGCCCCTGTGGTGGCGCAGGCCTGGAAACTACTGAGAGACCTGGCGCTCCGGTCCCCGCTCCTAGCGGCCAGGTCCCAGGTGAGCGGGCCTCTTGGTGGGAGCCTGGAGCAGCCAGTGATGCCCTCCTGTCCTTGTCTGTCCACCTCCTCCTGGCCCCGGTGCGCGGCCGCTAGGGCGCCGCACCTGTGGAGGGGACGCGCGGTGCTGCGCCCGGGGGCGCACGAGAGACCCCAGCATCCCCCCACCTCCACCCCGCTTCAGGTGTCGGGGGTCCCAGGCGGAGCGGGGAATGACAGTCCGGGCCACCCCGGAGTGAGAGCCACCCAGCTCTCAGTTGTCGCTGACGTGGGTTACCCTAGCGCTGCGGAGGGCGCCTGGTCCTGTACCAGGCGCTGCAGGCATGTTAAGGAAAAGTCCCTGCGACTGGGTTTTGGATTCCTGAGGTGTTATTATGTCGACAGAAAAAAAATGCACAGCCTGAAAGTTGGGAAATATATTTTATTGGAGGCATTACTGAGGGTTGTATCCTGGGAAAGTTTCTGGATAGCTCTGAGGAACTGTTCCAAAGAGGTAAGGGAGGAGCCAGGATATATGGGAGTTTTGGCTGAAAAAAAAACTTGTAGTGGAACATCAAAAGATTAGGGCTAGTCACAAAAATCAGATATGTCAAGGTAGTGATTTTAATGCTTTGCTCAATTTGGGAAGGTGTAAGAGTCTGGGCTTTATTGAAGTTATTCCTTTGATTTGCATCTTAACTCTCTAGGCCCTGTATCCTGTTTTCTGCATCCTGAATTCCCTTCAGGGTGCACTGTCTCCGGTGGCTGCAGTGACTGCTGACTTGATGGCAAGCAACATTCTTGTTTACTAAAATGGCAGGCAACATTTGTTTGTCCTCAGTTACCTGCTTTGCCAGTGCTGCTTCTGAACCGTCTCTCTCTTGAGCCTGTTTGTTAGGCCACATGATGAAGGTGCCTAGAAATCCAACCCAGCCTTGCTGGTTTAGTAACTCACCTCTTGGAGTGAGCTCTCTGCAGGCTGCCTGCTTTTGCAGACTTGGGGGGGTGGGTAGTGGTGCTTGAGTTGGTGAAATGAGGGGGTCAAGGAGAAAGATGGGAAACGCTCTCCCTCAATTCAGTGAGCAATCAGTCCCAGCACTGAAACACATCAGAGCATTGGCCCTGTCCTCTTTCTCCTTGTTTCAAGAGAATAAAAACCTAGGAGGGCCAGTGGTGGATGCTGAATAGCTATTAGAACTTGGCTTCCTGTAGATTTGATCAATACATGCTGCAGGTGGCAAGAGTCACAGTAGTCAAAAGGTCTTTGGGGAGTTATGAGTTGGTGATGACTCATGGACAAGTGATCAACCACTGGACTTCTTATTCTCCATGAGTAATATCGCCCCTCTTTTAAAGAGAGGATGGTGTGGGGCTCATCCACAGCAGAGCATCGTCCTTGTCCGTTTTCCCATCTTTAATTGATGAGAGACAAATGATCACTCCTGCAGTTTTAACTAGGATATGCATAGTATATATTTTTTAAAAATTGAAAGATAGCTACTAATGATGTTTTGAGTTACTCTAAGCTTTGGTTAATTATGACATCTGAAAGGTTTTTTTTTTTTTCCTTCTTTCATTTCCTGACTTCTCATTTGTCTGTTTTTGTTAATGTAAATTTAAAAGGTGCTAATAACTTATTACTGTAATATCTTTAATAGGCACTTGACAGTATGGTGGGATAGCAAAAGGAATGGTGGTTTTGTCTAATTAAAATAACTAATAACTGTTGTAATAGAGTAAGGAGAATACCTCCAGGTGATCAAGTTCTATTCATTATTTAAGTGTTAGAAAAAAACAAGAACTGTGGTGCTGACTATGAGAGTAGACTTGAATTGATGGGAAACATGGTGCCTAAGGCAGTGAAAACTCAAGCAAAGGAAATAACTGTGCCGAGAAATCCAACTGTTTAGCTGAAGTATGATAGGGCTTCTTGCCTTACCAGCAAATGGGAGTCTGAACACAACACTGTAGAGAATCTGAGTGGGTGATACCCTTGGTTTGGCAAGAAGACTGGGTAAAAGGATCTCCTACCTCACTGCATCTAGTAACTTTGATTTACATTCTTGTGGATGGCGTATTGTCCTGTGAACATAAGCTTAGGAAATGAGTTTGTTTTTTTTTTAAGTCAGGAATAGTACACAGTGTTCAAGAACTGGAAATGGGTGTTAGCAAGCATCAGATCCAACTAGCTGATTTCACAGGTAGAAAAATTGAGCACTAAAGTTAAAGGACTTGTTCAAGGTTATAAAGAGAGTTTGTGGCAGAACTGTTTACAGATTAAAGGTTTACTTTTCAGTTTCCATTATACCAGGCTGTGGTGTAAGTTTCCTCATGAAAATAAGTTATATCAGCATGTAAGTTACTCTGCATAGCATAAAGTTACTATGTAACATCCAAGTCACCAACACTACTGACACATTTTAATTTTTTCTTTATAAACATCTTAGAATTGGCAATAAAAGTAGGTGAGTATTGTTTGTGATTTGTAAGGAACCCTTTTCATATTCTTGAATGCTTCTTTGTATCTGCTCCACCTACCTCTGCATATATGTTGTGCCTACCTACTCCCTTGCCCATGGCAGACGTTACAGTTGAATATGACCCTCTTTTTCTTGGAAACTTAAGAATCCTCACCAAGCATCTCAGAAATCTCTTGCTACTCTTCTTGGCTCAGACCTTCTTTGTACCAGGCCTTATGCAAAATTCTTGTGTGTACAGAGATAAATGACCCAGTTTCTGCTGTGAGAAGTAACTTTAACCACTCTCACAGAGGTGCCAAAGAATGACACTTTATGTACCCCCTCCTCGATGTTAAATTTAACATTTGACACATACTCCTGATGCTAAATGTCATTGACATTTTTTATTTCTTCTGCTGTTGGCTTCTCTATTTTGACTTTCAATTGATGTTATATCCTTAAAGGGCCACCCTTTTGCCATTTCTTATTTTACATATATTTCTCTATTCAGCTTATACCTAGAACAAGACTCTAGAGGTACTGATATTTGGGGATAGTAAACAAGGCAGGCAGAGATCTTGGCCACATGATACTATATTTTAATGGGGGTGGGGAAGGGCTAGACTGTACATACATAACCAATAATGAAAATGATTTCAGCCAGTGACAAATGCTATGAAGAAAATAAAAGAAGGTCATGGGCTGGAGAATGAATAGCTTAGCCAAGATGGTGGGTCATAGATTAGGTGATCCAGGAAAACCAATTCGACATTGCATTGTAACACGTGTAATAAAAATATACATATTATAAGTGAACAGCTTGATGAGTTTGCACAAACTGAACATGCCCAGGAGATCAGATCCATATCAAGAAATTAATCTTTTAGCAGCAACCCAGAGGGCCCCCTGGTGCTCCTTCCCGTCACTACTCCCACCCAGAAAAGGGTAGCCAGTCCCCTGAATTACGCCACCATACACTGGTTTAGTTCCTTTTTGTACTTTATGTAAATGGAATTATACAATGGATTATATGAGTGCATACTCACATAATCAACATTATGTTTGTGAGATCCTGGAGGTGACTTTTTGACATTTGAACTGAGACCTGATTAATGAAAAGTAGCCAGCCAGGTGACACTCGGGAAGAGAGGACAGCAAGTGCAAAGGCCCTGAGGTGGGACCTGAACTCAACATATCCAGACAGTTAAAGAGGTGGAAAGTGACAGTACTAGTCATGGTCTGAGAGGTAGGCAGGGGCTGGATCAAGTGGGGACTTGTAGGGTCTGATACAGACTTTTTAAAAGCTTAGAGTGCTTTGCCCAAAGTTGCTCAGCTAGTAAAAAATAGCTGAATCCCAGTCCGGCTGCCAAAGACCAGGCATGTAATTACTGTACAGTGCACTCCCTATTATAGATAGCACAATACAGCAAGGCACAGCCATGTTGGGCACAGAGATGAGCCTGTTACATTAGTTATGTCTTAGGGGAAGTCTTGGCTGAGGGCACTGAATTTAAATGGTTAGTGATAATCTGATCGTGGTATTTTGCCTTTTAGTGCATTTCCCCTCTCATAATGGCTGGGTGAAGTTAACAAAGCTGTTCTGTTGTAGGTGAAGCAAAGACATTGTGGGAAACACTGCCCCTCAGGCCCTTAGTTGTAGAATCCTTGTTGTGTGGTTCTCTACAAAGCCCAGAGCTTCTGTCCAGGAACTCAGGGAGGAATGTGTATTGTTGAAGGAAACCAAAACCCTGTCCCTGCTGTTGTGTATCTCAGAATAGATGACTCCAGCTTAATTTTCTGTTCTTTCCAGAAGTGAGAGGAGAAAGATGGATGCCTAGCTTTTAGAAGTGAAGGACTGAAGCTTACGTGCAAGTTTCTGTCAGCTAACTATGGCTGTGGAGGCTGCATTGGAAGTTGTGACTCACCTTTATCTGCCTTCTTGCCTAGAAGAATAAATATCTGACTCTTTTCTTTTATAAATGAAGTGCACTTGCAATTTCTGCTGTCAGAAAAGGAAATTCATCTCAAATAATTTAGTTGCTAAACTACTGACTTCTGTGTGGGGAAGACCTGTAAATGATAGCTCTTGTCCCAAATTGGTTTTGATTACTGTAAATGAAACACTTCTTTCATGGATGAGTACACAGACCCATAGTAGTGAGACTTTTGCTGCCCTTGTATCCTGGCCCAATTCTGTAAGCACAATGCCCAGAAACTCACTGACATATCTCGTATTTTGGGGAGGAAAAGAAATTACATATGCAACTTCAGATCATTTGTCTTTCAACTCTTTTTACTATTCACTCAATCTGGAATTGTCCTTTGCTACCTGTGCACCGATCATTTTCTGTTACTTGATGAAAACGTTTTGTCTGAAGAACTTGAGAGATTTCTACACGTTTGAGCAAGTGGTAATGTCAGTATACTAATGAAATTTGGGGAAATGACACTAGAATTAGTCTGGTAAAGAAGATGCAGGGGAAGCCATGCCAGGTGGAGTGGACTGTGGGCAAAGGCAGAGGGGAGAGAGAAGATGGGGAGATTAGAGGAGTCATTGGGAACAGTTTGGTACGGAGGAGAGGCAGGTGAGTAACAGAAGTGAAGAGCTAGTGGCGATCTTTTTGGCAAATGAGGAAGGAAAGAAGAGCTGTAGAAAGCCCACAATTTGGCATGGTATAGAACTAGATAACTGAACATCAAGCACATATTGTTAACTTAGTAAATATTTTCTCAGTGCTTAGTCTTTGCCCAGTGCTATTTGTTGGAAGCTCCTTGAAGGCAGAGGCTATATTGATTAATTCTTCACTGTAAATCTAGTGCTTTAGAGAATGCTGGGCATATAGATACCTTTAATAAGTGAGTATTATGAGTGAGTGAATGCAGGGAAGATACACAGCCCTACCCTCAGGGGGCTCATAGTCTAGTGGCAAAATTGGCGGGTAAACCAAAAATTACACAGTAGCATCGCGAGATCAGTAGAGCTATGTGCTTAGTCTTCTGTGACACTGTGTGTGGTCTTGCATGGGGCACTTGCTGTTTCCCTGTCTGAAACACTGTTCCTTCTGATCTCAGGCCTTGCTCTATCCCATCATTCAGCTTTCTGATTCAAAGTGGTCTTCCCACAGGGCGTTCCCTAATTATCTTATCTGACTCACTTTCTCCCCAGAGATTATTTTCTGCCCCTTGCCTGCATTTTAACACTTTACCTGGTGGTTTATTATGTGTTTTTTGTTTGTTTGTTTTATTCTCTGTCTGACTTCCTTCCCCACAAATGTAAGAATGTAAGCTCTATGAGGGCAAAGATTTTTCTTATGCACTGCTATTTCCCCAGCCTGCCTGACCAGGTAGGTATTCAGTAAGCTTTTGTGGTCTAAATGAATGCGTGGGGTACACAGAGAAATGAGAGGCAGGTAAGTAACAGAGATGAGGGTTGATGCAGATACTTTAGGCAAATGAGGAAGGAAAGGGCTATAGAAAGTCTCAGTTGTGAAAGGACTTTCAAAATAATAGGACTGTGCATTTCATATGTGACAGACTGTGCAAAGTGATGTCTGCACATTATTTCCTTAACCCTTACGATGTTACTGCAGGGGAGATTGTACTGTCTTCATGTTACAAATAACAGAACAGAGGCATAGAAGGGTCATACTAAATAACCTGCTTAAAATCACAAGGCCAGGGAGTCACCTGCCTCATGCTGATAAATTACTTATGCTGTTAAAACATTAAGTTACATTGCCAAAGGGTCCTTTTTGAGCTGAACCATCCCGTTATGCTGATTGGTGACCTTTCCCCCTTTCTTTGTCCCTGAGTAATGGGCAGCCTGGTCTTTGCACTTATGCCGACTTAGGTGGACTAATCAACACTGCATGATTGTCCTCTTATCTGACTCTTAATCAGGCTCTTATCTGACTCCCTCCTTCTCTGGCTCCAGGGTCTGGGAAACAGTGAGGAGAAAAGGGTATGGTTCTGTGTTCAAATAGGACTGAGTTCAAATTCTGGGTCTGCCAGGTTCTTGCTCTACTAATTATTGAACTTGACTGAACCTCAATTTATTGTTCTCTGAAAGGAGATAATTCTTACAGATAGTTACAAAGATTAAATAAGATGATATGCATGATGTCTGACATTATGGTTAGATAGTAGGCTCAGAGAGATTATTTCTCTTGCAGTAAATTTGAAGCTACATTTACTTGAACTTTTTTTTTTTTGGCTTTATCAAGCCAGAATAGTTTTCCTTTCCCAGATTTGATAAGCATTTAGTGTTTGCTGCCATGTCAGGGTTAGGTGCTGGCTTGGTGTTTCCAAATGGTTTATTTCACTTAATCCTGCATCAACGACTTGAAACAGAGGTGATTATTCTCAGTTTACATCTAGGGAACTTGAGGCTCAGAGAGTTCAAGCCCTGTCTCCTGGGCCCCAGGTATCTTCATTATTCCACAGGTGGGGTGAAGGTCTGGTGAGGCCTGAGGTGGCAGTGGGGAGGGTTGTGTGGGGAACTCAGTTGCACCATCCTGGATGTTGCTTGTTCCAGAAATGTTTGCACATCTTGGTGTTGACTTAGTAGCTATGGCTTCTGGACCACTTATGCATCAAAAGTTTGAGGTGGGGGGACGCCCAAACACTAGAGTGTAGTCATAACATGTACGCAAGGGCAACTGGCACATGCTCTTCACTGTCTGCCCTGTGCACAGGACTGCCTTCAGCGTTTCAGGAATGCTGGAGAAATTGTGAAATTGCATTTCCTTTGGAGGTTGAGTTTTGGGGGATGGTGATAGAGGGTGGAGTTTCCTGGTATTCTGAGTTCAGACTTTGGTCAGTGTGCTGATTACGTGGCCAGCTTTTGCCCCTTTCTAGAAATGATTCCAAAAGAATAGCACGTGGATACTAGTCACAAAAGCATAGATTTCTAACACCTCTAACATTTACTTTTATTTTAAAATTAGAGGGGTTTGATGTAGTGTTTCAGTCGATACTGGAGACATGGCAAAGCTTAAGGAATAGGTCTGAGTTTGGGTCCTGTGAGTGGGGGTGGGATGGGAGTCTGGCATCTCTTTTTCTACCCCTATCCATTTCTCCATGTGCTTACCCTATTTCCATTTCTAGGCTGTCTTAGTCCCAGGGTTGTGACTTGAGGACCCTGAGGAATTTCAGGAGGGCTGCTTTGTGGAGTTAGAGGTGGGGGAGCAGTGAGAGATGAGGCTGGAGACATATGCAGGGGCAAAGTTTTGCTGATCTTGTGAGTCTGGTAATGGAGTCAAGGTTGGTTCTTGAGGGCAGTGGGGAGCCATTGAAGGGTTTTAATAGGGGCTAATTTAAAAAAAAATTAAATTTTAGTTTTTTGGATGTGTTAGGTCTTCGTTGCTGTGTGTGGGCTTCTCATTGCAGTGGCTTCTCGTTGCAGAGCACAGGCTCTAGGTGTGCGGGCTTTAGTAGTTGTGGCACGTGGGCTCAGTAGTAGTTGTGGGCCCAGTAGTTGTGGCTCAGTAGTGGGTTCAGTAGTTGTGGTTCTAAAGCACAGCCTCAGTAGTTGTGGCGCATGGGCTTAGTGGCTCCGTGGCATGTGGGATCTTCCCAGACCAGGGTTTGAACCCGTGTCCCCTGCATTGGCAGGCGGATTCTTAACCACTGTGCCACCAGGGAAGCCCCCATTGAAGGGTTTTAGACAGAGGAGTGGCAGGAGCCGTTTTATGCTTCAGAGTATTCTTTCTTCATACAGTGTGGAAAGGGTTGGAGGATTAAGAATGGAAATCATTCAGGTGACTGTTGTACTAATTCAGTGCCAGTAGTAGTTATGCCACAATAATAGGCATAAACCAGGACTGGAATCACACTGCTTGTGTTTAAATCTTGCCCTCAGTACTAGTTATCTTTGTGATGTGTGACAATTACTTACATATTTTATTACAAGACTCACTTTTTTTCTTTTTCACATTTCAACATCTCTGAAAACTGCATATGTTTGTACACTTGTGTCACAGATTGAGTGACAGTTTTTTTTTTCTCCAGTGGTACATGAAGTGGAAGATGGGGGTTTGGGATCAAAATCAGGGTGACTACATAACTTTTTGCCAAATCAGGATACTTTTGAGAGTGAACGTGATCACTGTGAATAATTACACCAGCAGGTATAGCAGAAACCCAGACTGTGCCTGGAAAGCTGATATATGGTCCTCCTAACTAAAATGGACTAAATGATGGCAGTGGGGATAGAAGAGAAAGATTGGCATTATTAAGGAAAGAAGCTGGACAGGATTCATGCTTTCCCTGCTGAGTCCCCATTGCTGGTTCTCTCCACTGCCATATACCAAAAAGGTGATAAAAGGCTGTGTACCATCCCTGAGCAGAGAAGGTGTGAGGAGCTACCGTTGTTATAAAAGATCCCTGCTTGTCTTTGCTGTGGGACCATGTGCTCCGTCCTTGTGCCCAAGTGTTCCCTGGACATGCTGTTATGGTCGTAGAACAAGAACAGGCAAATAAAAGAAGAGAAATAGAAAGACCCATAAATATGTCAGGCTTGCAAAGTGCACGTTTCTAAACTTGAGCGCAGTGAGGAGCTTTCCAAAGCTCCAAGACTCCCTTATCCCGCGTTCACAACGTTCTGGGCCTGGTGGAATCGTGCAGTCTGGCTTAGGTATTTCCTTTTGTGCTCTCAGTCTTATGTGGATCACGCAGTTGATTATTAAGGCTTCTTTGATTGAAAGATCTCCTTGGACTTTTCTTAAGGGGAAAAAAATGGTTTTTTGAAAGGGACACATACTGGAACTCAAGACTAATGTTCCTTGGTGTTGGCTCCTCTGTGCCTCTTCTGTTGTGTTAACTGGTGGCTAGCTCGTGGTACCATTTCTCTATAACTTGTACCTGCCCATAACTTTGTCCATTCCTGGGCCCCCTCCAGCTTCCTAACCCTAACACATCATTCTGCTTCTGTCTCTCAGAATGTCACAGTTCTAATAACAAGAACATCTCATCAGTCTAGCTCATCCTTTTGCACTCACGTTCGGGTCACTGTCCAGCTGAAAGACTGGCTGGTTCTTTTTAAGGTGTCCACCTCCACCTCACCACCTGTGGCTGAGGTGGGGAGGTCTTGGAGAGGAGCAGCACCATGGCCCCCTGAGTAGGAGGGCTCTGAGTGCAGTGTTGGTGGGGTGGCCTGATCCATTTAGAGTTCCTTCATGAACGGCTGCTAACTTGTCCATCTTCTTTTCTCCAAGTACACATGTTCACGTTTGCTTTGTTTCCTTTTTCACATTCCCAAATTTCTGAAGATCTTCTTACTATTCACTTGGCTGGTCTTAGTTAGATTAATTTATCAGAGATTAAGGTCATGGTAGTGGGCCTTGTTTTAGACCGCTTTCTTATGATCATAACTAAAATAATTCTCAGGAGAGAATTATTAATTGGGAAAATGGGGTATCATGGGAAGTCAGCTTGTCCACCCAAATAGCCAAGTGAGTGTTTCCAAGACAAATGTAGACAATAGGCTTCATATGGCCCTGGAGTACTTCCTCAGCTTTGCTTGGAGCAATATTCTGAGTTGAAATAACCCAACTTCTCTTGGTTCACTTCCACTTTATGCTTCCCAAAGGGGATTTGTTTGGGTCCTTTTGCCACCACTCAATAAAAAACTGCCATATTGGGCAGGACTTCCTTGAAGCCACCTGCAGAGGATGCTGGCTCCCACATTAGTCCCTGGTGCAGTGAGGTGGGACTCGGAGCACAGGGTTTATTTCATTTAAACCATGAGTATGAAGACTATATTTTATCTTAAAACTGGGGCACTTTTGATAGTTAAAAGGGAGCACTGTTAATAATTATGCCAGGATAATAGGCATAAACCAGGACTGGAACCAAACTGCCTGTGTTCAAATCTTGCTTGCAACACTTAGTAGATTTGTGACCTTCTGAAAATTACTTAGGTATTTCATTGCAAGACACACTTTTTTCTTTTTCACGTTTCAGCATCTCTGACATATGGATGTGTTTTACAGTTGTGTCATAGATTGATTGGCAGGTTTTTCCCAGTGGTACATTAGAGTGGTGCAAAAAAGTTGTTCATTCTTAAACTTGATGAAATTTCTGTGCCTCAGTTTTCTCATCTGTAAAATGTAGGGAGCTACAGTATTCACCTCCCAGAGTTACAGTGAGGATTAACTGAGGCCATGCATATCATCTTAGCACCATGCCCTAGATGATCAGTAAATTTTAGTTATTGGTTTTGGTATTATTGTCACTAGCTTTAATAAATTGTAGTTAAATCATAGTTAATTAAATCATATTACATAATATGTGATGAATCGGGAGATTGGGATTGACACGTATGCACTGATGTGTGATGTGTATAAAATGGATGACCGATGAGAAAATAAATAAATAAATAAACATAAAAAAATAAAAGGGATGTTCTCAGAAAAAAAAATTGTAGTTAAATCATAGTTAATTAAATCATTACGTAATATGATTAAATCACATTTAACTTACATGTGTTGATTAAATGAAATATATTATTTAAGTAAAATAGATTAAATAAAATATCAAAATATATTAATTAAAATACACTAATTGAAAATGGTTAATTAAAATATATTAAATATATATAATAAATATATAATTCAGTTACGGTTACATAAGTAATAAACAGGCTTAATTTTTGTAAAAAGCCTCCTTCAGTGTTTTCCCTGCCTTCCTCCTAAACCCCCTCAACATTACAACTTGCAAGGGAGATGAACAATGTAAGCGAAGTAGGGGATTAGAACAGTCAAGTTGGGGAAATGACATGGAAGGAGAGAGAGGCTCTCTGTACTGCCTTATTGGTGTCCGGAGTGGCGGACTACAATGAAGTCCCTTGGGAAAAGGACTTTCGTGCACTTAGCCCCAGATTGGGAGTGGAGACCAGCCATTTAGCTTTATCAGAAAATTTACTGTTTTCACCTTATCAGTGGAGATCTCTTCACATTTTTATAAGGAAACTATCTTTATCTTTTGTTTGATGTCTCTATCTTCTGCTAATGCTCTCCTAATTGCTGTCCAAATGACCACCTGGACTTTGAAGGACATATTTGGGTTAACTTAACTTTGAAAAGAAGGGGAGGAAAACCACATTTAATATGCACTCTTATACCAGCCTTAGGGCTTACATAGGCCTTTAATAAGTAATATAAAGAAAGCTGAGAGTTATTATTTTTCATTAAGCGAATAAACTATTAATGGTGAATGTTTCTTTGTTAAGGTTCAGAACTCTTTTTAAAGTGATGTATCATTAAAATTGAAAACCAACAATACAGGGAAAAGAAAAATTTTTTCAGTTTTTAACCTTTTTATAATTAGCATGAAAAAATAAATGTGCTATATGGCTAATTAGAAAAACTAAATAAGTTTTGAGATAGTGAAGTTGTAAACAGATTATCCTCACTAATTTAAAAATGATTATGGATTGAATGGCTGAGTGTTGAGGAGATTAGCTTGAAATGGAAGCAGAAGTCTTGTGACTGGTTTTTGGGGAGGCTGAGCCTAAGGGTGTAGATTCTAACATCAGTTCTAGTGTATGGGTTTTCCAATACCACCAAGCAGTTCTCCACCAGCTGGGTGTCCTACAATCCAACTAAATTCTGACATTGTTGACATGGAAATAGCATTAGATTCCACAAGTTAAGGGCACAGTCCAACAAGACTGCCCCCACCCCACTTCAGAGGCCAATATCAAGTCTACATTGTCACTTGTACAGGTTCCATTAATTTGCTAGAGTGGCTCACAGAATGTAGAGAAACATTTTACTTCCTAGGTTACCAGTTTATTGTAAAAGGCTATATAACTCACTAACAGCCAGATGGAAGAGATGCCCTGGGCAAGGTGTGTAGAGAGGGTTATAGAGCGTAGCACTCTCTGAATCTCCACATGTTCACCACCCCCGGAGCTCTCTGAGTCTCCTGGTACAGGGATTTTTATGGAGGCTTTATTACATAGGCAAGATTGATGAAATTATTGACCTTCAGTGATTGAACTTAATCTCTAGCTCCTGTCCCCTCCCCTGAGGTAGAGGAGGAGGACTGAAAGTCCCTACCCTCTAATCACTAGGCTGGTTCCCCTGGCAACCAACCCCCATCCTTAGGTTACCTAGTGGCTTTTCAAAAGTTGTCTCTTTCATTTAACAAAGACACCTTTATCACTCTCTTCACTTAAGAAATTCCAAGGGTTTTGAGAGCTCAGTACAAAGACTGGGGATGAAGACCAAATATATATTTATTATAAATCACAGAATCACAGTGTGCTGTTAGGATTGGAGTACCAATTCCAGAACTCCTAGCAGGCATGTTGTGAGTATAATGGATGCTTTCTTTTTTGTTTCATATACGTTTATGGTGAGGTTTTTATGAGTGATATAAAATTGATTTTATAGCTATTTTATATAAAATATTTTAATGTGGGGGAAAACTTACAGAGTTAACTTTTAGTTAAGGATCTTGCTGTGATTTATGTCATAGAGTGTTCTGCCTATGTTTTCCTCTAAGAGTTTTATAGTGTCTGGCCTTACATTTAGGTCTTTAATCCATTTGGAGTTTATTTTTGTGTATGGTGTTAGCGTGTGTTCTAATTTCATTCTTTTACATGTAGGTGTCCAGTTTTCCCAGCACCACTTATTGAAGAGGCTGTCTTTTCTCCATTGTATATTCTTGTCTCCTTTATCAAAAATAAGTGCATAGGTTTATGTCTGGGCTTTCTATCCTGTTCCATTGATCTATCTTTCTCTTTTTGTGCCAGTACCATACTGTCTTGCTTACTGTAGCTTTGTAGTACAGTCTGAAGACTGGGAGCCTGATTCCTCCAGCTCCATTTTTCTTTCTCAAGATTGCTTTGGCTATTTGGGGTCTTTTGTGTTTCCATACAAATTGTGAAAGTTTTTGTTCTAGTTCTGTGAAAAATGCCATTGGTGTTTGATAAGGATTGCATTGAATCTGTAGATTGCTTTGGGTAGTATATTCATTTTCACAATGTTGATTATTCCAATCCAAGAACATGGTATATGTCTCCATCTGTTTGTATCATTAATTTCTTTCATCAGTGTCTTACAGTTTTCTGCATACAGGTCTTTTGTCTCCTTAGGTAGGTTAATACCTAGGTATTTTATTCTTTTTGTTGCACTGGTAAATGGGAGTATTTCTTTAATTTCTCTTTCAGATTTTTCACCATTAGTGTAAAGGAATGCAAGAGATTTCTGTGCATTAATTTTGTATCCTGCTCCTTTACCAGATTCATTGAATAGTTTTAGTAGTTTTCTGGTAGCATATTTAGGAGTCTCTATGTATAGTATTATGTCATCTGCAAACAGTGACAGCTTTACTTCTTCTTTTCTGATTTGGATTCCTTTTATTTCTTTTTCTTCTCTGATTGCTGTGGCTAAAAATTCCAAAACTGTTGAATAACAGTGGTGAGAGTGGGCAACATTGTTTGTTCCTGATCTTAGTGGAAATGGTTTCAGTTTTTCACCATTGTGGATGATGTGGGCTGTGGGTTTGTCATATATGGCCTTTATTATGTTGAGATATGTTCCCTCTATGCCTAGTTTCTGGAGGATTTTTATCATAAATGGGTGTTGAATCTTGTTGAAAGCTTTTTCTGCATCTATTGAGATGATCATATGGTTTTTCTCCTTCAGTTTGTTAATTTGGTGTATCACATTGATTGATTTGCGTCTATTGAAGAATCCTTGCATTCCTGGAATAAACTCCACTTGATCATGGTGTATGATCCTTTCAGTGTGCTGTTGGATTCTGTTTGCTAGTATTTTGTTGAGGATTTTTGCCTCCATGTTCATCAGTGATATTGGCCTGTAGTTTTCTTTTTTTGTGTCATCTTTGTCTGGTTTTGGTATCAAGGTGATGGTGGCCTCATAGAATGAGTTTGGGAGCGTTCTTCCCTCTGCTATATTTTGGAAGAGTTTGAGAAGGATAGGTGTTAGCTCTTCTCTAAATGTTTGATAGAATTCACCTGTCAAGCCATCTGGTCCTAGGCTTTTGTTTGTTGGAAGATTTTTATTCACGGTTTCAATTTCAGTGCTTATGATTGGTCTGTTTATAATTTCTGTGTCTTCCCAGTTCAGTCTCGGAAGGTTCTGCTCTTCTAAGAATTTGTCCATTTCTTCCAGGTTGTCCATTTTATTGGCATATAGTTGCTTGTAGTAATCTCTCATGATCCTTTGTACTTCTGCAGTATCACTTGTTACTTCTCTGTTTTCATTTCTAATTCTATTGATTTGAGTCTTCTCCCTTTTTTTCTTGATGAGTCTGGCTGATCATTTATCAATTTTGTTTACCTTCTCAAAGAACCAGCTTTTAGTTTTATTGATCTTTGCTATCGTTTCCTTCATTTCTTTTTCATTTATTTCTGATCTGATCTTTATGATTTCTTTCCTTCTGCTAACTTTGGGGTTTTTTTTGTTCTTTTTTCTCTAATGGCTTTAGGTGTCAGGTTAGGTTGTTTATTTGAGATTTTTCTTATTTCTTGAGGTAGGATTGTATTGCTTTAAACTTCCCTCTTAGAACTGCTTTGGCTGTGTCCCTTTGGTTTTGGGTTGTTGTGTTTTTACTGTCATTTGTTTTTAGACATTTTTTGATTTCCTCTTTGATTTCTTCAGTGATCTGTTGGTTATTTAGTAGTGTACTGTTTAGCCTCCATGTGTTTGTATTTTTTATAGTTTTTTTTCCTGTAATTGATATCTAGCCTTATAGTGCTGTGGTTGAAAAAGATACTTGATGTGATCTCAGTTTTCTTAAATTTATGAAGGCTTGATTTGTGACCCAAGATATAATCTATCCTGGAGAATGTTCCGTGAGCAGTTGAGAAGAAAGTATATTCTGTTGTTTTTGGATGGAATGTCCTATAAATATCAATGAAGTCCATCTTGTTTAATGTGTCATTTAAAGCTTGTGTTTCCTTATTTATTTTCATTTTGGATGATCTGTCCACTGGTGAAACTGGGGTGGTAAAGTCCCCTATTATGTTGTGATACTGTCAGTTTCCCCTTTTATGGCTGTTAGCATTTGCCTTATGTACTGAGGTGCTCCTATGTTGGGTGCATAAATATTTACAATTGTTACATATTCTTCTTGGATTGATCCCTTGATCATTATGTATTGTCCTTCTTTGTCTCTTGTAATAGTCTTTGTTTTAAAGTCTATATTTTTTGATATGAGAATTGCTACTCCAGCTTTCTTTTGATTTCCATTTGCATGGAATATCTTTTTCCATCCCCTCACTTTTAGTCTGTATGTGTCCCTAGGTCTGAAGTGGGTCTCTTGTAGACAAAATATGTACAGGTATTGTTTTTGTATCCATTCAGCCAGTCTGTGTCTTTTGTTTGGAGTATTTAATCCATTTACATGTAAGGTAATTATTGATATGTATGTTCCCATTACCATTTTTTTAAATTGTTTTGGGTTTGTTATTGTAGGTCTTTCCCTCCTCTTGTGTTTCCTGTCTAGAGAAGTTTCTTTAGCATTTGTTGTAAAGCTGGTTTGGTGGTGCTGACTTCTCTAAGCTTTTGCTTTTCTGTAAAGGTTTTAATTTCTCCATCGAATCTGAATGAGATCCTTGCTGGGTAGAGTAATCTTGGTTGTAGGTTTTTCCCTTTTATCACTTTAATGTCCTCCCACATCTTTCTGGCTTGCAGAGTTTCTGCTGAAAGATCAGCTGTTAACCTTATGGGGATTCCCTTGTGTGTTAACTTGTTGCTTTTCCCTTGCTGCTTTTAATATTTTTTCTTTGTATTTAATTTTTGATAGTTTGATTAATATGTGTCTTGGCATGTTTCTCCTTGGATTTATCCTGTATGGGATTCTGCATTTCCTGGACTTGATTATTTCCTTTCCCATATTAGGGAAATTTTCAACTATAATCCCTTCAAATATTTTCTCAGTCCCTTTCTTTTTCTCTTCTTCTTTTGGGACCCCGATAATTCGAATGTTGGTGCATATAATGTTGTCCGAGAGGTCTCTGAGACTGTCCCCAGTTCTTTTCATTCTTTTTTCTTTATTCTGCTCTGTGGTAGTTATTTCCACTATTTTATCTTCCGGGTCACTTATCCTTCAGTTCTTCTGCCTCAGTTGTTCTTGACAGAGAAGTTTTAGTTTCATTTAGTGTGCTGTTCATCATTGTTTCTTTGCTCTTTAGTTCTTCTAGGTCCTTGTTAAACGTTTTTTGTATTTTCTGCATTCTGTTTCCAAGATTTCGGATCATCTTTAGTATCATTACTCTGAATTTAGGCTGCCTGTTTCCTCTTCATTTGTTTGGTCTGGTGGGTTTTTACCTTGCTCTTCATCCGCTATGTATTTCTCTTTCTTCCCATTTTGCTTAATTTACTGTGTTTGGGGTCTCCTTTTCACAGGCTGTAGGTTTGTAGTTCCCGTTGTTTTTGGTGTCTGCCCCCAGTGGGTAAGATTGGTTCAGTGGGTTGTGTGGGCTTCCTGGTGTAGGGGACTGGTGCCTGTGTTCTGGTGGATGAGGCTGGATCTTGTGTTTCTGGTGGGCAGGACCCTGTCTGGTGGTGTGTTTTGGGGTGTCTGTGAACTTAGTATGATTTTAGGCAGCCTCTCTGCTAATGGGTGGGGTTGTACTCCTGTCTTGCTAGTTGTTTGGCATGGGGTGTTCAGCACTGGAGTTTGCTGGGCGTTTAGTGGAGCTGGGTCTTAGCCTTGAGATGGAACTCTCTGGGAGAGCACTCGCCGATTGATATTATGAGGGGCCAGGAGGTCTCTGTTGGACCCATGTCCTGATCTCGGCTCTCCCACCTCAGAGGCTCAGGCCTCACACCCAGCCGGAGCACCAAGACCTTCTCGGCCCCGGTTCATGCACTTCCCATCACTCACCCAGCTCCTGCCTCCGCGCCTCCCTTCCTTTAGTTTGATCTTTACTTCCCACACCAGGCGGGGGGCGGAGGGCAGTGCAGAGGAGGCCAGTGGGAAGCTGCCCTGCTGTGTCCTTGTCCGCACCCCGTGCCGGGCTTGCTGGGTCCCTCCCAGTCATGGGGCATGGTCCTCAAAGACAGCCCGACCACTGGACAGACCCACCGACCCTGTGATTGAATTTTGGGGTGTTGAGGCAAGTAGCAAAGGAATTGCTTTTCTGATTCAAAGTTTGGACCAGCACATGCCTTTTATGTCTCTGAAACCTTGTTTTTGCTCCCCACGCTTTAAAGGTACTAAAATTATAAATGAATATACTTCTTATTTTTAAATTTATAACTTTTTTTATTGTGGTAAAATATACATAACATATAAAATTTACTTTTTAACTATTTTTAAGTGTACCTTTTTGTGGCATTAAATGTATTTACATTGTTTTGCAACCATCACCACCATCTGTCTCCAGAACTTTTTCATCTTCCGCCATCTGAAACTTTTGTATCCGTGAAACACTAATTCTCCATTTTTCTCTCCCCCCAGACCCTGGAAACAGGCATTTTGCTCTCTGTCTCTATGAATTTGACTACTTTAGAATCTTACATAAGCGGATTCATAAAATACTTTTTTTTTGTGACTGGCTTATTTCACTTAGCATAATGTTCTCAAGTTTCATCCATGTTGTTGCATGTGTGAAGCCAAATCCCTGTAAAACCGAGTTCCTCTGCCAAGTTCATGATTAACCTCTCTTTCTAAAACTGTATTCCCTTTCTTGTCCCACCTGTTCCCCTGAAGCTTGAGGAGTATCAAAGAAGAGAGGGAGTGAAGCTGAGCAGCGTCCTGAAGGGCCTTTCTGGGTACAAAAGCCTTTACATGTCCCCAGTTTATTGTTTGTAGGAAAAAGACTTCAGCCTCCTGTACCTTCCCTGAGTGTCAAAGGGCAGATTCAAGCGGTCACTAATTAGGGAAGTGAGGGAATGCAGAAACAAAGGAAAAGCAGTCAAGAAACAATTGTGCAGTGATAAGGCAGGGTCCTAGTTCCTCCTCAAGGGATGGACATAGCAATCTGATGTATATCTTGGAGTTGTTCTGTAGGAACTAAGGGCCCCCCACTCAGGTGGAGGATGGCAGCTACATGCTGAGATCCCAGACTGGTCGGAACCAGAAGGTTGATGAATGAGATTCCTAGAACGCCACGCTCTTACCACACCAGTAACCAATCAAAAGAAAGTCACACACCTTGCAGCTGTCACCTCAAATGTTGCCTTTGAAAACTGTTCCCTGAAAACCATTGAGGAGTTTGGGTCTTTGGAGCATGAGCCTGCTGTCCTCCTTGCTTGGCCCTTGCGATACACCTTTCTCTGCTCCAAACACCAACGTTTTGGTTTGTTTGGCCTCACGGTGCATCAGTTCCACAAACTCGGGTTCCACGGCATGTGTCAGAATCTTCTTCCTTTTTAAGGCTGGATAATATTCTGCTATATGTGTATATATAACATTTGTTTATATCCTTCATCAGTGGACCCTTGGGTTGCTTCCACCTTCCCGTATCTGGTCAAAATGTCTGTTAAGAAATACCTTTAAGGGTAATATTTTATTAAATATTCATAATCATTTATCCTTCTATTGGGTATTTTTTAAATAGGTGCATTATTAGGCCCAGAAGATAGTGGGTTGGTAGGAAGCTTGGGCATATGAGACAGCTACTGTCTTTAAGGAACATACAGACATGTGGTGGAGACCAATGGGAAATGGACAATTACAGTGAGAGGTGTTTGGTGTTCAGGAGGGCTTTCCAGGGCTCTCTGGGTATACAGCTGTACTGCCTCTCTTGGACTCCCCTACACAGTGGCTGTTAATAGTGTCTGTCGGGATAATCTGAAGTTAGGCCCAAGTAGAAATAGACACCTGACATTTATCAAGCACATTCCTTAGGCCAAGTCTGGTACTGTGCACCTGAAGAGGATTGTCTCTTTGAGTCCTCATAGCGACCCAGGAGGTAGGCACTCTCATCGCCATTGCTAAGCCCATTTTAAAGCGCAACAAACCATGGTTCAGAGACTTTAAACAACTTCCCTATTGTCACAGCTATTGTCCTGCACAGCTCCTTGCTGTGCCACTCACACTGATCTTTTCTGTTGTGCCTGTTGTGCGTTGAATTGTGTCTTCAAAATTCATACCTTGAAGGCCTAACCACCGGTACCTCAGAATGTGACCTTATTTGGAAATGGAGTGTTTATGGAGATAATCAAGTTAAAAGGAGGTCATTAGGGTGGGCTCTAATCCAATAGGACTGAGGTCCTTATAAAAGGGGGAAATTTAGACTCAGAAATGCAAGCAGGGAGAATACTATCTGAATACAAAAAAAGAGATAAGGGTGATGCTTCTATAAGCCAGGGAACACCAGAGATTACCAGCAGACTACTAGAAGCTAGCTGAGAGGCATGGTTACAGATTGTCCCCCACAGCATCAGACGGAATCAACCCTCAGATGCACCCTTGATCTCAGACTTCTAGTTTCCAGAACTGTGAGACAATACATTTCTCTTGTTTAAGCCACCCAGTCTATGGTACTTCGTTATGGCAGCTCTAGGAAGCGAATACTGTGCCCCTTGGCATTGTGTGGTGTGCATGCTGCTTGGTTCATCTTGAGCTCTTACACCTAGACATTTTTGGAGTCTCTGCGCTTATCGTAGACATGTACATCACCTTTTATAGCTGCTTGGGAAGCTAGCCCATGAATGATGACCACGAGTTGTCTTGCTTTAATAGGCTTAATATACTTGTTTTGGAACCAAAACATTGTTTCCCACTATCCCATTCACCATGGTTGGATTTGAGAAGCTCTGACCATTTCTGAAAGTGAAATCGATTTAAAGGAAGAAGAAAAGAATATTCTAAGGAATGGGGCACAGGCTTTGAGACCACTTCCGAAATAGGAGTTCTAGAAATACTTCGAACAGTAGCACAAAATTGGAATAGATACAGAGCCTTACTTCTTCAGATGTGTCAATTTCTGGTATTTTTTCTTTTGCTTAAATAAAATAACAATAAACCTCATTATTTTTTGATCTCACCCAGTTCTTAACTATTCTTTTTATTCAGATAGCTCATCCAAGGTTAAACAGAAAAACTACATTTTAAAACTTGTGTTACAGACCTTTTAAAAAACAGTTACATAACTTAATGCCGCTGATTTTGTAATCAAAGCACAACACCAAGCACTGTTTTTCTTCAGTAGTATAAAGTTGAAATTTAAGAATAATCAGCATGCAATCAAAAGCTGATTGTAAATGAACAATAATGAACATAAAAATGAAATCAATTCTGAGGGTTATAATGAAAGAAAGAAAGGAGTAATAGCAGTAGTCAGAAAAGGAGAGCAATAAAAAGAGGGCATTGTTATGCTAATAGGAAAATAGTGGATGAAAATCAGCCAGTAACGTTCTATGGAATTCTCAGAGTTTTGGGGAGAATGGGGGAAACAAACATTATAAGAGAGTAAAAATCTATATACTTGTATTGATTTACTGCCGTTGATGAAGTCATCTAGGAAACGTCATAGTGGGTTTTTAGGAATGAACCACATCTTGATTCTAGATGCTGGCAGGTGGCATGGAAAGAAGAGGTTAATTGTGTCTATTTCTGGCCCTCTGATCAACTGTGTGGCTTTAGGGAAGACATTCGGTTTTTCTCAGACTCAGTTTACTCATTAAACTGTTTAACATTTATTGAACATCGATTATGTACCACGAATTGTGGTATGTGCTAGATACATACACAGCTTTGTAAAATGGCTACTAAAGCAACACTTCCTTAGTGTGGGGTGCGTACCATTGGCGTTACACAAGACTAGGTAACATGGGGATGCAGCATCAAACACCAGTGAGTCACATAGTGAGGAAGTTACCTTCTTTTAAATACCTTTGAAACCTTAAGATTTTGTCAAGGAGAATTATTTGGTCCTGTGCCACTGTACTTTTAAGATCTTCAGCTCAGAACATTATGCCTGGACTGGCCAGAATTGAATTTCTTTTATTTTTAAATTGTATTGGTATCACCTTCTAGTAATGCAAACAGCATGGGTAGTGATATAAAGTAACCTTTTAAAATAAAGTTCTTTAATTTAAAATCAGCCACATGAAGAAATCGGTAATAGTATTAGTGTTCTGTGGATATGGCAAGAATTGGGTGTGAGTGCTTGTCATTTGGGGAACTTTGAACCAGTATAACCCTTAGATTTCTTTTAGTTTGTGTTCCCTGGTAGCAGATCCTGAGAAAAGGATTCATGTGAAAGTGATTTTAGGGGGAGGTATTCCTAGGAAAATCTGGAAGGATTGGGGAAGTTGAACCTGTAGGAGGAGGAGGCTGAGAAGGGTGTGTTATTTAGCTGAGTCTTGAGGAGGTAACTTTGCTTTATTTCTACAGGGCAGCTTTGGGAAAAGTGTGTGACAACCTCAGAATTGTCCCTGTGAGCAGAAGGGGAGTTGAGGTATTTATATACCCTCATCCCTCCCATAGGGATGTAAATTCCCAGGCACTCTGGGTCTTCATGTCTAAGGGCAAGTTGGCTTCAGTACCTCATGACAAAGGGCCACAGGGTCTGGCTTTTGGAAGTGAGAGGATCCAGAGTCTGCGTGCAAAAAATGGTGGGGGGATCTGAGGCCACGCGGGTGGCGGACCGATGGCATCTGCTGCAAGTCTCTTCCATATTTAAGTGACGTGTGAGCCACTTACTAGCCTTGTGCCTTGGACATTTGGTTTAAGCCTTTGTGTCTTGATTTCCTCATCTAGGTTAGAGTAACAGTAGAATTGTCTCTGGGGTTTTTGTGATGTTTAAATAACAGTATTATAGGTTTAATATTTTTCTTGTAAATCTGTTCACTGTTCTTTAAAAAGTTAAATCCACAGTTAAGCTTCACCTTAAGCAATTATATCCTTGAAATTATGGGCTTTATAAGTAATTGATACATATTTCTTTCCTAATATGTGTTAATAAGCACACAGAAGAGAGTCTTGACACAGAAAAAACACTCACGTCAAACCTATTTTCTCTTAATTGAAGCCATCTCTCCTTCTCTCCAGACGAACAGCTGTATGGTGTTTCTCAGCCTGCCTTGCAGCTGGTCCTGTGACTGAGCTCTAGACCAGTGGAATGTGACTAGATGTGGTGTGGGCAAGTCTAGCTTATGAAGACTGCATGGTACCCACATGGTTCCTTTATGCTCTTGGGCCTTTCTGTTGCTTGAGATGGTGATGATCCAGGTAGTTTGGAAGCTTTGTGGTCAAGGTGGCAGAGCCTCTGTCACCTGGGTTTCTGAGCAACCCCCGTAGAGAAGAACCCCCTACCTACCTGTTCACCCTCCCAGGACTGCGACTTTATTTATTTATTTTTAACTTTTTAATTTTTATTTTTGACCATGCCACATGGCATGCAGGATCTTAGTTCCCTGACCAGGGATCAAACCCATGACCCCTGGAGTGGAAGCGCAGAGTCCTACTGGACCACCAAGGAAGTCCTCCAGGAATGTGACTTTAGCAAAAAGGACACTTTGAGCCACATTGTGTTTGGGTATATTTGTTACCATGAGCCTGAACTGATACAGAGCTCAATAAATGTTGGCTAAAATCCCACATATGACCTTGAGCAAATCAGTTTACCTCATACATACATACAATGGGGATAATTAGTGTGACTTCAAGGGTAGATGTGAGAGTCAAAATAGAGATGAGGAATACTTTGTGGACAGTGAAGAGCTCCATCCACATAGAAATGGGTTATTATTGTCTTTTACTTTGTGCCTGTGAAGAGGAGGGAATAGGAGATTCTGTGTCTTTCCAGCTGGGGTTGGAGGGCAATGTGATTTGGCTGCCATTTTCACCTCTGAGATTCCTCTCAAACTTCAGCATATTTACAGGGCTCCTCCTTCCCTGTGACCCTCATTACACTGCATGTGGTGAGCCATGGGGACAGGAGAAGGCCAACATTTGCCTTGATGTGATGTACAGACAGCTGGTGGCACCAAGGCTGACGTTTGGGATACCTAGGTGAACATTCTAAATGTTAATAGTTATGCAGTTTATAATGGAAAAAATATATAACTCACATTCTGAACCTGTACTTTCATCTATATTATTGCTTAAGGTGAGGCTCAAGTAGGTATTTAAGTAACACATAGATAGTAGACTTAAAAAAATGTAAGTATTTGTACTTCTGGTAAGGAGCTGTAGCAAAAATTAAGGAAGTTGGGTTTGGAAAGTACTATAATAGGAAGAGACCCATATATATATCATCTTCAGTTCATCTATCTTTAGTTTATCATTTAGCAAGTAATATTCAAAAACCTACGATCATTTAGGAACATTTTTAGTCACCAGGGATATAACGGTACAAAACAGACAAAAAAATCTCTGCCACCTTTCTAGTGGGGAAAGAGAGACAGTAAAGAAAGAACATGTATGGTGTGACAGATGACAGTATGTGCTACTGAGAAAGATAAGGCAGGGAGGAGAGAAAGAGTGTGGGTAATGGGGTTGCACATTTAATTAGGACTGTCAGGGAGGTAGTCATTGATAAGGCGGCATTTGAGCAAAGATCTGAAGGTGGGAGAGCCATAGAGAAATCTGGGAGGAAAGAGTTCCAGGTAGGGGAAGGGGCAAGTGTAGAGGCCCTGAGATGGGGGCGTGTGCCTGGCATGTTTGAATAACAAGTAGCCAGTATATCTGGGGAGAGAAAGGAGCTTGGCCAGATGGACAGAACATTGTTTTCCTAGAGCTGCCATAAGTTACCACAAACGAGGTGGCTTCTGACAGCAGAAATTTTTTTCTCTTAGAGTTCTGGAGATCAGAAGCCCTGAATCAAGGTGTTGGTAGAATTTGCTCCCCCTGATGGCTCTAGAGGGGACTCCTTCCGTGTCTCTTCCAGCTGCTGGTGACTCCAGGCATTCCTTGGCTTGTGGCTGTATAGTTCCAGTGTTTACCTCCATCTTCATATGGCTTTCTCCTCTTCTCGTCTTACCTTTTCTCTCTTACAGGGACACTTGTCATTGGAATTATGGCCCACCTGGATCATCCAGGATCATCTCCTCTGCAGATCCTTATTGTAATTACATCTACAAAGATTGTTTTTTCAAATAAGGTCGTATTCAGAGGTTCTTGGATGTGGATGTTACAGATGGGGACCACCAGTCAATCCATTACAGGCAGAGCCAAGAGTATTACATGTCTTGAAGGACCTGTAGGGAGTTTTAAGGACTTTAGTTTTTACTCAAAAGTGAAGTCTTTGAAAGATTCGACCTAGCTTTTATAGAGACCTAAAGAAGGTCCTTTTTCTGTGAAAAGAATACACTGTGTGTATGAGCAGGGAGAACAGACAATAATCCAGAGAAATGAAGATGGCTTGGACCAGAGTGTTGGGTATAGATGGTAAGAAATGGTAGGATTCCGGAAACAGTTTGAAAGGAGCCCTAGGATTTCCTGATGATTTGGTTGTCAGGAATGAGGAGAGAGAAGAGTGAAGGATGACTCAATCCTCCTTGCCTAATTGGCAGGACGGAGTTCAGTTATCAATTTTACTCAACACTGAAAAGTTTCCTAGAAAGCTCCTTTTTAAATGTTTTATTTAAAAGTAAGTATAGGGCTTCGCTGGTGGTGCAGTGGTTGAGAGTCCGCCTGCCGATGCAGGGGACGCGGGTTCGTGCCCCGGTCCGGGAAGCTCCCACATGCCGCGGAGCGGCTGGGCCGGTGAGCCATGGCCGCTGAGCCTGCGCGTCCGGAGCCTGTGCTCTGCAACGGGAGAGGCCACAACAATGAGAGGCCCACGTACCGCAAAAAAAATAAAATAAGTATAGATTCACAGAAAGTTGCAAAGATAGTACAGAGAGGTTTTGTAGTACATCTTCTATAATTACATCTTCTATGATTAAAAGTTTGCTACCACAACTAGGAATTTGATACTGATACAAAGTTTGTGTGTAGTTGTATGGCATTTTATCACGTGTGCAGATTTTTGTAACCACTACCACAGTCAAGACACAGAACTATTTCATCACCACAAAGATCTCCCTTGTCCTAACCCTTTATAGTCTTGCTCACTCCCTCATTCTACCATGCCTAATCCCTGGCATCCAGTAATCTGTTTCCCATCTCTGTAATTTTTTCATATGTTCTATAAGTGGAATTGTACATTACCTGACCGTTTGAGATGGCTTTTTTTCACTCAGCGTAAATCCCTTGAGATCCATCCAAGTTTCATGTATTTGTTCCTTTTTATTACAGAGTAGTATTCCATGGTATGGTTGGACTACAGTTTATTCACTTAGGGGCATTTTGGTTGTTTCATTTTTGGCTGTTACAAGTAAAATTGCTGTGAATATTTATGTACAGGTTTTGTGTGGACAGAAGTTTTCATTTGTCTGGGTAAATGCTTAGGAGTGCAAATGCCAGGTCGTGTTTTGAATGTATGCTTATTTTTTAAGAAACTGCTGAACTGTTTTTCATATTGGCTGTTCTGTTTTCATTCCCATCAGCAATGTATGTGAGATCCAGTTTCTCTGCATCCTTGCTATCATTTGGTATTATCACTGTTTTAAAATTTTAGCTGTCCTAATTGGTGTATAGCAATATCTCATTGTGGTCTTAATCTGCAACTGCCTAATAGCTAGTGATGTTGAACATCTTTTTATTTATTTGAATTTTATTTATTTATTTGTTTTATAAGCAAGTTCTTATTAGTTATCTGTTTTATACATATTAGTGTATACATGTCAATCCCAGTCTCCCAATTCATCCTACCACCACCACCATCCCCTGAACATCTTTTTATGTGCATATTTTTCATCTGCATATTCTCTTTATTGAAATGTCTCATCTCTTTTGCCCATTTTCTAATTGGATTGTTTTGTTTTTAATGTTGTTTTTGGAAGTTCTTTATATATTCTAGATACTAGTCCTTTGTCAGATGTGTAGTTTGCAGATATTTTCTCCCCATGTATTCTTGTCTTTTTATCCTTTTAACACAATCTTTCAGAGAGCAAAAGTTTTAAATTTTGGTTTAGTCCAGTTTATCCATGTTTTGCTTTGATGGACTGTGCTTTTGGTGTCATGTCTAAGAAGTCTTCAACAAGCCTTAGATCCACGAGATTTTCTCCTGTGTTCTCTTTTAAAAGTTATTATAGTTTTACATTTAAATCTGTGATCCGTTTTGAGTTAACTTTTATGTAAGGTGTGACGATTAGTTCGTGGTTATTTTTTTGCCAATGAATATTCAGTTGCTCCAGTGCCATTTACTGGAAAGGCTATCTTTCCTTCACTCCACTGAATTGATTTGGCTTAGAAAACTTTTGATTCTTCTGAAGAAATTCTAGAATTTTAGAACTGGTAGGCATGTTTGACATCATCTCTTACATGATAAAGCAACTGAATTGCAGAGAAGTTAAATGTGGGAGACCAGTTACAGTGCCTTGGTCAAAGTGGGAACTTGAACCCTCGTCTTCTGACTCCCATTCCAGGGCACTTACAGCTTCTAACGCCAGTGAAGTAAATATATTTGGGTGTTTGGATATATTTTGTTTTTGATGTAAACTCGGTTGTGTCTTTACATGACATCGTTTACTTTTAAAGCTTTTCTGAATTAAGGACCATTTGGGATCCTGGAAAGAAATATTTCACATTTGTGCTTAGTATTCCCATGGGCCCTGGGCTAATAAACCCTGGCTGAGCTCTTCTGTCCGTGCGCATTATAAAGGTATTACTCTCAAAACTTGGTATTTTGGTGAAATTAGTTTATGTATTTTCTGTTTAGAAGCTTTCTTCCTACAGTTTTGTAGTGTAGTAGATCACAGGAACCTGGAGAATGTACCCATCGGTGGTAGTCTTGGTAACATTTATAGCCTGTTGATCAAATAAAACGTGTTGAACTGAGTTCAGGTGGTGTGATGACAACAGATTTGTTTTTCTCAGCTTCCTCTCTGTGGTTCTCTTAGGAAAAAAATTGCTAGAAGCTCGAGTTTTCCTTCACTCTTTAAAGAACCTTACAGATAGATTGTAATTCTACTTCAGTGGTGGTTTATAGAATCTTACGACTATATGGAACTTTGGAAATGATTCAGTCCTAACACAGAAGCCAGTGACATTTTATATGGGCAATGAAAACCATGTTTTTTTTCTCTTTTACACTAGAATATAGCTGTTATATGGAATCAAATTGGTGTTTTTATTTGTTTTTATTCAGTTTTACTAGCAAATACTGTAACTAAGACTCTGAAGCAGTATTCATAGTTTGGTGGGTTAAACACAGGCTGGGGCCGGGTGGTGGGGGAAATAGGGAGAGATTGGTAAAAGGGTACAAACTTTCAGTTTTAAGATGAGTAAGGTCAGAAGATGTAATTATAACATGGTGACTGTAATTGATAACACTATTGTGTGTTTGAAATTTGCTGAGACAGTAGAACTTAATTGTTCTTACAAAGAAAGAAAGAAGAAAAAAAAGGAAGGAAGGAAGGAAGAAAAGGATAGTAAATATGTGAGGAGATTGAGATGGATGTGTTAATTAACTTGATGTTAATCCTTTCACAAGGTATACATACATCAGATCATCACATTGTATACTTAAATGTCTTGCAATTTTATTTGTCAATTAGACCTCAATAAAGCAGGGGAAAAATAAAAATTAAGCAATAGAAGGGCAAATAAAACAAACAAAAACACAGGCTCTAAAGATAGATTCTGGGTTCTAATCCTGGCCCTGGCCGAACTAGCTGTGTGTTCTTAGGCAGGTAACTTAAACTCTGAGAACTTTATTTTTCTTATGTGTCCACTGAGGAAACACAACAAGGGAGTTGTGAAGACTTACAAAGGTTAAGACTGTACAGGATACATAGTAAGTGCTCGATAAATGAGGGTGATGGTGATGGTATTAGTAGTACTAGTTGTTTTGTTAGGAATGATAAAAATAATACATTTTGTCTTTTGAAGTTTAATAAGCTGAACATTTTCTTAATATATCATCTTATATAAGGGCATGCTGTAAGCTTGGATTATATAGTGTGCTTTCTTTTTTTTTTTAACATTTTTATTGGAGGATAATTGCTTTACAATGGTGTGTTAGCGTCCGCTTTATAACAAAGTGAATCAGCTATACATATACATATATCCCCATATCTCCTCCCTCTTGCGTCTCCCTCCCACCCTCCCTATCCCACCCCTCTAGGTGGTCACAAAGCACTGAGCTGATCTCCCTGTGCTGTGCGGCTGCTTCCCACTAGCTATCTCTTTTACATTTGGTAGTATATATAAGTCCATGCCACTCTCTCACTTCGTCACTTTCCCCCTCCCTGTGTCCTCAAGTCCATTCTCTACGTCTGTCTTTATTCCTGTCCTGCCCCTAGGTTCTTCATAACCATTTTTTTTCTTTTTTTTAGATTCCATATATATGTGTTAGCATACGTTATTTGTTTTTCTTTTTCTGACTTCACTTTGTATGACAGACTCTAGGTCCATCCACCTCACTACAAATAACTCAATTTCGTTTCTTTTTAGGGCTGAGTAATATTCCATTGTATATATGTGCCACATCTTCTTTATCCATTCATCTGTCGATGGACACTTAGGTTGCTTCCATGTCCTGGCTATTGTCGATAGAGCTGCAGTGAACATTGTGGTACATGACTGTTTTTGAATTATGGTTTTCTCAGGGTATATGCCCAGCAGTAGGATTGCTGGGTCATATGGTAGTTCTATTTTTAGTTTTTTCAGGAAACTCCATACTGTTCTCCATAGTGGCTGTATCAATTTACTTTCCCACCAACAATGTAGAAGGGTTCCCTTTTCTCCACACCGTCTCCAGCATTTACTGTTTGTAGATTTTTTGATGATGGCCACTCTGACTGGTGTGAGGTAATACCTCGTAGTTTTGATTTGCATTTCTGTAATGATTAGTGATGTTGAGCATTCTTTCATGTGTTTGTTGGCAATCTGTATACCTTCTTTGGAGAAATGTCTATTTAGGTCTTCTCCCCCTTTTTGGATTGAGTTGTTTGTTCTTTTTGGTATTGAGCTGCATGAGATGCTTGTAAATTTTGGAGATTAATCCTTTGTCAGTTGCTTCATTTGCAAATATTTTCTCCCATTCTGAGGGTTGTCTTTTCCTCTTGTTTATCGTTTCCTTTGCTGTGAAAAAGCTTTTAAGTTTCATTAGGTCCCATTTGTTTTTTTGTGTGTTTATTTTTGTTTTTATTTCCCTTTCTCTAGGCTGTGGGTCAAAAAGGATCTTGCTGTGATTTATGTCATAGAGTGTTCTGCCTATGTTTTCCTCTAAGAGTTTGATAGTGTCTGGCCTTACATTTAGGTCTTTAATCCATTTTGAGTTTATTTTTGTGTATGGTGTTAGCGTGTGTTCTAATTTCATTCTTTTACATGTAGCTGTCCAGTTTTCCCAGCACCACTTATTGAAGAGGCTGTCTTTTCTCCATTGTATATTCTTGTCTCCTTTATCAAAAATAAGTGCATAGGCATATATCTGGGCTTTCTATCCTGTTACATTCATCTATCTTTCTCTTTTTGTGCCAGTACCATACTGTCTTGATTACTGTAGCTTTGTAGTACAGTCTGAAGACTGGGAGCCTGATTCCTCCAGCTCCATTTTTCTTTCTCAAGATTGCTTTGGCTATTCGGGGTCTTTTGTGTTTCCATACAAATTGTGAAAGTTTTTGTTCTAGTTCTGTGAAAAATGCCATTGGTAGTTTGATAAGGATTGCGTTGAAACTGTAGATTGCTTTGGGTAGTATAGTCATTTTCACAATGGTGATTCTTCCAATCCAAGAACATGGTATATGTCTCCATCTGTTTGTATCATTAATTTCTTTCATCAGTGTCTTACAGTTTTCTGCATACAGGTCTTTTGTCTCCTTAGGTAGGTTAATTCCTAGGTATTTTATTCTTTTTGTTGCAATGGTAAATGGGAGTATTTCTTTAATTTCTCTTTCAGATTTTTCATCATTAGTGTAAAAGAATGCAAGTGATTTCTGTGCATTAATTTTGTATCCTGCTCCTTTACCAGATTCATTGATTAGTTTTAGTAGCTTTCTGGTAGCGTATTTAGGAGTCTCTATGTATAGTATCATGTCATCTGCAAACAGTGACAGCTTTACTTCTTCTTTTCCGATTTGAATTCCTTTTATTTCTTTCTCTTCTCTGATTGCTGTGGCTAAAACTTCCAAAACTATGTTGAATAACAGTGGTGAGAGTGGGCAACCTTGTCTTCTTCCTGATCATAGTGGAAATGCTTTCAGTTTTTCACCATTGAGAATGATGTTGGCTGTGGGTTTGTCATATATGGCCTTTATTATGTTGATGTAAGTTCCCTGTATGCCTAGTTTCTGGAGGGTTTTTATCATAAATAGGTGTTGAATTTTGTCAAAAGCTTTCTCTGCATCTGTTGAGGTGATCATATGGTTTTTATCCTTCAGTTTGTTAATATGGTGTATCACATTGATTGATTTGCATCTATTGAAGAATCCTTGCATTCCTGGGATAAACCCCACGTGATCATGGTGTATGAACCTTTCAGTGTGCTGTTGGATTCTGTTTGCTAGTATTTTGTTGAGGATTTTTGCCTCCATGTTCATCAGTGATATTGGCCTGTAGTTTTCTTTTTTTGTGTCATCTTTGTCTTGTTTTGGTATCAAGGTGATGGTGGCCTCATAGAATGAGTTTGGGAGTGTTCTTCCCTCTGCTGTATTTTGGAAGAGTTGGAGAAGGATAGGTGTTAGCTCTTCTCTAAATGTTTGATAGAAATCGCCTGTGAAGCCATCTGGTCCTGGGCTTTTGTTTGTTGGAAGATTTTTAATCACAGTTTCAATTTCAGTGCTTGTGATTGGTCTGTTTATATTTTCTTTTTCTTCCTGGTTCAGTCTCAGAAGGTTGTGCTTTTCTAAGAATTTGTCCATTCCTTCCAGGTTGTCCATTTTTTTGGCATATAGTTGATTTTAATAATCTCTCATGATCCTTTGTATTTCTGCAGTGTCAGATGGTACTTCTCCTTTTTCATTTCTAATTCTGTTGGTTTGAGTCTTCTCCCTCTTTTTCTTGATGAGTCTGGCTAATGGTGTATGAATTTTGTTTATCTTCTCAAAGAACCAGCTTTTAGTTTTATTGATCTTTGCTATTGTTTCCTTCATTTCTTTTTCATTTATTTCTGATCTGATCTTTATGATTTCTTTCATTCTGCTAACTTTGGGGTTTTTTTGTTCTTCTTTCTCTAATTTCTTTAGGTGTAAGGAGTATGCTTTCTTAAAGTAGTAGGCTAAATAACTTATGATAAATACCATAACTGAGGGCTTCCCTGGTGGTGCAGTGGTTGAGAGTCTGCCTGCCGATGCAGGGGACATGGATTCGTGCCCCGGTCTGGGAGGATCCCACATGCCACGGAGCGGCTGGGCCCGTGAGCCATGGCCGCTGAGCCTTCATGTCCGGAGACTGTGGTCCGCAATGGGAGAGGCTACAACAGTGAGAGCCCCGCGTACCAAAAAAAAAAAAAAAAACCATAACTGAGCAGTTTGGAAAGTAAGAATCCATTCTGATGGTATTTTCTCTGGATCATCAGAAGCCTCTCTTAGAGAGTAATCTTGGTCCTACAGTGTGTATGGACCATTTTATGTTTCCTCTTCCAGCTCACTGTGAGCCTAATTCTCTTTCTCCTCCTACATGTGGACCTCACATGTAAACCCAAACTCCCAAGTTCATATCACACTGAACTGTGTGGTCCTTTCCAACACTGGACTTGGACGTCCTTGTGTTTTTGTACATGATGTTTCCTCTGCTGGAAATACCTTTCCTTACGTCTTTGTTGTCTTCAAGATTTAGCCGCAGTGGTACTTCTTATAATGTTTTCTGTTTCTCACTGTTAACCTTTCTCCCACCCACCTCCAGTGGCCTAGTCTCTTTCATCTTTGTATCGTCAGCATCTAGTACACGGAGGTTCTGTAGAATGAATATGTCCAATTTCTGGTTAACAGAATGTTACACTTAAAGCGAGGAGTTTTCTGTTTCTGATGAATAATTAGTAACTTTACATTATCCAGGAGAAAGGTTGGGTGTCTGGATAGCATCATCAGAACTTGAAAAGATTAGAGAATAATTCTATTTCTTACTTATTAAAAAAGTGCCCATGAATAACTGATAAAAATGTAATTGAGAGAATAATCAGATATTGCTGCCAGCCATTCTCCCCTGCCCTCTCTCCATGTGAAAAACCAATTACTCCACTCTTTTACTTGAGGAACCCTTAATGAGCATGATTTGGAATAGATCACAAAGAAGAAGTTAAGAGTTGATACTTAAATATGTGTTCTTAATTTTCAGGGCTGGGAACCTTTGTGCTATGCCTGTAGTTGGTGCTTTATTATTACTTATAGTTATTAGCATGCTTTTCAATACATTAGAACTTATTGTGCTGAATGGCAGTATTGTGCATAAACATGGGCATAGTTGGAAAAGCTTTTGGTTCTAATTTGATGTCAGCTTTACAGAGGATAAAATATTTGAAACCTTTTTTTGGTTGCGATGGGGCAGCTGCCCACTTGACATAAAATCAGGAGTACTAACTTATGCCTTAAAAAATTTTGCAGATATTATTTCTGATGCCAAAGATTTTGTAGAAAAAGGAGGCTGTGCTCACATAGGTGTCCTCATCTATTTTGTTATTTGCTTATTAGTGGGCATTTGTGTTATTTCTGATGCTCCACTGTTTTAATATTGTGATGAATATTCTTGAGCATGAATTTCTGTTTACTAATTTAATAAATTCTTAAGATGCTTTGTCAGATTGCCCTCCAGCAAGGCTGTACAAATTTACACTCCTATCCGTGGTGATTAATAATAACAACAGTAAGAGTGGCTCCTATTTATTGGCAGTTTATTATATGTAGTATGCTACGTCCTATTCTAAGCACTTTGTGTGGATTAACTCATTCATTCTTTTTTAATATGTTTTTTTAAAATTAATTTATTTATGGCTGCTTTGGGTTTTCATTGCTGCGCGTGGGCTTTCTCTAGTTGCGACGAGTGGGGGCTACTCTTTGTTGTGGTGTGCAGGCTTCTCATTGTGGTGGCTTCTCTTGTTGTGGAGCACGGGCTCTAGGTGCGTGGGCTTCAGTAGTTGTGACACACGGGCTCAGTAGTTGTGCACGGGCTTAGTTGCTCCGCGGCATGTGGGATATTTCTGGACCAGGGGTCGAACCCATGTCCCCCTGCATTGGGGGGACCATTGCGCCACCAGGGAAGCCCCAGCTCATTCAATCTTAACAAAATGCTAGCCTCCTTTCAGAGATAAGGAAACCAACATGCAGTATATGAGAATGTGTGTTTTTTTGTATCCTGACCAACATCAAATATCATAATTAAAAATTTTTCTGTTCATTAGGTGGGAAATAACTTCTCATTGTTTCAGACTGCATCGCTCTGATACTAAAAAATGTGCATTTTTTTTCATCTGCCAGAAAGACAACACTGTTATCTTCTCTGTTTTAGGAAGGAATTTGTTCCTGAAAATCTCCTAAGACAAGTTTTAAATTCTCATGAGTCAAACATATAGTTACTCCTGATTTCATTAGGAAGTGTTTCAATGCATGCTTAACTTGCAAAATTAATACCATTTTATGCTAAACAACACTAAACCCTGTTAAAATGTACACAGTTTTTTCAGGAATTAAAGTCAGTCATCATGACACGACATGACAAGATGGTTTCCTTTCATTATTTACCTTGTGATGTGTCTGTTCCCTGTGCTCCTTCAGCATGTTTTTAGCTTTCTATATAGTGCACTTACTAGTTTACTTACCAAGTATTCATTGATACTCAGTGTTTATGTAATTGAAACTTGAATGCAAGCTCCATTCAAGAAAACCATAAAGCATACAGAAAAAAATCAATGAAAACGATGCAAGTGATACATGGGATAATTAGTATGTATTATGAGCTAGCAAGCCATGAGTACACTTACATCAAATGTACAAATGTAAGGCTGCTTGCATGATGTTTCTTGTTTCCCAGCGTTTGGCTGCTCACAAGGCATGAAGTATCAGAAATTATCCTTGTAAATAAATGTCATGTAAGGTGAACCAGGTTTATTAAATGAAACTCCTCATTAAGTTGGATTCTTGTAACTTGATGGGTGTATCTCAGGGTCTTACTGTATTATAAATATTTGGGTTGGGGGAGGAATTGAAGGTTATTTTATGCCATGTTGCTTAAGTAAGTGTTTTAATTGAGTTTCACAAATGGAGGTTTTAGTGCAAAGAGGCAATGTGATTAGAGTTCAGTTTTCAAAGAACCACTTGGACTATTGGATGGAGAGTAGACTGTAGCCACAAAAGTAGCGGTAGAGTCCAGAGTTAGGAGGCTATTTGGAGAGTCAACTGGAAAGGTCCAAATGTGAATCTTAGACCACCTGTATCAGGATCACCTGGGATGCTTGTTTAAAATGCTGATTCCTGGGTCCCCTTGGATATAATCTATGGTTAAAATATAGGAATCTGCATTCTAACAAACATCTTCCACATTAATGTTTGAGAACCAATGCTCTAGTGATCTGCAGGATCTATTTTAGCCCTGGATAGAAAAAAGAAAAACACTCTTGAGTCTATTTTATGAATTTTTGAATAAAGGAGAATAAATATTTTAATACCTTTTCATGAGAACTCATTTCAGTATTGTGTTTTGAAAAATAGGGCTCATTTATTGGATAGTTACCAGGCATTGCCGTAATTGCTTTTTTAAAAAAATTTATTTATTTTTGGCTGTGTTGGGTCTTTGTTGCTGTGCGCGTGTTTCTCTAGTTGCAGCGAGCGGGGGTACTCTTCGTTGTGGTGTGCGGGCTTCTCTTTACGGTGGCTTCTCTTGTTGTGGAGCACGGGCTCTAGGAGCGTGGGCTTCAGTAGTTGTGGCTCATGGGCTCTAGAGCGCAGGCTCAGTAGTTGTGGCGCACAGGCTTAGTTGCTCCGCGGCATGTGGAATCTTCTCTGACCAGGGCTCGAACCCGTATCCCCTGCGTTGGCAGGTGGATTCTTAACCACTGCTCCACCAGGGAAGCCCCCTAATTGCTTTCGATAATTTTTTTATCTTAAATCTTCCACAGCTGGGCAAGCTCAGCATTAATAACCCAATTTCGAGATGAGGAAATTGAAATTCATGGAATCTGAAGTTGTTTTCAGTTAGAAAGCTTTTGGCTATAAGTAAAAATATCTTGACTCAAACTGGCCTAAGTAAGAAATAATTCATTATCCCAATTATCAGGGGCTCCACAGTAGGTTGTGCCGCAGGTTGGGTGATTCAGTGGCTTAATGTATGTTATTGAGACTCCAGGATCTTTGCTTTCCTCTGCTGTGAGGGTTTTAGCACTGGTTTTACCTTCATTTTGGAAGCAAGGTGACTTTAGCATTTCTGGGAGAGAGACAACATCCAGAGGAAAAATAGAAATGAGCTCTCTTTTTTTAATCTTCTTGGGGGAGGAAGTTCTTCCCATAACCCTCCCATCAGGCTTCCTCTCACATGTCTCGGGGGAGGAATTTCTTCCCATAACCCTCCCATCAGGCTTCCTCTCACATGTCTCAGGGGAGGATTAGGTCATATGCTCATTGCTGACCAGTAGAGGTGCAATTCCCTTCATTGGCTGGGACTACTAAATGATTTAGAAAAGATACTGGGAGTCACAGTGTCTGCTATGGCCACGCTGCTGTCAAGTGGCAGAGCTAAGACGTGGACCCTCTGTCTGTCAGACTCCAAAATCTGCATGATTCCTTCTATGCCATATGCCTCCCTAAATGGCTGTTTGCTTGCCACAAAGCCTTCCAGTTGCAGCTTTCCTTATTGGTTTCTTTTTGGGATTAGACCAGTGGCTCGTGATCCTAAATTATATTCAAATATCCATTTGCTGGCTTTCTTTATGGACCAAGCCTGCCCATCCCTAGGCTCTGAGGGCATCTCCTAATCCCTGGAGCTCATAGCTAAGGTAAAAGGTCTGCATTTACATTCAGCTGTCTGCTATCCTAAGGCAGTTTGAACAGCTGCACACTGTCAGCTAAGAGGTGAAAGGTCAAGTGAAACTACCAGCTGGAAATGTGTTGATGTGTGTCAGCCTAGAAGTGATGGCGGAGGCAGTTTCTGAGCTTTTAGACAGCCTAGCCTTTACAGAGCCCACTGAGTGCCAGGTTAAGCACGGTAATTGCATTTTCTCCTTGACACTCACAACAATGCTATGAAGTATATACTATCATTATCATTATCTGTCATTATCTTCATTTTACGAAAGAGGAAACTGGAGCTTAGATGGGTTAAGTAGTTTCCCTAAATACACCCAAGATGTAAATGATAGAGTCTAGATTTGAATTTAGGGCTATAGGACTTCAAAGCTTACACTTTTATTTCAAGCTTTCTAAAATTGTGAAATATAGCATAAAATACTGAAAACAAATCTATACAACATATGTGTAGTTTTGTTTTTGTTTTTTAATATATATCTACCAGCATTTTAAAAATTTTATTTATTTTTGGCTGTGTTGGGTCTTCGTTGCTGCGCCCGGGCCTTCTCTAGCTGTGGTGAATGGGGGCTACTCTTCATTGCAGTGCACGGACTTCTCATCGTGGTGGCTTCTCTTGTTGTGGAGCACAGGCTCTAGGCGCGCGGGCTTCAGTAGTTGTGGCACGCAGGCTCAATAGTTGTGGTGCAGGGGCTTAGTTGCTCCGCGACATGTGGGATCTTCCCGGACCAGGGCTTGAACCCATGTCCCCTGCATTGGCAGGCAGTTTGTTAACCACTGCGCCACTAGGGAAGCCCCTATACAACATATGTGTAGTTTAATTTGTAATTATAAAGTGAACATCACTCCCAGAACCAAAATATAAAGTTACCAATATCCCAGAAAATCCCATCCTCATTTTTTCTACTGATCGGTTTCCATACTGCTAACTTTTATGGTAGCCTTTTAGTTGTGAAACTTATACACTTACTCTGTTTAATTATCCTCCTTAGCATTTCATGATATGGCATAAGGGGAGGCTATGTGAACCAGAAATCAGAGGCATAGATGCTTCCCTTCGGTAATTGTATTTACCTTGGCCAAGTCACATGTCTCCAGAAAAGATAGGCATAAGGCCAAATAACTTCTAAAAAATCTTAACCACCATTATCCAGATAAGGGGTTGGTTAACTAGAAAGTGAAAAGCAAGTTAGAGGGCAGGTTTTGCTTGCTTTTTTCTTTGTTAATTTAGTATTAATGGTTATAGAAACCCTTAACAATTTCTGTGATAGACTTCACTCATTTTGAATAGCAAGTATTTTGTTCACTTATGTAAGTCAGTATATTGCCCTTACACCTTATTGATTAAAATGTCCTAGCTCTTGAAGGACTCACGAATATAATTTCTCTGAGACACACTGTACTTGGGGTTCTTAAAATCCACTGTTGAGGTCTGTGCATGACAAAGTGGAACCAAGTGGTTATTAATTTTTCATTGAAATCTTCTGAATAAGTGTTTTCTCTTGGTTGGTTTCAAAAGGAGTCATATTCCTGAATCTAATTAGAGGCAGTTCATGTACTGTGGGCTTATTAAGATTCAAGGCACTTTTTTATTTTAGCCTGTCTGATATCCCTTTTTGATTTCACTTAAATTTGAATTACTCTAAACATCATCTGGGCATATTGAAGATACTCAGTGTTATTAATAATAATGATGTTGACGAATCTGTCCCATCTTATTCTTCTCGAGTTCGATAACCTTATTCTTGATCTTGGCTTGTGAATACATGGGAGTGTGCTGCTTCTCTTTTCTTCCTGTGGCGGCATCAGTAGTCAAACATGACATTATTCTGGTGGGCCCAGACAAAGCCCCTGGGACCTTCTGCACATAGTGTACCAAGCAGCCATTCCCATCTGGTCAGAGTTGGCAGGCCCTTCGCCATTCCTCATCCTGATATTGGTTGTCTTAGGTCTAGACTTGTGTATCCCTCTTTATGACCTATTGAGTAAGTTACAATATCAGCTGATTGTTTTTTCTCAATTTCTGCCTTGAACTCCCATTTTTCTACCTATTTGGATGAAGATCTTTCCCTTTGCTGGACCTCTCTATTATCTTACTTCCCATGTATACCTCAGATCACTCAAGCTGCCTACATAGTGTGTGCATCTCAGAACAAAGTACTGGACTTATTCCTTGACTAGTCTTTGTTCATTTCTTTGGAGTTTGTTCTTGGAAGTGACTCTTTTCTTAAGGTGAGAACTCTTTCCTGTTTTAATAACACGAACTTACAAAAACTATCTCTGCTTGAATTCCTCCTCCTCAGACAGGCTCCATTTACAGTATGGCCATGTAAGCTCTTCACAGACTGAACTTTCCATAGTTAGTGACTATATACTCTGGAAAAAATGCAAAAACCAAGAACTTGAAGGTTCTGGATAGTGAAGAAAAGCAGGAAGATCCCAGAGGAAAGTTGAAATTGGAAGGGACAGGTGTACTGAGTTTCCAGTTTTTACTTCCAGGATTTTTCTTGATAACAGGCTCTAGTGGTATCTAAAACTCCAATAGAAAACCTATAGTCCTTCTGCCCTGAAGAACCAGAGGACAGAATTTGGGATAACCACAGCAGCTGGAAAGTGAGGGGATATCCCAGAAAGGAGAGAGACAGAGGGGTGAGTCCTGGATTCTTTGCATAAACTGCCCAAATCAGAAGGTATCCCCTGAAGGATATGTGCAGGAGGCTGACTGCAAGTGACCCAGCTAAAGTGAAAAAGAACTGAACTAAGATTTGAGCAGCTGCCCAAGAGACAGAGTTTGTAGTCTGAGTCTGAATGTGTGTCACCTGTGAATCACTCTTCACTGAGAACTCAGCTATTTTTTCACTTGTGTCTGATACACGCTATGTAAACATGCTCTTTTCCCACCGTTCACTTGCCCGTCTGAGTTTTATGCTTCGTTCACAGTTCACAGTTGTTGGGCTTAGAAGGCAGGCAAGAGGTCTAAAATATTTAGAACTAGTGCAAAGCCTCATCCAAGGCAGGAGTTTGATATGAGGTTTTAAGGATGATGGTTCTGCCACAATTCCCACTTCTTTTGCATAATTACTGGTGTGTGAAGATTGCCCTCATGCATTCTAATGTCATGGGTTACCTCCTTTGTTGGCTCTTCACCATGTGTTGGAAGAAGTGTTGAATACTATAAAAATCACAGTAATGATAAATGGTAGCAGCTAATATTTTCTGAGCTCTCATTACACAACAGGTACTGTTCTAAGCACTTTATATGTAGTAACTCATTTTATTCTCATGGTAATCCTGTTTTATTATTCCTATTTTATGGTTAAGGAAATAAAGGCCTAGAGGTTGAATACATAGCTATAAAATGGTAAAGCCGGGAGCCAAGTGAAAGAGGAAGATAGGTCGGTATGTTATATACTCGGGTACACTGTCTGAGAAGCTTGGTTTGGACTGGGAGATAGGTATCGTCTGGACTGAGTTCCACTAGATTCCTGAGTAAAGGAGATGTGAAAAATACCATTTTCCTGCTACTGTGTTCTATCAAGTTTACTGGCATGAACTTGGTAGGGGTAAGGTTAAGAAATACTTGTGTTAGCCCAAAGATTGAACCCTAATTTAGTTAAAGGGATAATTAACCGGTGAGTAGTTAGCTTATCTCAGTTGAGTTAGGTTCTCTCTGGGCAATTGTTTATTGACTATTGTGACTAAAATACCACTGAAATTTTTATTTGTACTGAGGAGCAAATTATTGAGTGTAGTCGGTTAGAATGAGAAAATGAAAATAAACTACTTATAAGAGAAATAATAGTTTGTTTAGGCTAGAATTTTGAAATCTGCTTAGAGTCCTACAGACTCTTGACTAGAACCTTGATGATGGTAGTGGTCCTGGTCAAGAATTGGCAAAGGAAAGAGGAATCCCTTTCTACCATGGCACCAAAGAGCTTTTAATGATACACTGAGCACTGCAGTTTACTGATTAGATGACACGGGGTCTCTGTGGATACAAAAGGAAGCTGTTACATTATTAGGCCTAGGTAATTTATAGAGGTTTGTCCAGGATGGAGATGTGTTTCTGTTCTGTTCCATATTGTTCAGACCACATCTGGAACTTTGTCCTCTTCTGAACCCCATGGTTACAGAATGGACACTTTATTTCAGTAATGGAGTAGCTTGTATTGGACTAACAGATAACACATAAAACAGTGATAACTTCTTGACAAAATAAGAAAAAATTTCAAAAATATTAAAATATTTGAAGGTGTTATAGAGTAATCAAAATGAGACAAAAACTGGAGAGAATTCCATCCTTTAAGGAAGGGAACTGCAATGAATAAGAGCCACATTTATACAGCTTTCCCTTTGAGGACTCTTCCCATCCTACCCAGTGCATTAAACAGCTGTCCATTGAAATCTTACTTTATTTGCCTAGACACGTTAGGCTTTACTGTTGCCAGGAAAACTTGTTGACACTGATTGGAGGCATTGTTCTTTAATTGATATTTATTACAACTAGATTATTTTCCTGGCATTTCATTATGGAATATATCCTTAATTTCATGTAAACTTGGGGACTTAACACTATTCTATAGGTTATAAGACATGAGGAAATCGAATATACAGTGAAGGAGTCAGGGTATATTAACCATATGGATTTGGGTTTAGAACTTGGTTTTTGAAAACATTCAAAATCCATTTGCTGTTTCAGTGTTTTAAAGGTTTGACCTCTGTGTAAATGATTTCACTACAGAAACTGATTGCAATGTATTGCAATGTTTTTGAATATTGATATAATAAATATTTAATGGATACATCCTGCTAGTAAGTATTCTATCTAACATGGAATTAGAGAAATTTTACCTGAATCAGCCTGTGAAACAGCCAGAAAAATATAATCATGTCCTTTTGAATAACCTTAAAAACGTTTTACTTTTCATTATTAATTTGTTCTTGCATTTTGGTTTATGGCTTAAGCACATTAATTAAAAAATGCAGTACCTGTACATTCATCCTTTTACACTTGTGGGTTCTAGGGATGAGGGCAGTGGAAAAGCAAAATTGTACAACTCAGATTTATATTTGAATATGAAGAATTATGAAGCATCGTTGTACACATTCATTACATCCATGAAATACCAAATAGGTTATTTTCTTGACTGCGTAGATGTTTATGGCAATGTAATAGTTATAATAAAAGCATTTACTGAGTGTCTTTTGTGTTAGGCACTGTGATGCATACTTCAAAGGGAGGATCTCACTGATGACAGATGATAACCTGACAGGATAGTGATTAAGCTTATGGGCTCCACAAATTTGGTTTGAATTCTTAAGACCTTGGAAACATGTCTAGTCTCCCTGTGCTTCAGTTTTCCATGTGCAGTTGGGGGTAATCCTTTTCCTACCTTGCTGTTTCTAAATTAACATACTGGGACAGAGTCACCTTCCCTGGTCACTTCCCATTAATGATCATGGTCATCATCATAGTGGGACAAGGGCTCAAAAGCAGGTCTCTCTCTCCAAAGTCCATGATTTTAATCACCTTACTGTGTGTCTAAGCATGCCTGACACATAGTAGGTGCTAAATAAATGTGCTCTGAGGTACATGTTCCCTGTAGAGTTTGTGTTTGAACTGCCATTTGTAGATAATGTATGGCAGAATGTAGAAAGAAGCTTCTTAGCTTTGGAGTCTTAGAGATAAATGGTGGGCATATAGACTAAAAACTATATCATTCTAGAAACATGACTACTGAACTGTTAGCCCAGGAAGTGCCTGGCCTTGTCTAATATAATTTATTGTCACAAGAACTATTGTTATTTGTCTCCCATTGAAGGCAGTTTGGTGGCCCCAGTTTTAGGTTGAGATCATTTTGTCTGTGGTCTTTACATCTAATAAATTAGTTATCACTCAGCAAATACTTACAGTGCACCTTGTATGTGCCAGGACTGTCCAGGCACGAGGGATGCATTGGTGAAGGCATCAGGCCCGGTTTGTGCCTTTGAGGCCATCATAGTCTCTTGGGATGCCCAGACATTGACAAATCACACAAATATGTAGTCAGTCGCCCTTTGAGAGATGCTATGAGGGAAGATGATGGACTGTAGTGAGAAAGGTTAACCTGGGAGTGGAATGCCGATATAGGTTTCGGTGGGAGTCAGCAAACTTTTTCCGTAAAGGACCGTGTAGTAAATATTTTAGGCTCCTGGTCCTTACATTCTTGGTTGCAACCACTCAGCTCTATCAACTGCAGTGTGAAAGCAGCCCTTGACAAGATGTAAAAAAGCATCCGGTATTATAAAGAAAATGAAATCTCCCACACCCCCGTCCCCTTCCTCAGAGGAGAGCACCCTTGCCAGTTTGGGGTGTAGCATTCTGTGCATAAAGTTTATTTTATAAGCCACACCTATAAATTTAAACAAACTTTTAAAAGGCCATTTATCTAATAAGCTGAGTTAGGCAAGTTTTGTATGGGACAAAGTTGGTGCTGCTTCTGGATATGCTGCTGTTCAATGATGAGATGAGGCTGGGGGACTCTACTCATGGTTAGTCTTCTTTTTCCATCAATAACGGGACACACTCTTTCAGTACTTGATATAGATGAGGATTTGTGAAAATTAGTGTCTGCTCTTGAGACTTTCTCATAATGAAATGGTATTAGTGTGAGGAGAAGGAGCACGTCTGGAATTAGCAGAGAAAGGCTTAGAAAAAAGTGAAATTTACATCTGGAGCTTCTCATGCTGCTTTCATTGTTGTAGTTTTAGAGAAGGAACTATTCTCAGGGAAGTGGACTATGTGTGGCGCTCTGCAGAAAATGTGCTCAAAACTTCGATTTGATAGCCCCTGGGTGAAAATTTCCACCTGATTCCCTGTCATGGAATCACATGCTGAGTTAATCCATGGCTGTTTTGCATTTTCTCATTTGGGAAATAAAACAGCATACTCAGAATTCCCCTCCCTTTTCTTTTGCCCTATCTCTTTAGAAGTAGACCTCTTCTCCCATGATCTGGACTGGTAAGAAAGGACATACGATATGGGCTAGCAGGTTGTTGCTGATGACAGTCACAGAGGCTTATCAAACTCCATAGCATGATTTTACTTAGTGAAGTAATGTCTTAGTGTATCTGCACTGGAAGGACACTTGTATGTTTTTATTTAGCTAGTGAGGTAAAAAACTCTCCTGTGGGACTCTCCATACTGGTGTAGGAGGGTATGAGGAGCAGTTTCCTCCTCTGGACTCTCAAGTAGTTTGTCCCCATCTCATACTGAGGAAGGGGGTAGTCAAGTTGTTTCTTAAAAGACCAGAGAGTAGATATTTTAGGCTTTGCAGCCGTGCAGTCTCTGTTGTGACTACTCAGCTCTGCACTTGTAGTGAGAAAGCAGCCAGAGAAAATATATAAACAGGGAGGCTCACCCCAAATAGCCTGTCAAAATATTCCTTCTAACTGCATATCAGAGTCTGCCTGAGAGAATTTGGGAGTAGATGTGTCTTTGTCCACCTTGAACATTCATAAATGCGTTTATTCCATAAAAAAAACTGAATTGAGTACCTGCTATGTATCATACAGTGTTCTAGGCACTGGCATTTATCTGTGAACAAAACAAGTGTGTGCCTGATGGACCTGGCATTCTAGCTCTATAAATATATTAGTTACAAGTGAGGAATTACAAAACAGGGGGACAGCATTGTCAATTTCTCTGTATTCATACTTTCCGTTCCTGCTTTAGCATTGGAGTCCAGTCAGAAATATAGAAACTGCGCTAATCATTTTAACAGGGATAATTTAATGTAGCAAATTGATTAAAGAAATGTTGGAGGACTGCAGGGGCAAAAAGAGAACCCTGACTAAAGCAGGGATTGTAACTGCAGGAAGCAGCTACCACCCCTGGAATAAAAGGAAATGATTGGAACTCTCCAAGAACTTGGAAACATGGAGGAGGAATCCTGCAGTGCTGGGACCCAGAGCATTAAGGAAGAGGCACTGCCTAGCTGGCTCTGATGGCTGTTCTAGGAGTGTAGGCAGAACTTTATAAACTGAAATCAACTGCTCTTGGAACTCACTGCTACATCCAGGGTGAAGAGCTGTGGCTCGGGGCTCTGATGAAAGAACATTATACACCGAAAGGAGCAGATACTTTCTCCATCCTCCAGCCTTCTAGTCTCGCAGTGGTGCCACATGTTGGCAGAACCTAAAGGGAAGCCAGCTGGCAAAGAAGAAGGTAATTTGCAGAGTTTCAGCCGGCAGAGTGGTGGGCACCTAGAAAGGAGGTTTTGGAGCTGATAAAAAATAGCTTAATAACTGGCACATCACTGATAGGCCCAAGTGTGTGCCCTCTTTCTCTCTCTTTAGATCTGCTGCACTGAATCCCAAAGAGGTTGTGCAGAACAATGAGAAGATAAGTGGAAATACCAGAATAAACAAAAGTACTTTCACACAAAGGTGAAACAACTCCTGTTTCCTTCTGTCTGGTGTTATGGTTAGTTGTGTACTTGAATTTGTTTGCAGTCTGTGGCATTTCCTAAAGGAGTGACTAGTTCCATGGGAACTAAAGCAGATGTCAAGTAAAAATTGTTTTGGGGAAGACTGTAAAATGTATCTAAATACGCGTATTTTTGAAATGGTTGGACTTCTCATAACCTTTAATAAGATAATGTGTGTTGAGAATTTCTTCTCAACAGGAAGTAAAGTAAAATTGAAGGAAGTAAAATTATGTATTTGGCAAATATTTGACCATGAACGTCTCTCTTCCAATTTCTAGTGCATTAATTTATTTTCCGAATATATTCCCTTTACTTTCAACCTGTCTCTTCTTGCCTGTTTTTTTTTTAATGATCAATTTTAAATTTTCAAGATTTCTAGTTAAATTTTTTGATTGATGTAATATTCTCTGATATGTCTGATGTATTACACTTCTTAAAGCACAGTTTTGTGCTTTGTTCTCTCTGAGCTTTTTTCCCTCAGTTATTAGTTCTTCTGTTTGTTTCTCTTTCATGATGTTGATGGGCCTCCGTTGTTTAATTATTATTAATTTTGTGCTTAGAGCATCCTGTCATCAGTGACTGTATGAGAGGGGCAGAGGGTGTAGCCCTATGGAATGTGTCAGTAACTGGTCTTTTCCCATAGTATCAGAGGTCTCCTGGACCACTGTGTCATCCCTTGGGCCCAGGTACCCCACAACTACTGTTTAGTCTAGCACATCTTGTGCTACGTCATGTCAGTTATCCTAATGGTTGCCTTGGCCCCCTCCTGTGCTCCCTGTATATCCAACCTTCAAGTTTAAAGTATAATCAGAGTTACTCCCACTTTTGGTATAGTCCTGTCCTGGCTGTTTTAGCTGTAGGATTCTATTTCAGTCTAGTTCTTATTTGTCTGACATTCTTCAGTCAGGGATTTTTCTCAACTTCTGGTCTGCTAGGTGCATTCCCTTCTTCTTTATTATTTTCTCCAGTGCTGCTATGACTGGTTTGTTTGGACATTCTGGTCCAATCTTGTGTTCTTCCTTTCTGCGTCCCCACTCTGCTTAGCTCTAGTTCTAACCCTGTAGAGTAGGTTATGTTTACTAGGTGGGTTGCTTTTGGGAAGGGGCTTGGTCTCAGGGTCTTGGGTTACTTCTCCAGCTATCATTGTGGCAGTACTTCCTTTGGGTATATCCTCTGCCTTGGGAAGCTCAGGAGCCTCAAAGATGGCAGGATCTGTAGAGATCACTTTTGAGGTGACTGTCCTCCACTAGAGATAAATGAGGAGCTTCTCAAGAAAAGAGAGTGAGGACCAACAAGGGAGAGTTATTTAGGCTATTTATCCTTGGGTAGCCACTGGATCTGGCTGCCTGGAAAGTAACAGCACCATCTTCCCACCGTGGCAGCATTTTTTGCCTTTCTGGGGTTGTTTCTTGATCCCAGACCAGATTGAAGAGGGATTTCACAGAAATTTTTCATTTCACTTTTCCACAACCTTGTAAGGTTGTGGTGGTTGATAGTCTCATTTAACTTAAGTAAAGAAGGTAAAAGGTCATCTGCCAATAAGCGGTAGGGCAAAGACGGGTGACCAGTCTTCAGCCTCACCCTTTGAAGCTCATTTCTCACTATCAACTCCTGAACCCTTCATCATGGCATTACCAAGCAGTACATCATATTTTGCTCTTTTGTTTCTCATTTTCTCTGTTAACTTTTAGTTTGGACCAGTTGTTCAATTGTAGTAATATTGTATAACATTTTACTCTAGGTTCTTGAAAGAAAAATGATTAGGATTAAACTTTGTTGAGATTTCTTAGGTTTCTTCGAATCTCTCAATTTTAAGAGGATATAGCATGATAAGAATATTATTTGCTGCTCAGATATTAAGTGTCACATTGTCTATTTTGCAAGAGTCCTTTTGTCTGTGTGTGCTTTTCGGATTTTTCTGTTATCACAGTGGACTTTTCAGATGAATCACAGTATTTCTTTCAAAAGTATCCTGGAGCCAAGTGAATGTCATGTATCCTATGCTGTGGTATAAATTCTCTTTTCAGGGATTATTTTGACATTTCATGTTATCTAGTTTTCTGAAAGCTTGCCTTGAAGATTCACTTCTATGAGTTGTTCATACAGATTTATGTAAAATTTAGCGATTCTCTGCCTTCCCAACTTTGGCTAAAGAAACTCAGATTACTGCAAGAGAACAGGTGACTAATATGAATCAAAAGATCTGGCACGTGCTTTTCTTTCATAAGTAGGACATTTACATGGAATATTGGGCAATCAGATTTAACACTTGAGATTCTAATTTCTCCTATAAGTGGGAATTCTGACAATGGAAGCATGAAGAAAGGGACACTCTCTATAATGTTGATATCTTTCTTAATAGACAATCTAAGACCTCACTCTCCAGAGTAGTAATATTTCATTCATCAACAAGAATAAAGTCTCCTTCTAAACATAAATAGTGCGCTTGGAACCTTGCAGATGCCAATTATCATTCTGTACAGCAAACCTTCAAAATGTCAGATGATCTCAGGAATTTCCCCAGCAAATGTCGATCATTTACTACTGAGTCATTTCTTCAGCATGTCAAGGTGACAGGCGAACCTGTGAGATTGAGTTAGCTAGGTCACTCAAAGCTGCTACTATAAAGAAGCCATGAGAAGTCTATTTGTATTGGGTAAATCCCATTAAACTCAAATGTATCCTAAACTGTTGAGTGCTATTAGATTGTTAGAAGGAGCATGAGTGGGTTGATTGAAATAAAGTCTGTGCCTTGCAAGCTTTCTACTGAATTTATTGGAAGGGACTTCAGGGAGTAATTTAAGGAGAGCTAACAAATTGGGAACTGAAGGGGATGGAACAGGGAAGGTGGCAGGCTCTACTGGGGAGCTGAATCTGATGCACTGAGTTGACACATGTGACTCCTCGTAATGGCCGTGCTGAACACATACAACAAAGCGCCTTCACATACCTTATCTGTTTTTATCCTCCCAGCAGTCCTGGAAAGTTCAGTGTTCTGCTTTACTAATATCTCTGCTTTACTCGCTTAGTGTCACAAGCTCGTTGGAGGTGGAGTTCTTGAAACACACCCCTGTAAGTCTTCTCACACCTTTGGGCAAGGTTGCTGAAGAAAAATATCTCGCATTTTCCCTTCTCTGAGTGTTATACATAATCTACTCTGATGGCATGTGTAAATGTGTAAAATGGTTGGCTGGGGTTAGCTGAGCAATTAATGGCCCCAGAATACAAGGTTGAGTCCTGGCTGTTGTATTATTGCACTGTTTTGAATTTGTTTTCCAGTGAGCACTTTGCATGAAAGCTATTCTTGGAACCCCAAAGCCCTTTTTGCTTCCGCAGAGACTCACTTGAGTGAGTGGAGAAAATCTCATACACATACACACACACACACACACACACACACACATTTTTATGAGGTGAAACGATGACCTAATTTTCAGGAAAGTACTTCCAGAGTTATTCACTCATGTTAGAAATGAGCAGAAGCTCGACTTTAATGAACATGAACCTGACATAAGAGCAAGTCACCTGACACAAACCTGAGACAGTTCATGGGTACAAACCTGTATCCTCCCCTCTGTCCCTGAGCTCACCTGTTCTGCACAGCTGTAGTGCTAGTGTTCTGGAAGGGCCTGAGCACACGGATAGATGCCTCACACTAGCTTGATGAGGCTGTGCCACCTTGGCATATACATGTTGGGGAGGGAAAAACTATTTTCCTCTACCCATCTTAGGTTCATTGTCTGGGGTCCTGCAACTTAGAAAAAACAAGAGAAAAACAAATAGAAGTTTAGTAACAGGTGCAGTGTACACACACATGGGAGCACTCAGTGATGAGTAACTCAAAGGGATGGTCAGAACTCGGGCTTTTGTAGCATCTTTGTTTGGCCTCTCCCATTGTGGAGCACAGGCTCCGGACGCGCAGGCTCAGTGGCCGTGGCTCACGGGTCCAGCCGCTCGGCGGCATGTGGGATCTTCCCGGACCGGAGCACGAACCCGTGTCCCCTGCATCAGCAGACGGACTCTCAACCACTGTGCCACCAGGGAAGCCCTGTAGCATCTTAAGAGAACAGTAAATGTGTATGGGAGTGACAGGACAAAGGAAAAGGACTTTGAGCTTCTAGGGGGAGCAAATTGTGGGAAGGTAAATAGATGGGAGACCCTGATGGGAGGTAAGGACTAGTTAGTAGGTTCATTGTGTGATCCCTGTGGTGCTGTCTCCGTGCTGAGTCTAGATTTGTCTCCTGTGATTAAGAATCTTGTCCATCCTGGGTGTGTGTGTGTGTGTGTGTGTGTGTGTGTGTGTGTGTGTGTGTGTGTGTGTCAGGGACAGGAGGGAAGGGTGGTCAAGAGCAGAGAGGTTTTTTTTTTTTTTTTTGGTGGTACGCGGGCCTCTCACTGTTGTGGCCTCTCCCGCTGTGGAGCACAGGCTCCGGACTCGCAGGCTCAGCGGCCATGGCTCACGGGCCCAGCCGCTCCGCGGCATGTGGGATCTTCCCGGACCGGGGCACGAACCCGTGTCCCCTGCATCAGCAGGCGGACTCTCAACCACTGCGCCACCAGGGAAGCCCCCTTGAGCAGAGAGTTTTTGTTGTGTCTGCTTCTTTTTGTTTACCTTCAGCTCAAAATAATCCTTATACCTGAATGGCATGTTTTGCAGTGGCATACGCTGAACCCCTTTATTTATCTCTGTAAGATTGTTTAATATTATTATTTTTTCCTGTTTAAGTATACATTCTGTTATGTGTCCCTCTTGTCTGTCACTTGCTTGCTTTTCCCTCTCTCTGTTTTGCTTTGGAAGTATGTCTGCATTGATCTATTTTAAGATCCGGCTTATTCATTTGAAGCATTTTGTGGAATTCCATTGGATATGCCACATTTTATTTATCCTTAGATTTTATTTCTTCCCTTTTACTATTCCTGCTTGCTGCCTCTTTAATCAAGGGAGGCCTTGTGTTTTCTCCTTGGAGAGAAGCTGCAGATGGACCACTGTAGCAGAAGAGTGCTATAGCAGGGCAATTTGCCTGTTGCCTGCTGGGATCAATATTAAATAATGGAAGAAGGTTGTAAGATCAAAGACCCAGCAGCTCTGATGTTGTGGAATGATGTACAGAAGTGTCAATAATTAAGTGTAATGCAAAGGCCAATTTGGGCAAAAAAATCCAAGGTTAAGGTTGTTCCTAAAGAAATGCTTTTTATGACTAGCAGGTACATAAAACTCAATAGGCTTAAATGAATTAACCTTGTAAATTGTGTGTGTGTGTTGTGTGCATGTGTATGTGTGTCTAATATTAGATTTCTTTTTACTTTATAACCCATATCTAATCCATGAGTAGGCTTTGCTTCATCACCAAACTCTGTGAAGAATCCCTCCATTCTTCTCTGTTTCCCCCTCCACCACTTTCTCTGTGGTCTAGGTGAGGAGTCTGCAAACTGTGGCCTGCTAGCCACATCCTGTTTTTGTAAATAAAGATTTATTGGAACACATCCCTGCCCATTCTTTTATGTATTATGTAAGCCTGCTTGTGCTACAAAGACAGAGTTAAATAGTTGCAGCTGAGACTATCTAGTCTCAAAGCCTAAAATATTTACTGTTTGGTTGTTTACAGAAAAAGATTGCAGGCTCTAGTCTGGTTTAATGCTTCCCTCTTGTAATTGGTTTCATTCTGTAAACAGAAGACAGAGTGACTTTTCTAAAATGTGAATTTGATCTTCTCACACCCCATGAATAAAAACAAAATCTAAACTCCATACCATAGCTTACAAGCACCTGCATGGTCTGGTCCCTGCTCACCTTTCCACCCTAATGCTTTCCAGGATTCCCCCTTGTTCTGGTCACACTGAGCCTTTCCTGCCTTGGGACATGATGCTTGGCTTCTCACAGTTGCCTCCTTTTCAATTCAGCTCTGTAAATGTCCTGCAGTGAAATCTGTAAAGCAGAGCATTCCACTTCTCCTCCTGCCCCAGTTAATTTCACTGCCCAGGACCCAGTTTTGTGGGCTGGGAGGCAATTCACAATTTCTACCTCAGTGAAGAGCACAGACTCTGGACTCTGGCACACACACCTGGATTGGAATGTGGCTCTGCCTCTAACCACTTAGCTTTCCTGTGCCTTAATTTGCTCATCTATAAAACGGGCTTCTGCTGGTTTCTTTCCTCGTAGGGTGGTTGTGAGAATTAATTGATGTAATGCTTTTCTAGTGTCTAGTACGGTTTCCACAGCTTTGTAGCACTTACACATGTCAGCTAGTATATGGTGTAGTTTTAAAATAGGAGACCTTGTCATGGCACTCTAAGAATTACATCTAAAATAGCAACCGGCTATGATCCAGTGTCTAGAGAGTCTGAAAGCTCAACTTTCTATTCTTCCCTGGTAGGACAGATGATTTTATTTTATTTTTGTAACAGATGCTGCCCCCTCCCCTTACTGTGGGGCCTTAGAGAAGCAGTACTATCAGAGATGCCTTGTAAGAGGGGCACAAATGGCCTCAGGCTCCTAGTCTGATCCTCATCTAGTTTGTTGTAAAGAAGAATTCAAGTATTATTTCTCTTGATCAGTGTATGGTCAGGCCACTCAAGATGGCTGTTCTTGCTCTCTGTACATCCCTGGCCTGACCAGTGGCTGCTTCACCTACACCCTACTCACTTGATTGACCTTCTTACATACTTGCCCAGGCCCCAGCTAATGATTGGCCTTATGCAAGGGATGGTGAGGAAACCCCTCTACTGGTTTCCCTGGTAACTAATGAGTCCACCTGACGTCAGTTCCCCTATAACTGGTAATCCCCCCCACCCCACCCCAGTGAAGACTGCCGCCATGTCCTCCCCGCTGTCTACTGCACGTGGTGCGGCGTCACTCCAGGACCTTGCTTCAGACTTATAAGCTCCTCCATCCATTAAACTATTAATGTCTCTGTTGCTGACTCTAGGCTGTTTCTTTGGTCTTGAAGCTGGGCAAGCACAGGCCTTGTAGGCCTTCAGGGTACGGCCCAACAATCAGTAAACTTTTTAAAGTGCTTTTCCTCTCTAGCCATCTACTCTAATTAAATACCACACCATCTTCATTAGTGTTCCCAGTTTGTCAGCTGCTTAATTTCCCCTTCTTTTAAATAGAAAGCTAGGTATTTTTAGGTCAGGAATGGCAGTATAGTTTTTATCTGTGGTAGTTCCAAGGATTGACGTAAGATTCACAGAAAGACAAAAAAAGAAAAGTAATAATGGAAAACTCATAGGTATTTTAGGCAGAGAACTTGGATACAAATCTTGATTCTCACCTAGCTAGCTGAATGGCCTTAGACACATTTCTTGACTTCTTTCACCTTCACACTTCCTCGTCTGTGACATGGGGATATTCTGCTCAAATGAGATGGAAAATAAATTTACCTAGCACAGATAACACATTTTAGATGCTTTTCAAATGTGAGATTTGTGTGGTCCTTCCTCTTGTAAATTACTGTTTGGTGACTGTTGAGTGAATTAAGTGTAACATTCCACTATTAGAGTTTAAAAATACCTCCCCAAATGCATTTAAAGTGAGCAGCAGGACACCAAGGGCTCCTCGTTATTGTTTATATGATCACCTACTATTTTCATTCTAGCAATTCCTCAGTGTCTCCTTGTCACCCTTTTCTCCTGCTTTGTATTTCTATATTAAATAACAGTAGCTAACCTTTTTTTGGGGTAGTTATTATATGCTGGGTGCTGTTCTGATTGACTTGTATTTAATCCTCACAGCATCCTATGAGGATGGGCCTGTTAGTTTCCTCCCTTGTAAATGATGAAACTCATTTCAGCTATTTCTCTCATCCTTAGAGGGTAGCTTCCCTCTGTACCCCTGTTAGAGCTTAGGGACTCCGCCACAGGGGGCTCATTAATTGGTTAATTAATTTCTTTACAGTGTGCAAAATGGGGATAGTGTAAATGGCAAGTGGCCAGCTCGACAAAAAGGATGCTATATTTTCAAAGGTTACCCATATGAAGGCCCCACACGAAGGCCCCACACTTTAGCCTGAACACACGTAAAATATAACAGAGTCTCGGTACTCACATTGCTGCTCTTTCTTCCAAGTCTGACTTTATTCTTTCCTTTCCATAGGCTTAGGTTTCTAATCATGATGCTGCTTTTCTTTATCTGTCTCTTCAGCATGTTTTCTTTGTGAAGCAGGAGTTGACGTGCTGGTGTTTTCATATTAAGGGCTAAACAGAAAAGTGCTGTTATTATTATTGTTGTTATTGTTATCTTCCTCTTATAAACGAGATTCTACTTAATCTCTTTTCCAGGGCAACAGTGAAGTGGCTTCTTTATCAGTGCCTGTTTTAAGCAAGCAGGCCTTTTATTTTATGGTACTCATATTGAGACACATCGAGTTATATCTGTCTTTTCATTTGCACCAACACGTTTATTTGAAGCCTAGTATTTCCTAGGTAATGTGACTAAGGTAGATTTATGGGTGCTAATTTGCATACAGAATAACATTGGCAAAAACTAAAATGTAACAAACACAGACCAACTCTTGGCATGCCACTGCCCCACCGAGCATCTGCCTTCCTTGCCTGTAATGAGAGGGAAATATATTTTCCTCTGAGTTTACAGCTAATTCCTTGTTTGTATTCCACTGTCGTCAATGCTGTTGAGAGCTCAAAATGAGGTTTAAGAGCCTCTTCCTATCTAACAGCAGGAGTTTATATTAGAGGTGATAGTTCTGTGTAACAGAGAAGGCAGGCTTTTCCTCCCCCACCCTGATTTCACACCACATTTGAAGAACCCCTGCTACATTTAAGTACGAGTGCAAGCCCTTCATTTTCTAGGCAAGTTAATAGACTCGAGGCTGTGCATTTGGGTTAAAGCTTAGGTTTGATGACTTCCTCTCAGTGTTGTTTTTGAGTAAATTGATTTTCATTCCACAAATAATAAATGTTTTTTTCTATAATTTTTTATTTGTTTTAAATTATAGATTAGGTTAAACATCCTTTGATCACCATGTTCCTGGTCTGCCCTCCTCAGATTTACTGGCATTAAGTTTGGTGAACTTCATCTGGCCCTTTTCCTATACATTTACTTACTCATATGTCTATCCTTGGAATATACAGAATATTGCTTTGTGTGTGGACACATGTGTCTGAAATATAAATATTATTCTACTTTATATACTGAAAGAAACTTGCCGTTTTCTTCTAGTAACGTGTCTTGGAGAATGGTCAGTGTTAGGCCCCCATACTTATCAGGCTAGACTAGTCAGTGACGAAGTTATTCTTGAGATCTCAGTGGTCTGTTGACCACTGAGGTTTATTATTATTAAATCAAAGGTTTATTTCTTTCTTTTTTTTTCAAAAATTATTTATTTATTTATTTTTGGTTTCATTGGGTCTCTGTTGCTGCGTGCGGGCTTTCTCTAGTTGTGGCTCACAGGGGCTACTCTTCGTTGCAGTGGCTTCTCTTGTTGCGGAGCGCAGCCTCTAGCCGTGCAGGCTTCAGTAGTTGTGGCTCGTGGGCTCTGGAGCGCAGGCTCAGTAGTTGTGGCGCATGGGCTTAGTTGCTCCGTGGCATGTGGGGTCTTCCCGGAGCAGGGCTCAAACCCGTGTCCCCTGCATTGGCAGGCAGATTCTTAACCACTACACCACCAGGGAAGTCCCAAAGGTTTATTTCTTGTTCATGTAAATGTGACTCAAAGGCAAGGGTCCTCCATGTAGTAACTTGATAATCCATGCTGTTTCAACCCTCTGACTCCACCGTCTCCACATGTGGCTTCCACGTCCTTGCAGCCACCGGAAAAGGGTGCTGGAGGGTTGCTGGAAAGTTTTGGCACGCTAGGTGCAGGAGAACTGAGAATGGAGGGGAACACATGGATAGTGGTGCTAGTCTGTTGCCACAGGAGTTTTCAGTGCTTCATATAGCTTGAATATATTGTGGTTTAATTAGCTGGTCTCCTATTTGATGGGCATTTAGGTCACTTCCAACTTTCCCCTTTATTATGTACAACACTACACAGAAGAGCCTTGTATGTATCCTGGGTACACATGTGACTGTTTTGCTAGTTTAAACACTCAACAAGTAGACTTCACAGTTCAGAGGATGTGGGTGTTCTGGTTACCATCAGTGCTGTCACATGGTTTTTGAAGGTGGTCATACTGGTGTTTGATTTGCATGGTTAGTGTATGAGAAAGAAATACCTTCACCAGTGACATTATCAAACTTTCATTTTTTCCCCTATCCAATGTCAGCTTTGTTCCTTTTGGCAAAATGGCTTCTCATTTTTGTTTTAATTTCTATTTTCCTGGTTGTTAGTGAGTTTTTTATTCTCTCTCAGACTCTGTTATGCTGCCTGAGTGAAGCGGGACTGTGGAAAGTCAGGCTGAAGAAAGACAGGGAGTGCAGAGAGCCAGTGGTCAGATGTGGCTCACACGTTCTCCCTTTGGGGGCACCCAGCTGAATGGCATTTCTTTCTATACTCCCTTGATCAATTTTTTTTTTCCCTCCCGTGGCGATATTTCAGTAGTCTTTACACCTCTGATTTTAAAACTGCGGGGTGAAGGATCCTTTCTCAGTCGTGTCATTTGTTTCTGTGGAGCTGTCTAATTTTGTGTTTTGAGTTTTCTTGTGAATTTTTCCCTGCTTAGTCATTGTCTTTTTATCTCTTGGTTCTCTTTGTCCTTTCCCTCATTTTTCATTCTTTTTCTTCTGTCTCTGCTCCCTTGTTCCCACTGGCTGTTAAATCTTTATGTGCTGCTTTTCTTTTAAGTTGTATTTTCCCCTTCCCCTCCAAGCTTAGAAATGCTTGCTCTGTCAAAGAAACATGGAAGGGAGGGGAGCGATGGAAAGGTCAGTGCACAAATCTAGAAGTAACCAAACCCAGGGGCCCACCCCCTCCCGCTGTTTTGAGAACATGATGCTGTTCCTGATATGGTCACTTTGCCAAATCTGCATGAAAAAAGCAAAGAACATTGGAATTAGTCCATTTCTCATTCTGCGTCTGGCTCACTGTAGGATCCCTAGGCATGTTACTTCTCATCTTTAGGCCTCAAGTTCTCTGACTCTAAAATGAGGAGGTTGGATCCCAGTAGTCTTTCTGTACCTTGGAACCCCAGTATATGGAACATGGGACTTCCTGGGAAACTGCTGCAGATTAAGGGTCCAAAGTCGCCTTTATAATGGCCCACTGCCATTCCTCTTCCCCTGCGATGTCTTGAAGGGGCGCCTTCAAAATCTGTGGAGCAACAGGTCATTTAATAGGAGTTAAGGGAAGATAATTCATGACAAAAGTATTAGAACAATTAGAATCCATACAGGGCTGGGGAGGCCACCCAGAGACTGGCAACATTAGGAACCTTCTACCAGCCTGAGGAGTGGAAGGAGTGGAAGGGGGTGGTGTTGGCAGAGTCCAGGCCAGCTTGTGGGCGCAGGAGTCATGGTGGCGACACAGCAAGAGCTGGAGTTACGGAAGGAAGGGCTGTCTGGAGGGACCTGAGGCTTCAGAGGAGATGCAGTCACTGTTGGAGTGGCCACCTGACTTAGAAAGAGGAAGCCGAAGCCTGGTATCTTCTTCTCACTGTCCTATCTCCAAACAGTCTCAAATTTAGGCAGGAGCCAAGTTGCAAAGAACACAGTTTGAAGGCAAGCAGGCAAATAACTGGCAGAAACAACTGAAAGGCACTGGGTCAGATGATCTTTAAACTCTCTTCCATTACATTCCAGGGTTCATAGATTCCCTGGAAGATTCCTGACTTCTGCATTGAAGATATTAGTCTAGGGTTTTAACAGGTCGCTCTACCTAGGAATTGGAATAAACTACTTCTTCTACCATTTTAGAGTCTTGGGACAGCACCTGCTCACATCTCCACTTCCCTCCCTCCCAAAGCCTGGAGCAGCTGCATTTTTCCTTACGTGCGCTGTGCCAGCGTTTCATGAGAATCCTATTCCTGGTAGATTTTTGACCTTTTGAAGACAGCAATATCTTGCTCATGCCAGTCTCAGTATTTATCACCAAGGGGCCTCTGGGAATGTGGAGCCAGAGGACAAACGGAGGGAATCAGTAGTATTACAGTCGAAGCTTTGCAGTTTTACAATCACCTGTGATAGTGGGCCAGTGACTAACCTTCAGCCTGGGTTTCCTAAACGGTAAGATGGTTTTATTAGGACAGACTAGGTGCTATAGATGGGCTAGGTTCTGCAGCAGCAACAAATAATCCCCAGAATCTCAATGGCTAAAAGTCCACAAAGGTTTATTTTTCACTGCACATTCATTGTGATTTACCTGGGGATGTTCAGTCCTCACTTTTAACCCCTGGCTCATAGATCAGCTACCATCTTGAATATTGCCAATCCCCAGGTCGAGAGAGAGAGTGTTTGGGTGGGTGGGAGGGTTGACAATCAAATGTTGGACCTAACGTGTCACGCACCATGTGTACTCATGGCCTTATTAGCTGGAACTAGTTACATGGCCTCACCTAACTTCAGCTAAGGCAAAGAAGTACCTGGAAGGAGGACAGTTAGGAATATTTGTTAGTTTTCATTAATGATAGTTACAGAGAAAGATAATAATACTTTTCATGATTTTTTTGGCCATTAGATAATATAAATACTGATTATAATACCTAACCTGTAGGAAATGCTCCATCAATAATAGGTAGAACAATTATTATTGTTGTTATTATTATTATTCAGCAGCATGCTTTACACCATCCTTCTACTTAGTAACTTCTCTTCTTTTTTCTTTGCCATGAAAATGCAAAAGTAGACTTAACTTGTTCCTGTCTAGACGTATCACAAATTCTTAATTAATGAAGTTGAGTTAATGAAGTCTTAGACCCAGTCAGGGACCCTACTCTTCCAAGTTTAGGATTGACAAATATAGGTAATTATTCTGTAAAACGATCACTTTGTGGAGTGATAGCTTGAGTATCAGTAGTGGCTTTGGAACTATGTTCACTGTGTTGGTTTTCAATTTAAGAGCCACAGACTTTAAGCAGCTTTTCATTTTGAGTCAGTGCAGAAACAGTCAATATGTATTATATGTCTATGAAGCTGGTCTCTGGATCAATTGCAATTAATTTGCAGCAGATTGCATTAACATATCTAAAATTAATACAGTGAGTGTTCTGATGAAAAGAAATTGACCATGACCACACTATGGCTGTTTTTAGTCTCTCTCAAATGTCCTTTTCAAACAGTATTTCTTTTTTTCTTCTGTTAATGGTTTTAAATTGGTACGTCAACATAAACTTAATCTATTGATCCTTCCCCATTGGCCTTTTAAAAGTGGTCCCAGAATATGTCACATATCATATTCAATCTCTTCTTTCTTTAGCGGGCTTTTACTAAATGCCTCAAACTGAATTTTTTCTTGGCATGTTACATGAGGTGCTATAAAGACTACTAAATTGACGAGTACATTCATTTTTGAATTGTTGTGTTTTTCAAATTACTAATATTTCATCAAGACTTAAAAATTCAGAAATAAGAGTAACAAATCATATACAGTTAACGAATTATATACAGTAAACAGTTGTGAGCACTGCTTGTCTGACAGTTTATTTTTATCTTAGCATTATCTGTTTCTAAAGAAGAAGCGCAAGCAACTTCAATTTTAATAACATCGTTACCAATATTTATAAGGATGGAACAAAGACAGAGCTTGAGGCTTGATCATGTTGAAATTTGAATTTTTTTACAAGTGTGTGTAAATTATGTTTATTTTAGATCTGAAGGACTTTTACTTTTTTTAGAGAAAGTCAGTTTCTGGAAATGAAAAGTTATCTATATCGGGACAAAAAAGACAAAAGGCAGGATTTATTTATTTGGCTATCTAACTGGTAATTTTTTAGTATCTTCTGTATGCCAAGCACTATCACATTCTTCATAAAGACACAAAGAAGTTGAAGACACACTCTGTCCTTGAGTAGAACCCAGTCTTGCTGTAAGGTTCTGGAGCCTCTTTGGAATGCCTCTCTTCCAAAAGAGCTTCATGAGTGCGTTGTAGCTTGGAGATGCCAGAAGAACATGCCATTTTTAAGGACACATTAAAGGTCCTGAAAGCCAGTGGTTCCATGTGGTAAAGCCCTGTGGGCCTCAGTTTATGGTGTGCATGATGTTGCTCAGACATCCACTGAGGTCCTTGACTGAAGCCGCTAGGAGGTATGTCAGGTGATCTTCCACCACCAGTATTGTGAGCCAGTTGTGTGATTGATTTTTTGGTTGGTTTGTGCATTAATGGCATTGTTATCTTACCTCTAGTGAACTGTGGTTCCTTTGCATCATAACTCATGGATAGAACTGAAACTAAGTGTATTCATTTTTTTCTTTTTTTCTTTTCTTTTAAAAACAAGGCTTATGGATTTGATAGGGAATGTTGATCTTATTCTAAAGCATGAGAAGAATTTATTTGTTCATGTCACTCCGTCCTTTGATTATTTTCTTCTAGCACAAATATAAACTAATTGATTAGTGCATATTGGAAAACCACTTTCACATGATTCTTACGCAGAGTTACTTTAATACACAAATTGCAGTTTTTAGGAACTAGTAGTTTCATTAATGGTGACTTTTTCAGGTTACTGTACTCAACTTTGGTGTGTGAAAGCGATAATCTCATTAAACACATAATGACTGTACCTAGGGTCCATTAGAAACCACAACAAAGAAGTGGATTAGTCTGTGGCCCATTGACCTCAAAGAGTTGAAACAAATTTCCTGAGATACCTTATGATGATTCATGCTGTGTGTACAGTTATTAAAATAATGCTTTGAGCTTTGTTTGGAGTGGAGATGGGGGAAAGCATATGCTATATAACAGAGTCCTTAACATTTTTTAAAATAACTTTTTACTGAAGTCCTTATAGACTCACAGGGAGCTGCAAAAATAGTGCAAGAGTACACAGGTGTACTCTTCCCCCAGCGTCCCCTAGTGTTGACATCTTACATGGTTTGAGTACAGTATCAAAACCAGGAAATTGACCTTGGTACATTCCTGTTAACTAAGTTACAGACCTTATTCATTCAGGGGTGTGTGTGGTTGTCCTTAACATTTTTGATTAGAAAAACAATTAAGCATGAAGAATTCATTATAGATTTTTTTTTCTTTTGCCTCCAAAATCTCTGTTGCCGATTGCCTTCTGAGGGTACCTATAAGACTGGCCCCATAAGTTGACTGTTATTTTTCATGCTGTTGTAAGTCTCCTTATCTCTCTCCCCAATTTCTCTAGGTGGTTCAGTTAACCCCCAGAAGATGGTTGAACCTGCACGAATACCAGAGCAAGAAACTAATGTCTGACAACGGAGTGAAAGTTCAAAGATTCTTTGTAGCAGACACTGACAATGAAGCTCTGGAGGCTGCTAAGAGACTAAGTAAGCTAATTCATAGTAGGTGAAGTACGCTTGGCCAAATCAGGGAATTCACAGGTAGTGGTTTGTCACCGGCTATACTAACAGTGACAGGTACAGTGTAGAACTTTGAGTTGCAAGAGCAAAATGTCCAATTAAGAAAACTTTATTCTGTTACATGAGATAGCAGCATATGGGGTGCCACTCTATGGTAATTTTTCCAAGTCTCTCAGTCACCGTTTCACCTAGTTCTCTTATCTGTGGTTTAGTGGCTGCAAGAAAATTGGTTGAAGAGTGTAAAGTGTCAGAGAGAAGCCCATTGCAGGGTAAGTCAGGCAAGACAGTTGGCATCCTTTATTAAGCCTCTTAGAACATGCGGAAAGTTTCCTCTGAGTGACTGGAGGAGGGAAAGGGAAGAATGTGCATTTTGAAGTCCTTTTTGGTTTTTTTTACATCTTTATTGGAGTATAATTGCTTTACAATGGTGTGTTAGCTTCTGCTTTATAAGAAAATGAATCAGTTATACATATACATATGTTCCCATATCTCTTCCCTCTTGCGTCTCCCTCGCTCCCGCCCTCCCCATCCCATCACTCCAGGCGGTCGCAAAGCACCGAGCTGATCTCCCTGTGCTATGCAGCTGCTTCTGCTGACCTTGGTTCAGTGTTTTGCCCTTTCATTTATCAGCTCTGTAACTTTGCGTAAGTACCTTTTCTTTTCTGTGCCTCAGTTTCCTTGTCTGTAAATCAGTGCTAATGTGTTTACCTCCCAAAGCTATTTAGAGCCTTTAAGGGAGACTGCACACCGGTACATGGTAGAAAATCTAATCAGTTTCCCTAGTTATAGATTGAGAAATTAGGACTCAGATTTTGCTGTTTTTCAGTGAATATTCCTTCTTTTGCCATATAGACTCTCCCGTTATCAGTCTGGATTAGCATTGTCCATTAGAAATATAATGTGAGCCACACAAGTATTTTAAAATTTTCTAAGTCACCTTAATAAAAATAAAAAGAAACAGGTGAAATAAATTTTAATAATATGTTTTGTTTACCCCAGTATATCCAAAATATTATCATTTCAAAATGTAATTAATATAAAACAATTTTCAAGGGGTTATTTTATATTCTATTTTTGTGCTAATGCTCACAAATCTGATTTATATATTACATCACCAGGACATCTCATTTCACAGTAGCCACATTTCAGGTGTTCGAAAGACACATGCTGTCTTGTGGCTACCCTGTCGGACAGTGCAGATCTGGACTCTAGAAGGATGCATGTGCATTCTTCGCCTGCAATCTTGGAGAGCAGTTGTTTGCCATTAAAAAAGAAAGCATAGAGCATCTGCTCACTGGCCTTTCCGAGGCAGCTGTAGCAAAGTTTGAGAGTGCTCTGTATTTCAATTTTCCAATTTTCTGTACTCTTTTAAGAGTAGGCGATGAGGTGCTTCGGTTAGTAATTGTTCTTTTATCTCCCTTTCAGAGTTCCCCCTGGTGCTTATACGCCAGATCCTTTCTCTGTTATTTCAGTTGAAATGTATATTTATTTTTTCTTTCAACAAATAGTTATTGTCAACCACGTGTTTTAGGTCTGGTGGATGCAGCTGTGGAAGATGAGCAAGCCCTTTTTCTTCTTCAAAGTTACATTCTTGAAAGGAATAAATTTGTAATTTTCAGATGTTAAATGTAGAAATTGAGAGCAGTCTATATATATATATATATATATATATATATATTTTTTTTTTTTTTTTGCGGTACGCGGGCCTCTCACTGTCGTGGCCTCTCCCGTTGCGGAGCACAGGCTCCGGACGCGCAGGCCCAGCAGCCATGGCTTACGGGCACAGTAGCTCCACGGCATGTGGGATCCTCCCGGACCAGGGCACGAACCCGCATCCCCTGCATCGGCAGGCGGAGTCTCAACCACTGCGCCACCAGGGAAGCCCGAGAGCAGTCTGTATTTTAAGAAATGAAAATTGGTTTTATTCTCAAGAACTATCAAAATTGGTTTTTATGGTTAAAAAAAACAGTAAAATTAGACTTAAACCTGGATGAGAGTTCCGCAGTGAACTGTGGTAATAGACTCAGTAAAGGTTAGTATTCTAACATCATTACATTAAAGGATTGTTTTCGTTTTATACTCCTCTGGTTTGGGGATTGGGTAAAGAGAGCAAGAAGTGTGAAGTTCAGGTTGGTCTTTGGTCCTCATTTTCCCTATTATTTTCTTAAATGTGCTGACACTCTAGTAGTCCAGGTCTAAGGATCCTTCTTAAGGGAATTCTGGAAGCCAGCTGCTTACCCCCCACCCGCCTTAAGTGGAGCACGGCTAAGAGAATTTACCATTCAGATTTTCAAAGAGATTTGGACTTAACTGGACTAATTGGCATCTTTGTCATGGATTTGTTTTATAAGCATTTATTTAGCCACCACTTTGTCGGTGGGAATTGTATACTGTGTTTGTCAGACAGGATTTTTGCTCTGGAAGAATTAGCAAGGTGATATTTATATGCCAAGGCAGGGTGGACAGAGGGGAAGAGATAGACAGTGAAGCAAGTTTAAATAAAAGAAAGTTAAATTAAAAAATGAAGATCAACTTTAAAAAAAAACATTTTGGTTCCTGAGGAGTGGTTTTTAAGGAGAATGAAACTGGATTGAGAATGATGTGGCTGCATGTGTGCCTTGGCCTGTGCATACCCGTGATCATCCTTTAGATAGGGTGGCCCTGGGAAGGCCTCACTGTGATCCTGCTTAGAGCTAAAAGAGAGTTTAGAGAACTCATCGGAGCACCTCATTTTCTGAATGAATGAGTAATCCTCCTCTTACTCAGTAAGTCGTTTTGGGAGAAGGAAGATCTCTGATTTTTGTTGTTGAGTAGACAGTTTTGGTCACAGGGGAAATTTATAGTACTGGAGAAGGAGATGGTACCAAGTCTAGTTGGTTAAACATGAAACAAGTTGATAGTAAATATGAAAGGAGGTATGCACATCATTGAGATTGCTTGGAGTGAGCAAAACGAAAAGAAGCTGGCAAAACTTCACCCTGTTTACGTTCTTGTCTCTGTAAGATTGACAAAACCAACAGCACAATTGGGAGTTTTACCAAGGAGATTTGAGGTTAAGGTTGAAGGTGGATCACACATATGTCTTTCTGACTGTCCTGAAAATGGGACCTCCACTTTATAATTACAGTATTTTAATGGGAAAAAATTACATAGAAGAATAATATGTGTAACGTGCAGTAAGTGCTATATAAGATTTTATTGTTGTCATCATCGGCAGCAGCAGCATATAATTCCAAAGGGTTCACTGCTGTCATGATGCAAATTCACAGACAAATCAGAGACATCTCATAATGAGTATTCTGTCGATTGTATGTTTGGAGAGTTCACATTATACTTTGCGAAGTTTGTAAATGATTGAAATGTATTTGCTTGCCTTTCTACTTTATTGATATTTGAATATGTCTTGAAATAAAATGACATTTTATAAAATATTTTGAAAATAAATACTGATATCAGCCATGCCTGTGATTTCCATTGTAATCTCTGTGTAGATCATCTTACAAATCTCTTTCTTTGCGTTTAAAGTCACATTGCTGGTTTTCTGTTTGCCATCCACTTAAGGGTATCTCTGTCTTTCCTGGCCCAGATGGAGCTTGTCATCTCTTGGTTGCTCCAAACTCTTTCTCCCTCTTAGCTCTTCCTACTTACCCAGCTGAGATATCCCTGTGTCATCTTTAATGCTTCTCATGTCTATCATATTCAGTCATTTGCCAAAGCCTGCCATTTTTAGTGCAGCATCATTGTTTTGCTAAAGCAACTAAACAGGCAAGATAAGGTTAAAAACTTGCCAAGGTTATACAGCTAATAATTGACAAAGATGGGATTTCTACCCAGCCAGGTTGGATTTAATCTCTTCTCCAAGCATTTTTCCTCTTTGCTAACTTGATGATGTTCTTCTTGGGAGATTTTAATATGTGAGTCAGCATTTTTAAGATAGGAAATGCATATTAATAAGATTAGAAGATTGAATTAAAACTAGATGTGGCAGGTTCTAAGGCACAATTTATAGAAACTGTGTAATCTGAAGATATTTTCTTAAGGATTCATTTTGTTGTATCTCTTTGGGCAATAGAACGTTTTGCTGTGTAGTTATAGAAATCTTGTTAATTTGACCATTTGTTTCAAGTGGGTAATGCAAACCTTTTGTTTCTGAAACAATTCATAATGATAAGCTATTGAGCAAGATCCTCATTTTGTTGCACAGAAAATGAACTTACATCTGATTGAGAGAGTAAATTTGGTTTGGTGAATTAAGTTTTTAATATATGGATAATATTCATTTCTGCAGCATTTTTTATGAGCTACCTTTTGTAATCACGCTTTCAGGAAGGAGTTGTTTCCTTTGCATATAATTTTCTCAGGAGATTTATTAATTATACGGATTTCTCCTGTATGGATTACATTTAATGTATACAGTCAGCAAATAATTACAGAATACCTATTGTGTGCATGACTAATTTTTATGTTGTGTTTCAGTTCTCTTTAAAAATGAATGAAGGCAGGGCTTCCCTGGTGGCGCAGTGGTTGAGAGTCTGCCTGCCGATGCAGGGGACATGGGTTCGTGCCCCGGTCCAGGAAGATCCCACATGCCGCGGAGCGGCTAGGCCCGTGAGCCATGGCCGCTGGGCCTGCGCGTCCGGAGCCTGTGTTCCGCAAAGGGAGAGGCCACGACAGTGAGAGGCCTGTGTACCGCAAAACAAAAAAACCAAAACAAACAAAAATGAATGAAGGCATAAGTCTTTCACATAACTCAAAAGGCCTGTCTCAAAGATGTATATAAAAGCATAGACGAAACTTATCTAGGACCACCACTTTTTAGTTTTTGGAATCTCCACAGTTTATTAATTATTCCATTCATATTGATATGAGACTCTCAACATTTGATTAAGCAAGAAGATTGTGTTTCAAAAACTCAGTTTTATTTCTTGTCGGGAAAGAAATTGAAATGTGAATGGAGAAATTAATCTTTTCTCAGCTAATGATATGCTTCCTAAAATGGAGATACGGAGCTTTTTATTGAACTCGGCCAGCTTTGGAGTGCTTTCAGCTACAACGTGTTTCCATTCGTCAATATGATAACTTATTCTTTTCGTTTTATATAATCACATCCTAAAGCCTGGTGAATTACTTACACCATTAAGGAGTTGTACTTTATATAAAAAGGGAACTGCTGCCCATTGACTACTGATTGACATGTACTGTTAATCCTGTAGGCAATTAAATGCATAGTAAGCCTCCTTGATTGTTGTGGCTTTGTCATATCACATTATGTGGTTAGGATCTTGCAAAAAGATCTTCTTATAACCTTTGTGTTGAGATGGTGGTCATTATTGTCTTACAATGATAGGTGAGGATAACACTGATTACTCTGTAGTAAATCTTCTTTTTACCACCGTACCAGCTGTCCATTATTTTGAACCTACAGTCAAGAATGCAATTGCAAGGGTGCTGACAAATGCGGGCCATCAGAGGTTGAAACAGTGTCTACTTTCTAGGAATTGTGGTGGTGACTCAGCCAGACAGAAGGTGTTTATTGTAGGTCCTGAGACATAGTAAATGCTCAATAAATATTATTGTTACTCACAAAATTTTCATTTGCCCGTGTTTACTTACAAATGCTCCCTAAAAGAACACCTAAATTGACCTTAAAGGCTTTCCCTGACTATGTTTATTAAGAGCATCCCGTTCAACAAATTGTAACCTTTAATAATATTTCCTATTGAATATATTTTGCAAAGAGATTCACCCTTTTTAATAAAATGTTCTTTTCTCTTCTTCCTAAGTCTGCACATATAAATGGGCTTGCCTGGTCATCTCCCTAGAATTCCTCTTTGCTAGAATGTCTTTTCTTAATTGTCTTGTGCTGTTCACTGAATAGAAGTAGCAGGAGACCCATCAAATGAAAGATGAGATTAAGACAGGTTGTGGGCAGGTAGGCTTTATGGGAGTGAACATTTAGCTTCCGGTCAGTTTGCTTAGAAAATGAGAACAGGGCTTTGAAAGTCTATACCTCAACTTGAATTTTGGCTAAGGCAAGGATTAGTTCTTCTCACATTTTAACCAATAAAAATAATAGTGGTGGGATTTAACCTTTGGCCTCTTGCCATGTTTCTGGCATCATGGTGAGCATTTTGTAAGTGTGATTTCATGTAATCCTCATTTAAACCAAAGGGGCTTTCCTTTTGGAACTGGTTCCAAATATCACCATATCCTGTGTGTCTATGATTGTGTATTCACGGTGACTAACATAATTTTATTCAGTCTTTTCAGTTTGTCATTAATGGACTTATTTATTAATTTTTTTAAAGGTACCTCATTATGAATGAACAAAGAAGTTATGTACATGGTCTCGTTTTCCAGGTCTTTCCTATGAATTATTTGTGCCTGAGGTCTTTGACTCACCCCAGTGTATATCGTGGTAGTTCTAAATCTACAGAAGATACCTTATGGGGTTATAAATGTAGAAAAGCTTTGCCTGGGGTAAGTAGGCATAAAAGCTAGCTTCTTATTAGCCATCTGTCTGGACATATTGGCCTTTATAAAGAAATCTTAAACAGATAAATCTCTTTTGATTATCAAAGGAATATGCTTATTATTTTGATTTTGGAAAATACAGAAAAGCACAAAGAAGGAAAAACCTCCTATAATCCCATTACCCAGAGAGAACCTGCCTTAAGATCAACATATTTCCCTCCATTTTTCTTCTGCATTCATTCAGTCAGCAACATTTATTTCTGTGCACATATTTACATAAATATAATTGAGAGAGAATGTTTGTTTTTAACTCTGGGAAAATACTATGCATATAGTTTTGTGTCCTGCTTTTAAAAGTCCACATAATAACATGAGCATTACCTAAATATTAAATATGTTTTTCAGAAATATTATTGTAATGCTTGTATGGTAATCCCTAGATTGACTATATTATTTCCCACTGTGACTTACTTAGATTGTTTTTTCTGTTTTTGTATGTTAGGGAATTCTAGCTTATGTAACTTATAAACTGCCCAGTTCTCAGTAGCTTGATACAATAAGGAGTTCTTGGTCACATAAGAGTCCAATATGGTGTTCTTGCTCTGCCTGTAAGTGGTGACTCACAGATCCTTCATCATTTCACTCTGTCCTCTTCAACACGTGTGTCTCAAAGATGACCTGGGGATTGTGTTTGTTTCAGTCACGTAAGAGGGGAAAAGAGCATGGAGGATTGCGTGTGGAAGTTTTGCACATACTGCATCACTTCAGCTCACATTCTATTGGCTAAAATTCATCAGATGGTCACAGTGAACTGCAAGAGAGACTGGGAAATACAGTCTCAATGCATGCGTAGGAAGAAGAGGAAATGGATTTGGTGATCCTGGTAGCGGTCTCTGTAGCTTTTAGAATTTGGGGGAATTTGTGTCTGCTTCTTGGCTTAGAACGAGCATGGACTGTACAGTCAGAACATCATCCCAGGTCTACTTTGGTTACTTAAGCCACAATTTACTTGACTATAAAATTGAGGCTAATAATATGTATGTCAAGGAATGATTCAGATTAAAGAAAAAGACAAACATAGCACATGCCTCATATAAACGAGGTGCTCGCCAATTTACCTTCCTTCTTTCCTTCCTTCTTTTTTGGTCTGAACTGAGTGAATGTTTCAAGCCATCATAAAAGACATATAGTAACAGCTATTAAAAACGTCAACAGCAGATAAAAAACAAACAATGCTCAGGGCTTTTCCAATAACACTGGAGTGTTGAACTATATTTAGTGTACAGCTCGTCAGATGATTTGATAATGAATATATTACTCATATACTGTTGGTTGATATTTTCTAGGGAGATGGAGCTATGTGAAGTCAAAAGTTGCATAATTTTGAAAGAAAATGAAAACCTTTCTTTACATTGCAACAGAATAAATATTACCTAAGGAATTATGCTTTTAAGAGGCTACGCTGTTCCCCAAGGTGGTTGTTACAGGAGTTGGCAATGTTTAACAGATGTTCATAAATAGTACTAAGGCTCCACTTGAGTTTTCTAGGTTGCTTACAAAAAAGTCAGGAAGTGAACTGAAAAAATTTTAAATATATATATTGCTTGATCTACCGTAGGATGGATGAAAACCAAATGAGTAAACAAGCTACCTCAATTATGTATCTTTTTCTCCTTTCATTCAACATGGAACAAGCTAAGGGATTTGTGAGTCTGTTATTTTTCTCAGATGAAATGTGGACCAAGTATTAGAATTTTTTTTGTCTTTCTGAGCGAATATACCAGCCGCTTCAGTATGCGGGGAAAGAAGTATATGGGATGTGGATAACAGGGGGAAAATAACAGTGCTAAAAGTATTTGATATGCAAAAATCAGACTGTTCCCAGAGTCTTCAGGTGCAAGGTGTAGCACTGAAAAACAACTTTACATAAATATATATTTTCTTTATAGATAACCTACATGTGTATCATAAACATGAGAAAAATCTTCATCCCTTCACTTTCTTATTGCTCAGAATCCCTTACAGGTTTTCCCTGTTTGTGGATTCACAACAATTAGAAATTCCCTTCAATTCCTCGTTTACTGAGTGTTTTTTTTTTATAATGATAAAAAAATTGATGCCAAATAGTATCATGCATTTTCTGTACCTATTTAGAAAATCACTTTGTTTTCTTTATAATTTATTGAATTTTGAATGTTGAACCAGACTTGCATTCTTGGAATGAACCTGCTTGGTCAAAGTATATGATCTTTTATTTATTATTGAATTCTGTAATAAATATTTTGTTTAGTATTTTTGTGTCTGTGTCTCTGAGGGCCGTTGGTCTCTACTTGTTTTTGTAATGTCTCTCTGTGGCTTTGCTATTAGGATAATGTTGGCTGCATAAAATGAAAAAAAGAGCCAACCCACCCCTTGCCCCCTCCTCTGGCAACCACCAATTTCTTCTTTGTATCTTTGAGTATGGTTTTTTTTTTTTTTTTTTTTTTAGATTCCATGTGTAAGTGAGATCATATGGTATTTGTCTTTTTCGGTCTGACTACTTCACTGAGCATAAGAACCTCAGGGTCCATGCATGTTGTCATAAATGACAGGATCTCCTTCTTTTTAATGGCTGAATAATATTCTGTTTTAAATACATGTGTATGACATCACATATCCTTTATCTAGTCATCTGTCTATGGACAATTAGGTTGTGTCCAAGTCTTGGCTGTTTAGTGCTGCAGTGAACATGGGGGTGCATATGTCTTTTCAAGTGAGTGTTTTTATTTCCTATGGGTAAATACCCAAAAGTGGAATTGCTGGATCATATAGTGGTTCTATTTTAAACTGTTTGATGAACTTCCATCCTGTTTTTCATAGTGGCTGCACCAGTTTACATTCCCACCAGCAGTGCAGATGTTGTCATCATATTGCTGTGGTTTTTGCTGTTACGGTGAGTGGTGTGCACCACATTTCAGTGTGCACGGGGTGGGGGCAGAGGCTGTCATTTAACTTGTGGTGTGTTGTTTCTCAGAAAGAGGAAGCACATGACTTATGAGACAGTTGTGGGCTGACCTCTCCACACAATACTCTTCATATAAGAAAGAGATTGTATGTGTTCCCGTAAACCAGGACAGGTTTCAAGATTCATCTGGCATTTAACATTTTTTTAAGTGTCTCTGAGCATAGATGACCATCCTTATTGGTTTGTCTGGATAGACTTAGATACATCTGTTGTTCCAGAACTATTATTAATAGCAATCACATTCACTCTCAAACTGTCTTCATTTAAACAATAAAGTACATGATCACCTTACTTGTAGAGTAACTTTAAGAATGACTCCTTGATAACAGTGGTCCTTTACTGAAGCCTGTTTTATGGAATGGATTATGATGGTTTTAAGTATTACCCCATTAAGTCATGCAGCTTTTAAATGAAGAATGAAGAGGAGATGAAAGGGCCTTCCTGATACTCTTAGGCAGCAGTCCCCAACCTTTTTGGCACCAGGGACTGGTTTCGTGGAAGACAGTTCTCACACGGACTGGGGCGGGGGATGGTTCAGGATGATTCAAGCACATTACATTTATTGTGCACTTCATTTCTATTATTATTACATTGTAATATATAATGAAATAATTATACAACTCGCCATAATGCTGACAGGAGGTGGAGCTCAGGCAGTAATGCGAGCGATGGGGGGTGGCTGTAGATACAGATGAAGCTTCGCTTGCTCGCCCGTCACTCACCTCCTGCTGTGCTGCCTCATACCAGTCTGTGGCCTGGGGGTTGGGGACCCCTGCTCTTAGGGATGACTTCAGGAAGCCAGCGTATAAACACAGGACAAAGCTTAGTTCTCCATTCCAGGGCCAAGGGTGCTTCCCATTCATCTTTGCTTTCCTGGTACCCAGAGCATAGTATAGGTTCCATAAATGGTTACTGAATGGAAAAATTAGTAAGAGAACAAACACTCCAAGAAACCTTCCATCTAGGTTCACAGTTGCCAAGCAGGGCTTCTAGGATGTACACACTCGTTGGGTTTTCTCTTATGCCACTGGGTCATGTCCTTAAATTTGGCTTAGGGAGAAGGCAAAACTAAGGGAGCAGCAGCCCCATGGGCCACGGTGGAAAGGTGGGAGGTCATGACGGGAGATGTCAACCTGCCAGCTTTGCCTGCTGCCAGCTTTCTGGCAGAAATTAGTTTAGGATTTTCCTCAGGCTGGTCCTCCTGTCTAATGCCACTAAACAGCCTTGGCCAATATGTGGGGATGGTCAGGTCTTCTGATATTGCCAGGAGCAAGTCTACTTAGACAAAGACAGCTTCACTTTCTGCCAGGTTCTCTCTGAGCTCTAGCAGGTCATGGTATTGATAGTCCCTATTTATATCACCCAGCTGTGCTTTCAGTTATAGCATCACTGGATGTTTGTTCATTTAAATTGAAAGGTACCTCAAGAATGCTCATTTCAGTGCCATTTTTTGTTACTTCATCTGCCTACTGATGGAAAAAAAATAAATATTGTACAGTATTATACAGTAGCTTTCCATCCTTGCCATAGTGTTTTGTTTATCACCCTTGGATAAAATAAGAGATTGGACTGTAAGGAAACCAAGGGAGGACTCAAAAAACACTTGTAATTTAAGTAATCTTTTCTGTGTGATGTTAATTCATTTAACAGTGATTGGGTGCCTCAAACGATTCAGACACTGAGGTTGGTTGGGCACAAGGATGACCAAGAATAGTTGGTGCTTCTGAGGTGTTCACTGCCTTGTAGAGAGACTGATGCATACCCCTAGAAATGCAGTGATGGGAGAAGCATGGCTTAGTGTTATGGGCACACAGAGGGGAAAGGTGTACCAATCCCACTGTGGATGCTGGACGATCAGGGACGACTTCCTAGAAGAGGTGAAAATTACATTTCCTTTTTGGCTCTTTATTAAATCTAATACATCTAATGAACAGACTTTATTCTGACCCTAGAATGGAAGCCTTGGCCTTATTTTTTTTCTCTTTGGTTCTGATGGAAATGATCTCTCAAAATGATTGGTGAGATATTGGTAATACTAGCTCTGAGGAGAGAAGCCATAACTTAGATCATTTTGTTATTTGTGTGTCAGGGTAGTTAACTTGTAGGAAAGAGAGAAGTGTGCTGTCCAAGGGAAGTGTAGATGGCTGCCTTCTTAGATAGGATTCTGTGGACAGTGCCCTAACGGATACTACTTTGAGTAAGTTCCAGACCTCTCCTTGCCTTTGTAGGTTGTGAAACTTTTGGGAACCCAATCAGAATTCATCGGACTGTAGAGGTTGGTTACTAACCAACCAAACTTATGAGAATGATGTATAAACCAAAACCAAAAACGGAATGCTTTTCTTGCAACTGCAATGTTCATATCTGCCATCCTGTTGATGTCTTAGAAGGCAGACCTGTTGTTTTACCTTTACACAGGTTTTTCCCCTTCTCAAGCAGAAGAGTAAACTTCAACAGAAGCTGAGACTTTCATTTACTCATGGACTCAGTAAATATTTATTGGGTGCATGTGCTAGGTGGTGGAAAATACAACAGCTAACATTGTCTTGAGAACTCCATGTATGTTTAATAACTGCTGTTAAATTCTTTGCCTGGGTTTTCTCATTGCATCTTCATAAGACATTTCTGAGATATGTCATCATCCTCATTCCTAGTTTATAAACGAATCCTCTCAGAGGCCCCAGGTGGTCCATATAGGTTAGACTCTGAGGTCGCACCTTCACTAACTGTACTGGTGCGCTTCACAAATTCCAGTCCAAATGAAGCACCTCTGAGTGACAGAAAAGCAAAGTCAAGGGCCCTTTACTTCTGAGCCCAAAGTCAAGGGACCAGGGCCTCTAGCATCGAGAGCCCTGTTCATAAGGTTGTTTGCCTTCACCCAGGGAATCTGATCCATCTTTTCACACCCTCTTGCTCCCTAAAGCTTCATGTAAAACACCGTAGACTGGGCAGGCCCCCACCAAAGCCCTCCCTTCCTGCTTGAGGCCAACCTGACATCCTATCTCCTGGGTTGATTTTATTAGTCAAAACTGTGAGGAGTGCTGTTGTGTCCACCTTCCCTGCCATGAATACTGTAAGCAGCACCCATTAGCTGAACAAGGAACTGGGTCTGTTGTGTTTCACATTACAAAGATATTCTCAATATAGAAACACATCCACTGCCATGATTCAATGGCTTTTAACTTCACAGTTGTTGGAGTTTAAAGGGGTCTTTTGTGAACAATGAAGTCCCTGAAGAAGGTGGACAGCTAAAATTTTCCACTAGGCCAATAGTATAATAACTAATGATGGAGAATGGGCTACAGGTCTTTCATTGCTTCTGTTTTAACTTCTGTAGCTAAAAGGCCAAACAACTTTTTATTTGTTCAGCTTCCCTTGATTTAAGCAAAGTGGTTTTAGTGGTGGTGGAGGGTTGTTAATAGGGGTTTGATAATGAGGTACTCTTTCATTTGGAAAATGTGATACAACTAAAGTCTTGTATAATTCTCTCTGGTTTTTATAAGCTTATGTCCAGCTAGCATTTCCCCCCCACACCCCATTAAATCCCTTTTGAACTTTTAATTTAAAAACTGTATCAGTGATGGATAAACATAATCTATAGCGCTACTACTGTATCGATTCTCACTTTCTGTTGTCAATAATAAAAATCTTTTACACTTCAGACCAGGAAGGTATCAGATTAACAGATTTTCTGGACCACTGGGCATCATTCAGTTGATATTCAGTAACTTATTTAGAAAATATTGAATATTTGAGCTTGGTGGGGATACAGAGTATAAACAGATCAACAAATTATTTACAGAATATGAGAAGTGCTGTGACAGAGGTAAACAAGTGGTAAAATCATGGAAAACTTGGGATGGTCAAGAAAGTCTTTGTGGAGGTGATTTTAAGCTAACATGTAAGGATGAAAAGGAGCCAGTCATGAGAAGCACTGGCAGTAAGGTGTTCGAGGCAGAGGCAGCAGGTGGGGCTGAGATCGTGTATTAGAAACAGCGTTCTCAGTCTGAGAAACAGGAAGGAGACCAGTGAGATTGAAAGGCAGTGTGGTGAGAGGGAGATGAGAGCCCAGATCATGCAGGATTTTGTGGGCCAGGTAAGTATTTTGAATTTTATTCTAAGTGAAATGGGAAGCTACTGAAAGATTTTGATAAGAACCCACATCAATTTGGTATCACCTCAGCAATGCTAGATGCCAAACCATCCCCAAGCTTCAGTGAGTCACTTGTTCTTGCTCAAACATCTGCATATTGGCTGATCCAGGGAGGTCTCACGGGGCTTGGCTATAAGCTACTGTTTGGGTCCAGTGCTGCTCCATGTTACTTTCATCCTCCTGGACCATCAGGCTAGCTGGGGCAAATCTTCAGGGAAATGGCCCAAATGCAAGAGATTGAGCCCAGCCTGTAGCATATTTCAAGCCTCTTTGCAATACCATCTGCTAACATCCTACTGGTTGAGCCCAAAGACAAATGGCCAGGGTCTATAGTGGAGGGAGAGTCAGCGGGACATGGCAAAGGGTGTGAATCCAAAATGGGGCCAGTGATCCATTTGACCACAAGCAATGGCCTGATTTTTTCGATTTTATAAAAAGTTCACCAGTTGAATTAGGGCGACCGACTATCTTGATTGACCAGGAATGAGTGGTTTCCTGGGCTACAGGTCTTTCAGTGCTAAAAGCAAAAAAGTCCCAGGCAAACAGGCAAACTGGGATGAGTTGGTTACCCTATTATGGATTGTCCAATGGTGAGTTGATTAGCAGGGCTGCAGGAGAAGTAGGGAAGAGGTAGGCTGTTATGATTATCCAAGTGAGAGAAGACAGTGACTGAATGGTGAGGGTGGCAGAGGAGCTAGGGAGAGGTGGATGTCTTAGGCAAATATTTTGAAGTTAGAGCTCATGAGTCTTGCTGATATATGGGATGTGGTGGATGAAGAAAGGAGTTGAGGACATGTTAGACCAGTTGAATATAGTATTTGCTAGAGTATGGTGATCTGAGTAAGCTAAAGAGTAGAATAACAAATTTTAATAATTATTGCAAGAATGTGATAACAAAATAGTACTTGCAAATGCATTCTATATTGTAGTTACACAGTATGGTATTTCTTTTGAAAACCACACCAAGGAAATCAGTGAAATAAGTGTAGAAGTTGCTATATATCGACCCAGTCTTATAATAATGTAAACAAATTGTATCAGAAAAATGATTGCCACTAACAAAGGGAATCTTCCTGATAGCCTTCACTGGCTACCCCAGCTCATCACGGAACTTTACTCCTATAATGGGCAAACAAGCCATGGATATTGGAGAATGAATGTGTTCTCTTCATTTTGATTTGTCAGTGGCTCAACCCATCCTGATTTATAGTTTACATTGTAATACTATCTTGTGTGACAGTGTGCCTGGTGTGGTGGAAAGAATGTTTGAACAGGATTCAGAAGGTCTGAATTTGAGTTGTGGCTTTCATATTCACCATTTTCTACTCTTTCTTTTCTTTTTTTTGTGGGGGCCACACATTACATAGGATTGTTATTAGACAATGCCAGTTCCTTTTCCCCACCTGTCTAGTTTGATATCTTGAGTGATTAGCAGGACCGTTTCTCTAGAACATTCAGGGATGCTAGGTGAATTAACATTGAGTTAATATCAGTTTTCATGTGGGCAATGCCACTGAATACCTTTGTGATCCTGAGTAACTTGCTTGGCATATTTGGACTCAGTTTGGCCTCTATGAGCTGGGAATCACAATTTAAGGATGTTATGAGGATCACATGAGACATTGTGTATGAAGGAACTCTGTGAGGTCCTTCGGTAATATGTTCTTCCTTCTCCATCTCCAACTGGACGATCAGTTTCCAGGCCTGAATTCATATTGGCTTCTTCTTTTTTTTTTTAATCTACTGTGCCTGTACCCTTACATGTGATGGTGATGAACACGTATTTTTAGAAGGCATGGCAAATAAAGTATCTCCTTTCTGATAGTTCTTGACTCTTCTACTTAACCTCTGTGGACTGTATTGGCTGCCTCTGTGAAGCCAGACCTCCTGAACTTTTCTTACAGTTTTTTACATGAGGTCTTGGGCAAGTTCCTTAACCTCTCTGTGCCTTAGGTTCCCCCTCTAAAGGACTAATAATATTTCTGATGTCAGAGACTTGTTGTCTCTTCTTTATGTTAATCGTAATAACTCATTTTGTTAACACAGTTAGATCAGCGCATGGAAATTATAACTGTCCAGTAAGTGTTAGCTTCTTTATTATTATTGCTGTTACTATTTACAAGTAAGTTTCCTGCTGCATTTACTTGATTTGTAGACCTAAGAGTGGGATAGAACTATCTGGTTATATAGAAAATTGCAAAGCCTAGGTCATTGTGAACTCTAAGGGGTACTTTGGAATAGATTTCCAATATTTATTTTTTGGTGATTTGTGATTTTTCTAGTGGTTAGTGTACCCCATTTGATGAGTTTAATGCATTGTGTAAAAGGATTTTTGATCATCTAAAATGCAGGCTTTTTGAATCTCAGTCCACTGAAGTCTTATTTTGTTTTCCCTTGTCCTGTATTGGACAGAGTCCATTTTAGCTTTTACTGCACTCTGGCCAGCTCTCTGCTCTTTTTAAGTATTTGGGTTTTTCTTTTTTGCCTTAGCTTCTTTATATGTTCTGTTTGTGCTCTTGATTTATTAAATCTCCAAGATCATCTCTCCTCTGGGATGGGAGGAGAGGCTTCTGGACAGACAGCCTCGGAGATCTAACACAGCCTCAAGGGTAGACTTCATGCTCAGTTCATTCCAGCAACTGACTAGAGATCAACAAATGCATAGCACTAGTGTATATTATGTGCTTTTCCTGGAAAACAGATCTGTATTCAATGGGCTAAATAGTAGAAGAGGCATTTTTCAGTTGGCATGCCTTTGTAACTATAATAACTATAAATAATTCTAGAAGGTTTTTCCTTTAAAGAAAAAAGAAAATTCTCTTAATATCTAAACTCATGGGCAGTCTGGTATATTTTTCCTTCTGGAAGGATGTGGAACTTTGAAGGATAGGGAAATAATTTTATGAATACTTAACACTTTGAAAAAATGAAATGAATAGCAAAACTCCATCTAGCTCAAAAGTTTCTTAAAGGCCACAGTAGCTTTGAGACTGGCCATGGAAATTGTTATGGTCTTCACTTGGCTGGAATACATAGGGAGGCATGTTAAAAAGAACACAATACAAATATTATTAAATTACACTTTTTATAGATATTTATGTATGATCTCATTTGTTCTTCAGATAATATGGGGGGGCAAGACAGGAATTATTTCTCTTTCTCCAGTGAGGAAACAGGCTCGGAGAGCTCAAGGGACTTGATCAAAGACTCACAGTGGCACGTAGGCCCACCCCCAACATTTGTAGGACCAAATAGAAACCCACATTCCATATGTTCAAAATATAAAGTTATAAGTCAAGCTAACAGTCTATCAGATAGATTAACATATACCCAAAATGGAATAAAACGTCTTACCTAGACAAACATACCTTCATAATGACGTGGGAGGCTTGGCTTAATTTCATATTCCTGGACTTTTTTTTTTTTTTTTTTGGCCACGCCCTGTGGCTTTCGGGATGTTAGTTCCCTGACCAGGGATTGAACTGGGGCCCTCGGCAGTGAAAGTGTGGCGTCCTAACCACTGGACCGCCAGGGAATTCCCCATATTCCTGGACTTTCTGGAGTTTCGTGTAAGAATGTGCAGCATAGAGATTACCAACCCCTGGCCTGTGGTTCCTCTTTTCACCCTGGCTCCATCCCATATTGTAAGATGCTTCATGTGCATTCATGCCCAGATCCATCCACCTCTCCTGCGAATAGCCACCCCACAAGCCTAAGGGTATACATAGCGGGTACCATGTTCTTCCCTTGGAAGGCCAGATCTTGAGAAGAGACCCACACGAAGCCATTTGGGCACAGACTTCAAGGGGATAGACTCTGGCCATGTCCCCCTTGGTTTTATGGACTCCTTATCCCAACCTATCATTAAGTCTGGTTATGAGGCCAGTAGTGGGGTATCCAAGATACAGGTTGGATTCAAATGGATTGTTTGGCCACTTCAGTCACATTATTAGTTAATTTAGAGGAAAACAAAGTTTGTTCCTTCATTCAGTATGCATTTTTTTATGTGCAGGTACTTGGGGCTGGAGATGTAGCTGTGAATAAGACGTCTGTTCGGAAGAACTCTAAATTCTAGTGGGAGGGGATAGAAAAATGAACATGTAAATAACTATAAAATAATGTCTGAAGGTTATCAGTGCCATCAAGAAAATAAGACAGTGAGCTAGTGATCTAAGGGGAGGGGAGGGGAGGGACCAATGGTCAAGGAAGGCTTCTCTGGAAGTGACATTTGCAGTGTGAATGCTGAACAGCTGCAAGGAAATCTAGGGGACGTGTTCCAAGCAGGAGGAATACATGGGTCGTGGCCCCAAGCTTGGAGGCTTCAGGGGACAGAAAGATCATCATGGAAGCTTGGGTGTAGTTGGTGGAGTGGAACGAAATGAGGTTGGGGAGAAGAAAGGTTCTAGGAGGTCACTGGGATGTTGTCAGCCCTGTAAGGGATTTGAATTTTTTCCCAGTAGGATCCTTTGGATGATATTAAACAGGGCAGTGATAGTAAAACTTCCTGATGCAATTCACTACCTAACTGTTAACTCAAAGTGGCCTGTCAAACTTTTAATTATTTTTCCAATATTAAAGGAAGCCCACTGCCATACAAACCCCACCCCCCTCTTACAGTAGTTGAATGTCACAGATATATTTTGTGGACATTTTGAAGACTTAAACACTGGTGCTCCTGGCAAATAATGTAAAAATAAAAATGGCCATATATTTAGCTATCAAGTTTCGTGTCTTTTGCTAAAAATATAGAACCAGGAGAGCTCTGAGCATAAATATAGGCATGCTCTTGGTGTTGGTTATTTTATAACTATTCTTAGGTGCCACATGTCTTCATCTTTGTGTGATTTATAGTAATGTAAGTAATGTGTTGGAGACTAACAAATCAAAATCTCAGATGTGTGACACAAATGTTGTGTGTGGACTTATTGTTTCATGTGTTAGATTTCTCATGCAGTTCCTAAAATACCTTCTTGAAAGGAGTAACAGGAAGAAACAATTGTGGTACCAGATATTCAGCTGTGTGTACTTTTTTATTGGTAAGAGATTGCTAATAAATTCTTAATTGTATTAAATAATGTGTTAGCGTACCTCAACATAGGGACACTCAGCAATTTAAAATCTTTTGATAGCAAAACTCTGAGAGGTAGCTTGCTGCTTGTTAAGGAAGAACAAAGACCAATTTTAGTTTTTATTTATTATAATGTTTTTTTTTTTTACTATTAAAGATGTTTTCTCAACAATAACCAGATGTGTAACACAGAAGCAGCTGCATGAAATTTTCATTTTTATGCATGATATTGGAAATCTTAGACAAGGTTTATTGTATGTTTGGAAAATGAAATGATCTTTTCCTAGTCTGAACAGCTGTGTAAAACAGAATGATAACATCTTTTCCTGTCTCCAAGTGACCATCTGTTTTTATGGGATTTGACAGGTAATTTATTAATTTTAAGAGGTTTGTTTTAGTGAAATGTTAGCAAATATGCTTGTAGCGGATTTTTAGGAAATACCATAAAGCTCTGGAGTTTTTTAGGGCTGTCCTAACGGGCTGGTGGAATCTTTAAGAATCTTTTTTCTTGTGTGTTTTGAATAGATTAAAATATTTGCCCATGAATGATAGAGTAGGGACTGCAGGTGTCAGCGACACATTTGACAGTCATTCATTTTGGTTTTGGTTGGATTTAGGATTACTAACTGTTCCATTGAGAAAGAGTTTATTGAATTTTTTTTCTTTCGTGTTTCTGTTGTCTTTTTAATATAAAAATTAAGTCTAAAAAATAAGTGGTAAGTTGCTTTTTAAGCTCTGTCATCCTCCATTGCAGCTGTCACTGCACTTTGTTAGGGTCCTCCTGGCATCTTCTCACATCTTGCAAGATGTCAGCTCTTTTTTCATGTTCATCTGTCACTTTTAAGGTGTCACTGAATTACCCAGGCTGAATGCAGAACGATACGAAACACCACAGTTATTATGCTGACTGCGGACGCATGTGGGAATTCTTTATGATAGGCCCTTACTCATGTCATAGTACTTTATTTATTCCAGTGTGCTTAGCAAGCCAGCCTGGCCTTGTTTTTCTCCAGGTAGATCAGATGGCTGGAAATTGTCCTACTTATTTTTATTTGGGAAGCTGAAATATTAAGATGAGTGATCATGCTGGGTGAATAGAGTCGAGCTTCATCACTTCTCTCTCTGCCTCTCAGTCACCAAGTGATGCTAGAAGATTTAATCATTTTTAGCTCAGTTCCACAGTCTGCAAAATTAGGTTTATGACATTTTATTCTCTACTTCACTAGACCGGCATTAGAAAAATGAATGAATGTGGTGACTGTTTATTGGATGGCATTTGCTGAGTGTGTCTTTTCAGAGTTCGAGACGTGATCAGGTAAACAAAACAGTTTAAATTATTGTCTATAATATGGCTCTCTGATAGTGGTGATGAGGATAATGATGATGGTGGTGTTGGTGGAAGAACAGGAGTGATTATTGTAAATGGGAGGCATCTTAGAGTAGTGACCAAGCCCATGGACCCTGGAGCTAGACTGTCTTGGTTTAAATCCCTTTCCTGTCATTTACTAGTTGTGTAGCCTTAGGCAGGTTACTTAAATCTTTGAACCTAGTAAATGTCAGATTTGAGATTAGGACCTGCACCTTCTTGGCATGAGTTCCTGACCACTGTACTATGTTGCCTTCAAAACAAAAACAGAAAAGCCCCAGAACATGTTTTAGAGCATTTCAGAAGGTCATCTGACAGAGTGTTTAAAAACAGGAGAAGCTAGAGACATCCTTATGTTCTTTAAAATACTCATTAAAAATTTAAAAATACCCCACAGAGTCATGGATATGAGACCGACTGGGGAAGGTAGATTAATTGACTTTCTGAGGACTGAGGTTGGCATATTGGACTCTGCTACAGAGCTTGCTTGTTTCTGATCTCTCACAATCAATGAATCTTGTTATTATGAATAGCTCTTTTTTTAAATTTTAAGCAAAACACTTCATCTGCAAAAAGAGATTATTGTCCCATGCATTCTAGGTTGTTTTAGCGGCTTGATGAGAAACAACAGCTCTCTGAGGTTAACTGCTACTGTTCTCTGAACTTTGAAGTTTCTGTCATGTGAATCTGGTTTTGGAGATTTGGCCATAGTAAGGAAGGAGCTTCCCCAGATTGCCAGTAGCTATAATCTCTGAGGAAATCATTGAGAGTTACAAGTAAGATACTCTATCCTGGTAACGAAAAGGAAAAAAAAAAAAAAAAAAACAAGAGCCTGGTTAAAAAGTGGAGATAATAGTTTCTGTTGCAACTTATTTCACTGCACAAGTGGTTCTGATAAAGTGGAGGTGATTTTTTGTTAGTTGAGGATATAGGTTGGTTGCTGTTGGCATTATTTTGCAAATGTTGAGGAAAATCTGTAATGGAAATAATTGAAATAAACGGGGCTTCGTATTGGACAGGGGAGTGAGAGTGGCAGCAGGGAGAAAGCATTTTGACGTGGCAGTTTGTGCATTCCCAGTGTAGTCGGCAGTTATACTCTAGCAGCTTATTGGTACCGGTGGCAGCTGGAGAAGGGTGAGACAGTGGCCCCATTCTGAAGAATGTCCTTTGCCTGCTCGCCAAGTATCACAGTGCTCAACCTGTACCGATGTTCACAGTGTGATCATTTTCATTATACCTTCCCTTACGGCGTAGGAGAGCAAAAAGGAGCAGAGGGAAGTATTGAGTGTTCTCTTCCTGTTTCCATGGTCAACACCATGTTGCTTCGGAGGTGATTCAAGAGAGAGCTGGATCCAAAGCAGTGATAGTCTCATTTTGAGGGTTGGGTTGGTAGGATAAATTGGAATGGCCCTGAGGCATGAATGTGTAGGGGCTAGTCAGAATAGTAAAGAGGTCGGTATGGCAGAAACAGGCTAATGGGAAAGAGAGAGCACAGTAGGAATTGGGATACTGGGAATTCAAATTGTGTAGGACCTTGTAAGCATTTGGAGAGATGTTGACTTTAAATTTGCATGAAAAGAGAGATCACTTTGCAAAGGTTTTATTTATTTGTAATTTTTTTAACAAGTTTATTGAGTCATATTTTACATATAAAGTTTACTCACTTCAGGAGCATAGTTCAGTGACTTTTAGTAGTAAATTTACTATCATTTATTGCTGTATGTAATCATCACCGTAGTCCTGTTTAGAAAATTTTCATCCTCCAATAAGATCCCTCATGCCTTTTTACTGTTAATCGCAGCTGCAGACAACCATTAATCTACTTTCTGTTCCTATAGATTTGCCTTTTCTGTAAAGGGAATCATATAACATGTAGTCTTATTTCTGCTTTTGTTCCCTTAATGTGATTTTTTTTTTGAGGTTCATTCATGTCACTGAATGTATTAATAGTTTCTTTTTTGTGTTTCTGAATAATATTTTTTGGATTAGTATTCATTGTATGGATATAGCACACTTCATCTGTTCACTCACCAGTAGGTGGACATTTAGGTTGTTCTGAATTTTTGCCTGTTGTGATTAGTGCTGCTATGAACACTTATGTGCAAATCTTTATGTGGAATGTGTCTTTATTTCTCTTGGGTAGTGTGATAGGCCGAATTCTTGCCCCATGACCTTTACCCCTGGTGTCGCACCCATGAGTATGTGACTTTCCATGGCAAAAGGGACTTTATGGTTATAATTAAGGTTACTAATGAGTTGACCTTAACATAGGGAGATTATCCTGGATTAACTAGGTGGACCCCATGTGATCACTTGAGCCCTTAAAAGCAGAAGAGGAAAGTAGAAGAGGAATTCAGAGATTGGAACCATGAGAAGGATTTGATGCAATGTTGTTGGCTTGAAGATGAAGGATCCAGTGTCAGGAAAAGAGAGACCTCAGTCCAACATATGTAAGGAACTGAATTCTGCTAGTAACCTGTGAGCTTGGAAAATGACCCTGAGCCCGAAATGAGTATCATAGTCCTGGTCAAAACCTTGATTTTAGCTGGGTGAGACCCTGTCACACTGTGCCACACCTCAGACCCGCAAACACTGTGAGATAATAAATGAATGTTGTTTTAAACAATTAAGTTTGTTGTAATCTGTTACAACAGCAAAAGAAAACTAAGAGAGTAGATTCCTAGGATGGAATTGCTGGGTCATATGGTAAATTCCTACTTTAAAAACTTTGCAGTGGTTTTGAACGGAGCAGTGACATGATATTTTGAAAGGATCCTCTGGCCATGCTGAAACAGGCCTGTAGAGGGGCCAAGCGAGGGCACAAGCAGGAAGAACAGGAGACAAGTCAAGCACATGGTGGCTCTAACCAGAGCTGCTTTGCCCAAGTTGGAATCAGGATAGAGCCATGGGTGACAGAGGCATCTGGAGCAGTTTGGCCTTCTTCTGGGGGTGGCATGGTGGGAGGTGATGGCAGCTCTAAGAGTCCTCAGTGATTGAACATCCCAAGACCACTGGTCAGTCTCCAGTGGAGTCTGAGTCCTCAGAGGAGGTTGATTCACTGGTAAAAGAAAGACACTGTAAGGTATTTTCTCTTTTATCATTGCATGTAAATAAGCATCCCTTACTCACCACTCTGAGAAAACTAGTCACCGGTGAAGGTGATGGTTGGTTGACAGAGGAAAATGAACATCAAAATGAATAGACTAAGATAATTGTCTTAAGAGAGAAACATAATGTGTCATGTAAGAAAAGGTGGTTTTGAGGGTGGGGAATGTCATTCTACACAAATACATGTGTGGTTTGATATATTCCTAGTATTTACTATCAGGCATTAAGTACAAAACTTTCAAAGGACATATTTTAGCTTGATTTGACCTGGGATAAGCAGGCTTCCTAATTTGGATATTTTAAGTTCATATTTAGTTCTCCAAGTTTTTTGAAGCAAATTGATGACTCGCTCACCATTTTGATATCTTAAGTGTATGTCTGACAGTTAACCATATTGGTAGAAGTTAGCCTTACCTGACTGAATCCCATAAGCTTCTTAAATACCTTTGGGTCTTTTCATACATGTTATTTTTCTCTCCCTTTGGTGCTATAGTGCTCACCTCACTTCTTAGGCTAATACTCTAAGAAACTTCTCTGACCTTCCATTCAGTCTCCCCTTAAGATGCTGCCACTCCAGGCACTTTCCTCATCGCATGCTGTTTTGTCTTTGTCTGCTTCTCATCTGTCTCCCTAACTTGACGTTTGGCTCCAAAAGTTTAGGGTTTGGCGTTCACCATTGCATCCCTGGTGAAAAGAACTTGACGCTGAGAAGTGCTTAGTACATACTGGTTGAATTAAGCAAAGAATCACAGCTACCACCTTATTGCATGCCCGTCTCTTTTAAAAAAATACTTAACATTTAATCTCTTAAAGAAAGAACAAGTGTTCTGGGAAAGTCACTTGTGATCGACAGACCTCCCAATCCTTTTGACAAGCAAATATGGGAGTATATTATGTTGACCACAGACATGTGTGTGCCACATGTGGTTGCTAAGATCCTTTTCAGCGTAAAGGAAGCAGCCATATGCTAAGCACTTTCATCTTGTGCCGTATTAGTTTGGCTGAATCTTTGGAGTTTGCTCTTGAGAAAACACTGCCACGGGAAAGTCTAAAGATTGTGTTAAACAACATTGGTTAAATGCCTTACTAACTCCCTTTGCATCACTGCCCAGGGATATGTCTGTGAGAAATGTGTTTATTAGAAAGTGACTGGACAGCTAAGTACTTAAAGGATAAAGTACTCTTCAGAGGAAGTCAGAATGGTTTACTGTGCAGGATAACATGAGGGGGAAAAAGCTTTGATTTCAGGAACACAAACTCAACCAAATATATGGGATCTCATTTTCAGAGAGTCTCGCCCAGGCTTCCTGTTCACCCACCTATAACTTCCCACAAACAATTCAATTTTATTTGACATTTATTGGATTACACTTGACATTTCCAAGTACAGCATATATTTTTTCTTCCTGACAACTCAGTTGTGAAATTATGATTGACACTCTGTAATATTTAGCTCACTTGTGTTCAAACTGACCAATAGTAAGTTGTAAAAGATGAACCAGTTTCAATGTTTGTGACCCATGGATGACATTCTCAGCCTAAAAGTGGAGATAATATTAATAGTTAATCAAGGGACTGTCTCTGCTGGTGGTCTGGGGTCTTAGGCTTCATTTCTGGACTCAGGGCTTTGGCCAGCCTGTATGTATCTCTCACCATCCTCTGAGGAGACACTCAGCAAATATTGGGTTAAATAATAAGTATAGCTACTTTGTGCCTTTCATTATCTTTTACTTAATTTATTTAGCACTTTTTTACTCAATTAAAAAAAAAGACCAATTGGAATCATCCCACCCAGAGGTTTCCACTGTTGTCAGTTTGATTTATGGCCTTCCAGACTGATGTATGAATGTGTGAGTGCATATACACAGCCATTAAATGTGGCTTATAATGTACCTAACCATTTCACTTAAGACATCATGGCTATCCTTACTTAGGGAGTAGAGCTCTATACTATAAATATATACAAAATCATTTTTAGCTGTACTTTACCTTATTTAACTAATGCATTTTTTCCCTATTATAAACAGCCCTGCTGTGAACATATTCTTAGTCTACATATCCTTGTTCACTTAGGTGATTAGTGCTGTAGGAGTGAGATTGCTGGTTTCTGAGTATATGATCCTTACTGCCTGTGAAAATTGTACCAGTGTACACGCTTAAAGTGAATGATTGAATCACCCTTCGTCAAAGCGAATGTGAGTATGCCTGTTTACCCACATCCTCTCTGAAGTTATGTATAGTCATTCATTTTGAGTTTTTACTAGCATGTCTACTGTCTGTGGGAGACCACTACTAATTCTTTTAGATGGAGAAATAATATAGCAAGCAGTATCATGTTATAGAGCTTATATTTTACATATTTGAGACCTAGCCATATGCTGTATATTTGAACTCTTTGTACTGGTGAGGTTAGACTGTAAGCTCTTTGAGGACTTGATTATGTTGTACCCAGCACACAAAACAGCATGTGTAAAGTTGTATACAAATAGATCTTTGATGGCTTCTTCTTCAGTGAAACAGTTCTCCTTGTGAATGCCCCTGACCTCCATCTATGGGCATTTTTCCAATGTTTGTCTTTAAAAATCAGGAGTTAACACTCCCCTGCATGCTTCTACTTGCTTCCTCATGCTATTCTACTGAACTTATTACCCAAATTTCTTTTTTGTATTGGAGTCTGCTCTGTCTTCCTGCCATCTCTTGCCATTATCCAGCATATTTTATGCTATTTTGGAGAATTGATTCTTTCTAGTTTTTTTTTTAACTTTTAAGGCTCCACATGTAATTCACTTTCCTTGGACATTTATTGGATTTTATTTATGCAAATGGTGTGCCTTATAACATAGCTGAAAACAAAATAAAACATGGATTCAGGAGTGATGCTCATAATTTTTGTTCCATTTCTGCTTCTTTTGGTATCATTGTGACTTGAGAAAGTCAGAATACCTCTCAAAGCTCTTTACTCTTATGTAGTTTTAGTAAAACAATCTGCTTCATAGGGTATGGTGAAGACGAAATGAAATTTCATGAATATAAAAACTTAAACAAAAACTATAAAGTAATTGAAAAATTACGGGTTTTATTATCTTACAAGGAAAAAACAGAGAGTCCAATCAAGCTGTGGACCAAATCCAGGAATGCAGACAGCCAAGAGGCTGAAAATATAGAGGGTGGGTCAAGCTGGAAGGCCAAAATTCCGACCGTGGTTAATGGAGAGGCTCTGTAGGAAGTAAAGGGATAACAGTGGGTAGGAAAAGATGGCAAAGTGTCCGTATGGTTAGGGAAGGGCTTGATCTATATTCCTCTGGCAAGGAATGTTTTCTATATTTTCAGATAAGAAAACAAAGAACTTTTACAGATAAGAAAACAAAGAACTTAGCGAGGGCCTATAATTGAAAATAAAAAACAAAGTTCTGTTTGACTGCAAAACCTGTGTTCTTAACCTGTGAGCTGTACAGAACAAGAATCCAGTGATCCTGTTAGGAAAGCCTAGTGTATAGTTCCAGTTTGCTCTGTCTACATTATGAGTGAAATATGGACATGGCAAAAGGTAGTGATGTGTGCTTTCCTTATGCTGCTTGTCCTGAATATGCTGAAATAAACATACAAAGAGAGTATTATTTATCCTATGAACTTTGATGTTTTTAAAAAAAAAAACTCTTAAAATATTTTTTTATAGTAACAGTGTATTTTTTTAAACAAAGTATAGTCAATTTACAGTATTGCATTAGTTTCAGGTATACAGCATAGTGATGCAGTATTTTTACAGATTATACACCATTAAAAGTTATTACAAAATAATGGCTATAATTCCCCGTGCTGTACAATATATCCTTGTTGCGTGTCTGTTTTGTACATAGTAGTTTACATCTCTTAATCTCTTACACCTAACACGCTCCTCCCCCCTTACTTCTCCTCACTGGTAACCACTAGTTTGTTTTCTGTATCTGAGTTAGTTTTGTTTTGCTATATATGTTCATTGGTTTTATTTTTTAGATTCTATGTATAAGTGATATGATATAGTGTCTGTCTTTCTTTGCATGACTTATTTCAATAGTATAATATTCTCTAGGTCCATCCCTGTTGCTGCAAATGACAGAATTCCATTCTTTTTATAGCTGAGTAATATTTCATTATACACACACACACACACACACACACACACACGCTACATCTTCTTTGTCTATTTTCTATAGATGGACACTTGGGTTGCTTCCATATCTTGGCTCTTGTAAATAGTGCTGCTATGAACATTGGTGTGTATATATCTTTTAAAATTAGTGTTTTTGTTTTTCTACAGATATATACCCAGGAGTGGAATTGCTGGATCATGTGTAATTTTATTTTTAGTTTTTTTAGGAACCTCCGTACTGTCATCCACAGTGGCTACACCAATTTACATACACCAAATTACATTCCCACCAACAGTGTACAAAGGTTCCCTTTTCTCACCCTCTCCGATGTTTGTTATTTGTAGACTTTCCTCTCCATCATTTGTTTTTGATGATAGCCATTCTGACAGGTGTGAGGTGATATTTCAATGTGTTTGTTTTGTTGTTGTTGTTGTTGTTGTTGTTTTTGTTTTTTTTTGCAGTACGCGGGCCTCTCACTGCTGCGGCCTCTCCCATTGCGGAGCACAGGCTCCGGACACGCAGGCCCAGCCACCATGGCTTACGGGCCCAGCCGCTCCGCGGCACATGGGATCTTCCCGGACCAGGGCACGAACCCGTGTCCCCTGCATTGGCAGGCGGACTGTCAACCACTGCGCTACCAGGGAAGCCCTTCAATGTTGTTTTGATTTGCATTTCTTTAATAATTAGTGATGTTAAGTATCTTTTCATGTGCCTGCTAGCTATTTTTTTATCTTCTTTGGTAAAGCGTCTTTTCAGGTCTTCTGTCCATTTTTTCATTGGGTTGTTTGTTTTCTTGATATTGAATTATATGCACTGTTTATATATTTTGGATTTTAATCCCTTGTCAGTCATCATTTGCAAGTATTTTCTCCCATTCTATAGGTTGTCTTTCCATTTTGTTGATAGTTTCCGTTGGTGTGCAAAAGCTTTTAAGTTTAATTGGGTCCCATTTGTTTATTTTTGCTTTTATTTCTTTTGTGTTAGGAGGCAGATCCAAAAAACTCCGCTACAATTTATGTCAAAGAGTGTTTCTGCCTATGTTCTCTCCTAGGAGTTTTAGGGTGTCAGGTCTTACATCTAGGTCTTTAATCTGTTTTGAGTTTATTGTTGTATATGATGGGAGGAAATGTTCTAATCTCATTCTTTTTCATGTAGCTGACCAGTTTTCCCAAAACAACTTATGGAAGAGACTGTCTTTTTTCCACTGTATATTCTTGCTTCCTTTGTTGTAGATTAATTGACCATATGTATGTGGGTTTATTTCTGGGCTCTCTGTTCTGTCCCATTGATCTATGTGTCTGTTTTGATTACTGTATCTTTGTAGTATAGTCTGAAGCCTGAGAGGGTGATACCTCCAGCATTGTTCTTTTTTCTCAAGATCGCTTTGGGATCTTTTGTGGTGCCATATGAATTTTAGGATTGTTTTAGTTCTATGAAAAATGTCATAGGTATTTTGATAGGGATTGTGTTAAATTTGTAGATTGCTTTGGGTTGCATGGCCATTTTAACTGTATTACTTCTTCCAATCCTAGAGCATGGCATATCTTTCCATTTCTTTGTATCATCTTCAGTTTCCTTCATCAGTGTTTTATAGTTTTCAGAGTATAGGTCTTTCACCTTCTTGGTTAAGTTTATTCTTAGGTGGTTTATTCTTTTTGATGCGATTTTAAATGGGATTTTTTTTTTTTTTTACTTTGTGATATTTCATTGTTAGTATATAGAAAAGCAACAGATTTCTGTGTATTAATCTTGTATCCTTCAGCTGCACTGAATTTGTTCTAATAGTGTTTTGGGTTCTTTTTGGTGGAAACTTTAGGGTTTTCTCTATAAAGTATCATGTCATCTGCAAATAGTGACAGTTTTACTTCTTTCTTTGGATGCCTTTTATTTCTTTTTCTTATCTGATCACTGTGGCTAGGACTCCAATATTATATTAAATAGAGGTGTCAAGAGTGGGTATCCTTGACTTGTTCCTGAATTTAGAGGAAGGGCTTTCAGCTTTTCACCATTGATAGGATGTTAGCTGTAAATTTGTCATAAATGACTTTTATTATGTTCAGATATGTTCCCTCTTTATCGACTTTGATGTGAGCTTTTATCATGAATAGATGTTAAATTTTGTCAAATGCATGTTTTTGCATCTGTTGAGATGATAATGTTATATTTATCCTTCCATTTGGTAGTGTGGTGTATCACACTGATTGATTTGTGAATGTTATCCTTGTTGACCCTGGAATAAATCCAACTTGATCATGGTGTATGATCCTTTTTATATATTGTTGGATTTGGTTTGCTAATATTTTGTTGACCATTTTTGCATCTATATTCATCGAAAATATTGGCCTGTAATTTCCTTTTTAGTAATAGTGGAATTTAATAAAGATTAAATAAAATAAGTTTGGACAAAATTATAAAACATCCCATAAATTGAGATTTGCCAGAGTATTTACTAGTAAGATAGTTTCTCATTTCTTTCTATCTTTTTTTCTTTTTACTTTTTTCTGAGTCTTTCATCATCTGGATTTTTTAGTCTTGTGTTATACTGGCTGTACTATGTCTTTCTATTTATCTCAGAATAATAGGTACTATTTTACTTACACATCAGTGTCATATGTTCCCCTGTGAACAAGTTTTTTTTTTTTTTTAAATGCACTAACATTATTTTTAGAAGATGGCCTTACAATGTGGTTGACAATTGACATGGACTCAATACCCCAGAACTGAATTCAAATTTTATTCTTCTGACAACACACTGATTTGTTTGAAAGCCTGTGCTGGTATATACAGGGGAATTATTATCCATCTTGGAATATCATTGTGTTCCTGAACAGTCTCCTATCAGATAGGAAGAGAAGCTGGGCCAGAGAGCCCCCTTTGGATGTTTCTTGGTTTGGAATTTAGCTATAGTAAGTTTATTAAAATCTGCTTGGATTTTTTCCCCTTGATTTTATATTACACATACTGTGCTTGGAAAGGTTGTTTTTTTTTTTTTAAGTGATGAGAAATAAAACCTTTTGTTCTGAAGGATGAGGTATTAGACTGTGATTACTGTTAGTCTCATCCAATTTCAGGTTTCATCTCAGAAGAACAAAGTTCTCCAAGCACTTGGCATTAATTAAAGTAGGTGTAGAGAACCTCACTTAAATTAATGCCACTTGACATTCTAAATTCTTCTACCCTTAATCTTGTAATTGCCTCATTTTTGCCTGATTTATAACTTGTGAACCTGGACCCTTTATCCTAGTGAAAACTCAATTGTAAAAGGATCTATTAACGAGGAAGGAAAAATTTCATTTTGAGAAGACACGATTTTATTTTATTTTCAGCTTTAATGTAAAGTTTGATATTACATATAACTGGAATTTCTAAATACTTCTTTTAAAGGACATTTTAGGATTTCATGATATAAGTTTTAGCCTTTGGAAATATTCTCAAATCTTAGAAAGTATCTTGGATGAACCCTAGATTTATGCTAGGCCAGGCGCTCCTGGATCTTTTCACAGAGCCACAGCCTCCTCTGTGCCTCCCCGATGTTGTGGGCCTGAATGGGTGCTCTTTGTCTCCTCTGAGGCCTAAGCTGAACCACACCAGAACCTCTGAGGCTCAGGCTTCTCCTGCCAACTTTTGGCAAACTTTAGTGAGAGAAAGGAGATTGAAGACAGAAAAAGTCTGCAGATAAATCCCTTCCTCTGCCCTTCTGCCCCATCTTATCTCTTACTCCTCCCTCATGGCTTGTCCCAGACACAGTGGTTCCTATGGCCTCTCTGGAGACATCCCATCCTCCATGACCAACCATCCAGCTGAAGCACGGGCCACCTTGCCAGCTACCACTTTGGATTCCTTTCCTTCCTACCTGCCTCGCTGCACTGTTCCTCTCACCCTGGCTCCACTGAGATTCCACCCTCAAATACAAAATACACTTGGCATGCTTTTTAAAAAATATGCTCTTGTTTTTTAGATAAGCCAATCTAAAATGTTTTGAAAACATGAAATATTACCATTATTTTGTCTAAATATTTGTTAGGTAACTAGATAATTTCAGCAGACACAAGCCCTTATTCTTGATTAGGTGCCACAATTCTTTACCTGTTGGATACAAAAATAGCCCCTAAAATTATATATGTATGAAATATATATTACTATGTACTGATTATATTATTGAATTTATACTGTATGTTCATTATAAATAGTATATATTATGTATACTATCAATTATATAGCAATATATAATTAATCATCTTAATGAAAAATAGGCATGTGATTTTTGAAGTGGTACAATTTAAAAATGTTATTGTCTGACCAAATCAGAAAGAAAAGCACACAGAGAAAGGAAGAGTGAAAAAAATAATAACCCTCATGGCTTTTCCCCACCCCATCCCCTCTCACCAAACTCTCGTTAATTGGTTGATGATGTTCTTTGAAATGCACATTTGACAGGTCATTCTCCTTTCCCTTCCTCCAGTTCTTCTTAAGATAGAGAACTAAAGAGAGTATTCTTTACTTTTGCCCATTGGTTCTTTGGGAAAATGGAGATTTGATTCCATTACTCATTAAGATAAAATTGAATGAGAAAGTGCATGTAAAATATCTAGCATAATGACTGGCTAGACTACAACGTGGCTGCCCCTTTAGCCTAGAGCTGTATCTGGCTGCCCTGGTTGTATAATCCTCTGTGACTTTGGAGAGTTCCTGTCCTCCCTCTTCCCATTCCTGTCATTACTAGAAGAGAAAGATCCCGTCAAGACAGAAGCTCTGTACAGCTTCTTTGGCTGTCAGATTTTTGCCCTGAGTATCAAAAGAAATTATTTTAGATATCTACTGGTTGAAATGCCACCAGGTTTTGAGTCTCTGCTTTATAATAATCAGAAGTCTTTTATTGATATTTAGCATTTAGTAGCTATGAAAAGTTAATGTTGAAATCAGATTTTCTTCTCATGTCATTTATTTTCTATGTGTTCTTTCACTTAGTTTATTTCACTTAATCTAATTTTTTTCTAGCTCTTGATTCTGCTTAAACTTATTAACCAAACTGTTCTGAGTCCTAATTCTTTTTGTAACGAAGAGTATACCTTGTTTTCTTAAAAGTCCTTTTATTTATGACTTCCTTATGACCTTGCACATCTTGAAGAAGTACTACTTGTTTTAGTTATTGTTCGTTTTATGTGCAGCATGAGGTCTTTTTTGACTGTTCTTTAATTTTCTCCAATATGAACTCTCTTCTTTATAGCTTATTTTTAGCACAAAGTGAACTTTACTCTTAACTGCCCTAGTTAACTTAATTCTTTACTTATTTAATTCTTTACCACCCAACTGAGTCAGGTGAACCTGTTGAGTTGTTTATACTCAAGTGACATCCATTTTGAGTTTTTGTCTTTTTTTAGTCACTGTTTTGGTATTGATAGTGAAAGTTCATTTGGACAATTTGGTTATCAATTCTTAGTGAGAATGAATCAAGTGTACTTTCTGTCTTCTCAACCTATATGCTTTTCCCCCTAACCCAGTTGGTATGAGATATTTATATTTAGTTGGCAGAGAGAAGTAACTCTCAACTGAAATTCTCTAAAATCAACAGTTGGGAAAAAATGATGCACTCAGTAAGGTTTTTTGAGAAGGTTTCTGTTTTCCTTGAGATAATCTCCATCTTACATAGCACAGCAGTTTTCTCAAGCAGAGGGTGTTCTTGACATTTTCCCAAACCGTCGCTGCTCCTTGAGATTGCTCTGGGAATTTAAATATGTTTATCTAAATTCATCTATTTGCTATTTAAAGAGGAGAATGTTTCAACACATTTATGAATGGGAAATACTTCTTAAAACCCTGTTCGTTTCTGGAATCAGGAAAATTTCCTGTCTACCTTTATTCTCTTAAAAATTGTACAGATTATTTACTAACACACACGAAATGTTTTTGTGGTTTGCTTTTACAAACCATATCATAGCATAGTTTGTCTCTTCCTTCAAAGAGAGTCTCTGGGTTTATGAATGAACATGTCTCTGCAAAATCATTGAATCTGTCGTGAAGACAAGACTTCATCTGTGATTATATCGAGGAGTTCTGTCCTCTCTTCACCATTCTGTTGATTGGTGAATAATTAAATTTATAGTTATAGTCACGTCCACATACAACTTTGGTGTCAAAATAGCAAGGCAACACATTTTCCCCTTAATTATTCATTTATTTGTTCTTCTATTTGTTCCTCCATTTGCTCTTATACTTTTTCATCTACTTGGCCATCTGTCCATCTATTCTCTCATCCATCCAAGACATATGAGTTAACACATGCAGCATGTCAGGTGTGGTGACAGGTTTGGGGGCCTGAGAGGGAAAATTTATGCCTCTTGTTTGAGTAGTTCTTTAGCATTGAGGGTGGTGGAAGACACCAGCCAGAAGGAAACAAATTAAGCCTTTTTAGTTTTCAAATATAACATGAACAGTTCTGTGCTCTTAGTGATCTCACGTATCAGGCAATTTGTAATTTTCTGGGAGATGGTCATATAGGAGGGAGTTAACTTACCTGGTAGTTGATTTTAACAGGTGCTTGTGTTCAGCTGACTGCCCAGCAGTGTCACTACTGGATTGCTTGGTTTATTTTCTTTGTCATTGCCTCTAAAGTAACTCTCATGTGTGATATAAACTTTGTTTCTTGGTTCAGAAAAGCTACCACATATGATGATGAAAGGAAAGAGGGGGAAAAAAAGGTCATGGGCAGAGAAGACAAATTTTACATAGAAAGAAATAATTTGTTGACAGCTCATATTTATGACATCTAAAGGATGTCAGGAGTCATCTATCTATTCTGCAACACATTAAGAAAAACTGATTTGTAAACCTGCTTTTACCAGTGTTCCAATCAATAAACATTTTTTTTAATGGTTTTCATTATACAAGGACAGTTAACTGACAGAGTGAACATTCAGCCGGTGCTTACTTTGGTCCGTATACTTTGCTAACTCATTTTAATATATAGCTTTACTTCTTCTCTAAACAATTCTGTGGGGTAAATCTTAATGATTAGTTTCATTTTACAAATTAGGAAATTGGGGGCCAAAGGTTTAGAAGTTTGTCCAATGTCAAACCATAGTGACTTATGTGGAATGGGAATTTGAACACTGCCCCTTGGAATTCAGGTGCCATCTCCTCACTATTTCTAGAGTTGTCATCTCAGATCTGGGGTTTCACCCTGTGACTGTCAAAGTTCTAATGCAGGGGTTCTCAAACTTGACACCTTTGACACTTTGGATTGGATAATCCTTTGTTGTGGGGGTGATGCTGTGCATTGTAGGATGTTTAGTAACATCCCTGACGTCTCTCTAGAATCTAATAGCATCTCTCAGTTGAAACCACCAAAAATGTGTCCAGACATTGTCAAACATCCTGTGAGGAATAGAATCACCCTGAGTTTAGAACCACTGTAACTAGCAGGCAAATTAGGATTATGTGCTGTGGTGTACGGAAGGAAATCATGATTAAAAGTTTGGGGCACTTGGAAGAAATGCTACTGCAGTGATGATACCTGAGGTTTCACTCCTACCTGCAGGTAGCCAAACTGCAAAGTTAGAGGGCACAGTTTCCAAGACTGTCTTTAATTCTGACACCAACTTCAAGTTTGGGGGTTTCCAAAAACTACTCTCAGTTTTGCTAGTTTGCTAAGAGGACTCATAGATCTCACTCCAAGCTGTTATGCACATGGGGAAAGGATACAGATTAAAATCAGCCCGAGGAAGACATGTGTAAAGCAGAGTTTGGGAGGGTTCCATACATGAAGTTGCTTTGTCCTTTTTCCTTGGGAAGTTCCTTTGTCCTTTCCCTGTGGAGTCAGCACATGTTACCATCCCAGCATTAATGTGTGACATGACACACAGCATTGCCGACCAGGGAAGATTGTCTGAGTTTGGTGGCCAGGGTTTTTACTGGCATTCCATTATGTAGGCATAATTAATCGGTTGTTTGCCAGTTTTACTGCGAACTTAAAACTGCTCTAAAAAATAAAATACATATGTTATTTTCTTAAATACATTTTTTTTTTAAAAAGAAAGAGAAGTCACTTAAGCTTTCTGTAAGACCAAAATGGAAAGCATTTGTTTTCTCACATTTTCTCTCTCATTTGCCTCTGTTTGTGTTGCTATAGAATCTTGGGTTTACATAGAAGTAAAAAAAAAAAAAAAAAAAAAAGAATCATATTAATTTTTAGACTTCTATTTATTTTTCATCCTTCCCTTACTTTGCCACTTTAAAATTTATTTGATGTTTTTCCTTCAGAGTTGTAGCTGGCTGGGTTCCACCATTTGGTTGGAAAACCACACCCCACACTTTTTTCTCATTTGAGGGATCACTTTGGATTCTCCTTACTCTGTTGCCTTTTGTGTAACATGAATGCCATTTTCTTTAGCACATTTAAGCCCAACAGTGATGTTTCTCCTAAATTGAAAAGTGTTCAATGACTCTAATACAGGTTCTTTTGCTGTCGTGGTCTCCCTCTCAGGTACAACAAAAGTCATGCAAGACTGGCCTCCAAGGTGCCCGTGTTTTACATTTTGGTGGAGTTTCATTTCTGCCAGCTATGCTTGAGAGAGCTAATCAACACACGTCTTTCTTCTTTGCTGAGGCGGCTAATAGTGTTGTCATCATCATCTTTTCTTTTCTCCCTTTCTCTTTTTTGGTGTTACGTACAATTGAATTAACTTTCCAGAGCAATAGTTTCTGAAAACATTTTCTCAAGAACAAAAAGACAGATTTTCTTTGTGTATAAAGAAGATGGATTATGCTAGGGGAATGAAGAATCTTTTAATAAAACATTGCCCCTCCTCTACTTTGGTTCAACTGGGAAAAAATCAATTTTAGGTTCTTCAAGTGCAAAGAAAGATCAAAAGGAAAAGCTGACAGTCTCAGTAGAGGGCAAGGTGGGATGCTTGATTTGGGTCCCATCTCTCTGGTGGACTTTAAGCAACCTCCTTCCAAATGGAATAAATTAAAAAGAGACTAGAATTTTCTTTTGTGCGAGTGGGAATAAAGAGCGATATGAATACAAATATTGTCAGAATGTTTTTGGATTACTCTTTTCTTTGTCTTGAAACTTCTGACATAAGAAGTATAGTTCTGTCATAGTAAAATGTAGCATTACCTTATGTTTAAAAGTATTTTGTTGATTTCATTGGTATTTCTTCCTTTCTGAAGGAGCTTAAACATATTGTAGTTATGAGGCATTAAAAATAAAGAATAGAAGAAATCCATAATATGAAGGTAACCATTAATCTTTAAAATCCTAGATAATTTTATCTTTCAAATTTCTTGAAAAGTTATTTGCTATGGAGAGAAGCATAATAGCTCATCTTTACTTGTGTTGTTTGTGTTTTTAATGAATACAATTCAATTAAAAATAGAAAAGTATATTAGTGGAAGATAGAGGAAAAATTGTTACTTTGTAAAATCCACTATAATTATCTGTTAAGAACTCGTGCTTTTTACTTTTAAAAAAAAGTACATTATTTTCAGAATTTCTATAGGTAATAATGGTCATAGTAGAAAAAGTTGAAACCAGAGAGAATTATGAAGAAGGAAGTAGAACTCACCCATTTAACTTGTCCACAGAGAGATAATAATTTAGTTGGTCCCTTTTGTTTTTCTATATGCAAGTATATACATATATTAACTATTTTCATACAGCTTTATTTCACAAAATGTAGATCATAGTTTATATACAGTTATAGTCTGCTCTTTATATTAACACAGAGTATATGAGAATTTTCTCTTGTCGTTAAATAGTCCCCCCAAATGTAATTGTAATGATTGTATTAAAGTCCATCAGTTGATGAATTAGAACTTACTTAAACCAGTTTCCCCCTGTAGCATTTTCAGATTTATTTCTCTAAATTGACTCTAAATTTACAATCTGAGGGGTAAAGATATAACTTTATAAGGTCAAAGACATGCTAGAAAGTTCACCATCTTCAAAGAACCAAGGAATTCATTAAAAGGGTTCATCAGCTGCCTGGTGCTTGAGCATCTCCCTGCAAATGCTTGTTTTGAGTTTAAAAATCTTGTCTCGAGTGGACAAGTGTGTGGTTCCTTCCAGTAGGCTGTACTCTCTCTGACCGATGGAGCTGAGGTTGTCACCACAGTAATTGGAATAGAGTGCACCTGAGTAAAGAAAAGATCAGAAGAGAAAGGAATGATTTTCAGATATGGTAGATAGCTGAGATGGAGAAGAAATTTAGGGCATTTCCAGTTTAAGCAGTGGATGTGCTTTGTGGAACCGTGGAGAACTTTGAGTGATAGCCACCTTGCTGGGTTTCGTTCATCCTCTGTCACAGATGCGTTCAGCAGACCTGTATCCAGTGACTGCAGTGTGCCAGGCACTGGAGAAGGTGCTGGTGACGCGTCACCAGTGAGACATAATTCCTGCACCCAAGGAGCTCACAGGTTACAGGGGATGACAGATAACTCTAGTACAAAGCAATAAATGTAGTAGTAGACGTATGGATAAGTTACCGTGGGAAGGTGGAGGGTTACAAACCTTAGCTGGCAGTTGAGAAGGCTTCTCAGGGGCAGTGGGATTTCTCACGCTGATGGATTATGAAGGGCATTTGTTTGTATGCCGATGTTAAGTGGTTTGGACTCAGGGGGGTGACCAGTGACATGTGATACATTTTTAGAAACATGCCGTGTTTGTATTTTAATAGCTAATATTGGATTATAGAGTTGGGTGTAAGACTGAAATCATAAAATACCTGGTTTTCACATGGATACCCTCAAGCCATCCTGTAATGCCTGTTAAAAAGAAAACTACACTATATTCACTAGAATTTTTATTACTAACTCTTCATAAATAAGGAACTAGTAAAGAATATATATGTCTTCATCAAATAGTTTATGAAATTATTTGTGGAATGAGCCCCACTTCCCTACCAGACATGGGACATGAACCTGGTCAAAGCAAGGACCCCGTTTATTATATTTGCTTCTCTATCCCCAGCACCCAGCACAGTGCCTGGCATATACCACATATTTAATAAGGCAGTCATGTCAATTTCTATTTAAGCTAAGGTTTGATTGATTCTGTTAGGTTACAGTTACCTTTGATTTTCAAATGCTACAGTTTGAAAATATATGTTCATTATAAAAAATCCTGTGGGAAGAATAGAAATACTATAATACAAGGTACATTTTACAAAGGAAAAATGTTGCTCTAAGATTACAAATAGTAGTATATGCTTATGTCAATGATTATTTTTTAAAATTAAGACACTTTTCTACTGGAGTACCAGGATTTCACCAGGATTTCCGACTGTTGTCTGCAGATTCTGAAACTGATAGTTGAGACAGGGATGCAAAGCACCCGTAAGAGAGGATTTCATGTAGGAACTCTTGTTCATTACAGTGAATATAGAGATTATAATTGTGTTGTTCGGTTTCTACCCAGTTTCACTAATGTAGCCTGCCACCCCAACTTATATCCTTCCTTATTTTGGAAGACTGTTTTGTAGGTTGCCGAAACTCTAAATCACTTTCCAATATGGAATATATACTGGAGTGAATGAATACTAGCAGGAAAAAAACCCCAGCACAGTGAGCCCTGTAAATCAGCTCAGCAACGTGTCTATGCTGGGATCCAGCATTTCAGATGTAATGTTCCAAGGGGAAGAACGCTGTCCAAAAAAATGGAGACTGTTTACCCCTGATGCTGGCAGCGTGCTCTGTTTACAAAAAGAAAAAAGCCTGTGAAGTTGGTCAGGTTACATTGCTCTTGCAGATATGCTTGATTTTTCTAATAGGAAATATTATCATAATCTTGAAGTTTTCATCTTCTTATTCTTCCCCCTTTATTTCTTCACACACATTACTTAATTGGCAAAAGAAAACTTCAGGGACAACTAGTACTTTTCTTTTCTAGCATCTGCTAATAGTTGAAATGTTGCCAGGCCTGGTCAGCCCGAAAGGTAGAGTATTATACATTCTGTTCTGTACTTTGCCATTTTTCACTGAAAAGTGTCTTAGAGATCATTATATAAGGAACTTCTTCATTCTTTTCTGACACTGCATAATATCCCAGTTTGTGGAAGTACCATATTTACTTAAGCATTTCCTCTGGCCTCGTCACCCCCTCTGTTCTCGTTAAAGGCATGAAAGTATTATTCCAAGCTGGCTGAGGACTTGAAACTCAGGGAAGTAGGAGTAGAACTTCTTACTGATGGCTGGACATGATGAAAATCAGAACAAGAGTAGGAGGCTTGGTTCTCCTTATGGCACTACACTCTTCTTCACTGTTCATGGCAGATCTCCGAAGAATTCCCTGAGATGGTGATTTCTGACCCTGGCTTTGGGTGTACCCAAGGCCTTTACAGTCAGTTTCTGTAATGAGATTTTCAGAGAATAAGGATAACAAAATTCACTTAATGTATTATATGTTATAATCATAAATAATAAACTATAATAAAATGAATTAAAAATATAAATTATATATATCAATTTATAAGTTATAAATTATATTGAACATGCAGTTAATATAATAAAATATAAACTATGTAATTATACAGTTTAGAAATTATAGTATTAAAATATATAAATATATTTTTTTGTATCGTGTAAATACATACAGCCCAAACTTTTTAGCCGTAATAATATTCATAGCAGTAATAGGAAACACCACCTACTGAGCACTTACTTTGTGCCAGGTGTTGTCTTGGGGCAATTTATATAAAAATCAGTTCTTTTGTTTGTTTGTTTTTCGCCCCGCGGCGTGGCATACGGGAACCTAGTTCCCGACCAGGGATTGAACCCATGCCACCTACAGTGAAAGCACGGCGTCTCAACCACTGGACCGCCAGGGAAGTCCCAAATCAGGTCGTTTTAATTCTTCAGCAACCTTATGAAGTGAAAGACGTTGCCTTCATCTTACAGGCAAGGAAATTGATGTTGAAAATGTTTATGTAATTTGGTATGCTCTTGACCATTAATAATCATACTGTTTCCTTATTATATATAATTGGGGTACTTGGGTTCTTTGGGTGCACTTTAAAGGGCAAGCATGGAGGAAAACCTCCAGGACTGAAGATTATGCAAAGAAGAGTACACGGTGAATATGTTTGTGCTCCACTCATCTGCGATAAGGGAGGGTGCTGAAGGGGGAGGGTGGCTTTAATGAGCAATGACTTTTCATCCTCTCACTGACTTGTTCCCCTTACCCCATAAAATGAAAAAGGAAATGGAGGCAGAGATGTAGAAACAGGACTCAAACCTTGGTGGAAATCAAATGTTGGTCTGGCCCAGTCTTTGGTTCTAACTTTGTCATCTGAGCCTCCTGGATGACTGATAAATGGAGGAGTGACCTTCAAAAAATGGAAGATTGGGTTTTGGAAACCCCTGTAATGTACTGTGATAGCAGACTAGCAACCACTAGATTTATTTACCTAAGTGTGTGTCAAATGGGTATTTGTCTGCATTTTAAACTGATAAAGACAGGAGTACAGAAACCTAGGATGCACATGATAAAAACTTCATTTCATCGGAAGTTTGAAAAGTGAAACTCTAAGAATTTCTTAAGTTATTTTCATGGAGGTGGTGGGAATAAGGTGGAAAAAAGGGGGAAACTGAGAGGGAATGATTGATCAAATGATGATTGAATATTGAGGGGGGAGGTGTTTGATCAAATTTTTGTTTTTCCAAATATTTATTTTTGCTGGAATATGAAGATACACATAATCTTTCAGCTCATTTTGTTTTATATGGTTAGCAAAGCAGGTCGGATGCTGCAGCTGCTAAGCTTTGCGCTAATTCTTCTGTCAGCCATAAGGGGATTTTTTAAAAACAGTTGTTGAGAACTTTAATATTTGCTTAGCGTGAAATGCCACGTAAAATATTGCCTTAACATTGGCAATGTTTAATCTAAAATTAATGCAAGAAAGCAAAAGATATCAAGGAACTGACTTCATTTTCTATCTTTGAAAATTTTATTTCATTTTTTTTTTTACATTAACAAAGTTTTTTTTTGGTGCAAAAGCAAAATATGGTTAATCATGGGGGAGGGATGTTCTTTTTTTTAACTTTATTGGAGTATACTTGCTTTACAATGGTGTGTTAGTTTCTGCTTTATAACAAAGTGAATCAGTTATACATATACATATGTCCCCATGTCTCTTCCCTCTTGCGTCTCCCTCCCTCCCACCCTCCCTATCCCCCCACAAGGTGGTCACAAAGCACCGAGCTGATCTCCCTGTGCTATGCAGCTGCTTCCCACTAGCTATCTATTTTACGTTTGGTAGTGTATATATGTCCATGCCATTCTCTCACTTTGTCCCAGCTTACCCTTCCCCCTCCCCGTATCCTCAAGTCCATTCTCTAGTAGGTCTGTGTCTTTATTCCCATCCCAGGTTCTTCATGACCTTTTTTTTTTTTCTTTTTTTTAGATTCCATATATATGTGTTAGCATACAGTATTTGTTTTTCTCTTTCTGACTTACTTCACTCTGTATGACAGACTCTAGGTCCATCCCCCTCACTACAAATAACTCAATTTCGTTTCTTCTTATGGCTGAGTAATATTCCATTGTATATATGTGCCACATCTTCTTTATCCATTCATCTGTTGATGGACACTTAGGTTGCTTCCATGTTCTGACTATTGTCAGTAGAGCTGCAATGAACATTTTGGTACATGACTCTTTTTGAATTCTGGTTTTCGCAGGGTATATGCCCAGTAGTGGGATTGCTGGGTCGTATGGTAGTTCTATTTTTAGTTTTTTAAGGAACCTCCATACTGTTCTCCATAGTGGCTGTACCAATTCACATTCCCACCAACAGTGCAAGAGGGCTCCCTTTTCTCCACACCCTGTCCAGCATTTACTGTTTCTAGATTTTTTGATGATGGCCATTCTGACCGGCGTGAGATGATATCTCATTGTAGTTTTGATTTGCATTTCTCTAATGATTATTGATGTTGAGCATTCTTTCATGTGTTTGTTGGCACTCTGTATACCTTCTTTGGAGAAATGTCTATTTAGGTCTTCTGCCCATTTTTGGATTGGGTTGTTTGTTTTTTTGATATTGAGCTGCATGAGCTGCTTGTAAATTTTCAAGATTAATCCTTTGTCACTTGCTTCGTTTGCAAATATTTGCTCCCATTCTGAGGGTTGTCTTTTGGTCTTGTTTATGGTTTCCTTTGCTGTGCAAAAGCTTTGAAGTTTCATTAGGTCCCATTTGTTTATTTTTATTTCCATTTCTGTAGGAGGTGGGTCAAAAAGGATCTTGCTGTGATTTATGTCATAGAGTGTTCTGCCTATGTTTTCCTCTAAGAGTTTTATAGTGTCTGGCCTTACATTTAGGTCTTTAATCCATTTTGAGTTTATTTTTGTGTATGGTGTTAGGGAGTGTTGTAATTTCATTCTTTTACATGTAGCTGTCCAGTTTTCCCAGCACCACTTACTGAAGAGGCTGTCTTTTCTCCACTGTATATTCGTGCCTCCTTTATTAAAGATAAGGTGACCATATGTGCGTGGGTTTATCTCTGGGCTTTCTCTCCTGTTCCATTGGTCTGTATTTCTGTTTTTGTGCCAGTATCATACTGTCTTGACTATTGTAGCTGTGTAGTATAATCTGATGACTTCATTTTCATGGTGTTCATCAGTGTCCACAAGAAGGGGGTGAATGACTGATGTGTTTAGTGGTTATTAATTCCTTACAACAAAAAATAAGAAGCACCGCTGCTTATTACTTTTGCTCAGTGCATTTGTAGGAGGCATGAAAACACGATGCAAATAGTCTCTGGGAATAAGACAAACTGAATATAATACTAAATGACTGAGAAGGTTGTGTCACTCCCTGCAGAAAAAAAAAAGGTTAGCTATCAAAGAGAATTTTTTAGATATTCTCCAAGCATCTGGCAGGGTCAGAAATCGCCCATCCTAGATGAACAAAGTATACAACTGTGTTAATATTAATTTGCTGATTTTATGTTTGTCATGCTGTTTTTATATTCACTCTGTGTGTGTAGGTGAGGGTGGAAGGAAAAAAAATAGGGCTGGGTGAGGGAAACTTGTGCATTAAATAATATTAATAGTAATCTCTGCCATGTAGGGTTGGGTTGGGCAGAAAGACTGGAATTTGGATGCTCTGATATTTAGTAATTTGAAAGAAGAGAGGAGTTTGTTTTTCCAGGGATGTGAAAAGGGAGATGGGTGTGATGATCCAGGGATGTTGGGGTTCCTGGGAAGAGACACTAGAAAGTCACCAGAGGTTGTCCCATAGAGGGACAGAGGCTGGCTTAGTCTCAGGGCTGGGGGTGGTGATGAGAAGTTTGGGGGTGCAGAGCACTCACCTGCATTACCCTCACACATTGCTGTGAGCAGGGTGTGTTATGGCAAGGTTGCTCTCACATAAAAACTTGACAGGTTTAGAGTTGAAAATGGTGAAAGATGATTAAAATTGAGGATTTTGTCACACTATATATCTTGAAAAGAGTCTTGATATGTTTTGCTTTGTTTTTTAACCTCTCAGCTGATGATTCTGCCAAAATTGGACCCTTGGGGATTGACAAAATTATACCCTATGTTAAACATAAAAGGGCCATCCATCTGATTAACACACTAGCCTTAGCTTCCAGAGGGAGCGGCTCTTCCCCCCAGCCCTCCTTAGCCTAGAACAATTATATTCATGGCTTAAAAAACATCACCTGCTTTCAGTGGGACTGTGTATTTTTCCCCCTGGCTTGGGCAGATGGCAGCATTGTTTCAGACATCACCTTTTGGAAATGGGTCTGTAGAAAAGTTCTATTACCAGAAATCACCTGTTTCAAAAGGAAACTGTTCTTTCAGCCCAACTCACTGATGTGAAATGGACAGCTGAGGACTTTCTCACAGCTGCCCTGAGACATTCCACCAGGGCAAAAGCAGTGAAGAGGCAAACATGCAAAAAGCCAGGCGAGAGCTCAGTCCTTACCTAGCCACTCACTGCCAAGCTAGAAGCTGGAGTATCAGGACATAAATGTGGAAAGTGGGGCATCTTCTTTCTAGAGAGCTACAGATGCTGTTGAAGTTTCAATTTTCTCTGTGGCATTTAAACTGTATGATTTTTTTTTTTTAGTGTGAAAGAATAGAAAATTAGTTTTAATTGTTACTTATGAGGCACCATATGGCTACTCTATAATTCTGGCTTCCCATGGAGATGCATTTGCATATGGAAAATGAAATTAATTGGAAATCACACTCTGAAATCTATTATTAAGTTAATATAGCTAACAGCTTGTGGGGTGTCCTCATACTCAGCATGATGTAATTGCACATAACAGCAAGTAACTACAAACTCATAGAGGAGACCAGGAGGGATAAACAGAGGTCAAAGGGACAGCCTTTGGAAAAGAATGGCATTAATAATGGATGCTACAGCAAACATCTTGGTTCCTCACTGTCCACAAACCCAGGGTAGAGGGAAGCAGTTTAATCATATTCAAATGAATTAATCAGCAGTCTTGTAAATTTCACAGCCAAGGGACTGATTTTTATTTTGCCAACTAGTGTTGTAGTGAGCTAGTCACTCTCAGAATTAGTGACGGTTAAGTCAGAAGTTTCCATACTTAGCTGTGCATCAGAATCCACTGAAGAACTCCTCTGAGTCTGATTCCTGGGATTTTGATTCATTAGTACTGGATTTCTGAATTACTAAGAAGTGCCACAGGTATTCTGATACAGCTCAGACATGAACATTGGAAACCACTTATTTAGGTGATATATCACGCATGGCTTGATGCGTTTAAGTGATGAAGCCCACAGCTAGTGTGTGTTCAGTTTCCCTAGTTTGGTTCCTAACTTTAAAACAGTAAAATAAGTTAAGATAACATAACCTAAGGTTCAATACTTCATTGGGCAAACCTAGAAATGGTGAACAATTTGATGTCATATGTGCTTTTCATTAAATTTGTTAGTTTACTTGTCTGCCCTTCCCAAGACTGTGGACTCAGTGAGGGCACTGCTGTTTCAGTGATCTTGGTGTTCAAGGCTCAGAGTGGTAGGAATTCAATAAATGTTTATAGACTGTGAATTTGAATGTGAAAAGGGCAAAGTGTTCATATTTAGAATTAATGACTGTATATTCTCTTCATTATAGGCATCAGACACAATGATCATAAATTGACATTAACAAGTGTTATAAATGACCACACAATTTGAGATATTAGTATTTCTGAAAGTGTCCAGCCTTCTTCACGTCACTGAGGATGGAATCTGTAGATTTGAAACTAGGAAGGAGATTTCTCATTGTCTCTCTTCTTTTTCCCATGACTGATAGGTCTGCAAACCTAAGTTACATTGGTAAGAGCAGAGTCTAGAATTCTAGTTGAGAGACTCATTGATCAGACTTTTTGGAAAACTTCTGGTTCAAGTAGGTCTTTGTGCTAGTGGTGGATGGTCTCTGTGCTTGGTGTACAGGTCCCCCAAGGCTGTGTGGTTCTGAAACCTGCTCTCACTTCTGTTTTATCTTCTACGGTTTGTGCAGTCTTATGCTCCCGACACTGCCTGGGTATTACACTTGTTCTCCTGTTTTCTTGGCATGTTACTTCAGGGCAGAATTGTGTCAAGAAGCTCTTAAATGCTATGTAGATAATATGATGTTGAAAACACCTTGTTATCTGCCTCAAAATGTATTGCCTGTGGTAACTGTGACTGGTTTGGACATAAGGTGGGTTGGAATCTTATTGATGGACCCGAGGAGAGGAAATGATGTTGTTAAAGCAAACAACTAGGACAAGACAATGGGAACAAGGATTATAACTTTAGAGCTGAACAAAGACAAGAAAGATAATGCAGGTACAACAGCGTGCTGTGTAGCCTGACCAGCACAGACCACTGGCTCTCTCAGTATCAGGGCTCTCCTTCCTGAACAACGGACCTTGTTTTTTTTATTTAATACTTTATTTTGAAATAATTTCAAACTTACGGAGAATTCTAAGTACCATACAGACAACTCCCATATCACTTTCAGCCCAGTTCCCCAACTGTTAACATTTGAGAGCAAGATGCAGACATGATACTTCTTCACCCTTAGCATTGTGGTGTGTGTTTCCCCACAAACAAGGAAACTCTCCTACATCATCACCATTCAACCCTCCAAATCAGGAAACCATGTTGATGCACTACTACCATCCTATCCACAAAGCCTATTTGGACTTTACCAGCTGTCCTAATAGTGTCTTTTTCTTTCCTGAACCAAGATCTAAGTCAGAAACACATGTTACATTTGGTTGTCATGTCTATTCAATCTCTTCTACTCTGGAACATTTCCTTGGTCTTTCCCTGTCTTTCAAGTCCTTGTTTAAAAATGTCCAGGCCTTTCCTTCAGTGGAATGTCTCTCAGGCTGAGTCCACCCAGTGCCTCCTCATGGTTAGATTCAGGTCCTGCATTCTTGGTAAAAAACTGCCGTAAAAATGATAGTCAGCTGTTCATAGCTGGTCACATCAGAAACTCTGTGACCTTTCACACCACTAGTCCAGTTGATGTCTGCCAGGTTTCTCTACCTTACATTTGACATTTTCCTTTTGTGATTGACTAGAATTTTGTGGGGAGGAGTTCTGAGATTACACCAGTATCCTTTTCCTCATCTAACTTCCACCCACCAGCCTTGGCCTTCATGGGCTGCTCCTGCCTGAATCAGTTACCTCTGTGATAGCTGCCAATTGGTGATTCTCATTTCCATTATTTCTCCTACATTTGTGAGTTGGTAATCTGCTAAAAAGAAGAGCTTTTTCTTCTGCCTTACAACATTTATTTATATCATCAAGGACCTATGAATGCTTGTTTTATTCAATGGATTGTCATCCATTCTTAAGGATTTTTGACATGGCTTTGTCATTTCTTCGAGCACTTTCTTACTTGCTGGCGCAAGATATTCCCATTTCAACTTGTACTTCTCTTGTTCCAGACGTAGTATTATAGCCATTTCTCTAAGAAGCCCTTGTTCTTTTTAGTAGAGGTAATATTTGAAAACCACTTGGCATGTGGTTGTGCTCATTACTGTTGAGATGTCATTGCTTTTAGGTCATCTTAAGAGACAGTTGGGTATGATACGCACATACACACAAACATGTATATGTGTATGTACGTACACATATACAAATATACATGTATATAAAATTACACATTCATTCTGCTCTACATACACACACTTACAAACACACTCATATAATATATTTCTTTGTTTGCGTACATTACAAAAAGCATTGTGTTTATGTCAGTACCTCCAATTCTAATCCTAAATCTCAAGGGTATTTCTAGCATCTCACCTTTCCATGTTTGGAAATACTTTCTTCAATGGAGAGAAGCCTGGCTCTCATTATCTTCTATATAAACTTATTTCTTCAGTTGATTGTAACCTATGGATATGACCAATTGGAACTGTACTGTCTGCCCACCACCCTGACACCTTCCAAGATCTTCAGTTTTGGGGTGCTGTCAGATATGCTACTGACATGTCTACGAGGTACCTCTCTCCCTCGGTAACTGTGTACTCGGGCTCCAGCAGACGTGTGCCAATACCTTCGTGACATTTCCCTTCTCCCCCTCAGCACCCCTTGTTCTCAGGGACCAGGGTGCTACTGTTTTCCACTAAGTACATGGCTGCCTGGAGCAGAGACCGTGTTTCCCAGTCTCTGGCAGAGCTAGCTGTGGGCTTATGATTTGGTTACAGCCAATGGCAGCCAATTTGACCATGAAGTCAAAATCATATGTTGAGGGACTGTGATGGTTGTGGGATTATGATACCAGTTCTTAACAACTCTCCTCTGGACTTTACATGAGAGAAAAATAAACTTCTCTCTTATTTAAAATTTCAAAATTATAATTTAAAATTTTTTGGTCCCTCGAGAGCTAAACCTAATTCTAACTGATACTACCTCTGTTAGGCAAGAAGGACACAAAAATAATTCTGAATTCCATGAGGCAGTAAAGAATTGTGTAGAGGAGACCAGCACCCAATTGGTAGAGGTCCAGTAAGTGCTGAATTTAGTCTTGAATCAAGTGACAAAATTTATAGATGTTTAAAGGAATTATAGTAGAATATAAAGGAACTTATGGAATAGCATTAAAGTTCTCAAGCAATAAAAAGGCAACTGAAATTCCTAAAAAGCTAAAAAAAAAAAACCTGGAAACGTAAAACACAAAACCATGCATGCAGTAAGTGAGGTAATAGCTAGAGCCCTACAGAAGGTGGCTGACTTCTGTCTGCTGCCATCAGATGGAATTCAGCAGTATTAGGTTGGTGGTGTAATCTGAGTGATTCTGGGTCATATATAGTCCAGGAGATCACCGTGTTTGGGGTCCCCATTTGTCCTGGCAGCTATTAAAAACAGTTCCATCCTGTCCATCAGGAGTACATGAAAAAATCACTCCCACCCTGGATGAGAGCGTGACCTCAGTTCCTTGGAGTTGTGATGTCATCTGTGACACAAGGTTTGAAAAGCGTTTCCTTAGTTGTTATGTTACTTTTAACCGAGGTAGGTAGATAACTTAGCAAACAGATGATGAAATTTCTAAAACCCATATGAGTAATCCTAATCAATTATTAATTATCTGTATATATTGTTTTAGTTGATGTGTTTGTAATGTTTAAGAGAATTTGACATATTACAGTAACAGAGTAGACATTAAATGATATTGCTCTCGTAATTTTTAGGTTGAAAGGTAAGACTTTTGACAAAGATTATAAATAGTATTGCAATGGTTTTAAGATTCACTGAATCTTTTAATTTGTTAGGGAATTACTGGTGCAATTTAGTACTTGAGAAAGTTTTGCTCGTTGGGTCAGACAGTTGAAGTGCTTAAGAAAAGAAAATGGATACGTTCAATTTATAATTTCACTTTAAAATGTTTAAGAATAATTAAATGTGTAAACGATACTGATTGCTGAGGGGGAGTTTAGTGTGTCCTACTTGAGTTGTTTGAACCTTAATCAAAAGCCACCTTGAAAGTGAATGTCAAAATTTCAAACTTAGTAGAATGATAAGAATTGCAAGTTGAACTCAAAGGCTTATAAAAAAAATGGGTTTTTAAAAATCTGTCACTTAAGTAAAGCAAATATTTCATTTAAAATCGCAAGTGGGCTCTTCTTTGCAGCAAAGCTACCCTAGGTTTCCCAAACACAGTGACACGGTGAGGGGGCGGGGGAGTGTTCCCCTGCTGCAGTGGCCTTAACGGAAGATCTGTGGTGGACAACTTTAGTCTTGGCAGGGCCTGGATGCCAGGTGGGTTGCCAAAGCTGATTTCTGGCTATACCCCCTAGGCCATGGTGAGATTGGGGAACTGTCAGCTCTCAGTAGATGAGCTGCTGCCCTGGGCAGCAAGATAACATTCACATCCCCCTCTTGGTTGGATTGGAAACTATAATAGAAAAAGCATGGGCTGGAGGTCATATCCCTTAACAAGTCACTCAAAAACTTTTGAACTCCATTCAGTGTTTTCTACTGTAGACTGGGGACAATAATTTCTAAATTATGGAATTATTGGAAGGATTAAAGATAATAGATGCGCAAAGCACCCATTATATTGCTTGTCACCTAGCAGAGGCTCAAACAGTAATGACATTTGTTAGAGGAAGATGTGAAAGCTAATGGATTTATTTAAGGAATGTATGAGGCGAAATCAGAGGATGTAAGTCATAAAACCTATAGTAGTTCACATTCTTTAAAAGAAAACACCTGCTGTGTTGCCAGGCATTGTTCAAAGTACTCACATGGATTGCATACTTGAATTTACCCAGTAACCCATGAAAGCTTTACTATTATCCTCTCCGTTTTACAGAGGAAAAAACTGAAGTTTAGAGAGGTTAAGTGACTTTTAAGATTTTATACAGCTAAGTAAAAGAGTTGAAGCAGAGTCTGAATCCAGGAACCCTAATGCTAGAGAGTGGACTCAGGCCCACACTCTGGCATTCCTGTGTCGTGGACATCCCTATCTGTGGTAACAAGTGCCTCAGAGAAGGAAGGGCCAGTGTTGCCTTTGCCTTTAGAGAATTCCTGTCTGACATCTGCACCCCGTCAACCTGGACTGCTGTCTTTAAAAAAGAAAAACCATGCATAATAATAAAAAAAGTACTGAGGCAGTACACTGATAGAGTAGGCTTTGTTTTATTCCAAGATGATCAGGTACAATACATCACAAAAACATTTGGTTGTGTACACAGTTAAAAGGTTTGTCTGTGAAGCTGTTAATCCACGTGGGCTACCTTATGGGCATAGCCTTTCGTTTGACTCAAAATGGGAGGTCTTTCGTGTTCTTGCTATTATTGAGTCATCACTTTTTCTTCATTTTAGTTGACAGATCCCAGAACCCATGGTCAAGAATTCTGGTCAAATTTGGAAGTGGGTGGCTTGCTTTCTCTCTGACCACTGTCACCTTACACGCTCCCAACCTCATTCACTCCCGCAAACATGAATTGGTGAGGGTAGTAGGAGGTCATGCTCAGATGGTGGTGGTGGATCTTCAGCTCTGGCCTGAGCCTGTGCTCTGGAATTTACAACTTGTGTGTGATCTTGGACAAGGGACTTTAATTCTCTGAGTTTCAGTGTTCTGATATCTAGGAATAGTATCTTATGCAGAGGGCTGATGTGAGGATTAAAAGAGATGAGGTGTATAAAGTCCTTTGACTAGTTCTTGGTAGATAGTCCTGAAAATGTGATGTCTTTAAGGCATGACAACAGCCTCAACCACCATAGTAACAGTAATAGCAATGGCAGCAATGACACTAAAGGACAGAGAGCCATGTGTCCTAACGCTGACGTACAAAATGCCAGCCAATTTCTGTGTCTAGCTTGCCTCCCAGCTCGTTTTCCCTCCCCTGCAGGCTGCCACAGGGCTGGAACAGACCCAGCATCAGTGCTGGGGGAGGGATGTGCTGTGTTGGTACAAGCCTCAGCCTGCTAATGAGGCCTGAAGTTGAGCAACTCCAGATGGAGTCAAGCAATGAGTTCTCTGCCAGGAAACGTGGCGGATGGACCAGGGCCACTCGTTCCAGGCAACAGTCAAGGGTATCGAAAGGGAGACGAGCAAAAAGTAAGGAAACATGCAGACCTTGGAACTAAACAAACTGCTATCCAAACGTAAATAAAAACATGGTGTGCATTTGTGGCAGGGGAATCCTATCTGGGATCCAGAGATACTCAGTTTACTTACAAAAGCAATAGTCCATCTGGGAGGTAGCAGGAAGACAATGCTAAATGTCTATAGATTTGGGTTTCTCTTGAAGGTATCTGACCTTTTAAAACTTGATTTGAGGGCTTCCCTGGTGGCGCAGTGGTTGAGAGTCTGCCTGCCGATGCAGGGGACATGGGTTCGTGTCCCGGTCCAGGAAGATCCCACATGCCGCGGAGCGACTAGGTCCGTGAGCCATGGCTGCTGAGCCTGCGCGTCCGGAGCCTGTGCTCCGCAACGGGAGAGGCCACAGCAGCGAGAGGCCCACATACTGCAAAAAAACAAACAAACAAACAAACAAACTTGATTTGAACTAGTATGTTCTCATCAACCATGAGCACATTTTATTGATCATTTCTGAATGATTGGAAAAATAGTAAGACATCGGTATCTAAACACTTATAAAAGTCAGTAAAACTGCATTTATTACTTACTATGAAACATTTTTGCCGAATGGACAACATATTCATCCTTATCATCATCATCTACTTGAAACTTAAGACATAAATATAAGTGAGGATGTAAGCCAGGTATTGTGTTAAGTAACTTTACATACCTTACATACTCCCTGCCTCCCCCCCCACCAACCCCTAGCATTTAATAGTCATAGCAGTTCTCAAAGGTAAGCGCTACTTTTATCAGCTTCATTTCATAGATGAGAAAATAGAGGTTCTGTCATTCTTTGGCCAAGGTCACTCAACTGGCTAGTGAGGAAAAAAACCTGAGTTGTGATCCAAGGCTGTCTACCAGTGGCTCATTAACTTACCAGTATACTCTGATCATCTCCAATATGTTTCCTTCTTTGGGAGGGACTTAAGAGGGATGGTAGGTTTATGTACATAGAAAGGAGATGCTTTAATAATTCCACACATACATCTGAAGGGCTGAAAGGCACCTCAAGAGGGCACTTGACCCCTTTATGTCCCCTTAAGGAAACTGGTGACTTGAGCCCCAGTGACTTGTCCTGAATCTCATAGGGACGAATCTTCATGTTTCTTGCATGGATCAGATGCAACTAATTCTGGAAAGCACAGGTGTGTGAGTCCCTAGGCCCAGGGAACACCATAGCTGGCTTTGAACTGTAAGATTAGTTGCTGATTTGAGAAGTGGCCGTGTTTTGCCTCTGTCCTCCATTCTGAGTCATACCGCCCATGAAGTGAGGAAGGGGTGGTAGAGCCCAGTGAAGCTGAATGGCAGCGTTCTGTGCACATCTCAGGCACCAGTGTAATCTAATGTGTGATAAACTTGCTTTAAAAATTCACAGAAATAATACATGTTCTTTGTAGCATATTTGCCGTCAAAAAGAAGAAAAAATTACCAGTAATCTCCTCCCCCGCTCCAAATAATCAGTTAATACTTTGGTATATTTTATTCCAGATTAATGCTCAGTATACATATTATATATGCCTGTATGCATACCTGTACATATATTTAATGACACATATTTTTGATTACGGAAAACTTTTTCCCCCTCCCCCCCACTTAGCAATAATATTGTTATTGTTCTTACTAGGTCACATAAACATATATTTTATTTAAATCTGAAAATAGTTTTTCTCTGATTATAAATGGCATAAGCATTTATAAAGCACTTGTAAAAAGTGCAGGCAATATCAAAGCTTTAAAGAAGGAGGTAAAAATCATTTGAAACTTCACCCCCTCTAGATAACTGTTGATGTAGACTTTCTATCATTGCAGACTTTTTTTTAAAGCATTTGTATCTGTATTTTCTAAAGTTTGCAAAAGAGTAATGTAGGTTATAGCTCAGATATGTCTTGGCTTTTGTCTTCTAAATACTTTCTAGTGGTTTTCTTTCAAAAACCCTGGAGGCTTATGGAAAGTCTCCAATCCCAATATGTTAATTTCAGGCAGTGACAGGGACATTGACAGCCTAGAAAAGCTTTGGGTTAAAGATCGTCATGTTCATCACTCCATCACTTAAGCATCAGATTAAGGCTGGAAGCATCATCCTGGCTTTTCTGGAGGTTGCAAGAATCCCCAGGAGAATTCACTTCCCTTTTCAAAATGGAATAGCCACACCAAAATACCAGGACAGACATGGTGCAAGGAAACACCTTTGGTGCAGCTATTATTGATAGTTTCCCTGAGCTTTGAAAGTATCAGGGCTGGAAAAGTTCATGTTTTAAAATAATTAGTTGTTTTCAAAAAGTTATATATGCTCATGGTAAACAAACAAACAAAAAAATCCCTTTTTAAATCAGTACTTTGCATGTCACTGACTCTGACTAGGAATGTTTCGAGCAGGATTCTGATTTGGAGGTCGTGGGGTGGGTGGGGGAGAACTGATTGCTTTTTACACTGCCTTGAATAGTCACATATCTGTTGGTGGCCTGTCTATAGGCCAGGGATTGATCTTTGTGCTGAGGTGTAAGAATTTAATATTTTGTTATGTTTAGTTTCAGTGAAAATTCAGTAAGAGATTTAATATCCTCATTGTCAGTGCTGTTCTATTTAGATATTTTGTCCTAAGGACACTCTAGTAATACGCTGTCACAAACAACAATGTATTTCTTGGTTGGGATTTGAGTCATACAGGTATATGCATTTGTCAAAACCTACTGAATGGTACATTTCAGATTTGGGCATTTCACTGTATGTAAATTGTATCTCTCGCCAAAAAGGAACTGTAAACAGGTATTAACTTTAGTTACTGTTATGAGTCCTGAAGAGTCTAAGGGTAACTGCACTGATGTCTGCAACTTACTTTGAAATGCATGAAAAAATAAGATGGGCTGTGATGGGTGGAGAGATTTGGGATAAAGCAAATGTAGTTAAATGTTAGCAGTTATAGAATCCGAGTGGTGAATGTGTAGATCTTTACTTGTCGTTCAACTTTTTTTTACGTGATTGGAAATTTTAATAACAAAATGTTGGGGGGAAAAAAACCAATAATGAGGCTCTTATGTGAAAGGGTTAAAGCACAGTCTCTAGAATTATTTTTCTTGCTGAAACATTCTGACTCTAATTCTTGCTAGCTGTGTTACTCTGGATAACTCAACCTCAGTGGAGTTACTTGTTAAATGTGGGTAATGAATACACTTAGCACAAATCTTATTCCACAGTAAACACCTAATAAATACTGTGATTATGATTTCACGGTGCAAAAGAAGTGATGATTATAAATGAATGACCATATGCTGAGGGCCCACTATGTACCTGGCACTCCTGCTTGGTCATTTCCAGGGGAATGAGGCCATCTCATTCTGCATCATGCTGTGTGTGCCTTTCAGTAGCAACAAACACTAGAGAAGGTGTGAGGGGCATGATTGGCTAAACTGAGTGTGGCTTCATCCAGTGTGACAGGGCCCTCCCCAGCTCTGTGGCCCCTCTTCGATGTGGCATCTCCTTTGAACTAGAAGGCCCTTCAGAGGAGAGGTGGCATCTGGTTTGTGAGACTTTGTAGCATTCCTGAGTCAATGTTGATTTAATTCATCATAAAAATCGCTCCCTTTGTATATGGCTAAGCCATCCTATTTTGAGGTTATGGACAAAATAGCTATGGACACTTGTCCATAGCTTTATGGACAAGTGTCCCGGGAAATTCATCTAGGGTAGCAAGATCTCCTTCCTTCCCCACAGTGGAATCATGTTTATGCATTATGACAGCCTGTTCCAAACTCTTGATGGGAGGTAAAGAGAAAGGGTCAGGGACCTGAAAAAGCTGCAGCTGGATTTAAGGTCACTAGCAGTGGGAGATGAAGGGAATATTTTAGGTAGTTCTGTGGATGTGCTATTTACTTCCAGATGTCTGATATCATATTCCTGGAAACTAAGGTGAAAAACAGTAAAAAAAACTGTGATGGTGAGGGAGAGTGTGGGATACAGAACAGATGCTGGCCACATTTTTAAAGGAGAGGTCGGTCAGTGGGTAGGAATATAGGCTTATCTGGTGGCTTTCCAGCTGCCATAATGAAATGTGAATCTTGAGAGTAAATGTCTCCTACTGATTGGGATTTCAGAGGGTATCCTCATATAGGACTGCTTGCTTGGTCAAGCATGAAACAGGATTTTATTTCTCTGCCACACTAGTACTAGCTACTTAAAACCTGCCAGAATTTTCATTTACTTTTCCCAGGTGTGGATGCCAGCTCTTGAGTATTTTACTGTGTTTTCGGGTGTAACAATTCCAAACTCAACTCAAAAAATTTTTATTAATTTTTCCCCATGATGTGCATCCTAGAGGGTGCACATCAGCTTGTTAATTTTTTAATTTCTTATTTATAACACTTGGGCTGGCTCATTCCAGTATGAATTCTTGCTCAAACCAGGCATTAAAAAAAAAAAAAAAAGATGCAGGAAGTCCCAGAAAGAGACCATCCTAGTTTGAATGCTTCAAAGATAATCAGAAAGGTTGTTCTGAAGACAGTCCAAGAAAGTAGGTCCAGGCTTTGTGGCTTCTGAAATCAGGTATAGATCAGGTTGATGATGAGTGCTCCAATTCTGAGGGATTTAAGTGTATTAGTCCTTATTTGGGAGTGGTTTTGAGGAGGGTGTGATGGGAGGTGAAATTTGAAGTTAGTGCTGATCTTTCAGGCTGTTTGAACTGTTGAAACTGAAGTTAGTTATCTTAGATATAATAGAACTTGCACTTAAATAAATTGGAAACAATACAAGGAAGGGTAAGAGAAAAGGAGGAAAGGAGGGTGGGAAGGAAGAAGGAAGCAGAGGGGAAGAAAGCAAGGATGAAAACCAACGAAAGCTGGCATAGCAGGAAAAGGAAAAAGTAACTATTTCTCAGGCCTTTGCAACCCTCGGAAGTCAGCCAAATGTAAACTCTTCCTAGTTCACCGAAATTGCATGATTTCATCCTCTAGGATGCAATCTAAAGTCCTCCCTGTGTTTAACATTCAAGCAATAGACTTAGATTTCAGGCACAATGAATGGATCAGGACAGGCAATAAAAGAGCAAGACACTGCAATTTAAAACTCAGTACAATTTGAAGGCTACATAACAGTTTATGCTGGACCACAGTAGGTGTGTATATCATGGGAAAGTGGTTCTGAGATCTTTCATCTCCCTTGGGGTGGGTCATTCCTGGCTTCTACTTAACTCCAGAGTGTCATCCACCACGTTAGCGCTTTAAAATGGAACATGAAAACCTCCTGGTTTCCTTTTTATGGCAACATCACCAAGCCAGTGTTTGGAATTCTATATTTCTGGCATTTAGAATGGTTGCACATTTTAAGTCTGGAATATGTGTTTATTTGCAGGTTAGGAGGGGGTGGACATATACGTAACTCTTGCTATTATTAAACAACTGCTTAGTTTGGATCTCACTGACCCCTTGGGAGCTTTCACAGCCCTGTGTGAGAGTGTACCTGATTGGGGGCTTTTTAAAGACCACCGTGATAAAATTATTGGAGATCTTAAAAGCACTTAGGGCAAAATAACTAAATTTAACAAAGACCATAAATGTGTTTTTTCATTTATATGCTGTTCCTGAGTATAGATAAAAAACTTTTATTGAAGTAGAGGTTTTCTGAAGATCTGAAATAACAAATTTGAGTGCTGAGTCCTTGGCATGCTTTACTGGTTTATTTGAAGTGATGCTATCGTGGTTTCTAATTTAAATAGGTAACTAAGACAGCCAAACAAGTATAAATAGAAAAGCAAAGTAGCCTTTCTTAGCTGTTTACCCCTTGGTATCTTCACTCCCCAGCTTTATCTACCTAGAAAACTCACAGCTCTTCTTTTCTTGCCGGCTCTTCTATTCTTTCTCCTGCCCTGCGTAACTTGACACCATTTCCCCTTCTCACTATACTTTGTTCTTGCCACTTGTGAAAGCATTCATGTTTTTCAGTAATTCTTTGTTTGTATCTCTTTCCTTCAGTAGATTTTAAGTTTCTGAAGGGCAGTGACTATGACTTTTTTAAATCTTTGAATTCCTGCAGGTGCTCAAGAGATATTTTAAAAGGGAAAAAAGTTTTTCTGCTGCTGTCAGTTTTCTTGCATGACACTTTAGGAAGTCATGTTGTAAGACGATGAGCCATATTTCTTAAAGATGCCTTCTGGAGGCCTCCTCAAGTGTAGGCATCCCTGACCCCACAGATTAAAACTATAAAGACTGATACAGAAAGGAACATTTAAATATTCAAGACAAACCACTATAAATAACTGCCTATATTTATCTCACATTTTTATTTTTTTATGACAGCACATGATAATTGCAAAAAATTTGAATCAGTCCTGAAAAAAGGTAATGTTCTACCCATAATACCCCTCCTTACCTCCTTAAGATAACCTCAGTTAATAATGTGGTTATTGTCCATTTAGATTTCATTATGACTATATAATGATTTACAAATGTGACTTTTTAAATATTAATCATTAACTCAGTTTAAAGCGTATAGTGTCTATGGACATTTCCCCATGTTTATACATAAAGATATACTTAATCATGGTTGATAGATATATAGTATTATATCATTTCGTCATGTGGATATGTAAAATTTGTTTTTCCAAACCCGAATGTCCAAATGCTGATGGACATTTTGGTTGTTTTCAGTGTTTCCCTCTTATAATAACATTGCAGTGAAAATCCTTGTTTCTGTAGCTGATTTTCACAGAAGTGGGATTGCTCTACCAAAGGGTGTTTTGTGTGCATTGGACAGATGGACCTCCTAATTGTCTTAGAACATTCCAGGTTTCTTAACTGTCATGAATTTTTCAGGAGCATGGAACAGATGCCCAGTACTATTCCTTGATTTGCATTGGACTCAGGAGGCTGAGAAGGATTTTGAATGCACTCTGCAATTGGGAAATCAGGGCCTGTTAGGAGAAAGAGTCTCTAAAGAGTGGAGCTGGTTAGAAAGTTGAGGGGTTCCTGCTAAATCTCTGTGAGTGAGGAAAGGGGAAGGCTGGGCAGCAGGCACTATAGCTCTGAGGGCACAAAACCGTCAGGTTTCATTGATCCCAAGTCTCTCCTGGAGACTGTGTCCTCTGGGATAGAGACTGTGCTGAAAAGGAAAAAGCTGCCTCACTAGGGGCTCAGCCACTCTGCTTGAGAAGGTCCCCAGAAAGGACCCACTTGTGAGAAGCTGGAGGATCTTTCTTGACTAGAGGAAACTGGTGGTGGTGTGGCCAGTAGACCAGGGTGGCAGAATGAGGACAGCAAACAGGCAGTGGGGCTGATTCCAGACAGTAGCATATGAGAGCATCTCTCAGCAAGTGGAGGGCCAGATAGAGGAATTGACTTAAGTAAGAGAAAATAGGGAATAGACAAGATTTCTAAACATGAAGGTGGAAGATCTCAGAATACTAGTAATATTGCTGTGAAAGTGAAAGAAACATCTTTAAATATGAGTGCAGCCCAGCCATATATATGGTGCATGCATTTTAAATTTCACAGTCTTTCCAGTTGTCTCTGAAAATAAAACTGTTGTGAGTTTATCTTCTCATATCAGTTCTGGGCATTGTCACCTTTTTCTCCCCTCTTGTTCATCACTGGTTCACATCAACAAGAGATCCCCTTATATTTCTGTATGATCATGTAGCTTCCAATTGTCTGCTACTGAAGACAGACAGAGTATATCCCTCATATACCCTGGCCCAGGATAGGTTCTCAAGCCGCTCAGAAAAATGTAAAAAAATATTAATTCTGAACCTGCAACAGTTATGGGCTTTGCCTTCTGATTCCTTTATTATCATCTGTGGTAATTTATACTGTGTCAGCTTGGTTAAGGTGGAACTCCGTTTCTAAGAATCCCCTTCCTTGTATATATCAGGTTAGAGTTGCCCAGATTTGGAATTTGCACAGAACTTGAAATGCAGCCATTACTTTGTGATGCAGTGATGGGTAGATGTAGACATGCTGGCAAGAGGGTCCAACTTGTCTTTGTTCCTTTGTGCTCCATGTCTAGCTGTTTTCCCAGCTGCTGACCTTGCTGATCAGCATGGACACAAAGCCATCATGAGATGCGTGGCGACAAGTCCCATACCCTTCTTCACAGATCCTGCATATGCTAGTTGGTGACTCCTCTCATTGGCTGCGTGGTGCCTCCTGATCCTCCAGCCTCTACTTTCACACCTTTCCTTTCTCAGCATCTCCTACAAATTCAGCTTTAATTCCTGTAATAAATCCCTTATCCATAACTCACAGTGGTTCTGCTTCCCTAATTGAGCCCTGACTGAACACATCTTTGCCTTAAAAATCAGGGGAAAAAATGAATTTTTAATAGCTAGTTTTCCTTTATCATTCTTTTCCTTCAAACGTACCACAAAATACTGTAGAAATGCTATTGATGTTCATAAATGCTTTTCATCATCTGTGACTGTTTCTAGGATATGTTGAAGTTACAAATGTTACAGATGTTATTATTAGTAATGTATATCATTAATCCCTACTATACATAAAACAGTAGAGATTTCTGGAAATTTCTTCTTTTGAAGAAACTTGTTCTGAAAAATTCTTTTTATCAAGTGGCTTCATTTGCAGAAGATTTGTTTAATGTCCTGTGGTTGCAGTCTTATAGTATTAGACATTTTTTAAAATAAATAAAGTTATTTATTTTTGGCTGTGGTGGGTCTTCGTTGCTGCGTGTGGGCTTTCTCTAGTTGCGCTGAGCGGGGGCTACTCTTCGTTGCGGTGCGTGGGCTTATCATGGCGATGGCTTCTCTTGTTGCAGAGCATGGGCTCTAAGTGTTGGGGTTTTAGGAGTTGTGGGTCATGGGCTTTACAGTGCAGGCTCAGTAGTTGTGGCTCACGGGCTTAGTTGCTCCGCAGCATGTGGGATCTTCCCAGACCAGGGGTCGAACCTGTGTCCCCTGCATTGGCAGGCGGATTCTTAACCACTGCACCACCAGGGAAGCCCATTAGACATTTTTTGATTAGCTACAGTTGCTTGAATATGATCACATTATTTTTGGCATCAGTGTCAGGAGGTTCTATCCTTAACCTTTGTTATGGAAATATATCTTTTAGTCTAATAGGCAAAATGTAAGATTGGTTTATAAGTATTAAACTACAGAAAGAGTAAGCTATTACAACTAAATTGAGCCTTTCTGGAGGTAATTTTTATCTAGCTTTAAAATTTTTATCACCAACAAAGTGTGTATTAAAGGTTATGAAAGCAATTAATAACACCAGTGACAAAATCAGAAGAGTAGGCTAATTTATCATTATAGATTTTAATAAGGTCTATAATGTAGGATTAAATATACAATATTTTTAAGAGTATGGCAATTTGAAAAAGAATGATTTATCAAACTTTAATTTAGGGGTTTTTATAAGAGCTCAAAATGATTCCCTCGAAAATAAAATTGTGTTTTGTGTTAAGATAATATTATTATCTTCATTATAATTAATAAACTGTTCAAATGGGCATTATCATGCCCCCACAGTATCCAAATGAAGGAATTATTTTAAATAATGTGGGATTAATTGGCTTACCATATTAAGAAATTAAGATTTAAAACTTACATAAAAGCCTTATCAGTAAAGAATTTTTTAATGTGAAATAATGTCTCCCTGGATAACTTCCTATTTGTATTACAAAACCCCTGTCCTAGAGATCGTTTTATTTCCATCTTTTACTTATATTTGTAAATCACTGTTCCAGGTATGTTTAATTTAAGTCTTTGATGGGTAGCAGTCTGATGGAGAGCCAAGTATCTCCAATTCTGTTTTAGTCTAGGGATGTGACCAGTGGTGAAATGGCTTATTCTAAGGTCTCATATGTTTGAAATTCTCTATTGCAGTGTTTGTGAGCCCATGTCAGACTTGTTGAAAGTTGAAATACTTGTTTTATTCTCAGAAACAGTCTTATTTCCCAGCGAGCAACCTACTCACAATTTGAGGAAATAGGGGTCAGTCTATAGGAGATATTACAGTAATGATTAAGATAGGTAATTCTCCACTTTTAAGTTTGGGTTCTGAGGTCATAATGAAAACAGGGATGTTAGCTCATTTCCTTTGGGAAATTGCCACTTGGGTCTCTATTATCGCCCTATAAATTGTATGTTCTTTATTAAGATTCATCTTTTCGTAGTATCTTTCAACTCTTCTCTTGCCTCCCCCTCCGCTTTCTCCTTGCCGTACAGTAATAGGTAAATCTGAAATACATTTTAACTTTCTCTATTAAGGATTCTATCAAACCTCATGAAAGGTGATCACTATGTTAGAAATTACACAGTGCCGTTGTGCTTAAAACTGAATATTCCAATTTTGCTTGTCAGTGAATCATAGAAATCGTAGTTCCCCCCACCCCCCGCCCCAAACTACAGTGTTATTGAATCAAAATAGATGATCATGGTAGTAGTCACCTTGCTACAGTACCGGTATATAGAGTAATACATTTTGTGTTTAGAAAGTATTACACTTTGAAAGAGCGCAATACTGAATAAAAACCAGTTCAGTAATACAAATGTTTGTTTGATCACCAAACTATTTAAAAAGGATAGTTGAAAATAACTTACTGTTATTGATATTCCTTTTTTTTTTTTTTTTTTTTTTTGCGGTACGCGGGCCTCTCACTGTTGTGGCCTCTCCCGTTGCGGAGCACAGGCTCCGGACGCGCAGGCTCAGCGGCCATGGCTCACGGGCCCAGCCGCTCCGTGGCATGTGGGATCTTCCCGGACCAGGGCACGAACCCGTGTCCCCTGCATCGGCAGGCGGACTCTCAACCACTGCGCCACCAGGGAAGCCCGAGAAAGCATTATTTTAATGCTAATAGAGTGAAATAAGACCATGGCTCAGAGGGGTTTTTTTAGGCTTTCTTAATGGCTATAAAGTTTGTTCTCTTAAGTGATAATGGTATTTGAAAGTCTTACGTATCTATTAAGTTTATCGAATATGTCTCTATAGTGCTTTTTTCTCCTAAAATATATATGAATTATAGTAAACTGGTTTGCATCAAACCCAATAGAACTCTAGCCATGAGCACTGCTTATTATCAGAAACTCACCAGTAAAGGAAGAGAATAAAATGAATGTATTGCATATTTAGGCTACTGCATGTAAAAGTATCAGTTAAGAGCAGGGAATCTGGCGTTATACAGACCTGGGTTATACCAGTAATATGGTTATCAATGTATAAATGCAATCCATTTCTGTACAAAATCTCTTGGAGGAGAGTCCTCCCCCACTGTCTCTTTTTAGCTTTATATCCTAAAATACAGTTAATTCATCTGTGTATTCATGCAAATATGGAATTTCCTGTATGGATATTCTTTTGTAGTTCTGTTTGGGAACAGAGAGGTAACGTTAAAAAAACAAACAAATTTGTACAAGTTTTTGGAGAAATCAGATCTTTAAATAAAATGGAAACAGTGACATTAAGTGTGAATCCACTTGGTAAATACTGAATGAAAAAACTAGTTACTGTTCAGAAGGATTTGGCCACTTAATTTTTAACACTTTGAGTAAATAGCCACATGAGTTAAATTACTTTATGTGAGTTTCCCTCAAGATGAGACAAACTTATTTTACTTTGGGCTACTGACCTGCTGTACTGATTTAGTATTTGAGATCTAAGCAGAAGAGATGATTGTAGTGAACTTATTTTTGGCCTGGGGTGTAAGCTGCAGAAGATGTACCTAGATTTGATATAATCTTTTTCTTTCCCTTTTTCTGTTTGCCCCAGTGTGTGGCTTCACTGTCTCCAACGTAGTTGCTTGGTCTACCAACTGTAGACCAAGTTGGAATCCTTTAATACATGATCGGTGGTGATGTGAATAACTGACAACACTTCATTGAGCCTACAACTGTTTCTGTGTCTTGATGGTTAGTGCCTAAAGCTTATCTAATCAGACCTGTGTAACACCAGTTAACATTGCCCATTTAGGTAGTCTGCATGGCTTTCAGGTTTTGCTGTTGGAAAGCTTGGAGAGGAAAGCATCTCTTTTTCTGGATGACGAGGATATGAAAAATGATAATGGCAATGGAATGCTAGTTATCCTTTTTAAAGAATTTGAAGAGATCACAATTAAAAACTTAAGTAGACAGCAAAAAGTGTTTTTCTACTTGAGGTCTTAAAAAGAGAAATTGGAAATGTCTTTCTGTATTCTGCTTTTTTGCTTAATTGCTGAAAATAATTATAATGATGATGGCCATCATATTTTGACTCTTTTTTTAATGCACCAGACTTTGAGATGAGTACTTTACCTACTATTTTCATTTATTCTTCACTTCATTCTAACACTATAGATTATTTTTGTTTTGACTATTTTATAGATGGACGTGTTACTTTTACCTTTCTGAATCTCATTCTCCTCTTCTCTGTAAATAAAGGGATAGGCAGAGTTGGAGATTTTAACTAAGTCTGTTTTTCTTCAAAGTTCTTGATCTTAATACTACTCCTACATGCAATAGCCTAAATATGTAATAAATTCATTTTATTTGGTCCCATTCCTGGTGAGTTTCTGATAATGAGCGGTCACCATAGCTTGTCTTCTACTCAGTTTCATGGGAACTAGTTTATTTTAAGACACCGTTTGACTGATGTTGTTATGGTTCATACCCTGGGCAGAAACTATTGTCAGAGGTTATAGAGGGCAGCAAAGAAGGAACTATGTATACTTCTGAGAGAAGGTAAACCCTGGTTTTCTGAGTGTGTACAAATATAGAAGGGAAGACCAACCAATAAGACAATGAGCCTTAATAATCTGATTATATCAGCTAGAGTGACTGTCTCACCCAGTGCCTTCATAGTGTCACATCCTTCCGTAGCGCCCCATTGCCTTCATGATAAAACCTGTGGCTCCTTTTCTTTGAACCGTTGCCTACTTGCCTACGAGTAACAACAGTGATGGTCGTAATAGTTGAAATAACCAACAATTATGGACCTTACATGAGTGGTTGCAGATTCCGACAGTTTTTACCATCTCAACCTTTTGGTTCCTCACAATATACAAAGGTAATAAATGTACTAACTGATCGTGGCAATACTCTTTTATTATTGAGTTTTTAGGATTTGGGGATATTTGCATATATTTTCTAATTTAATTCTTAAAATAACCCTCAACATTGTTTCATAATTGAGTAAACTGAGTCTTAGAGACATTAAGTAACTTGCCCAGTATCACACAGCTGGGCAAGGGATGAAGGCTTCATTAAAACGTGGGTCTGTGATTCTAAACCTAGTGTGCTGAACCAGAAAACCGTTAGAGCCGTATCGGAGATTGTCTGACTTAATTCTCTAATTTCAAGCAAAACTTGATCACAAACAGAGAATGCCAAGCTGTGGCCTGAAGATGTGTACTCTTTGATTTATTAAATGCATTTGATTTGGGGGCTGACTTTTTTTTTCTTTTTGTTGGTTGGGTAGGGGAGCATTCCTGTTGGCTGAGGGCGCCTTCTCTATCACTGGGCTGCTTCACACATCCAGCTTTCCCACCAGTCCTGTAAAGATATTTGAGTTTATGACTTTGGTCTCAAAGGTCAAGAGCAAACAGCTCACTCTTTCCTTGAGTGTTTTGAGAAACAAAGATTCCACAAACACTTTCCTCTGGGATGTTCTGTTACTCTGCCAACATTGAAAAGATACTGCTTACTTTTAGTTTTAATCCATTTCCTCCTCCCTTGCCCAGCCCCACTGATACATAGAACAACTGCTCAGAAAACTGTTGATTTCCAAGAATACAGTTCTTCAATACTCCCTTTGCATCTTGTCTTTAATAAACCTTTCCCCCACGTAAACCAGCCTTCCCTTTGACATCTTAGATGGCTGACAGGTAGTTAACTCCTCTGATTGGCAGATTGGTGTCTCTGCCACATGGAAGTGTGTTTACACAGTAAAATTAATACTTCCAGCCTGGATTTATTTAGCATCTTCTGACACTCAGAAGAGCCAGGGAACACATGCCTTGCTCTCCCTTGGGATGGTTGAGTATTAGATTAAACTCGCAGGAAATATTTGAATGTGCTCAATAAACAGACTTTGTATTTAGGCACATTGATGTTTTTTGAAGTTCTTTATTGCCTTCATTTTCAAAGTCGGTTTGAGAGAGCTTTTACCAGTCACTTTTGGAAGTTATGTCATTACCACTTCACTTGTTGCTTAAAAAAAAAGAATTGTAAATCAACTACTAACTCTGGATTTTTTTTGCAGATGCAAAAGAAATTGTTTTAAAAGCCCAGATCTTAGCTGGAGGAAGAGGAAAAGGTGTCTTCAGTAGCGGTTTGAAAGGAGGCGTTCATTTAACAAGAGAGTAAGCGAGGAGGTTTTAATTCCTTGTCTTTGGGGCAAGCAGTTATGGAAGATCCTGCTCATGACTGAAAGGAGCAGCGAGAAAGAGGGCTGGGGTGGGACTAGGCACAGGAGGTGGCACATAAAGGAAGTAAATTACAGGTCGAGGGCTCTGGCAGTGCCTTAGCTTCCCTTCTCCTCCCACAAAAGGATTTTTGTTCACTAATTGGTGAAAACTTGACACTCCTGTTCTAGACAATCAGTGGTTCATCATGTTTGATATGGTACCACTTACAAATTAAATGCTGCTTCTGTAATGCCACTCTCCTACTCAGGAACCTGCAGTGGCTTCCCATTACCAATGGCATCACTGGTCCCTCCTGTCTGATAGTCAATTCTTCCTTTATCTGAACCTGTCTGATCAGCTTTATATCCTATGTCTCCACACACTGAACACTTTCCTCTCCTCTCCTGTCACATAGCTTTCATGGTTACTTTGATCCTTCCCCTTCCCTTTATCCCCATCTTTGTTCTTACTTCCCAGATTGCCCACTATCCAGTATTTGTTATTCAGCTCTTATCTTAGTCTGCTATGCATTTCAGCATTGTGTCTCTACTATGACTGTAACTTATTTGGGGGCAGAGGATAGCAAATGTAAGCAAGCTTCTTTTTGTTTCCCTTCCCTCCCCTCCCTTCCCCTCCCCCGCTTCCCTCCTATTGTTTCATTCATTCATTCATTCATATATATTTTGTACTCAGTGAGCCTCTGGTAGAGTGCTAGGCACCTAGTGTATGAGCAGAAAGCACCATGGATTCTATGAAGGTGGAGGTGGGCAGGGTGGACTTGGGGATATAATACAGACTCTGCTTTAAAATGATTTTCAACAGAGACCTTGACTTTCTTTTCTTTCTTCTCTCTCTTTTTTTTCTCCTCTCTCTTAGTCCTAAAGTTGTGGGACAGCTGGCTAAACAGATGATTGGGTATAATCTAGCAACAAAACAAACTCCAAAAGAAGGTGTGAAAGTTAACAAGGTAATGTGAATGCTTTTGGTCATTTTCTGTGTATGTGTTAAAAAAAAAAAGAAAAGAAAATCATACTTCAATTTTGACAGTATCAAATGAAGCAATGCACTTTGGCAACGTGCCATTTTATTTTTTAAACCTCACATAGTTAATTCTGCGTGTGATGTAACTTCAGGGAGAAATAAAAAGGATTCTAAAGTAGTAATAGTGTTTATTGTCATCAGCATTTAGTAAAAATGGGTAGTGATTGAAATAATACCTTTTTCTTTCAGAACACAGGCACGATTCTATTTAAAGCCAAAAGACCTTGGCATAACAGCTCCTAGACTCAGTGACATTCTCTGCTCCCTCGCAGCCCCACCCTCATCCTCAGTATATCAGAATTACTGTACCCGTTACAGTTGTTTTTCTATGTGCCCCTATAACTTACTTTAAGATTGTTACCATTTTGACCCACTGTTCTCACTGGGAGTATGTTGTATTAGTGAGGTCTCTTGGGACACCCAAGTGTGTATAGGGCACGTACGTGTATACATACACACACAGAGAAAATAAAGCCGAGAGCAAAGTGGCCTGCCTCAGCCATGAAATTGTGAGTGGCAGAGCTGAGGCCAGAGCCTAACTTAACCGTGAGAGCGTCTGTCTTGGTCCGGAAAAGGACACTGAGCTGGAGGGAGATGGAGATACTGGAGGGTCATTAGCTCCTTCCCTCTAAGAAGACAGAGCCTTTCTAAATGTCGAGGAAGCCCACAAACAAGACTGGTTCTGGTTATTTCCCTTTCCCACTGCCTCGCAGGTAGATGCAAGAACTGTTTACATCTTAAATTGGTTTTTCGAATTTATTTTTGTTCAGCCCAGCGTGGTACTTTTTTTTTCCTTTTTAAACTGGTTATGAGCCTTTACCTGTGTAACATCTTCAAAATTTGTCCCCAGAGGATATGATTAGTAGTTTTGTTTGTAGGAATTTGTTACTTTATATGGACACATGGGGTTTTAGATTAGAGTTTGTGATACCTTTAAAAAGCATATAAAAATACACAAAAGAAGATTCACGTTATATAGATATGCATAAAATTAGTTTTGTAGGTCGGTTCATGAAATACTAGAGATAAGTGCCTTCTTGTGAATTGAGTCATTGCCAAGAAGCTACCAGAGTGATTTATTTGTAAGTGTTTCTTTTCCTGATTGCAAAAGTGATTAACATATGTAAAAAATTCCAATAATACAGAAATATAAAAATTAGAAAAGTAAAATTTCCCTCTATTCTCACCCCTTAATTGCCATGCTTTGTTTCTGTTCTTTTTCTCTGTAAAATGTGCATTACCACATTTTGTAACAGTATTATTATATACAACTTTAAGGAACATGCATTTTTAATTTATGGAATCTTTGACATCAATCAGAAGTTCCCAGATTATAGAAACTTTAGATTTCTAAGTTTGTTCAAGAAGCTATTTAAGCACATTACATACATCGATTCACATTGGGTTTTTTTCCTAAGTCTGTGTTTGTGGTGTGTTCCTTGGGATAGTAATAGGGGAGGTGAGACAGTGCTACTCATCATGTGCTCCATGAGTCAGTACCCGTACTGTTTACTGTTTCGCAAAGAGATTAAGTTCAAAAACTGAGTACACTGTTAATCCTATCTCATCGCTGTCCTGTTACACATAGTTTGTACACTGGCTCTCATCCACAGACTACAATTTGAGTAGCATGATATATAAAAAACAAAACAAAATGAACAAACAACAAAAAAATGAAAAACAGGTTCATTGGTCAAATAGGGTAAAGTATGTTAAAAAGTTTTCCATACCGGAAGACTCCAAGAAAAGGCTGTGTTGATGATATTGTTTGGTTCAGTCACAGATGAAGATTATTGAAATGTATCTAACTGAACTTCTCATGGCATGAGTGTTGATGGAGTCCATTTAGATTCTCTCTGTAACAATCCCTAAAGTATTTTAATATCCTGGCTCATAGGAAGGGCATCTTAACGTCAAAAAACTGGTCTGTATATAAAAATTTCTTGAATTATCTATTGACAATCATCATTTTCCTGAGAATGTTTTTTTGAAGAGTGATGGGTTGTTTCTACCAAGCAGGAGCTGTTTGAGGCAGCAGCTGGTCTTTGCAAATAGAAATTTGATGGAATGTAGAGCATATCTGTCAACACTTTAGAAGATTAAGAATAGGACTCTTGAATGACACTTATCCTAAAACGTTATAACGTTGTATTGCTTGTCAGAATAACTACTGAAAGTTATTAAATCTGGCTCGCTAGACTAGCTCTGTATTAGAAAGTGACTTGAAATCAGAATGGTTCTATGAAAATCCTAACACCGTGTGCCAAGAAATATTTCTTACAAACTCATGAGCTACCATTTATGATAGAAAAATCACTATGAAACCCCTTATAAGGTACTTTATTTTTGACCAGTCGTAAATTCCATAAAGGTGTGAAAAGAAGGAGTTCTGTATTCATTACGTTATAGCTTTCTAGGTCATCATATACTTACCACATTTCATGTGACTTAAAAATTACAAAAACTTAAAAAAAACAAAAAATGCTTTTGTGGCTTCTGGGTAGCTAAAATCTAATGTTACTTAATCAGTAACATTTTTTGTGAAACGTATTACTGAACTTTTAGGAAAAGCAATGTATGTGATTTTATTATTTTCACTTCTAGTACTGATTCTTCATGGATATTCTTATTTTCTTTTAAAAAGCATCCAAGACATCTGTTACTATTTTTGTTGGGAGTGTTGGTACAGCCTCTGTCTCCAAGGAAATTTAATAGTACTTATCAAAATTTTAAATATGAACAATATAAAACTTAGCCATTTTACCTTTATATACCTTGACCACAGGGATACTACAACAATGGAGCAGAGCTATACATACAGAAATAATCACTGAGGCAGCATTTTAGAAACATGAGTCCACATAAATTGTCATCAGGGACATGGTCAAATAAATATTGACATATAAGTACTGTGTAGTCACAATGAAGAGAGAAGACCTTGTACAATCCAAGTTGTAGTATTAAGATTAAGAACAAAAAGGAAGAAAGAAAGGCATTCAAGCATGTATAATATGTATCTGTGTGCAGGAGATTCTGTGACTAATGCTTGCAGACGCATAGGGAAGAGGTAAAAGTTAGTAGTGTTTTTTCCTGGCAGGGTTGCTTCGTGCCTCTGTTGAGGTCGTGCAGAGCAAAAGGACACCTGTCTGGCACATGTGTGGAGAAAGAAATCCTTCCATCTGATTTGCCTCCTGCCCATTCATGGTCCTGGAATATGACCACATCCTCCTAGAGGAAGGGATGACTTTTTCTGATTATCACAAAGGTTCCATATGGACTCGTGATCACTCTGACTACTGGGGCCCAAGGGGTGTGTATGTGCAGCAGGGAGCTGCTTTAACTGTCTCCTCTGTATACTTTTAGTATCGTTTGCATTATTTTCAAACAAGCAAATATTATGTTTGTAATTTAAAAGAAAGTATAAATTGAAATAAAAATACAGTGATCCAAGAGACAGACGTATTCAAACATAGGAAGCATCAGACATACCATAAAAAGAATCCTTCTTTGGCAACCAAACTTGGTTTTCTACCAGTGCAATCTGAGAAAAATCAGTGTAGTAATATATATGTACTGTTAATGTCTCAAATTAAAATAACAGCTGCTTCCCTGGAGTTTTTCTTAAGTGTCAGGGTTTCCGAAGGAAGAAGAAAAAGAAGATTAAAGTGGGAAGGTTCCTTGAGGCAAACCGAATACCTGTCACTTGAACAAGTTATCAGGATCAATTAAGGAGGTGAAAATGGGCACTGTGCGCCATGAGAGCAGCACTCTCAAATCTCACTGGGTTTAAAGACCCTGAAAATGAAGCTGTTTGATTTGTGTAGCAAGTTTGTATAGATTTCCAAGTGGAAATCAGCTCGATGCTGACTTAATTTGACTTTCCCACTAATGTGGTAGGTGATGGTTGCTGAAGCCTTGGACATTTCTAGGGAAACCTACTTGGCCATTCTGATGGACCGGTCCTGCAATGGCCCTGTGCTGGTGGGCAGCCCTCAGGGGGGCGTTGACATTGAAGAGGTGGCAGCTTCGAATCCAGAACTTATTTTTAAGGTATGTTTAGATTCCTGACTATGCTCTGTTCATTGATTGTTGCTATACAACCTGTTAAAGATTTAGTGTGGAGTCTGAGCCAGGTAGACTGTTCCTGGGATTTAAGGCATGAAGATATTGAGTCCTTTTTCTTACTGGGTGTCCAGTTGAAGGTTGGGTAGATACAAAGTATGTGCTTTTCAAGGTCTTTTTCTTTGCTTTTTTCCCCTCCCTTTGTTTTTTCTCCTTCTTGCCTTTCTTTCCCCCTTATTTCTTTCCATCCAACTTGCCCCAAGAATTAACCAATGGAAATGAAGATGGCTGTGATATTTCCATTTCCTCTTGGTTAACTCTACCCCATTTAACAGTATACATGACCCAGAAATTCTCTCCTAGGAAATCAGATGTGAACTAGAGACTGCCTTGATGTCTTTCAGTACTGGTAATGAATCCTTCTAAAGGCCAGATTCTATCAGTTTGTTTCAATTCATTAAATCTTGTGTGTGGGTTTTTGTTTTGTTTTGTTTTGTTTTTGATATTAGGATGAGTCTAGCCAAAGAGACCTGAAGTCAAATCCTAACTAGCCAGTACATTTCTCAGTGTCTCTAAGCCTCATTTTTTGAATGAGTAAAATGAAAATGGGGGTAATTCCCACCCCATAAGAATTGTGAGGATTAAATGAGGTGATGTATATAAAGTGCTTATCAACCTACCTCAACTATAAGAAGAAGAAAAACCTAAGGTCTTTAGAACTATAATCTCAGCTTTTAATTGTGAGTTCTTAGTGTCAAAAAGAAATCACAAAAAAATTTTTTAGCAGAAACATTCATTATTCCTTTTAGAAAGTGATTTTTTTTCCCTCCAAAAATCAAGGATTTTATTTCTTGAAACTCTTCATTTATATAAGGTAGTAATACTTTGGAGATTGGTTTTAAAATAGTTTCACCAATGTTACATATTTAAGTTAACTACTTTAGAAGTTAAATTGAGACTTTACATGGGGGCTTTCCAATAATACCTACCCATTTTTGAAATTAACATGATTTAAAACAAACCATTCCGTTTGTTAAGAGAATACATGAAATAATATGTATGAACAGCACTCAGTATCTTGGAGGGAATGACCCTTTGTAGAGCTAGGGTATTATTAATAATTATCATCATCAATAGAGTGTTTAAATCATAAGGTAATATTTAACCTGTATAAGACAAGCTCTAAACTTAACAGCAGTATTAGGCAGGAAAAACTTACTTTGGAAGCCTTCCAAAAAATGTCATAAAAATTAACTGCCTAAGTATTCGTCACTGCCATCTGTATAGTAATTAAAAGTGAAAACTGGCCTCCGATTGTCTTGTCAGCATGCCACCCTGAAGAATTATATAGTTTTTGGAAAGGCTGTTTTATAGATGGTCTGCTAATTAAAATATACCCTATAGGCAGCTGTGGTGGCCCAGCTCAGAGATCTCTGGAAAGGTGCCACACTTTAATTACTCATTTGCAAATAAATACTAAGTATTTTCTTTTGAGGTTGTAAATCTTTTCATTTGACTGTCTGAATTTTGCTCATTTGATTCATTTTTATTAGGAGCAAATTGACATTATTGAAGGGATAAAGGACAGCCAAGCTCAGCGGATGGCCGAAAATCTAGGCTTCTTTGGGCCTTTGAAAAACCAGGTACCTGAGCAATTGGAGGCCGGTGTGTCTGACGTGTTTCAGAAAATGTTTGGGAACTTGCTAATTGCCTCTAATGTTTGTGATTATCAGGAAATAGGGCAATTTATTGTTTTCTTTTTTTTCCTCTAGTTGTTTATAATGAAAAAATATTTACCTGGTGTTCCAAAGAGGATGTTTATGACATGTGTGTTTCTATATATATATGTATTGCTATATCAGTATGTATGTGTGTGAGAGTGTGTCACCTGCAGACACATGCACTTTGTTATTTATGTTGGTCTCTTTGTCTTTTTGGTAGCATTGCAGCTCCAGCGCATGAATTATAAGAGGCAATATAGTGGTTAGAAGCACAGGCTGTAGAGTCAGGCAGTCCTGAGTTTGAATCCTATACTGCTACCCAGTACATGTGTGATTCAGACCATCTGAACGTCTCTTTCATCATCTGTAAAATGGGGTTGTGAAATCCTAACTGAGAGGGTTATCATGAGGATTGAGTAACCTGATGTGTGAAAGTGCATATTCAATACTCCAGAAAGGTCAGTTATTATTGTTATTGATAATATACATTACTTAACTAATTGCTATTCTTTCATAGCTAATGGCCATTTGAGATGAATGTTAATGGCACAGAGGTGATATTTCACTGAAAACAGCTTAAATTATGCCAATTTAGTAATTATATCCCTTGGTTTCAAAGACAGAAAAATCACCCTCTGAGCTATTAATATTAAGGGAGAGAGTCTGTCTTGAGCATCACAGTCCTGCACTGCCCTTTGTCCTGCCCATAGAGCCTGATTTTATGTCTACGTAGGCAAGCTTCCTTATCTCACAATTAAATCAGAAGAATTTACTGGCTATTGTTTTCCTCTTCCATTACTTAGAGGAGCCACCTTGATAACCCTTCATCCTCTGTGTGCATGCATGCATGTGTGTGTGTGTGTGTGTGTGTGTGTGTGTGTGTTGTCCTAGAGCTCTAGGATTGTTATAGTTTCCTTTAATGTGGTTGGGTAACGTTCCTCCAGTAAAACAGTCAGTTGTGCACTCTTTTTTTTCCTGCCTTTACTTTTTCTTTTAATTGATTCTATCTCTAGAAGTTTAAAGGGTAACAATAAGGCAAGTCCTAGAAGGGTAAGCAGAATAAAACTTTAAAATATATTTGTTTCAATTAGAGAGAACAGCACTTACTTGAAGACTGGGGAAAAGGCTCCAGTGGAAAGCTAAAGGTTCAAAATGGTAGTAGGAAGCAGGATCATCGGGGACTAAACCTCAGTAGGAAATAGAAACGGCCAGGCTTCAGTGGACAGCTAGAGGAATTAATTGTCATTTCCGAGACTGGCAAAGAGACGCCAGGTTAGTGACCTGCTGAAAAAGAGATAATGGAGGATTTGTGGGTAAGGGCTGCAGTGGTTGGTTTCACTTCCTGAGTATGAGGCCACTAACTATATTAGCTGATCATTTGAGATTTATTTAATGGCTTCTTGTGTCTGGGTGGTGGTCACGGAGAGCCACTCTCCATGTAGTCACTGTGTTCTAGCCACACTGTCCTACAGTCAGTTCCAGAATGTGCTCAGTAACCCTGTTTACATCCTCTGTACCCCTTGTAACATCTGTATTTCTCTTGGACATTTGCAGTCACCTTTGATGGATTCTCATCCGCGCCACAGCAGGGACTTGGTGAATCTTGCTTACTACTGTGTTGCCAACAAAGTGCTTGGCAAATATATTAGATGCCCAAGAAACATCTGTCATATGCATGAATAAGTGAAATAACACATCTAGGATGTCCACTTGGAAGAGATTCCTAGGGAGTCAGGGATGGGTAGCTGTAAGTGACAAGAGAATAAATTCGGAGTGGATAAAATCTGCTGACCACATGGCTTGAAAACTCAGGAGGTAAACATAACAGAGTTCTAGAGAAGGCAATAATAGTATTATGTACACCATCAGTCCCTCCCCCCAACATAATGTAAGAGACTATTAAGTTATTTATAGCTCTTAAATGACTGAATCATGTTTTCCCAGTACCCTAAACACTCTAGGTTTTAAGTGAGTATCTATGGAAGAAAGATGAACATGCAAGTTCTCAGGGGTCATTAGTAGCTATATTGTCATTATATTTTTGACTTAATATACTGAGGAAAGTAAAGAAGTGTTTTAAATCAGGTTTTTTTTTTTTTTCCTTTTTTCATTGGTGTTTCTATGAAAGGCTTTAAATCTTCATTTGCTCAGCAAAGTTGGACCAAGGTCATCTGCTGAACCCTGGCAAAGAGAGGTGATAACTAGCCATTGTTTTCTAGGGGCTCAGAGGGCAGTGGTCGGCCTTCTGACAGTGAACACAGGAGGAGGGGGTGTGAAGGAGAGAGAGAGAGATCTCAGCTGTAGTTGTGTCCAGATGTGTTCATCTGGGGCCCCCCGTTTATATTTGTACAGTAGGACATGGAACGCATGGCGTAGCAGCACGGGGAACTTTGGAGCTGTAGATTTAGGGATCTCTGCTTTACAGTGCTTCCTCCAGTCATGGGGCTCAGTGTACTGTGAGCAGAGGAGCCACCTGAGAGGAGAAAACATTTATTTAAATGATCAGCCATTGGTGATCTTTTGGTAAAGAAATGGTATCTTAGAGGCCCCTCGACTCAATGTGACTTGGAAAGTTACTTGATTTTCATTTAGGATGTGGTTTGGGCCTTTGGAGGTGCCTCACTCATGGACAAACGACATATAAAATGATTCTCTTATAAAATTATTAATATCTTTCCTGTGACTCATGCCTGTTGTCTCTAAAGTATGATGTATTAATATTAGGTTTAACCAAAAATAAACATCATCCTGCGTAAAAACCTACCAAGTATATGTTCCTCGTGAAAATACACTTCAGCAAGAGCTGACTGAAAAGACTGAAGCCATGGGAAAACTGAATATGACTAAAATCCGCAAGTTCCTCAAGCATCTCTTATCATCTATACTATTCATTTCTAAAAACATAGGCACCATGAATTGGTAGCATGCGCCTCTAGGATTTAAGCTGATGAAAATATCTGATAAACCAAGTTAATACAAGCTCATTAACCCTTCTGGGTGTGGTTTGTACCTCTGGCTACCTTTAAGAACCATATATGAATGTTGATGATATTAATTCCTGGAGTGCAAGAGAAGTTTTTCAAAAAGTTTTTTAACCTGTTAAAACATTTTTGAAGACATTGGTAAATTTGCCAGGGTTTCGTGCATATGGCCCTCACGATATTTGATGTTAGGCATTTAATTTTTTTGATTGCTTAACAAATAACCGTAAAAGAACATTAATTGTGGCAAAAAAGAAGCAAAACAAATATTCCGTACAGCATGGTTACTGAGGAAGTAGGTGGCAGTGGCAAGCTGGCTAACTGCACATTTACTAGCAGGATGTTTTCTTTGACTGTGTTTAATCTGTTTTTTAAATTTGAACACATTTAGAAAGCAGGAGAGCCAGCTCAACTTGCCACAGGCCTTGCCGTTTCCTATTATTACACCTGGGCAGACTGACGATGCTTTGCCTGGAGAGCCTTTGTAGTCATTTGGTGTATAGCCTCTGGAATAAGGCACGTTCTGTCTCCAAGCCAGGCTGGATCTCCCTTGTGGATATTACAACACAGATTTTATAACATATGCCCCTTGTAGGTCTTACAGCATAGACCTAATCATGCTTCAAAAAATGTTTATGGTCCGCCTTTACACAATAGTAAACAATTGTAATAACGAATGCCCCCCCAAGTGCTGTGTTAATGTATAGCTACGATGGCAGTAACATGAGAAAATTCAGGCTTCATGCTAAGCTAGGTTAATGTAAGCTTTAGAAGTTTTAAAGCAACCCAGGTGTTCATAGACAAATAAATGGGCAAAAAAAATGTAGCATATACATACAGTGGAAGGTTGTTCAGCCTCGCGAGATCCTGACACGTGCTGCAGTGTGGATGAGCCTTGAGGACATTTTGCTAAGTGAAATTAGCCAGTCACAAAAAGACAAACATGTATCATTCCATTTATATGCGGTATCTAGAGTAGTCAAAGACTGGTTGTTAGGGACTGGAGGAGCGGAGAATGGGAAGTTGATATTTAATGGGTACGGAGTTTCCGTTTTCAGGATTCTGAAAAAGTTCTGGAGCTTGGTTGTACAACATTGTGAGTGTACTTGACACTGATGAACTATACACTTAAAAATGGTTGAGATTGTGAATTTTATGTTATGCATATTAAAACGTTTTGAAGTAGCTGGGATAAGATCTTATATATGTATGCACACAGAAGTTATTTCTATTATGCAGTGTATCCTTATTATTAAATTAATGATTATTTCAACCATTATTTATTGTGTTGACTCTGCACAGAGGCTGAATGACTGTGGTGGATGCCATGGTGCCCAGGGTAGACATCATGCCTGTCTTATGCAGCTCACATTGCACGCTCATATTGATAACCTGGAAGATCCCTAAAAATACAAAAAATATTCAGCAGTGAGTCACTTATCTGCTCTACACTGTAACTCAAATAAAATCTGTTTGCGTTTATAAAAATAGAGTAAACATTAAATAAAGAAATTCTTAAAAAGTTTTTGAAAAAATAATGGTAGGATTGTGAGGGTGGGACCAACCTTTTTCAAGTCCAGCACAAAGCCAGAAGCCAAGAATGACATTATTATTATCAAATTTCCATGCAGCAGAAGTAACAAAAACATGGGCAAAAGATAAATGTTAAAGGGCAAAAATATTTGCAATTTCTATGAGATTAAGAGCTAAATTCCTTCATGTAAAAACGCCTCATATAAATTAAAATGAGAAATACTAAAATCGCAACAGAAGAATCGGTAAAATTCACAGCAGAGGAAATACAGATGCTTCAATATCATAGAGAAATGCTCAGATTCATTTACAGTAAGAGCGATTCAAATTAAAACCATATATGAGGTACCCATTTTTACCTAGCATTCTGAAAGATCCAGATAGCTGATGGTTGGGAGTAGAAAAACAACCTCTATGATGCTGGTTTGTAGAAGAGGACATTGGTGAAAGCCTTTACCAAGAACAATTTAATAAAATCTTTTATTATGTAAAATGCTCACCCATTTTTGTTCCACTCCAGGGAATATATCCTACAGATGTTTAATCATATGTACGATATATATGTACAGATATAGGTAAGGCAGCATTTGAAGTAATGTCCAACTACTGGAAACCAAATGACCATTATTTAAGAGACAGGTTAAATGAATTACGATACATCCATACAGTAAAATATCATGCAGCCATTTACAAGATGGCTCTCTTTGTGTTGCTGATGAAGGCCCTCTGAAACCTATTAATAAAGAAACAAGGTATAGAACCAAGTTGGGTTTCTTAAAAAAGATGAATGCAGAGTGTGTATACTTGCATATGCATAGCTGTATCTCTTTTTTTTTTTTTGCGATACATGGGCCTCTCACTGTTGTGGCCTCTCCCGTTGTGGAGCACAGGCTCCGGACGCGCAGGCTCAGCGGCCATGGCTCACGGGCCCAGCCACTCTGCGGCATGTGGGATCTTCCCAGACTGGGGCACGAACCCGTGTCCCCTGCATCGCCAGGCGGACTCTCAACCACTGCACCACCAGGGAAGCCCGCATAGCTGTATCGCTTAACGAAGCATCAAGCTGTAAGTGGCTGCTGCAGGAGGACAGATGGGGGCTACGTGGCTGGGGAGTCTGGTGAAGGTTCTGAGGGAGACCCTGGTGTACCTTGGGAATTTTGTATCATGTACATGTACTATCTAGCCAGAAAAAAAATAATATTAAAAAATATTCAGTTTTACTCATTATGTTTGTTTATGTCCAGTGACTTTGAAATTAGGATTTAAAGAAGTTTACACATGTATATACAATAAATTAAGATAATATGAATTACATACATCTCCAGGAGTTCTTTACTCAATACCAGAACAAAGAAATCACTCCTAGTATTTACCACAGTGGAACTTTATTCTAGGTAATTGGTTATGTAGGTGCTGTGAGAGCAGAGAAGTTTCAGAGTGGACAGAGAGGCAATGCAGAACTAAACAACAGCAGGAAATTGTTGCTACCTGTGTGCTCAAGGGACAAAGTGAGGCAGTGGTATTACTGGACTTTGGGATACAGAAGTTGGGACCCTGGTGGGAATTAAAGCCAGAGGAGACAGAAAGAAAGGGGTAGAAATACCCCTCTTTTTCCTTCCTCCCACCTCCTGTCTCTCACCGCTGCTTTCCATTGGCTGAACTGAAGCCAGCTGGCCCAGGAGCCTTGGAAACACAGCCTGAAAGTGTCAGCTCCCTTGATACAGAGTAGAGATGGGGAAAAGCCAGAAACGAATCTGAGGGCAAATAATGCAGGATGGGAACAATGAACAAAAATGTAGCAATGGGAAAACCATGGCTGGGAAATAAGACGGAGCCGAGAATGAGACCGAACCCCAGCATTCAGCCTTGATTGCACATGGCACAGTCTCACTGTGCTGCATCACAGGCTGTGTTCACTGCAGGTGCGAGCTTTCCAGGGTGCTGTCACGCCTCATTTGTGATTCTTCCCCAAGCCCCGGCTCACACAATGCCAGCCTGCTGTGACATGAGCAGTTAATAAATGTTGGTTGAAAAGAATGAATGAGCGAGTGAATTTCAAGCAGAGTGAGAAAGATGAAGTCAGGGACACAACACCAGGGAAACTGTGGATATTCTTGCTCTTTGTGGTTTATGCCTTCGGAACAAACGGTTTTTAGTTTGAACTGTGCTATTTAGAAAGTTTACCATTTGGGACTTTCATCTTCCTGTTTTGCAACCATTTCCATTAGACACTCAGTAATTGTTTTTTCACAGATTATAGGTTTGGATTGATGAATATAATAACAGTTTTATTCCAGCCTAATAAGGAAAACCTTGTCAATATAAACTCTCGAAATCATGTTTACCTTTTACTTAAATGGAGCTTGTTTGTATTAATGATTGTAGCTCATATGGTGCTATAGCTCACCTAATAGGGACATGATAATTTTCAAAAAGATTAAGAACGTTTTTAGGCCGTACTGAAAATATTTTGTTTTCTTGATAATGGTATTTCCTGGTGTCTGGAGGAAAGGTGAGCGATTCCTTCTAATGAATAGCAATAGAAATTAAAATAATTATGCTTTTCTGTTTTTCCCTTCAGAAAACCTAAATGAAAATAAAGAGATAACTTGCTATTTTTAAGGTTTCATTAGTCCAGCAAAATAAGTGTGTTTTTTTTACTGCTTTCATGTAATTTCATTTCACTTGATCACATTTAGGCTGCAGATCAAATTAAGAAGCTGTATAATCTCTTCCTGAAAATCGATGCTACTCAGGTGGAAGTGAATCCCTTTGGTGAAACTCCAGAAGGACAAGGTAAAAAAAAAAAGAGAAAACAAATTAATGTAATTATTTATGCAAACTATAAATTGTACAAAAAGACTGTAGCAGCAGCCTTGCATTAACTTCCTTCAGTAATTTAATTTCTGCCATAGTTTCAAATGCTCCCATGATGCAGTTAAAGATTTCAGCCCTTGAGTTTGTTTGTAGCCAAATGCCAAGCCTCCAGGAAAGTTACTTCTTGTTTTATTTAGAAGCATCCATCCACCATCACCCCCTAGTTTTCATGCCCCTCACTGCTGCTACATGGTAGAGATTTAGGTTGGATCAGGAGCCACAGCACTTGGGTGTAATGAATGCACCTGCTTTTATGGAACTGAAACTGTTTGAAGCTTTTTAGTTTACCTAAATCTGCATGTAATTTCACCTTGTGTCTCCTGCTGAAGTTATGTCATCATGGTGAAGCCTCGAGTGCCCCATTGTCAAACTCTTTCCCGTTACTTGGTTAGCAGCTTTCCCTTCAGGTGGGAGAAGGAGACATTTTTGTGGAGAAGGTTTTTTCTTCCCATTGGGTACTTGTAGTGTATCAATAACTGTCTTATATCTCAGCATCTACCACCCTTGCACCGTGTCTTGCATACAGCAAGTATTCAGTAAGGTCTTATTAATTTGATAGCAGAAGCTTGAAAATGTGCATGTGTTTATGGTGTGGGGGGGTGGAATATCAAGGGGATAGGGTAGTGATAATGTAAATTTCATGAACCTTGTCTTTTTTAGTATCTTTCAACACCAGTGTCTTGTTTGCTGCTTAGCATGTTGTGAGAAGACGGTAAATAAGGATTTGCCATTGGACTAATAAATACCCATTATGTGCAAATACAAATAAGTTCTAGACCAGCGTGGATGGTACAGTTTTTTCTCTTTAGTATATTTCAGAGATTGTATAGTCAGACTCAGGAAATTTAAAATACCATGTCCTTGGAACCCAGAGAGGCCTGGGATTGCTGTGTTCCAGCCACATATGTGGGCTAAGCCTCAGTTGTTTTTTGTTTGTTTGTTTTTGTTCGTAAATCCAAGAGTGGGTAAAAATGATACCTGTCTTGTAGGGCAGTTGTCTAAATGAGGTGATTGGTGTAAGCATCCAGTGTTAGACACAAAATAGGCTGGCCCCTGACATTCATAAAATGTATTCTTCTCAAGGAGTATAGAAGTAGTCCAGGAAAGGTATAGATTTTATATTTTTATCTATTTTTTTGTTTCGTTTTGTTTTTGAAGATTTCAGATTAGGACAGGCAAAGAGCTCATGTTTAGGAAACCATTGAAATTAATAGGTTTCATGGTTTACACAAGTGACCACTAGATAAAATTCTGTGGTTGGTCATTTATAAGCGAACTACCTTTATGTTTAAATATTTGAAAAATTGCATTTGGCTGTAAAATAATCAGTATTTGATATAGAGAAGAGAAGAAAATTGCTTCTGGAACTCATACATCAGGCACGGTGATAAACTTTTATGTGTCTTCTTTTTTTATTGTTTATCATACCTCTGAAGAGTTAGGAGTTGTTATCTCCATTTTACAGAAGATTGAAGAATGAATTTGGCTCCCCATGGGCAGCTAGTTACTGGAGCTGGGATTCAAACCCTTGTCTTTTGGAGTCTGGTGTGCATGTTGATTCTGATATGCCAGACTAACTTATGGTGACCTGCCTTATTTTCTATTTTTTCCATCTTAAACTGTTAATTTGCTTTCATCAGAGTGATCTAGAAGTAGTCTCCAGTTTGGGAATATCAGTTAAAATTCATGCTGCATTGAGTGGCTGATAATTAAATCCAAGAGAGGAAGTTGAGTTTAAATTCTTAAAGGTCATATATTGCTTTTCAAGCTAATACGCACAAGCAACCTGGTTATTTCATATTAACAAAAAAAATTCAGCCATCAAGTGGGATAAAAATGTCATTTTCATTTAGCCCTTTGGGAAGTTGTCGGTCACAGATTGTGGTCTGGCAGCAGGGAACAGGGCTACAAGAACCTTTTCCTAGTGTTTGTAAAACCTCATAAAATCTGAAGTTTTCTTTTTAATTATTAAGAGAAAGGTAAATTATTGAGCTTTTTCAAAGGAATCATAAAATACATTCCATGTATATAGTTCATTAAAACATAAGTCGTATGTGATATTTTTAAGAGCAAAATTATCTTCAGCTATTAATTTGTTCATTGTACCATAAAAGTTCAGCTATTGAATTATAATCACAATTAAATAAGTGTGTTGGTTTATAACTCCTAATGAGCAGTAGTCAAATTAAACCCAATTAGGAAACGTTGATGAATGACCAAATGTACAAATTGATCTTCATCATTGTCACATTTCCCTAAAGCAATCCTTTATTTAGGAGCTGTAATAGTAGTCATTTCTACCTTAGCAATATTGACAATATTTATAATCAGAATACTTAATTTTTTTCTTTTAGATCAGTAATAGCAAAACATATAACCTTTCCCATTAAAACCTTGACTTAACAATTACTCTTTTAATTTAGAAGTTTAAGAAGCTTGGCATTACACCAAACTTTTTATTTTAAAAAGTTTTAAACTTATTCATTACACAATTTCTTTGTAAAAGAATTTCTTCAGTCTTCTATTGCTTGATGAGGAACATTTTTAAAAATTCCAGGTGAATGGTCATATATATGCATAATAGATGATACACGGTAGAAAGAATAGCATTGGCCTTGATAACATCTACGCTGCTAGGTCACCAGTGGGGAATTTTTGGTACACCCCAAGAACGATTTTTTCCAATGTGATTAATAGTCTGATTCAAACAATATAAGTTGGCACTACTGACTGTAATGTAGTTAGTTAGTGACTACTAGTTAGGATTATAATGGTTGTTAGTGACACAAACCTACATCAGCCTAGTTTTTGTTAAAAAGCCCCCTGGGGAGGTGGGTACTTATTTTACTTGTGTTACAGAGAAGTTTAAGGAGTAGACTGGCTTAAGGTATGAAGGTAATCGGATTCTCTGGTTGCTCAGTGCTGCTTGCCTCTAACTCAGCATCTTTGTCAGCCAGCGCCTCTGGAGCTGTCAGCCAAGATGGCTCTCAGTTTTCATCATTCTCCTCCAGCAACAGTAACAATCCTTTCAGATGATGCTGATTGGCCCTGCTTGGGTCACATGTGCACACCTAGACCATTCACTGAGCTGGAATCACATGGTGAGAAAAAGGCTGTTTCGCAAAGGAAAAAGGGACATTGAGTTAAAACATGTCTATGAGAATGACAACTTTTATTGAAATGAAAGCAAACAAATAGAAAGAAATGAACTATTTTCCTTGCTTGTCCAATTGCAGTGCCAGATTTAATTCATTAAACCTGTAGCCAAGTAAAAAGCAAGGTTTTTTTTAATTATTTACCTATCTTCATTTACTTGTTTTGTAAGCCACTGTGAGATTTTATATCTTATTTCTTTTCATCCCACTCTCAGCCAGATCTGCCTGCACACAGACTCATTTCTTTGGTATCTTTAAAACAATGTTTCTCATTGGGGAGAGTGGGCATTTCGTTCCCCAGGGGCTGTTTGGCAATGTCTCGACACATTTTTTTACTAAAATATAATTGACATTCAACATTATACTGGTTTCAAGTATACAACACAGTGATTTGATTTATATCTATGTCTATCTAGTGAAATGGTCACCACAATGAATCTAGTTAACATGCTTTTTTACTTGTCACAACTTAGGGTGCAGGATGCTACTTGCTTCTAGTGGGTAGATGCCAGAGATGCCACTAAACATTATACAATGCACAGTGCTGTCCCTCTCATAAGAAAATGATCTCACTCAATATGTCAGTAGTCCTGAGGTTAAGAATTCCTGTTCTAAGCCATCTTCATCAGTTGGAGCTGAAATCCATTCACTGAGCTAAAGGAATTAAACCCAATTTAAAACTGACTATCTGGCCAAGATTCCAAGAGAATTAAGGCTGGGTGATCCAAAGTTAAGTGGCACATCAAATTCCTTTCTTTCTTCAGATTAATTTCCCTAAATAACCACGCTGTGTTAGCAAGTGCCCATGTTGTTGGTGGGTGTTTCTCTCTTTATACACAAGACTATTTTCAAGAACATTCTCAGTTCTCTACCTTCCTCTGAAGCTCCCTCCCGCCTAGTGTCTATTTTTCTCTTTTCACAGCAACTAAAGAAAAGTTCTCAAGAGTATACAACTCTTGAAATTAACATTTAACGGAAAGTGGACTAATTTGGAAGTATCAGCGTTTTAAAGCCATCTTGGTAAAGCGCATTTCAGTAGCACGTTATGGTTATTTATCACAAATCGAATTCAGTACATTACTTGAAGACAGATGATTTTCCAAAATAATTATGACAAGTCTTATTTCCTGCTGTTTTTTTTTTTGTTTCTTTTATGTGTGAGTCTCCCCTCTGAAATGTATTTTTCTTTTGTTTAATTCTGTGGCACATTCTTCTGTTAAAACTCTAGGGTCAGAGGACGCTAACTGCCAGTCACGTTCTCAGTTCGTTATTGAGGTTGTTGAATTAGCAGCTCACAGGATCTCACACCATTAAACAAAACAACAAAAACACCCTATGAATATAAGTACTGCAGCTTTCTTTGATATTTGTTCAGAAGGAAAATTCATTTGTATAATCTATCAAGCATATAACAATATGCTTTTGATGGTGAAAATTGTTTTATAAATATTAATAGGTGTGTTTTTTTTCACCCACTTTGTACACAGAATGGCCTTTGTTCGAGTTGAATTTTCTATAGAATTGAGATTTCATTAATGTGACATTGAAAAGTTTAATATCTGAACCAAGCTCAGCACCTCCAAAAATACATTTTACCATAGTTTATTGTCTTATTAAATGAAAAAGCCAAGGTCTGAGCAAGGAAGTTTATTTTATTGCACTATTGTTGACATAGCCAATCCATTTTTTTTTTTACATCTTTATTGGAGTATAATTGCTTTACAATGTTGTGTTAGTTTCTGCTGTATAACAAAGTGAATCAGCTATATGTATACGTATATCCCCATATTCCCTCCCTCTTGCGTCTCCCTTCCACCCTCCCTATCCCACCCCTCTAGGTGGTCACAAAGCACGGAGCTGATCTCCCTGTGCCATGCAGCTGCTTCCCACTAGCCATCCATTTCACATGTGGTAGTGTATATATGTCAATGCTGCTCTGTCACTTTGTCCCAGCTTACCCTTCCCCCTTCCCGTGTCCTCAAGTCCATTCTCTATGTCTGTGTCTTTATTCCTGTCCTGCCTCTAGGGTCATCAAAATCTTTTTTTTTTTAATTCCATATATATGTGTTAGCATACAGTGTTTGTTTTTCTCTTTCTGACTGACTTCACCCTGTATGACAGACTCTAGGTCCATCCACCTCACTACAAATAACTCAATTTCGTTTCTTTTTATGGCCAAATAATATTCCATTGTATATATGTGCCACATCTTCTTTACCCATTCATCTGTTGATGGACACTTAGGTTGCTTCCATGTCCTGGCTATTGTAAATAGTGCTGCAGTGGACATTATGGTACGTGACTCCTTTAAAATTAGACGATCCATTTTTAACCCGCCAGTTCTGAAAGTGTACTTGGAGGGGTTTTGCAGGGGGAAATTAGCATATAAGAGTCAATCAGTATTCAGGGATTGATCTACTCCTTTTGTGCAGGCTGGAAGTTTTGGGTTATTTTGTTTGTCATACTTTTTTGTTTTCACACTAGTATGATGAACTTTCCTAAGTTTCTCCTTCACTCATACAAATATGATACCTGTGACTATTTTTTCAGTTGTTAAAGTAGGATACAAATGTGATGAGAACTGTGGCTTAGCTGGGATTGGCAACCCTTTTCTGTAAAGGGCCAGTTAGTAAATATTTTGGGGTTTGGGGACCATTTAGTCTCTATTGCAGCCACTCATCTCTGCTGTTGTTTTGGGACAGCAGCCATAGAGGTGTGTAAATGAATGGTTGTGACTGAATTCCAGTAAAACCGCATTTACAAAAACAGGCAGTGAGCTGGCCCAAGGGCTGTACTCTGCCACTGCCTGACTTAGAGTCTCACTTGGGGCTGTTTTAGACCATCTGTAGCCTCCCTGGCCTTATGCAACGGTGTGGTGTGATTCAAGGATCACCAGAGTCATCTCTTTCATCATCATCCTTTAGGCAAAATCTCCTTCTCTGTCAGTTCCAAAGCCTGAAATGCCAACCATTAAAATCCTTCCTGTGGGAAAATTCTGATGTATTCAGAAGATCGTGTTTTTATTGAAAACCATAGGTAACCTGTACATGTGTAAACTCCAGTAGGCATTAGTTTAAATGTACTCTAAACAGAATTCTAGGATTATAAGGGAATGGGACAAAGTACAGGTCATTTTTAGTGATAGGAAGAGAAGAGAATCCAGTAGCCTGGGCCATAAGGACCTATCGTATTTCTGAAGCCCTAAGAAAGCACTGTGCATGTAGAGGATGGCATTGGTAATAATAAAAATAACCAGTGAGTGGCAGCTGTCAGTGAGGCTCAGTGCTTTGCATGCATCCTCCCTTTCCTTCAATACAGTGCAGTAGAAAATACTCTGGTCTCCATTTGACGACAAGGCCACTGGGCTTAAGAGACACGATGGACCCCTGGTTAGGAAGTGTGAGAGTTATAATTCATGCCCAGGTGTTTTTGATGCCAGAGTCTGCGTTAAATGGTCAAGTTCAAGGGAAAACTTTCATAATATTATGAACTGAGATTGTAAGGCAGGAAAGCACTTTATATGTTTGGGACCATTTTAAAAATATTGAGCAGGTTTAACAAATATGTGTCTAACACAATCCAGGTACCTCCTTAAAATGCTTTATCCCCCCCTCTAGCGCCACCCTCCCCCCAAAAGATTTAGGCATTAATGGTGGCAATTCAGTTTTGGATATTTTTCATTACTCCTTACAGTTGCCTTACTTACTTCCTATTTATGTAGTGTTTTTAATTTCTAAAAGCACTTGGACATACATACATTGACCTAATTATGTTGTTTAATTTTCTCTACGGAGGGAGAACAGTTGGCAAGGGACCATAGTAGATACACCTTTTTTCCTACCTATAGATAACCCTGTCATCCCACAGTCACTATCTTTAGGTCCTAGGTTAACTCTAAAGTTCTCTCAAGGTGGTCCCCAAATAGTGAACTCATTTATGTACTTGGCATACATATTACAAGAAAAAAGAGTCTTTTGAAAATCTGACTTTGCAGGCATTTAGCTGGGACTGCCTTCTGCATACATATCCATTAATTACGCTCTTTCTCAAGTAGCTTGTAACTGTAGTCTTTGCAAGGGGCAAAGATCAGCCTGGACCTATCTTGATTTACTGGTTTATTAACCTTGACCAAGAATTCTTTTATTTGAAACTCTTCACTTAGGAAGTCAATTTGATAGCATTTGCCCATTCATTCTGAACATGTTGGTTTCAAGTAATCTTGCCAGTGAGTAATGGAGGAGCTAAAATTACTAATAAATTAATTAATATATATTTGTAAACCCAATGGAAAGCCAACAATGATGTTGCTTTCCTATCGATTTTTATACCAGTCATTAATTGCTGAGAAAATGCTACTGTAGCAAGCAGAAAACATTGGCCAGTTCCTTTGGTAATGTAGGATTCCATCTTTAAGATTTCAGTATTCTGGAAAGTAATTACTCATTTGCTCTGTATATTCACAATGTGTGGGTAAAGGGGTTGGACATTTTATGGCAACACAAAGGACTCAGGCAGACATTAAATTCCATTTAAGATTCTCCCTTGTCAGTCAGTGTTACTTTAAGTAATTTGTGGTTTGGACTTTTATTTATGCTGAGAATTCTTAGATGTTAATATGATAATTCTGCATAGATTTGTACCAAAGTGCTCAATTATTGTGGTAGAGAGACCCTTGGAAAAACCCTCTACCTGGGGTCTTTAACTCCAGGATGCTACAATATAACAGTATTTTCTTTTCATAGGAAGCAAGTGGGACTAACAGACCATGGTCATTACTTTAGAGTGAAATATATGAAGGTGGTTCTTTCCCTGTCAAGAGTTAGGTGCCTATCAGCAATGCTGGAGGAGGACGGGTAATACCTAAATTCATGGTCAGAGATCCCTGCCTGTCGATATACCAGGCAGGGTAAAAGAAGGTTATGATGGAACATCATTGTAGACAATTACTTTCTACTCTAAAGAATCTAATAAAAGAGATCAGATCCAAGACACCAAGCACACCACCCATCCCCACTGCAGTCGCTACCTGATTGTACATGTGGAAGATCTGTAAATCAAGGAAAACTCTGTGGTCCCTCCCTGTCGCTGAGCGGGTTTCACTGTGTCCAGGGCTCCTAGCCAGTAAAAAGAGTTAGAGATTTCTGCCAGCACCAGAGGGTGGAGACAGTGGTGCTAATAATGCCTGGCAGCATTCCATTGTAACTGACTAGTCTTGGTCTCTTAATGTTTTGTATCTTGAATCACAAGAGTCATAAGATGGTTCTGCTCACATCAAGATGATGGTCTAGTTTTAGCAGACCCCAGAGTAAGTGTATCAGCAGTCTAGGGATTGTTGTTTCCATTTTTCAAATAAGAAAACTGAGGTCCAGAAAGAAAGTAGGTTATTTTTATCAAAATTACAGATTTAGTTAAGGATCAAATAATTTAAAAAATCTATTCATTCTGGCCTGGTGTTCTTTCCACTATATCTTCTAGACATATTAGTGAGGATACTGATTAAATAAAAACTTCACTTTGCAACATCAAAAGAAGGACATAGGGGGACAGCATTAAGCGTTATTGTCTAGTCTCTCCTTGCATTGAAGTGAAAGGTTAAATACTAAAAATAAGAACTGTAATAAAAATTGCAAATCAAATCTGTATGTAGCTATGCCAGTCTGTAGCTTTTAATGAGTAATGGCAACTTACATTGTTATTTTATAGAAACCAACAGATATAAATTATTTTGCTTTTTATTAGGATGTAAATCCCTTGAAAACAGGGACCATGTCATATTTGTCTTAGTAGCCTTAAAGTTTAAAGGTCAAGAAAGCCATAACAGCTTCTCCTGCCTGAAGCATGAGAAAAAATAACAATATTTGACTTTCTTTCTCCTGCACTTGTCAGCCTGAAGAACTTAATTTATAGATCCTTAGGAGATATTTAGGTATGTTTCTTTTTTCTTTATTAGTTGTCTGTTTTGATGCCAAGATAAACTTTGATGACAATGCAGAATTCCGACAAAAGGACATATTTGCTATGGACGACAAATCAGAGAATGAACCCATTGAAAATGAAGCTGCCAAATACGACCTAAAATACATAGGACTGGACGGGAACATTGCCTGCTTTGGTAAGAAAGCAGTTATATCAAAAGAATGATTTGTGGATTTTTGCAGAATTTAGGGCCCCTTGGTTTCTGAAATGTTATTTCCCAATAGCAAGTAAACATATGAGATTTTTGTAGCCAAACACTCTTAAGAAACAACCCAAAATTTCTTCCAAAGTTCATTTTGGCTGGTGGTCACCAGTTTAAAGCAGGGTTTCTCACTTCTGGCACTATGAACATGTTGGGTTGGATAATTCTTGACTGTGGGGCGCTTTCCTGTGCTGCATTGTCACCAGTTGTGACAACCAGAAATGTCTCCAGACATTACCTTTTGGTAAGCACAGTCACCCCAGTTGAGGACCACAACATTAAAGTATTTCAGTTAAACTTTGATTAGTAAAGGTCAGAACTTCTGCTACTCTAGTCAATGTTAATATGCTAGGAATTATTCTGAAATCTTGGTTTAAGGTAAATTGCTTTCTTAGAGGAAGTAGAAGAGAATGAATACTTTAATCATTATACTAAAGTTTCAGGTGCTGTGAAAACCAAATGATAAAATGTTTACTCCATTATGTCAGTTTATTAATAAGACAGTTGATTTTATCATAGTCATCTAAATTTGTAAAATTGGCTTATTAGCAGAGATAAGAATGGGTCTAGAGAGGCAGTACAATTTCTGCATTGTCCATAGCGTGTGGTACTGAGATTTATATACTTCTCTGTTTCTGGTGGAAGCAATTCACTGCACTTGAAACCGAGGTCTTAATCTCAATGGAATTAAAATAAAAAAGATTTGTAGCTCATTAAACCAGCAGTATCATTATATTCAGAACTGAACAGACCTCATCCAGTAGTTTGCTGTTCAATACAATAGAAAATGACACCCAATTACAAGTGATACCAAAGGCTCTTGCTTTGTTTTGGAGCAAAAACTCTAATGTACCAGGTCGCTCACATCATTCTGATCTTGATAAGTTAATATGCTCTCAATATTTGTAGGCGTTTAGAAAGGGGAAACATAGAATGGTGTGTTTAGAGCAAATTAAATACATATTCTTTGTAGCCTCTATAGGAGTGTGCATGATTTGGCCAAGGTAGCAGTCTCAAAAGCTACAATGAACACATTTCACATGGTTTTAAGATCATATATAAATGACTTTTATTTTAGTTGTCCCAGACTTAATTAAATTAGTCACAGTTCATAGGCTTACCTGAGGAATTCAGGGGTCAGAAAAAGTGAAAGCTACTTTACCTGGAGAGTTTCTGCTGTGTTCAGCACTTTTTTGGCACTTTCTAACCTAAGGAAAGCAATTTCCTATAATTAAGCTTAAGAAGCAAAGGAAGTGCAGTTGATCAATAAAACTTCGCTCTGGAAAATAAAAATTTTTATGTTAAAACTCTTTCCTTGGTTTCTTAAGAAAAGCTACTGGGATGTTGGCAACATTTTGGTTCTAGTTTTAATGATCAGGTTGCTAGTGAGCATTTCTTATATTAATTTGAAACAGGAATGGGGGTTAGGAATGTTGTTTTAATGCTGTAATTTGTTCATTTGCTTTCTAAGTTTCTCAGAGAACGCATAAACTTGCATGGTTGCGCTAAGTGTAAAATAGTGTGGAGTCCTATTGAAGTTGGGATCCCTGTGGTTCAACCCCAGAGGGATGCCACATTCAAAGGAGCATATTCTCAGCAAGCAAAAAATTGAAAGAATCACATTCTTTACTCAAATCTCTTAAAGAATATTAAAAAGAATGTAATTCATAAGCTCTAGCAACTTTTCATATCCTTTTTCCTCTCTTTTGCAGTTCTCTTAAACTCCGTACTTTCCAGAACCTAAAACTCCTTCCTCTACTAATAGTCCAAATTTATTACTTACTTAAGCTCTTCCCTTCTTTGTGTTTCCCAGATTGATTTAACTTCTCAATAAATTCTTCTTCCCATTCCCAGGTCTTTTTTGTTTATTCTTTGTATGCACATTTCCTGATTATTCTTTTTTTTTTGGGGGGGGTGGGTACGTGAGCCTCATACTGTCGTGGCCTCTCCCATTGCAGAGCACAGGCTCCGGACGCGCAGGCTCAGCGGCCGTGGCTCACGGGCCCAGGCGCTCCGTGGCATGTGGGATCTTCCCGGACTGGGGCACAAACCCATGTCCCCTGCATCGGCAGGCGGACTCTCAACCACTGTGCCACCAGGGAAGCCCAACAGTCCTGATTATTCTTAAAGTCTATGAATTTATCTGGCTGAATAGAATTCCAAGCAGGGTGGAAATTGGCCTAGTAAAGTCAGGGCTCTCTTTTAGCAATATGGGGGAGGGACAAAATTTATGCACCCTTTCATGTTGTTAAATTTATCCTGTCTTGTGTGCCATTTGCATTTCACAGTGAATGGTGCTGGACTCGCCATGGCTACCTGTGACATCATTTTCCTGAATGGTGGGAAGCCAGCCAACTTCTTGGATCTTGGTGGTGGTGTAAAGGAATCTCAAGTGTATCAAGCGTTCAAATTACTCACAGCTGATCCTAAGGTAACCTCTCTCTTTGTAGGGGAGATTGCATGGTGTAATGATTTCTCATCATCAACATCTACCTTGTTCCTGCTGCTAAGGGTTAATAAGCCAACCCATGTACTTTGCAGCCCCAGGTGCAAATCCTGCCTTACATCTCATTGGAATGCATGATGGTTTAAATCATCTGGGTGAAAGGTTTATAAGTGCCCCTAGGATTTTATTTCAGGGTATGTGCTTACAAAGTTCTGGGAGGTAGAAGGAAATTTTTTTAAAAAGTGTAGTGCAAATAATGAAACATTGGTTGGCATGAAATATTTTTTGGGTCCTTCACAGTGAAGCGATTAGTTCTACGCTTATGTGACTTAGAGAGGACTGAGTCTCAGATTCCTTTCATAAAGATGCTGAAGATATTATAAGATTAAGACAGAAGAAAGTTACAGGCTTATAATATTATATATTACTGGAAAATAATGACCCCACCTCCTTCTATATACTTTTCAATTTTCATCTCTGACAATTACAGACGTTACAGTTCGTAACATATGCTCTAAGTAGCATATAATGTTGTTTCATGGGCATCTTCTTAACTAGAATGTAGCTATCATACTCATGCTAGGTGCATAGAAGGTATTCAGTAAATATTTAATCAATTTAAATACCAGTATGGTTTGTTTCCATTGTAGGTATTCAGTTGTCTATGATAACACGATTTAGGTGGATATTATTATATTGAAAAGACTAATATTTTTTGAATTTCTGATATATGACATTTAATTCTCTTCACAATTCTTTGGGGTAGTGTATATAGCACAACCATATGATTGTAAATTTTATTTGAGAATCATTATCTTAATATTGTTAATATGTGACACATTCTCTTGGTTCCTGACATATCTGAAGACATGGGAAATCTGAACCATCACTAAGAAAATCATGAATGAAAACAATATCAGATTCTTTTTAAAGAAATGTTGTCTGAACTTAATATGGAAGCTTCCCACTCATAAATAGACTGGCATTTTGGGTCTCATGTGCATGCAGTTTTTTTGTCTTAGGTTAGTGGTGTGCTTGTCTGTTTTCATTATGACTTAGTTGGTAACCTTACGTTTTTGCTGTCTTTTCCTTCTGATTCACATACACACACGTAAAATTGTTAAACAATATTAGCAACTTATCTTCATTGCTCTAGGGTTGTTCAGGAATAGCAAAGTCACTGAAGTCCAAAGTCACCCAGCCGTGAAGTGTCTGCAGTTGATTTTTCTGTTTACAGAAGCACCTCGTTTTCATTGGTTAAGTAGGAATATTATCAGAGGCTCTGTAATCATTTATTAATTCATTTATCCCTCCTTCCTACTCCCTTCTAAGGGAAGAATAATTTTTATCCCAGGGATTTTCAAACCATTTGAAATCTGTAAATACCATGGACGTAATACACAGCTCTTTAAACTGCTTGAACTACAAAGTACCCAGAGGACAGGCAACTGTAATGAAATACTGTACATTTAGTGAAACTCAGTGCTGAGAATTAAAGAGAACCAACAAAGGATTAAATCTAACAGGACAATCATTGCGTTTTCTTTGGAATATCTTTTCTTAGGGGCTGATCCTGAATTTTAATTTCATAAAAGTACAGGAAGGGAATGAAAAATCGCTTGGAGAGCTTTTTTTATTTTTGTTTTTGAAAAAAAACAATCTCTTCAAAAACGTTGACTTTACCCTATAGAATATTTTCAAATGCTTGGAGTATTTAAACTTTTTTGAGATTTGACGGTCATCTTGTATAGATAAAAGTATGTGGGAGTTATTTTATTTTTCTCGTGCTTTATCAGGAAAATGCATGCTTGGCTCGTCTCACAGTACATTTTCCAAATCTTGAAATTTCAAAGCCCGTTAAAAAGCATAGAAATGTAATGGGTATTTTCAATCCTGGCACTGTGTCACAGATTTCACAGAACAGAGGCTAAAAAATAGTATAGATGAATTGATTTCATCTTGCAAGGAAACTGGTTATAGTTCTGGCAGTAATTATTTCAAGTAGAACCCCATCCATTTGCCCAGAAGCAGAGATTCCCGAGAGCCCAAAGCTAATTATTTCAAAGGTATTGATTTTCTTGTTAGATATAAGGATTAGTCAGTTGAATACACTGAAACTCAAAATTACAAAAGGCCTGTTGTTGTTAAACTTAAATCAACTGATACTAACAACTTCTTGTTTGTTATATGTACAAGCTAATTCTACTGATCAAGTAATAGGCATCAACATTCAAGAAAAATATTATGGATTGGCATATGTTTCCACTCCTAATGTCAGCCATGGAGCTGAGACTTGTGTTTCTTTCACTTGACCATTAGCCCAAATGCTGACTTTCATTGGGACCTAACACACGTACCTTTATAACTGATCTGTTCCTTATTTGTAATATATGTGAAGTGAAGTTCCTCTGCCAAACTGTCTAAAACAAGAGTGTTTACTAGATAGCTTTCTAAATTGGATTCCCATGAAGTGTATCATTAAATATTTTATACTTCTCTTCTTTGCCACCTGGGCTTGAGATGAGAGAAAGGTAATAGAGTTTGTTCTGCTGGTGGTAGAGTAGATATGATCTCACCCTCATCATTTTAACTTCCAGGATTCTAAACATTAGTGTTTCTAAAATCACAGGGAGTAAAATTGATATAACATAAAAAATAGAAGTAGGATTTTGTGGTAATCTATAAAGAATTTGAACACATTTAAAGGAGGAACACTATCAAGAATGTTAGCCTTATGTTTTTGTTTTCCTGATGGGTGCTTTGGCTTTTGTTTCTAATTTTAAATTTAGAATTCCAAAGGTGTAGAAAATGAGTGCAACAACATCTGGAGTATGTAAAACGTCTTGCATAAATGAATTAAAGAAAAAGATGGTTGATATGAATCTCAACAGTAACCTCGACTGTATTGTCTGAAGTTAAGCAAATTTGTTGCCCTCGGGAGGCCTGATTTTGAAAAGCAGTAGCATATGATTGGCATTAGTGAAGTCACTTCGCTTGATTTGACTGTGCTTCCTGGTTTAGATCCAACTTAGAGTCAAATTTTCAAAGCCCTTTAAATGTCTAGCAAGAAATGTGCTCTATAAGCACCAAATACTCGTTTAAGAAGGAAGGGATTCTTGGGGGGCTCTGGTGCCACGCAGCCTGTGTTGCAGTCCTGTCTTTAACACGTATTGGCTGTGGGACCTTGGGCATGTCACTTAACTTTTTTGTGTCTTGGTTTCCTCTTTTATAAAATGGAGATAGTAACAGTACTTATTACCTCAGAGGGTTACTTTATTGCATGAAATGAGATACACATATTTCCAATTTAAAGGGGCAATAATTTCACATGACAGTACAATCTAAAAATTTAATAAACTTTTATTAAAAGTATAACTTACATAGAGGACACTATACAAATCTTAAGTATATAGTTCGATGAATTATGACAAAATGAATATACCTGTGGAACCTCTGACCACATCAAGAAATAGGACCTGGCCAGCGTCATGGCCTGAATGTGTGTGTTTTCTCATAATTTATATGTTGAAATCCTGCCCCACAATGTGATGGTATGAGGAGGTAAGGTCTTGGCAAAGGAGGGAATTAGATCATGAGGGTAGAGCCCTCATGAAGGGGATTAGTGCCCTTATAAAAGAGACCCCAGAGGGCTCTCCCACCTCTTCCACAGTGTGAGTACATAGCTGGAAGTTGGCTACCTGTATACCAGTAAGTGGCCACTGAATCTGCTGGTGCCTTGATCTTGGACTTGCCAGCCTCCAGAATTGTGAGAAATAACTGTTTGTTGTTTAAACCACACAGTCTATGGTAGTTTGTGATAGCAGCCTGAATGGACTAAGACAGTCACCATCCCAATAGCCCCTTATGCCTCCCCACTATCCTCCCCCTACCCTGCTTTCTTCTCAAAGGCAACACTCTCCTAACTTCTAATATCAAAGATTTGTTTTGCCTGGTTTTGAGCGTAATACAAATGGAATCATACATTGTATACACTTTTGTATTTGCCATTCTTCACTTGACTTTTATTTCTCAGATTCACTCATTTTATGTAGCAGTGGTCCACTTATTATTGCTGTATAGTATTCTATGGTATGACTCTGCAATAACTTTTCTGTCATTCTTCTATTGATAGACATTTGTGTGCTTCTTATGTTTGACTATTATGAATAATGTTGCTGTGAACATTCTCATACATGTCGTTTGGAGGATATTTTTGATACTTGGAACTAGAATTTCTGGGTAGTAGGGTATGCATATACTCAGCTTAAATCGATACTGCCAAACAGTTCTCTAGATGTGGCAATTTACATTCTCATAGGCGTGTGTGGGAAGTCCAATTTCTCCACACCCTCATCAGCATTTTAGTCATTCTGGTAGGTGTGAGGTAATATCTTATTGTGGTTTAATGCCTTTCCCTCATGTGTTTATTAGCTACTTGAATATACTCTTTCAACTTCTGTCACCTCATGTATAAAGTAGACCTGAAAATAATACCCCAAAGCATTGTTTTATTATCATCTAAGATATATGTGGAAGTACTTGGCAAACCTTTCTAAAGCATGATGAAAATTTTAGTTTGTGTTGGTTTTTTTTTTTTTTGAGTGTTCATTTTGATTATCATTTTAAAGGCTTAGATTTAGAATTACTGAAACAGTTGGGGAATAAATGGTCGTCTACAGAAATGGGAGCTGTCTGAAACAGTTCATTGTCACCAGTGTTACTGCCTGGGTTGTTTTGAAATTGATGAAATGTGTAAGCAATTCAGTAGCTTGCAGTGATTCTCCCTTCAGACAACCAAGAAAACACAGTTTAATAAAGGGAGGATTAGATTCATGTTTGGGAGAACCACAAAATATAATTTGGTATAACTTTGAGGAGAGGCCAGCTGTTTTAGCTCTGTGGTAAGTGCTTGAAAAGTCTTTAGAGTTTGAGGCCAGGGACATAAAACTGCACGCTGTATTTTTGATAAAGGGTTTATGCAAAGGCCTTAAGTTGCAATAAATGTGTTTTAGAATTAATACATACTAAATGCCTCATGTATTGTTGATTATCATATATTGAAAAACAAAACAGTATCCTCTTTTTCTCTTATATACATGCTTATATCAGAGGCATGAAGAAAAACTTGTTTTATTATATGCCACATGTATTTGCTGAAATGCCTTATCTGCAAGGGAATATTTATTTTGGGGGTTAATAGAACTCTTTAGGGATTCATTTTCAAATATAATGTCCAATATATTTTAAATATGAGCGATATTTTTGAAATGATTACCCTGCATCTCCATTCTTACAGGCCAGTTTGAAAACAAATTTTACTTTCATATGGAGTCGAAAAGCAGCCATTCTTTATGGTGATCATCTCCCTGATAGCCTAGTCTGAAAAGAATAAAAATGTTTTTGTGCTTCTTGATTTGCAACCTGTCATTTGGTTTCCCCTTCCCCTTAGGATAGCCTCTCATTTAGGGTAACCACTGTGTATACACTGGAGAGTGGAAAACCATCCTCCCTGGGCTCATTTCTTTTCGCAGTGGTTTTCCTACTGTCATGAATTCATAAATGATGATTTTGCATTTCTTTTCCTGATGTCCATTCATCCCAAATTTCCAAGACTGTCAGGCTCTCTATGCCCAACTTACTTGCCAATACTGTAAGAGCCAGGCCCTGGCTCTTACAGTATTGGCTCTTTCCGTATCTCACACGTGATCAGTGTGTCTGATAGCTACCGCATTTTCAGAGCACCTCTAATGGGACACTCTAAATCTCTTTTCATGCTCCTTGCTGACATAGTCTCAGAAAGAAATAAAAAATAATATTTGTACGCTTTGCTCTGCTTCTCAAAATTCAGATTTTAATATGCCTTACTTTGTTTTGTGGTAAGTGATTTAAAGAATTTAACAAACTTTGGGATATTATAGCAAATTTTATGATTAGTCCCAGCATGCTTAGTAATTCTTTATGAATCCTGTATGGAGAGGTCTTTGTAGATTGTTAAAGAGAAATGGACCACTAATCAAATTATAATATCATATAGGTTGGAAATAATATATACTTATTACGAGAGTTTGGATTCTTTTTTTCGTCTTAATGTTATTGCATTGAGAAAACAAGTAGTTGAACTCAGCAATTAGAAAATAGTGTATTTTCTAACAAGTTGATCAAATAATGACCAGGATTAATGTCAAGCATCTCTGAATCTTAAGAATCATCTTAAGAGTGATCAAGGCAGTTTTACTATTATTATTTTTGAGGTATTGTTTTAGAATCCAAATTGGCTGGTAGAGGAATCACTGGATGTGGAGAGTGAACTTAGTAAAATTATTCTGGAGAACAAGGTTAAAAACCTTTGAACTGTGAAGACCTCTGATTCTTCTGCTCTGCAGAGGTGAACTGTAGTCTGGTGGGATGAGCCCCAGTGGATTCAGGAGATTGAAGACACTGAATCCTCTTTCTTCTTCCCTCCATGCTGCCCCCACCCACTGTCAGAGAATTAGGAGTGACTGTCTCATTCCTAAATGAGCAACATGTCCATATGGGCTTGCTGAAGAAATTGGCTTGACTCACAGTGGCTTTCTACATAGTGTTCTGTCTTTGTTTTAGGGTATTTTATTAAGCAGCATCCCTTTTCCCCTAATTATTAGATTAGGGAAACAGAAAACAGAAAAGTACAAAAATACATTAAATTACATGTACGTAGACTTTTTAATGAATAATATAGTATAGCATTTTTGACAAAACTAGTATCAATATAACTGACACTATTATATAGTCTGCTTTTTTCACTTTGTATGTAGTACTGTCTGTCTTTTTGTAGTACTCTACAGCATCCTCAGTGGCTAAATAGAATTCACTTTTATAGATATATGTTTACTTAACCAGTCCTCTGTTATTTGGTATTTGGTGTTTCCGACTAAAAATAATGCTCCTGTGGACCTCCTTGTTTTCATAACTTTACAAACAGGTCAGATTATTTACATAGATGACGTTGAGAAGCATGAGGGTAAAAATGTATGCAGAGGTTAAGTTTTTTACACTTACTGCCAAATTATTTCAATACTAGTTGAAGGAACATAGAGGGTTTTCATCAAATAAGTTTTCCTACATCCTGACCATCATTACTCTGACTCTTTACTATCATGAGAGGTAACATCTTATTTTTCTTTTATTAAGCATTTTTGATTACTTCTGTTATGACCTGCCTATTAATATCTTTTGACCAATTTTCCATTTTTATGTCACTCTTTTTCACAGAGATTTAAAATACAGGTGTGTGTGTGTGTGTGTGTGTGTGTGTGTGTGTGTGTGTGTGTGTGTGTGTGTGTTTTGGAAATCAAGGGAATGGGCTCTTTTATATATGTTGTCACTCTTTTTTTTCCATCCTGTCTCTTGTCTTTGAATTGGTCAATATAAAATTTTATTATGCCATTATATCTATGTCCACCTGAAATATTGTTAGGTAAAGTGAGACCACTTAATGCATGTTTCTATTTTTTGCTATTATTTACTTAGTTTCTCATAAAACTTTTAGTAAGACTTTTAAACTTTGTTGCTTCATGAATCACCATTTAAGGGCCAGTTTCAAGTGGAAACATTGTATTCCCCACCCCTCCAAATGTGACTTAAAGCAAGATGGATGTTGTGATTAAAATGGCATGGTTCTTTAGTTATTGATAAGATTCTTAGTTATTTGCAAGGTATTGAAGGAATTTTTTTCAAAGTATTGAAGGAATTTCATTGTAACCTAATATGCATTTTTTCAACCAGGCTTCTTAGTACAGTTGATTCCCACTATTTGCAAGTTCGATATTTACAAATTTGCCTATGCTCTAAAATTTATTTGTGACCCCAAAATCAATACTTACAGTGCTTTCACGGTCATTTGCAAAAGTACACACAGTGTTGAAAAGTTTTACTTATCCGACATGCTGTTCTCAGTGAATGTCAATCAAAGCAAGATTCTCCTTTCATGTTTCAGCTCTCTTACAGTAAACAAGTTTCATTTTCATGATCTATTCAGTGCCCCATTTTTCATGTTTTTGTCCTTTTTGGTGTGTTATTTTGCTGTTTAAAATGGACCCACATGTAGTGCTAAAGTACTGTCTAGTGTGAAGTGCCTCACAGAGAAAATACATGTTAGATAAGCTTTCTTGAGGCATGATTTACAATGCTATTGGTCACAATTTCAGTGTTAATGAATCCACAGTGTATATTAAATAAGATACACTGAAACAGAAACAAACACACAGAAAACAAGATTATGTACTGATAGGTTGACAAAAATGTGACCAAGGGCTCTCAGGAACCTAACCCTGTATTTCCCTTAGGGGCGATGGATCAGTATTCACTAATTCAATGTTCATTGCAACTTTATAGACCATAACTGCTCTGAATAATGAGAATTGCCTTTATAAAGTTTTGGATAATTATGGACAGCTCTTCAGAATCATATGCTAGAGACTCCATTTTATCTTTTTTAAGAAAGGACATTCCGGAACCCCTAATGTAAAGTAAAAAAAAAAAAACAAAAAAACTTTTCTTCTCATAATTTGCATTTATATGTTTCCTAAAGGGAAGTCTTTTGATTATGAGAACCTTTGAAATGGGTCACTAATGGCTTTTGAGACATAGTAGCTTTATACCTATGGATTAAGTGAATAAACCTTGAGAACATTTTAATTTAGTTTTCACTTTTCAGTTAAGAATGATTTCCTTACCTAGTTAGGTCCCTTTGCTTTATGCAAATGAAGTTTTCTTTACATTTAAAAAATTGATCATTTTTCACTTTTATAAATTTACCTTTCCTACTTAAAAGTATAAGATTAAAAATATTACCCCTAACTTTATTCCCATCACACAACTGCTGTTACAGTTTGTTAAATTTCCTTCCAGCATTATCTATGCGTATCTTCTTTATAAGGTTATAATTAGGATGTCCTTCCTTTTGATGGCCTTCTTTTATTAGTCCAATATTACACGATAATCATCTTCTCATGTTGTTAGCTGGTCTCCCTGACTGTGAATTTTACTAGCAATATTAGTAATTGGCAGTGTTTTAAAGGCTTCTTGTTATTTAGAAGATAATTTAAAGAAGCCTAGTATTTAAAATCTTTTTCAAGATGTATGTGAACTTTGTAAATCAGGTTTGCTAAAACAGGGTTCAATATAGTTAACAAATGGAATAGTAACAATCTTGAAAAGCTTTGTGGTACAAAACAGACTGTTATACAACAAAAACAGAAAATCAATGTAATCCAACATCTATATCCGTTGGAGCTGCCCTCCTTTCCGTTGTCCTTTACTCACTACTGCTTTGCCAACGTGGTCTAAGCAATGTTGCTTGCTTTACTATGGACCTAAAAAAAGGTTTTTTTCATTTGAATAGTTTACGCTGCAACTTTAATAATTTGGGTGGCAACTCTCTTGCAATTGGAGATCCTTTGTGAACATGGATAGATATTTTATCTACATATCCAGGACCCTCTCCTGGGATGCTCTTTTACCACCTTTGAGGTCTTATGAAACAGAGCATTTCGAACACACATGTTAGTTAGCATTCCCAATGGGCAACTGGCACAAATCCTAGTTAATTATTTTTCTTCTAGCTTATCTGTGAGTTCTTTCATTAGCCGTTATCTGTAAACATTCTGGACACATCCCTTTTTCTCAATTAGAACTCCACTAAAATATTTTTTTTTTTTTTTTTTTTTTTGTGGTACGCGGGCCTCTCACAGCTGTGGCCTCTCCTTTGCGGAGCACAGGCTCCGGACGCGCAGGCTCAGCGGCCATGGCTCACGGGTCCAGCCGCTCCGCGGCATGTGGGATCTTCCCGGACGGGGGCACGAGCCCGTGTCCCCTGCATCGGCAGGCGGACTCTCAACCACTGCGCCACCAGGGAAGCCCCACTACTAAAATATTTTTGAGCAGACATTTAGGTGTCTGCTCAGAGGCCTTAGGATCGTAAACAGTGAACAGAAAATCCATTTGGAGCTTTAACCCATGACCTTCTAGATTTTACTTGTTCTTTAATCCCAAGCAGTACATTTCTCTGAGAAGGAGACATAAGCGACTTAGAATCTTCACTGTGTCAATATGATCCAAGAATATTGGCATTTGGCCAGCAGGCGGGCAGGGAAATGTCCAATTCATACTGTATTTAGATGACTTCTGATATTTTTCTGTGTTTTATAATCTGTGATTGGTCATTGTACTTTATAAATGGAGCTTCTTCATGAAGCTGAACTTCCAAATAGCTAATCCAAATGCAGACAGTGTTAAGCAAATTCCAAAGAAGAGGTGTTTGATATTCAAATGAGAAGAGTGAAAGAAGCAAAAGTAAAAAATACAAAAGCTAAGAAACCTGAAAAGATGTGTTACTGAAAGAATAAATTCTATCATTCCATCTTTATCTCCAAGTACAACCTTAAAACACTGCCTGTTGAAAGGTGCATCAGTTTATCAAACAATGCAAGATATCTTAGGTAAGATAAGAGGACAGAAATTAGAGCCCCCACCATCACCCTAGCTTCCTCTTCCTAGTGGACACAGCTTGGTATTCCCCATCCAGTGAGGAGTCAACAGATACTTCTTGATGACCTACTGTGTGTCAGGTTCAGGGCTGACTGAGAGAATGGGAATCCATCCAGTATTTGATGTCATTGGTTCCAGTGAGGCTGTTCTTATCAGTTCCTTCTGATTGTAATCATCTCTGTAAAGCAGAGGAAGACATGTGCCTGACTGACAGATGTAGTCTTTTCTAAGGTCAATAAAGACCCAGTATAAAGCACCTAGTATACTTGAGGTCACATCTCAGTCTCCGAGTTCACAGAGAAGAGTCTGTGGACCCTCACTACTCAAAATGTGGACCATGGACAGTCAATGTTGACATCAACGTGAAGGCTGTTAGAAATGCAGAATCTCAGCCTTACCACATACCCATCAAGTCAGAATTTGTGTTTTCACAACAGATGGTTCCTATGTACATTAGACTTTGAGGAACACTGGTCAAGAGCAGGGACAGGCAAACTGTAATTCATGGCCAAATCCTGCTCCACACCTGTTTTCGTAAATAAAGTTTTACTGAAACAGAACTTTGCTCATTCATTTGCTTATTAACAAGTAATTGTGACAGAGAACTCCTGGCCCACCGAAGTCTAGAGTAGTGCTGCTCAAAGTGTGGCACTGGACCAGTGCCAGTTTGTGCAGAAGTGCCAATCTCTGAGCTGTTTGTTTTAGGTTTGTGGTAAGTACAAAAACAGAATAGGCATTGAGAAACTTTGCTTGCAAATTGCCATTGCCATGACACGCAAGTGGAAGATCAGTTTGCTACCAATTCATAATATTTGTTTTACAAAAATATCAGTCCGTGACTGTCAGGGAATTAAAAAAACCTAATCCTTCACCATGGATTATGCGAGAAGCACTACTCTGTGAGTAAAGATAGATAACATGTGCATAAAAGCAGTATCTTAAGTGAATTTGATCGTACCTGGTACATCTTGATGCCAAAGTGAACTTTACTGTAGGCTGTTAGAACCATATTGTCGTATTATTCTTTGCTCATCATGTTTTCTCGTGATTCTTTCTCTTGTTTAAGGATTCTTCTCCCGTTCCCTGTGATCCTGGTAATGCCATCAAATTCAGTGCCTCCTCCAAGGCTCTGTGTCCCTGCTTGGATCCTCTCTTCTTCCCTCCTGCCCATGGGGTATCCTTATACTCCAGGTAGGCCAGTTGCTTTACTGCCTCCCTGAAAGCAGGCTGCTTTTAGGAGTGATCTCCTAGCACAGGCCCCTCAGTCCAATCAGCTTTCCTCCTGAAGCTCATGGAAAAGGCCACCTGTCTCTGGTATCATGAATTAAAACAATGTGGCCCAGGAGGCTCTATTCCTTCCCACCTGGTGAAAGCCTGAGTAAGATGCAGGAGCGAACCTGCATGGTGGAGACTCTCTCAGTCATAGTGCTTCATTCCTATATAGCCAGTTGTCTGTAACTCAGTGGTTCTTAAAGTGGTTGACCCAGCAGGAGTGGTGTTACCTAGAACCTTTTTAGAAATGCATATTCTTGGCCCCCTTCAAAGCTATTGTATCAAAAACTCTGAGGTGGGGCCCAGCTCTGTGTTTTAACAAGTCTTTCTGGTGATTCTCATGTTTGCCTAAACTTGAGGATGACTATTGTGGATCTGCAGCTTCTCTTTACTTCTGTGAGCTGCTCCACATCTTTTCCAGCTATGAGCCAAACCATTCTTTCTTTTTCCCCTTTGAATTAGATTTCATTGTCTGTCGCTGACTACCCAGCAAGTCTGCTTAATATACCATACCTTTAAAATTCTCACCAACCTGAGAGTTCGCCCCAGCATTCTCTTGTGCTGTGCAGTGGCCCTTGGGCCCCCCTCTGTTAACAATTCTTTTCAGTTCTTTCCCCATACACTCTATACCCCCATGTATTTTAAGATTTTTTTATTCCCTTATTTTTATGTCAAAATCTTTCCGTGAAACTCAGAGGGACCTTAACTGTCCTAAAGTGACTTTTCTATCCAAATGAGAATTAAAGATAGTCTCCTAGTTAATAGGTAAAGTTCATCAACTGGGATCGTAAATGCATTTCTTTGAAGATCAGCACCCTCGCAGAGATCTTTTATTTCTCTTCTCTCTAAAAGTAGAATACAGCAACAAGTTGTGTAAATTTTCAAGTGACTTTCTATAAACTTGAGGAAATTACCTCATCTTGAGCTCAGTCATTGAAGTAAATCTAGTTCATTTTTGTCCCGATTAAGTTACCATCAGCTGCTTCTTTTCACAGGAGATTTCCTTCCTATTATTGTTCTCTGTGCATTTAATCTCTCTTGATACTTTTCTTCTCCTCTCTTGATTTGTAAGTGTTTTGCTGTGATTCAGTCTCCTGTCTATTCTTGTTACAAAATACAACCTTCATTTTTTATCTGGGTTCCTAGTGCTATCTGGGGAAAAGGGAAGTGGTCAGATCTTTCAGTATTTGACAAAAGCTGTGATAATAGAATGTTTCAAGGTGGAGATGTTGAATCAAGTTTTATGTTTGGTCAAGAAAATTGATTCATGATGATATGTGACACAAGGAAGGTCTTTACTGCATTTTCTTTTGGTATACATGGGGAATGAAAAAATCACTTTTTAAAAAAATACAATTTAATGTTTCTTTATCTTGATGGCTCTTTGTGCAGATTCCTTTTACAGAAACTCTTTGGTCAGAGAATCAGCATATAACTTTCCCTCACCATTAGACAAATCATCTTTATGTCAACCACCATTGGGGAATTGAGATTTGCCTGCTTTTCTTTTAATTCATATGTTCAATATCAAGGTGAGACCTTGTTGCTATCTCTTCCACCTCTGAGGTTGTTACCATGTTATTGAGTGTTCATGGGTCCCCTAGAGAGTGGGCCAGACAAGAAACAGGGCATGAGCTAGTTTTCATTCCTCTTTTGGTTCCTGTACGTCTGTCTGTAGTTCACTGAAGCCACTATACAGTGGAGACACAGTCCACGTGAAGGTGAGGCTCTAAAGACAGTTCATAAAGCAAAAAATATAATCAAAATTAGGTTTGAAAGTCCTTTAAGTTACCCATGCGTCTTAATATCTTTAAACATTAGAATCCCAGTAGTGTGGTGAGACCCAAGCCATTGAGCATTTGGGAGTGAGCAGTGAGATCTCACTCCCTCCCATTTCCCCCAGGGACTCACGTCCTTTGAATGAAATGGCAGTGGGGTCACCCACTAGATTTTACTCATTAATTTCTACTCTTTCTCACTTACTTATTCCATCCCCATGCTTGTATAGATGGATTCATATAAATTAAATGTGTTTTTGATGTGACTCTGTTGTATGAGATGAGACTAAATAACATGCTAGGGAAGGTATGAAGAGAGCAGTGAAAACCAGGGGCCAAGAAGTTGTTTCAAGGTATTCTTGTCATGCATGTTAGATAGTTTAAAAAAGTATATAACTGACCAGCTATAGGGGTCATTATGTGGTCATTAAGAGCTTATACCTCATTGGCAGAAATAGCTCGGCTGAGATCCAGCTCTGCCAGTTCCTAACTGTGTGACCTTGTGCATGTTGATTCACCTTTCTGTGCCTGACGTTTGATCTGTAAAGTGGAGTTAATAACTTGTGGTACTAGATGAAATAACACATGAAGTGCTTTGAGCACAGTGCCTGGAACTTTAGGCAGTCATTTCATGAAAGCAGTGCCAGTGGTGGGTATCTTCAGGATGTGGTTGCTGTGGTGTTGGTCATGTATATAATAGGGGCAGTTGGCCAGCCTCTGCCACTGGCCAGGCACGGTATAATCTAGTTGATAAGAAGAGGCACCCTAGAGCCAGGCTGCCTCGGTTTTAATCCTGGCTCTCTCACCAAGGTTTGGCCCTGAGCAGCTTAATCCGTCTGTGCCTCAGTTCCCTCATCTGTATAATGGATATGACTTTGTACGTGTCTTAGGTTTGTGGTGATAAATAAATGAGTTAACATTTGTAAAGCCTTTAAACCAGTTTCCGGCACATAGTTAATGCCTATACAGTTGTCTCTTGCTGTCTGTAGGAGATTGGTTCTAGGAGCTCGCACAGATACCAAAATCCACAGATGCCCAAGTCTCTCATGTAAAATTGCAGAGTACAATGAATACAGTTGGGTTTTGCATCCATGGGTTTCGCACCCACAGATTCAACTAACCCTGGATCTAAATTTCTGTTTGGAGGACCAGATTATATAATTGTTAGCCGCTGTTATTAATATTTATTTTATTCTTTCAGTTTAGTACAGTTAATTTTTTTTATTCAACCAAATAATTATTCATTGTGCACCATATTTGTGCCATTCTGTGAGGAGTGGGGATGTTCATCCTACGTGCATGGAGCTTACAGTATTATGGTCCAGATAGACTTCCGCAAAGTGTCTCACCAGTTTTCTAATTACAGACTATGATTACAAGGAATCCTGGGAAGAGGCACTGGAGAGGACACAGTGAATAAGGAGATGAATAAGATCTAGAACTTTCTTTCAGAAAAAAAGAAAAAAAACAAACCTAAAATTGCCAAAGAGAGTTTAAAAGGACCTGGATTCTCATACTCGGCTGCACATTAGAAACCACTGGGGAGCCGTTAACACTACACATACCCAGACCATTCATTCTCTAGATGAATTCCATCAGAATCACTTGGAACGGAGAGGGACTGAGGCTTCAGGAGTTTTTAAGTTTTCCTGGTGAGTCCACGGTGCAGCCAGTTTGAGAAAGAATGTTGCAGAAGGCACTACTCTGGGAATGTGAGCCAACTAGTAGATACAAGGAGGTTTACGTGCATCTGCAGATTCAGGAATCACTCAGGAACGTTACAAGGAGTTATTCTGGTTTTAGAGACCTATTCGAGTTAATCCCAAGAAAATGCTCTTGGCTTTGCCATAAGACTAGAATTCAGAGCTAGAACCAACTACCCTGGTTTTGCTGAGCTTGGAATTATTTTTATCCCTCTGATAAAAATATCCATGAGTTTCAATTTTCTCTTTTTGTCTCCATTGCTAAGGTTTCCACAAATCCTGGCTCATACCACCTGAAGTCATCAGGCTTGATGGATAGTCTAGCTTGATGGCTGCATCGCTTAGGAGAATGTTATGAGGCAAACCTGGTCCCTATCTTACATGAATGTGGACCTGACTCTTGATCTCTCAGAATCAACATATAAAACATTAAGGCTTAAAATTGGGTTTATAAATTATGTATAAGTACACATAAATTGAATCCCGTTGAAGTCAAGTAGATGGGCAAAATGATCTTTGCACTGAGAGAAAAAGAGGGAGAAAATATATTTTCAAGTTCTGTAGTTCCAAGGGGGATTTTCTATACCATAATGAAGTTATCCTTCCAGACAGTATTTCAGGTTCATAACTATGTGTACTTTCAAAAGAAAAAAAGTCAATTATGAAGGAGTAGATGGAGGCAGTGCATGGGCACAGTATATCACGGTTGGTGATGGACCTGGAATGTTTCATACTCAGCAAATCGTTTAATGTAAAGTGTTTGAACTACAGGCCTGTCTTTTCACGGCAAACTTATAATAGGACAAATTACAGTGAGCTGGCATGTTCCAGGACCTCCTCAGAATGGTTGGTTCCCGCTGCTCTCTGGTGGCCATCCTCTTGAAGTCTTTTGGAGAGGTGGGGTAGGGAAGTGCTTTCTGAATTGTGGCAGATTCACCTTTAATCAGAACTTCCAAGCCCAAAGCTTCTGCCACATGGAGGAGAAACTCGAAGAAAGTTTCTTGCCATTGTTAAAATGATGAGAAATAACTCAGTTATGGTACATAAGAAAGAACATTTTCGTTGGAAAATAGCTCTTAATGTCTTAAGTTAGCGAGTGTTTATATCATTTTTATTCTTTCTCTTTGGCTAATATGAAGTAGACTTAACTAAATTCTCATACTCTGTCAGGGGTTGGTTGCTAGCCCATGACTTCAGAGCTCTGGGTAATATTCTTGATGACATTTTGTCCATTATGCATGCCATTTACTTCCATGGCACTAATGCAAGCGGCATGAGTGTTAGGACTTCAGTACTTGTGTTTTTATTCACTACTTGGTGGCACACTTTCTCCTTTTCCTGCTCTCATCTTTTCAGACCAGGAAAGGAGATGGCATTTGGCAGTGGACATGCTTGCCTTGTTTTTGTCATGGGTGAGCAATTCTAAGAACAGGGAAGGTGGAGGTTCGTTATGTGTGGGTTGTAAGGACCACTGAGTCAGTAGCTCAAAACAAATGAAGTCCCAATCCACATGCCCCTGTCTCTTACTCTTCTTAGGCCTGAGATAGGGCTTTCCTGAGGGAGAAATCTCTGGAATAGAAAAGGACCAGATATAAGCCTGTGAGTATTGCGGATGACTTGGATGCTTGTATGGGGGCATCAAAACAAAAACAAACACACAGTAAAGATAAATTAAAGGACACCTACATTAAGCCAGTAAAGCATGTGTTTATATTTGATTTTAAGAGAAGCTTCTTAAAAAACCTATTTAAAAACTTTATGTGTGGGCTTCCCTGGTGGCGCAGTGGTTGAGAGTCCGCCTGCCAACGCAGGAGACACGGGTTCGTTCCCCGGTCCGGGAAGATCCCACATGCCGCGGAGCAGCTGGGCCCGTGAGCCATGGCCACTGAGCCTGCGCGTCCGGAACCTGTGCTCCGCAACAGGAGAGGCCACAACAGTAAGAGGCCCGCGTACCGCAAAAACAAAACAAAAAAAACTTCATGTGCAACAGTATTTTAGAATTGGGTGAGACCTTCTAAATGTGAAAGAAAGCAATATCATAAGGCGAGTTAAATTTGAGCAAATATAGGAAGATTTGGCATGTTTTTCTGAAAGGGGGCCAAACCCATTATAGTCACCCAGCAAATCAGGTCTTGTCTCATCTTTGTCAGCTACTTGGTGTATCCGTGGAAATCCATAGAATGAGACCAGCAAGAACATAGCAAATAAGCTGCCTTTTGAGGCATTGTTTTGAGGCATTTTGACACAGCAACATTCCTCTCTTCAATGTATAGAAAATATAAATTCTACAAAATGTTATTATGTCAACACTTTCCAAATCTCATAATTTCTATGGGCTGTGTGGTCTTAAAATGTAATGACCACAAGAAGATGCCCATGCCTTTCTGCCATTTCTACACCAGCAGTGGCCCCTTTAGAGAAGAGCATTGCAGGCCTGAGAGGTCAAGAGGCAATAATAGTATGAACTCTTGTTCCATTTACTTAAAGCAAATGGTTTTAATTAAACACCATTCACAACTTTATTGCTGTGCTTAGCAAGCCTTGAGGCAGTCCAGACTGGTCCTGCTGATACTCAGAAATTATCTGTAGAAAACAGCCTGATGTCTTTCTGAAACAAAATCTTTCTAAAATAAAGTTGGGTCAAAACTCAAATAAAACTCACCCCAAAACAAAACGCACAATGTCTGTTCTTGTACACTTTGCACTTTGTAGTTAATGAGCACCTGGGACCTTGGTGCAGAAGGCATTTTTTTTTTTTATAAATAAATAAATAAATTTATTTATTTATTTTCCACTGCATTGGGCCTTCGTTGCTGCGCGCGGGCTTTCTCTAGTTGCGGCGAGCAGGGGCTACTCTTTGTTGCGGTGCATGGACTCTAGGTGCACAGGCTTCAGTAGTTGTGGCACACAGGCTTCAGTAGTTATGGCTCGCTGGCTTCAGTAGTTGTGGCTCACAGGCTCTAGAGCGCAGGCTCAGTACCTGTGGCTCGTGGGCTTAGTTGCTCTGCAGCATGTGGGATCTTCCCGGACCAGGGATCAAACTCGTGTCCCCTGCATTGGCAGGCAGACTCCTAACCATGGCGCCATGAAGGAAGTCCCTAGAAGGCTTTTTTTTTTTAAAATAATATCTAAAACACATCTTTTAATAGTCATTCTTTTTGGAGTTACAAGTTAATTTACACAGCATTAGTTCTTTAAAAAAAAAAAAACTTGAGAATTAAGTGTCTGAGAGATTTCATTAATTTCCTAAATAATTGTTCTCTAATTTAATCAATGGTTGGTATGGAGTATTTGGAATACAGAAAAGCACAAAGAAAAACATAAAATCACTCATGATTCCTTAGTGAAGAGATTTAAATTTAAATTTGGCCCATCAGCTTCCAGAGTTTTCTTTTTCTTTCTGTATAAATACACATTTATTTTATTTTATTTTATTTTATTTACATCTTTATTGGAGTATAATTGCTTTACAATGGTGTGTTAGTTTCGGCTTTATAATGAAGTGAATCAGTTATACATGTACGTATGTTCCCATATCTCTTCCCTCTTGCGTCTCCCACCCTCCCTATCTCACCCATCTAGGAGGTCACAAAGCACCGAGCTGATCTCCCTGTGCCGCGTGGCTGCTTCCCACTAGCTATCTATTTTACGTTTGGTAGTGTATATATGTCCCTGCCACTCTCTCACTTTGTCACAGCTTACCCTTCCCCCTCCCCATATCCTCAAGTCCATTCTCTAGTAGGTCTGTGTCTTTATTCCTGTCTTACCCCTAGGTTCTTCATGACATTTTTTTTTCTTAAATTCCATATATATGTGTTAGCATACGGTATTTGTCTTTCTCTTTCTGACTTACTTCACTCTTTATGACAGACTCTAGGTCCATCCACCTCACTACAAATAACTCAATTTCGTTTCTTTTTATGGCTGAGTAATATTCCATTGTATATATGTGCCACATCTTCTTTATCCATTCATCCGATGATGGACACTTAGGTTGTTTCCATCTTCTGGCTATTGTAAATGGAGCTGCAATGAACATTTTGGTACATGACTCTTTTTAAATTATGGTTTTCTCAGGGTATATGCCCAGTAGTGGGATTGCTGCGTCATATGGTAATTCTATTTTTAGTTTTTTAAAGAACCTCCATACTGTTCTCCATCGTGACTGTATCAATTTACATTCCCACCAACAGTGTGAGAGGGTTCCCTTTTCTCCACACCCTCTCCAGCATTTATTGTTTGTTGATTTTTTTTTTTTGCGGTACGCGAGCCTCTCACTGTTGTGGCCTCTCCCGTCGTGGAGCACAGGCTCTGGACGCGCAGGCTCAGCTGCCATGGCTCACCGGCCCAGCCGCTCCGCGGCATGTGGGATCTTCCTGGACCGGGGCACGAACCCGTGTCCCCTGCATTGGCAGGAGGACACTCAACCACTGCGCCACCAGGGAAGCCCTATACTTTGTAGATTTTTTAATGATGGCCATTCTGACTGGTGTGAGGCGATATCTCACTGTAGTTTTGATTTGCATTTCTCTAATGATTTATGATGTTGAGCATTCTTTCATGTGTTTGTTGGCCATCTGTATATCTTCTTTGGAGAAATGTCTATTTAGGTCTTCTGCCCATTTTTGGATTGGGTTGTTTCTTTTTTTGTTACTGAGCTGCATGAGCTGCTTATAAATTTTGGAGATTAATCCTTTGTCACTTGCTTCGTTTGCAAATATTTTCTCCCATTCTGAGGGTTGTCTTTTGGTCTTGTTTATGGTTTCCTTTGCTGTGCAAAAGCTTTTAAGTTTCATTAGGTCCCATTTGTTTATTTTTATTTCCATTTCTCTAGGAGGTGGGTGAAAAAGGATCTTGCTGTGATTTTTATGTCATAGAGTGTTCTGCCTATGTTTTCCTCTAAGGGTTTGATAGTTTCTGGCCTTCTGGTCTTCAATCAATTTTGAGCTTATTTTTGTGTATGGTCTTAGGGAGTGTTCTATTCTCATACTTTTAAATGTACCTGTCCAGGTTTCCTAGCACCACTTATTGAAGAGGCTGTCCTTTCTGCACTGTACATTCCTGCCTCCTTTATCAAAGATAAGGTGACCATATGTGCGTGGGTTTATCTCTGGGCTTTCTATCCTGTTCCATTGATCTATATTTCTGTTTTTGTGCCATTACCATACTGTCTTGATTACTGTAGCTTTGTAGTATAGTCTGAAGTCAGGGAGCCTGATTCCTCCAGCTCTGTTTTTCGTTCTCAAGATTGCTTTGGCTATTCGGGGTCTTCTGTGTTTCCATACAAATTGTGAATTTTTTTGTTCCAGTTCTATGAAAAATGCCAGTGGTAGTTTCATAGGGATTGCATTGAATCTGTAGAGTGCTTTGGGTAGTAGAGTCATTTCCAACATGTTGATTCTTCCTATCCAAGAACATGGTATATCTCTCCATCTATTTGTATCATTTTTAATTTCTTTCATCAGTGTCTTATAATTTTCTGCATACAGTTCTTTTGTCTCCTTAGGTAGGTTTATTCCTAGATATTTTATTCTTTTTGTTGCAATGGTAAATGGGAGTGTTTTCTTGATTTCACTTTCAGATTTTTCATCCTTAGTGTATAGGAATGCCAGAGATTTCTGTGCATTAATTTTGTATCCTGCTACTTTACCAAATTCATTGATTAGCTCTAGTAGTTTTCTGGTAGCATCTTTAGGATTCTCTATGTATAGTATCATGTCATTTGCAAACAGTGACAGCTTTACTTTTTCTTTTCCAATTTGGATTCCTTTTATTTATTTTTCTTCTCTGATTGCTGTGGCTAAAACTTCCAAAACTATGTTGAATAATAGTGGTGAGAGTGGGCAACCTTGTCTTGTTCCTGATCTTAGTGGAAATGCTTTCAGTTTTTCACCATTGAGGACAATGTTTGCTGTGGGTTTGTCATATATGGCCTTTATTACGTTGAGGAAAGTTGCCTCTATGCCTACTTTCTGGAGGGTTTTTATCATAAATAGGTGTTGAATTTTGTCGAAAGCTTTCTCTGCATCTATTGAGATGACCATATGGTTTTTCTCCTTCAGTTTGTTAATATGGTATATTACGTTGATTGATTTGCGTATATTGAAGAATCCTTGCATTCCTGGAATAAACCCCACTTGATCATGGTGTATGAACCTTTTAATGTGCTGTTGGATTCTGTTTGCTAGTATTTTGTTGAGGATTTTTGTATCTATGTTCATCAGTGATATTGGCCTGTAGTTTTCTTTCTTTGCGACATCCTTGTCTGGTTTTGGTATCAGGGTGATGGTGGCCTCATAGAATGAGTTTGGGAGTGTTCCTCCCTCTGCTATATTTTGGAAGAGTTTGAGAAGGATAGGTGTTAGCTCTTCTCTAAATGTTTGATAGAATTCGCCTGTGAAGCCATCTGGTCCTGGGCTTTTGTTTGTTGGAAGATTTTTAATCACAGTTTCAATTTCAGTGCTTGTGATTGGTCTGTTCATATTTTCTATTTCTTCCTGATTCAGTCTTGGCAGGTTGTGCATTTCTAAGAATTTGTCCATTTCTTCCAGGTTGTCCATTTTATTGGCATAGAGTTGCTTGTAGTAATCTCTCATGATCTTTTGTATATCTGCAGTGTCAGTTGTTACTTCTCCTTTTTCATTTCTAATTCTATTGATTTGAGTCTTCTCCCTTTTTTTCTTGATGAGTCTGGCTAATGGTTTATCAATTTTGTTTATCTTCTCAAAGAACTAGCTTTTAGTTTTATTGATCTTTGCTATCGTTTCCTTCATTTCTTTTTCATTTATTTCTGATCTGCTCTCTATCATTTCTTTCCTTCTGCTAACTGGGGTTTTTTTGTTCTTCTTTCTCTAATTGCTTTAGGTGCAAGGTTAGGTTGTTTATTCGAGATGTTTCCTGTTTCTTAAGGTAGGATTGTATTGCTATAAACTTCCCTCTTAGAACTGCTTTTGCTGCATCCCATAGGTTTTGGGTCGTTGTCTCCATTGTCATTTGTTTCTAAGTATATTTTTATTTCCTCTTTGATTTCTTCAGTGATCACTTTGTTATTAAGTAGTGTATTGTTTAGCCTCCATGTGTTTGTATTTTTTACAGATCTTTTCCTGTAATTGATATCGAGTCTCATAGTGTTGTGGTCGGAAAAGATACTTGATAACAATTTCAATTTTCTTAAATTTACCAAGGCTTGCCTTGTGACCCAAGATAAGATCTATCCTGGAGAATGTTCCATGAGCACTTGAGAAAAATGTGTATTCTGTTGTTTTTGGATGGAATGTCCTATAAATATCAGTTAAGTCCATCTTGTTTAATGTATCATTTAAAGCTTATGTTTCCTTATTTATTCTCATTTTGGATGATCTGTCCATTGGTGAAAGTGGGGTGTTAAAGTCCCCTACTATGAATGTGTTACTGTCGATATCCCCTTTTATGGCTGTTAGTATTTGCCTTATGTCTTGAGGTGCTCCTGTGTTGGGTGCATAAATATTTACTATTGTTATATCTTCTTCTTGGATCGATCCCTTGATCATTATGTAGTGTTCTTCTTTGTCTCTTCTAACAGTCTTTATTTTAAAGTCTATTTTGTCTGATATGAGAATTGCTACTCCAGCTTTCTTTTGGTTTCCATTTGCATGGAATATCTTTTTCCATCCCCTCAGTTTGAGTCTGTATGTGTCTCTAGGTCTGAATTGGATCTCTTGTAGATATCATATATATGGGTCTTGTTTTTGTATCCATTCAGCCAGTCTGTGTCTTTTGGTTGGAGCATTTAATCCATTTACATTTAAGGTAATTATCGATATGTATGTTCCTATTCCCATTTTCTTAATTGTTTTGGGTTTGTTATTGTAGGTCTTTTCCTTCTCTTGTATTTCTTGCCTAGAGAAGTTCCTTTCGCATTTGTTGTAAAGCTGGTTTGGTGATGCTGAACTCTCTCAGCTTTTGCTTGTCTGTAAAGGTTTTAATTTCTCCTTCGAATCTGAATGAGCTCCTTGCTGGGTAGAGTAATCTTAGTTGTAGGTTTTTCTCCCTCATCACTTTAAATATGTCCTGCCAGTTCCTTCTGGCTTGCAGAGTTTCTGCTGAAAGATCAGCTGTTAACCTTATGGGGATTCCCTTGTGTGTTATTTGCTGTTTTTCCCTTGTTGCTTTTAATATGTTTTGTTTGTTTTTAATTTTTGACAGTTTGATTAATATGTGTCTTGGTTTGTTTCTCCTTGGATTTACCCTGTATGGGACTCTCTGTGCTTACTGGTCTTGATTAACTATTTCCTTTCCCATATTAGGGAAGTTTTCAACTATAACCTCTTCAAATATTTTCTCAGTCCCTTTCTTTTTCTCTTCTTCTTCTAGAACCCCTATAATTCGAATGTTGGTTCATTTAATGTTGTCCCAGAGGTCTCTGAGACTGTCCTCAGTTCTTTTCATTCTTTTTTCTTTATTCTGCTCTGCAGTAGTTATTTCCACTATTTTATCTTCCAGGTCACTTATCCGTTCTTCTGCCTCAGTTATTCTCCTATTGATCCCTTCTAGAGTATTTTAAATTTCATTTATTGTGTTGTTCATAGTTGCTTGTTTCATCTTTAGTTCTTCTAGGTCCTTGTTAAATGTTTCTTGCATTTTGTCTATTCTATTTCCAATATTTTGGATCATCTTTACTATCATTATTCTGAATTCTTTTTCAGGTAGACTGCCTATTTCCTCCTCATTTGTTAGGTCTGGTGGGCTTTTATCTTGCTCCTTCATCTGCTGTGTATTTTTCTGTCTTCTCATTTTGCTTATCTTACTGTGTTTGAGGTCTCGTTTTTGCAGGCTGCAGGTTCGTAGTTCCCGTTGTTTTTGGTGTCTGTCCCCAGTGGCTAAAGTTGGTTCAGTGTGTTGTGTAGGCTTCCTGGTGGAGGGGACTAGTGCCTGTGTTCTGGTGGATGAGGCTGGATCTTGTCTTTCTGGTTGGCAGGTCCACGTCTGGTGGTGTGTTTTGGGTTGTCTGTGGACTTATTATGATTTTAGGCACCCTCTCTGCTCATGGGTGGGGTTGTGTTCCTGTCTTGCTAGTTGTTTGGCATAGGGTGTCCAGCACTGTAGCTTGCTGGTAGTTGAGTGAAGCTGAGTCTTGGTGTTTAGATGGAGATCCCTGGGAAAGTTTTCACCGTATAATTATTAAGAAAAAAAAATTTTTAAGTAAAAAAAACAAAACGGACGGATAGAACCCTAGGACAGATGGTTAAAGCAAAGCTATACAGACAAAATCTCACACAGAAGCATACACATACACACTTAGAAAAAGAGGAAAAGAGGAGAAAATAATAAATCTTGCTCTCAAAGTCCACCTCGTCAATTTGGGATGATTCGTTGTCTATTCAGGTATTCCACAGATGCAGGGTACATCAAGTTGATTGTGGAGATTTAATCCGCTGCTCCTGATGCTGCTGGGAGAGATTTCCCTTTTTCTTCTTTGTTCGCACAGCTCCCGGGGCTCAGCTTTGGATTTGGCATCGCCTCTCCGTGTAGGTCGCCTGAGGGCGTCTGTTCTTTGCTCAGACAGGACGGGGTTAAAGGAGCCGCTGATTTGGGGCTCTGGCTCACTCAGGCAGTGGGGGAGGGAGGGGAACGATGCGGGGCGAGCCTGCGGCGGCCGAGGCCAGTGTGACGTTGCACCAGCCTGAGGCGCGCCATGCGTTCTCCTGGGGAAGTTGTCCCTGGATGCCGGGACCCTGGCGGTGGTGGGCTGCACAGGCTCCCCGGAAGGGGCGTGTGGATAGTGACCTGTGCTCGCACACAGGCTTTTTGGTGGCGGCAGCAGCAGCCTTCACGTCTCATGCCCGTTTCTGGGGTCTGCGCTGTTAGCCGATGCTCGCGCCTGTCTCTGGAGCTCCTTTAAGCGGCGATCTTAATCCCCTCTCCTCGCGCACCGGGAAACAAAGAGGGAAGAAAAAGTCTCTTGCCTCTTCGGCAGGTCCAGACTTTTCCCCGGACACCCTCCCGGCTAGCCGTGGCGCACTAGCCCCCTGCAGGCTGTGTTCCTCAGCCAACCCCTGTCCTCTCCCTGCGCTCGGAAGCCCGAGCCTCAGCTCCCAGCCCCGCCTGCCCCGACGGGTGAGCAGACAAGCCTCTCGGGCTTGGTGAGCGCCGGTCAGCACCGATCCTCTGTGCGGGAATTTCTCCGCTTTGCCCTCTGCACCCCTGTGGCTGCGCTCTCCTCCGTGGCCCCGAAGTTTCCCCTCTCCGCCACCCGCAGTCTCCGACCACGAAGGGGCTTCCTCGTGTGTGGAAACCTTTCCTCCTTCACAGCTCCCTCCCACTGGTGCAGGTCCCATCCCTATCCTTTTGTCTCTGTTTATTCTTTTTTCTTTTGCCCTACCCAGGTACGTGGGGACTTTCTTGCCTTTTGGGAGGTCTGAGGTCTTCTGCCAGTGTTAAGTAGGTGTTCTGTAGGAGTTGTTCCAAGTGTAGATGTATTTCTGGTGTATCTGTGGGGAGGAAGGTGATTTCCGCGTCTTATTCTTCTGCCATCTTCCCGGCCGTCCTCCACATATATTTTAAATTATATTGGGATCATACTGTTTTTTCCACTTAACAGTATAATGAGATCATTTTACCACATCATTAAATTTTTTTCTGCAACAAGAATTTTAGCACTCATGTTATGTTCCATTATGTTAATACACCCTTATATTTTTAGCCTTTTTCCTGTTGTTAAGACATTTAGCTGGTTTCCTATTTTTGGCTGCCACCATAATGTGATCATCTTTTATATTTTTGTGGTATTAGTTTATGCATGGAATTGGAATTATAGTGTCTTTTTCCCCCTTTGGGGACATGGGACTATATTAAATGTTTCTTTTTTTAATTCTACATCTAAATGTGAAATAATTTTATTTTTTGTTTTCCCTCCTTAATGTGATACTCTGGCAACAAGTTAGTTAATTGAGCTTGGTTGGCTTTCACTGTTCCTTGAACAAAGTGCTTTACTAAATGATCCCAAATGTTAAATAAAAACCAATTAACATATAGATGCTTAGATATTAACAGATGTCTTCAGGAGGTCTGTATATAATTAGAGGAAATAAATCTTACTCTGATAGTGACAGTTGGGTAAAAACAAATTACTATCATCAAGGGCATTTCATTGTAAGACAACCCAATAAACAGAATCTGTGATAAAATGTAAAAGTCACATAAAAATCTAGTATATCTTGTAATAAATATGTGGTTATCAGACTTTGGATCTGATAATAAATATATGATACTTTGTGGTTACTACAGATTTGCCTCCCGTAAGAAAGGAAACATGATCCTTTTTGGCTTTTTTTGTGTGTGTGGTACGCAGGCCTCTCACTGCTGTGGCCTCTCCCGTTGTGGAGCACAGGTTCCGGACACGCAGGCTCAGCGGCCATGGCTCACGGGCCCAGCCGCTCCGCGGCATGTGGGATCTTCCCGGACCGGGGCACGAACCCGTGTCCCCTGCATCGGCAGGCGGACTCTCAACCACTGCGCCACCAGGGAAGCCCAACATGATCCTTTAAAAAAAAAAAATTCTGTTATTAGTCTATAATAGTAGAATATGAACATGTGAGTTTTCTGGATTTTACCTTTTCCATATATTGAAGAGATGAATATTACTGTGTTAAAATTGCATCAAATTAGAGTCCAATAAACAGCTTATTTGCTATGTTCTTACTGGACTCATTTGATGGATTTTCATGGATGGAGAAAGTAGGTAATTGAAATGAAAGTAGGCTTGATTTTTTTTCAGTGATACTATTAATTTATAATGTAACATTGAATTATTTTCACTTGTTTTATATATTTTAAACCAAGACCCTCAGGCATTCTAAATACATGGAAGATTTTTTTTTGTGTTTTTTTTTATTGGTAGCATTTTGATGATTTTGCAAGTGTCCATGTGTGTGTCTGTGTGTCTACTATTTGTTTCCATCACATTATGGCCTCTGGGGGAACAGGTTTTGTGCATGTACTTACTTTTTCTTCCTTAATGCTATAAGGAGGAAGAAAGCCATGGATATGATTTGTTTCATTAAAGTACATTTTGTTGGTCAGTGTGTTGGTGGATGTAATCACAGTATGCAGTTAAAAGATCTAGGGCTTCCCTGGTGGCACAGTGGTTGAGAGTCCGCCTGCCGATGCAGGGGACACGGGTTCGTGCCCCGGTCCGGGAAGATCCCACGTGCCGCGGAGCGGCTGTGCCCGTGAGCCATGGCCGCTGAGCCTGCGTGTCCGGAGCCTGTGCTCCGAAACAGGAGAGGCCACAACAGTGAGAGGCCTGCGTACCGCAGAAAAAAAAAAAAAAAAGATCCAGAGCTTCAGGCTTATTGTGGTCACTTTCAGAGGTCCTGCCTGAGAATAACAGGCCAAGGTTCTCCCTCAAAGCTGGCTAAATCAGTTTTCCTTCTTCTTCTCTTCATTAGCATCATTTCTCCCCAACCCCCTTCTTTTGTATCCAGCCCCAGAGAAGGCAGGACCAATACAGATGAGACCAAGTGTAGCCATTTACATAGTAAATACCATATGTTCTCTATCTTTCTGTCTACCTTTCCTGTAACTGTAGAAGAGTGAAGTTTCTGGTTTCAGTGGAGTGGGAAGTTAAGAAGCTTGGATTTAGTGGGTTGGAGTAGAGCACAGGAGAGGAGAGAGCAATTACGATGTTCTAATGTCATTAACTAGGATAAAGAAGCCCTCAACAGAGTCATTCTCTCTTAGTAAGATTTGGGAGCTCTTACCTCAGCTAATAATAGAGGTCACATTGCCTTGCCTTACTTTGTTGGCACATTATCTCTATCTTTGGCCTTGTGTGGCCACCTCAGACTCAAGGCTGAGAGACTTCAGGCTTCCCTGGGTGCTCTGGCCGAATGTCATTTTTATACCATCGTAATAATACACTGGCACTATGATTTTTAATAATTACTGCTCGAACAATTCTTGTTTATCTTAGAAAATACACAAAAGCAAATGCACAAAACAGATGAAGACCACCCAGATCTCAACACTGTTATTAGCATCATTTTGTATGTTCTTCAGGTTTTTCTTATCACAGTAATTCATGCTTCAGAGAACAAAGTGGTGACCTCCCTTTTTACACAACCCATCACCCTTCCAGCCTGCAGGCCTCTTTGTAACAAAGGAATGGAGTATTTCAGATCTGCAACAGCTGTGCTTGGAGAGATCTCCATTCTTACGTGTTAGGTGTGTTGGGCGAGGATGGCATTGGGCATCTGTACATCTAAATGATAGTCATTGAAAACACTTGGGCGTTTAGAGACACGCATGTAAATGAAATAAGAAAATGCAGTTACAGACTCGACAGAAGCAGAAAGCTGAAGCAGAAGCTAAAGTATAAGAAGCTCATTATGTCCACATCTTTAACTTGGGCCTGAGAAAACCACATGAAATGTGAAAAATTCATTTAAGTTTCTTATTCAAACCATGTTATTCTCTTTGTTTTCTTTAGTTCATTCAATTTAACCACATTCTACTCCCTAAATTATGTCAAATTCATGTGTGGACTCTGAACTTAAACTCGTGTGAATTGTAAAGTTTGAATTGAGAAAGTTTCATGTGAATTGTAAAGTTTGAATTGAGAAAGTTAATTCCCTGGACATCGTACCCATTTTTTTTTTTTTTAAACTAAGATGCTTCTAGACATCTGAGGCCTAATAAAGGCTGGTTTTCACTTCAGGGCATCCTGCACTTGGATCTCTAAGACCTCATGTCCAGGCAGGTTCCCCACTGACTCTCCTTGAGACCCTGCTATGATGATCACAGCAACCACAAATCTGTCACTCCTCTTATTTGGCTCCCGTTGCCCTCAGCATACGGTTTCCAGCGCCCACCATGGCTTACAAGGCTCCATGTGAGCCAGCCCTGCAGCCCGACTCTTGCCCATTCATGTATTTGTTCAGTTTGGTCACTGCCCTCCTCTCTCTTCCTGCAACGTATGAGCACATCTCCATCCTCAGAACTTTGCCTGGGCTGTTCTTTCTACCCCAAACTCTTCCCCTTTCATCTTTTTCTTTCTACTACTCACTATTCAGGTCTCATCCTAGATGTTACTATGCAGAGAGGTTTCCACGAACCCCTCAGACCTGGTTGAAGGCAAGGGTATATTGCTGGTTACGACTTCTCAAATCATATTCCTTTTTAATTATGTAGTCACATAGGTGATTTTGTGTTCAATTATGTTACAGTTATCCACTGCTTCCTAACAAACTATCCCCCAAGTGTAGTGGCTTTAAACAGCAGTTTATTCTTATTTCTCCTGGTTCTGTGGGGTCACTGAGCTCAGCTGGGCAGTCTTGCTTGGAATATGTCATGAAGGTGCACACGTTGGTGGCTGAGGCTGGAGCCGTCTGAAGGTTCAGCTGCTCTGGATGTCCTAGATATCTTCCTCACATGTCTGGCACCCCACTGCTCCTTGACCTCTCTCTTTTTTCTTTTTTCTCCACATCCCATCTCATCTCTCCATGTGGTTTGGCCTTTCATGGTGGTCTCAGCATGATCATGTGTGGTGACTGGCTTCTGAGAGGCAGGAAATGGAAGCTGTCAGGGCAGGACTGGTACCGTGTCACTTCTGCCATGGCTATTAGAGAAGGCACAGGTCCTGTTCAGATTGAAGTAGGGTGGAGAAACACACCCCATTTCTTAACGTGGGAGTAGCAGAATCACATTGCATATGGTGGGAGATACTGCTTCACTGTCTTTGGAAACTGTCCAACCTCTACTGCTCAACTGTCGTTCATGAAGTCATGGTCCATATCTTACACTATATTGGCACATAGTAGGTGCTGAGAACATGCTTTTGAGCAAATAAATGAATAATAACTCCAGAGAAAAGTCTTGGACAGAAATAAGAGAAGGCCAGGAAACAAATGTAAGTGATCGGGATTTCTTGCCTCTTGTTGGGTTAAATTCCATCTTCTACCTGCCCCACCCTTATATCTTTTAGAATTTGTCAACATCCAGGATGCTTTTATTTCACAGATTTGCCCCTCACATAGCACTTGGCTGAGCAAATGTACTGTAGTTATTTCCTCTCCCACCTGTTTCCCCCTCACGAAATGAGGTTTCGTGAGGCCGTGTGTTGTATTCTTCAGGGTGCTTAGCTCAGTGTTAGACAAGACAGTGTGGCAGGTAAGAACCTGGGCCACTTACACATCTACCTGGGTTGGAATTCTACCTGTATCCCTCTTAGCTATATGACCTTGGCAAGCGACTTAACTCCTCTAATTTTTTCCTTGCTAGTAAAATGGGCATATTAATAGAAACAGTTCCCCTGTGCTCTCACGAGTATTAAATGGCATAATAAGACATATAAAGCTCTTAGCACATACCATTCGTTATTGTGTATTCCCAGTAACTCTTGGGTGTCATGTTACACTGATGTAGTCATCATTCAGTAGGGATTTGTTAGTAAACAAACATTTTAGAATTTTTGAATACTCCCTTTCAAAACGTTCTACCCTGTACCTGTTCAAGGTAAAATTACAGTTTAAGTTTCCAAGACATCATCCTTTTACTAAAACTCAATTTGAAAAATAGGTCATTCCATGCCTTTCCATTTGTGTTTTTCTTTTGTTTTCGTGTTATAAGAGGGCAGTGGGGCTGCTTTTTTCCTCTCTTCACTTTTCAAAATTGTTCCCTCAAGAGCTTAAGCAGGTATGATACATGCTTTGACTCAACCCTTTGCATTTGGTAAGAAAATTGTGAGAAACTGAAAAACTTCATATGCCTCAGTGTTTGAGATTAGAAAAATATATCAGAGTTATTATTTTGATTTGCAAAGTTTAAGAGATTCTGGCCAGTAATGCGAAAATTAGATTTCAGAGGGTAATTATATAGTTAAGTGTATTTATGCCGTTGACCTGAAGATATAAGAGAAAAAGGAAGTTTGGAGAACATTTTGAAATTCTACAGATGGCTTTGCAGGCCAGAGGTCATTAATTAGTAAGAAAGGTCCTCATCTCTGAATTCGTATCATTGTGGATGTTCCCTTTCTCTATTCTTAAAAACAAATTAAGTATTCCTACTTTTCAGAATCCTGACTTGTATCTAAAGTTATAATAGACTAGATTTAATATACTTTTCCCCCAGGGAAAGATAGTTAAGGATTTATGTTAGAAAGGAAACTTTCTGCTACCTCCTTTTTTAAGCAGTAAAGTATGTTATATTCCTTTATCTTGACTGTTCCACCAGGTAGTATTTCATACCTGACCATCTGTAAGTTTCCTGGTTGTAATCAATCCATTCTGTTGTTGTCACACTTGCTTGCCACTGTTCCCCAAAACGTTAGCATTTCTTCCTGGAGATCATACTGCCTGATCTTAAAGGAAAAACAGGAGAACAAGGCACAGGTTTTGCCACATAGAAGTCAATAGCGACAAACTTCAGTGCCATTTCATCTTGCCAGATGCTATCTTGATAGCGCTACTGCTTTTCCATGTTAGCAATAGCAGAACATCAGATTTAAGGTTCCCTCACAAGAGAGAGGTATATACATTGAGAAGTTTATTTTTACTGCCTAAAAGCTACAAAGTCAGTTAGATTTATAGAGGCAGTCATCCACATTCAAATCAATGTTCTAGAAATTCCTTTGGCTTACCTGGTAAGTTAATGTCCACTTTTTAAATCCATATTTTAAAAAATAGATGTGAAACACTGACCAGTGTTTAAATTCATTTGTTAAATCAGGGTTATTAAGCAGGGATACAGTCTAAGGGTTGTGTGTATTATTAAACGTACTGGTTGCTGAGAAATGCACTGGGAATTTGTAAGGCTGAGTCCTGATTCTTACTCTGACTATAATTAGCTGTATACTATTAGGTCTTTGTTTCTCAAACTTGAGTATGTCCCAGAACCACCTGGAGGGCTTGGTAAAATACAGATTGCTGGGTGCCATTTTAGATCATTTTCTTTAGTGATCAGTGCTAAGAAGATAATGAAACAGGATGAGGTGTTAAGTGAGTATGTTGGTAAGGATCCCAGATACCAGCAAAACAGGCTTCAGATGCAAGGCTTTTATTGAGGAAGTGCCTTTGATAGAAAATGGGGAAGAAGCCAGGAAAGGCTGGGAGGGCCATTGGACTGTGAGACAGGTCTGACCCTGAGTGAGGGAGGAGAGGTGAGAGGGGAAGTGTCCCATGATGAAGAGCAGAGTGACGAACATTTGGCAAGGCTATAGGGGTGTCCTGCAGCCAACAGCTGATAGTGAAGTCCCCTGTCTCCCAGTAATGGGCCTGCCCTACTGTCCCTCCAGGTTTAGTCATTGGCTGGGAGCAGACCAGGGGTAGCATGGCCTTGGCACCAGTGCAGCCGGTCTTCCTCCTTCTAGTTGCACGTCCGAGGTGCATTCTCATGGCCTCACCAGCCAGTAAGCAGTTATTTGAGATGGAGTAACCAGGCAGGGCCTGTCTCTGGGAGGATGTGTGAGCTGAGACCTGAGTGACACCGAGGAATGAACCTATGTTGACCTGGGGCTGAGTGGGAAGAGCAGGGGAAACAAGTGCAGAGGCTGGAAGGCAAGAAACAACTCAGGGTATTTCAAGGGCAGAGCAAGTGAGGAGAACTGAGTAGAAAGTGACAGGCTGCAGCCTGTTCAGGAAGGACGTGTGGGCCAAATTGGGAAGCTTTTTTTTTCCATTTTATTATTCTTTAATTTTTATTTTTTTTAATAAATTTTTATTGGAGTATAGTTGATTTACAATGTTATGTTAGTTTCTGCTGTACAGCAAAGTGAATCAGTTATACATATACAAATTGGGAACTTTAAATTTTATTCTAAATAAAATGGGAAGCCTCTCCAGGTCTGAGACAGAGATGGAGGTATGCACTGGAAAGGGAAGAGAGAGACCAGAGACTGGCTGGGACTCTAGTTAGCATTAGTCTAGGCAACCCCAAACTATCTTTTGAATAGTTTTTGCTTTTTGAAAAATTATGCCTTTGAATTACCTCTTTTTTCTCTAAGCCTTTAGGATCCTGAAAATATGGCGGGTAATCTACTTATTGTTAGGGAAACAGCTGCAGACCCCTGTTTTCTTAACCCCCATCAAGTATTTCAGGCCGTCTTTCTGTCCAGCCCCGCTTCCAATTCACCCTGGTGGCTCTCACTCATCACGCAACCTTCTTTCTCTACTCTGTGTCCCTTTGGTTTTTGACACCAGGTGGTGCATGCTGCCTCACATTGTCTTTCACACACCTTTACCATCGTATCCAAACCAGCTGAGATACTGATCCACTCATCTCATTTCTCTTTCTATATATGGTCTCAGAAATTACAAGCAGTAGCATTCCCAAAGGCAAAACTGAAGCAGGACATTGGTTAATATATGGAGGCAACTTTTAGACAAAAATAAATGAGTGGAATTTGGGTAAATTTGATTGATGAGAATAATTTCTCCTATTGTGACGGTTCTTAAGCTGTCCCCCATCCCGCATCCCATTTTCCCCTTAGAAGCCCAGTGTGTACGAAAGGTGGAAATGCGTGTTTTGCTTTGGAGGTGTGGTGTGGTGTGTCTCGTCTCCTCCTCCACCCCTGGGCACTCTGGTCTGCCTGGACCTAGCGAGGGCTTTGACACTGGCTATTTTCCTGTGTCTTCTGATAATTTTTTTGAGCAGCCACAGTGAGCACAGAGTAAATTCTAGCCATGCTGCTTGAGATTTGGAACGATACCTCTGAGAATGGGGGTGTCCCCATTTCCAAAGGATGCCAGCTGGAAAAGCGCTATTCCCTAGAAGGATATGTGCGCACACTTGTAAAATTTCACTCCCATAAGGACTTCTCACCGTCTTTCAGTTGTGAGTTTTTCTGTTCTTCCAGCATGTGGGGAGCTCCCCCAGGCCAGGAGAAGTTGGTGCTGAGGCTTTAAGTAAAGTGCTGATTGCCCTGTCAGTCAGAGCGCTGAGGAACTGGCAGCTTCCAAGATTGATTCTTGACAGAATAATTAGAAAAGTTTCACTTTCGGTAACCATTTGAGCACTCTCTAAAGGAATGGGCCCAGGCCGGGTCTCTGCTGTCCAGATCCGGAGGCTAAATGTTCAGGAAGATAAAGCATAGTGTGTCACAGGAAAAAATTGCCTTAGATGTGCAAGAAGGGATGGCCCTCAAACTCCTGAACAGCGACACCCAGTTGTCTGGGTGTTTGCAGGTGTGTTTCCCTGGCCTTCTTCAGGCACTGCTGCTATTTTAATACCTGCCTGAGATTATTTTGCTCTCTGTCGGTTGTTTGCCTTGGAGTGATGTGTGCAGACAGCTGGCGAGGCAGCTTTCTCCTTGACCTTTTTGTACGGATGACACTTTCTTCCTCCTCATTTCAAGAGGACACGTGGCCCTTGGGTAACCTCAGAGTCCCAAAGCCACGTTTTGTTTTTCCAGACAGTCCCAGTCACTTGATCAGGGCAATGTTTTCCAGACTTACACTATCTCAAGTATAGTGGGATACCAACAGGTCCTCAGAGAGAGGATAGGAAAGCGGTGGCTTTGTAGACAAATTAATTGCTTCAAGGAAAAGTAAAAAATTAATGTATGTGTTCTCCTTATCTTATAGGAAAGTATAAGTTAGGGAACTTAAACATTTATAATAAAATAGATGTAGATAAATATCTCCTATTTTATATCCTTTTTTGTAAATGGTTTCCTTTTTAAAAAGTAAATTTTGGAAAGAAAATAATTTTGTGTGCATATCTGTACATGTGTACAGATATATTTTTTTAAAGGTAACTTTTAAAATTTTATTTATTTATTTTTCACTGCATTGGGTCTTCGTTGCTGTGCGCCAGCTCTCTCCAGTTGGCGGCAAGCGGGGGCTACTCCTCGTTGTGGTGCGCGGGCTTCTTATTGCAGCGGCTTCTCTTGTTGTGGAGCGCGGGCTTTAGGCACGCGGGCTTCAGTAGTTGTCGCACGCGGGTTCAGTAGTTGTCGGTCATGGGCTCTAGAGCACAGGCTCAGTAGTTGTGGCGCACAGGCTTAGTTGCTCCGCGGCATGTGGGATCTTCCCAGACCAGGGATAGAACCCATGTCCCCTGCATTGGCAGGCAGACTCTCAACCACTGTGCCACCAGGGAAGCCCATGTACAGATAGTTGTAACACTCCCCAGATACCAGTTTCTTGGGGCAGATCTGAGAAATGCTGACATCAGCCATCATTACCGTGCCTTCCTTTAATAAGCACAGCAGCAGCAATGATAACAATGAGGAATTAACATTGCTGGGAGTGCTCTGTGTGTGAGGCAAAGTGCAAAATGCTTTCTATGTGTTAAAATATTTCAGTTTTAAAAGTCAAAAAAACTTTCAATGGTGTTGAGCTGCTTTGTTAAGTAGACAGTTGGGAGGGGGGGTTTGTCATTTCTTCATCCCCCAGTTGTCTTTAATGAAAGCAGTAAAAGAGCTGAAGCCACAGCAGCACACCCTTAAGCTCACCTCTTAGGACTTGCTTTTCGGCATCGCTCACAAACCTGAGCTGATCCCCATTTTCTGCAGACTAAATTCTAAACTCTTGAGTCAGAGATTCAGAAGCTTGCGTCGTCAGGCAGACAGCCTTACCTTCCACTGCTGGCATAGACTCTACCATCTGTTCCAAGTACCCTTGTCTCAGAATGCTCTGCCTCTCCCTCCCCACTTTGCCTGCCTCCGTTATCACTACTGCCTTGCAAGTCTTCCCACACTGAGTGAACTGGAGGTCATCTACCGACTCAGTTGAACTGGAGGTCACTGAGCAGGAGACATTTGGCAACATCTGGAGACATTGTACCAACGATTTGTGGTGGGTGTGCTCCTGGCATCTAGTGGGAAGAGGCGAGGCATGCTACTAGACATCCTGTAGTGCACAGGGCAGTCCCCACAAGGACTTATGTGGCCCCAAATGACAATAGTAATGAGATTGAGAAACCTTGCACTAGATGTAAGGTCCTTTTGTTTGATTTATCACTGTCTTCTCAGTGTTTGATACATAGTATGTGATTTAAAACATCTGGAAATTAATACACATACTCCTTCCTTCCCCAAATGCCATCTTCCTTTGTACTTCTTTAATTATAGTTATATGGAAATCTAATTACATTTTATGTTTTTACTATGAGTTGGCTTCAATGCATTGTAAATGTTCAAAACCCCGAGTCTTGTTTGGGGTGTTAAACTCACGTACAGCATGGGTAATTTGTTAATGGTCGCATTTCAGTTTTATTCATCTTGCCCCTTGAAAGAGAAACATAAAAATGCATTTTCTTAAGAGCCCATTAAAAGAAAGGGCAGTCTCTCTGTTATAGAATTTTCAGGCATGCACACATGTGGGATGTCTTGCAGCAGGAAAGGTAAGGCCCGGTATGCGGGCCTCTCACTGTTGTGGCCTCTCCCATTGCGGAGCATAGGCTCCGGAAGCGCAGGCTCAGCGGCCATGGCTCACGGGACCAGCCACTCCGCGGCATGTGGGATCTTCCCAGACCGGGGCACGAACCCGCATCCCCTGCATCGGCAGGCGGACTCTCAACCACTGCGCCACCAGGGAAGCCCGACATGTATTATTTTTACAATCCAGTGGGAATTACTATTAACATACATAGTCAGGATGAGAAACCAGATTTCCTGTCTCCTTCTCTGGGCCCATTAAGAGGCCAGTGAGTAAAAACGTCATTTTTTACAAACAAAATTCTACCATTGGTTCGAAATTATAGTAAATAATAATTATAGTAAATTGAAGCATTCCAATTATTTGAACCTTAGTTTCCTCAACTATAAAATGGGAGTATTAATGACCTGATCAGGGTAATGAATAATACCATTGTGATCAGGGTAATGAAAAATACCATTGTGGTGGTATTGTAGTTCTATCTCTTCCTAGTGATGTATAACCTTAGAAAAGTCACTTCCCAACTCTGAAGTCAGTGTCTTATATGTAAAATGGAGTTATTAAAATCCTCGCAAAGTTGATATGAAGATTGGTTAAAATAAGGTATTGCATCAGTTGACAAAGAACATGGTGTTCAATAATTTGTATATACTGCTCTACTTTCTGATATTAGTATTAATTATTATTGTCACTTTTATTGTTACTATTATGTAATTGTGTGAACCAAATTATAACTTTCACTTGGAACTTTTTTAGATTTAACTTATCATTACCACTCATTATTTTTAGCTATGCATCTGTCACTGGAAATTATAAGACCTCAGTCAGGGATAATTTACTCCCAAGACATTAATTGGTATAAAGCAGAGACTCTTGATACTGCGATATCAAATATCAGTTCATTAATTCTCCTTTAGTAGCATCTCAACAGAATGCCAGTCAATTCTGTGATATTTTTCAGCCTCCCTTTCAGCAAGGTAGAATCATATGATGGCTTTCTGGCCATTGAGAGATAAACCAAAATATAGCGTGGGACTTCTGGCAGGCTGTTTTTAATAAGCTGAAGTGGTTGGAAAAGAAGCCCTTTTGCGTTTTCCCTGTTCTTCCCTGCTGCTTAGAATGCCTTTGTAATGGCAGGAGCTCCAGCAGCACTGTTGGACTAAGAGATAGCCTCAGTATGGCAGCTCTGCGTGATGAAGGAGAAAGATCAAGGGCGTCTGAGTCCCTGATTGACTTTAGATAGTGTCAGACCAGTCCTGGCCTACACACCAGCAGTCTTCTTTTATATGAGAGAATAAATACTTGTATGTTTAAGTCCCTGTATTTGTTTGTTCTTGACTGATCCATTCTTGCTGCTGAGAGCTGTGGCATACTTCCTCTCATTTACCATGGAATACTTCCAATATTTTTGTTCTTCCTTGGTAAATTTCTCTTCCAGTATAAAGCAAATAAATAAGTTGACTCAAATTTAAACTGGACTTTTGAGCAAATCAACAAACAAAAACTTCCACAGGAAGTGCAAAGACAAATGTATGCTGTTCCTTGACATGCATTTTAGGCTTATTTGGAAAATGAAATGGTTGTAGAGAAAGGAGTGGTTGGCCTGAAGGAGGTCTGCTGCCTGCATTCCATCTGCATATGGTATTCCAGTCCAGTTGCTCATGTGTGGTGGTTGATGCTACTTTAGTGTCAATGGAAATGCATGGTGTGTGGTCTGCTGTTCAGTACGGGGTTTTTCTAAAGGTCGTACCACTATATCTGTAAAGCTATTCTGGTGTTTTCTTTCAAACAGATGGTTGTCGCATGAATCTGGTGGGTTCTTTGTATATATTGACTAAAGAAGGGCCTTGGAGAATATGTGTTTGTTCCAGAAAACAAAGAACGCTTAGTGCTTTTTTTCCCTCTTCTTAAATGTACCTTGTCAAACATTCCATGTTAGCTTAAACAGGAAGAAGAGGAAAGTGTACAAATGTGGTAACTAATTCATATTAAAGCACACACACAACACAGCTGCCCTTTGAATGGTTCACTGGCCACCAAGATCAGGTGCCTGCTGAATTAAGAGCATTTGGATAATTGACCTTCCATCTGAATAAATTAGAATAGATTAGATTTGATTGACCACATAAAAATTTAAGTCATAAAAAAGAAAGTCCCTTTCTCATTCTTAGCTACTTTGTTGTGTTGAGTCTCAAAGGTAATTAACTGTGTGTTTTTCTTTCCTAATCACAAATTAGCAAACTAGAAAGGAATGGTAATACATAGATGTGTCATTTCTTTTTTAATTGAAGGCCTCAAAGGACTATATGACAGACTGAGTTGTTTAAAGACATTCTAGAAGGGCAGTGTGCTTAAGATGTTTTAATATGCATTGAACCTTCCCTACCATCCTGGTGGGGTTGTTAGTGTGATTCTGATAGTTGGGGCAATTGGGATGTGATGTTCTTGGGGTACTTTTTAGCCTTCTGACCTTTGCTCATTCGAGGCCACGTGCTGATGCATGAGATGTGATGTGATGAAGACCATGCTATATAAGCAACAAACACAAGATTACTACTTTAAAACAAAGTCATGGAATTGCAGAGCTGACAAGGATCTTTGACAGCCATGGGTTCACTTGCTTTTCTTTATAGATGAGGAGACACAGGCCAGTAAGAGGAAATGCTCTGTCTTCAGATCAGAAACTAAGCTACTGGATGTTGTGTAATGTACAGAATTGTTCTTATGCAAGAAACCCTACTCCTGCACTTAATGATGTGTGGCTTTATTCAAATTAGGTAAACGCTTCTATAGAAAGAGGATATTTTTAATACCTAATCTTTAGGGTTGTTATGAGATTGAAATGAGACAAATGTCTATAATGCATTGTTTTGGTTGTTGTTGCTGTGTAGTAAACCATTCGAAAACCTAGTGGCTTAAAACAATAACCACTTTATTTTCTCATAATTCAGCAGTCTGGGTTGGGATCAGGTGGGCATTTCTTGGTGTTCACTCTTCTTGCCTGCGTTCAGCTGGTGCGTTGGTGGTGGCTGGGCTCAGCTGCGATGCTAGGGCCGTTGGGCTCTTTGCTCACCACCATGTTGTTTGAGGGCCTCTACTTCTCCATGTGATCTCTCCACATGGTCCCTTTTTATGGCCTTTTCAGCAGGGTAACCAGGCTTATTATGTGGCACCTGAAGGCTTCCAACGGGACAATAGCAGAGACTGCCAGGCCTTCTCAAGATATAGGCCTAGAACTGGTACAGCATCTTTTCTGCCACATTCTAGTAGCTAAATCAGATCACAGGCTCAGCCAAGATTCAAGAAGGAAGGCCCTACAGTAGATCCTTCATAGGTGTTAACATGGCTCAGCATGGGACAGTGATACAGCAGATCACGACAAGGACCCACCTCTGTGCCTGGTGCATGCCAAAGGCACAATAAATGCTAGCCACTCTCTTTTGATGTAGTAGTAGTACTAAGAGTTGTTTTATTGTTTGGTGTTGCTACTGTTATAAGTAGGCATAAATGGAAAACAGTTCATATAGAAGTTTTGAAAGATTAAATAATTTTATTTTTATCATCTCCTAAATATATCACATCATTATCCAGAGTTTTCCTGGGATATCCACTATAAAACTACAGATGGAAACGTATTATTTTTACTAGAGCATAGAATAAGTTTCCTAATTCAGTAATTCTCCAATAAGTTCCCCAGTTCTCTAATTCAAGCAGGTCTGGGTTGTGGCCAGAGATTCTACATTTCTAATCAGTGTGACACTGGGAATTATAAAATTGAAATTGTTCAAGTTAGAAAGTTAATTTCTGTACTTTCTCCCCATCAAAAAAGTATTTTACAGTTCCAATATATATCACTTTAGAGCATTATATATTTAGGAGCAGCAAGAAATGAAAAATCTCTTTTCCTCCAGTGTGATCCTTTCCCTGTTTTCAGGTGATTTTCCTGCTGCTGATGTAGAGAACCATACTTGGTGAAGCAAGGCTATAGTCTACAACTCAGAGGCCCTGGCCTTTACTAGTAGCAGCATCTAAAGATGGGTATCTTTAGGAGGCCCCATTCTTTAAGAGCAAGTTACTCTTTGTGGAGGATATTTGGGAAATGTTTGGATTCGATGAGCCTTCTCTGTCTAATGTTCATACACTATTATTTTATGACTGCTTGAATGCTTTTCTTTGGCAAATGCTCTTTGTCTTAATAATTATAAAAATTATTCACTTGCAATTTAAAATTTTCAAAGAAGAAGAAGAAGGAAAATAAACTGATGAACTGGAGTCATTCATGTCAGTATTAATATTTTGGTGTGTATTATCTCAGACTTTTCACTTTAATATCTACCCCCACCCCAAGCACTTTTTCCTCTCTGGCAGATATGTGCATTTGCTTTTAAATATTCACAACCAAAAGTCTTCAAGAAACATTTAACCATTTTGCGTGAGAGAGAGAGAGAGAGAGAGAAACATAGCAATCTGTTTTTTCTAATATGTTTTAAATTTTGCATTATTTATAGTCTCTCCTTAGAAGCTTGAAATTAAATTTTTTTCCTTACTGATTTTGATTCTTTCCTGTCTGGCTTACATTGATTTCACCTCCCTGTGTTTCTAGTGAAGCCTGAAATTATACTCTTGAGTTGAGTGTGTTTTTTCCTGTGCCCTCACATTCCATGGACGGCACAACTCTGTTCCTATTATCAGCTACACCTTCCCCTACTCTCTACATTCAATCCAGTTTTCCAGAAAACCTTTGAATAGGGTTTATACGGGGACTGAGTAGACAAACATCTTGGTCAGGAACATTTGAGGAGTATTGGTTTCCTCCATAGAGGAACCTATTTTCCTGTGGATTTTCTGGTGTTCCCTCTCTGAGAGCTGCCTGTATTCTGACCGTTGCATGTAATGGGCCATATATTTTTTACTCAGTTAATTATTATTTTGGTTGGTAGTAAGGGCAATGAGTCCTATGTAGTTTCATTTAAGATATTCATGTATTTTGGAGGGGGGGAATGATACAGTGGCCAGACTGGATATCAGAAGTCCTACACCATACTTTGGTTTACATCTCACTGCCCAGAAAGTAGTCACGTGATTCCGAGTTGAAAAGGAGGCTGAAAAATATCATAGAATTGACATTCTGTTGAGATTCTGCAACTAACGAAGAAGTAAAGAATCAGTGCTTGGTACCCCAGTACCTCTGCCTTACACTAGTTAATGTCTTGGCAGTGAATGGTCACTGATGGAGGTCTTACTGCTTCCAGTGGTTTGATGGTATACCTAAAAATAATAACAGTGGTGATACTACCTTAAATTTAAAGAACACTGGGTAAAACAGCACCCCATACCCCAAATATCCATAGGTCAGAGTGAGAGTGGCATGGTGAGGACTTGGGACACTGTGCTGTTCTCATTGGGATTGGAACACTAGGTAGGAGGACAAAAATGGGAAGACTCAACGTTTTTGGTGCCCATATTTGAAAATCTTCACTCCTCATTTTTTTCACTTTCTCTGCCGCATTCCCTAATAAGATCTCTATATCATCAGTGTTTTCCTTCACCCTGTACCTGGAGCACATAATAGTGTATTTTGATTAGAGTAATTATGCTAACATTAGGAATTATAAAATAGAGGTTGTTTAAGTTGGAAAATTAATTTCTTCATACTCTCCACCAAAAGTATTTTACATTTCCAATATGTATCACTTTAAAGCATTTCATTTATAGGAGCAGGAAGAAATTAAAAGTCCCCTATTTTCCTCCAATCTTGGTTCTTTAAAATAGGCTCCCTTTTTAGTCAGGGGTATTAAATAAAGTGACTTGGTTAGGCAGTTATGAAAGATGCTTGTAGTGGTTTATGCCCCAGATCCCAAGTGTACGTCAGGTGCAAAACCTGCAGAAGGATGGCCCACATGACCTCTGCTTACTGAAAGGATGGGAAGGGTGAGCCAGATGTCTCCACAATGTCCTTTTTATCTTAATCCACAGAGCTCAGTTTCAAGTTACAGATTTAAAAATACTTGATATAAGTCTGAGATAAATGGAATAAAATATTATACAAAGAAATAGAAAACTTGGAATAAGTAAACCTTAAAGACTGAACATAGACCCTCCCTAAGGACCACAAACACTGTGTGAACTTTAATGGATCCTGATTTGGGTATATGTGGCTATAACACATTCTTGGGATAATTGGGAAAATTTTACTATGGACTGCATATTAGATAATAGGGAATTACTAGAAGTTATAATAATACCATGATTGGTTGGTAGAGTGTCCTTATCTTAGGAAATGCATCCCAAAGTATCTGGGGCAAAGTGTCATTATATAGGTAAGTTACTTTGAATGGTTCAACATAAACAATACATATGTGAAGAGGGACAGAAACAAAGCAAATATGGCAAAATATTAAAAACTTAAATATAGGTAGAGGGCATATGGGTATTCTATACAGTTATTTCAACCTTTCTATATTTTTCTATATATTTAATGTTTTTTGTCCTTCAAAAGGCCAAAAAGCATTGCTTAGTAAACACCAGTACAAGCACAGCCTGCTGTTCATGCTGCCCTCCAGTTCCCAAGCTTGCGTTTGATTTTTATTAAACAACTACTGTGTATGCCAGGTACTATTCCAAGTGCTAGAGATATAAATAAGATATTGTCTCTTTACTTCAAGAGCTCATAATTTAGTCTGTATCTTTTACTACTTTTATTTAGTTCTAAGCCAAATTCTTATAAAATCTTGGGAATTAAAATTAGTATTTGCATCTGCTTGCACCTAAGCAATGTATATTAATCTAAGGCCGTTGGCAGTCAGCCCTGTAACATCAGATTTTTTTGGTAAGTTTTATGTAAGAACAATAGGCAGTAATGGACATGTTTAAGGTGTTTGAACATAAAAATATGACAGTGACAACCTTGGGGGTTTGTACAAGTACATGGTGGCATTCTGGACACATTTAAATGTATTTCCAACATTTGCAGTTAGAGTTGTGTTTGAACTGGATAGTCCCATTTGTAACCGATATGCATGTGACCAGTGAACAAGTTCCCAAGAGGCAGAGCCTTTGTAAAAGTCATGTGTCTGATAGGGATCCTCCATTAGGGAATGAGTTTCCCACTGCCTGAAAGTAACTGTGTTGAAAGTTCTTTTTCCTACTTTCTAATTTTTAGCCAGGTAACCAGAAAGGCAAAAAAACAAAAAAAAACCCAAAAAACACCATCTCTCTAAACATTTTCTTTGCATTATTCCTTTGAAGAAGAAAATGTTCATAGAGCTCAAACGTCATAGCATTTGAAATCCAGTGTTGCAGTGCTTGCTGATCAGCTGCAAGGTGAAGAAAGGGAAAAATATGCTGAGTATGAAGGGCAATGCAAAAGAAATCAACGATTTCAGGATTATAGTTATTTTAAGGAACGTAAAGGAAAGGGACTAGGAGGGTCTACTGTAGACCTTCGTCTGTGATTTGCTTTGAAAAGGAAATAATGCTAGATGCTTCCTTTAAAACACATCATATCATGCAGTTGCAAATGCAACTGATTTGGCTAGAAGACTCTTACACATATCCACCGAATCTGCAAAATTAAAACAGTATTCATGACTCGTAAACCAAGCTACTAATTGAACAATAATTTAAAAATGTAGACCTGAATAGAATTTCGGCTACTGAATGACAGTTAGATGAATTTATTAGATATTTTCTCTGAGACACAGGAGGGTCTTGGGTTCGATTTAGTAGCCTCTACTTGGTTAGACACACAATAAATATTTGAATGAAGGGAGGGAAGAAAAGAAAAGAGGGAGGAGGGAAGAAGGGAGGGAGGGCAGACAGGCTACAGTGGCTGTGGAATTATTTAGTTACCTTGATGAGGAACTTGTGATAATTAATTTAGAGACTTACTGAAAGTTACCTCTTGTCTCCATGTAAGAAAGTGTTAGATAAACTAATAGAAGGAAAAGGATTTTTAATTTGTTAATAGAATTGTTGAGAGAACGTTGCCACCCTGTTAAGCAACACAGAAGCATTCGTTTAGATAAAATCAATACACTAATTATAAATTAGTCTCATTTTTGTAAAAGCAGGGCCAAAAGTTTAGAAAATATTCCAGTAGGTATAATTCATGGCCATACGTGGAATATACTTGAAACTCATAAAATGTTCAAATATTGTGATAATTCGTGCCGTTGATTAGTGTGTATTTTGTTCATTCCCCAAGTTCATATAAAGGAATGGGGATTTCCTATAGGCAGCCATGAAGTAGGAAAAAGAATTATAGGAGTTCTTGAACTTAGTTGTATTAGCAGCACCTGGGGAGGTCTTTTTGGTTTGTTTTCATTTTTGTTTTCTTTATGGAGGAGGGGAATTTCCGGAGATTATGTTTCGATTGCTCTGGAGTGAGGCTAGGCAAAGTGTCTTTCCAAGTTCCCAACTGATTCTATAGAATTGAGAGTAACTAGGCTAGAGAAAGAGTCAGTTAACCTGGCTTCTAGACCAGACACTGACGTTTTGTTTCTGTGATCTTGAACAACTAATGTAGTTATCCTCATAACTCCCTTTTTTTTTTTTTTGCAGTTTTTTTTTCCTTTTTTTTAAATTGAAGTATATAATTGGTTTACAATGTCATGTTAGTTTCAGGTGTACAGCAAAGAGATTCAGTTATTTTTATATATATGTATATATATATACATATATATGTGTATATATATTCTTTTTCAGATTCTTTTCGTGTGTAGATTCTTACAAGATATTGAGTATACTGTGCTATACAGTAGGTCCTTGTTGTTTACCTATTTTATAAATAATAGTGTGTATATATTAATCCCAAACTCCTAATTTATCACTCCACCCGTTCCCCCTTTGGTAACCATAAGTTTGTTTTCTCTGTGAGTCTATTTCTGTTTTGTAAGTAAGTTCATTTGTGTCATTTTTTTAGATTCTGCATATAAGTGATATTGTATGATATTTGTCTTTCTCCATCTGGCTTATATTCAGAATGCCTGTTCTTCCAGTAACAGAGGTGGAGTATACCAGTAGTGTTAAGTATTTAGGAATTTTGTGAGCAGGTTGTTAAACTATTGGTAACTTGAAATTGGCCATGACTGGATTATTTACACCATGGAAACTGGGGCTTATGCCCCCAGCGCAGAGCCAGTATACCAGCCCCTCACAGACTATGCTGTCATTAAAGTTCTTTCAAAATTTAAGGTTCTGTGATTCTATGATGTGTTAGTTAGAAAGCAATCTTAGATGGTTTTATCTAAACATTTTATCTAAATGATTTTATCTAAACATCATAGATGTTCTGAGAGATTTAACCATCATTTTAAATTGATGCCGTGATATTGTAGGGGTAGGAACATTTTCCCTTCTACTCTTCTAGGTTCTTTGGCTGGTCTAATAGATAAATTGACATAAGACAGATTAACAGGAGAAAAACTAATTTCATACATACAGGATCCCCATAAAATATGAGAACTACATGTAAGTCAGGCAATTGAGACCTATATGCCATCCTTAGCTAAGGAATGGGTTAGGGGCCTGGGGCTTCAAAGGGAAGGAGGGTAATTCACAGGATGATAATAGGAGATGTTTGGTACCTAGATGCTTATCCTGCCACACAGATAGGTTATTCATGTAAATAATTATCTGTGGTAATAGCTCTCTTTCTGGGCCAGGCCACCTGTATAAATTCTTTTAGGTAGCTAGGGGAGAAGTAAAAGTTTTTCTTGAATCTCCTTAATTGCCTTCAGCTCAGAACAATCCACATGACAAAGTGGCACATTTTGGGGCGGTCTCTTCTGTTCTTCTTCAATATAATTGTCCCCAGAAATAAAAATCTAAGGCAAAGGATGAAAATTTTTATTTATTAAAACAGTCATTTCAATAGAATACTCTTTTGTTGACGATTGTATCAAGAGCTGAAGAGTTCAAGGATACCAGATAGGTGATGCCTGCTAGGGAAACATAATATGAATATGAATAATATGAAGCCACTAATGCCTAGTTTACAAGTGTTGGAGGTATTGCCCTGTAGATTATTTAGAATCTACTGGATTTTTGTTTTATCATTCCTTTCTAATAGCTGGATGTTAGAAATAGTTTCATCCTAGTTGTCTAAAGACTAGCTTATAAAAGTAAAGACCTAGTATCAGTATTTCATTTAGTTCATCCAATGGAAATCTTGACCTTGTGAGTATCGATTCATTTATTAAACTCTCACTTATTAAAATATTTCAGCACTTGTCACTGAGGAGCTGACATGAATTGTGTCTAAATGAATGAGTAAGATTGGGTAAAGAAAGTGTAGGGAGTGCATTCAAGCAGCTGAAACCACAGTTTGAAAAGCGTGGAATCATGAACAGTGTTAGAAGAAGCATACATGAGGTGAAAGAAGGCTGTTGCAAAAATCAGACAGTGTATAGAATGGTTTGATGATAGAACCAAAAATCAAGCAGACGTGGGCCAATTTTTAAAATTTTCTCTGCTACCATTTGCTTACTATAAATTGAGAGTAACACTAAGACCTTCCTCATAGAGCTGTTTTGAGGGAGTATGAAATAAGCAAGTGAAATTCCTAGGACAGGACCTAGCATAGAGTTAGCACTCAATGACTGCTGGATTACCATAAGGTCAAGGGGTGAATTAGGGTCAGGCCAATGGCCTTTTATGTCATACCGAAGTCTTTAGGCTCAGTGCTATAATTAATGGAGATTGTAAATGTTTTGTTCAGACAAACTGTGCACTTGTGTGTTAGGGACTAGTTAGAGATAAGGAAGAAAGATGAGGATGGGCCAGATACATTAAGAAGCCATCCCCATGAGCAAAGGAGTTATGAAATGATCATGTTGTCTTTCAAAACCTTGTTTCCAAAATTGTGGTTTGGGACCTCTTGTGATTCCTATGAGAACTCTCTAGGTGGTTAAATAGCAGCATTAAATAACCGTGACTCCTGGATAGAGAGATGGAAAGAAGTTTAGATATGTGATAGATATAACAAATGCTATATTGGTGGTCTCTAGATGATGGGTACATGGGTGTTCTCTGCTCAGTTTTTTCACCTTCTCTGTATGCTTGAAAAATTCACAGTACAATATTGGAAAAAACGAGAAAGGTTATTCACTCTGATTGTCTTTTAGTTCTTGAAAATCACAAGAAAGTTTCTTGGTTCAGTAAGGCTTTAACACTTTGCTTTGGCTCAGAACCACTGGCAAGATGTGTCTAGCTAGAATTTAATAAAAATACTGTATTTTTGCATTTCTTGTTACATTCAACTTGTGGTAATTAATATAACTTTTTTTATTGTTGATATTGTTACTGTTCCCTCCTCAAATAATGTGTTTAAATTTTAAAATATTCAGTAAACAGTAGACAGGTGGTGCATTGGTGAGGCAAAAAGACTATTGTAGAGGTGGTATGTACATGACCTCCCTAGTAAAACATTGGTTATTGAAGCATTTTAAGTGTCCTAATTTCTCAGAAATTAAATTATTCAGCTTTGAGTGCAAAATGAATATAGTTTTGGGTTTTTGAACTTCCTCTGGTCACTGTTAAACTTCTATATGTGGTGATGGTTGCCTGTCTCTATGTTCACATTTCTTCAAAAGCTTATGAAAGCTAAGTTCCAAAATAAAGCTTATTGGTTTTTTAGTGCTTAAGGTGTGGCATCCTTTACTTGCTTTGGGGAATATTGGCATATTTCCTGGGGGAAATGTATATGTATATATATTTTCTTGAAATAAGAAAGAGCCACTTAATTAGAGTGATTTGCCAGGCAAGGCCTGGATTAGGTATAATCTATCACAGTTACTTTTTCTTTATAGAATTTTCTTTTCTTGATAGAATTTAGAAAACATCATAAAGTACATCACTTCTACAAAGTAAATATACAATAATGTGTTTCTGTAAAAGCAAAAAAGCAAGAAATATTCAACAAGTCATTATTTTTATATTACTTTTGTCTGTCTATTGGTAGGATTTTATGTTTGTTACTATCTCAATGGAGTTTAAGTTTTTTTCCATTACCAGAATCAATAAGAACAGAGATAAGCAGTCAGAATAACTGGAGTTTACCCACTAAAAGGGAGAGCTTTTTTTTTCCACACATGACACCAGAATGCAGTATTCTCATGCGCTGTTTAAACAGTGTAAAAGTATATTGTTTTCCAGAGTCAATTACAGTCAGAATTTAGACGTAAGTCTTCTCATTCAACACTTTGATGTGTTTACATGTATGTACACATACAGACACACACTATTTTAATTTGTTACTTAAATAAATGGACCCATCTTACAAGTATTCTTCTGTGACTTGAATTTTTTACCTAGTAATAGATCTTAGAGAGCTTTTTATGTTAATATACATGACACTACTTCGTTCATTTTCATGACTGCATAGCATTCTATAATATGAATGTTTGATTATTTATTACCCAGTCCCATCATGGTGGGTATTAGGTTGCTCATAGTTTTTTGGTTTTTCCACAGTGACCATCATTAACTAGTATTTCTTTATGAACATTTGTGTGTATTTTTGATAAATTGTTAGAAATAAAATTGCTAAAACAATGTATGAATATTTTAACTTTAGCTGTTTTTTTAAACAAACTGTCTCAAGTTTTTATGAACTTTCTTCTCCATTGGCAAATATGTTGACTTGGAATGTATTTTTTTGATGATCTAATAGGCCTACGCTGGGAGTCAAACTTTCCTCTTAGTATCTTGCTCATGCTTACTGTGTATGCACATTGTGTTATAGTCTGTATCCCTTCCCTCCCCACACACCACATTCCTTCCCACTTCTCCACCCATAGATTGTGAGCTCATTAAAACCAGAGGTACTGATTTTTGTAGCTAACTCCATCTGTCCCAGTACGTGCCATGTAATAATTGCTCAATGAATATTTGGAAGACGATGGGGGGAAAAACCCACTCCTACGCACTTATAAAATCATAATATTTTTTAGATTCAGACAGTTGCTTTTCTGTAATGACTTGATAACATTTCCTCACATTGTTAAGAGTTCAACTTTATAGTGAATTTTGTATTTAATTGCAGTATTTTATGGTACTTCTAGTATTATTACATTTGGGAAATGAGGTAGAAATCATAGAAGGGAGTAAGTAAAACATTTCTAAAACAATTAACTCAGTTTTATAGACCTTGAATTTTAGCATGTTGTCCAACTGAGAGTGATTCCTGTTACCATATGCATCTTGAGAATACACATTAAATAAAACTAGTGAACCAAATTACAATGTATTTTCATGAGCTAATTTCTAGTGATGACTTTTTAAAACTTGTTTAAAAAACTAACGTTGATCTTTAGATTTTAACTATTTTCTTCGTTAAATATAGACGATTATTTTAAAATTTGCATCTTATTAAAAAACCATTAATGAAAGTCTGTAATTAATAGATAACCTGGCTTTAATAATTCACAATTGCAAGTAGTTAAAATGAATAGTGATTTTCTTAATATATATATACTTTTAAAGTGAAGTGCCCTTTTGATAACCAACATACTTTGAGTATCTGGCATGGTTTTGCCCAGACAGATATGCACATATGTTATGTATCTGTGCACATACCAGATAGACCTAAATAATTATTATTTATGTATGTGACTCTTTTATAACGAGAAGGCGATACACATTCTGTATTTGTATTTTTATTTTGTCTGAATTAGGACTGGGAAATGATTAATTACAGGGCAATATTTCTTGTCAAGTTGTGAGTAAATATGTTTAGCATTAGTATAGCTGTTTACAAGCAAGAAAACCCATACTGCTTGCCAAGCATTTGATTAAAAAAATGCATTCAATTCACCACATAGTCTCTCTGTAGGAAAGAACTTTATATTTGTGTGGCTTGGCATTTAGTAATTAAATCTCTTTAAACATTTTAATTAGGCTGAAGGCCATCCAAAACCTTTGCTGTCATCTTGAAAACAGTTTCAGCTATAATAATCATAAAGCTGTAGAGCAACCATGAGCACTTTCACAAGAGTCTTAAATCTAGAGCAGTGTTTCTCAAATTCCATTGTGCATTAAAATCACCTGAAAAGCTTGATGGAACACAGATCCTTGTTTCTTTTTAACAACTTCCCCCTTTTGATCAGACTCTCAGCTTAACTGAGAGATGTGATCATAGCTTAAGGCATTTAGTGCCACCTCATTTACCGGTCTGAAGTTCTCGAAGCTTTTATTGATCTTCTTTGTGAGATTCACAGCTCGTGATTTTTTTTGCTGTATCTCTGTGGTATTCACATGTCTTGACTTTATGATCACAGTTTTTAAGTCAGTCATTCTCTTTGTTCCTTTTCTGATGTTCTAGTCTTAGGGAGATCATTTGCTTGGTGTTCAGTGCCTGCAAACGTGCATTTAAAGCTCTTGAGAGAATATGACACACCGAGAGAGATTCCTGTGATTGTTGTAAGCTCCAGCGTTTTGATTGCCCTTCAAAGCCATAGTCCCCAAGACCCAAGTCAATCAAAATCAAATAAGTCAAAGAAACACCCTGTTGAAGGAGCCACCTTTAAGCCAAGTGATCTTATGATCTTAGTAACCTTATGTAATCTTACGTGATCTTAATGATTTTATGTATAACTGAGTTTCAACTTCCCCAGAAGTGTTAATCCAGGTACAACAGGTGGTGCTGGCCACAGCACAGACGCCTCCTTACTCAGCTAAAAGATAATCAAGGTCTGTCCTATTATCAAGAACAAGAATTTTGGGGGGCAGCTGTTGCTTCAGCAGCAGATTCTGCAGTACTTTCAAGACTTAAGGAGAGGTTCCTGATTATAGCCTCACTTATATTTACTCCTAACCAAGGAAATAGGGCATGTCAAAGGAAGCGAATCCTGAATCATGAATGCCTCCTGGTAATTCTCATTTGAATCTGTGGCTCAGGACTGGAAAGATGACAGCCATGGACACCAATAAAATTTTAAAGGTCTCTAGACCACATCAGCAGTTTTATTCTGGTTACCGTTGCCTTGTGTCCTTTCTTTGCATAGACCTTGGATGCAAAGTTCCCCAAGCTTGGAGTTGTTAACCATAGACTGGGAAACACACCAGGGAGTGTCTAGCATCATGGACAGATCAGAGTTTTCTGATGATGAATCCAGCAGTCTGAATGGTTAACCGTCTTAGCAGTGGCCTGGGAGATACAGATGATGGCACTATCTTTCCAGGCCAATGCCAGAGCAAAGGAAAGAAAGAGAAGAAGAAAAGGTTTTATGTTTGGTTAAAGTAGGAAGTCTTGATTCAGCATATTTGGAAGAAGCAGTCTACCTTGATGTCAGCCACTTCTCTTTGTCAATTTGAATTGGAGGTCTCCAGCATTTGTACAGGACCAGATGTCAGGTGGTGTCTTCTTCAGCTGTGAGATGTGTATATAGGGTTCAAGTCCCTGAAGTTTGGCTGCCATCTGGGTAATGAGAGGGACCTGGTATCATCCCCTCCAGGAAGGTCCAAGGGCAGCCTTTGTTCTTAGTGATTCCAAATCAGAAGGATGGGAGAACATTGGACACATTAGTTTGGAGAGTTGTAGCTAGACATTTTAGGAAACTAGAAGAATTCAGGATCCAGTCCAGTTTACAGGTATATAACAAAACCTCAAAGACAATTAACAGGACTATAATATCTACAAAGGTGCAAATGCTTTTCTCTCTGTAATCACCCCCATTTTACCAAAGATAGTCACAGTAAAACTAACTTGTTTGCATTAAACTTGGCCTGATTATTTACGTAAGTGCAGCAAGCATAGTGATTGACTATATAAACTCTTTTAAGATTGCTTGGCTGGAACATTGTAAGCAAAGTACCAGGTAGATCTTTCCAGGGAGCTTTATTGCTCTGTAAAGTCAACCTTAATTCCTTAAAAAGTGTCTGGTTATACCTGAGTCTATGCACGTCTCTTTCAAAGCTTTGGTAATATGAGCACATGTTTCCAGTTGTGTCTTGTTACAAGGAGAAGAGATATTTACAAGGAGAAGAGATGAACTTATACATAACTATTTTGCCATGAAAAGAATACTCAAGAGTTTCCAAATTCTGGAGAGATCAGGTAGGGAGAAAAAGCAAATGTTTCATCTTTGTTTACAAAGGTACACTTTACAAATTGTTGTTAAGTTACAGATTGCTTAAGAGAAACAGTTTCTTTAAATCTAGAAAAAAAAAACATTAAGGAATCAGCAGTGATTCAAAAAAGAAGTGAAAATTATTATCATCCTTAGTTCATTCAGTCCCATGTCATTCTTTTTCTGCTTGAATCCAATTTTTTTCATTAGTTCTGGAAGTTTTTTTTTTTAAGGCTCTAATGGCTAGCCTTTTTTTTTTAATTTATTATTTTCTTTCTTTATTTTTTGGCTGCCTCGGGTCTTAGTTATGGTACGTGGGATCTTTGTTGAGGCGTGCAGGATCTTTTATTGCGGTACATGGGATCTTTCGTTGCACTGCATAGACTTCTCTCTAGTTGTGGCGTGTGGGTTTTCTCTCTCTATTTGTGGTGTGTGGGCTCCAGCGCGCATGGGCTCTGTGGTTGTGGCGTGTGGGCTTAGTTGCCCTGCGGCATGTGGGATCTTAGTTCCCCGACCAGGGATCGAACCCACGTCCCTGCATTGGAACGTGGGTTCTTTACCACTGGACCACCAGGGAAGTCCTCAGTTCTGGAAATTCTTATCCAGTTCATTTTTATGATCTTGAAGTTACCAGAAACCTGTGTTTGCCAGAGTCCTTTCCATGAACCTCCTTGAAGATGAAGTACTTTTGCAGAAACACTTTTGCAAAGCACCAGAGTAAAACAATAACTCTCTGTAAATGACAAAAACTTTTTTTAAATGCTCATTGTTAAAGATCTGGTGAGAGCTCATTATGTGGAATTGACAAGGAAATCTGGTTATTTCTGTAACACACATTTTTAAATGATATCTGTAATTATGATAACATTATACCAGGACATATCACAGTTTAGGAATTTTATTCAATTTTTGGAACACTTACATACCTATACAAATGCAACATAAAGAAAGTTTAGTATTGACAATAATTCCCGTGCAATTTAACATATTAAAAAAGCCTCATTCGTTTAACACTTCTCTTTTTATAAGGAGAGAGAACAAATCTTTTGAGATGTTCCAGGAGCTCTCTAGAAAATTCCAAAGTTCTCAGTCACAATTACTTCATTTGAATTTGATTTTGGGAAGTTTGTAAAAATATCAAAGACTTTGAAACACTTGGTCATTGAGGGTCGCAGGTCATTGGAAATAACAGGTATCCATTTAACTGTAGTGACAATTAAAGACTTTGAAGACAAATGTAGTTGCTTAAAAAAAAAAAACTTTTAATGCTGATAGCTATAAAGACATGCCTATCTTAATTAAACCAACAACCTTAAACTGCCTTTTATACCAAATATTTTCTTAAATCACATGGACCTGAAATTCATTTATGTTAGTTTTTGTTATATTTCTCAGAATTTAATTTACATAAGTGCCTAATTTCTTTAAGCCAATTAAATAAAGCTCTTTTACAAATTACTTTTAGCAATACCATCCAGAGGTAGAAACTGTCATATGTCTACACCACATATAAATAGACACACATAAATAGACGCAGAGACCTTATAGTTTTGCTCTAAAATTTTAGTCATGAGATGGGTAGGATAATGCAAAACTCACTAGCTTATAAAAGAACAGTTGGGATAAGTTAAATTTATCTACTCAGATTTTTAAAGTTCAGAAGATACTTAAGATTTGTATTTGTCCTTGACAAGTAATCTTAATGTAGTTCTTCCAAGAAGGTCTTTGGTTTCCTAAGGCCAGAATTTTTATAATGTTTGCAAGCCTTTTGAGATAAATAGGGGTGGTTTCAGGATTGCTGTAAAAAAAAATAGGTGAAATTTGAACTGTCTCTAGAGCTATATTTCTAGTTTTGTGAAGGTTTGCAAGGTTAGGACGGTTGCTCTCAATTCCTCAATACAACCTCAATTCCTGAATTTGATTGTAGCCTGGCTGATAAAGGAGTGACATACACTTCCACCTTTGTTGTAATGTTTTTCTTTCCCTCTGGGTACATTTAGCTTAGAGGAAAACGGCTTAAAATTTTTCTTGTTAGGCTCTGAATATCAGCTTCCGATTTGTTCTAAGTTCTGATTATAGAGTTAATAAATTCTTTTAGATACCTTGTCAGGTTTCAGATAAGACAAACAGTAAATATTTACAGAGTATTAAACAGCCCCACAGACCCAAGAGGTGTCCTCAAAGAGGGTGCAAAGGTTATTACCTTCCCAAGATCCAGAGTCACTCTCAACAATAGCCAAAAGAAAGAATTGACACCTGCATGTGCCGGGCAGGTGGAAAGCCAAGCTAAGTTTTTAGGACATGAAACGAGGCAAGCATGAAGGCAATAGCTATTCCTAGGAGAAGAAGTATCAATAACCTATGGGTCTGGAGTTGGGAAAGAAGGAGCAACATGAAAATTTATTTTCCTCTCTTGACTGGGCCCTATAAGCAGAGATCTTGGGAGCTGACTCTGGCCAGAATTTTCACCCTTGGCCAACTTCTGCCAGGTTTCCTAGAATCCCCTCTGTGGGCTCCAATGTCTACCAGAATTTGACAAGATTTTTCATTAGTTTTAGTTATTCTTGGCTGTTTAAAGGAATAATGTAGCAGTTTACTAGAACATCACTCAGTTTTGTTAGCTCTGGGAGGGGCCCATACAGAGGCTCTTCTTTGAAGGTAGAATGGGGTTGTCTATTAGGCCATTAACTTGGTGGACTTTGTTTTATGGTTGTGTAGTCTTTTCAGAGTGGAAAAACAATTCAGACAGGTTATTACTTGAATGAGTACTCAAGTAGAGGAGGAGAGAGGAGGGTAGCAGTAGGAGTTATTTCAGACTTAGTCTTTTGTTTTAGATACCTCATATCTTTAATTTTTCATTAGCCTTTCGCAACAATCTTTCAGTGAAACCGTTTTGGGAGTTTGAAGGCTTTTGGAGGCTTTTGCATGCCGGTTAAAATAGGTATCCTATTCTGTTTATTTATTTGGCAGCCCTTGCTTTCAAGTGCATTTTAAGATCATTAGATAAATGATCTTATCTAATTGGAATGTTCCTCATAATGGCCTTTGTAATTCTAGGTTGTTTTTAGGAAAATTCTGTCATTTTTGTAGATATTTATAGCTTCTAGGACCCTAATTCTAAGACATAAAATAAGCAGATGTGCCAGAAGGTGTCCCACTTAACTCTTAATATTTTAAAGATCTCATTTTTATTATTTTTCATTGTTATTATTTTTAGCTAAACCGTTGGGTCTCTCACAGCCAAACTAATACCTAAAGGGATGTGCTGCTAGATTGGGAATTGTGTGATATTTTGCACAGAAATTTTCTTGAGATTGACAGGTGACTTACTGTCAATCCAACCCATTCCATGGCCAACTTAGCCTAACATGGGAGTCTTTAGGTTAGGTGGCAAGCACTCCAACAGCTTTTAAATACTCAATACATGCCCCCAGTTTTGTTTTGTTTTTTTGCTCCCAAGATTTCCATTAGCAATAACCTTCATTTACAACAAAATTTTATTCACCCAGTCCCTTGCACTGGACCCAGTCCAGCTTAAACTGGACCCAGTTCAATCCCAGACTCAGTCTGGTTTTTAAGTTGGACCCAGTTTGACTCTGGCCAGTAGTCACCAGCAGTTTCCTGTGTGTAGTCTGAGGATTGTTAAAAAGATTGAACCAGTAGACCTCAACAAATGGGGACTGCACACTGGGGGCTCCACATAAGTGGGGAACTGCAAACTGCCAGTAACGGTTCCCACATGGTTCTTAAGACAGAATCAAGGGCTGGAGGTTTCCAATCAAATGTGGAAACTGGGGAAAGTCAATTAGATTGGGAGCTCAGTGCAGAGAGTGCAGAGCTCAAAACCAAGGTGAACTTACCCACAGCCCTGAGAAACAGGGAGAAAGATGGTGAACTTAATGGTTCGCCCAGTACCACACCTGTGTTTCTCATCCTCAACTGCCATCAGAAGTTTGCTTCAAAGCCCAACACTGCCATCTAATCTGTTAAACAACAAAATTCAGCTGAGAAAATTTAAAAATCAGCTTGACTTTATTCAACGATTTTTGAATTGGGTGGCATCCCATCTCACAAATAGAAGGAAGCTGCAAGGGACTGTACAAAATGGAAGGCTTTTATAGACAGAAGGGCACAGGGACAAGGAAAAAGCAGATTTCCTCATCTTTCTTGGTTGGGGGGGAAGGATCTGTCAGCTGGATGACCTTACTACTGCTGATCAGGGAATTCCAGACTGATTGATTATGCTACATTCTGGGGAGAGGCTGAAACTGCTGTCAGGCCAGGTATTAAGTCTTGGTTTGCTGATGGGGGACTTGGCACAAGTGACTTCATTTGGGGCTTGTTTCTTAGAACAAACATAATCTCAGAAGTAACAGTTCGTTCACTAGAAGCTAGTCACTATGTCCTGCCCATACTCAAGTAGAGAAGTAAGTTCCATACCTTTTGAAGATAATATCAAAGAAGCTTTGAATGTATCCTTCAAATCATCACACTATATTAGCATCAGTCTTCTCTTCCATGAAATGAGAAAGTGAGATATGATAGGACCTTAATAATGGTAGGTATTTTGTTATGGTGATGATAATCATCATCATCATCATCATTTCTTAAGAACTTTACAATCAACGAAAGTGTATTGGTGTGTGAAATTCTCCCCACCCAAATCTGTATTTTATTAATTGTCACATTTCATAAAACCCCTCTTTTTTTTAATGAAGGAAATATACTCTGATAATAAAACCAGACTCTAACCAAAGAAGTTATAGACTGATATCATTATGATTGCATATAAGAACATCTGTAATAATTTATTATTAAAAGAAGAATAAAAGAATAAGTCGCATCACCATGTAGGGTATATCCTTCTAACACACAAGGATAGTGACTCTGTCAGGTGACTTAAAAATTACGTACCATTTGGCCCCATAATCCATCTCTGTGAGTTTGTCTTAAGAAAATAATGCCAAAATTTTTGATGCAAAAGTATGCTTAGCACAGGATAGTATTTTTGGTTGGTAGCCTCCAAGATGGCCCCTAATAATTGATCCCCATTTCCCGATGTTCACATTGTTGTGTAATCCCCTCCCATTGAATGGCTGGACCTGATGCCTCACTTGGAACAAATAGAAATGAAATATCAGATTATAAAAAGACTGTGGCTTTTGTCTCAGGGGCTGCCACTCTCTCTTTTTACACATGGTAAGTATGATTTTAACTGGGATCAATCTTTTTTTTCTCACCCCAGAAACATACTAGAAAAAAATATACCAAGTAACGACACTCTGTGTCTTTGAGTGTTAGGACTGTGTGTGATTTGTTCTACTTTTCTTTGTTTTTCTATTCCCTTTCAGTATCATATATTATTTTACAGTGGAGAAATGCTTACAAAGAAAAAGAGAAGGTAAGGAAAATCAGAGGAAAAGAACAAAGTAGATGTTTAAACACATGTAGCATTTGAGAAGTGATTGTTTTGGGAGAAAACAGTTGTGAATTTACACATTTGTATTTAAGTAACTGCAAGGAAAAGATATAATTCAAGAGTATGTAATATTTAAAATTTGTGTAGCAGTCGTATATCACTTATAATAAGAAAAATGAAACAACATGAGATGTTTACAGAAAATACAGGTTACTTTTTACCTAGTACTCGCAGATGAGAAGTACTTTGTAAATCCCTGGTAATATTATTGATGATAATTTAGTGACAATTTAGTTTGAATCCTATAGCAATTTAGGCAACGGAATTTACTAGCACATCTTTGCTAGTTGATTTCCACAGATCGCAGTGCTTCAGTCAATGAAGATTTTTGGATTGTAGGTCTTGTTTGGCAATAGGATTTTTGTAAATGGCATTCAGGGGTGCTTTGCTTTCTAACCTTCTCATTGTTAGTTTACCTTCCGTCTTCCAATCCATTCTGTAGCATGTCATTGGTTTCCATGATGGCTGATTCCATCTCCTTTGGAGTCTGCTACAGGTCACTGCAATGTGGCTGTCTAGCCAAGAGCTGGTGAACAGAAACATTAAATTGCTTCAGATTGTTGGGACCTGTTACCTTTTCTCTAGCAAGGTTTTGTTTCTTTTCTTGTTCATTTGTTACTAGCAGTGGCATTGTGTTTGGAAAAATAGGTTGTATTTTTCCACTTTTGCACCCTTTGTTCTTAATAATTACCTGGAACACTTTGCTAAGATTGGAGTCCATTACATGTATTTCTGTAAGGCTCACAACTAACATTCATTCTTTGTATTTTATTTTATTTTCCGCAGTGGTCAAACCAAATGAAATAGTCTCCTAAGTACTGAATCTAGTAGAATTCCGAGTTTTAAAAAGTGCATCTATACTAGAACATATGCATCTCTCTGATAGCAAATACAGTTGCAGGAGCCGCTTTTGGGGGATACAATTTTTCATACACTCATGTTTCAGACAGTTAGTAGAACTTCATCTCCAAAATTCGAGAGGAAGAGAACATTAAACTATTTTAAATGGTCAATGTAAATTTCATTTGGCTGCACGCATATTCGTTCCTAAGTGAAGTTATTTAAGGGGAAAAAGGTCATAAATGAGAAGAGCATATAATGTTCTCTAGTCTGTACTTGGTTACTTTAAAAAAACTGATTGCTTTTAGAATGTGTTTTCCTTTAAAAATTACATCATAAAAGAATGTTTTCTTTATTTTGACTAGTTTTTTTATTTCTGCAATCTTCGAGTCACATATGTGTGTACATAATAACGGGCTAAAATAATGTGTATTCTTTTTAATCTATAAGATGATGCATGTACATTCTCTCTGCTGAGTCTTAAGAGCTGCTTCAATTTGAACTGTGCAGTAATTTTGCATTTTCATTTTCTCTGATTTAACTGATGTCTGTAAATAAAGGCTGCAACTTAGTTTAATAATAAGAAACCTGTTATCACCGTGTGGTAAAGATAACGTATTATCATTACTACCATTAACAATTGCTGGTGTTAATAAGACATATTTTCCCTGCTTCATCCCAGAGCAACCTGCATTTGAAGTAAAGAATTGAGGTAGATAGTCTTTTAAGTGTATTCTCTCAATGTTTTGTTCAAAAGGAAAATAATTATTAAAATGTCCTTAAAAAACATTGTTTGGGTCTCAGTCACTACTACAGGGGAGCAAGCTATACTCATGCAAGAGTACTTGTGATTTGCTGAGAATTATAGAGAACAGTGGTCCTCAAACCTTCATCAGCTATAGCCATACCACGAGGTGGAGAGAGATTACTGTAGTTTCCCAATCAAGCAAATCTATAGATATGCGAGAGAAAAACCATTATAAGGTTGACCTTGAGTCTTTTCTACTTCATTTAAAAACCCAAGTAGATCATTCATAGATTAATATATTTAGCTATGATCAGTTACTTGTGATGGACTCACCTAACAACTGATGGGATGCATGAAGAAAACATACTTAGTAGTGGAACATGTGAGATTAGACTTGGCCCAGCCCTTCCTGGATATAGTTCTCTTGCCCATTTGTTTGGAATGGAAAGAGGAAATAAATGAAGCCTTTGCAGCTCATCCTGCCACATGGCATGCACGTGCACATGTATACAAAAATTAATAAATAAAGAAGAGAATACATTTTTCAAGTGAAGCATTTGCTTTGAATTCAGATTGACCACCATCACTCCTCTCCCCAGCCAGCATAAAATTTCACTGCTGCCCTTTCCTGTCTCAAGTGTTGAAAAATAATTTTGATATGTTTTTCTATTTGGTACCCTATATGCAATTTTAAATTGAACTTATTTTAGCTATATCCTGTTTCATGATTCACTAAGAACACGGTAATGATCATCATCTTTTGCATGTATGTCTGTGTGTGTGTGTACTTTTTTGCTTTTCAAAGATATTTTAAACTGATTATTTAGCACTCCTGAGACCTGTGTATTCCCATGTGTTTTGTCACCCTCTAGATCTGTGGTGGCATTTTGGATTTACTCTCATTGCTCAATTAGAAAGCAATTGAGCTTCCCATCAGTATAGCAATCTTTTTCTTTACAATTTTTTTATGAACAGAAACTAAACCAATCATTCAGCCAGCAAGTAGACAGTTAAAAAAGACACATTGTAGATGCTTTTGTAGAACTAGACTTAACTAAGCATCTCACTGCAAATTAGTTCCCTTTTCAATAAATCCTGCACCTCACAATCCCTGGCTAATATGACCCTGGTTTAGTCTTCAGACCTTAAATTTAATTTACCCAAATCTCGGGATTTGTTAATTCCCTAGGGGACTATCAATCCCTCTGGGTGTTTCAGCAATTTGCTCGATCAGCTAAAGTGTTAGGCTCACTCTACCTCACTCCTCAGTTTCTGTCTCACTTCTCAGTTTTCTTTAGGAAGAAATAGACTTTTTTCCCCACACAGTGACTAAAAAAGAGAAAGGTCACTCAATAACTTGATCCCAGGCCACTGTCTTCTCTCTTCTACAATTAAGAAAGATTTTTCTCCCTCAGCACCTGCTCTTTACCCATCAACTTTTTTATTGTTCAGAGGGCATCACACCTCCCATCTGAAATGTCTTTTAAGTGAATAAAATTGATCATTTTCAGCCAATTTCAATTGCAGATTAGGTCACAAAGGTAAATGGAATGAGAAAATAAACTTCAAGTAACATTCCAGCTAAATATTTTTAATCTTATCAAACAAATGTTTGGGGAAGCAATATGTGAAGTGGTTTCTCTTCGAGGTCCACTTTAGGATTTTTAATATGGTTACAAAGTAATGTTTTCTGTAGGTAGCTTTTATAGAAATGCTATTTTGAACTTTTACTAGAGGTTATGACTAGCAGCACTTTCCCCCCCAGAGGTACAGTGGAAAGGGCAGACAGTAGACAGACGCACTGTTCCCTACCTTAGTGAACTGTCCACTCAAAATGATTTTAAGAAGATAAGAAAATTCAGAAGATATTAGGCATCGCTTGTAATTTAAGTCCACTTAATAAATGTGTACTGAGCCACTGTTTCTTTTAAAACTCTGACTTTGGTGTTGTGGGAAGGGGCTTCAAGGTGGAAGGGTTGCAAAAATAACTAAGGTTCCACTTCTGCCCTCAGACACATTTGGAGTAGGTAAATCATGTTGTATAGCTGGAATATCCACAGCTAACTACAGAAAGGATCCTTCACAGCTGTTTTCCCAGAGTTTTACTATTGCATGTGAGTTCGTCTCTTACATTTGGCCTTGGTGACCGTAAAATTAGTATTATCACCTATAGCGCTGTCCTAGGCTCCCGAGATACGGCATTTGCTGAGACTGATTTCTGTCTGTAAGGAACTCTTAGCCAGTTACTGGCTGCTTGTTTATTGAAACAGGTTTAATAAACCAGCAAAATAATGTTCAGCAATCCGAGTTGCCAGATTTTACAGAAAAGATGCTGTTGTCATCTGCCAAGGGTTTAGCCCTTAAGGTGGTCAGGCCCCCAGATGGTCTCCCATTGTTAAATCTGGCCACTGCTACTGCACCTTGAAAAATGCACAGCTGAAAAATGTAGTTGGGACAAAGGGAGTCTGAGCAGACCATCATTCCTTCCTCGTGTTCTTAAGGTCACGTGCCCTTAGTGTAACACCCAGGGAGAGCAAACTTGGCCTCCAGTGCCCAACTAAGCCACCAGCTGCTGACCCCTAAGTGATTATTTGTTTATGTTTAATTTCAGTTTGAAGATTGAACTGACTTTTCCTACCTAGTTGCAAACTAATCAGGTGACCACATTAGTTTCAGGGGTATAATATGCCCAAAGAAACAGTGCTGGCCAACTGCTTCCTTGATAACAGTGTACTTCTGAAACCAAGCATTTGTATCCATGAACAATAAAGAAAGTCTAGGTCTTGAGTTGGTGACCTGGTTTCTATTGTTAACTCTCTGTTCAAGGGCCTCTCATGCTTGAAGTTATTTTAAAACCTGATCTCATAGCAGTAGCTTCAGTTTCACATGTGAATTGGTGAGCTATTTGGAAAAGAAAATATTTTTTTGTTAAAAAGAGAAGAGCAAAGCTTTTGCACAGCAAAGGAGACCATAAACAAGATGAAAAGACAACCCTCAGAATGGGAGAAAATATTTGCAAACGAAGCAACTGACAAAGGATTAATCTCCAAAATATACAAGCAGCTCATGCAGCTCAATATCAAAAAAACAACCCAATCCAGAAATGGGCAGAAGATGTAAATAGACATTTCTCCAAAGAAGATATACAGATTGTCAACAAACACATGAAAGGATGCTCAACGTCAGTAATCATTAGAGAAATGCAAATCAAAACTACAATGAGGTATCACCTCACACTGGTCAGAATGGCCATCATCAAAAAAATCTACAAACAATAAATGCTGGAGAGGGTATGGAGAAAAGGGAACCCTCTTGCACTGTTGGTGGGAATGTAAATTGATACAGCCACTATGGAGAACAGTATGGAGGTTCCTTAAAAAAGTAAAAATAGAACTACCATACGACCCAGCAATCCCACTACTGGGCATATATCCTGCGGAAACCATAATTTAAAAAGAGTCATATACCACAATGTTCATTGCAGCACTATTTACAATAGCCAGGACATGGAAGCAATCTAAATGTCCATCAACAGATGAATGGATAAAGAAGATGTGGCACATATATACAATAGAATATTACTCAGCCCTAAAAAGAAACGAAATTGAGTTATTTGTAGTGAGGTGGATGGACCTAGAGTCTGTCATACAGAGTGAAGTATGTCAGAAAGAGAAAAACAAATACATATATATGGAATCTAAAAAAAAAAAAATTGTTCCGAAGAAACTAGGGGAAGGACAGGAATAAATACGCAGAGGTAGAGAATGGACTTGAGGACACGGGAAGGGAGAAGGGTAAGCTGGGACGAAGTGAGAGAGTGGCGTGGACATATATACACTACCAAACGTAAAATAGATAGCTAGTGGGAAGTAGCCGCATAGCACAGGGAGATCAGCTCGGTGCTTTGTGACCACCTAGAGGGGTGGGATAGGGAGGATGGGAGGGACACGCAAGAGGGAGCATTGTAAAGCAGTTATACTCCAATAAAGATGTTAAAAAAGAGAAGAGCAATAAAAACATAAAACACGTATCTATGATCAGAGTATTATTTAGAGGAAAACAATCCTGTCTCTCTGATAATATACAAAACTTTTTTGTTCAGTCTTATTATAATAAGGCTATTAAGCAGGAAGAGACCCTATTGTGAATTATATTCCTAATGTCATTTATTATTTGTTTTTGTAGGCAAACAATCCTTGATCAGTAGATGTTTTTTGCTACCAATTTTAATTAACAGAAAGGAGTGTCTTGTTATTAAGGAGTCAGGTGTTTATAGATGAGACATTTTCATGCTGGCAAAAAGTTTGTTTCTTTAAATATGTTAAGTATATTCTTCACATTCTTATTTCAATACTTTTTTACTCAGCAAATCCTTTTCTTGGATAATACAAAGTAAATTTCAGGTAAGTCCACACGTGCATTCTGAACAAATGGAATTTGAAATGAAGAGTTACAGGTGTTTGTGCAAAGAGACATTAGCATTTTGAGAAGTAATCAGAGTGATCTATCAGCCATCAAGTCCTTCCTTGTATCTCTGTTTTTTGCCATCAAATTTTTGTTTGTAATTGTACGAACCACCCTTTATGACCCCAGGTACTAATATGACACTCAGTTTTATAAGTAGTGAAATAATAGTGATGATGGGGTTTTTTTGTTATTTGTTTCCTTGCTTGTTTTGTTTGGTTTTTTAGCTCAGGAAAAAGTACTATAAAATACTAAGATTTGACAGTCCTCTATTCTTGTCTAACTTCCTGGGGGGAGAATTCCTTAACATTCTCTATTACTCTCTCACACAGAGTCTTTTACACAGGAGTTGTGTCCTACTTATTTCAAGTGAGTCAGTTGATAAATGTGTTGTATTTTAGATTACAGGACGGCAGGGTCCCCCGAGCATGAATTCCTTTCTGAGTGTACATTAAACTGCTTTTGAGATTATGGTAACATTTTACAGGTCTCAATTTAAGACTAAATTTCCTTTATTTTAGATTGCTGTAATCCTCTACAGCCCTGATGTTAAGCAATAACATGTTGTCCAGTGAAGATTTACTTTACTTTTCAAGGTTCCTGATATTAATTCTAGAGATAATCAACACACTTAAAATATAAATGTGAGTCCACTGACATTATCTAGATCTTATTCTTCATCCCCAGAATGATGCGAAGTGCAAGAAGGCAATACCAAATAAGAATAGGAAACTCTGTACCCGGTAGTTACTTAAAGACAAGTTAAATTCATGAGTCGATTAGGAAGCCATAAATCATTGTAATCTTCTGTGGCATTGAACTTGAACATTGAACTAACAGATAACTTAATCGGATGTGAAATGATTATCTGAATAAAGGTGAGTAGGAAGGAGAGGGGATTATGGGTTGAAGACTTAGTGTAGGCACAATGAGCAGACTAGATTCTTGGAGGCAGGAGAAGTGTTGAAAGAGCAGAGGAGAACGAGTAAGACCTTTTAGACTGGATGCTCAAGCAGGAAAGGCCAGTAAAGAGATTGTTCACTTTGGAAAAAAGTGGAATGATAGGTAAGAAATTCAGTTAAGTGAGAAGGGGCCAAGCTGTGCAGGCCCCTATCCATTGTTGCACTGAAGGAGTGCCCATCTGGAATTATCCATCAAGCATCAAGAGTAGTGATAATGGTGGTGGTAGTGGTGGTGGTGGTGGTGGTGGTGGTGGTATTTGTAACGGTCACCAGTTATTGAGCTCTTATTATGTGCCAGGCTCTTGTACTTTTTGTGGATTATTGTACTTGAAGACATTATTATTATCTATTTTATAGCCAAGGAAAGGAGGCTTAGAAGAGGTTCTTTACTCACCCCAAATCACAGAGCAAGTATGTTATAAAGGGAAAATTTGAACCCAGGTGATATTACACCGAAGTCTACATTCTTTAACATTTCCCAATATCACCTCGTATAATAAGTATTTGTAGAGAGCAGAAGTTCAGAGGCACGACCCTACATTTTTAGAAGAGACATTGATAACTGGAGTCCATCCAAAGGAGGCTTCGTGGGGTGATAAAGAATCCTTGAATCCCTGGAAACAGAAAAGAGACATCAAGAAGATAATCTTGTTTGTGAGACAAAGTGAGAGATTTGGCTTTATATCCCTCTTTGTTCTTCTCTTCTTCAGTCTTGGTGGGCTGAGTTCCCTCACCATTATATATTCTAGAGATTGAGGAATTACCTAGAAATGTCTAAGTGAATTGCAAGATTATTTCAGATGGATGGGACTAGTTTTACCAGTGGCAAAAGGGTTCTCAAGTGTTGTCGTTCAGTGGTCTTTTTTGAATGAGACATCATTTGCTTTTATATTCCACTAAAGCAATCCTTGAAGATGCTGTACACACAAAAGAAAATCAGAGTACCCATAAATTCTGCAGCTGATTTCGAGTCAAACATATGGGATCCTTTGGAGACTTCATGAAGCAGAGGAAGAGGAGGAGAGGCTGGTGTCTGGGTAGCGTTGAAGTTAGTCCTGTTATTGGTCAGGACCTAAACAACAGAAACTCAGTGTTCCTTCTTTTCTAGAATACTAACTATTCTAATATGCCATTTAATAATTATGCTGTTTTAATAATGGCATTTTAGGGACAAAATCCCCTTTCAGTAAAGGAAGACATCTGTTCTAAGTTAGATTCTGATGTCAGAAATGTTAAAATTTCTAAAGGCTTTTTATCTTAGAATAGAGGACAAAGAAGGAAGTTCTGCCCCAGTCTATACAAAATCTTGTAGGGCAAAAAAAGAGAGAGAGAGAGAGAGAGCACCAGGCAGATTTTGGGGAAGGCAACATGATTTGTGGATATTTTGTCTTTAAGAGGTAAAGGAGGGATGGGGAAGACAATCAAAGACCAGGCATAGAAAGGGTCAAAATGAAGTTAGTGGGTATCAGAAGGAGGGATTTCTAGTGTCTGGATTAGATACTCTGATCAGTTTAGCATAATATCTGACAGAGGCTACATGAAATCATTCCTTAATGCCCACCCATTAACTATCACCAGATAAGACCAAATCCACCTTGACAGCCCAATGCAAGGAAATCTACCTTCTTCAGCCTAATAGGTCTGTCTCCAAAGGCACTGGCCACATTGCCCTACTTCCCATTTTCAGATCTGAAGGCTTCACCCTAAGGTGATGGGTGTCCTTATAAACTTCTGACTGCTGACCATCCCTCTTGGTGCAGATGAAGGAGCTTATTCAATGTAAACTTTTAATAAGATGCACAGATGCTAAAAAGTACATGGTCATATCCTTGTAGACATCATTGTAAGTAGGTGGTGAATAGCTATTAAATGGGAGTTTTACCATGTATAAAGACATATTCTTAGTTGAGCTGTGGCTTTGAAATATCTTTTTTGCTCTCTGAAGATCAAGTTTACCACTGGATTATAAAATCAGTAAAGGCAGACTATGACTTTTTGGTCACCAAATTGCTCTATCCCCACATCTCAACATTGTAGAATCTTAGCAAAATTTTGTTGAATGTTCTTTCTTTTAATATCCCTGTCATACTTTATTGTTCTCCAAGGCTATCTAGGGGGAAAAATGAGTTTCAAACCTTAGTCTCTGAAAGTCAGTTGGAGCTAACAGGCACTCACTCCTGTTTTGTATTTACTTGTCTCATTTTTAGTGAACTTCTCCCTACCTTGAAGAAATGTACATACATTTAGACTGATTCATGTGCAAATCTTCAGTGCTTTAATTCTAAGAATTGGAAATGCTTCTCATTGAAGTATTCAGCTCCTCAGCATAACCCATTTTAATAATTTTCCAGTCCAGTTTGTGCCAAAAGATGCAGTTCATTTCTGACAGGGTCTCTATTAAAGTCTTTCAGTTTGCAGTTCTTTTTATCAATCTTCATTTATCCATAAAAGCCAAATTTGACCTAGATGTGTAATGACGGATGACAACACCTTGAGTTTCTAATCCCTGTTCTCCCAATGAATATTGCTGTATCATCTCTTCTTTTTGTAGCTTAAAAGTTTACATAAACTTAGCACAGTGGAGTAAAAGCAACAGCCTAGCGCTGGTGGTGTTCACCGTGATTGGCACATATGGCTTGATTATACATTTAGTACATTTGTGCGGGAATGTTTCTCTAGGATTTCCTGAAAGGATGTTGCAGTTGATGTCATGAGAGATGAAGACATGTTTCCAAGGCCACATACCTAATTCAGGGCAGAGTACAGATCCAAGCCTCCTACCTGACTAGTAGTGAAATGTTTTATATGCTTGCTTCTTTGCTTGTTTGTTTTTTTATTGAAGGAGGATTATTTGGGGAAATATAAACAGGCTTTCTTTTAGCATGTGTCTGGAGTCATGTTGTACTATAGTAGAGAAGTCTGATGTACCCTCAAGGTGGCAAGACAGTGGGTCTCTGAATGTGGTAGATCATGTGCCATGTTGGATAAGAGTTTGGGCTTTATGGTCAGGTAGACCTGGATTGAAATTCCAGCTCAGATATCAAGTAGCTGTAGGATCTTGGGCAAGTTACTAACCTCCATGCCCTGCAGCATCAACACCTGAACTTGTTATGAGGATAAAAGGACCTAATACCTATGACATGCTTAGTATATACGTGACACAGTCATGCTCTTAATGAAAAGTTAACTATTCTTAATATTACTTGTTTACCTGGTTATTGATAAAACTCATATGTGCCTGAAGGTGAAACTAGGGTTACAGCAATGGAACAGGGCAAAATGATAACCATGTTTCTTATTAATTTCTAGTTGGAACATACAACAAGCATGTGTATATGTGTATATCTTTGCTTGTTTAGTTTTTACTATATCATCCTGCCTAGAGGAGGATTTTTTTTAGCATAAAAAGAGCTCTTTAGCATGTATGTAGGTCATGTTGTAGCATAGTAGTAGACTGGGTGGTACCCTTAAGGTTCCCCTTATTGAAGAAATTTACAGAGAAGGGTCAGTAGTTTTACTTTGTGGTGCATGGATTTCCTTAAGTCAATAGCAAGGAAATATTTTACTATTTCCTACCCTATCCTGTACTCATATCCCTCTCACTTTCTTTTTTATTCTATCACCTCTCCTGAAGCCAAAGGTGAAAACTTCAGATAATTTGCCTATAGACAGTCTAATTTATTTTGGAAAACATTGTTCTAGACTGGTGTCTTCCTCACTTCCATTTATGGTACAATGCACTGTTACAAAAGAAAATCTCAAATAATTTGTAAGTCAGTATATTTCAGTAAGGTCATTCCATTGTTTTGCATGCTTTCTAGGTAAGGTACCCCAGTTACAATGAATGCCTGGCCTTACATTGGGCTGGCTGTAAGTCTCCTTGGACTAAATCCAATTCCATTTTCCTTTTTCTACCCCATTGCATTTCCCCAAATTTTCATCTTAATTTGTGATTTTAAGCAGGTATTTCATGGAAGCAGCTGTATGTAGTGGTTAAAGCTCTTGTAGTCAAACCAACCCATGTTGAAACCCTATCTGACCACTAACTATCTGCTGAGCGTTGCAAGTTATTTCACCATTCTGAGCCTCAGTTCTCCTGTCTCTACAACTAATGGTAATAAGTCATAACTCGTAGGCGTTTGGTAAAGATTGAATGAATTATTTGTTGACTAAACAGTGCCTAGCAGTAATGGCGATTACGGAGTGCTTATCATTTGCAAGGTAATAGGCTTTGTGTTTTACTTGGATTACCTCATTTAGTCCTGGCACCAACCCTGCAAGGTGGGTATTATTATTATTATCCTCATTTTACAGATGAAGAAACTGACGTCCAAAGAAGTTAACTAGTTCACATAGCTTGTAACTGATAGAGCCAGTACTTATGGGTCAGAGGTCAGAATCAGAACCGCATGGGTGGAATTTTACAGCACCTCAAAGTCAGGATCATATGTTGTTTTTCTTTGTATCTTGACTCCTCTTTTTGACCTCAGAAACCAAAACAACATTTTGCTGTGTGTTGGATGAGTTCTCACAATATGAGGATTAAAGAATAATTTTCAAACATTTACAGCCGAGACAATGGAATGGGCCAGCTTGCAAAAGACGAAGCTCCCTGTCTTTGAAAAGTTTCAAGCTGCTGTTGGCTGACCTCTCAGGTCCTGTCCGCTTCTAAGATTTTATGGTTCATTAATCTCCTTGGCATGTCCACATTACATAAGGTGCCTTTCCCTGCTGCAGGAGAGAGGAAGATTACCTGTCTGTGGTTTATGTGTTAAATTGTTCGCCTTCACTCTTAAAAATTAAAATCTCCTACACAGGATCCTACCAACAATTATTGTCTGAGCTCTATTAAAGAATCAGATTCTCATTTCTACTCCTATTTTTAGTTTGGAGAAGCTGGTTCAGTTCCTTGTTAAAAAGTACTCTAAGCGTCATGTAGCACCATTATTAAGAAATGTATTATACAGTATGAATGGAGTGCTAGATGAATTGATGTGAATTATTCCATGTTTGAGAAGGAACCATTAGGTACTTGTTCTAAATAAAATTCTTTAAGGTAAGGAAATTGCAAATGTACAGTTTTTCCACCCCTTCTCAAAACCTTTGGCGTCGTCTGGGCAGCTAGCAATGATGATTGCCCTGAAGATGAGATTACTGTGGCACTTTCTAGGTATTCCAGATCTTTAATTATTTTTAGTGTCAGTGCCAAATGAAACATTTATGGAAAAGCTCACAGTTAAGCCAAGTAGGTTGAAAATTTATGCTTACATTGGTGAAATGTCAAACATTATATGGCAGTACTATTTTTTTTTTTTTGGAGACAACAATTCTCTTTTCCCCAATTTTTCATGACTCATCTTTTCTTAACTCATCTTTCTTACAGTTTGAAACTTCGTCTTTAGAGAATCAAAAAAGCTTTCTTCATCATTTTTTTCTCCAATTCACAAGAGCTCCACTTTTAAGTGGAAGAAATAATGTTAGTTTTTCCACAGGGATTGATTATAAATTCCTTCTCCATGTTGAATTATACTGGCCTCTAGTGGTTACCTGTCACAATTATGTTTCCTATTGCTCTTGCCTTAACTCACTTATTGTAACACTATACCATATATTTTAATAATTTTTGAGAATCTGTATTGAGCAGCACAAGCAGAGTTGTCAGAGGTTTGAAGTAGATTTCATCATGAAATTGATTAAACTTTATGTACCTTGTGCATCTATAAAGACAGCCATTTGGAACTACAGCATAAAACTGGGCTGGAATTCCTATTCTCACACCTGCTTGGGCAGGAATTACGATCCTCCCAGCTGATAAGAACTTTGGGGTGAAGCTAGATGACAGGGTGTGAAAGGAAACCTTACAGATCACACTGTGAGGCAGAAGTGTCAGCTTACTGGGGGCACACAAGAAATGGGAGATGACCTTAACAAGTCTGGAGCACCTTAGAAGACTATCCCGGGGTTTCTGGACTGAAAACTTGGACATGATTTTTTTCAGAATAATCTTAAAAATAAAAAGAAATTTAAAAAGAGGCACTTCAAGGCATTTATAAAAATGTGTCTGTCAATCAAGGAGATTCCCCTTTGGTACAACATGAACAGTCATTAAGTAGATTCAAGACTACCCTTCGGATCTAGCACATGGGAAAGTACACATTCAAGAAATAAACTCATGCTGAGGGACTGTGTGAGATGGATGAAGTGGGCTTCCACAAACAAAGGGATTTTTGTCCAGATGTTTCAGAGAATAAAGAGCAGTTGCAGATGTAAGGTAGAGAGAAAGAAACTCTAACATATCAGAAAGCAAATGCTTATCTAAACTATGTGGATTCAGGTAGTGTGTGTGCAGGTCTGGCCTTACCAGGTGCTGTTCACTTCCTGAAAAGCTATGTGGATCATATGTGATTTGAGAGCTTCTTTTTCCTTCTGTACATTTTTTCTTGTTTGTAAAGCCATCCTACACCTACTCCCTTGGGGTGTATTTTATTGTTGACCATTAATGGCTCAGTGACACAGTTTATTGACAAAACAGAATAGTGTGACTTTTGAGATAAATGTGAGGCCACTACTTGCAGCTGGGTCATTGGAGTTTCATGGAAGTTAAACATCATCTTTTGTCCAAGGCTGCAGACCTACATTTTTACTTATTAACCATCTTTTCAGGTTTGTCTCCCTGTTACTTGTGTTCCTTTAGGCAGACTGGGAGGCCGCATGGGGATTCGGACTTACTGAGCCTGTCTTTCATTATGCTGAAAATAAGAATTGCAAGTCACCTTCTAGACGGGCCTTCCTTAGTTTTCGTTTGCAGCTAATAAACCAAATGAAGTCATTTCAGTGCTGAGAAGCTCATTTTCACCTGACAAGCTATCATTTGTCATTTATAATGGACAGAACCCAAGATACTAAAGGATTTTGGCTTGTTTTCCTTTTCTGGCCTTTGCCTTGGGTGTAGATTCAGACAGTTAATGAGCAGTAATTTCTGATTTGTAGGTGCTAGCCATCTCCCAGAAAGAACAAGAGAAAGTGTTTGAAAATATTCATTAAATGGCTTAAACTGAGTGTTCAGATTTTTCCATTTATTTTATTGTTTAATTCATGTCCATGGATATGTTGTAGAGAGAGGAAAACTAAACTAAAATTAAGCTTCCAGTTCTAGAATCTGTTTCAGCCTCCAAAGAACGGATTTTCTCAAATTGAAGCTGAGTTGGTCAAAATAGGATGTTATCAGTCTTGCTATGAAATTATGGTTCACTCAACTCAGTATATGGAGGAAAGTTTATTTACAAAGAGATTGATAATGAGGAGGGGGGTAGCGGGTATGCAAACCATAAGAGAAAGTACAAGAGCCTGGGGCAAGTCTGAAATGAAGACTTTGTCCACCTTTTGTGAAGGGACACAGCCACTCAAGACAACCTTGCTGGGAAGGACCTGGAGGAATAGAAACACCCCAACTTCCCTCTCCTCTTGCCAAGGCTTCCCGGATGCCAGCCGGGGAAAGGAGCTCATTGATGCAGCCCCTGGAGTCAGCCTTCCAGGACCCAGAGGAGCAGGGTGGGAATGCAGACTTACAGCACAGATAGGTCCCAAAGGACATCCTTTGATTGTTGAGTGTGTGCCTCAGGAGGTAGAGTGTTCTGAATCCTTTTGTAAAGGGAGTCTAACAACTTGAGAACTCCACTGAGGTCTGCGAAAGGTTAACCAGGGATGGGAGATAATCAGTGATTTAGACACTGAGGTACAAAGAGTTTGGTTAAATTTCATTCCTATCAGGCTGTGGGGAGTGCTTTGCCAATGTAGTTTTTAATTTGCTCCAGATATGGTATTCAGACATTTGCTGAACAGCTAAATAAATATATCAAACTTCCACACAACAGATTACAGTGAGGTCAGACAGTGATATCAGTAATTTTAAAATATTGTCTACAGCAGAGCTGCTTTTTGGTGACAGTGACATCTGATGCTGCTAGTAGATGTAGAATGAATTCTGTAGATTTTCCTCTCCTCCTGATTTTAAATATTACCAGGCAACCGTCCTGCCCAGACATTTTAGAAGAGCCCTAATTCAAATGGGATATTGATTTTTAATAATTTCAGGTATTTTAAATGGTACCTTTTTTGGAGTTTTCATTGGTTTATGTGTTTTGCCTGAATTAATTCACCTGAATTTAAAATTTTGATGCTAAAGAATATTACCTTCAATGACAGTTTTGGAATTTAAGATTCTGGGTGTAAGGTTTGGGGTTGGAGGTCATTTTACTGGGATGAATAAAGGGTGGGACTTCAGGAAATAAATTGGAAGCTTGTTCTTACAAAGAAATATGGCAGTAAACTGATTTTCCCAAATATACTGATGAGATCCGTTATGAAAAGAAACACATGTATGTGTTTTAAAAATTATTTTACTTAAAAGAATTTTAACATAAATTTTAGTGTGTAATAAATAGCTTATAACTTATTGAGATCTTAGCTGGAAGCTTATATTTTTACTTTTCCCATTCACATATTTTTCCCTTAGGGGTTTTGATAAGAATCTTTGTCAACCCCTTGTTCTTCCAGAAAACTAAATGATCAGATAGATTTGAACAGATGTATGGGGGCATCACAGGATCATTACATGCCACCTTCATCTTACATAGACGTGTTATTTACAGAAACAGTGGGTTTTGCGATTAACTAAATTTATGTTCATTTCTCTGTGGTGTGAAGTGTGAATCTGTGTGGTCCTAAGTTTTGGCTCTGTCTGCCTAGCTAATTTTTTTCTTTAATTGATGTCAGTCACGTAGAAAGGCAAAAAAATCACCCATAGAAACAGTTTTTTCCTTTTCTGTAGGAGCAGTTACCCTGTGGAGATTATTATGTTACAACAGTAGACAGATAGACATCCTGTTTATAGATTAATAAATGGGTTCTTCACCAAGTTGCCAATTTTATGGGTGTTCTCTGTATTAACTCTCCAACTAATGATGATGGAGTATACATATTCACATTCATCAAGATGACATAAGTCTGAGGTGATTGGACAAAATACTGCTCAGAAAGAATGTGCCAATAAATATTCTTAATCTGCACCAATGTAGCTTCCATTACAAATAAAATATAGATATTGCATTATGAGCAATGAGTGTCCTGCCTTGAAAACAATTATGTTAAGCTGGGAAGGCAGTTTTGTAACCAAAATATTTCTTAACAGTCAATTTTAATAGCTCATTTCTTAAGTGAGCTCTCTCTCTGTCTCTCGCTGTCTCTGTCTCTCTCTTTCCTGAAGTCTCTTGAGGCTTCCAGTGAAAGCATAGAACCAAAATCCCCTTGCTCTGTTTTTTCTTTTAGCTTCAAATGGCTCTGTGGCCAAATTACACATCATAGTAGTTTTTGCAAGAGCTATTTTAAACACAGGGCACTCAAAAAGAACCTTGCATTTGCCATTCTAAATGCTCAAGTGGTTTTTGTAATCCTGGCAATGGTTCTGATTCTCAGTTCAAAAGGATTTGGAAAATGTCTCTGTAAAAAGATAAAAAACATGTCTGTGCAGTTCCCTTGAATCTCTGTGTTCTTCGGTCCTTTTAATTTCTTGTCTCCTGTACCTACTTTTAATGCCAAACAGTATTTCCATCTTTAGATTTTACCTTCTCCTGAAAATCCTGTTAATAGTTGACTTTAACCACCACCACCATGTTTACTGACAACTGGGGAAGCATTTGTGTCCCACACTTTGACTGGCCGAGGCATTCACGGTTGCTGTTCTTGATTATAAAAGCCTTCCAGGGGCTTCCCTGGTGGCGCAGTGGTTGAGGGTCCGCCTGCCGATGCAGGGGACGCGGGTTCGTGCCTCGGTCCGGGAGGATCCCACGTGCTGCGGAGCGGCTGGGCCCGTGAGCCATGGCCGCTGTGTTTGCGCGTCCGGAGCCTGTGCTCCGCAGCGGGAGAGGCCACAGCGGTGAGAGGCCCGCGTACCGCAAAAAAAAAAAAAGCCTTCCAGTTTTACAGATACTTATAAATATAACCTAAATAGTGCAATGATTGGCGTCTTTGGGGAGAAGGACCCTAGACTCCTGTGTCACCTAACTACCCAATATACCAGCTCCTGAACACTTTTCTTGACAGTTCTCTGGGGATCAAATTTTCCACCCTTTGACTCTTCTGCAAAAGATGACTAAAGTTGGGTATCCTAAGTTAGAACACAGATCCTCTGCTAAAGCTCTCATAAGCTAGAATCCATACTATTTGACCAGATTATTTTTTTCATGAAGCACTATATAAGCCTAATGCCTCATAGAATACACTTTAGAAAGCTTTGACTTAAGGAAATAGGCACTCGTCTTGGGAGCAAGTATGGCTTTATAATTTATATGGTTCAGTACGCATAGTATCTTTTAACCTGTTAGAATAAACCAGTATTCATAATGGAAGGTGCCTTGGTCCTATCTAGTGCTGGAAGTGCGTATTCAATTTTTTTAAATTTTAATATACCTAAACATGCATAGTTAATGAGATTGTTAGTGATCATGCTGGATGTGCATTGGGTTTTCTGACTGATATTTTCTTTGTGTTGAATAAAAGCCATTAAAAGAGGAAATTGTTGACAGACTAAATCTTTAAGTACTAATTATCAAAATATGTGTTAGGTAACTCCAAAGTTAGGACGACAAATCTATAACACACTTGCTTTGACTCTTTCCTCTACTACAATAGCAGGCATTGTTAATAGGTCACAGAGCTCTCTGAACCAGTACGTGACTCCATCATTAGTCTCAACGCAGCACTTTGAATAGCCGCTCACACAGAGTTACCATACCTCCCACTGGCCATTCCATGGTCTGATATTTAAAATCTGTATCAACAGTGATGTCTCTAATGGCATAATTCTCCATTCGAATTTTCCTGATCATAAAAATAGAAATAATAGCTTTGGCAAAGGGATAAATTTCAACGCATCAGAAAGGGGAAAAGGGGGGCTTACCAGTCTGCAGAGAGGGGTCTTATAAGGACATCTGTCCCAGTTCAGGAGGGACTCTGGGTTTTGGACTCGCTCTTATAGCATCATGACCCCTCCATAGTCCTATCTAAGTAGGGATTGCAAACCACAAACTCTGGACAACTGTTTTATCAGTAAACAGGGAACATTTTGGGTTGTAAAGAACCAAAACCACTGGTCCACAAAACTACAAAAGATATCTTACCTCTGGTCCATCTTAATTGAGCAGTGAGATTTGAAAACAAGAAATAGTTGGACAGCAGAATATAGAACTCAGGACTGTGCCCTTGAAGCTTGGAAATAAACCAAAATAGAACTGGGGCTCTTGATTAGTCATAGAAGTGACTGAAAGACAGTAGGAGGGAGTGGAAAGACCATGGACTTTGAAGTAAGACTGACTTGGTCCAAATCCTCACTCCACTGCTTAATATCTATGTGCCCTTGGACAACTTATTTAAGCTCCTTGAGTCTCAGCTTACTTGCCAGGGAAGGTTGTAGTTCATCACTCTTAGCACCTAGGAAAATTAACATTCAATAAATGCTACTCCTCCATACCATTTTACTTATTCTAGTGATGAGAAGATTGCAGGATACACGTATGGTAAAGAATTCAGGAATAAGTAAATAGAACAAGGATGATTTAGACACATTTTCCTTGTTTCACCCTGGGTGGTCTCAGAGGTCAAGCTTAATGGAAACTTGGCTCTCCAACAAAATATTGTTCATCCATCAGATGTCATTTCCATGCTATCAGTTTTGGGATAACAGATAGATATTCCAAAGTTGGAATAAAATGGTTGGGTGTTTATCTTGATTAATTAAAAATGCGGAAATGTTGTTTGGGATTAAGAGTGATGTTTAAGATATTTCCTTTTCTGAGCTTTTCAGGTTGGATTGTTTACTCATTAAAAGCATTTCTTCCTTGGAAGACACTAAAAGGGCAGAGTGGGCAGGTGTTTTTCAAGAAATACTGCTGTTCTCATATCATTTGTAAATCTGGACATCATTTGCTTTAACCCAAGGATCCTAGGACTTGATTTCATACAAAAGAAAATAATTTCAAACTTCAAGAATAAACAGAAAGTAGAAAAGCAAGCTGTAGAAGCTCACTCAGATTTCAGCAAAAGGCAAATCTGGTCCCAAGAGGACTGATCTGACGGCTTATTTGTAAGATTACAGCAAATCCCAAGATTGAACGCCTCACCTGAATCACTTCCTTATTGACTGAATCCATTTAGACTCCCCTCTAATTTAGCAGAGTGTTTTTATTAAAGCCAGGCATACAAACATCAATTTCCCAAGCTGCATCTAATTTCCTTCACCATTTATTTTCCTTCGTTGGCCGCCAATGGATTAGAAGACATGATTAGAATTCAGCAGGAAAATAAAAACAACCACAAAAAAGAGAAAAACAGTTCCACAAAAACAGATGCATAAATAAGAGCAACAACTTTCAGAATTAAAATAACTTGTGATTAAAAGAAAGTCCTTATCTTGCCTAATGTAAACATGCTTGCTTGATTTTTATCAGCAGTGCCTACTGCACTGGGACTAAATTAGCAACCTGAACTGGAAGAAGCAGACAAAACCCAGTAGTTGCACTTACTATGCTTAATGTATACACTACAGTGTGTTTTAAATGCAGTATAGTACTTAACTATTTGCAATAATCATTTCAAAATGGCAGGCTTATTGCTGAAGTCTTTCTATTTGTTCGTTTCCAACCAGTGTCAGGGAGAGAAAAAGAATAAAGCAAAGGCATTCAAGTCATTTTATGAACTTGTTAAAGGTACAGGTTTGTTCCAAAGGAATGATATTCATGTTGGAATGGACACATTTATTTAATCAGCCATCGCTACAGCCTAGGTACATTAATGCTGTTGGTGAGAGCAAGAAAATGGTCCAACAAAGGAAGAGAACTTAAAATCTGAAAACTCACTATCAAAGAAATATCAAATGATGCAAAGGAGGAGTGATGGTTGCACTGAATTTGAGGATAGCCATCAGTCAAATTGTGTCGGTGTCAGGGGGTGGCAAACTATGGCCCATGGGCAAAATCTGGCGTCCCACTTGTTTATGCGAATAAAGTTTTATTGAAACACAGTCTGCTTATTCATTTAAATATTGTCTGTGACCGCTCTAATTTTGCAACAGCAGAGTTGAGTAGCTGGAACAGAGACTGGCCCTCAAAGCCGACTAGCCCTTAACAGAACAAGTTTGCTAACCCCTCATGTATGTCAGCAGCGCCTCTATGATCACCTAGCTGTTCCAGACAGCCCTGCGTGTGGTATGGTAAAACAAACCCTGGTTGAAACTATGACTCCTTAATAGCTAAGAACCCCTGAACTCTCAGAGCCTCAGTCTATCCATGAAATAGAGGTTATAAAACCTGTCTTATAAACTTAATGTGAGTGTACTGTGGGTGATGCTGAATAAATGATAGTTTCCTTGCCAGATGCCCTGAAGTCTTTACAGGTGTCTAGAAATCAAAGGCTTTTCAATCCCCTACTCATGGCATTTGCTCTGTAAGACTGATTTGGTTCCTGCTGCTGTGGTCCATCTCATTTCCCACCACTTCACTTTGCAAGCCCCAGCCTCCTGTTACTCCTCCAGGTTCAGTTCAGTTTCTCAAAGGCACCAAGTTCTCTTCTGCCCCCTTGACCTTGCCCATGGTGTTCTCTTGTCTCAAAGTACTTACTCTTCATTCCTCTCATACTCTACCTGGCCTCTTCTAGTCTGTCCTTCAGATCCTACGCTAAATGTCACTGCGTACACGAGGCCCTCCCTGACCACCCAGTGTAACATGAGTCCTGTCCTATGATCTCAAAATACCCAGAGTCTCCCTCCCCTTCATAACCGATATCATGGTTTACGATTTCAGATAATGGATGCAGAACATTTTTTGGTCTGTTTTAGAAAAATCTTTCTTGTCAGCCTCAATGGTTAAAAGAGTGCCTAGCACAGAGTAGGCTTTCAAGAATATATTGTTTCATTCAGCAATCTGTCAATATTTGCCTGTCATTAAAAGGAGTCAGGATAACCTTAAAGAAAAAAAAAAAAAACTGAAGTTTTGATTCTGATCACATACTAGCTGCATAATTTGGTACAAGTCACTTTTACCTCTCTGAGCTTCACTTTTCTCATCTGTAAAATGGGATAGGTGTTACCTACCTCACATGTTTACGGCAGAATCCGCTCTGGTAATGAATGGGAAAATACTAAGCAAAGTACGTACTGTGGGACCTCAATAGGTTTGCTGGCTCCAAAAGATATTTGATGGTATAGCTGTAGCCCCAGTGATTCTCCAGATCTTTGGTACTCTCAGTTTTCTTATCTGTAAAATGGGGATAAAAATTATATCCATCTCATATACTACTTATGTGTTAAATGTGTTAATATATGTAAAAAAGAATACTGCCAACCACCTGATAGATACCTAGTAAACATTAGCTATTGTTGTATTTGTGATTATTGTTAATCTTTCAATTCTTAAAGATTATGAACTTTTCTGGGGAAAGTGCACATTCTAACAAAATTCTGTAAATAGTTGCAAAGAGTTCACAATTCCCCTGTGCTATCTCTATATGCTGCAAGTTACCCTTTGCCATTATCTGCCTTTGAGGCCAAATTCTAAAGAAGCAGCTTAGTCGAGGACTTACCGAAAATTATGTCCCAAAATTGTGTGTGTGTGAACTTATCTGACTGAGCTTGCCTAACGTTCATTAGATTCTGAAAAGGATTACGTTCCCCAAAAAGGGTTTTAGTTGGGATTTTTGTTTGTTCATTTAGGGTTGAGAGGAGCTTGATAAATACCAAAGGCTGTAGCTTTTCTTCTTTGGAAGTTCATTCTTTACTTTTAATTGTGGACTGACATCTGCAGCCAGAGTGTATTTTGCAAAGCCAAATACACGCAGACATTTGAAAAACCTGCATTTGGACTGCCCGGCCACCTGCACAGCTGCCAACAGCTGCCACCACAGACTCCTCCTTGGGAGTAGCTGTCTGGGGTCCAGGGACCTGTGCAGTGGATCTGGCTCCATAACTGCCTTGCTAGATGATCTTTCCTTTTGTGAAACAGTAAATAGCAGCCCTTGTAATCCTCAGCTGAGAATGTAGAAAAGCCTGCTCCTGAAAGCACCCAGGAATCTTCTGGGAGAGTTTCGGGTTCGTAAATAGACCTACCACTGACTTTTTAAAAATGTGCCCTTTGCCGGGGGGGAAGAAAAAGACTATTAAAACGTTTCTATTGGTATTGTCATGGAGCAGCAATTAGGGGTTGTAATAATAAATGAACACGTGAGGCACACATTGAAAATTTGACATGCTTTATAAGTGCCAAGTAATAATAATGATGTCACAAGGCTTTCATTTTCAAACTGTCTTAATTTCATTCTCAGTTTGAGATTGCAGATTACAGTAGTTAATAATTGGCCCAGAGTGAAACCTTAAATCAGATTTCCATTAAAGTGCGTGACTGCAACAAATTACTTTACAGGAGGAGAGAATGGCATTGTCTCTGGTGGTGTGGGGTCTTCCCATCACTCCTGGTGGTGATTTCCTCTTGGTGCTCCGTGATACGCCACATGTCCTAAATGATCCCATGTCCCTGAGCTACACAGCGTGTGTACTTCTGTGTCTCTTTGTTAGTATCAAACTCTTTTTCTCCTCCCTCTCTCTCTCTCTCTCTCTGTCTCTGTGTCACATTCTCTTATGCTCCCTCTCTCACTGCTGGTCTTTCTCACTGTCTCTCGTGCTCTCAGATGGTTGCTCTGTATTTCTCATCTCATGTTTGCTCATGCATTCACTCTTCTCTCTGTCCCTGTCTCCCTTTCCCATCACTCCCCCTCTACCCCTGAGGGAGACTTTCAAAGCTTGTCTTCACCCAGCTCTGGGAAAGCAAGGAATAAGGCAAAAGAACCAAGTTCCCATCCCTGGCCTCTAGTGCCTGCCACTGTTTACCTCATCTGGATTTCCTCAGGTTACTTCCCCATTCAGCCTGTAGGTCCTGAATGAACTAACTTGGGTGACAGCTCTGCCTTCATCCTGGCTGCCCTCTTTTACCCAAGTTCCTGCTCGCTCTTTCTCTTTGTCACCTGGAACATCACTTCTTCCAAAAGGCCCCTTTCGCTACAGCAGTCTGTACCACTAGTGTTGCCCTGGTCTTAGCTCCGTGAGACTAAGGAGCCAGGATTGTAATTGCCAGTTTGCTGGTCTGCCTCAAACTTGTCTTTGAACTCTTTGAGGGTAGTGATGACATCTTATTCATCTCCATCTCCCAAGCACTAAACTCTGTGCCTGGTTTGGGAGATGGCCATTAAGTGTCTATTGAAATTAATTTCATTCACTCTTGAAACCATTATTTATTAGGTGATTACACTATGTCATGGATTGTGCTAGCTGCTTATAAAAAAAACTCCTGTTGTAGAGGAGCGCAAAGGTGACCCACCCAGGGTGTTGTATCTTGGGATACAACACTATAAAACTCTTAAGGAAAACACAGGCAGAACACTCTATGACATAAATCACAGCAAGATCCTTGCTGTGAGAGGTGAATATACTACATTGGAGAACAGTTGTCCTTTTTTCAGCACACCTAACAAAGCCACCTATTCATCCACCATTGGAAAAGAGGGCTTTTCCTTGGGTTCAGTACCAGTTGAAGTGGTTGGCTCACTTTTAGGTACACATTGTTGTTTGAAGAGTATCTGTATTTGTCAGATGCTTGTTAAACACAGTGAGATAACTGACATGAAGGACTCATGGGAAGTGATACTAAATGAGGCAATACCAGAATCACAGCTCATACCTGACTCTTGCTCCAGGGTATACATCTACTGAGAAGCATTGGATCACAGGGCCAGGGGCATCTTCCTGCCTCTTGTGCCTCACTCCTGCCTATGTGGATGACTTCACATATGTTTGCTGTGTGTGGTGTGCCTACTCTATAGAACAGTCATACTGTTTTAGATGGATTAAAGAGAATAATTCACCCTAACTTGATGACACAGAAAAGCTTCACTGAGAAGTTGTTGACATCTGAACTCATCCCTAAGGAATGTGCAGGTTGCACCATGGCAGAGGTATAGAGGAGCCACTGTGTACTTTACTAGAAAGCTTAGTTCTTCTACAAAAACTGAATGAGCCTCAGCTCTTTCTGAGTTTCTCTCTTGGACCCTGTGGAGTCATTATTGCTCTTGAGTGGTTTTCGTCTTCCATTGTTCTGGCAAGCTCCTCTCCATCCCACAGCTATTTGAAAACTACTGCTGTACCAGGCCTCAATACTAACAGCATTTAATAGCCATCATTAGAAAGCAAGCTTCTGCTTACCAGTCAGCCTGCTGTGAATGGTAATGGGAGATTTCTTTTTTGGGAGTAGCTCCAGTGTCTAATTGGTTTGGAAAATATTGCTCATTTATTTTATTCTTAAAACATTACCTTTTTACTGAACTTCAATAAGTTTCTGTTTCTGTTACATTCAAATTCAACATAGCTGCAGTCTACTGAAAGGTTTTCTTCTTATACTTGCTGTCTAGGTAACCTGTCCACTTTCACCATAGCTTGTTGAAATAAATGCACGTATAAATATCCATTAGGTACCTTACAGGCATGTAATAAGCATCTCACACGTCTTATTTAGGCCTTTCAACAACTTTATGGACTAGGTACTATTATTCCCATTTTATAGGTGAGGAAACCACGTTCGAGGCAGGGTGGGGCCCTTGCCCAAGATTCCAGCTCTAGCAGCTGGCATGAATGAAGAATCAGTAGGCAATCTAGAGCCTGACTTTGAGCCTTACCACTGCTACTTGTTAGCTATGTAACACTGGGACACATCATGTGAATTTTCTGAATGGCTTTATCAGCTATAGGGGGCTAACCATCACTGTACTTACTGTACTGTAATGCAGGGATCAAAATTAAAAATGAGGGTTCATGTAATGGCACTTTTTAAAGAGTTAAGTGCTGAACAAATGTAAGGTATCCTTTTCTCATATATTTTGTGTAGTTAATTTAGCATATTGAAATAATGGGATTTAAAAATGGCATGCAGCACACACATATATGCTTTGCAATTAGTGTAGCATAATTTAATTGTGACTCCGTTGTTGGAATTTTGATGCCTCCAGCTTGATGAATAGCCGTTATCTGTGGGTGTTATCAATTAATCTAGGTAATGAATTCTCTTCATTATCTCGTTCTTCATGTTAATTATACAGGATTTTCTTACAACTATTTATCAAGTCAGGGCAAGTACAATTTTTTTGGCCCACATGCCTTTTAGTATGGAATATGTATAAGCAGGTTAACATGATGGGTTTAAATTTACATTTCTGAAAAATTCTAGTCAGTGGCTTGACTTTTCTTATATCCTTGTAGTGTGAGCTTGTATCTTTTTATTTGGGGGTCTTTTTTTTAATCAAAAAGGTCATTAAGATAATTAAGCTATCTCTGACTTTTGAGAATATACCTCTAGCATATCAAAGAGGTATTAAGGAAGCATAGAAAAATTGGAATTTTTACCTAATAATACAAAACAACAAATAATTAATGTTACTAGTTTTGAAATATTTTATGAGGTACCAGGACAGGTAAAAATTCAAGTATAAGCCATGGAGGGAAAAGACGTAACTACATGAAATTTTAAATGTCACTATGCATAAATAACATCCATTACATCTTAACATATGTTACATCTTACAGAAAAACCCAAACGAACTTTCTGGCCAGCCCAATATAAAACACAGCAGAAGACAGTGTATAAGAAATGAGTGGTGACTGAATTCATTTTGAATTCAGAGAAGTGATTGATAGGATAATCTGGGTTAATATGGTAATGTTATATATTGATATTTATTAATTAAATACTAAATTTTAACTTCAACATTTTCTGGGTCTTGTTTTATAGTTCCTATTCTGTTTTTTTTAAAGATGATTATTTTAATTGTCTCTGTTGTTTAGCCAATTATTTGGGGGAATGTTGACTGTCAGCATTTTGATGGGCACCTTCCTATTTTTTATTTCAGGTTGAAGCCATCCTAGTCAATATTTTTGGCGGAATCGTCAACTGTGCCATTATTGCCAATGGGATCACCAGAGCCTGCCGGGAGCTGGAACTCAAGGTGCCGCTGGTGGTCCGGCTTGAAGGTAAGTTACTGTAGATTTCCACAGTGCCAGTACCCACCTTCTTCAGGATCAGGTGACCAGCATGTTCTGCATTCACAAACTTCCTGAGACAAACATTAGGAAACACTGGATTACATAAGATGAAGCAAATGCAGTACTTCTCTGAGCTTTTAATCTGCATTGCAGCTCTCCAAGAATGGCACATGTTATGAGTCTCCAAATTTTCCAAACATATTCCAGGGTGGAGCCCTTTTATTATGAATCATATCATGAGATTAGTGTTCTGGGAAAAACACTCTTAGAAATGCTGCTCCAGGAATTTTTCATCATGGGACGCCAAGGGTTCTCAAACTTTTTGGTCTGAGGCCTCCCTACTTGTTAAACTGGAGAACCCCAAAGATCTCTTGTTTATTTTGGGTTATAACTGTCGATATTTATTAATTATTTAACTGATTAATAAATTAATCTGGTAAGAGGAATAACTACTTGGAACTTTTTAAATACTCACTTTTTAAATAATAAACTTTTAATTTTTGTATTATATATTTTACATGTAAGTATATAAACTATATAATTTATGAAGAATTAAATGTATCTTTTAAAAATTTTAGTAAGAATAGTAGCACTGTTTTATGGCTTTGCAAATCCCTTCAATATCTAGCTTAATATTTGCTTTTGCAACAGATCTGTTGCAATATGCTGCTTTGGTGGAAGTATATGAAGAAAATCTGGCCTCATAGAGCTATGTATCTGGAAAACACAGCAGTTTTTAATAATCATTTCATATAATTCTGAATATTATTCTTTGATACTACACTAAAACCTGTAGCAGTGTCTTTATTACAGATAGATTTTAACATAGAATCTGAAATTATTTCAACGAACTTTTTTTTTTGAATTTTTAAAAATTATTTATTTGTTTATTTTTAACATCTTTATTGGAGTACAATTGCTTTACAATGGTGTGTTAGTTTCTGCTGTATAACAAAGTGAATCAACTAATACGTATACGTATATCCCCAAATCCCCTCCCTCTTGCGTCTCCCTCACACCCTCCCTATCCCACCCCTCTAGGTGGTCAAAAACCACCGAGCTGATCTCCCTGTGCTATGTGGCTGCTTCCCACTAGCTATCTGTTTTACATTTGGTAGTGCATGTATGTCCATGCCACTCTCTCACTTTGTCCCAGATTACCCTTCCCCCTCCTGTGTCCTCAAGTCCATTCTCTACATCTGCGTCGTTATTCCTGTCCTTCCCCTAGGTTCTTCAGAACCATTTTTTCCTTTTTTTTTTATAGATTCCATATATATGTGTTAGCATATGGTATTTGTTTTTCTCTTTCTGACTTAATTCACTCTGTATGACAGACTCTAGGTCCATCCACCTCACTACAAATAACTCAATTTTGTTTCTTTTTATGGCTGAGTAATATTCCATTGTATACATGTGCCACATCTTCTTTATCCATTCATCTGTCAATGGACACTGAGGTTGCTTCCATATCATGGCTATTGTAAATAGATCTGCAACGAACATTGTGGTACTTGAGTGTTTTTGAATTACGGTTTTCTAGGGGTATATGCCCAGTAGTGGGATTGCTGGGTCATATGGTAGTTCTATTTTTAGTTTTTTAAGGAACCTCCATACTGTTCTCCATAGTGGCTGCATCAATTTACATTCCCACCAACAGTGCAAGAGGGTTCCCTTTTCTCCACACAGTCTCCAGCATTTATTGTTTGTAGGTTTTTTGATAATGGCCATTGTGACCAGTGTGAGGTGATACCTCATTGTAGTTTTGATTTGCATTTCTCTAATGATTAGTGATGTTGAGCATCCTTTAATATGTTTGTTGGCAATCTGTATATCTTCTTTGGAGAAATGTCTGTTTAGATCTTCTGCCCATTTTTGGATTGGGTTGTTTGTTTTTTTGATATTGAGCTGCATGAGCTGCTTGTATATTTTGGAGATTAATCCTTTGTCAGTTGCTTCGTTTGCAAATATTTTCTCCCAATCTGAGCATTGTCTTTTCGTCTTGTTTATGGTTTCCTTTGCTGTGCAAAAGCTTTTAAGTTTCATTAGATCCCATTTCTTTATTTTTGTTTTTATTTCCACTTCTCTAGGAGGTGGGTCAAAAAGGATCTTGCTGTGATTTATGTCATAGAGTGTTCTGCCTGTGTTTTCCTTAAGAGTTTTATAGTGTCTGGCCTTACATTTAGGTCTTTAATCCATTTTGAGTTTATTTTTGTGTATGGTGTTAGGGAGTGTTGTAATTTCATTCTTTTACATGTAGCTGTCCAGTTTTCCCAGCACAACTTATTGAAGAAGCTGTCTTTTCTCCATGGTATATTCTTGCCTCCTTTATCAAAAATAAGTGCGTAGGTTTATGTCTGGGCTTTCTATCGTGTTCCATTGATCTATATTTCTGTTTTTGTGCCAGTACCATACTGTCTTGATTACTGTAGCTTTGTAATATAGTCTGAAGGCAGGGAGCCTGAATCCTCCAGCTCCCTTTTTCTTTCTCAAGATTGCTTTGACTACTCGGGGTCTTTCGTGTTTCCATACAAAGTGTGAAGTTTTTTGTTCTAGTTCTGTGAAAAGTGCCATTGGTATTTTGATAGAGGTTGCATTGAATCTATAGATTGCTTTGGGTAGTATAGTCATTTTCACAATGTTGATTCTTCCAATCCAAGAACATGGTATATCTCTCTATCTGTTTGTAGTATATTTAATTTCTTTCATCAGTGTCTTATAGTTTTCTGCATACAGGTCTTCTGTCTCCTTAGGTAGGTTTATTCCTAGGTATTTTATTCTTTTGCTGCAATGGTAAATGAGAGTGTTTTCTTAATTTCTCTTTCAGATTTTTCAGCATTAGTATATAGGAATGCAAGAGATTTCTGTGCATTAATTTTGTGTCCTGCTGCTTTACCAAATTCATTGATTAGCTCTAGCAGTTTTCTGGTAGCATCTTTAGGATTCTCTGTTTTTAGTATCATGTCATCTGCAAACAGTGACAGTTTTATTTCTTCTTTTCTGATTTGGCTTCCTTTTATTTCTTTTTCTTCTCTGATTGCTGTGGCTAAAACTTCCAAAACTATGTTGAATAATAGTGGTGAGAGTGGGAAACCTTGTCTTGTTCCTGATCTTCATGGAAATGCTTTCAGTTTTTCACCATTGAGAATGATGTTTGCTGTGGGTTTGTCATATATCACCTTTATTATGTTGAGGTAAGTCCCCTCTGTGCCTACTTTCTGGAGGGTTTTTATCATAAACGGGTGTTGAATTTTGTTGAAAGCTTTTTCTGCATCTTTTGAGATGATGATATGGTTTTTCTCCTTCAATTTGTTAATATGGTGTGCCACATTGATTGATTTGCCTATATTGAAGAAACCTTGCATTTCTGGGATAAACCCCACTTGATCATGGTGCATGATCCTTTTAATGTGTTGTTGGATTCTGTTTGCTAGTATTTTGTTGAGGATTTTTGCATCTATATTCATTAGTGATATTGGCCTGTAGTTTTTTTTGTGTGTGTGACATCTTTCTCTGGTTTTGGTATCAGGGTGATGGTGGCCTTGTAGAATGAGTTTGGGAGAGTTCCTCCCTCTGCTATATTTTGGAAGAGTTTGAGAAGGACACATGTTAGCTCTTCTCTAAATGTTTGATAGAATTCACCTGTGAAGCCATCTGGTCCTGTGCTTTTGTGTATTGGAAGATTTTTAATCACAGTTTCAATTTCAGTGCTTGTGATTGGTCTGTTTATATTTTCTTTTTCTTCCTGGTTCAGTCTTGGAAGGTTGTGCTTTGCTAAGAATTTGTCTCTTTCTTCCAGATTGTCCATTTCATTGGCATATAGTTAGTAATCTCTCATGACCCTTTGTATTTCTGCAGTGTCAATTGTTACTTCTCCTTTTTCTTTTCTAATTCTATTGATTTGAGTGTTTTCCCTTTTTCTCTTGATGAGTCTGGCTAATGGTTTATCATTTTTATCTTCTCAAAGAACCAGCTTTTAGTTTTATTGATCTTTGCTATTGTTTCCTTCATTTCTTTTTCATTTATTTCTGATCTGATCTTTATGATTTCTTCTGCTAACTTTCAGGTTTTTTTGTTCTTACTCTGATTGCTTTAGGTGTAAGGTTGTTTATTTGAGATGTTTCTTGTTTCCTGAGATAGGATGGTACTGCTATAAACTTCCCTCTTATAACTGCTTTTGCTGCATCCTATAGGTTTTAGGCCATCATGTTTTCATTGTCATTTGTTTGTAGGTATTTTTTGATTTCCTCTTTGGTTTCTTCAGTGATATCTTGGTTATTTAGTAATGTATTGTTTAGCCTCCATGTGTTTGTATTTTTTATAGTTCTTTTCCTGTAGTTGATATCTAGTCCCATAGCGTTGTGGTCAGAAAAGATACTTGATACAATTTCAGTTTTCTTAAATTTACCAAGGCTTGATATGTGACCCAAGATACGATCTATCCTGGAGAATGTTCCATGAGCACTTGAGAAGAAAGTGTATTCTGTTTTTTTTGGATGGAATGTCCTATAAATAGCAGTTAAGTCCATGTTGTTTAATGTGTCATTTAAAGCTTGTGTTTCTTATTTATTTTCATTTTGGATGATCTGTCCATTGGTGAAAGTGGGATGTTAAAGTCCCCTACTATGATTGCGTTACTGTCAGTTTCTCCTTTTATGGCTGTTAGCATTTGCCTTATGTATTGAGGTGCTCGTATGTTGGGTGCATACATATTTACAATTGTTATATCTTCTTGGATTGATCCCTTGATCATTATGTAGTGTCCTTCTTTGTCTCTTGTAATAGTCTTTATTTTAAAGTCTGTTTTGTCTGATATGAGAATTGCTCCTCCAGCTTTCTTTTGATTTCCATTTGCATGGAATATCTTTTTTCCATCCCTTCACTTTCAGTCTTTGTGTGTCCCTAGGTCTGAATTGGGTCTCTTGTAGACAGCATATATACAGGTCTTGTTTTTGTATCCATTCAGCCAGTCTGTGTCTTTTGGTTGGAGCATTGAATCCATTTACATTTAAGGTGGTTATCGATATGTATGTTCCTATTCCCATTTTCTTAATTGTTTTGGGTTTGTTATTGTAGGTCTTTTCCTTCTCTTGTGTTTCCTACCTAGAGAAGTTCCTTTAGCATTTGTTATAAAGCTGGTTTGGTGGTAATGAATTCTCTTAGGTTTTGCTTCTCTGTAAAGGTTTTAATTTCTCTGTCGAATCGGAATGAGATCCTTGTTGGGTAGAGTAATCATGGTTACAGGTTTTTCCCTTTCATCACTTTAAATATCTCCTGCCACTCTCTTCTGGCTTGCAGAGTTTCTGCTGAAAGATCAGCTGTTACTCTTATGGGGATTCCCTTGTATGTTATTTGTTGCTTTTCCCTTGCTGCTTTTAATATTTTTTCTGTGTATTTAATTTTTGATATTTTGATTAATATTTGTCTTGGCGTGTTTCTCCTTGGATTTATCCTGTTTGCGACTCTCTGTGCTTCCTGGCCTTGATTGATCATTTCCTTTCCCATATTAGGGAAATTTTCTACTATAATATCTTCAAATATTTTATCAGACCCTTTATTTTTCTCTTCTTCTTCTGGGACCCCTATAATTCGAATGTTGGTACGTTTAATGTTGTCCCAGAGGTCTCTGAGACTGTCCTCAATTCTTTTCATTCTTTTTTCTTTATTCTGCCCTGTCGTAGTTATTTCCACTGTTTTATCTTCCAGGTCACTTATCCGTTCTTCTGCCTCAGTATTCTGCTACTGATTCCTTCTAGAGAATTTTAATTTTCATTTATTATGTTGTTCATCATTGTTTGTTTGCTCTTTAGTTCTTCTAGGTCCTTGTTAAACGTTTCTTATATTTTCTCCATTCTATTTCCAAGATTTTGGATCATGTTTACCATCATTACTCTGAATTCTTTTTCAGGTAGGCTACCTATTTCCTCTTCTTTTGTTTGGTCTGGTGGGTTTTTACCTTGCCCCTTCATCTGCTGTGTTTTTCTCTGTCTTCTGATTTTGCTTAACTTGCTGTGTTTGGGGTCTCTTTTTCACAGGCTGCAGGTTTGTAGTGCCTGTTGTTTTTGGTGTCTGCCCCCAGTGGGTAAGGTTGGTTCAGTGGGTTGTGTAGGCCTCCTGGTGGAGGGGACTGGTGCCTGAGTTCTGGTGGATTAGGTTGGATCTTGTCTTTGTGGTGGGCAGGACTGCGTCTGGTGGTGTGTTTTGGGCTGTCTGTGAACCTATTATGTTTTTAGGCATTCTCTCTGCTAATGGGTGGTGTTGTGTTCCTGTCTTGCTAGTTGTTTGGTATCAGGTGTCCAGCACTGGAGCTTACTGCTCGTTGTTGAGTGGAGCTGGGTCTTAGCGTTGAGACAGAGATCTCTGGGAGAGCTCTCGCCAGTTGATATTACGAGGGGCCGGGGGGGGTGGGTCTCTGTTGGACCAATGTCCTGAACTCAACTCTCCCACCTCAGAGGCTCAGGCCTGACACCCGGCCAGAGAACCAAGACCATCAGCCACATGGCTGCTAGTGTTGGAGGGTCTCCTGCAGAGGCAGGGAGCAGCTGTGGCTCACCACAGGGACAAGGGCACTGGAGCAGAAGTTCTGGGAGGTACTCCTTGGTGTGAGCCCTCCCAGAGTCCACCATTAGTGTCACCAAAGAGCCTGTAGTCAATGAACTTTTTATGCTCTGTGATATTGAAATCTATCGGTCTGTCTTGCACAGTAAGTGGATTTTACACGTGCATGATTTAATCATATGGAAAATTTTGGATTATGCAGATCTTCCAAAGGTTAACACATTTCAACATACAATATCAAAAAATTTACATCTGTTAATATAACACCAGTATCAGAAAAGCTTCTAAGTTTTGAGAAGCTGTCAAGGTGGTAGATGCAATTTTTCCAGAATTCTGATTTTCATTTGAAAATACAAATTTTTCTTATAATCCACAGAATGCTAAGCTGTTGTCCTTGAAGTGGCAGACTTACTTCACTCATTTTTGAGAACATGTCTGCCAGGTGTCTAAGTCTGAACAACCATAGTGTGTTCTTCACTCTTCCGTGGAAAAGTGGGTGGTTTAGCTCGCTTCTCAAACAGTTATACAAGTACTTTGCCTCAGAACAACCATCATAGTTCAGTATGCAGCAGAGTGCCTTTTGTATACTTCCCATTTGATCACACAGAATATTAGAAATATGTGTACTCAAGGGTTGAGATTTAATACAATTAATTTTTATTGTATTTTTTACTGTTCATTACGAACATTCTTACTTGAAAGTGGCAACTTTTCCTTGCGAATGTGAGGTGGTGAAAAATAACATGAATAACTATTACAGATTCATGCTGCTTGATCCCATGGTCACATGCCCACAGTTTTACCCACAATTACTTTTGCTTCATCAGGGCAGATTATTATTACTACTACTACTACCACCACTACTACTACTACTACTACTTTAAAAGTAGTTCTTACATCAGGGACCTCCCCCAGGGTTCTGTAAGCCACACTTGGAGAACCACTATAGTAGAGAAGTGAAAATAGACAGTTTAATATGAAAACTATGCAAAAGTCCTGTCCACATCGTCAACAGATTCAGATTACAGTGATCAAGCAGCCCCTTGCATAGACTTCTGGAGTATCATTTTGGGGACAGCTTGATTTCTCCAATTAGCATGCTGGTGCCGTTATTCCCTAGAGTCCTTCTCCTCAAGATAAAGTCTAGGGATATTTTGACCCTACTGTGTAGCCCCGTCTTCCTTTGAAGTCAAGCCTCCAGAACAGCTGCAGTCCATTTTTCTCTGTTTGCTTCTTTCTTTGTATCTCTTTCTTCTCTCACTCTCTGCCTCCCTGAGATTCTCCACCTTACAAACTTAGATGTGCACCATATGGACTTAATAGAAGTAATGATCACAAAAGAAAAATGAAAATAGGAGGGGCTCCAGTTGCCAAAGTTTAATATGGACATTAAAACATATGATTGAATTAAAAGTTCTTAAAAATGTAAATGCAACATAATTGATCCAATTAAAAATAATTTCAGTGAAAGAAAAATGGTAAGGCTGCACTGTAAAGAAAATTCATCAAGGAGTTGATGGGTTCATCAATGTAGGTATATAACTCTGATTAAAATGTTGATCTCAGACTGTTTTCAGGGTCAAAGTGACCAGTGAGCCTCAGGTTGTAAGAAGTTATCTCTTCTTCTGTTCTGAAAGGGGAGCGGGTCTCCATAAGCAAATCATACTAGTGTGTATCACTTGGAAATGACTAGAAACTAGCACGTGCTATGGTGGACTTATTCTGTCTAGTGATCCTCCCTGTAACTCTGTTGTCAGCAGAGACCCTTAGTTATAATATTAGCTTGTAGTATACTCCTAGAAAAGAAAGTTACCTCACTTTTAATTTTTCCCAAAAGATTAAAAGGAGCACTTCTCTTATTTTCACACTGTGCTTATTATTCCAGAAGTAATAAATGATCCCCATCATTTAATGTACACTTACCATATGTAGCAGGATGGTATACATGCTGAAATGTGCAAACTACCACATCTATGATTATCTCCCTTAACAATATAGTATTGACTATATCAAAGGTCTATCTGAGCTACTAGGAAGAAGCTTTGAAATGTCTAAGTCTGTTAGACAGGTTGTATTTTTTTTTTTTTAGATTTGTATCATTTAAATTAAAACATTTCCAAGATATATGCCTGTGTTTTTTTAATTAATTAATATGATAAACACTATGTGTAAGCCATTGAGCTTTAGACATTAAGGAGGATGCTTAGAAATATAAGAAATGATGTCAGTTACTAAATAACTGGGGAAATAAAACAAAAAAAATCAGCAATACAAAGTAATATATATAAAATGTTAACCGGTGTTTGCCTGAAGAGAATCTGCTTCTCTCTTAGTAGCAATAGCCATTGGGGCATCCCAGATAACCACTAGTCTGGCTTGTGGAAATGTTGATACCTTACGATGTCCACCCTATCAAGGAGAATTGAAGATGAGCTCAAAGAGGATACTGGGCCCCAAATTTATGTAGCCTAAAAATGTGTAGGTGACCTTTTCTGCCACTCGCCTCCTTTCACGATAATAGCTGCTATCCTATAAGAAGCACCTAAGACCTTTATCAATAGAGGAAAAGCCAGAGAACTTTTCACATGTCCAGTCTTCAGTGGTATTCTTTTCTTTCTGTTGTGGAAGTTGCATCTAATGTGATAAATGACCTTAGATAGATACAAGGCTCTCACGCTCAACATGGTCATACCAGGGACACTCACTAATAGCCATATGTGTGATTCCTGGGAACACGGCTGCCCCACACCAAGATAAGACCTATCCCAAAATTCTATTGGTCCTGCCTAATAAACAAGGGAAAATGGAAGAATTCTGCTCTAACTCTACTCTTGGCTCTGATCATAGATAACAAAATACAGAAATTTGTAGATCTCATTATCCATAAAGATCGTGTAAAGGAAACTAAATACAAACCAACCTCTGTGCTCTTTATGCCAAGGGACTACATTTGTGTCCTTTAAGTTGTGCCTGTGGTAGCTCAGCCCCCGTTTATTAGCATACCCTTTATTTTATTTTTTAATTGATTTTATTGAAGTATAGTTGATTTACAATGTCGTGTTAATTTCTACTATGTATATATATTCTTCTTCATATTCTTTTCCATTATGGTTTATCACAGGATATTGAATATGGCATACCCTTTTTTAAAGCTTACTCAATATTGACAACTATAATTATAGTACATTTACAGATGTGAGTTAGCAACGAAATATTATAAAAGGAGAATTTCCAAGCTGAACATGGAAATAAGTAAGATTTGAATCATTGGAAAAAAGGAAGAAGGAGGAAATTTAGTAAAGGATCAGAAGCAAGTCATCAGATCTGTTCCATATTTGGGACTTGGTACTGGGATCATAACAGTGGCAAAGACTGCAAGCCAGGACGTGAGGAGACCAGGAGGCTGTCCTGTAGAAAGTAACGGTTTTGCAGCAACATGTTATGGGTGAAAAGAACTGAGTAGGGCAATCAGGTTAGTAGCCAGAATCTGCAGTATTAGGTAGAACCTAAAACCCAAGCAGATTTGCCGCATAGAGGTAAAAGTGAGTAGGAACAAGAGCAGAGATAGAAAAAGAGATGAGACAAAGTGGGGAGCTATGGTTTAAATCTATGACCAGGAGGAGGATGGCACAGTTGATGGACTTGGGAAAGTCAAAGGTGGAAACTATATAGAGCGACTGGGAGAGGATGACACTAGGACCTAGTCATGCTTTGTTTGAGATGAAGCTATAACATCAGATGGAATCTGTGTGGAGGCAGAGATGTGGGAAATCAGGGGAAGATCCAAAGAGAAGTATGACAGACAAATGGATGTCACCCTCATTTTGAAGGGCCCAGTAAACCACACTCCGGACTCACTGCATTGGAAATTGTTCCCCTGCAGTACAGCTCAGTTAAAATGAGAAACCAGTCAAAACCCAAAGTGTCCTGTCACAGAAAGTCTTGTTCTTAGTGCTTCCAGTGGGGAAAAAGTTGCTAACTACAGGACTCTCTGAGGAATTTCTCTTAGACTCAATGTAAATTTTTCATTTGCTTTCCTCTGGGTCAGAGCATAAATTCTGCTCCTCTCACAAATCTCTCTTCATTCAATTATAGTTTACCCAACCTTAGAGTATGATTTAGTTCCCTCTGTTTTTCTAAACAGAGCAAACTCTTCATTGTCGGTGGTGACAGAGAAAGACAAAGTGATACAAAGAAGCAGGAATATTTTGAACAATTCTAGTGATAGTTTGTGTTTAACTTGACACTATACTTTGTTTTAGCCAATAAACTTCAAAATTAACTTTATTTCTATTAATATTAAAATTGGTTCACATTCCCAGAACACCCACTATTGCCTAGCTAGTAAAAGTTAGCAGAGGTGAGCAGGGGTGTCCACCAACCCAGCATCTATGAAAAACTGAGTGACATGTAAAAACTAAGTGTGGGAGAAAAACCTTACCTGAGTCTGAATTAATAATAAATAATTACTATTGCTAAGATCTATTAGCTGCTTTCTAAGTTTTTGATAATCTGACACATGGCTGTATAGTCTGAATAAATGTGAGATTTTTAATGACCAAGATAACAAGTATTTCAAAAGCCCAATATTGTGATTTGTTACTAGTTTAGTATCTGTTTCCTATAAATAAAGCAGGTGGCCTCTCTTGGCTGTTCTGTGGCCATTCAGAAGAGCCAAGTTCCTTGCCGTCAGTCTCACCAATTTGTGGCCCACATTTTAAAGACTCTATTGCTGCACACGGTCTATTAGAAATGTCCTGATGTTAGAAGGTTTAATCAATCAAATCAGGCTTGTTGATTTAGTGGGATTTTGTGGACAAATCTTTGTTATCAGCTGTATAATAATTATAAGCTGTTTTACCAGTGGATAAGGGAAGGATTACTCTCCTCTTTGAGAATTGTAACTTTATAATTACATGTATTTACTTGCCTTATCAGAATAGAATTTACCAGCTGAGACACAGGATTATTTTTATTCAAAAGACTCCTGGGTAAATTCAAGAAGCACACTTTTTGGGGGCGGGGTGGGGGAGTTTAGCTTTTGTAGACAGTTGTTCCTGGAATGAAGAACAAATGAAATGAGTTTTATTTTTTCTTTCCTTTTTGAAATGTATTCATACTTGGCACAAAAATTACCTAGATGGTTAATTCAGCCCAACCCCTGATACTGTTGAGAAATGTACAGGCATTTATTGACAACTTGGTGTATTCAGTGTGCAGATGTGTTTTAGCCAAAGCTTTGGATTTCATATGGGCATTTTTATGGTTCTGGATCAGAATCTGCCAAAACCTTAAGGGAACTTTTCTTTTTTAGAATTCATTTTCCCTGTCCCACTTCAATCTGCAGCTAACTTCTGTGTTTCAAATATGCCTGAAGAGGAATTTGCTTTTCTCTCAGGTGTTCATTATGATTCCAAGTTAAGCTCATAAGGAAGTAATAATGAGTCTAGATCATCTGTAGATTGGATCCTGTTTCTCTTAGCCAGATCTTCTCAATTTGATTTTTCCACCCAATACCAAAATTTTGTTTCAGCAACATAAACATTTTGCTTCTCTTTTTCCAGATGTCGTTAGAAACAGAAATCCCTTGTGGTCTCCTTCCTTATCCTTTCCAATCTTTCTAATGTTCCCTAAACTCTCTCTGAAGTTGTTGAGAACGTAAACAACCCTAAGTCAGAAACTTTGTCTTCTGTTTCTCTTACTTTCTCGATAAGGCACCAGCACCTCTTCTCCGTGGACACTTCTTTTTTTTTTTTTTTTTTTTTTGTGGTACGCGGGCCTCTCACTGCTGTGGCCTCTCCCGTTGCGGAGCACAGGCTCCAGACGCGCAGGCTCAGCGGCCATGGCTCACGGGCCCAGCCGCTCCGCGGCACGTGGGATCCTCCCGGACCGGGGCACGAACCCGTGTCCCCTGCATCGGCAGGCGGACTCTCAACCACTGCGCCACCAGGGAAGCCCGTGGACACTTCTTTATACTTGCTTCCTGAAATACTAACAGATTGGAGCCACAGCCAGAGGAATGCAAATCAAGTGTCCTTAGCATGGACACAGGGAAGCTGCTGTGTGATGGTTTGGTCTGCTTGAGGGGAAGAGAAACCTCGAGCATTCAAGCGTTAAGAGACAGCCACCGAGCTTTCAGCTGTGTCTGTCTACTTGGCAGCCATCCATTCGGCAAGGCTTCAGTTATGCTAGGGTGTGAGACCCGGAGAGGAGATTATCCTTCTGACTCCCATCAGAAAGTGACCCTTGGCAGATTGCCTCTGACCGACTAGCTTGGAAAAGGTTTCATTCAGAATGTTTGAGCCCTAGGCTTGCTGCTTTACACTGAGTCAGCAGAGACTAAGGGACCCCCAGCTGAGTGGTGGCACCATCCTGGGCAGAGTGAGGGCAGATGCCCAGCAGGGCCGGTGTCTGGCTCTGCGTCTGATAACACCCCTGGCCTCTTGGCCTTTTTGCACATTTTCCAGCTGTGCTCTGTACCGAGTTTTCATCTTCTCTTCCTTTCTCAGTTCCTGCTCCCTGCAAGATGAGATGGACCTGGTCCCCACCTGCACCCCAGCCTCACCAAGCACATCTTCCCTTCTGTCCATGTTTCAGTTCTGGTGCGGCTGTCATTGGGAACGTGGCTCCTGGAGGAGGGTTCTGTCAGGGCACATCTCTTCTCCTCTCTCTGTGTGATTCCCATTTTTCCTCTGTTCCCACTCTCCCCATTTTCTACACACCCAGTTCCTCACCTGCCTTTCTGCCTTGCCAGTGTCCACTCACCTCTCTTCATTTCCTCCCTCCTTCACTGTCCCCTGTGGGTGCTTATTTACTGGGACAAATTTCACTTCACATTGACATCTATCTCCTCTCCTCCGTTTAATCACTAGCATCTTCTCCCTGTGTCATTGGAGACAGTGACATTGGAGACAATCCTTTTCTGTCATCAAGCCTTAAATCCTCTCATTTTCAAAATCGATAAAGACTTACGAATGCTTAAACTTCATCACACTTAAACCTTAGACCGAGTCTCACAGGACCTATCTCAACTACTAGGCTAGTTAAAGTTTTCTGAGATCTAATATTTAAGTTTCCAGACCAAGAATCTACTATATTTGGCAATTTGAGTTTTCATTTTACCCCTAGGTAGTTCACGTGACTAACTGAAATTTATATCGTGTTGGACATCTGCTGCCTTGCGCAAGAAAAAGCCTACTGCGTCTGAAGAAAGTAGTCAGTGTAATTACAGGACTAGGGCTCCTTTAAGGAAGATGGCCTCTGTGTTATGCAGTGCTTTGTTTTTGTTTTATTTTTGTGGATGTAATGACTTGATTCTCCGACCACCTTAATAAAAAGGAGGTTTAGTGTAAGGCTTTAACGGAATTGCACCTGGAAAGCCCCCTACTCAAACCTTCTCACTCCCTCTTGTTCTTTCCTGGTGCCTCTACCCCCTCAGCCTCTCGCTAAGGCTAGCCTGCTCCCTCTGTGTTCCCTAGAAGTGCAGATCACACAGGTCATCCATCTTTTAAGCTTATGTAATAACCATCCCCCCTGTTGTCTACAGCCCATCCAACTAGGCTGTGTTGTTGGGGTCTTTGAGGGGACCCAACAGTTTCTTCCCCATCTGGGTTATGATCCTGGTGAGAAATAGGAAAAAAGACTAAGGAAACCAAAATATCACCTTCGTTACTAACAAAGAAGTTGAAGGAGGTACCTTGCTATATTATTAACGGTGAGCTTTCTTACTCTGAACCCCAGAATTAGGCAGCTCTCCACAGCCATTCATGGCCACTGCTGGCCTTGGGCAGGTCTCTCACCGCGGGGCAGAGGATGACCTGGGCTCACTGTGAGCAGCGTGTCAAAGGAAAGGCAGAGGGAGGGGCTGGGCTGCACATGCTGACTTCCTCCTTTCATATAGTTCAGCCGGATAAGGCTCTCCGCTGCCACCGTGGAGCCAATGAGAGTCGAAGGAGAGACAAGGCATATTATGCCAATGACTGCCCCTCCGCATGGAAGGAAACGCCCCCTCAGGTACATTGCAGGTCATTAGTCACCTTAGGAGTGGGCTGCCTTTTGGTCAGGTGCCCACCCCAGTCTAGGTAATGGGCATCTCTTCAAAAACAAGAGCCCAAAGTTGATTTCCTGAGCAGAAGCCAGGGGTGGAGCACTTTAACAAGGAACATGGCAGGTATGGGGACTGGCATATCCTGCATCCTGCTTATGACCTCACAATACCACCATCTGCTCCCTGAGTATTTTCTCTGTGACCAGTCAGTTCCTTTCTTCATGCCTCAGTTTCCTTATGTAACCCTTGAAAGTCATATTTGATCAGCCATCAGTGAGAAAGAGAGAGAGAAACATTGCTATCAGGGAAGAGACTGAAGCAGATTCAGTCCGTGCTGTTTTACAGGTGACAGGTGTAATAAGCCTCTCCCAGAGACCACCACCTTGAGGCTGTCTGGAGGCAGAGTTACCTAAGCAGAGAGACTCACTTTCTCATGGAATGTTTTAGAACAGGGAAGACAGATAGCTTTCATCTCACGCCACCTTCTCTTTATTAGCAGTGGCAGCCTGCAGTCTGTGCCAAGAAAGATTCTGAGACTATGTCCCAGCTCAGCAGAAAAGAGTTCTCTGATCGTTACTGATGTGAGTAAGGAGAGTGAGGGCCCTTGAGCCAAGCTAGTGGCCATTGTTGATTCAAAGAGAGCATAGGTGGGACTTCCTTCCCTAGAAATACAACTGCCCCTGCATCAGAAGTAGGAAGTGGGAGCTTCAAGCTGGAGAAGCACCAAATGAGGCTGGGCCACAGGGCCACAAATTTGGATGGTGCAGCAGAAAGGTCTGCAGACTTTTTCTGTAAACGGCCAGATTTTAGGCTTTGTGAGCCATGTGTTCCCTGTCGCAGTAACTCAGCTCTGCCGTCGTGGTGCCAAAGCAGCGTAGACAGTAGAGAAAGGAATGGGCGTGGTGGTGCCACAGTAAATCTTATTTTACGAAAGCAAACAGTGGGACGTCGTTTGTTGCCTGGTGTAGAGAAGAGACCAAGATCTAGAACTAGAAGGTCTAGAACTCTGGAAACTTCCCATGGTACCAGTGTCTAAATCTCCCTCCATCCTCAGCTCTGAAAGATGTCGTTAGGAGCCAACAAAGCATTTGACAGGCAATATTAAGCTCTCCAAATCTAACTTCTCCTCAGGAAAATATTAGCAATGACGTCTACTCAGGAAAATATTTCTCCCAGATACATTCAGAGCCTGCGCAGTGATATAGTCACGTCACTTCTTAGGCAGCAGTGGAGTTCCAAAGCCAGTGTGTCAGACAGAAGTCTCACACCACCGAAATTACCTGTGAAAATTCCTGCAATCACCTTAAATTAGAATATATCAATGCATGGATTGAAAGCCATGAGGTAGACTCAAGGAAGGTGTGAAAGGGAAGTCCACATGCAGATAGATAAGGGCGTATGTAGGAATGTTCCTTCTTTATAAGAACAGTCCTATCCCAGCAGGTGCAGAACTATAAAGTGTCCTACTTGCCAGAGGGTTCCTCCCATTTTAGTTTAACATTAAGGCTCCTGTACCTTTGGTTTGCATTAATATCTGCGTTACTTTTTTGAGAGTTCATGTAGTTGAAAGCAAGAGCATAGGTACCTGTCATAAGCCCTCAACAATTATATGTCAGACTTGATCCTAAACCTGCTTGTGTGATCATAAACGCATACACACCATTCATGGAAATGTTGTAAAAAACCTGGCATTCCGCTTCCTGCCACTGCCTGCTGTCATCATAGGAATGCCTGTCACACTCACACCCTGGGCATTCGGTGTTTTCTTACCAAGGGAGAAGAAATCATTGAGGCAAGTAGGTGTGCATGATACAGCCCCACAGGCTATCTTATGCTATCTTCAATTTTTATAAAATGTGATACAAGGTATTTCAGTAAGATACTCATCCAGCTGCAGTAACTTTCCCAGGTTGCTCAGCTAGTTGGTAACAGAGCAAAGTTTAAATCTCAGCTTCCTCATCTGTGCAATGGGAATAAAAATATGACAGCCTCACAGGGTTATTGTAAGGAGCAGATTAGTTTTAAAATAACCTAGAATGATCCCTGACTCAATAAATGTCAGCTGTCATTTTTATCTGAGCTCTTGTCCACACTCGACTGATTCCATATGGATGGACTCCGCTGGCTGCCTGCAAGGTGCTAGATGTAAGATGCCCATCATCTCAGATGAATGAGGGCCACTGATGCAGCAGGAGCTTTGCCTCTCATCCTCAATGAATTATTCCATTTCCGACAGTATAATAACAAGACACAAGAGATGTGATAAGCTTTCTAAATTTACGTGTCACCAAGAAAATGGACCTCCTCTGTCTGATTGTCACTTGAAAGAATAATGGAGGATCAAGGGCACAGGGACCGTGAACATTTGAGGAGGAATCTGCTGCTTTATAGAATTTGGTTTGCTTCCACTGACCTCTCCTATCCCAGGGGGAGGGAAAAAAAGACTCAATTACTCAAAGCAGAGGTCGAAATATTTTAGGATTTATGAGCCATGCTGTTTCTGTCACAAGTCCTCAGCTCTGCCACTGTAGCGCAAAAGCAGCCGTCGACAATCTGTAAATGAATCACTTTGGCTGTGTTCCACTGAAACTTTATTTATGGACCCTGAAATTTGAATTTCATGTAGTTTTCATATATCACAAAATATTATTCTGATTTTTTCCCCAACTGTTTAAAAAATGTAAAAACTATTCTTAGTTGCCAGGTGGTACAGAAAGAGGCAGCAGGCTGGGTTTGTCCCCCACGCCATGGTTTGCTAGCCCTGACAGCACCAGCCCTCCAGTGCTGTGTCAGGTATGTCACGGCTCACTGGTTGTTAGACTGAACAAATTATCTCACATGTCTGGACCTCAGTTTCCTCCAGTGAGAACAAGAAACTTATCCTAAAGGAGCCCTGGGATTCCTTCTAGCACTAAAAGGCCAAGGCTGTGTGGTTGTCATGTGGTTTTACAGTCAGACAAACCTGGGTTCTAGTCCTGGTTCAGCCTGTGATTTGCTGGGGGATGTTGGGCAAGTTCCTAAGCCTCCCAGTGCCTCAGTCACCTCATTTGTAAAGTGGGGATAAAAATGATGTCAACTTTAGGGTTGCTGTGAAGATTCAACTGATAGGATACTTGTGAGCCCCTTTAGTCACTTGTCCAAAAAACATTTATTATACCTAGTATATACTGAATAAGTGCTAACTATTGTATTCTTTTTAAAAAAGCTGAATTCCTATTAATATAATACTTTTAAAAAGACAGCTTCTGCACCCTTTGACTAGAGAGTGATTTTCTTCACAGCCCTGTAATAAAAAGCTGGCCTGAGTGGCAGGGAGGGGCTGCACCTTTTGAACAAAGCCCTGTAATTTGTATCCACTACTGTTGTCTTCTCTCCACGTAATGAAAGCAAAGAACAAATTTTGATAAATTAACCTGGCATCTCCGTATACAGCTCTTTCACTCCACCCAGTGGCAGGAAGTCAGTGGTAAATCATGCAGAAGAGGTGGAGATTTTTTAAAGATTTTAATAATTATTGTTATTCTTTTTATAATATCCTCTACCAATAGAGCAAGATTTCATTTTAAAATCTGTCCCCTTCGACTCTCTATATATTGCTGTTTTTAAGGCATGCAGTTGGTAGGTAATGATTTAGCTGAGTGGCTTTCAACAGGCAGATATGAAGAAATGCCTAAAGTTCGACCAGCATGAGTTGATCAGTTAACTGTATAGGTGGTTATTAAAAGTGTTGTCCTGCAGCCTCGTTAAAAAGCAATGCAGCGTTTAATAAATATTAGAGCATGTCAGCAGCACAATTTAAATGTGGGGAAGAGATCAATTTCCTTTGTAATTGGGTGCACAGGCATAAACAGTCTGTTTGGAACTCTTGATTCTGTGTCACAGTTTAAAGCAGCTATGATGGTTTCTATTTAGAAATAAAAACTGGGGAGGGAATGGGAGATGTCAGTCACTTGGTGAATCAAGAAGAAACTAACCTGAAATGCTCACATAATATCATTAACAAAAGGAATCTGCAAACCAGCAAGCCTCCCTCTGTTCCTCTTTTCTTTTCCAATGACCTCATTTCTGTGACTGCTGTTTTTCTTTCTAACCCTCTTCTCTGTGCATCCCCACTTCCCCTTCCAGCTGCTCTCTCAACAGGAACCAGGAAGCGACTTGTAATTCCTCTCCAAGGCAGGGTCCGTGGGCAGCAGGGCCTGCCCTGGCTTTGCTTCTCCCTGGCCTGTCCCTAGCCCTGCTGGCCGAGCAGAAACCAGTCAGGGTGCTGGAAGGGAGATGCTGGCAGGGTCAGGGTAGGGCTGCTGCAGAAGGGACTTGGCAACCTCACTTGTTTTCCCCTCACTCTCTGTTTGACTCTTTGTCTCTCATTCTCTTAGTTGTCTCCGTCTCTAGTCTCCTCTTTCATCCCTTCTGCCTCTCTCTCTCTCTTTTTTTTTTTTTTTTGTCTCTTTCCCTTTCTCCCTCTCTGTCTCTCTGTGTGTCTCTCTCCTGCCTCTCTTTCTGTTTCTTTCTTTTCGACTCTCTTGCCTCAGGCTCTGCCATGCCTTCTGTCTCATCTGGTCTCTGTCTGTGTGTGCTTCTCTCTTTCTTGCCTCTGTTTCTGACACCCCCCCACACACACCTCACGTGACAGATTTGCATCTGACCAAGGCCCCTCTGTATGTGCCCCCTTCCTCCTCATACTCCTGTGCCCGAGCTTTATATTTCAGGGCGAGGTTCTCTTCCAAAACTGCTTGGTTCTGAGCATGCCTAGTGTGTGCTTAATAATTAAGGCTGTAACTAAAGTGTAACTGCAAGTATAATTAAAATTCACTTTAGTGGATCCTGGAATGATGAAGCGATTAGGCATTTTGATATGGCCCTGCAGGAGTAGCTGGAGGGAGAGAAGGGCCGTGTGTTTGTGCGGCGCTGCCCCACCCTCTCTTACCCTGGCCCCGCTGGCTACTTGTTAACCTTGAGCACGGCAGCCTCTTGTACCTGGGCGGCCAGCAGTGGCAGCAGCTTGGAGTCCTCCCTCAAGGGCACTCAGTACAGCCAGTTAATACATGGACCTTCTTAGAGAAAGAGGTGAAGCCCCTGAGAACTCAGAGAAAGCTCAGGAGCAACCCTCCTCATTTTCTCTCAGGCCATTTGGGGTTTTGATTTCAACCTCCTGAAAAAGTGTTATTTGGGGGTGTTGGGTCAGCAAGGTGGTCAGAGGAGGACTCACCCACACTTGCTGCCGCCTCGAGCACACTTTGTATGGATGAGCCCATCTGTAGTTTTTCAGTCCATCTACAGACACATCCTGCGTGTGGGATACTGTGCTGAGCCTGGAGGTACGCGGTGAGCAAGGCTGACCAAGTGGCAGCCCTCGTGAAGCGTGTGCTTCATGGGGACAAGAGCAACATCAATGAGCAGTCCAAATAGTGCTGTGATTTTAGACGTACAGAGTATTCTAGAAGTTCATTTTACAGTCCCCTACTCTGGGTTGGGGGTTGGGATGTAGTGACAAGAAGGCATCCCCAAAGAAATGTCATTTCAGCAGGTAGCCCATGGACATACGGTGTCTGCCCAGCAGAGAGGGCAACAGAGCTCCGGTTGGAGGGCACAGCAGGCCAAAGCCGCAGCTTGTCTGTGGGTTCACAGACTTCTTTGTCAGTCATTTTCCCCCTTGGGAACATCTGGTGCTACGTTGGGTGCTGAAGAGGGGATTAATTGAGGAACTGGCTAGTTGGTTATATCAATCCATTTATCCCTCCCCCCGAAAAGTGATCAGGAGCTTATTTCAACCATACACATGGAAAGGAGCTCAGCTAAACATGAGCAAACAGTTCTTTCAGTGGGCAGGAACCGTAATAAAGTCGGCCCTCGGGAAGAGGAGGGCCTGACTTGGCGGCAGACCGCAGGAGCATCTTTCCAGCACTTGTCTCTTCGCTTGACTTTTTCACCCTCTGAGTGTTTGCACAGCCTTTCTCTTACCTGCTTACTTGTGACTGGTAAGTCCTTTTCAGGCTACTACTTTCTATTTCATGGAAACTACTCATTGAGATTCTCTGGAGAGCAAATCTAATTGGACAAGCTAATGACCGTGGTCTGTGTTTGGACCACCCTTGGATGAGGTGCAGTCAGTGTCTTGGGAACAATCGAGGTCCGCCTTGGGACAGAGAATACCCCGTGGTCCCTCATAGAGCAGGGGACAGTGGGGATGGAAGGTTTAGCCAGAAGGGGAGATTGGAAAGAGGAGACATCCTAGTTGTATGTGTTCCTTGTTCTTAAATAGCTTATAGCCTCATTGAGGTTCAGATGATCTCATGCATAGGAAAGTGCTGTGTGTTTTAAATGTCAAACAGGAGTCACCAGGAAATCAAAATAGCGTCTGAAAAGCAAAGGATTTTGAAACCAAATCCTGCCAATCAGTAACTAAGCCTCACTGCTCTTGGCTTAAAAAAAAAAAAAAAGAACTGATTTATAAACACCGAACTCACAAGTTCATTTAGAAACATCGACCTCACAGAGTCCTTGTAAGGGTCAAATAGAGTAATGTGGGAGGACTTTGTAAATCAGAGATTTTTTTTATTGTTGTTATGACGATGATGATGACACATAGTTACAAAATCATAAGAAGGACTTATTCAAGTATAGCGTGGATGTTTCAAGCATTGTTGAATGCCCATTGCACTGCTTCCTAACTATTACTAGCCATGCTCGCTAGACGAGCCTTTAACTTATCTGTGCCTCAGTCCTCTCCTCTGTAAAAGGAAGATAATAATAGAAGCTATCTCAGGGTTGCTACTGAGGAACAAAGGAGCTAGTGTACTTAGAACCCCAGAACAGTGTGTGACCTATGCTAAGTGATAGCTGCTATTATTGCCTTTATTATTATTATGGCTACTACTAGCACAGCTAATTCAGTCCAGTTAGACAGAGCTTGGCAGGCATGGGTGAGACCTGTACCCACGGGAGGAATCACGTGGAGGAAAGATAGATTAGAAGGTGAGGAATGTTCAGGCAGATGAGACTGCCTCTTGGGGCAATGCATGGGGATCTTGGGAGCTGTGTATTGAGAAAGGAAGAGGGAGAAGAGCCTTTTGTATCTTAACGTAGATTTGTTCCCTGGCAGGTTGGAGGCCAGGTGGAGAGTGAGTTCTAGTCCATGTCTCTGTTGAAGGAGATGAACATTTCCATATTTAACTTGCATTGACCTCCTGGTGCAAAGACTGATTCGATTCTGTGTCTGTCAGGGCTTTGATTCACGCTGCGTCACTACTCCATGAAAGCGCTGCCTACAGGTTAATGTTGGAATCCCTTAGCTTGCTACCCAACACCTCCCACAGTGTGATCCTCTGTCCTACTTTTCAACCTCTGGGACCTTGGCTGAAACTTTACCAAATGAATCAAAATGCACACTGAGGTTGTTCTTAATGAGATCATAAATCTTTGGGCTTCCCTGGTGGCACAGTGGTTGAGAGTCCGCCTGCCGATGCAGGGGACACGGGTTCATGCCCTGTTCCGGGAGGATCCCACATGCCGCGGAGCTGCTGGGCCCGTGAGCCATGGCCGCTGAGCCTGCGCATCCGGAGCCTGTGCTCCACAACGGCAGAGGCCACAGCCGTGAGAGGCCCGTGTACTGCAAAAAAATAATAATAATAATAAATCTTTACATCTGCATTAGTTAAGTACCAGTGTAAAACAAATTGCCCCGAAATTTAGCTGATTAACCTAAGGAACATTGATCATCTCGAAGTTTCTGTGGTGGGGAATCCAGGGCCGGCTTAGATGGGTCCTCTGACTCAAGGTCTGTCACAAGTACAATCACATTGTTGCAGCCTGGGGTCCTGTCGCAGCCTGCCTTGGGGAGGGTCGCCTCCAGGCCCACTCACATGGTTGTTGACAGGATGCAGCTCCTCATGGGTTGTTGGAATGAAGGCCTCAGTTCGTCCTTGGCTTTTGGCTGGAGGCTGCCCTGAGTTCCTTGCCTCGTGAGCTTCTCCATAGGGCAGCCCATCGCCCACAACGTGGAAGTTGGCTTCGTCAGAGTGAACACACAGAAAGTGGACTTCGTCTCAGAAGTGACCTTCCATTACTTTTGCTATATTCTTGTTCATTAGAGGCAGGTCACTGGCTCCAGCCCACACTCAAGGGGCGTGAGCACCAAGAAGTTGGGATCAATCATTTGAGAACCATTTTAGAAGCTGCCTCCCACCCTTACAAAGTAGTATTTAGTTAAAGTAATGCTCACTCCCGTAACAACATGTATGTGCTGAAATGTCAGAGGCAACATACTAGAAGTTTCTTTCTCATTCATATAAAGTCGGAGACAGTGAGTGAGCCAGGTGCTCTGCTCTACAGGGTTACTCAAGCATCCGGGCTGAGGGAGTCGTTGTCATCTGAAAAAAGTGTCTTCCAAGGTTGTCTTAGCTGACAGCATTCCAGAAGACAGACAAGGAAAACCAAGAGAGAGAGAATATAGAGAGTACCAGTGGAGATGTTATGGGCATGTTTTTCATTTCTGCTCACAGTGTATTGGCCAGAACTCAGTCACATGAGCCTCCCGTCTGCGAGGGGACCCGGGAAACGCAGTTCCTGTTTGGGCAGCCACTTCCCAGCAGTAGCTCTCCCCCCCCGTAGCAGAGGAGCATGGATCTTTGGAAGACAGCCAGCCATGACTCCCACAGAGACTTTGCCTTTTACAAAATGCTTTCACGTGTATTATTTCATTTGCTTCTCATGGCAAGCTGTGCTACCAGCATTATTATCTCATTTTAAAGACAGGGAAACAGACCAGCATGTCGTTAGAACATAATTAAAGAGAGCAGGATTCAAGCACCATCTCTGCCTCTTACAACCTGTGTGACTATGGAGAAGTTCCCCTATGAACCTCTCTGTGCCTCAGTTATCTCATCTGTGAAACAGGGACAATGGGATTTATTCATAGTCATTGTAAAGTTTTCATATGCCCCATGTAAGTCACTTAGCATTATATCTGGTGTGCAAGATTAGCATTGCACTGGTATGCAAGTGCTTAATCAGTACTAGTTATGAGGAAGATGATCACAATGTTATGTCTGGAGATAAAGAAGTTGAGGCACAAAGGAGTTAAATGATTTACCCAAAATTATGCAACTAATAGAGTGGCCAGCCAGGATCGGTGGCTGGGAATTTTAGGTAACAACTTCCCTACCTTTCAAGTTCTTGCTTGCCCTAGAGGCCATTGGTCAGATTCCTGTGTAAAGTTGCAGTGAGTCAGCCTTGATCCGAAGACACAGTGCCCAGTGTCCCCTTCACCATGGCTCTGGTGGACCCAGGGTCCCGGGAAAATCAACACTGCACCACCTTCTCAGCTCATCTGCTCCTCCTTAACTTGGCCTTTGCCTTTTTGTATGAAACATGCTGACCGAGCACCTCCTTTTAATTTACACTCTGAGGTCCTCCAAGGCCTATATTTCAAGGTCTTTGTTTATAAATAGGCTCTGTCTTGCTAACTAGATGAAAGCATGGGAGATGATGTAAGATGAGATGTTTCATTAAGAAACTTAAATTTTATCACATTTCTCCCAGGGGCTTGTTCACACTGAAAGAAGAGAAGAGCATTTCGCATGTTAAATAGTCATCGAAGAACACATTTGGGTAGGGTAGCTTGGCCCGCAAATGCTACAGATCCACAAGGAATGGCCAAGAGACATCATCAGAGGCTACAATGTTCATTTTCATGGCATCTGACCTTTTTGTTATATAGAGTGAGGAAGAAGCATAGATGGACACGTTGAATACTGTCATTGTCTCCAAGCAGTGGATTCATGGCCTTAGGTGGGCAGATTCTCTGAACTTCAGATCTCAGATTGGGTCACAACTCAGACCCTTCGTTTTAAGAGATCATTAAGATGAAAGACTTCTGGAATGGGCCAGAACCACATTAAGTCCACTTGAGTGTGGATTATCAGCAGAAATTTCAGCTTCTATCAGTAAAGAATGTCCATTAGCCTCTTGCAAGTCCTATCTTTCATCTTTTTTTCTAGCTGGACCATCACTTGCTACAGATCTTGTCACATCATCTTTCCCGTCAATGACATTGATTAGAACCTGAATTTAATTTACTTCCTGGTGAAAGACCACAGAGAGATCAGTCCTGAGCATCCTCACGTATTACTGCCAGTACTCCATACCGTCCCAATGCCTTGCTTTACCATTCTCTTGCTCATTTTTTGTACATAACTTTTTCTTTAGACTCCGTATTCAGACTATTCAATCAAGGGATAAATCCACTTCAGAATATTTTCCTCTTTCAAACTAGTTGAACAAGGTGTTGTTAATCTTTCTTTGTTCACAGTCTTCTAAGAACCTCATATTTCCATTTTTTTAATGCCAGAGAAAATACAGGCAGTATCTTTTTTAATGCCAGGCATTTGAGGTGAAAAGAAGAAAAAAATAAGTTTGTCATCTGGATATATCTAAATAGCCAGATCTGGATCGTAAAAAGCTGAACTGAGTTGTAATTAAATGGTGTTAGGAGACTCGGGCATCCCATGATTTCAGATTGTACGAAACTTCCTGGGGCACCACCTCCAGTTCCATCTCAGTGACTGTACACCATCCCCCCACCCCCTTCCAGGAACCAATGTCCATGAGGCCCAGAACATTCTCAGTAACAGCGGACTCCCCATTACTTCGGCCGCCGACCTGGAGGATGCAGCCAAGAAAGCTGTGGCCAGCGTGGCTGAGAAGTGATGTCTTTGTCCTGATCCCTTGGAAGAAGAAGTGCATTTACCCATAAAAAGTAATGGTTTTCTCATCACTGTGAAGAAAATGGTTATCCCACTGGGGAAAAAACGGAGAAGGAAGGAGCAAGAATCACTGTATAAAAAACTCCAATCTGTATTTTCTTGAATATCTAAACAGCCTAAATAATCTGATTTCTCTTATAGTCTTCATTAAATTAATGCCGTGCATTCTAATACTTCCCTGTCATGGTGAGCTGGCTCCGTAGGCATTATTTTGCCAGCTTTGGGGAGCAGTCTTTGTGGCCAACCAGTGTGCATGTGAGATCAGGCCCTGGTTCATTTACAACAATTTTGGTGAACATTTCGACCTGTGTAATTAAAAAAAACAAAACAAACAAACAAGCAAAAAATCACAGGCTGTTAAAAAAAAAAATCAGACAAGATTACCTTACCAAAAGGTGCAGCTAAGACATTGAAACAGATAGGTGTTATAAACTGCAACCGTTTTTACAATTTCCAACTCCAACATGTTTAGCAAATCCATAAATATTACAAAATATATTTTACAATGAAAGATCTGCAGTCAGTACCCCATACATGTAATCTACCATTTGCCTTAATATTGAATATGCTGTTTACCTCCCACTAAAAATAAAGCCAGAAGCCTTATTTGTGATTTTGGAGTAGAAGTGTCCCTTTTAATATCAAAACTGAAGAAGATTGATTCTTATGGAAATCTCTGATGCTCATTTCAAGATGAGACAACACTGAAAATTAAATTACACTGTGAGTGTCTCTGTCTTCTCTCCCCTCCCATTTTCCCTCAGAATCTACCACCTGGGAAAATGTAATTGGGAGAATGCGGCTTTTTTGCAGTGTCCATTTTTACGGTGGGAATGCGATTCAGGTTTTTGTTTAAATTTTGGTAAATTTTTATCTGTACAGAAATTCAAATAAAATCCTCTGTTTTGTAAACTCTAATGTCTGTGTTTCTTATTTTAATCCATTTTATTCCTCAAACATTTTTTTTCTTTTACTAAGACACTGGCCTTAGTGTCTTAGGCATATCTCCAAAGTTAGAAGATTTGGGTTGTCCCAGGATTATTCCAGTTCTACTCAACTTTATCAGCAACCATATCTGTTAAGAGATTATTTAATGAAAGAATGAACATTATATACACACCAGAAGCCCAGGTAAGTGCCACAGATGTCTAATAGGTTAAAACGTGACCTCAGTTTGCATAAGGAAATACACAGACATAACCTCCTCCCATATATGAGGCTCAGGTGTCAGCATTAACAGTTTTCTTCTCAATGTGCAAATGTGTCACAGACCAAACCTTTTCGTTGGTCTTTTTTTTTTTTTTTTTTTTTTAACCAGTTTTTACATTGTTCTCATAAATTTTATATCTGGACAAAAGTTTTTTTTTTTTTTGCGGTACGCGGGCCTCTCACTGTTGTGGCCTCTCCCGCTGCGGAGCACAGGCTCAAGACGCGCAGGCTCAGCGGCCATGGCTCACGGGCCCAGCCGCTCCGCGGCACGTGGGATCTTCCCGGACTGGGGCACGAACCCGTGTCCCCTGCATCGGCAGACGGACTGTCAACCACTGTGCCACCAGGGAAGCCCTTGACAAAAGTTTAAAAGTCATTATTTTATAGATCCATATTTGCCATGGAGAAAGAGCTCATTTGATAGATCAATCTTACGTCCTTTCCTAATTGTTATGCAATGCATGAAAAATATTAACAGTGTCTTTTTAAGTGTGTTTTGGTTTTTGATAGATTAACTAGTTAGTATTGTAAAAGAAATAATGTATACTCTGTCATCTAGACAAAAACTACATATTTGACTCTTTTGCCCTTTGTAAAAGCTTGTGTTCACATGGCTGTACATATTGATGTTTCTAATCAATACAGTTTGGAGGAGGGGATAAAGAAATTAAATCATTCATGTGATTATTTTATAACAGGGTTAATAACAAGCAAATAGCCCTTTATTTTCAAATAAGTGGGAAGCTTTATTTTCTTGGAAGCTCCACGTATTGAGTTTATGTTGCTTGCATAGTATCCCTGTTGCTCAGCACATTATAGCTTCCATAAATTTTTATGGATTGAATTTCTGGTGTGTGTGTAGCCACAGCTATACTGAGTACAGAGTAGAAGTGGGGGCACTTGGTGTTGGTTGTGGATCTGAAGTCCATACATTACCTCCTCCAGGGTGCCCTACATTTTCTGACCTTCTGGCATCCCCTTCGAGTCTTTGTCTCAGCTGTACTATATGTAAGGGTGAAAAATAATTTCCTTTAAATTTGATTAGTATTTGTTAAACTTGGCCCTATCCTAAGCAAGAATATCCACAAAAGGAGGTTGACAGTCTAAACACAGTACTCAGTATCCAAGAAGCTTGAAAAGTAGTACACACTTTTTTACCCAAACTGCTTTGCACATAAGATATTAATGGATTTGCTAGTCTACCATGTCTGTCTCCTAGAACCAGCATCAGATTTAGAGGAGATTAAAGTCCTGACCCTTTCACTTACCAACATTCACTTTTTTGGGTTGAATAATCTCTCATATTTGTATAGATTCTCTTGTAGTGGCACAAAGCAACTCAAGCTTAAGAAAAAAGCTTTCTTAAAGAAAAAAGAAATAGTAATTATGTAATTACAATTTGTTCTTGTAATTACAAAAGGCAGATGTTTTTGGTTACAGTCAAGGCTAGATCTGGAATCTCAGAGCCTCAGAACGTGAACTCTGCATCTCATAGCAGCTTGTCTCTGTGTTGGTTTCATTCTCAGGCAGCCCATTTCCACAAGATGGCAAAATGGCTGCTGGCCATCCCAGGTACATATTCTCAAGCTTAGCATCCCTAAGGGAGAAGGAGTGGGGCAGGGGCAAGAAAGAGTAAAGGATGGAAGAAAAGGAGGGTGGGAGGGAGAGGGAGAAGGAGAGGTGGAGAGAGAGAGAGAAGGGAGGGAGGGAGGAAGGAAGGAAGGGAGGGAGGAAGGAAGGAAGGGAGGGAGGAAGGAGGGAAGGGAGGGAGGAAGGAAGGGAGGGAGGAAAGGGAGGAAAGTAGGAAAGAGGGGAGGGAAGGAGGGAAGGAAGGGAGGAAGGAAGAGAAGGGAGGAGGTTGAGGTTGGTTCTCTCCTGGTAATTCTAAGACACATTCCAGAATTGAGATGATCAACTTTAGGTCAGGAACCTATCCCTGAACCAGTCCTCTGGCCAGGAGTTTACAGGGCTCTGATGAGTCCAGACTGGGTTAAACACCTTGTTGGCCTGAGAACGAGAACACCCTCACCCAAACTACCAGAGCTGAGAGTAAGAAATGGAGGGGTAATTCCATAAGGAAATTGGGTATCCAATAAGAAGAAGCAGTGTTTTCTGGAAAAGAAAAATAAGAGATGATAACTACAGTCATCAACCATAGAGCAATGATGTTGAACCAATTGTTCTGTAAGGACTGTTCCAACTCTGAAATGTCATGATTTTATTCCGTTAATTTCTCACCATTTCTTTGGAGTCCATTCTTACCCATGCATACAGGTTACCGTGTTTTTTGAATAGATGCTGCTTGAGTCATCTAAATATTTGACTTTGATTTATTTGTCTTGAACAGTAATGTCCACATAAGAGGTAATGGCGTTGAGGCACTTTGCTCAATTTTAGTTTTCTATTTAAGTTGTAATTCAACTCATGAATTAGTAAAATAGACAGGAAATTTTAAATGACCTGACTGGATCTGTGAATCACTTTTAGTTAGTTATTTTAGAGTTTATATGCTATGTCCATCCCTCTCAGTTTGCTTTCGGCAAGAAAAAAGATTATCATCCTAAAGAATTATTTTATTTTTATTCAAGGTTTTAATAAAATGAGAGGAAAAATTATGTTTTGACATTTCTAAATTAAATATTTAAAAATATTATTTACAGGATGCAATATATGTTCAAATAATTAAAATAAATGAAAAATCATATAATAGTGGTGAAAAGAAAAAAACAAACAGTGTGAGGAAGAGCAAGAAAGGCTACGTTCTTCCATATCCTTCTAGATCTGGAGTTGGCAAATTAAGGCCCGAGGGACTATTTAGTAAATAAAGTTTTATTGACACACAGCCATGCCATTTATTTGCATTTTGTCTATGATTGCTTTCATGCTACACTAGCAGAGTTAAGTAGCTGTGATAGAAATTTTCTGGCCCTAGAATATTTACTTGTTGGCCCTTCACAGAAAAAGCTTGCCAACACCTTCTCTATATATATTACCCTCAAAATGACAGCACAGATGATTGTTTCCAAACCTGGGAAAGGCAGATTTAGGCATTAAAGTGAAACATGAATAAATAGGAAATATGATATTTGACCTTTGCATTTTAAACCCTGTGAAAATTGACTAGTCTGCAAAAGGCCATTTGCCAATGAAACCTTTTAAATTCTGTTAATTTGCTTCTTTCCATCACCACAAGAACTGCCTGTACATAGCTCTTTGTGCTTCTGAACATATGCTGTTCTTAACTACTTACAGGTGTATTGGAATAATATCAAATCATGGCTACGAATACTGAACTCCCAAAGAGCTGTACCTATCGAGTCATACTCACAGTGATCCTTGCTAGAGAATTTTTTGTGCATAATTTAATCTTGGGGTCCTGGGAAGATGATAAGAAAGTGAAGGAAAAAGTGATTTCAGTGCACCTGATCCTTACAATATTGTTGTAAAGGCATTATTTCATTTTATCTTTGGGGAAACATAGTGAGATAAAGTTGCTCTGCTAAAGTTACATAGTTAGTGGCAAAAATTTAGGCTTCTGGACTTCTGGTTCCTGTGAAATTCTATCACTTCTAGTGCGTCATTGCCCAATAGAACTTCCTGTGATGATGGCAGTGATAAGTATTGGTGCTGTCCATTATACAGCCACATATGACCATTAAGCACAGAGAACTGAATTTTAAAGACTATTTAATTTCAAATAATTATTAGCCACTTGTTGCTGGTAGCTACCATTTTGGACAGCACAGCTCTGTAGTCTAAATCTACTGGTTTTTTATGGATTACTTTCACATCAGAGGAGCTCACATTGATTCAGTGCCTCCTTTGTTCCAGGAACTTTACAGCTGTTGCCTTAATTAGTCCTCTTAGCATCCCTGTGAATTTATCATTCCTTTATTACAGATGAGATGTTTTACAGGTGGTACGTATCTCAGGGCAGGTAAGAACATGACTAAGAACACAATACCGATATGTGACTGGTCAGGATTGAAGTCTGATATTCTGAATCCAAAGCTAGTGCTTTTTGTTTTAAACCTGTAAGGACCCAAATCCAGTATAGTTATGCTGCTGATAGCATTGGATAATGTGAAAGAATGTTAGAGGCAAAGATGTTTAGCAAGCTGGGTGCTTGAATCGTTTGCCTTTTTAGTGTACCTTATACCTTGGGAAGGAAAATTTAAAAGCTGAAAGATCGTCCTGTGCAGTTGGACAAGTTGTATAGACTATAATGGGAATGGCACCTTTCTACACTCGCACAATAAGCCATAAGGCAGGGGCCATTTTCTAGGGACCTAATTCCAAGTGCCTTTTTGCTAATTCATTGCCTTCCCTGATACACAAAATGATGACCATCCACAAGACAAAAGGCAGAGGGGTAGGAAAGGTGAAGGCTGGAGAGAGTATTATCATAGAAGTAGGAGAAAATTTAGATAGAAGTATCATTATTCTTCTGGAAAATTTAGGTCCAGAAGTCTTGTCTCATATTTTAATATTCAAAATAGGCCAGTTGCAATTCTTAGGTACCTTATGCCAAACATCACAAATCAATTAGATTTTATATGCCAACTATGGAAAAATATATCTTTTTTCTTGTTCCTCTCTTGTGTGTGCAGGCATGTTTTTTTTGTTTGTTTTTTTAACTGGGAGCCCTTCTAGCCCTTTTCCTAGCTACAGGAGAAAGAAATGAAATACAGTCATTATGTAGCAGTTATTTAGAGATCTGTTCTCAAAGATCAAACAGAAACTGGGGTAGACTGGAAGATTTGGAGGTTCTTATTTGGAGTTAATTTTCAGTTGTCTTTTAATGTTGACTATTCATGTACCCTAAATCTTTATAATTATTTCCCCTGAGGGGGGGAGGGGAAAGTTTAAAAGACCTTGTATTAAGAGCACAAGCTACGAACAAAGACTAGATAAGCTGCAATCTATTAAAATAAATAAATTGTTTGCAGAAAGTTTTTCCAGAGAGTGGAAGCAACCCAAATGTCCATCAGCCAATGACTGGATAAAAGAAATGGAGTATATCCATGTTCATGAATAAAAAGGAATGAAGTACAGGAATACTACAGCATGGAAGAACCTTGAAAGCATTAAGCCAAATGAAGGAATCCAGTCACAAAGGCCATATATTATATGATTCCACTTTTAGGAAGTGTCCATGGTACATAAATCTATAGAGGTAGCATGTAGATTAGTTGTTGCCCGAACTGGAGAGGAGAGGAGAATGGGGAGTGACTGCTAATGGGTTTTCTTTTGGGGTGACAAAAATGGTCTGAGATTAGATAGCAGTGACGGTTGCACAACTCTTTGAATATACTAAAAACCGCTGAACTGTATACTTTTCAGGGTGAATTTTATAGTATATGAATTCTCAATAAAGCTGTTCTAGATACAGGATGGATAGATAGGTAGGTAGGAGGCCTTGTATTAGGAGTTGCATGTGTTAATACAGGCATAGGTTGGGTTTTCTTTCCAGCTCTTCATTTATATTATCAAAGGAACAGACCAATGAACAGGAAGACAGAGTAGTGAAAATAAGCTAAACAGAAAAAAGAACAAAAAGAGAAGAGGACAGTTTAAGAGACCTCTAGAACAACATCAAGCATACTAACATCCCCACTGTAGGGGTCCCAGAAGTAGAAGAGAGAGAGGGAGGGACAGAGAACATATGTGAAGACATAATAGCTGAAAACTTTCCTAACCTGAGAAAGGAAACAGGCATCTAGGTCCTGAAAGCACAGAGAGTCCCAACAAGGTCAACCCAAAGAACTCCACACCAAACACGTTGTAATTAAAATGGCAGAAATCAAAGAGAGAATGTTAAAAGCAGCAAAGGAAAAGTAACAAGTTACATATAGGGGAACTCCCGTAATATCAGCTGACTTTTCAGTAGAAACTGCAGGCCAGAAGGGAGTGAAGTAATATATTTAAAGTGATGAAAGGAAAAAAACCCTAAAACCAAGAATAATCTACTTCGCAAGGCTACCATTCAGATTTCAAAAAGAGTCTTACAGTTAAGCAAAAACTAAAAGAATTTGGTACCACAAAACAAGCTCTATATGAAATGTTAAAAGGACTTCTCTAAGCAGAAAAGAAAAGCAGAAAAGGCCATAACCAGAAATATGAAAATTATGAAAGGAAAAATCTCATTGATAAAGGCAACTGTACAGTAAAGGTCAACCACTTATAAAGCTAGTAGGAAGGTTAAAAGGCAGAAGTAGTAAAATCATCTATACCCAAAATAACTAATTAAGGGATACACAAAAATCTGTAAAATATGATGTCAAATACAGTAAATGTGGTGGGGAAGTAAAAATGCAGGATTGTTAAAATGCATTCAAACTTAAGAGACCAGCAAATTAAAATCATATATCTATCTATCTATCTATCTATCTATATATCGATATATATATAGATATATATGGCTATATATAAACCTCATGGTAATCACAAAAAGTCTGTAATAGATACACACACAAAAAAAAGAGTAAGAAATCCCAACATACACTAAAGATAGTCATCAAACCACAAGGGGAATGACCAAAAAAAGAAGAAAGGAACCAAAAAAAAACCACAAAAGCAACTCCTGAACAATTAACAAAATGGCAATAAGTACATACCTATCAATAATTACTTTAAATACACATGGACCAAATACTATCAGAAGACACAGAGTGGCGGAATGGATACAAAAACAAGACCCATATATATGGTGCCTACAAGAGACTAACCTGAAATCTAAAGACACAAACAGACTGAAAGTGAGAAGCTGGAAATGGTATTTTATGCAAATGGAAAGGAAAAGAAAGCTGGGGTTGTGATACTTATAACCAACAATAGAGACTTTAAAACAAAAACTGTAACAAGAGACAAAGAAAGATATTATGTAAGGATAAAGGGATCTATCCAACAGGAAGATACAATTGTGTGTGTGTGTGTGTGTGTGTGTGTGTGTGTGTGTGTGTGTATATATATATGCACTAAATATAGGAGCACCTAAATACATAAAAAAATATAAACAACCATAAAGAAATTGAGAGTGACACAGTAATACTACAGGACTTACATCAATGGACAGATCATTCAGACAGAAAATCAATAAGGAAACACTGGTCTTAAATGATACTCTAGACCAGGCAAACTGTATGACATTCTATCCAAAAACAGCAGAGTACACATTCTTTTCAAACGCACATGAAACATTCTCCAGGATAGATCACATGCTAGGCCACAAAACAAGTCTAAGTTAATTTAGGAAAATTGAAATCATATCAAGCGTCTTTTCTGACCTCAAAACTTTGAGACTAGAAGTTAACTACAAGAAAAAAAAACCCACAAAAAACACAAACACATGGTGTCTAAACAATATGCTACTAAACAACCAACGGATCACTGGAGAAATCAAACAGGAAAACAAAAAAATACCTGGAGACAAATATAAATTAAAACATGCAATCCAAAATATATGGGATATAGCAAAAGCTGTTCTAAGAGGGAAGTTTATAGTGATACAAGCCTACCTCAGAAAACAAGAGAAATCTCAAATAACCAATCAGCCTTATACCTAAAGAAATAGAAAAAGAAGACTATACAAAACCCAAAGTTAGTAGAAAGAAAGAAAGAGCAGAAGTAAATGAAATAGATACTAAAAAAAAAAACAGAAAAGGTTAATGAAACTAAGAGCTGGTTCTTTGAAAAAACAAAATTGATAAACCTTTAACTAGAATCATCAAGAAAAAAAGAGAAGACCCAAATAAATAAAATTAGAAATGAAAACCCAAACATAAATGGTCAACTAATCTATGACAAAGGAGACAAGAATGTACAATGGGGAAAAGACAGCCTCTTAAATAAATGGTATTGGGAAAACTGGACAACTTTCTCATACCATGTACAAAATAAACTCAAAATGGGTTAAAGATTCAATAAATGGTATTGGGAAAACTGGACAGGTACATGCAAAAGAAACTGGACAACTTTCTCATATCATGTACAAAAATAAACTCGAAATGGATTGAAGATTTAAATGTAAGACCGCAAACCATAAAATTTCTAGAAGAAAACATCAGCAGTATGTTCTTTGACATCAGTCTTAACAATATTCTTTTGGATATGTCTCCTCAGGCAAGGGAAACAAAAGCAAAAATAAACAAATGGGACTACATCAAACTAAAATGCCTTTGCACAGCGAAGAAAATTATCAACTAAGCGAAAAATCCCCATACTGAATGGGAGACAATATTGGCAAACGATATATCCAAGAAGTAGTTAATATCCAAAATATACAAAGAACACATAGAACTTGACATCAAAAACACAAACAACTCAATTAAAAAGTGGGCAGACGACCTGAATAAACATTTAAGACAACATACAGATGGCCAACAGGCACATGAAAAGATGTTCAACATCACTAATCATAGGAAAATGTAAATCAAAACCACAATGAGGTATCACCTCACACTGTCAAAATGGCTATTATCAAAAAGACAACAAACAGCAAGTATTGGCAAGAAAGTGGAGAAAAGGGAATTCTCATACATTGTTGATGGAAATGTAAGTTGGTGCAGCCACTATGGAAAACGGTATAGAGACTTCTCAAAAAATTAAGTTATAACTACCATATTATCCAGCAATTCCACCCCTGGGTATTTATCAGAGGAAAACAAAAACACTAATTTGAAAAGATATATGCATCCCTATGTTCATTGCAGCATTATTTACAGTAGCCAAGATATGGAAACAACCTTTGGGCACATCAATAGATGAATGGATAAAGAAGATGTGATACACACACACACACACACACACACACACGTACACACAATGGAATACTACTCAACCGTTAAAAAAGAATGAAATCTTGCCATTTGCAGCAACATGAATGGACCTAGAGGGCATTATGCTCACTGAAATAAGTCAGAGAAAGACAAATATTGTATGATATCACTTATATGTGAACTCTAAAAAACAAAACAAACGAACATAACTGAAACAGTCATAGATATAGAGAACAAACAGATGGTTGCCAGAGGGGATGGGGTGAATGGAGGAGAGAAGTGAGGGAGATTAAGACGTACAGACTTAAAGTTAAAAAATAAATGAGTCATACGTATGAAATATAATGTGTGGTGAATATAGTCAATGATTATATAATATCTTTCTATGGTGACACATGACACTTAGACTTATCATGATGTTCATTTTGAAATATATAGAAGTATGGAATCACTATGTTGTGTACCAGGAACTTAACATAGTGTTGTAAGTCAACTATACTTCCAAAACAGTCACATAACAAATTCATACGAAAAGAGATCATATTCGTGGTTACTAAAGGCAGGGGTTAGGGAGAGGAGGAATTGGATGAAGGTGGTCAAAAGGTACAAACTTGCAGTTACAAGGTAAATAAATATTAGGGATGTAGTGTACAACATGACTAATATAATTAATACTGCTGTATGTTATACATGAAAGTTGTTAAAAGAGTGAATCCTAAAGATTTTCATCACAAGGAAACTACTTTTTTCTATTTCTTTTGTATCTATATGAGATATTGAATATTCACTAAACTCAGTATGGTAATCATTTCATGATGTATTTAAGTCAAATCATTATGCTGTACACCTTAAACTTATGCAATGCTGCATATCAATTATATCTCAATAAAAGTGAAAAAATTGAATATAAAAATATTTTTTAATGCTCGTAGTTGCACCTCTTCAGGGTTTGGAAATGCCTGCTGTATGGCAACGGGTATATCAGGAAGAGGGAACAGCTGGGTTGATCTGTCTGACTGAAGCAAGGGCTGGAAGCTCTGTGCTGAAAGCAGGAATGATTTGATGCCAAAGGATATATCTCTTCACCACCATCAAGGAAATGTGAATGGTGACAGCACACACTACCAACTAGATCAAGATGACCCTGGCCCAGTTGAACAGTTTCCCATCCACCCCTCCCCCCCAGAATTTTTACCATGGCACAGACTCAGGAAAGGAGTTGAATATCACTTTCCAGCTCTCAGAGAGGTAGACAACTGATCTCAGATAAGGGGGGCAGTGAATCAAAGAGAATTTGCACACACTATTTCGGAACAAAAAATAATAAAGAGATGGCCTGTGTCAGTGATGAGCAAGAAAATGAAGAGCATGGTATCTGTGCTACACAGTAAAGGAGAAAGAGAGAAGCTCCACATACAACAGACAAATGACCCCTTTTGGAAAAACATAAAACGTATTACTCAAGAAATAGAAAACATATTACTGATAAAGCTTCATGGTATGGAAGAACTTAAGAAGAATATTAATTCAGTTAATAAACAAAAACATGATCACACTGACTTACAAACAAATAGAGGAAGTAAAGGGAGCTAAGGAAACCAATTGAGGACCAGAACAACAATATTCAAGAACTAATAAATAAGTCACAAGGATCAATGAATCTTAAATACACTACAATGCACAGGAGACCCCCACACCCCACAATGAAGAGTTTTCTGGCCCCAAATGTCATTAGAGTCAAAGCTGAGAAACCCACATTTAACTGCATTTATTAACTTACGATAGTAAATACGGGCTATTGGTATAATTAAAATAAAGATACCAAAAGAAAAAAAAGTACTAAAGGGAAAAAAAGCTGAAACACTGATGTTAAATGAAGGATTGTATGATTCACAATGAATGCAAAGGGGAAAATGAAGAATTTAAAGCACTTAGGAGAAAATAACAAAGAGATAATACAACATAAAGAAAATTGGTGCCATTGAAGGAGGGATACCAACAGCCAAAAATGAAAGTTCTTTTAAAGATAGGACAAAACCTCATTGGAAAGAATGTGGAATTATGCCTCAACAACGAAAAGAACACTGTACTCCAGGAAATATCAATAACAAAATTTGACTATTTAAAGACCAAATTTCTCAACTTTGAGGATAGAGAATGCTTCACTGCCGTGACTGAACATACAAATGAGAATATACAAGAGAGAGACAATCATACTGGACTTATATTTCTCTCCAACCATTTTTAATAGCAGAAGACAGTGAAACAAAATATGTAAAATTCTTAGGGAAAGCAAGTGATACCCAAGAATATCTTAGCCAGCCAAGTGAGCACTTTTATCACATTATTGTCTGTGAGAAAGATTGAGAATAATTTCAATATCTAAATATAGGTAATTGAGCAAATAAACTATATTCTGTCTAATCAGTGGAATACTATGTAACCATTAAGAATGATGAAGTAGACATAGGCTTATTTGTGAACAGGTGTTCATAATACACATGATAGCATTTGGACTTAATAGATATCTACAGGACATTTCATCCAAAAGCATCAAAATACACATTCTTTTCAAGTGCACATGGAATATTCTCCAGGATAGTTCACATTCTAGGCCATAACACAAGTTTCAACGAATTTAAGAGGATAGAAATTATATCAGGCATCTTTTCTTACCACAAATGTATGAAACTAGAAATCAATTACAGGAATAAAAATAAAGACAAACACATGTAGACTAAACAACATGCTAATAAAAAACCACTGGGTCAATGAAGAAATCAAAAAGGAAATCAGAAAATATCTCAAGACAAATGAAAACAGAAGCACAACCATACAAAATCTATGGGAAGCAGCAAAAGAAGTTCTTAGAGGGAAGTTTATAGTGATACAGTCCTACCTCAAGAAACAAAAAAAAATATTCTCAAATAAACAACCTAACCTACCATCTAAGGGAATTAGAAAAAGAAGAACAAACAAAGCCCAAAGTCGTCACAAGGAAAGTAAAAATCAAGATCAGAGTATAAATAAATGAAACAGAAAAACCCCCCAAAAAAACTAAAAGAAAAGATCAATGAAACCAAGAACTGTTTTTTTGAAAAGATAATCAAAATTGATGAACCTTTAGCAAGGATCATTAGGAAAAAAAGAGAGAGGACCCAGATACACACACACACACACACACACACAAATGAAAGAAGAGAAATTACAACTGATATCACAGAGATACAAACAACTGTAAGAGAATACTGCAAACAGTTATATACAAACTGGACAATCTAGAAGGCATGGATAAATTCCTAGAAACATACAATCTTCTACAACTGAATCAGGAAGAAATAGATTATCTGAACAGACCTATCACTACTATTGACATTGAATCAGTAATCAATAAATTCCCAGCAAAGTCCAGGACCAGATGGCTTCATGGAGGAATTCTACCAAACTTATAAAGAAGAGCTAATACCTATCCTTCTCAAACTATTCAAAAAAACGGAAGAGGAGGGAAGATTCCAAAATTCATTCTACCTGGCCACCATAACCCTGATACTAAAACCAGACAAAGACATAAAAAAAGGAAATTACAGGCTAAAACTCTGATGAATATAGATGTAAACATGCTCAACAAAATATTAGCAAAGTAAATTCAACAATATACAAAAATGATTGTATACCATGATAAAACAAACAAAACCACCAGCAAAGTGAAAAAAAACTTAATGGAATAGCAGAAAACATTTGCAAATGATATGCCTGATAATGGTTAATATCCAAATTATATTAAAAAAACTACTATGTATGAAATAAGATACAAGGATGTAATGTACAGCACAGCAAATATAATCAATATCTTATAACTTTAAATGGATTATAATCTATAAAAATATTGAATCCCTATGTTGTACACCTTAAGCTAATATAATATTGCAAATCAACTATAGTTTAATTTTAAAAGTGTTCATAATATATGCTACAGAAGAGCAGTAACAAACAATACATGAGATAATATTTTTTAAAATTTGTTCATGTGTTTATATCTGTATACATAGAAAATGTATCATAAGGATATAAATTAATTTTGTTTTCTTTTAATTTAACTTATTGGTTCTCAACTGGGGACAGTTTTTCTCCTTCAGGGACATCTGGCAATATCTGAGACTTCTGTTTGTTACAACTGGGAGAATGCAGCTCACTTCTAATAGCACTGAGAATGCAGCTAAATATCCTCACGTACAGGACAGCCCTCCACAAGGAAAAATCATTCAGCCCAAAAATCAATAGTGCTGGGCTTCCCTGGTAGCGCAGTGGTTGAGAGTCCACCTGCCGATGCGGGGGACACGGGTTCGTGCGCCGGTCCGGGAAGATTCCACATGCCGCGGAGCGGCTGGGCCCGTGAGCCATGGCCGCTGAGCCTGAGCGTCCGGAGCCTGTGCTCCGCAATGGGAGAAACCACAACAGTGAGAGGCCCACGTACCGCTAAAAAAAAAAAAAAAAATCAATAGTGCTGAGATTGAGAAACCCTGATGTAATTGTATTTACTAATTTACTGTGGTAAATATGGGTTACTGATATAATAAAAATAAAGTTACCAAATATACTGTATCAAGTGAAACTGGAGAAGATTTTGCTCAGTAGATGAATGTGTTCAAGTTAAAAAGATATAAATTCATTTATGCAATCCTTTGTTAGGGGTCTTGAATTAATTTGCAATGCAAATCTTCACTAAGTGAAAACTTAGTAAATCATACTGTTCTTTTAAATAATAATCTATGTTGGGAGGATAAAAATCAAATTGTAAAAGAAAAGAAAATATGGTCAATATAGACCCAAGTAAAAGTTTGTTTTTAAAATGATCTATTTAAATAACCTCCTCATTCACTTTACATTGTAGTATCTCAGAATAAATGGTAATTTAATCTTAGGCCTGGGATTGGAATAATTAGTGATCCCCAATTAGTATATATTTCATGGATATACACCCCCAATATTGTTCAATACATAGGAATTATTTTTTCTACAGTATGAGTTGTGAGATATTAAAAGTGTTTCATTTGTTTGGAGTCCCTTAAACCTTTGAAGTGTGGTGTCTAAAATTCTCATCCTTGAAATTATGTCCCATTGGGTTCAAGTGATGCATGTCAAAGAGTATGTGGATCTATGTTGAAGCCTTTAGTGGGGATAAAACTTGCTGTTTAAGAAGAAGCGTAATGTAAAGACAAGCCAGCACTGCAGAAACATGACTGGTTAAAAGGAACGTGGCAGACTTTGCCTCCTGCATATATAAAAATTGTGTTCAAGCCATTCGACAGTTCTTCCCAAACTGCAACAGACTGCTGGAGAGGACCAAATGCAGCTCGGACGTGTCATCACTTTAGTGCTCAAGTTGCAAATATGGCTAGTATGTTGAAGGTTCTACTGAGTGTTTTCGTCCTTGGAAGCATAATATCTAAAATTCTAGTGCTTGAAAGTGTGCCATGAACACAAAACCTCTTCAGGATTATGGTCCCAGCAAAAGTCATTTTAAAATTAGAGCTTGAAAAATGTAGCTAATTAAATTTAATTCAAACAAATGTTTATCTAACATCTGCTCTTCCCCAGCAACGTGGCAGCTGCTGGGAGAAAACAGTACATAAAGACAAACCCTCTACTCAGGGAATGGACCATCCAGATGTGCTTAGAACTACTCACTGGCACTTGACAGGACTTAGAGAAGTGATGTAAAATGAAACACTAGAAAGACCTGAGATGAATTTTCCATAGATGATAATCATACCATGTGTTCATGTAATGTTTATGTCAGTGTGAGGGATTTTATGTCTTTGGGGGCAGCTTTTATGCCCTGAAAAGATTTTTCAGAGATTTAAATTGGTTTAAAAATTAATATTGATTAAGTTATAAATCTTAAAGCCTACTTCCTAAACTTATAGATCTTCTTATTCTATTTGTAAATCTATCTAATTTTAACAAATCATTTTTAAGGGGCCTTTGATTCATGTTTAGGTCTATTTTTAAGCTTAGTGGAATTTCTTTAAACACTCAAACTGTCATACAGATTTAATATGTTCCATTTTAGTTTTGATTGTTCTCAACTCTATGACAAGCCATCCCAAGAACTTAAGGAATTCTCAGAAATCTAATAAATTAAATTAAATAAGTTAAAGTAGTCAGACTTAAAATAGTAATTCTTAAATTATCTTAAATGTGCTAATATTGTTTATGTATTGATACTTAGTAAGATTCCAGTTTAAAATCCAAGTATTTTTCAAGTGCTCATACACACATTAGATTGGAAACATGATGCTGACTTGTTAATCTAAACATTTCTTACATATGACAAGTGCACAGAATACCATATTTTACACAAAAGTATTGAACATTTTCATGTCTTAAACATTTCTCTGCTTAACTCTCACTCTTCCTGGGCTAGCTGCAGTATTGAAAGTAATCAATTTGGCCTGGACACAGGAGGGTGGGGCACCTCCTTACAGCATGGTCAAAGTGGAAGTCTAGGCTCCCTAGTTGTCTTTTGCTTGCTTGGGTGGGGTGGGTCACAGGTTATTTCTGTGGTTCCTCAGTGAAGTAGCGAAATGATGGTCTAAATGTTTTCTTTCTTGCTAGGCTCCTCCTTTTCTTGTCCTTTGGCTACAGAGAACAGACTTTTGTTGGAGCTTTTCTTATCTGTACCCATTGGCATTTCCAGGTTGTCAGGTTCTGTAGTTCCAAGTCTGGAATATATGGGACAAAAGGAAAACCCAGTAAACTTGCCACCTTGTTCCTGGTTTCCTGAGGTGCCTAGGAAATCTTTTCTTCACCTTTCAGAGTCATCTTATGTTTGTTTTATACATAATGTGCAAGATTTTTAGTTGTAATTTTTGAAAGGAAAAGAGGAAAGTGCCTCTACTCCTTCTTCCCCGAAGTGGACAACCCCCTTCATAGACTGTTGAACTGAGTTCATTTAGGAGAAAAAAAATGCCATTGTTCTCTATGATCTTTTTGCTCAGTTGCTCATTTTGGTTGTTTTTTGTTTGGTTTTTTTTTACCATGTAAAAACATTACAGTCGTGCTTTTGGTTAGAATTTTTGAAACTAAGAAAATATGAAAAAGGAAATTAAAATCTCACATAATTCCACTGCTACTGTTCACATCTTGGTATGCTTCATTTATTTTTCAATGCCTTGATAGGCAAATAGATGGATAGATTTGTTTTACTATTTAGTATTGCACCATGTGCAGCTTTATATCATTTTTCTCTTAACATTACATTATGGGCATTTTTGCAGCCACCATCACCTCTTCTTTAGTTACCTTCTCAAAGCAGCTACCCACATCTATAAGTGAAGATGAAAATCCTGGTAGTCAGATATCAAACATGCTCTTTACTTGGACAGTTTTGTGGAGAATTGCATTATTGTACAGTGGTACAATTATGGAAACCCACATTTCCAGGAAGGAATAAAACTTTGCTATATGCTCCTACATTTTATTTACCCACTTAAAATCTTATATTTGAAGGAGTTAGTATTAATAATCGTGGAGGCTCTAACCAACCCTGAAATTATTAGACATCTGTGAATTTCTGGACCCTTTGAGAAAAGTAAGTTCTTAGTTTCATCTATCCAAAAAGTTTTCCCAATGGATAATATTTCAGGGTTCTTAGTTTTCTTTCTTGGATGAGTGAGAAATGCTCAACCTGAACTCATGTCTTTGGTTTGGTTTGGTTAGAAGCGGAACTTGAAACAAAGCTTCTTACGCAAATAATTTATTGAGATCAAGTTCTTTGGAAAAGCATAAGAGGGATGAGGGGGAATGGCATAGTCCAAAGGAAGGGACTAGATAAAGATGTAGTTTCAAGAGACATCTTGCCTAAGCCACATCCCATGAGCTTAGTGGCAGTGGTTGTCTCATCCAGAGGAAAGCAGACCGGACTATTCAGTACCTGCATCATCATTGGTTATTGGGCTCCCCTTGGAGGAAAGTGTTGTTTTGGGTAACCTCTCAGGTATCTCTGAATGAGACAGCTCCTGTCACTCAAGGGCATTACTATGGAGAAGTATACAGATGTAAGTTGTTAACTGTCCTTACCAACAGAAGGTGGAGGACAGATACATCTGCTACAACTTCTTTCTTTATTCAATAAAAACTGGTACTAATTCCTGTATTAGGTGTCCACTGCCTTAGGGCACCATGGAGACCCAGATAACAGTTGTGTTCTCTAAACTCTTGGCCTTTGCAACCCAATGTAGAAGACAGACTTCAAATCAATGTCACAAAAGTTAGAGTAGAGCTAATAACAGAGACGTCAGGAGAAAAATGTTCTGATATAAAGTAACACATATAAAATAACACAAATCTCTGGTAAAGAAATTTGTCTTACCCCAGGATGGAAGGAAAGGCTTGCCTAAGGAAGCTGCTTTTGAGCTAAGAATTGATGAATAAATATACTGAATTAAGGTACTGGCTAATAAGGGACGAGGGAGAGAAGCGTAAGAGACAGTTCTAGGTAGAGGCGGAATCGCATGTGCGAGGATCTTGTGCTGGGGTACATGGCCCAGTCTCTTAAATTGATATGTCTAATGTTGTTCCACTACAGAAAGCAAGGGGGAAAGTGTTGGAGAGATAGCCAAACAATTGCCACATGAATGTTGTATAACAAACTACCTCAAAACGCAGTGGCTTAAAACAATAAGCATTTATTTTACTCCCGAGTCTGAGTCAGTGGTTTAGGCTGGGCTCTTTATGATTTGACTCTATATGACATGTCTGTGAACCAGCTAGCTGATGGTTGATTTAGGTTAACTTTGGCTGGGACACCTGGACAACTTGGCTCTGTTCTATGTGTCTCATCCTTCACCATCCTTGCCAGGGCATGTTCTAACAATCACAGAAGAGCAAGAGCAAAACCCAAAACGCAAGCACTTTTTTAGGCATCTGTTTGCATCACAACTACTAACATTCTGTAGGCCAAAACAAATTACATGACTAAATTTAGAATCAAGATAATATAAATACACTCTACTTTTTGGTGGGTGTTGGTTAGAATCGCATGTCGAAAGTCATGGATACAGGAAAAGACGAAGAATTGGGCCATTGATGTAACCAATCTTATAACAGAGAGGTGGGCAGGGGCAGACCATTTCGGACCTTAAGCTGTACCAAAGTTGCCATGGCTGCACAATTGCCCATTTGTAAGTCTGTGGCAGAAATCTGCCTCACCTACCTCCTCAGCCCTACCTTAGAAATTAACCCATTCCATCAGTTGCATCATTTCCCTTTTTCATCTACAGACTGCAGTCGTATTCCACATAACCCCTATCCTGTTCGTGCTGTGTTCATGATTCACAGTTTCTATTTCCCTTCCTGTATCGCTAGACTTTGTATTTAATGTACATTTTGCATTCCTCTGAGAAGCTCAAAGTGATTTATACTCCATGTATTAACTAAGCTGTCAGCTACTCCTTTGAGATAGTTACGTATCACAATAGATGGTAGAGAGCTCTACTCTAATTACCGTTTATAGGTACAGCCCAGAGAGGTGCCAAGAGATTCTTAAGTGATTTTTCCCCCAGTATCTCAGAAGGCTAAGACTGAACGATTGGCCCCATGAGTCCTGACTTCTAGTCCAGATTATATTATAGGCACTCTATTCTCTGTTTTAGAAGAAAACCCTATGTGTATTTTCAATTTCTGTAGGGAGATAAGAAAACTCACCAGTTTTATGCTGCCTTAACCAAATGTCAGCAATCTGAGGGGACCACGGAATTGTTTTCCTAACAAATGAGGGAAAGACAGGGGAAAAAAAGGTTTGGTCCTCATAGCATACTCCTCCAGTGGGAGAAGAACCAGTAATATGTTATGTTCTATTGATGAATGGGAGTAACAGAATATTATAGATCTCATAATCTTGTATGTCTAAATATATTGCAAGGAAAAAAAAATTACAAGAATCTATGACTTCAATTTCAAGTACTCTGATGAAGAACAAGGAAGTCGTATATACTAAAAGCAAAAAAACCCCAGAAAACTCAAATGGGAATATACTGGTCACCAACCAAAATCTAAATAAGTGTCCCATTGGCATCTTTTTATATTAAAGGTTAACTTTGCTAGGATACTTTTCCCAAAATTGCTTTCACAAATTAATGAATATTTTCAAAATTATTTTTTTTTTACATTTAACTTCAGCTAACTGGTAATGTAATTAGAACATTGAAGCACATAGATTATACCTGATCAATCCCCAAGAATATTTTAGGGTTGTGTCTAGGTTAGGAAACTTGTGGAAGAAATGTGCTTCGATTTTGGCAGTTGAAGAGCTATGGGAAAGAAAGGAATGTATGATCAAGGACTATGGTCAGATTTGCTAAGTGTTGGCTTTTTTTTTTTTTTTTTTGTGGTACGCGGGCCTCTCACTGTTGTGGCCTCTCGCGTTGCGGAGCACAGGCTCCGGACGCGCAGGCTCAGTGGCCATGGCTCACGGGCCCAGCCGCTCCGCGGCATGTGGGATCTTCCCGGACCAGGGCACGAACCCATGTCCCCTGCATTGGCAGGCGGACTCTCAACCACTGCGCCACCAGGGAAGCCGGTGGCTTCTTAATTAGATGGAGAATGGGCCATGGGTCCTCTCTGGACATCTTGTGTAACATGACTTTGAATTCTGCTCCTTGTTCAGTACTTTGATGGGAGGGAGGCCAAGATTTCAGAAGGTTCTACAGCTTTCTACAAAATTTTTCCCATTTTGTCTTGTTCTTTTCATGAGAGTTGTCAAGTAACTATTCCTACTTCAGTCACTAGCAAGGGGAATAGAATTACCTTTATTCTCAGATTAATTAAATTTTTAGTATCTGTAATGTGTCTGTCTCCTTTTTGTTCCTGTTATTGTTTATTTATGCCATCTCTTTTTAAAAAATTAGTCTTTCTAGAAATTTGTCTGTTTTCAGAGAACCAGTTTTTGGTTTTGTTAATTCTTCCTATTGTATTTTTGTTTCATTGATTTCTTGATCATGTTTATTATGTTTTCTTCTGCTTTTTGGATTTACTTTTCCAAAAATATTTTTCTAGATCTTCAGTTTATTTAGTCATTTATATTTGGTCTTTCTTGACATTGCACATATGTATTTAAACTTATCTCTATTCTTTTTTAATCTACATCTCATTAGTTTATGTTATCTTTCATTGGTGCTGTGTCCTAAATATTTTATAATTCTCTCACTGTAATTTTCCTTTGGGATCATGAATTATGTAGTAGTGAATTTCTTAAGGTTCTAAACATGTAGTGTTTAAGCTATTTTTTAATTCTTGGTTTCCACTTTAATTTTATTACCATAATGATAATTATGTAATGATAGTGAAACTTTGAAGTTTGTTGAGAATATAGTCTGTATGATAGTGAAATTTTGAAGTTTGTTGATATTTCTTTATGACATAGTTAATTACTATAGGTGACACATTTATATTTGAAAAGAATTTATTGGTAGAGAATTCAATATATTGCTATTAAATCAGACATAGTAATTCTGTCTTCAAATCTTCTCTATCCTTATGAAGTTTTTGTTAGATTGGTCTCTCCATCTTTAATAGAGTTGTGTTAAAATACCCAGTTTCAATTTGTCTTTATATATACATTAGGTAGTATTGTCAGATGTGTATAAATTAATAGTTACTACATCTTTGAGAGAGTTATTCCTTATGTTATTTTAGTATTCTTCTTTATCCCCAGTAATGCTTTGGACTTAGGTTCTATTGTGTCTGTTGTTATAACCCCAGATTTTAGAAGGGTTACTGCTTTACTAGCATGTCTTTTTCATTTCCTATCTTTCATGTTTTGTTTTAGTTTATTCATTGTAAAAAAAAGAAAACATGAAAACATATAGCTGGAGTTTATGTTTCTTTACCCATTTTGAAAATCTATTTTTAGAAATGATTTTATTTATTGTGATAATTGGTTTGTTTGTATTTCTTTCTATAGTCTTATTTTGTGTCTTTTGTTTAAAAAATTGGGGAGGGGGTTCTGCTTTTCATTAGGTAGAGTTTGCTGTATTCCTTTTTTTAATACCCTATTGCTTGATGGTGAGCTGATGGTGTAGTAGGATGAGACTTGAGGGAACTTTGGGAGGATGAATGACTGTTGCATTTGAAAGGATGTGAATTGGGAATCAGAGGGCAAAATGTGGTAGGCAGAATTCTATGGTAGTCCCTAAGATTCCTACCTTCTGGGAATTCCCATCCTGTAGAGTCTACTCCCATTGAGTATGAGCAGGACTGGAGAATATGATGGGACAGCATTCCAGTGGTTAAGTTACATTATATGGCAAAGGTGAAGGGATTTCACATATATAATTATGGTCTCTAATCAATTGCCTTTAAGCTAATCAAGAGGGAGGTTATCCTGATTGAGACTTATCTAATCAAGTGAGCCCTTTAATATGAAGGTCTAAAGGTCAAAAACAAGGCAGAGAGATTCTCCTACTGACCTTGAGAAAACATATAGTCATGGTGTGAACTCACTGTGGAGGGGGACCTGAGAATTCCCTCTAGGAGCTGAGACCAGTCCTCAGCCAATAGCTAGCAAGAAGACCAGGGTTTCAGTCATACAGCTGCAAGAACATGAATTCTGACAGCAACCTGAGAGAGATTGGAAGCGAATCATTCCTTATTGAGTGCCAGATGAGGGTGCAGCTCAGCCAGATTGCAGACTTCTGAGACCCTGAGCAGAGAGGACCCAGCTCACCTGTACCCAGAATCCTGACCCACAAAAACTCAAATATTGAATGTATTTGTTTCAAGCAGCTAAACTTGTGATAATTTGTTATACAGAGTAGAGAACGTACACAGAGGGCATACACTGTACTCTTTAGTTTTAGTAACAACCCTTGATTTTTTTCCCCCATACCTATTTAACTGTAACTATTTTAAACAAATCTGAAGTTTTTTATATTATGTCTATCCTCATTCTTAACAGTTTAATTAACCAAACTGCTCTCTTCCTCATATCTTGTTTTCACCTAACACAGTATTATTTAACACACACCCAAAATAGTCAATACTTAAATTTACTGACATATTTCATCAGTTTCTTTAGTCGTCATTGTATCTTGTCTCCTAAATCTATATGTCATGTTCTACTATTTTAATGGATTTTATTCCTTTATTTTTGTCTTTAAATATCCTAAACATTTATTTTAAACTCCTTGTCAGACTCTTCTGTAAAGTAAATTTCTTTGAAAGTGAATTTTATCAACAAAAACCCCAGTATTTTAATTTTTGTTTGTTTTCTTGTTTCTGCCTCTCTACCTCCCTCTTTTCCTTTCTCTCTCCCTCTTTAGTTGCTGACACTCAGCAGCTGGACCCTTAGTCTTTATAATGTCACTTTGAGGCTCCTGTTTCACTGTGATATTAGGGTTATTGACTCAGTTTCCATTCACGCAGCTCCGTTTCTGTCCTCTTGCCTCCTGAGCCTTATAGCTTGCTGAAAGCTTTAGTCCCATGTAGTGGTGTGCAACTTTTTTCCCCAGCTACCCTATACCTAGCTTCCAGCAGTGAACCTGACTCCAACTGCCTATCTTTTGTGCATCTCTCTTGGTCACTGTTAACACATAGGAGCCTAGCTCTTGGTAGCCACTGCCCACAGTCAGAAACAGAGTCCAACAGCCTGCAGTTTCAGCTCCATTTATTACTTTGTATTTCTGTTCTATTTTTGATTCAAGATATACTTGTCTTGTTTTTGAGCTGCAGCATACCTTATTGCTTTTTTTCCCCATATTCTTCCTAACATTGTTGTTTGCTTAGAGCAGAGGGAGTATACCGGTGGTTAAATCTTGGGTCCATCTTGCCCACAGGTCCCCTGGACTTTTAATCCTCACTGCTATCCTTTGAAGTGGGTATTACTATTACCATTTTATCTATGAAGGAACTGAGGTCCATTGATGTTAAGCAGTTTTCTCAAGATCACACAAATAGTACATTGAAAAGCCAAAATACAAATCTAAATTTTTTATTCTGGGGCATAATATCTGAAGTTCTGAATCTTGACAAGAAGGAGCTATTAAAGATGCAAATAAGATAGAAGTGAATAATCGATGGAGGAACACCATAGAGCCTATGAGATGAATAACCCATGGGAAGCATTGGGTCATGGTCTAAAGGAAAAATGGGTCTTCTGTGGAGACAGGAGACATGGGGAAAAGGGAAGGTGGTATTGCAGAGAGATCCCAAAGAAGATACAATGTTGGCTGAGAAATCTAGGTTGATATGTAATAAGTTCTTATTAATTGGAAAGTGAGGTACTCTGCTCAGAGAAGGCGGGGCCAGGAATAGGTATATGTAGGGTGAAGATAGAAAACAATCACTGTAAGAGATTTGATAAAGTATCTGGAAAGAAGGGACTTCCTTGGCGGTCCAGTGGTTAATACTCCATGCTTCCGATGCAGGGAGCCAAAAAAAAAGAATCTGGAAAGAGAATTTTTAATCTAATTAGATTTGGTAAATTAAAGGAACCCAAAACAACAAATGTAAACATTTGGATCCAGGAAAAATTATTTTTCAATGTTTCTTCTCTCTAATGCCTCAGGCAAGTAGATTGAGACCTTTTTTGTCGGATTAATTAGACCCTGTTCCTCTGGCCCTATCTGCATCTGTTGTAAGTGTTTTCAAAGACCTACAATTATGTATTTTCCTCTACTCTTCGTTTTCTATAATATCTAGTAATAACAACAACAGCCAGGGTGACTACATACTTTGGTTTGACTTAGATATCCTTAGTTTACACCTTTTGTCCCTATGTTATTAATAGTACCCCCATCACTCTTATAAGTATCCAGATTTGTATAATGAATGATATTATATATCACCTTAGTAATAACTATTATTAATGTTTATGATCCAGATCTGTGCTCAGCATTTACATGCTTAATCATATTTCATTCTCATAACTACCCCATGAAGGAAAGTACATGACTATCCCTATCATTAAATGTATTATTTTAGTTATTGAATATTTGTTAAGTGCCTACCATGTACCAGCTAATGTATTATATGTGGGAGATAAAATTATGAGGCCAGTAGATAATATCCCTACTCTTACGCAGAACTTGACTGAGATTTCAGATTGGTTTGAGATTTACAAAAGTTGAGCTACTTGATCAAGATCACACCATTTGCAAAAACCCCAAATTTTAACCCAGTTCAGTCTGACATCAAAGCCTAAGTTTTAACCACTACCCATTGTATTTTTAGTAATGATAAGTATTTTAAATTATATACTATTGAGTGATCCAGGTAGCTATATAAATACTAAAAATATCAACATGTGTAAAATTTTAGTAGCAGATTAAAACATCTCACACAATAGTATTTTATGGTGAAAATATTTGATGCAGATATTTAATTTTATGGAAATGTATCCATTTCCATTTGGCCTAGTCATCATTCTATTAAAAGTTGGGAAGGATTAAACTATAATGGTCCTTATTAGCAATATTATAGCTGGTATGATGACTATCTGCTACAGGCATTAGAAATCTTTGTATGGGATTTTTGTCAACATTGTGTTTAAAACTTTTTCTATAAAAACAAGTACATCCAATTTTCTATAACATAGAACATACAAAGATAGCTCTTTATGGTTCTTTCGTTTTACAAAATTACCTCTTTACAGATGATAAAAATGACAGTGTTCAGAATATCTCATCAATAACTTTAAAAAATATTGATTGTAAGACATGGAACACATAAACCATTACAAAGAAAAGTAAAAGCAGGCCCTTTTGATAGGGGAAAATTTACCTCTTAGTATCTATCAATTTTTTGAATCAGAAGAATGATAACATGGAGGTGTTAATATTGTGCTGCATGAAGGGCCCTTGGGTGACTTTCCAAGGGAGGTTTGAAATAGAAAAATGGAAACTTGAGAAAAATTAGTATGCTAGTTAAGAGCGCCACTATTCAGGGATCAACCAGTGGTAGGGTTTCATTTAATAGCCTCATAAAAGCATTTTTAAAAATGCTTTTCCAGGCAGATAACAAGATTTGTTTCTTCTAAACTAATTTTATGACTTTATTGTTATTGTTTATGATTATTAAGTGTGCAGTTTTGCTGTTATTTTCTTGCATTATTCCACCAATTTACTAAAATGAATAAATAGAAATAGTTCAAATTCAAAAGTAGTGATAGAAGTAAAATTATTTACTTTTCATTATTTCCTATAGCTTAAGATGAAGCTGTAAGCATAAGGACTGAATACTACAAGCTCAGAATCTGAGTTTGCTGGTACAAGCAAACTTACAGGCATGAGATTACTCAGGCAGCCAAACCAGCAAAGTATGTCTAAGACGTACAGTGAAGAACATCTGAAAGTTGGATTTTATTGTACCACTGCATTATCTGTTTTTATAATGATACCATAATGTATCTCATGCCTTTTATCTTTTTCAAATGGTATGCTGATAAACTAATTGTGTTTTCTAAGAAAAAGAAATGTGAAATAAGGTTTCCAGTACAAAAATTGATGAATTGTGTTGATAAAGTCAGAGAAGGGCATAAGACTACAGAGGCATCATGCAGAGCTGCATCCTCATGGCAAAAAGCAGCAGAGTTAGTGACATACACACTTGGGAGAGAGAACTGAGTGAACTTTCAGCACAATTCCTTCATCAGGTGACACTGATGACCATTATATAATGCAAGCGACATACACTGGGGAATATAAAGCCCTGGTGTTTGAGTTGGCAGGTGCTGTGCATTGCAATTGAATACCAGGCGAAGGTTTCTCAGTATGTGCATAGTATGTACTAGGAGAGAGAAGTGCTTAATGAGTTGCTGTTCTGTTTACGAATGAGCATCCATTGTACAAAAGAGATGTTTTATTTGATTGATAGACATTTGAAAGATATGAGGTGGAATAGAACATGTATGCTGTAATCAATGATGAAAGAGCACCAACTACCTATGAAGCAATGAAGGACTTTGAATTAAAAGGGTTACACCTGATTATCAATCCAACACCACTTTATTTACAGAGAATAACTAGTGATCTAGTATTGAAAAAATAGTCAATATATATATTTATATTTTATACTTATAAATCAATATATACTATTTTATATATTAAATATGTAATATATCATATATTAATACATGATGTGTTATATATAAAAATATAACACAACTTTGTATGTATTCTATATATATTTTATTTATAGTAAAATACAAATGCTATTGACTCATGGCAATTGATTTTTAACTCTTTACAGAGTATTGTGCACATGTAGCTATTTCAATGTTCTACTTTTCTACACTGCTGCTGAGGGAAAAAGATGGTTAGATGAACTTTAAAATGAGAGGTGAGATTTAAAAACACATTTCTTCATTACACTGATGGTGTCAGTAAAGATTATTTCTATGATTTCAGATAGTTTCTCAAGTGGCAAATTTTAGTGATTTATTCAGAATCTTGAATGCATGCATCTATCACAAAGAACTAGTGTCATTATTTTTTATTGTTGAAGATAAAACCTCAAAATTTCTAAACAACAGTTGTGGTGCAAACACCTCAGTCTTTGCAAATTTAGTTCTTTTCAAATGCTTGGTGGTCTCGCGCACTGATCTATGAAGGAAATCTTTGACATATTATTCTGTATGCTTAAAAACTCATCCAAAAGCTGCAACAGGAAAAGGAAGAATTCTTTCTAGGGCTGAAGACCACCAGAGTGCGTTGGGATCCCATTCATTGTGATCCTTCAAGTTAAACATTCAGTCTTACAGCCTTCAAGTGTGATATGTGATATTGTTATGATTAGTATCAGATTGTGAGCTGGCATGGTGCTCAGTGAGAAATTTTCCCGCAGCCTGGGTCTATATTTGGCCTGGATGTCATTTTATAGAAAAAAAGGATATAAAAATAAACTGAGTGGTTGAGGCACATATCCTGCAGCTAATGTTACTTATGCAAGTGGCTATATATACTTTACTTAGCCTGTGATATTAGCTTATTAATGTATTATAAAACCATCTCTCTCACTGACATTTAACTTTTATTGTCATTAAATAGTAAATGCTGTTGTATTCTTACATAATTTACCAAGTGTGATGTGAATGTCTGAAAAATCTATTAATTATTCTATGAATGCCATAATTTGAGAAACACTGGTCCACGTTTTAAGGGATAGAATGAGTCTAAGTCTGTCCAGTGAAAGGCAGACAAAAATAAAAATGAAGCGTAATCAATGGAAGTCCAAGGAAACACCAAATATGTCAAGGGAGCTAAACTAATATTTTAAAGAATCAAGTTCCCAAAGTGCTCATTCCATGAAGTGATTTTTTAAGTTTTTGATCATCGGCCTCAGTAAAAAATACATTTTATCTCATCCATCCAATACACATATACATCTTTATTAGTCACCTTTGGCCAGGTTATGCTATGGTAACAAAGAACTCAAAATCTCTGTGGTTTCAAAACACAGGTTTCCTCCTCATTATGTTATGTGTAGACTGTGCGTCCCCAGTTGCTCTGCTCTACTCTGTAGCTCTCTCTTCCAGGCTGTAGGGAGGCTGTGACCCTGCTCCAAGTAGCTTGTCATTCCAGGACTCAGGATAAAGGAGCAGCCCCATCCTGAGGTGTGTTCATGCAGAGGGAAAGGGTAAAGCCCTGAGCCAAACTCCATAATTGCTCCAAAAGCTTCTCTGAGGCTTGGCAGTCTCTCACATGTTTATGCAGATGTTCCTCCACTTACAATGGGGTCAAGCCCTCAAAAACCCATCATAAGTGGAAAGTACATTTAATACACCTGAACTAGAGAACATTGTAGCTTAGCCTAGCCTACTTAAATGTGCTCAGAACACTTACATTGGCCTACGGTTGGGCAAAATCATCTAACACGAAGTCTGTTTTTATAATAACGTGTTATATATCTCCTATAATTTACTGACTACCGTACCAAAAGTGAAGAACAGAATGGTTCAATACAAAATGGTTGTAAGTGTACCGTTGTTCACCCTTGTGACTTTATGGCTGCCTGGGAACTGCAGTGGCTGCCGCTGCCCAGCATCACTAAGGAGTATCTACTGCATGTCACTAGCCTGGCGGAAGATCAAAATTCAGAATTCAAAGTACAGTTTCTATTGAATGTGTACTGCTCTCGCACCATCCTAAAGTCGAAAAACCATAAGTCAGGGACACTATGTTCCATTGACTCTAGTGAGTCCCCCGGCCCCTCCCAAATATCAGTGCAGTGCGGAAGCATTCCCCTCTCGCAGGAGTCCTGCTAGTCAACTGGTAACCAGGAAGGATGAATGGTCCTTCAAAAAGGAAAGTGAGAGAGGGGAGGAGGGAAATATTGAGGAAAATGATACAATCCACTTTATGTGTATGCGTGTATGAGTACATATGTAACTGAACCAAAATTTCACAAAATAATAATTACCCTTATTATGTTTGATACATTCTGATATTTCCCATTCTGTTGTGTTTTATTTTTTTAAATGCTGGTTGCACCTCACTGAATTGAATATTCAACTCACTGATGGGTTACTACTGGCATTTTGAAAATCCTGTTCCAATAACCTAAGCAACTTCTTGCCATTTTTAGAGTGTCACAGTCGGAGAGTGAACAGGTCCTTGATTACTGCTTTTCTAACAGTTGAATGAGACAAGCCCATCTTTTTTTATTCTAACTTTAAGGATATGTGATAGTAAGGGTGGGACGCTAGAGTAAGATGTCCGAGAGCTTAGTCCTGACTCAGCCTCTGACTGGCTGTGTGGCTCATTCACTCCTGCACCTCGGTTTCCCCATCTGTACACTGTGGATGATGACAGCTGCCCAGCCTGCCTCAAGTGATCAGTGACACTTACATGGTGCCTGGCACTGTTCTAAGCACCTTATATTTACAAACTCATTTAACCCTCCACAGCCACCCTCTAGATAGGTTCTACTGACTTCCTCATTTTACAGAAAAAGAAACTGAGGCACGGAGTGGTGGTTAATGATTTGTAAGTGGTGGATCCAAGATGCAAAGCCGTGCGGTCTGGCTTCACAGCTGTTAGGCTAGTTGGTCTCTATCGTTGCAAATAACCGTTTCAGTGTGTGAAACCACCACCTTTAAAATTGTGCTGTATTATTCTTGTTCATTCTCTGGGAAACCAATGGCCTGTTTTTGGACTTTTCAAAGTGTCCCCGGTGAAAATTGCGCATCCACTACCAGTGAAATTGGCAACAATTGTGATGAGCAGATGTCTTGGTCCCAAGTCAGTGATGCAGAGCCAGATATAGCTTCCCATTTACTTCTGGCTTACCCGTTGGTCTGTTGAGTCTCTCTCCCGAGGCAAAATGAGAACCAGTAAGTTAGGCTCAGTGAGCATGACTGTACATTTGCCTGATAATAATGATAATTACCATCACTGCACGTGGACCCCAAATGTTAGATTATTAAAATTCAACCCCATTCAGGCTTGGTATATTAATTTTGCTAAAGCATACAAGTAAATGAGGGATATCATCTGTCCTGTAGGTTTATATTTCTGATCTCCACAATGCAATCTCTTTCTGGATTGCTTTTTAAAAGGCTTGTTTACAGAGACATGCAATCTAGATACAATGAGGTCATTCTTCCAGGAAAAATTCAAAAACACCAGATATGTGTTAAATTTCTTTTTTTTTTTTTTTTTTAAAGAAACCATTTTGTCAGGTTTAAAACAAAGCATTTGAGAAAGCACCCTGTAGAAAGAGAACATATAAAGACTTGACTACAAGGAAACTCCCTGTTTCCGAGAAACTATTCTAGGGAAGAAAACTCCTTGTATCCAGATATAATTTTCAACTTATATTTATTTGGGGGTCCATTTATGACCAAATGTGTTGATGTCTGTTTGCCCGCCTAACAGAGGAATACTTTGCAATGATATGTAAAATCTGCTTTTTAAAAGAAACAGATAAATTATGTAGTGTTTACCAAAGCTATCAAAATATTTGTACCATCACTTTGCATTGATATTCTGATCTGGAAGAATTAGGGCCTGGCAAAACCTTAAATAACTTGGTATTTTTTAACATTATCTTTTAAAATCAAGATTGCAGTATAATTTACATACATTAAAAGTCTTCTATTTTAAAAGTATAAATGGTGAGTTTTGACAAATGTATACAATAATGTAAGCACCGTCACAATCATGATATAGAACATTTCCATCACCTCAAAAATTCCCCTTGGGCTCCATTACAGACAGTCCCCCCTCCCCACTCCTGGTCCTTGGTGATGACTGATCTACTTATTGTCACTATAATTCTGTCTTTTCTAAAATTTCATATAAATGGGAAGATACTCTTATTTTAAATTAACAGCTTTAATGAGCTGTAATTCCTATACCCTACAATTCACCCATTTAAAGTATACAGTTCAGTGTTTGTTTGTTTGTTTGTTTCAGAATATTCAGAGATATCTGCAACAAGCACCGCAGTGAATTTTAGAAAATTTTCATCACCTTTAAAAGAAACTCTGCACCCTTTAGACGTCACTCTCCTACCTTTCCATTCCTCCAGTCCTAAGCAACTGCTTATCTATTTTCTGTCTGTAGAAAGAACAGATTTCCCTGTTCTGGACATTTCATAGGAATGGAATCATGTAACATATAGTCTCTTGTGGCTACCTTCTTTCACTTAGTCTAATGTTTTCAAGGTTCATCCACGCTGTAGTGTGTATCAGTACTTTCTGTGGCTGACTAACCCTTCCATCATACAGATGGGCCCCATTTTGTTTATCCATTCACCAGCTGATGGATATTTGGATTGTCTTCCTTAGGCTATTATAAATATACTACTATGAACATTCATGTACAAGTTTTTGTGTGGACATATGTTTTCAATTTCCCTGGGTGGAGTAAGTTGCTGGGTCATAGGATAACTCTGTGTTTAATTATCTGAGAAAAGTCCAGACTGTTTTCCAAAGCATCTGTACCATTTTACATTCTAGGCTTTAGTATATGAGGATTCTATTTTCTCCATATTCTTTCAACACCTGTTATTACCTCACTTTTTTATTCTAACCATCCTAGTGGGTAGTCTTTGGTAACTAATTCAATCTCCTCACTTGTTAGAGGTATATTAGAATTGTCTGTTTCACCTTGAGTCAGTTTTGGTACTTTGTATCTTTATAGGAATTTATACATTTCATCTAAAATTATTTACTTTGTTGGCACACAATTGTTTGTAGCATTTCTTTATAGTCACTCCTATTTCTGTAAGTTCAGCGGTAATGTCCCTTCTTATTTCTGACTTTCGTAATTTGCCTCTTTTCTCTTTTATTCTTGGTTAATCTAGCTAAAGGCTTGTAAATTTTGTTCATCTTTTCAGTGAACCAAGTTTTTGTTTTTTGTATTATTTTTATATTCTCTATTTTACCAAGTTATGCTCTAATCTTTATTATTTCCTTCCTTCTGCCTACTTTAAATTTAGGTTGTTCTTTTCCAAATGTTTTAAGGTGGTAGATAAGGTTTTTGATTTGAGATTGTCCTTCTTTCTTAATAAAGGAATTTACAGCTATAAATTTTCCTCTGAGCACTGCTTTAGCAGTATCACATAAGTTTGGGCAAGTTGTATCTTTATTATCATTCATCTCGAAGTCTTTTCTGTTTTCCCTTTTGATTTTTTCTTTGATCCACTGTTTATTTATGAGTGTTTTGTTTAATTTCCACATATTTAGATTTTTTTTCTGCTATTGATTTCTAACTTTATTTCATTATGGTTGGAGAACATACCGTGTATTATTTTTATCCTTTCTTATTTGTTGAGGTTTGTTACATGGCCTAGCACACTGACTATATTGGAAATAGGTACTTTTTGTTTCTGGCTTCCTTCATTTAGCATAATGCTTTGGGATTCATCCATGGTGTTGCATTCATAATAGCTCTGTTTTTAATGGTGAATAATGCTCCATTGTACAGGTGTGCCACAATTTGTTTATTCATTATATAGTTGATGTATATTTGGTTTGTATCCAGTTATTGAGTATTATGAATAAATCTGATGTGAGCACTTGCATACAAGATTTTGTATGGAAATATGATTTTGTTTCTCTTGGGAAAATACCCAAAAGAAGGATTCCTGGATCATAGGATGTGTGTATATTTAATTTTATGAGATACTGCCAAACTCTTTTTCCAAAGTGTCTGTATCATTTGCATTCTTACTATTAAATGTATGAGATTCCAGCTCAACATCCTTTCCAAAACTTGATATTGTTAGTCATTTTAATTTAACCGTTCTAGTGGATGTAATGGTATCTAATTGTGGATTTAATTTGAATTTCCCAAATTGATGATGTTGATTGTTGTTTCATGTACTTACTTGCCTTAGTGTACCTTCTTTGGCTAAGTGTTAAAATCTTTTCCCCATTTTTCTAAGTCTTATTTTTCATAGTCTTTTTAGTATAGTATAGTATTTTTAGTATAGCATAGTATTTTTCAGTCTTATTAATGCATTGTGAGAGTTTTTTTATGTATCCTAGATAAAATTATTTTTTGTCAGATAATCATTTTGTGAATATTTTTCCCAGTCTGTGACTTTCTTTTCATTTCTGTAACACTGTCATTTAATATTTTAATTTTGATGCTGTTCACCATCAAAATTCTCATTCATAGTTTATGCTTTTTGTATCCTAGGAAATCTTGCCTGACCCAAAGCTACAAACATTCTTCTCTTATGTTTATTTCTAGAAGTTTCTTGTTTATATGTTCTTGTAGCATTTTTGTAGATTTCTTAGGATATCCTACAAGGACAATCACGTCATCTGCAAATTAAGAGAGTTTACTTTTTCCTTTCCAATCTGTATGATTTTATTATCTTTTTTTTTTTGGCTTATTGTGTTAGCTACAATGAAATATAATTTATTTTTAGACAAAAATCTTGAGGGGGACATCCCTGAATTGTTCCCAGTTTTAGGGGAAACAAAATATATATGAATATGAGGTGAAGACTATTTTGTAGATGTCTTTTATCAAGTTAAGGAAGATCCTTTCTTTACTGTTCCTAATTAACTGCGAGCTTTTATCTTGACAGCATGTTGATTTTGTCAAATGCTTTTTCTGCATCTATTGAGATGGCCATATAATGTTTCTTTTTTCAGTCTATTAATATTATAAATTACACTGATTTTTGAATGTTAAACCAAACGTGCCTACCTATGATGAATCTCACTTGGCCACAATGTATTAGCCTTTCTCTATATTGCCAGACTCAATTCACTAATATTTTGTTAAGGATTTTTTCAGCTTTGCTCATAAGGGATGTTTGTCTGGAATTATCTCTTCTTGTAATGTTTTTGTTTTTAGTATCAGGGGTATGATGGCCTTATAAAATGAACTGAAATGTGTTTTCTTCTTTTCCACTTACCGGCTGAGCTTATCTGGATTATTCTTTCTTTTCTATAAATATTTGGTAGAATTCACTAGTGAAGACTGTAGTTTTCTTTTTAGGAAGGTTTTTAACTACAAATTTAAATTGTCAATTTTTTTGTTTTGAAATTGAAAATAAAATTACTGCATTTATGATACTGAAGAAGAAAGGTGGATATTTTCTTAAACAAAGCAGCACTTTCTTTGTTTTTAAAATGAGTTTAAAAGCTGTATTTGAATATTAATAGGTTATAGCCATTACTTTCTTCTCTGTATGTTTCATTCTCTACAAGTATTAAAACTCACTTTTTCTTCTAGGAATGCTATTTTAAATCACTCTTTGTAGTGAGTGGTTATTCCTACAGCTGCATGGATTACCTATTACTGAAATGTGAATTCTAGTTTCCATTTACTTGTATTATAGTTTAATTTTCTATTCAGCTACTTTAGGAAATGTGTTCAGTTTAATTGGAACAGAGTATACCTGTATGGTTGAAGGCTTCTTTCAATCTATATATTGAATCCTGCTAAATACTTTTGTGTGTTATCTTGAGGACTGTCGTATCAACCACATTCATTCTGTTCTCTCTGAATGAGGTTTGGGCTAATCATCGTCCCTTTTCTCCTCTGTAAAGAGGATTTTCGTACTGCTGTTTCCAAAGAGCAAAATGGTGACAGAATGGTGTTTTCAGTGTCTTCAAACAGTCACACACATATTTATATTCATATTTATCTATTTCAAGCAAGTACTTGCTTCCTGGAACTACTCTTCTGGCCATTGTGGCTTAGAGACTTTGGCAAAAGCAGCCTCTCTGAGGCTGGATTTGTTGCAGGTACATCCGTAGGATGAAGTTGTTGCTGGTATATCCGTAGAATAAGCACATCTCTGTTAAGACTAATCTGGAGTCTTCTTAGGCTTTACTTTTTTCCAGCTTTATTAAGATATAATTGACATGTAACATTGTGCACGTTTAAGGTGTACAGTGTGTTGGTTTGATACACTTAGATATTACAGTGTGTCACCTCACACCTGTTGGAATGGCTGTCATCGAAAACACAAGAGATAAGTGTTGGTAAGGTTGTAGAGAAAGGGAAGCTTTGAGCACTGTTGGTGGGAATGTAAATTGGTACAACCACCATGAAAAACAATATGGAGGTTCTTCTTTGGCTTTAGAAGCTCCAGCTAGAGTGGGAGAAGATACATGGCATACAATAGTTTCGCCTAACCAGATAATCGGAGGAACTGGAATTAAAAGAATGTTTCTGGCTTGTATGTATTAGCTTCTGCCTATAACTGTTGCTAGTATTCCTAGATTATTCACGCTAGATCTTCTTTTAGAACTCTCTTCATTCCTAACTAATGCCATTTCCCCCTTTCTTCATCAGTTGTTCTGTATAATTTTTCCTACCTTTTAATTCACTCCTTCTTCTCATAACAATACCGCTTCAGTAAGAAAATTAAGACAATTTGCTATTAACTTTCTCAACTTGGTAACTTCATACAGTTTATCCTCACATTCACTTATTTTTTTCTTTCCATTCAATGAGAATAATATTTACTGCTCTCCACTGAGTGTGCTTATTGGTGTGATTACCGGTGAACTCTATGTTAATAATTCTAAAAGAAAGTAAACTTCTATCTTTGGAGCTCAGATGAAATTAAAAATAGATGAAATTCTCAGAATGTTTTTGGTGCTTGCTACCTAACCTCTATCCTTACGTCTCATTTATTGAAGTATAATTTGTATAGAATAAAGTGAAATTATTTTAATTATAAATCTCATGGATTTTGACCAACAAATATAGTGCTCTAGTCACCAGTATAATTAAGATACAGAACAGTTACAGCATCCCCAAATTCCCCTATTTCTCTTTGTCATCAACCCTCCCCCACCACCTCCAACCACAGAAAATCGCTGTCTGTTTTCTCTCTATTGTTCATCTTTGTAATAATGTCATATAAATGGAATTATACAGTACTTAGCCTTTTGAGTCTGGCTTATTTTACTTAGCATAATTCATTTGATAGTCATTTATGTTGTGTGAAACAGTACTTCATTCCTTTTTATTTCTGACTGATATTTCATTGTCTGGATGTACTACAGTTTTTTAACCATTTTTAAAATTGAAATATAATTAATTTACAATGTTCTGTTAGCTTCAGGTGTACAGCAAAGTGATTAATTTCCATATATATGTTCTTATTCACATTCTTTTCCATTATAGGTTATTACAACACTTTGAATATAGTTCCCTGTGCTATAAAGTAGGTCCTTGTTGTTTATCTGTTACATACATAGTAGTGTGTATATGTTAATCCCAAACTCCTAATTTACCTCCTCCCCCATCCCCACCCCCCACTCTAGTAACCATAAGTTTGTTTTCTATGTTGGTAAGTCTGTTTCTGTCTTGTAAATAAGTTCATCTATATCATTTTTTTAGATTCCACATGTAAGTGATATCATATGATATTTGTCTTTGTCTGACTGATTTCACTTAGTATGATAATCTCTAAGTCTATCCATATTGATTCAAAAGCATTATTTTATTATTTTTTATGGCTGAGTAATATTCCATAGTGTATATATGTACCACGTCTTCTTTATCCATTCATCTGTTGATGGACACTCAGGATGCTTCCATGTCTTGGATATTGTAAATAGTGCTGCTATGAATATTGGGGTAGGTGTGTCTTTTCAAATAAGTTTTGTCTGGATATATGCCAAGGAGTAGGATTGCTGGATCATGTGGTAGCTCTATGTTTAGTTTTTAAGGAACCTCCATACTGTTCTCCATAGTGGCTGCACCAATTTACATTCCCACCAACAGTGTAGGAGGGTTCCTTTTTCTCCACACCCTCTCCAGCATTTATTATTTTGTACTACAACTTTTTCAACCAGTTCATCAACTGAAGGCTATTTGGGTTGAGTGGATTGTGGGTTATATGGTAAATGTATGTTTAACTTAATAAGAAAATGCCAGGCTGCTTTGTAAACAACTATACCACTTTGCATCCCCACCAGCAACATATAAGAATTACAATTGTTCTGCATCCTCACTAGCACTTGGTATTATCAGATTTTTTTTTTAATTTAAGCCATTCTAATAGATATATAGTGGTATCTCATTGGGGTTTTAATTTAAATTTTCCCAATGACTTATGATGTTGAACATTTTTTGTTTACCTGTTTACTTGCCAGCTCAGGACTTGGCCTACATTACCATGCTGAATAATAAAATAAAATAAAATTATAACTACTTTCAGAGGATACTGGGCCTGATCTCATAGATACAACTATTTGGGCCATGGTACATTACATATCTATGTGTTTAAATTAGTCGAAGGTCAGTGGATGTGGACCCAGCCTCAGCTAAACTTTGTCTAAATGGTACTTGTCTTAAGTTAGATTGCCCCCAAAAAACAGTGTTTGAAAAGGGCTTGCATGTAGTCATTTATTTTTGGAAATTATCCCAAGGAAGTGGATGGAGGTCAGGGAAGATGAAACAAAGATCCAAGAGTGTTATTGAGATGATCACTTTCGGGGCAACCATAGCTCAATTCTGGATCAAGATTTAGCTTCACTTGAAGCAACCATGATTTGATTTTCTTCTTGTTTAATTTCTTTTTTCTCTCGTCTTCCCCTCCTCCCTCGATCTTTCCTAATATTCCTTCCCATTCTCCCATAGTAACTGTTATGACAAATGCACAATCAAAAGTGAAGAAATATATATTGTCCAGAAAAGAGAAAAAGGACCCAGTTCTCTTTACATCATGTTTCCTAAGTCTGTGAGCACTGTGAGGGTAAAAAATTATGCCTGACTCCATTTGTTCAATATTCAGCCTGTGTAGAGAACCTGGAATATAGTAAATGCTCAGAAATCGTATTTTGAATGAATTAATGAATGAATGAGGCTTTAGGCCATTCCCAGATCACTAGAAAGTTCTCCCCCTGACTTTTTTGCATCTAGTTATAGAGAAAACTATGTAGCTAACTATACTACAATTTTTTAAGCACTCCTGAAGCTCCTGAAAAATAATTCATGAGATTTTCTTTCTTGCTATTCATTGGATGAAGTGCAGACTTCACAGTAGGTCAGCACTTCATGCACGACCTTCTCCAAGGCTCTCAAAAACATCTCTTTTTATATCAGAATAGAATCTGTGGAGATTTCTGTGTTGCATTTGCATTGGAAGCCTGTCTTAACAACCAGTGTTCCTCTCCCTATAATTCAGGCTCTAAGACACCAGTTTTTCTCACCCAGCCCTGTGAACAATGATCTATCCACCCAAGTTAGTAATATTAAGTTAAATTTATGCAGCTAGGTTTTCAGCATATTTCCCATTTTGAGCTGCATTCTTCTTCCATAGTGTGCATATGAACAACAGCTTTAGTTATAAATGTTTCCCAGTGAACCAGCACTCCAGATGATAGAAATGAAATTTATTGTATTTCTTGCAAAGCTCTGACATGAATCCCACCAATCACCATGACACTCGGCTCAGAAACCTTACTTGCCTTTGCGACTGGTGTTTTATCACTCTAAAGTGAACTGGCAAGACTTAAAATTCCTCTGATTGATAACTTTTTTAAGAGGGTGGGCAGAGTATTGTCAAGTGGACATATTCTTGACTGGCAAGGAGCAGAGGGACCAGTTCACTTAGTAGAAGATAGGAATGATTACATTCTGCCTTGAGTAATAACAATAATAATCATCAGCACTGTTTTTAGAAAGGAAAAAGGGGCAGCAGAAAGCATGTCCTGTATTTTAAAATGCCTTTCAAATCTGTCTACTTTCTGATACCTCACTTTTTTCTTCCTAATGACATATGATCATCTTTTTCACATCAAATGAATTATTTGAAATAGAAATTTTAATTCATATATATCACTCTTGCTCTTGGATAAAATGAAGATGCCAGTTTGCTGGTCTGCTGAATATTAATTTTTTCTTTCTCTCTCTTTCTCTCTGTGTCTAACGCGCACACACACACACACACACACACACACACACACACATTCCCTCACTCATTCACACCGACATAAACTACATTGCTTGTCATTTGTAATATTTGCATGACAACCTACCTTGGAAAGCATTTCTATCAGCCCATTACATCTCGTTTTGTCCCCACTGCCTATCTGTAGGTAATTCTCATGCCTATTTTTAACTGAGAAAGCAGATGCCCAGGGAGATTCAGTGACTTGAACCCACACTGTCCTACTTTTTGTCTTAGTGCCCTTCTACTACACTTGTGGAGATTATAAAATCATCTACGGCAAATGGTTATTTTGAGGATTACATAAGACAACACACATGGGGCACTTAGCACAGGGCCTGGTACACAGAAGAGCTAAGAAGACAGTAGTTCAACCTACAGTGACCTAGAGGAAATACATATCATACTAGATACCTTCGTCTGCCCCTTACCCCAGCCTAGTGAGGTAGATATATCTCCTTGGGCACAATTCTCAAAAGATTGTTTATCTTACTCAGCCTTAAAATAATACTGCTTTCCAAAATGATATGCGTGTTGTACTTTTAACACAGGATTTTTGTGTCAATAAACCTCCATGAAAAGACAAGTTGGCTACCTCCAGTTCCTAGCACGGAAATCCATATTCAAAGTATCAACACTGTATGGACTTTTATAAAACTCACTATATTTTTTGATTATCATAACTCAGCTTAAAATTCTGACATTTGAAGATTTTACATTTGTATCAGAAAGTGGTTCATAATACCTGTCTTAGGTCACACAGGAAGCACACTGTGAAATAGAGATGAACATGCAGGAAGTTTGTTGGAGAAGGTCCCTGGGGTCAACATGTGTGAGGTGCCTGGAAGCAGGGTTGAGCAGGGAAAGGATGTTGTAGCTGCAACAGAACCTCAGCCTGAAGCTGGGACGCCCATTCGGAGTTGACCAACCTAGGCATTTCCATGTCCTCATCAACCAGTCATTGCATGCAGGCCTTCTCTGGTGAAGGGCAAGGCCTAGAGTGTAACTCAGCTGGGACCCATCAGCCACCAACACTCCCAGCTACTGTGAATGAGGACTGAGGTGCAGGCCTGAAGACGGTATCTGTGCCTCACAGCACAGCATCTCCTGCAAAGCAGCATCTGCTATGATTCTCTTTCTGCATCTCTCCTGTGTGCTTATGTGTTCTGATGCTTTCTTGACCTAATTTTAAAAGAGATGGCAGGCAGGATGACTCCTCTTGAATGCTTTTCTTTTGAATTTGTCATCGTGATTCTAGTATCATGGTTTTTTGTCTCTTAACCTTAAAACATACTAGGATTAGGAGTTTTCAAAAGCACCTTGCTGGGGCTTCCTTGGTGGCACAGTGGTTGAGAGTCCGCCTGCCGATGCAGGGGACACGGGTTCGTGCCCCGGTCCGGGAAGATCCCACATGCCGCGGAGCGGCTGGGCCCGTGAGCCATGGCCACTGAGCCTGCACGTCCGGAGCCTGTGCTCCGCAACGCGAGAGACCACAACAGTGAGAGGCCCGTGTACCGCAAAAAAACAAAAAAACAAAACAATCCAGCAGGAAAGGTGCTGGATCAATAAGTGCACTGACCTCACTCTTCTGCCACCCTCTGATCACCTGCTGGTGCCACCCATAGGCTGAACACAGCCAGAATGCAGTGGGTGAGGGAGCCTGTGGATGAAGACTGGGTGGGTCAGCCTCCAAGGTACATAGCAGGATAGAGGAGATCTGGAGCAGTAAGTCAAAGGTTTCCCTTTATGGCCTTGTGCCATTTCCAGTGCCATTCAGGTTTTTAACATCCATGTCAATTTTTGAAGCCTTTTTCTAAGGATCAACTCTAGTGCATATCATCCTCAGTTCCTTCCATACTTGCCTCCTACAGACCTTTTCCACCTAGTAAGCAGAATATTATTCTTAAAACACAATTCTTCTCCTGCTACATACTTTCTGAAAAAGTCCTCGGTGTCTACCCACTGATCTTAAAAACAAAGGGCAATCATTTAGCATTACCCACAAGATTCTTGGTCTGATCCTGCGCATACCTGCCCCAGCCTCATTTTGTGCCAGCCATCCCCTTGTGCACATCTTTCTGGTCCTTGAATAATCTATCTCCTCTTCGCTTCCCCTCCTCCTGTTCCCTCTCGCTAGAACACACTGGGCCTAGTTAACCTCCCCTGGTCCTTTACATCTCATTTCGAAGATCTGCTTCTCCTGCAAAAATTCTCTGATCCTTCCTCCTCTCCGCCAGAATACTGCAGAATCCCCTGGCAAAGGCTTTCATGGCACTCTACATTCTTCCTCCTAGCACTGTTCTAAATTTGCAATTTTATAGAACTGTTTACTGTCCATTTTCCTTAGACTGTACATTCTAGGAGGGCAGAATCTAGCACCAGGTCTTCTGGCATGTAGTAGGTACTCAGGAAATATTTATTGAATAGATGTGTGAATGAACATCTGAATGAATGAGTGAATTGGACTGTGTGGGAAACTTAACAAACTAGATAACTCATACCTGCTTAAAGGGGCAGATATAAAAAGTCACTGCAGATCACAGGCTCGGTGCTGCCAGGAATTGATGTGAGCCTAAAGTTGCTGGAACTTTCTGTGTTTTAACTGAACTCAACAATGACCTTGATCTAATGTAAAATCTCTCGATTTTCAAATGTTAGTCACTAATTCCAGTTTATTTGAAAATAGTATGCAGTCCAAGGAAAACACTGTGTGAACAGAATTCAACCCAGGGGCTACTTGTTTTAATTCTTGGTATACTCAGCTTCAAAGAAGGTAAAATTTCACATCAGAGTTTCTCTGTTTAGCATGTAGACCCAAGACATTTTTTTCTAATGTTGCTATTAATGTGTGAATTTAACTTACATTTATTTGTAATCAATTAATGGTCTACCCTAGCTTTCACTTAATCATAATAAATCAAGATATTTTAAAGGAACCATTAGGCAGAAGACAAGATCTACGGAGTAGCCAAACATTCCTACTAAAAATATGAATTTGTAAACATTGGCTCATCTCGCCTTTCTAATGATTACTTACAGAAAATGCATTAATTAAAATGAATAGTGTTGTTTTCTTAATGGCAAATGATTTTTTCATGAACATAAAACTTTGCTTGAAGACAACTGGCAGCGAGAGAAAAACGTGTTTCTGTGGAATTCATCATTTGTTTCAACCCCTGTTTCTATTTTCACCACTCAGTATACATTTGCTTAAAAGTGCTACATAGTACAAGCACTGAAGACAAGAAATGGAAGAGAAATTGGGGGATGAACACACCATGGAACAAATAAAGCTACCATGGAAACTCTCTGAACAGTATGTAGCATACTTTCAGAAACATCGCACAGATTTTTTAATGCCCTCCTGAAAAGGGGTAGGTTTGAGCTCTTTACTCAATCCAGTGAATGTTCTGTTGGGAATGAGAATACCCTCACCACACCAAATCACAATTTTCTGAAGAGAGGTACAGAACTTAGGCCCTTTTTTTTGTATTTTCAAGAGCTGTATATTATTTCCCCCCATTCTGCCACTGCTTAGAATGAAGAAACGTATCTCTACTGCTGATGGCAAATGCTGTCAACATCAAATGTCTTTCATCCAGGGTTAGGTGTCCTGGAGCCTTTCAAGCTCCTCCCCTTGGAAAGCCTGCGTGGCTTGTCACCTGTGATATTTTCCACGCGAAGAGGTATGTGGTATAACAAGGTCATAGATCCCGAGGCATATGTTTTTTAACCATCTTGCTAATACAGACTCTAAACATGAAGCTGCATAGTAATTAAATCACCACTGAATTGAAGACATCCAGACTGTACTGCAGGTCACACCGAGGAATCATTTACAAGCCCTCATTCAGTTCTCCCAAACAGGAAGTTTCACCACGAAGCTGAAAGTGAACTGTCTTTTCAAACTTGGAAACAAATTTTGAATGGAAAATATTTTTTTCCTTTCATATGGAATGTCATTACAAAGAAGTTTTTTTTTTTTTTTTTTTTTTTGTGGTACACGGGCCTCTCACTGTTGTGGCCTCTCCCGCTGTGGAGCACAGGCTCCGGACGCGCAGGCTCAGTGGCCATGGCTCACGGGCCCAGCCGCTCCGCGGCATGTGGGATCTTCCCGGACCGGGGCACGAACCCATGTCTCCTGCATCGGCAGGCGGACTCTCAACCACTGCGCCACCAAGGAAGCCCCAAAGAAGACTTTTATAAACAGACTTGATTTCATAGTGTCCTGGTCAAGCTTCACATACATAAGAGTTCATGTATTTTTTTTGAAGTAATTGTCTGTAACTTTCTAGATGTTTTCATTTCAAGACATACATAGAATATATGTACAAGATTCCAGAGGCTACTTATGGTCTAAAGCCTCCCAACCAGAAGCCCTGGAATTTGTAGGGATTAATATCCCTGCACACTTTTAAAGTATTCAGGACACACTAGTTGGGAAATTCTGACTAGGAGCACCTACCTCTATGAACATTGTGTTTATGGATCAATTTCACATAGCCAAGAGCAATAATGAAAATGTTTAAATTATTTCCAATAAGCATCTTTTCTATTAGCTTACCAAACATAACCTGCTATATTAAAAGATTATTCTAATTATGATCCCCAACACTGATATGTTCTATGTGAATAGAAATCGTTTTAAATGTAAATATATCTATTTCATGTTGAGCATAACAGTTTCAGGGACACCTTGAAGAAGTAAATTACAATCCCAAACCATTTAGTGTTTGTCACTTGATGTAGATTCCCACTTGGTAAGTGGACAGGTTTTCTCTTTTTAAATAAACAAGTTTATTATATTTTGACTAAGGTAAATAATAAGTGCTTGTGAATCAGTATTTTTAAATTGTACTGTGATAATCCATAGAGTATTCACTGAAGATGGGTGAGGAAGGTGAGAAGAAAAAATCATTCCTAGCATAAAAGTTCCTTATTGACTCTATTATTCATATTTCAGTGTTAGGGAAAGCCCCAGATTGGTTTGTTTGACCCTTTACCTGAATCTTCTACCACCAGTTGTTCGAGGAGGCAAACCCATGGGAAACCATAAAACCTTCAGGAATTTCCACTGCCATGTCCCATTAAAAAATATGTTTATTTCCATATTAAAAAACATATAGTAGTGTACTTCATCTACCAATAAAGAGACAAATTAATACCAATAACTAGAGTAAGTGAACGTAAGAGTGAAGTATCATCTGTCTTTTCTTACTTTTAAAACAATTACTCTGATGAGAATAATTTAACCAGAGTTAATTACTGACCAAGTTGATGTGGTAGCCTACAGTATTGTCTCACATCTACTAAAAGACATTAATAGTTTCCATGTCCTCCTCAGTAAATTACAAAATTGTCTCAAAGTCAGTACTTTTTAGTAGCTAATTGCATTTTCTCAAGATGTTGCTCCTTATGTTTACTTCCTCTCCATTGTCTTCATGGTGACAGATGGGATTCAGTGGCATCCCCCTGACTCCCCATCTCTGGAAGCTTCGTTTCCTTTAACATCAGTGCCCTGGGCTGTTGTTTCTCCCCATTGCCCTTCCCCCTTTCCACTTAGGAACGCGTTATCTCATGAAGTATGGTGGCTTTATTGCATCCTCAGTAGATAGAGTTTCTATGGTCTGTTGCCCTTCTTTGTAATCACCAATTCATCTCCTTTTTCCATTTCCTATTTGCTCTGTGTCCTCCTATTCCATAGGAAGATATTGGCATTAATATCTGTCATGGATCATAGGGCTTGAGATCCTCCCTGTATCTCGAAGCTTTTAGTAATTGCTTATAAAATACCATTTGAATAGTAAAGATGTAGACATGCTGCTTTCAAAGGTGATTCCATACTTCTGCAAGTGCAAGGAAGCTGAAAACAAAAAGAGTCTCGCAATTGTGCACTATATAAGAAGAGTAACAATAATAGTATAATGTTAATGCTGGGGAATACATACCCTCAATTTTTCAGCTGAAATTTGTGAGAAAATATGAATACAAAAGAAGTCATATGCCACCTTCTTTTTCAGCCTTTTCTGTATTAAGAGGTGAATATGGGATAGGTGTTAGGTTCCAGAAACTATAGCTTCTAGAAGCCAGAGAGGAGAAATTGGAAAATCAGAAAAGTTATTCAGTAGTTTCTGCCTGACAATCATGATTAACTTCCCAAGTAAATTCATCAGACAGTAACCTGAAACCCTGAGCCTAGGTTACCTCATATTTTGGTTATAGAGATATCACCAGTATTTCATATGCATTAATTTTTATGCAAATTACGACTTTCTACTTATTCAAATTGGTAATATTGGTCTGAGTATTTTATCAGATTAGAGAATTGATCCTCAAACATTCTCTCAGCATTCCACCTAACCCATCTGCTCTTATTTGTACCTGGATACTAATATACAAACCAAATAAGCTGAATATCTTCCATTCACCCATCCAGATCCCCTGTGTACCTTTTTTTTTTTTAACCTGAGTTTCTGTCCCAAGAGGCTGCCATGAGCTTCCTTGTCCTTTGGCTTCCTTTTGATTTCAACCATTGGGAACCCTGAGAGGAGACTGGAGGGGGAAAAGGAAGAGAGGTCTGGATATTTATTCTTCCTTTCTCTGAGGTTACCTTGTCCTGCATTTTCTCTAAACTGCTCTCAAGAGTACACTTCTCTGCATGATTCTCACCTTCCAGGTGGTAATGGTAACTGTTCTTTCTGACATTGTGGGCATGGGTATGGTGAGAGCTGAGCTACCACTAACACTTTATTTTTGCAATATCATTTTTGTAAATAATTTTCTGTAGTTTTGTGTAGTTTCTGTAAAATAAAACCTCCTCTAATTATCTTAATTTGAATATGCTTTCTGTTTTCTGTCAGAACTTATCGATATACCAACTCATCAACTATAGACTTGTGCTCATTACTGGGTGTTGTATATGGTTTATATTCAATATTATTAAATATGGCCATCTTAGCAATATAGATTTTGTAAAAGATTAACATAGTTTTGGCACTTTGAGAACCATTAAATAATAAACCAGCCATATTTTCATCAAGACTAAACTGAGAGGTAAGCAAAAGCTTGAATGAATTTGAGAACAAAAAATAAGACTTGCAAAAAGTTTATAATTGGCTCCTAACATTGGCAAATATTACTAGGCAAAGGCTGGGTTTAGATCTCCATAAAGAAGACTAGTTTTTCTTGTTATAAGGTATCATAGTGAAATTACTTTAGCCATGACAGAAAAGAAATTTAAAGTGAGGGAAGTGGGCACTCTAACGCGATCATAGAAGAATTATAAATCTCACTCAGATTTGGCCAGTGTGGATTTGAACAATAGGGTTTAAAATTTTTTCTGAATGATAACTTCTGCTTTTGGAAAGATGAAATAGATGTACTTTCCCTGATCCTTCGCAATAAATAAAGCTACAAATTCCGGACATTATAGGTTAAACAAATACAGGGAGACCCTGAAAGATGGAGAAGAAAAGGAAAATCAGCTAGGAACCTTGTAACCCAGGAATGACATGGTGATGTGTTCCAGAGTTTTCTTTTTGGCCTCAGGGAAGAACAGCGTAGATAACACAAAATGGAATTCTAAAAAATGTTCAAGTAATCCATAGGAATGTAGGAAAAAGAAAATAAAGAAATAAAAAAGAGGAAAGACCCAGGAAACAAAACATGAAATGGCAGACTTAAGCCATAATGCTCTAAGTACACAAATTTGAAGACAGAGATTAGCAGGATGGATTAAAAAAATGACCAACTTATATTCTGTCTACAAGAAACTCATTTCAATTATTATGATATAGGTAGGTTGAACGTAAAAGGATGAATAGAGATTTACCAAGCAAACATTAATCATACCATAAACAAATTATCTCAAAATGGATCTAGATGATAGAGATACAATTATAAAACTCTTATAAGACAACTTTCGAGTAAAGTTTTGTGACCTAGGCAATAGTTTCTTAAGTATGACACCAAAAACAAAAGCAACAAAAGAAAAAATAGATAAACTGAATCTCATCAAAATTGAAACTTTTTTGCTACAAAGGATACCATCAAGAAAGTGAAAAGACTGTCCACAGAATGGGAGAAATATTTGCAAATCATGTTTGTGATAAGGGACTTTATATAAAGAACTCTTACAACTCAATAATCCAATTACAAAAATGGGCAAAGGAGTTGAATAAACATTTCTGTAAATAAGATATGCCATTGGCCAATAAACACATGGAAAGATATTGAACATGATTAGTCATCAGAAAAATGCAAATCAAATCCACATTGAGATACCATGTCATACTGAGATAGCTAAATCAAAGACAGACAATAACAAGTGTTAGTGACGATGTGGAAAATGGGAATTCTCATGCATGACTGGTGAGATTGTAAAATGGTAAAGCCACTTTGAAAAACAGTTTGACAATTCCTCAAAATGGTAAACATAGAGTTACCATATAACCCAGCAGTTCCAAACCTAGGCATATACCTAAGAGAAAGAAAACATATGTCTACATGAAAACTTGTACATTAATGTTCATAGTAGTAGTATTCATCATAGCCCAAAGTGGCAAACAACCAAAATGTTCAACAATTGATGAATAGATAAAATGTATATCCATATGAAATATTATTCAGCCAACAAAAAAGAATGAAGTACTGATGCATGCTACAATATGGAGGAACTTTGTAAACCTTATGCCAAGTGAAGGAAGTCAGTTACAAAAGGCCACCTATTGTATGATTCCATTTATATGAAAAGTCTGGAATAGGCAAATCCATAGAGACAGAAAGTAGGTTAGTGTTGCCAGGGGCTGAATGCACGAAGGAATGGCTATGAGGCTTCCTTTTGATGATGAAAATGTACTAAAATTAGATAGTGGTGATGGTTATACCACTCTGTAATCATGCTAAAAACCACTGAATTGTATACTTTAAAAGAGTGAATTTTATGGTATCTGAATTATATACCAGTAAAGCTGTTATTTATAAAGTTAAAAAAAAAGAAAACAAAATAAAGTGGGTGTGGTTATACAATGTCAGATAAAGTAGACTTTGGACCAAAGAAAATTACCAGGGACAGAGAGAGGGTCAATACATACGATGAAATTGTCAATCCACCAAGTAGTATAGCTATCCTAAATGTGTATGCATCAAATAACCAAAATATGTGAAGTAAAAACTGATAGAACTGAAAAGAGAAATAGGCAAAACCACAATTATAATTGAAGACTTCAACATTCCTCTCTCAACAATTGATAGAACAACGATCCAGAAAATCAACAAGGATATATCATCAACACCATTAACCAACAGGTTCTAATCAAAACATATAGAACACTCACACTCCTCCCAACTACAGCAAAATACACATTCTGTTCAAGCATTCATAGAACATATACTAACATAGACCATAAGTGGGCCATAAACCAAACCTCAACAAATTTTAAAGAATTGAAATTGTACAGATTGTGCCCTCAAGCTGGAAATGAAAAACAGAAAGAGCACAGGAAACTCTCCAAACGCTTGGAAACTAAACAGTGCACTTCTAAATAACCCATAGGATTAGAAAAGATGAAAAGCCTCTTAATCTAATTAGGAAACTAGAAAAATAAGATCAAATTAAACCCAAAGCAAGTACAAGGAAGGAAATAATAAATATAAGCATAGAAATTAATAAAATTCAAATACTTGCACGTTTTTGCACATGTGTTTGCATATGTGTGCATGTATGTGGGTGTGTGCAGGGGTGTGTACATGTATTTGTGCATGTGTGTTTGGGTGTGTGTGCACATACGTTGGTATGCATACATTGTTACAATGAGGCTCTAGTATTTCACTTTTCCTCTCTTGACAGCTGCTGAAAATCTTTGGCCAGGTGTTCTAAGCTTCTCCTTTAAGTGTCTGTCATTCTTGTCAGACGCTAGGGTAGGATTCCTGTTATTCCTCATTTAAAGGAATGAGCTCCCTAACATTTAAAGGAAGGTGCCGGGCTTCTCCTTCTGATTGCTTGATCCTGTAGCTTTCTATCTCTCCTTCATAGATCTTTTTATCTGCTCTGCTTGAGCTGCAGGCACAGGATGACTTTCAAACCACTTTCCTTTGGAGAGACAAGCTGATTAAGTCCAAGTTGTAAAAATCTTTCTGATTCTAGAAACATAGGCTTGGTGATACCCTCCTCCCATTTGCTATAAAAGCCTAGAATCTTGCATTATTATTCTGTTACTCCCTCCAGAACATTGGTTATGGCAAAATGTGTTCACATGCACATTTGGACCCACACATTCACAGGCTCATGTGCCTGCATAACCGTGTCAAAGCCAGGCAAGTGCCAGCAGGTGAACCATAGAAGGCATATCAGTGCCTGTGTGCCCAGTTGTACTCCACTGCATCTGGGCAACGGTCGGAAGCCCTTCAAGGTAGGGTGGGCAGTGTGTTTTTTGAGGGGATGATCCCTTCTACCTGGTGAGGTCGGAATCTCGCCCAGTGCCTTACTCTTCACTGGAGAGGGATATATTTGGATGAATTATATTTGACAGTTCCCGTCCCTGGTTTACAGGAAAGAACATTCCATCCACTTACATTGTAGCCATTTTTGTAAAAATTGCCATTAAATTATACCTAATTGCAGAAAAGACTATTCATAACCATTGGTGTTAGACACATTTATTCAAGATCAATCATTTTCTATTTAAAATTTACATGAAGGGGGACCTTCAAGATGGCAGAGGAGTAAGACATGGAGACCACGTTCCTCCCCACAAATACATCCAAAATACATCTATGTGTGGAACAACTCCTACAGAACACCTACTGAACGCCGGCAGAAGACCTCAGACTTCCCAAAAGGCAAGAAACTCCCCACGTACCTGGGTAGGGCAAAAGAAAAAAGTAAAAACAGAAACAAAAGAATAGGGACAGGACCCGCACCTCTGGGAGGGAGCTGTGAAGGAGGAAAAGTTTCCACACACTAGAAGCCCCTTCACTGGTGGATACGGGGTGTGGCGGACGGGGGGAGTTTTGGAGCCACGGAGGAGAGCACAGCTACAGGGGTGCAAAGGGCAAAGTGGAAAGATTCCCATACAGAGAATCGGTGCCAGCCAGCACTCAACAGCCTGAGAGGCTTCTCTGCTCACCCACCGAGGCGGGCGGGGGCTGGGAGCTGAGGCTCAGGCTTCGGAGGTCAGTTCCCAGCGAGAGGACTGGGGTTGGCTGCATGAACACAGCCAGAAGGGGGCTAGTGAGACACAACTAGCCAGGAGGGAGTCTGGGAAAAAGTCTGGTACTGCCTCAGAGGCAGGAGACCATTGTTTCGGGGTGCGAGAGGAGAGGGGATTCAGAGCACCGCCTAAACAAACTCCAGAGACGGGCGCGAGCCGCGGCTATCAGTGTGGACCCCAGAGACGGGCATGAGATGCTAAGGCTGCTGCTGCTGCCACCAAGAACCCTCTGTGCGAGCACAGGTCACTCTCCATATGCTTCCCCTCCCGGGAGCATGTGCAGCCTGCCACTGCCAGGGTCCCGTGATCCAGGAACAAGTTCCCCGGGAGAATACATGGCGCGCCTCAGGCTGTTGCAACGTCACGCGGCCTCTACCGCCAGAGGCTTGCCCCGCATTACATACCCCTCCCTCCCCCTGGCCTGAGTGAGCCAGAGCCCCCTAATCAGCTGCTTCTTTAACCCCATCCTGTCTGAGTGAGGAACAGACGCCCTCAGGCGACCTACATGCAGAGGCAGGGCCAAATCCAAACCTGAACCCCAGGAACTGTGCGAACAAAGAAGAGAAAGGGAAATTTCTCCGAGCAGCCTCAGGAGCAGCAGATTAAATCTCCACAATGTACTTCATGTACCCTGCATCTCTGGAATACCTGAATACACAACGAATCATCCCAAAATTGAGGCAGTGGACTTTGGGAGCAACTGTAGACATGGGGTTTGCTTTCTGCATCTAATTTGTTTCTGGTTTTATATTTATCTCGGTTTAGTATTTAGAGCTTATTATCATTGGTAGATTTGTTTATTGATTTGGTTGCTCTGTTCCTTTTTTTAACAGATATATATATTTTTTCCTTTTTCTCCTTTTGTGAGTGTGTATGTGTATGCTTCTTTATGTGATTTTCTCTGTATAGCTTTGCTTCTACCATTTGTCCTAGGGTTCTGTCTGTCTGGTTTTGTTTTGTTTAGTATAGTTTTTGGTGCTTGTTATCATTGCTGGATTTGTTTTTTGGTTTGGTTACTCTCTTCTTTCTCTCTTTTTTATTACTTTTTAAAATTTTTTAAATAATTTTTTTATTTTTCACTTTAATAACTTTATTTAATTTATTTCTTCTTCTTCTTTCTTTGTTTCTTTTTTTTCCTCCCTTTTCTTCTGAGCTGTGTGGCAGACAGGGTGTTGGTGCTCCAGCCAGGTGTCAGGCCTGAGCCTCTGAGGTGGGACAGTGGAGTTCAGGATATTGGTCCACCAGAGACCTCCCAGCCCCACGTAATATCAAACGGCAAAAGCTCTCCCAGATTTCTCCATCTCAACGGTACGACCCAGCTCCACTCAACGACCAGCAACCTACAGTGCTGCACACCCTATGCCAAACAATTAGCAAGACAGGAACACTACCCCACCCATTAGCAGAGTGGCTGCCTAAAATCATAATAAGTCCACAGACACCCCAAAACACACCACCAGACACGGCCCTGCCCACCAGAAAGACAAGATCCAGCCTCATTAAGCAGAACACAGGCACCAGTCCCCTCCACCAGGAAGCCTACAAAACCAACTGAACTGACCTTACCCACTGGGGACAGACACCAAAAACAACAGGAACTACGAACCTGCAGCCTGCGAAAAGGAGACCCCAAATACAGTAAGTTAAGCAAAATCAGAAGACATAGAAATACACAGCAGGTGAAGGAGCAAGGTAAAAATCTGACTGACCAAACAAATGTAGAGGAAATAGGCAGTCTACTGGAAAAGGAATTCAGAGTAATGATAGTAAAGATGATCCAAAATCTTGGAAATAGAATGCAGAAAATATAAGAAACGTTCAACAGGGACCTAGAAGAACTAAAGAGCAAACAAACAATGATGAACAACACAATAAATGAAATTAAAAATTCTCTAGAAGGAATCAATAGCAAAATAACTGAGACAGAAGAATGGATAAGTGACCTGGAAGATAACACAGTGGAAATAACTACTGTAGAGCAGAATAGAGAAAAAAGAATGAAAAGAATTGAGGGCAGTCTCAGAGACCTCTGGGACAACATTAAATGCACCAACATTCGAATTATGGGAGACCCAGAAGAAGAAGAGAAAAAAAGGATCTGAGAAAATATTTGAAGAGATTATAGTTGGAAACTTCCCTAATATGGGAAAGGAAATAGTCGGTCAAGTCCAGGAAGCACAGAGAGTCCCATACAGGATAAATCCAAGGAGAAGCATGCCAAGACATATATTAATCAAACTATCAAAAATTAAATACAGAGAAAAAATATTAAAAAGCAGAAAGGGAAAAGCAACAAATAACATACAAGGCAATCCCCATAAGGTTAACAGCTGATCTTTCATCAGAAACTCTGCAAACCAGAAGGGAGTGGCAGGACATATTTAAAGTGATGAGGGAGAAAAACCTACAACCAAGATTACTCTACCCAGCAAGGATCTCATGCAGACTCGATGGAGAAATTAAAACCTTTATAGACAAGCAAAAGCTAAGAGAATTCAGCACCACCAAACCAGCTTTACAACAAATACTAAAGGAACTTCTCTAGGCAGAAAACACAAGAGAAGGAAAAAACCTACAATAACAAACCCAAAACAATTAAGAAAATGGTAATAGGAATGTACATATCGATAACTACCTTACATGTAAATGGATTAAATGCTCCAACCAAAAGACATAGACTGGCTGAATGGATACCAAAAAAAGACCCGTATATATGCTGTCTACAAGAGACCCAGTTCAGACCTAGGACACATACAGACTGAAAGTGAGGAGATGGAAAAAGATATTGCATGTAAATGGGAATCAGAAGAAAGCTGCATTAGCAATTCTCATATCAGACAAAATCAACTTTAAAATAAAGACTATTACAAGAGAAAAAGAAGAACACTACATGATGATTAAGGTCTCAATCCAAGAAGAAGAGATAACAATTGTAAATATTTATGCCCCAACATAGGAGCACCTCAGTACATAAGGCAAATACTAACAGACATAAAATGGGAAATCAACAGTTACACAATCATAGCAGGGGACTTTAACACCCCACTTTCACCAATGGACAGATCATCCAAAATGAAAATAAATAAGGAAACACAAACTTTAAATGATACATTAAACAAGATGGACTTCATTGGTATTTATAGGACATTCCATCCCAAAACAACAGAATACACTTTCTTCTCAGGTGCTCGTGGAACATTCTCCAGGATAGATCATATCTTGGGTCACATATCAAGCCTTGGTAAATTTAAGAAAATTGAAATCATATCAAGTGTCTTTTCTGACCACAACGCTATGAGACTAGATATCAATTACAGGAAAAAAACTGTAAAATATACAAACACATGGAGGCTAAGCAATACACTACTAAATAACCAAGATATCACTGAAGAAATCACACAGGAAATCAAAAAATACCTGGAAACAAATGACAATGAAGACACGACGACACAAAACCTATGGGTTGCAGCAAAAGCAGTTCTAAGAGGGAAGTTTGTAGCAATACAGTCCTACCTCAGGAAACAAGAAAATTCTCAAATAAACAACCTAACCTTACACCTAAAGTGTTCACACAAAGAAGAACAAAAAACCCTGAAAGTTAGCAGAAGGAAAGAAATCATAAAGATCAGGTGAGAAATAAATGAAAAAGAAATGAAGGAAACAATAGCAAAGATCAATAAAACTAAAAGCTGGTTCTTTGAGAAGATAAACAAAATTCATACACCATTAGCCAGACTCATCAAGAAAAACAGGGAAAACACTCAAATCAATAGAAATAGAAATGAAAAAGGAGAAGTAACAACTGACACTGCAGAAATACAAAGGATCATGAGAGATTACTACAAGCAACTATATGCCAATAGAATGGACAAACTCGAAGAAATAGACAAATTCTTAGAAAAGCACAGCCTTCCAGGACTGAACCAGGAAGAAACAGAAAATATAGTCAGACCAATCATAAGCACTGAAATTGAAACTGTGATTAAAACTCTTCCAAGAAACAGAAGCCCAGGACCAGATGGCTTTACAGGCTAATTCTATCAAACATTTAGAGAAGAGCTAACATCTGTCCTTCTCACATTCTTCCAAAATATAGCAAAGGGAGGAACACTCCGAAGCTCATTCTATAAGGCCATCATCACCCTGATACCAAAACCAGATGAAGATGCCACAAAAAAGGAAAACTACAGGCCAATATCACTGATGAACATAGATGCAAAAATCCTCAACAAAATATTAACAAACAGAATCCTACAGCATATTAAAAGGATCATACACCATGATCAAGTGGGGTTTATCCCAGGAATGCAAAGATTCTTCAATATATGCCAGTCAATCAATGTGGCACACCATATTAACAAACTGAAGGAGAAAAAACATACGATCATCACAAAAGATGCAGAAAAAGCTTTTGACAAAAGTCAACACCCATTTATGATAAAAACCCTCCAGAAATTAGGCATAGAGGAAACTTACCTCAACATAATAAAGGCCATGTATGACAGATCCACAGCCAACATTGTTCTCAATGGTGAAACACTGAAACCATTTCCACGAAGATCAGGAACAAGACAAGGTTGCCCACTCTCACCACTATTATTCAACATAGTTTTGGAATTTTTAGCCACAGCAATCAGAGAAGAAAAAGAATTAAATGAATCCAAGTCAGAAAAGAAGAAGTAAAACTGTCACCATTTGCTGATGACATGATACTATACATAGAGAATCCTAAAGATGCTACCAGAAAACTACTAGAGCTAATCAATGAATTTGGTAAAGTAGCAGGATACAAAATTAATGCATAGAAATCTCTTGCAATCCTATACACTAATGATGAAAAATCCAAAAGAGAAATTAAGGAAACACTCCCATTTACCACTGCAACAAAAAGAATAAAATACCTAGGAATAAACCCACCTATAAGGAGACAAAAGACCTGTATGCAGAAAATTATAAGACACTGATGAAAGAAATTAAAGACACTACAAACAGATGGAGAGATATACCATGTTCTTGGATTGGAAGAATCAACATTTTGAAAATGACTGTACTACCCAAAGCAATCTACAGATTCAATGCAATCCCTATTGAACTACCAACCAATGGCATTTTTCACAGAGCTAGAACAAAAAATTTCACAGTTTGTATGGAAACACAAAAGACCCCGAATAGCCAAAGCAATCTTGAGAAAGAGAAATGGAGCTGGAGGAATCAGGCTCCCAGTCTTCAGACTATACTACACAGCTACAGTAATCAAGACAGTATGGTACTGGCACAAAAACAGAAATATAGATCAATGGAACAGGATAGAAAGCCCAGACATAAACCCACACACATATGGTCACCTTATGTTTGATAAAGGAGGCAAGAATATACAATGGAGAAAAGACAGCCTCTTCAATAAGTGGTGCTGGGAAAACTGGAAAGCTACATGTAAAAGAATGAAATTAGAACACTCCCTAACACCATACACAAAAGTACACTCAAAATGGATTAATGACCTAAATGTAAGGCCAGACACTATAAAACTCCTAAGGAAAACACAGGCAGGACACTCTATGACATAAATCACAGCAAGATCCTTTTTGACCCACCTCCTAGAGAAATGGAAATAAAAACAAAAATAAACAAATGGGATCTAATGAAACTTAAAAGCTTTTGCACAGCAAAGGAAACCATAAACAAGACCAAAAGGCAATGCTCAGATTGGGAGAAAATATTTGCAAATGAAGCAACTGACAAAGAGTTAATCTCCAAAATATACAAGCAGCTCATGCAGCTCAATATCAAAAAAACAAAAAACCCAATCCAAAAACGGGTAGAAGACGTAAATAGACATTTCTCCAAAGAAGATATACAGATTGCCAACAAACACAAGGAAGGGCGCTCAACATGACTAATCATTAGAGACATGCAAATCAAAACGACAATGAGGAATCACCTCACACCTGTCAGAATGGCCATCATCAAAATATATACAAACAATAAATGCTTGAGAGGGTGTGGAGAAAAGGGAACCCTCTTGCACTGTTGGTGGGAATGGAAATTGATACAGCCACCATGGAGAACAGTATGGAGGTTCCTTAAAAAACTAAAAATAGAACCACCATATGATCCACAATCCCACTACTGGGCATATACCCTGAGAAAACCATAATTCAAAAAGAGTCATGTACCACAATGTTCATTGCAGCACTATTTACAATAGCCAGGACATGGAAGCAACCTAAGTGTCCATCAACAGATTAATGGATAAAGAAGATGTGGCACATACATACAATGGAATATTAGTCAGCCATGAAAAGAAACAAAATTGAGTTATTTGAAGTGAGGTGGATGGACCTAGAGACTGTCATACGGAGTGAAGTAAGTCAGAAAGAGAAAAACAAATACCATATGCTAACACATGTATATGGAATGTAAAAAAAAAAAAATGGTTCTGAAGAACCAAGGGGTAGGACAGGAATAAAGACGCAGACGTACAGAATGGGCTTGAGGATACGGGGAGGGGGAAGGGTAAGCTGTGACGAAGTGAGAGAGTGGCATGGACATATATACACAACCAAATGTAATATAGATAGCTAGTGGGAAGCAGCCGCATAGCGCAGGGAGATCAGCTCGGTGCTCTGTGACCACCTAGAGGGGTGGGATAGGGAGGGTGGGAGGGAGACGCAAGAGGGAGGAGATATGGGGATATATGTATATGTATAACTGATTCACTTTGTTAGCAGAAACTAACACACCATTGTAAAGCAATTTTACTCCAATAAAGATGTTTAAAAAAATAAAATGAAATTTCTATTCTATCCCTTAATATGTTCATGTTTGCTAAGTTTTAAGATTCAGATTACATGGAAGAAAATTTATACCTTTACAACTATGCCAGTCTAATAACAGTAGTTTGTTCATTAACTATTTTTACTTGCTTTCCAATTTTTCTTTGAGCAACGAATAAGAAGAAAACAGTACTTCCAGAAGAAAGCAGTACTTCAGTTAAAATAGAAAAACATTATAAAATATTTTGTCCGCTTAAAACATACGTTTGTCCACAAAATCATTTTTTTCTTACATATTGTTATAAAATAGCTTTTTCAGCTTTCTCATTGTAACTTGATTTGTAAGAGATTTCAACAATGTCAGCCAAGAACTTTTTCACTTTTTACAAGCTGCTATACTTGTTTTGTACAGCGAATACACACAAGTGGATATAATCTATAATCAGCCTACATATTCTTTGGCAATAAATGCAATACTCAGGGACGTGTTATAAACTCTAGTATCTTCCTGTTACATAAGTGGCCCAGAAGAGATAGAAAAGCTTCCCAAAGAGTTTAGCTTACTTCCAGAGAGAAATCTGGCTCACCCACTCACAGATAAGAAATATATAGACACTTTGAATAAGCTTCATGATTGCAATATGTGAGAATATTCATTCCTTTTACTTTCCCCTTGAGAAAGTTAGATTTAATTGAACATTTATTTTAGGATGGAGAAAAAAAAGAAAACCGCTGATTCCTGAACCTGAAAACAAATCAAGGACAATTTTTTCCCCTGAAATTTATCTGCATCTCTGCCTCTTTATGGCCTCTATCTATGAAAGCAGAGCTGCAATAAGTTCATGTATTCATTAAATAAACATTGGTGGAGGACTTACTAGGTATATATGACAGTCACCAAGATAGACATTGTCCTTTCTCTTCATGACACTGACATTTTCATGAGGAGATAGACAAAGAAAACGATCAACAAGCAAAATCATTGCAAATTTTGATAAGTACAACAGAAGAAATTGCTTGACAGTATAAGATCTCCAGATATAGCAATGAAGAAAGGTCTCTTCAGGGAGAGCTATTTTAGCTGAGATAGGAGGAAACAAGCGGGATAAAGAGTGATTCAGGCAGGGAGAACAATGGCCTTGAAACAGGAAAGAACTTGAGGATGGCCAAGGGGTGTGGGTATAATGTTTCTGGCTCCATGGGAAACAGGGTTAGGCAGAGAAGCAGAGGCTGGATTCCAGAAGCTCCGAGTTTAATGCATTTGGATTTATTCTAAGTGTGAGGGCAAGTCATTGAAGATTTTAAGCTAGATAAACATAATCTTATTATTCTGCCTACTTTGTGGAAGATGCATTAGGGTAGGCCAAGGATAATAGAGAGAGAAGTTTAAAAACAAAAACTTTTTTTAAGAGACCCAGCAACCAGGGATAACTATCGGAGCCAGGATGGAGGTAGAAAAAAACTTTGTGATATATGTTGGAAGGGAGAATTGATGGAAGTTGTTGATGGCTTTGAAGTGGGAGGAGAGGTAAAGGGAGAAAGCAAAGAGGACTCCTCTGTTTCTGGCTTGAGTGAGTGGATCTTGGTGCCTTTTACTAAAAAGCCCATATTTCAGGGCTTCCCTGGTGGCGCAGTGGTTGAGAGTCCGCCTGCCGATGCAGGGGACACGGGTTCGTGCCCCGGTCTGGGAGGATCCCTCATGCCGCGGGGCGGCTGGGCCCGTGAGCCATGGCCGCTGAGCCTGTGCGTCCAGAGCCTGTGCTCCACAACGGGAGAGGCCACGGCAGTGAGAGGCCCGCGTACCGCAAAAAAATAATAATTAAAAAATAAATAAAAAGACCGTATTTCATATCTGTACAAGGAATACAACAGTTTTTCTTACTTGTTAGTGTTTCAAATGATGTTAAGCATACAATGTGAGACTTTTACCTTTTATCTCACGCTTAGCAGTTTTTTTATTGGCTCATAAGTATAGATTTCTACAGTTACGCAATACATTACATGGATAATGTTGATATCAGTTGTTGTTTTTAAAAATGAAAGACTCCTACTCTTAGAAGCAATTTCTTACGTATATCCAGTGGATGTGACACTATCATCGAAAAATAAGCACAAGAGTTGATGTAAAGCTTTCTTTCAAGTATCCATTGTGTGGTCCATAATTCACCCTGAAGAGCTGGTACTATGATAGCAAGAGGTTCTCTCAAATATATTTATAACAATATAACCCTAGATTTCTGTTTTATACAGGTCAGTGGAGAATCATCACTGCTGAATCAATGTATCTAACTTCTTGAATGTCTGAATTTAAAAAGAATACATTCCTGCTAAGATTCCTATCAACTCTTGCTGATTATGTTTCATAAAAGCAAATTCTTGTACAGTGGGCTTTTAAAAAGACCAATTTTCTGCTTCTCCTGACTATATGAGACATTCAGGAATTAATGAAAAAAACAATGCCTGTCTGGTTTGTAAGCATGACAGTCATATTTCTGCATAAATTCTCATAGGTCAACTCAAGAAACAGTTCAGAGTCAAAATCTCATCTAGTCACCTAGATTGAAAACTAATTTCTCTAAAGTATATCCTATATTAAAGCTCTTTCATGCAAATAAATAGCAAATGCCTTATCCTCTCTTCCTTTATTAGTTGGGCATGTCATGAATTTGAATAGAACATTTTGTTCTGTACTCTAATTACATGCGTTATCAGGAAAAATCTATTCCTTGCATACATATCACTAGAAGCAGCTCTGCGAGTGTGGTTCTGTCATAGGGCTCGTCACGGCAGTTCATCGTAATATAGACAGTTTAATCTTTTTGTTTCATACAAGATTAAAAGTCACTTGATATCCATTTCTTTATAGCTTGGACAGTGAATCCAATTGGACTCAATGCGTATCTAACTACCATCTCTATCGTGAAGATGGACTCCATTTTCCCAAATATACTAGGTAATTATCTGCCATTATGGGGAAAATAGTTCATTGATGAGAAAACCCAGGAAAACTGATTTTCTAAAAAATAATGTTTACTCACAACTAAGTGGCTGAACAAGAGGAATCAATGATATCCTTTCCCTTCAGATGAACAGACAAACCAGAATTGTCACCACCTCTTTGGCAGTTTGAGGACATGGTGGTTCTGTTTGGTCATTTGGTTTATTGGCTGTTGAAACCTAATACCTTTGAAAAGAAATGACTTTTCAAAGCCCTTTATTGGATCTCAGGATCTGTCAGTAAAAAGAAAGAAAAAATAAATAGATGGAATTTGGATGCAAAGAAAAATGACCTTCATTCAAAAACTACTTATTAAAATGATAGTACAATGCACTTCGTCTATGAGGTGTCGAGTCACAAATAAGAAATATGGGAAACTGTAGAACTGTTGAAATTTAAGTTATGTGGCACCTTTCCATCAGAAATGCAACAGCAATTTAGAGCTCAGCTCTCCTGGCAGGTCTATGTTTCAGTAAACAAACAAAAGGACTTTCTTGAATGCAATGCCAGCCACAGGAAAAGATCCACATGGATTGGAAAGAATGTTGGGAAATTGATGTGGTTTATTCCTCTTGTTCAATATATTTACATATTTTATCCATACTTATATTTATACTGAGGATCAAATTAATATGAATGAGAGTCAGCACATCCCGTTGGAATATTCTGAAACACCACCTGTTAGAATAACTGGAAAATGGAGCCTCGGAAAGAGGAAGCAGTTTTCAACTCTTTATAATCCTGCAAACATTCTAGTTTAATTTCTGAACCACATCATGTGTGTTATCTCACAACTGAGATGATTTTCCAACAAGTGCCTAGAACTGTACAAATGAGGACATGTTCTGCTACTCAATAAAAATGAATGGGTTTGAATAGAAAGGAGAGTTTTGAAGAGTGGTCTTGAATGCTTGGGAGATGTTTTTGGTGCTTTGAAAGGAGCAGCAGATAGCTTCCCTGTTGTCTGTTAGGGGTGTCCCCCTCACCTTTTCTCCCCTGAGATGAGAGTGGGCATCGTCACTTCCTCATTCTCATCATCATTGCAACAGTCACTTAGGAAAACCTGAGATGCTGGGAAGCTTTTCTTGGAGACCCGGGCATTTTTACCCAAAGGCTTAGAGGCAGATAACGAGGCTATAGGGTCAGGCTATGAAAAAGTTGGTCATCCAGTTCTCCTTGCCCAGGTAAACCTGAAGAATTGATGGTAGGAGGCAATCACACTGGCCGTTTGTCAGTACAGAGGATCAAATTCAGCTGCTGGCTGTCGTTGCTCGCCTTGGGGGTGATTTTTTAGGATTTTCTTTTGTTTCCTATCTTGTTACCCATGCTTGTAGGATGTATGGCTAAGCAGTCAAACCTAGAGGGTTTCTAAAAGATTCTTAGGGTTGTTCACTTTCTGTTTTTTGCAGCTTTTCTCTGCTCTAACCAAGGTGAGGCTGTATATTGAATTCATTCTAATACAGGCACTTTGGGAAGGGTCTGTGAGTTGTGTCAGGCTATTATTGTTATATGCACTATTCTTAAAGCCCAACTTGTTGGAAGGCTTTTTTTTGTTTTTGAATTCCAAAGACTTGCCCTGGGAAGAAATGTGTTATAATTAATCAATAGCCACTTTCACCTCTTCTCTCCTACTCTGACGCTAGTCAGCAATTGCAACAGGGCAATTACGAAAACTAAAATGCTCTGTCATATCTATTCCTCAAATTGAAGGATAAAGTAAATGAGTTGTGATGGAATAATTATCAGACAGTAAGAGTACTTTTCAGGAAAGAATGTTTCTTAACCTTTTCTCAATAGTAAGTATCTTCTCAATGTTAGAGGAGAGGTGTGATTTATTTTTTAAAGTGTGAAAATATTCTGAGGATGTTAAGAAGTCAGACACACAAATAGAGGGAATATGAGAAGAGATAAAGACTCCATTTGAATTGGAAATGGGGGGAAACACCACTCAACAACACCAGCATACATCTTACTTGCCTGGGTCACTCAGCCACCTCTAGCTTCATTAGAGTCTGAGGAAGTAAGTTGACTTTAGCTGGGAACACAGTATTGTTGCCTGCACAAAATCAGCATGTTGTTAGTAAGGACAAAGGGAAGAATAGATGTTGAACAGGCAGTGAACAATGTCTGCCATACTATGAAAATGCTGCTCATATCATTCAAGTGGTTCAATCTGGAAGTAAACCAGGTGGTTTATGCTCATGGACACAACTTTGTGATTCTTTACTCTTCCTTCTTTATTTTAAGCACAACCAAAGAGAGAGTGGGTATTTCATATATATTTTACATGGTTGCCTTCATCTGTTCCATGACCTGTTTCCCTTAATGAAACTGATGCACATGTTGTTTAGCAGGAAAGGCTTTCCCAGCACATTGTATTGGAGGATGGCACTGTCAGCCCACTACCTGGTAGGGTTGTGTTGAGATTTCTGTCTTCTGAAGATGGAAGTGAATTGTCAGTAACCCATCCAGACTCTAATTTCTCTGGGCTTTTTGGTCATTTCTAGACCTCTTAGAGGGCATAACACATGTCTAAAATAGAAAAAGACAAAGTTAACTGAACTAGACTTGTCCTCATCAGATATATTATCCACTAAGAGACCAGAGTGACATTTGAAAATGTCCCCTCGATCATGTCATAACCAAATGTTATGATAGTTTTTTGTGTCCCTTCCCCTCTGATAGGAAATAATACTCTAACCCCTTGGCATGACATTTAATGGCCTCTGTAATTTGACCTCCTCCTACTTCACCACCAAGTGATCCTCAGCCTCCCCTTTGGCCTCAAGTAACATGAAATTGCCTGCCCTTCCTCATATCTATCAGGCTGTTTCCCACTGTTCTGCCTTTGTACTTGCTATGACTTCTTTCAGGAGTACCCCTCCCCCCACTTCCTCACCTCCCTACCTGTTACTCAATCTTTAAGTCACGGGTTCTCAGTTCAGTGATCTCCCCTGTTCCCAGCCAGGGGACTTAGGGAATATCTGGAGACATTTATGGTCATCCCAGCTGAGAAGAGGGTGCTACTGCATCGAGTAGGTAGAGGCCAGAGACAGAACAGCCCCCTACAGCAAAGAATTATCTAGCCCAAAATGTCAATCCTGCCAAGGGTTGAGACATGCTTCTTTATGTGTTCACCCCTCCAGAAGAAAACTGTTTCTGAACTTTCTGTTACTGTCTCAGGTACCTCCCTTAACGTTGCCATAAAACTACTAAGACTTCTTAAGAACCTTGTACTTTGGTGATTAAGAACTTAGAGTCAGAACCTTTGATTTTGAGTTCAGTTTTACCACTCTGTCCACTGGCAAGTTATTGAGCCTCCATTTCTTTATCTGCAAAATTTGGTATCTAATTCTTGCGGTTGTGGTGAGATTGAATGAGACAATGCATGTGAAGTGCTCAGTGCAGTGTTGGCAGCTCAGTATAGAGTAGCTGCTACTGCTGCTGTTGTTGTTACTGTGCTTATCCTTATCTATCACTCTACTTCTAGGATCAGAGATGGATTTACCAAGAAACCAGGGAAGTTTAAACTTCCGGGCCCCTCATTTTGCTTGGGGCCCTTCCAATGCCCTGTACCTTATTCTGTATTCAAGATTTTACATTATTGTCTCGAAGACACCTCCCCCCCCTGCCCCTGCTTCCTCTGCCTATTGTATAAGCTCCAGGCCCTACAGAATTTAGACTTGCCTCTGGTCAGGGTCTAGTATAAAGCCTTGATATTGGGACACAGTAAATATTCATCCATGGCAATGATTATCAGCAAGTTGCCAACCATCCTGTAGAGAAATGTGCTTATCCATTGTTGTGTGGTTTTTAAAAAACACTTCAGGCTTAAACTCCCATTGCTGCCCCTCTTTCTTATTGTTGGGGTCCTCTGGAAGGCATTGCAGCCTGTCATTCAGGAGCAATGGTATCCCTCTCCTTCTGTTTTCTCTTTCCAGTTGAGGCTTCACCATTGTCACAAGGACAATGAGGAAAGAAAGTATGTGCTATCACTGATTATTTACTGAAGAGAATTCTGATGTAACTGCCAAGAGCAAAGCCCTGTTTCCATGGGGACTATCTGGGTCTGGGAAACATCTGTTAGCACAAAATTCAACTTATTACAGTATTTGCTATGCAGTTTTCTGACTTGCATAGCCTCTCAACCTCAGCTGGCTCCAACATCCTGCCTACATTTTCAGAGATAAATACTTGTGTATGTGTCTGTGAGTGGCTTCCAGCCTTCCAGTGTCAAGGTTGACATGACAGGAAGGAGAGAGCTGGACAGGTCAATAAGGAAAAAAAAACTATGATGTTTGAATAATTCCCAAGTCTGAGCTGGCGTTGAAAACTACATGAGGCATTGGAATTCTGTCCACAGAGAAGTCCAGTGACAGACACCTAATAAAAATGGAAAGATAATAATAGAAAAAGGATTGCAAGAAAATTAAACTCTTAAAGTAGGAAGACTCAAATAAGAATGAGAAATAATAATGCAAATATCAAACTTTTCTCACTGTATGGCTGATTGATCAAGGAGGATAGCTTATAGCTTTTCTTCCTTTAAATTTGTTATCTAATCATTATCTTATAGCATCCATCCTTCAGAGTAGAAATCACACAGGTCTTCATTGAGAAACCATAGGCAGAATCTTCTCCTTGAGTGATTTCCATCAGCAACTGTATTTTTCATCAGTCCTTATTCTGATTAGGATGAAAGCTGGGGAGGGAACAGCTACATTTAATCCTTTTGATCTAAGAAAAAGTAGAAGATGAAGCAAAAAAGAAATGTTTCACCATGGGAGAAGCTCTCATCTGCTTGCCTGTGATCCTCAATTTCCTTATCTGTAAAATGAGGTTAATATTCACCCATTAGATTTTTGCAGAGTATAAATGAGGCGAGGCATGGGAGAGATCTGTATCATGGTGCTTTCTCCTCAGAGACTATTTTCCATGGACCCATTGCTTTATTTAATCATAAGGACATGCCAGTGGCTTCCACATTGATGGCTCCAGCCCAGACCCCTTTACTAAGTTCTAGGTTCACATGTTCTGTGCTCCGAGAACATCTCCATTTGGCCTTCTCCAAGGCCCCTTAAATGCACACAAACATATTGAAATTGTCATCTTTTCCCCAACATCTGGTCGTTTTCTAATATTCTCCAGCTAATGAATTTGGCATCACCATTTATGTGAACAAGCCAGAAACCTAAGTTTCCCTTTTCCAATCTTTAGTGACACCATTCTCCTCAGTACAAAGTAAAGCATTCTGAATGTAGTCCCAGGTTTCCTTATGTCTGTGAAGACAGGGATATAAAAGAAAAGCAGAGATTATTTTTTATAGAATACAGGTTCTTTAATGAAGTACTCTGTGTCTGAACCAGTTTAGCACCTGGAGTTAAATAAATACTATTCCCTGATCTGCTAACCTGCGGGGATAGAACCAGTACATAGGCAAAGAGTGCAATGAAAAGGAGATTCTGGATGTGAATTAGACATGATTTTGTTTCTTTTAGATTCCCTAAAAAGGCAAAGGAAAATCAATAGACTTTAGAAGAAGAAAATAGGAAGAAAGAAAGTAGAGTTGAAATGTTTTTTTCTTGCCTCCAAACACACATTACATTTATCAAAGGAAATAATATGATTCTTAAAAATGTTTGTTATTGCCTTTTAATCTCTATATCAGTAACATCACTCAAGTAGCACTACGCAGCCTGTAGGAGAATATGAAACTAGCTTGAGAGAATGTTTAATTGTTTACAACTTGATTTTATTTCTCATATGAATACATTTCAATATTCACAATTGCTACTGATCTCTGATTTAGGATTTCTGTTGGAATTACAGTGCATTAACATTTTTTAAAAAAGTGCTGTATAGGATCACATAATTTAAGGCCCAGTGGGATATTTGGGATTGTCTAGTTCATAACTTTCATATTCAAAAGAAACTGGGATACAGTGGGGTTAAGACTTGTCCAAAGTTTTCTATAGCATGTCAGAACTGAATCTAGAACCTAGACTTTGTGAATCTCTACCTAGTTCCTTCCTTCTGGTATTGTTGGTCTTTACCTATTGTATTTTAAACTTTTTTTTTTTTAACAAAAGAGTTCTCTCAATAAATGTTCACTGAGAAATTTGTTTTGTTAAATTCTTTTTACATGCTTCAGGACACTCTTATCGCAATAAAAATAAAAGGAACTTGATACAAAACCAAGGAAAATAAATGTTGTATCTTGACCATTTCATTTCCATGTTATTCTCTCTCCATTTTCTCTGAATGCCCTCTGCATCTACCATTCTGAATCTTCCTTTGACCTTGATTATTTTACCAATTGCTGCAAGCTTATCGTTAATGGCCTTTTGACTTCATTACCAAAATAATCTAAACCTATTATTGAAACATTTATGTCCTCACTTGTCTATGTTTAAACATTAAACTTTCACTGAAAGTTGAATCCAATAAAATAACTGTATTTTAAAACTCTTGGTAACTGGCTTCCTAACCATCTTTTTAAAGAATTTGGATTAATTATTAAAATAACAGATTATTTGCCTTAATATTAACTGCTTGGTTTTTAAAGCCAGTTTGTATGGGTAGACAGCCTGCTGTTCTCTGCATATTAAAATTCAGAGTACACAAAGTAGATCTCAGCTTTGTTTAGCTTATATGCTGATCTCACATAATATTACAGTGCACTTGAATCCAGTGTACTCATGTGAAATCCACATGTGAGGTGTATTTCTCTACATGTATCACACAGCAACACAAAATCTCACAGATTAGTAATGCTGTCTCCATCAGGAAGTACCATTTATCAGTGATAAATGTAATGAGGACAAATGCACATTTTTTTCAGGTTAAAAAGCATTTTTACCCACCCTGACCCCCACATATAAGCAAAACCAGGCAATTAAATGCCAAAGCAGGCTTGGGAATACGAGTACAATTTCATACTGGTGTTTCTGACTTGACTGAAGTTTCCCAAAGTGTCCTGGAAATTAGAGGTTTCCATTTGCAAAGAACCCTTGGCCCCTGGCCACTATGGTTGGTTCAGAAGTAAACATTTGTCCTAATCAGAGCATCTGAGGATCAATGCTTTTATCAGAACTATTGGGAAGGGAGATTCTTGCTTTGATAAAAATATAGTTTTCCTTTAATATGCAAACATACAGTTTGCATTTCTCTTAATTTACAATTGTACAAGTCTCACAAAGAACTTTAAATGAAATAGCCCATTCTGTGGTTGATCAGACACGGAACTGTTAATATATTAAGCTGATTAAGATGTCTTTCAGTGCTAACAGTCATCAAGTCTAGCTCTCTCTCCTTATTTTTGTTTCTTTAGGGAAATCACGTCTGTAATTGCTTTGGCCTTTATATTGCAAATATACAGTAGATAATCTTAAATGCAGTCACTGACGAACTCAATTGTTTCCTAAAATTCCTCTCCCCTTTTGTGGTATGAAAGAACAACGAGGTTGGTGTTTGCCTCTGTGGTTTATTTCTTGACTCCCTCGTTCCTAAATTTCTTTTGTCCAAGGTCTCTCAACCAATACAGTCAAAACCCAGGGAGGAAAAGAAATTATGTCTGGTAGAAAGTTAGGTAAAATTATGACCCTCGCCATTGGCATTTTAGAGATTCAGACAGTCATGTGTTCCAAGTGACTTCACACTCATGGCTGAATGGCAATGAGAAAACTGTACTTGTATTTCAATATTTATGACATCATTGAGTCACTTTTTTGCGTTTATTTTTTTCTGCCTTATACCCACTCTGATATGCCAACACCTGAGATTCTAAGAGGACTCACTCTTCCCTACTTTTCTTATTTTTTTTTTCTATTTTTAAAATTAAAGTATAGTTGGTGTACAATGTTGTATAAGTTACAGGTGGACAACATAGTGATTCGTGATTTTTAAAGGTTATACTCCATTTATAGTTATTCTAAAATATTGTCCATATTCCCTGTGTTGTACAATATATCCTTGTAGCTTATTTATTTTATACATAATAATTTGCATCTCTTAATCCCCTACCCCTATGTTGCCCCTTCCCCACCTCCCCACTGGTAACCCCTAGTTTGTTCTCTATATCTGTGAGTCTGTTTCTGTTTTGTTATATTCACTAGTTGGTTGTATTTTTTAGACTCCACATGTAAGTGATATACAGTATTTGTCTTTCTCTGTCTGACTTATTTCCCTTAGGATAACACCCTGCAAGTCCATCCATGTTGTTGCAAATGGCAAAATTTCATTCTTTTTTATGGCTTTTTATTCCATTTGTTTCCATTGCATATATATACAACCTCTTCTTTATCCATTCATCTGTTGATAGACACTTAGGTTGCTTCCATATCTTGGCAATTATAAATAATGCTGCTGTGAACATTGGGGTGTATGTATCTTTTTGAATTAGCATTTTTGGATTTTTTGTATACATACCCAGGAGTGGAATTGCTGAGTCATATGGTAGTTCTATTTTTAGTTTTTAGAGAAACCTCCATTCAGTTTTCCACCATGGCTGCACCAATTTACATTCCCACCAACAGCATATGAGGGTTCCCTTTTCTCCATATCCTCGCCAACATTTGTTATTTGTGGTCTTTTTGATGATAGCCATTCTGACAGGAGTGAGGTGGTATCTCATTGTGGTTTTAATTTACATTTTTCTGATGATTGGTAATGTGGAACATCTTTTCATGTGCCCATTGGCCATGTGCATTTCCTCTTTGGAAAAATATCTATTCAGGTTTTCTGCCGGTTTTTTAATCAGGTTGTTTGTTTGTTTGGTTGGTTTTGGTGTTGAGTTGTATGAGCTGTTTATATATTTTGGGTCAGTTATATCATATGTAAGTATTTTCTCCCATTCAGTAGATTGTCTTTTCATTTTGTTGATGGTTTCCTTTGCTGTGCAAAGTTTTTAAGTCTAATTAGGCCCCATTTGTTTGGTTTTGCTTTTATTTCCTTTGCTTTAGGAGACAGATCAAAAAATTATTGCTGTGGGGATGTATGTATATGTCCAGCTGATCCACTTTGTTATACAGCAGATACTCCAATAAACATGTTAAAAAAAATTATTGCTGTGATTTATGTCAGAGTGTTCTGTCTATGTTTACCTCTAAGTGTTTTACAGTTTCTCGTCTTACATTTAGGTCTTTAATCCATTTTAAGTTTATTTTTGTATATGGTGTTAAAGAATGTTCTAACTTCATTCTCTTACGTATAGCTGTCCAGGTTTCCCAGCACCACTTATTGAAGACTATCTTTTCTCCATCATATATTCTTGCCTCCTTTCTCGTAGATTAATTGAAAATAAGTGCATGGGTTTATTTCTGGGCTCTCAATTCTGTTCCATTGATCTACGTTTCTGTTTTTGTGCCTGTACCATACTGTAGCTTTGTAGTATAGTCTGAAGTCAGTAACTGTGATTCCTCCAGTTCTGTTCTTCTTTCTCATGATTGTTTTGGGTATTCGGGATCTTTGGTGTTTCCATACAAATTTTAAAATTATTTGTTCTAGTTCTCTGCCTTCAGTAATTTGATAGGGATTGCACTGAATCTGTAGATTGCCTTGGGTAATATGGTAATTTTAACAATATTCATTCTTCCAATCCAAAAACATGGTATATCTTTCCATATGTGTGTGTCATCCTCAATTTCTTTCATCAGTGTCTTATAGTTTTCCAAGTACAGGTCTTTTACCTCATTAGGTATGTTTATTCTTAGGTATTTTATTCTTTTTGATGCAACGGTAAATGAGATTGCTTCCTTAATTTCTCTTTCTGATATTTCATTGTTAGTATATAGAAATGCAACAGATGTCTGTATATTTATTTTATATCCTGCAACTTTACCAAATTTATTGATGAGCTCTAGTAGGTTTCTGGTAATGTTTTTAGAATTTCTATAGTATCCTGTCATCTGCAAAGAGTGACAGGTTTACTTTTTCCTTTCCAGTTTGGATTCCTTTTATTTGTTTTTCTTCTCTGATTGCTGTCACTAAGACTTTCAATACTATGTTGAATAAAAGTGGCAAGAGTGGACATCTGTGTCTTGTTCCTGATCTTAGAGGAAATGATTTCAACTTTTCACCATTGAGTATGATGTTAGCTGTGGTTTTGTCACATATGGCCTTTATTATGTTGAGGTATGTTCCCTCTGTGCCCACTTTCTGGAAAGTTTTTATCATAAATGGATGTTGAATTTTGTCAAAAGGGTTTTTTTGCATCTATTGAGATAATCATATGTTTTTATTCTTAAATTTGTTGATATGGTGTATTGTATTGATTGATTTGTGGATACTGAAAAATCCTTGCATCCCTGGGATAAATCTCACTTGATCATGGTGTATGATCCTTTTAATGTATTGTTGGATTTGGTTTGCTAATATTTTGTTTAGGATTTTTACATCTATGTTCGTTGGTGATATTGGCCTGTAATTTTCTTTTTTTGTGAAATCTCTCTTTGGTTTTGGTATCAGGGTGATGCTTGCCTCATCGAATGAGTTTGAAAGCATTCCTTCCTCTGCAATTTTTTGGAATAGTTTAAGAAAGATAGGTGTTAACTCTTCTCTAAATGTTTGGTAGAATCCACTTATGAAGCCCTCTGGTCCTGGACTTTTGTTTGTTGGGAGTTTTTAAACTACTGATTCAATTTCATTACTGGTAATTGGCTCGTTTGTATTTTCTATTTCTTCCTGGTTCAGTTTTGGGAGATTGTACATTTCTGGTAATTTGTCCATTTCTTCTGAGTTTTCATTTTATTGGCAGGTAGTTATCTGTAGTAGTCTCTTATGATCTTTTGTATTTCTGTGGTGTTGGTTATAATGTCTCTTTCTTCATTTTGATTTTGATTTGGGCTCTATCTTTTTTTCTTGATGAGTCTGGCTAAATATTTATCAATTTTGTTTACCTTTTCAAAGAAGAAGCTCTTAGTTTCATTGATGTTTCTATTATTTATTTACTGTATTTCATTGATTTCTGCTTTGATCTTTATGATATCTCTCCTACTAATTTTGGATTTTATTTGTTCTTCACTTTCAGGTTCCTTTAGGTGTAGGATTAGTTTGTTTGTATTTTTTCTTATTTCTTGAGGTAGGCTCATATTGCTATAAACGTTCCTCTTACAACTGCTTTTGCTGCATACCATAGATTTTGGATCATTGTGTTTTCATTTGTCTCCAGGAATTTTAAAATTTCCTCTTTGATTTCTTCAGTGATCCATTGGTTGTTTATTTGCATGTTGTTTAGCTTCCACATGTTTATATTTTTTGCAGTTTTTTTCTTGTCATTGATTTCTAGTCTCATAGCATTGTGGTTGGAAAAATTGTTTGATATGGTTTCAGTTTTCTTAAATTTTCTGAGACTTGTTTTGTCACCTAGCATGTGATCTATCCTGGGGAATGTTCCATGTGTACTTGAAAAGAATGTGTGTTCTGCTCCTTTTGGATGGGAAGCTCTATATATATCAATCAAGTCTACCTGGCCTAGTATTTCATGTAAGTCTACCTGGCGTAGTATTTCATTTAAGGCCAGTGTTTCCTTATTGATTCTCTATCTGGATGGTCTGTCCATTGATGTAAATGGAGTGTTAAAGTTCCCTGCTATTATTGTGTTACCGTCAATTTCTCCCTCTATGTCTGTCAATATTTGCTTTATATATTTAGATGTTCCTATGTTGGGTGCATATGTATTTACAATTATTTAATCTTCTTAGATTGATCCCTTGATCATTATGTAGTGTCCGTCTCTGTCTCTTATAACAATCTTTATTTTAAAGTCTATTTTGTCTGATATAAGTATTGCTACCTCGGCTTTCTTTTGATTTCCATTTGAGTGGAATACCCTTTTTCATTCCCTCACTTTCAGTCTGTGTGTGTCTTTAGAGCTGAAGTGAGTCTCTTGTAGGAAGCATATATACGGGTCTTGTTTTTGTATCTGTTCAGTCACAGTGTGTCTTTTGATTGGAGCATTTAGTCCATTTACATTTAAAGTAATTATTGATATATATATTCTAATCGCCATTTTGTTCATTGTTTTGCGGTTATTTTTGTAGGTCTTCTTTGTCCTTTCTTCTTCTTTTGTTCTTTTCTCTTATTATTTGATGACTGTCTTTAGTGTTATATTTGGATTCCTTTTTCTATGTTGTGTGTGTATCTAGTATAGCTTTTTGGTTTTGGTTACCATGAGGTTTTTATATAGCAATCTATATATATTCATGATTGTTTTAAGTTGCTGATCTCTTAATTTCAGATGCATTTTAACAATCCTGCATTTGTACTCTCCTCCCTCACAATTACTGCTTTTGGTATCATATTTTATATCTAATTGTTTTGTGTATCCCTTAACTGCTTACTGTGGATATAATTGACTTTACTAGTTTTGTCTTCTAACCTTCCTACTAGCTTTGTGCATGAGATGATTTCCTCCCTTTACTGTATGTGTGCAGTTACCAATGAACTTTTTCCTTTTGTAATTTTCATGTTTCTAGTTTTGGCCTTTTCTTTTTTGCTTAGAGAAGTTCCTTTAACATTTCTTGGAAAGTTTTTTTGGTGGTGCTGAACTCTTAATCTTAACTTTTTCTTGTGTAAACCTTGTGATCACTCCATCAAGTCTGAAGGAGAACTTTGCTGGGTAGAGTATTCTTGGTTGTAAGTTTTTCCCTTTCATTACCTAAAATATATTGTGCCACTCCCTTCTGACCCACAGAGTTTCAATGAAAAGTCACCTGATAGCATTATGGGAGTTCCCTTGTATGTCATTGGTTGCATTTCCCTTGATGCTTTTAATATTCTCTATCTTTAATTCTTTGTCATTTTCATTACTGTGTGTCTTGGTGTGTTCCTCTTTAGATTAATCCAGTATGGGACTCCCTGTGCTTTCTAGACTTGGATGTGTGTTTCCTTTCCCAAGTTAGGGAATTTTTCAGCTATTGTGTCTTCAGGTATGTTCTCAGCCTCTTTCTCTCTCTCTTATAGGGGTCCTTCCAGGACCCCTATAATGTGAATATTAGTGCACTTGATGTTGTCCCAGAGGTCTCTTAAACTGTCCTCATTTCTTTTTCTGTTCAGCATCAGTGATTTCCACTACTGTGTCGTCCAGCATGCTGATCCCTTCTTCTGTATCATGTAGTCTGTTGATTCCTTCTAGAGTATTTTTCATTTCAGTTATTGTATTCTTCATCTCCGTTTGGTTTTTCTTTATATTTTCTAACTCTTTGTTAAAAAATTCTATCTTCTTGCTCTGTGTATCCATTCTTCTCCTAAGTTCTTTCATCATCTTTACTGTCACTACCCTGAACTCTTTCTCAGGTAAATTGCCTATCTCCACTTCATTTAGTTCTTATTCTGAGGTTTTATCTTGTTCCTTTGTTTGGAACATGGTCCAGGGTGTCTTGAAGGCTGTATTGGCCTGCTTGTGGATAGGGTCAGAGCCCAGCTGGTCTCAGGGCAGATTCTGGCCTGCTGCTGGGCAGGCTGGATCTGCAAGCTATGGGATTGTGGTTTTCTTGCATCTGGTTTCTGCCCCCTGGTAGATGAAGTTCGTCCAGTGGCTAAAGTAGTCTTCCTGGAGAGCAGTGTTGGGGCCCAGGGTGTTCTGGGGCTTGTGTCTACACACTGGTGGGTGGAGCTGTGTCCTGGGTCCTCTGGTGGTCAGAGCCATGTCTAGAGGTGGCTGTGGGCTCAGGAGGTCTTAAGGCAGCCTGTCTGCTAACGGGAAGGGCTGTGTCCCCACCCAATTGGTTCCTTGGCCTGACACATCCCAGCACTGGTACCTACAGGCTGTTGGGCCAGGGAAGGGCTAGGGCCTAGAGCCAATAAGCTAGATGGAGGATTACACAATGGCACTTGCCAGCACCAGTGTCCATGTGGTAGCAGGAGCTCCCAAGAATGGCTACCGCCAGAGTCTGTGTCCCCAGGGTGAGCTGAAGTTGACTCCTGCCTCGCCAGGAGACTCTCCAAGATCAGCAGCTAGGTTTGACCCAGGTTCTTATCAAATTACTGCTTCTTCCCTGGGTCCCAGGCAGGGGGGGGAGATTTTGTGTGTGGCATTTAAGAGTGGAGTCAATTTCCCTCAGCCCTCTGGGACTCCCAAAAGTAAGCCCCATTGGGCTCAAAACCAAATATTCTGGGGGCTTATCTTCCCGGTGCAGGACCCCCAGGCTGGGGAGCCTGACTTGGACCTCTGATCTCTCACTCCTTTGGGAGAACCTCTGCAACTTAATTATTCTCTAGTTTGTGGGTCATCCACCTGTGGGTATGGGACTTGACTATATCGTGAGTCAGCCTCTCCTACCCATCTGGTTGTGGTTCCTTTTTATGTCTTTTGTTGTAGAAGGTCTTTTCTGGTGGGATCTTGTCTTTTTCATTGATGGTTTTTCTGTAAATGGTTGTGATTTTGGTGTGCCCATGAGAGGAGGTGAGCCCAGGGTCTTTCTACTCTGCCATCTTGGCTGATCTCTTATTTCTTCATATTTTTGGCTGCTGTCACATGACCCAGGCTTGACAAACCACAGTATTGCACTCGAACCTGCAAGAGGCTTTAAGATGTATATTCAAGAACTTTTATCAGAATGACTAAAATTATTAGAAAGGGAGGGTCATCTTTCATCCATTGGACTTGAAGCTGAGCAGATGTCAGCCTGGAGTAGTTGGCTGCTAAAGCAAACAGTGTTGGCTTGCTCGTAGCCCTGAAGCTCTCACCATTTCCTTGTTCATAGACCCAGTGGCTTCTGGCTGCAAGCCACTACGTCTTTCTCCCTCAGGGCTTTTTCTGGCCATTGCAGCCAGTCCACTCAGCTGGTGTGTTTATAGGATAGGCTTCAAGTGCCAGAGAGTTCATGTTCCCAGAGCAGCTTTCCACCAGTGACTGATGGGAGTTGGTAGATCAAAACCCCATCTCCGTCTCCCCTTGGTTGACAAATCTCTGAAGTGTGGACTTGAATTATCAGTGTCGAGCCATTATTTGTTATTTACCTTCATGTGGATATATACATGTGTGTATACACATATGTATACATATATGTATATGTGTTTGTATGAATACATGTATACATGAATGGATATACATAAAATATTCATATAAATCCATGTACAGTTCATAATTTTTATATTATTCATAATATTTTTATATTGTTTTATGTTGTTATATATCTCTGACTTAGGTGGGGGAGTATTTTTTTAGTACCTCCCTGGCTCAGTCCTAGAACATTCTTCTAATGTGTTCAATAAAATCACCCAATATTTATATAATTCCAGAGCTAATATTCAGCCAGTGTTTACCAGTACAGTCATATCATTTCTATAACAGCACTAATTTTATGGGTGTCCATTCTGATTGACCATTGTACATGCCATAATCTCTTACAGATGGAATTAACATCATGGTTGTCTGCTCACACCCACCATCAAAACCGTGTCCTTGTCTCCTTGTGGCCCAGAATCTAATCCCACCTTCTCAGAGAACATTCCTGCTTCCTCCAGCCAAGGCTCAGGATAATCAAAGTTGAGAGGAGGATGCTCGTTTCCTAGAAAGGAAAGGTAAAGAATGGAACCCTTGACTTCTTATCCTGAAGGCAGGATAAGTTTTTAGAGATATTTGCGTTTCCAAGATCTCTTATCTCTCCTCAATTCCAAACAGAGAGCCATGGTCTCTCTTTGCCTTTGGATTTTGGCAGAACTAAAACCAAAATCTTCTTGGAATCTCTGCTCCTATTATGTTGTGTAAATACCTGAATTCATTGACTTCATTTATGAAGGTCAAGGAACAAGGAGATGGACCTCAGAAAGGAATGGGTGCATAGCAGTGTGTCTCTTGACAGAGAAGTAGAAGGATGGTCAACTTCATGGATCAACAGTTGGAATAGAGCTGGTCGATGTCAGCAGACCCTGCCCCTGTTTTCTATCAGATAAGTCTCCCAGAACTCAAGTCACACACACTAGTTTCCCTCAGCTGGAGGAATAAAGGTTTGAGTACCTTAATCTGATTTAGAAAAATATAATTTTAATTTAAAATATCTGTTTTTCAAATAGTTAGGATATAAGTAAGTAGGGAAAATAGGAAATGGGTATTTCTTACCCACTTGAAAATTGGGATCAAAGAACCATACCTTCAATGGCCATATAGAACAGGCTAATGAAAAGCAGAGACTATCTGCAGTGAGAACATGTTCCCTAGACCAAGGACTTGTTCATGAGAAATCCTAATGGGACCATGTGTGGGAAGGGTTACCTCGTATTTCCTGTATGAACAGGCTAGGTAAACTGTTTCAGGGCTCCATGGGATGCCAAGGTCAAGGTCTGCCGGTTCAAGATGATGTACAGCTTTCAAGGGCATGCACAGCTTTCCATAATCTGGGATTGAGTGCTTTTTGTTGTGTTTGCAGATGCCTCAACCAGTATTCTAATTTATTTGAGAGATTTTTGCACCTCATGAATAATGCCCCAAGACTTTAAAAGAGAAAAACATGAGCACTTGGACGCAAAGATTTATGGGTTTCAGTGCAAAACATTCCAGTGGGGAGATTTTAAAAATTAATTTGTTTGTATTCGAGGCAGCACAAACATGGAGTATTTGAGGCATTTAAGAATTTTAAATATGAGGGAGTATGCTGAATGGCGAAGCTGTTCATTTGAAATAGTGTATCAGAGTTTAGGACAGGTGGGGAAACTCAACTTTTCTTTTCAATGCAGAAACTGCTGCAAAATTGAGTTTTGCTTGGCCCACACAGGAGCACTCAGAAACCAAAGCAGCAGCCTTCAGCTCTGCTAAAGAGCTCTGAATATGCAATATTGCAGTCACTTCCGCACATTCAATGCAAGCCGCCATGTGTGTTTGTAAACAACTAAAAGACCCAGCTCATCTTGAGCAATACACAAATGAGCCATCTTTGAGAATGCCAGTCGCCTGCTAGTAACTTTCTAAAATTGCTCTCCAGCCCTAATTGAAACCATAAATCCTCATCACATTCAAAGCCCAACCACTGTATGCCATTAGCTCAGTACAGCTCTTAATCTTCTTCTTGTGGGGCACTTTCATGCTGTATCCTTCCTCTTGTAGCAGTCACATTTCTTATTACAGTTCACACACCTTGCAGCATTCCTGCCGGAATGTAACATCTCTGTAAGCAGGTCAATATGAGGCCCTGCTTAATAGGAACACCTACCCCATTCCTGCCGGAACAAGGTCAGAAACTGTCAGGGAAATAGATAGTCGCTGATTTCATCCTAGATGCTTGTAGATAACACAGATTGAAAGAATATTTAAATTCTGCTTTGTTAAGACAGGCTACTTCTCTTATATAGTGGAGCAGGTAGGAGGTTATGGTCGCCTCTAGACAATTCGCCAGACAAGACAAATGGCTTCGCAGACCATCTGACAGCTTTATTCTTGTGGCTCTGGCAGAAAAATAGGCAACAAAGATTGCAGAGGCGGCTGAGTGGAATACAACACAACAGTTCCGAAAAATATTAACTGGTGGTAAAATGAGTGGGAGGAGGTAGTAAAGGAACTGGCATTTCAGTTCTATAAAATCACTTATTACAACATTTTTATAGACAAATCATGCTCCCTTTCTGTGCGGTATCTTTGGGTCTGTTGCCCAGAATAGATGGTAAAGAATCCTTCCACGAGGCACGGAATGTTTATGTGGAAGGAGAGAGAAGGAGCAGCTATGACTCATTTTATGGCTGAATTATGCTCCTGATTCCAAGGAAGACCCTCTGGCAGTTTAGGTCTGGTTTTATCGTAGGTGCTTTTACAGATCTTTTCTGGCGCCATTTATTTGCCTGCACAACATCTCCTGGGCCTTCTAATGGACACTTGTAATTAATGTGGAATGCTTTCATACTTGTTTCGACACAAGTCCTTCTGGGGCCTTGAAAAGCTGAGACAACAATGAATACGGCAAGTTTTCTGTTCCTTGAAGCAGAGGAGACAGACTCAGTAGAGTATTTTCTGAGATGACAGCCCACCTTGTAGAGTCATCCTCAGTTCATCCCTTTTAACCAGCCTCACTCATTAAACATAGAAGAGAAATCGGCCTCTCAACTCTCTTGTGGGAAGTAATAAGGACTTGGACATTCCCTAACAAAGCTCTTCTTTGGCATAAAAACTGAAGCACACAGACGATGCACCCTTGGCAACAATACATCTTATAGTTGTAAGAAGTGTTAAATGTGTTTGTTCAAAGAGAAAAATCAGTAATGAAATACTTGGGAAAACACCGAGTGATACAGAGTTAAGTAGCTTTTCATCCTGCAGTACTTCCCGGGGCTTCTAATATCCTAACATGCATTTCAGATCTTCAAGAAAGGAATACTTGCATTTCTGATATTTATTTTACCACGGGACTCTTTATTTTATGGAAACTTGCATGTGGCCAGTGTTCCTTAGAATACTCTAAGAAATAATGCCCTTCTTTATCCAGAACTCTTTTACACAGGGAGAAATGACATTTCTTTAAGTGTCAGGCAGATTTAAATATTTGCCTTTCCAAAATCTTTTAGAGTTCCCCATTGTCCCCATTAATCATAGAGTAATGATCAATGCCTTTATTTATTTGCATTCAAAATCACAGATGATCTCATCTCATATTTTCTCCCTTTATGACCCAGTACATAGCCTTCCTTGACCCTCACACAGCAGTCAAATTTGTCCCTTGCTCTTCTGTATATACACTTGCTATCTCTCACCTCTATATTCTTGAACACAATACTTCCTCTTTGTGGAACAAGCTGTTCTTACTTCTACCTATTTGGGACCTAGACATTTTTCCAGAATCATGCCAAATGCCACCTTCCATGAGTCCTTCAGTTTTGCAGTTGGGACTCAGTCTTTCCTGCTTTAGTGTTTCTTCTGTATTTGGTGTGGACCTCTGCTATAGCTTACGTCAGCCTTGCAGTGTTGTGGTTGTTTGCTGAGTTCTATGAGTTCTTCTGCTTGCCTGTGAGTTCCTTGAGGGCAGGGACTACGTCTTGTTCATCTTTGGGCACAGAGCCTGTTACGCTGTCAAAACAGAATCTAGGTCAAGCTAAATTGAGATATGTAACCCCTGGATCCCATTTTTACTTGGCTTTCTCTCTTTAGCTTTCCTGCAGTATCTTTGAAATGACCAGGCCATAGGATGATGGCAGGGTCCACCTTAGAGCTGGCCTAAGGCCACCCTCCCAGGTCTGAGTATTCTGTGCTTTGCTCCAATGTTACACTGTCTGTTTCATAACTACACGGTTGACAGGGTTCTTCTGGCTGGGAGACAAATTTCTTGGGGCCTTTCTGCAGAATTTACCTGCAGAATTGCTCTAGACTTACCCCCATAAGGCTGAGCCTGCAGCTTTGGGGGAGGCAGTTGAACTTACAGGAAGTCTAATGTACCCTCTATCTCAGGTCTAGCAACCACACATGTGCCCAGATGTGTCCCTGATGAAGATGCTATCACCAAGTTCTTCCTTCACTCAGGCTTTGAAGTCCCTTCCCAGAGTCCTCACGGTGGCACTGTTTTCAGATTGTTTTGTTCCCTGAGGCTTCTTCACCGAGTACTGACCTAGCTCTATGCTCTGCACATTGAGAGACACTGTCCAGCCTCATGTTTAGTTTCTTCGCCCAGTTTCAGCTCTGCGAACCCCAGCCTAGGTCAGAGGCCGGCACCTTCCCACTTTATCAGAACACACCTGCAGTTATGTTGCATAGTTCCAAGAAGCAGTAAGTATAGATTTAAGAGTAAATGTGAGCTCTGGATTCAATGTGGCTGGGTTCATACCCTGGTTTCAACACTAAATATCTGTGAATTGGGGCAAATTAACCTTTGTGACCTCAGTTTACTTAGCTATAAGATAAGATGATAGTGGTTCCTATTGCACGGGCGTTTTTTGAGAATTAAAGGAAATGACACATGTGAAGCACCTGGCACAATGCCTGGCGTGTCGTAAGTGCCCCCAAAAGGTGGGTTTTGTTACTGTTTTAGAATCCAATGGAAAGAATAACTTAAAGCCTGGGGAGGCCCTGGGCAACATGTTTAATAGCCCCACTGTCCTCACCTGTAAAATGGGTATGCTCATCATCTACTGATGTAAAACAGGGTATCACAAACTTAGTGGCTTCGAACTACACACATTTGTCACCTCATAGTTTCTCTGGTTCGAGAGTCCAGGCACAGCTTAGCTGGATCTTCTGCCACGCTGCAGTCAAGATGTCGGCCCCGGCTGGGCTCTCACCTGGAGGCTCCATGGGGCGAGTTCACTCCCAGGCGCCCGCAGGCTGTTGGTGGAACTCATTTCCCGAGGCTGTGGGACTCGTGGCCTTTACTTTTCTTCAAAACCACTTTCTTCAAAGTAGAGAGAAAGAGACCGAGAGACTCCAACAAGATTGCACTGCAGTGTGATCAGCACATCCCATCCCCTTTGCCATGTAACAGTGGTTAGGAGCCAGTCCAAGGTCCCGCCCATCCTTGAGGGGAAGGGATCACACAAATGTATAACTATGGCGGCCATCTTACTGCCTGTCGTCCACAAGGGGGATGATAGCAACAGAAATGGTCTCATGGGTTTTTGTGAGGCTTTGACAAATTAACACACGTAAGTGCCTGGCACTTCGTAAGCGTTCAGTAAGGGTTTTCTGTTTCTAATCAGGCCTGTGAGTGGAAGGGGAAGCTGGGTTGGAATGAATGAATGAAAGACTAATGGGCCTAAATGCAGTATTTATAACTGGGTAGATTGCTCCCAAGCAGGCTCTTTGCACAGCTGATTTCCCCAGTGGTTTCAGATCAGCAGCTGTGAGCTCTGCTGTGGGTGGTGGTGAACATCAACTGTAGGTGGGTATTATGCCTTAGTCATGTGTAACTAATTTAAAGCCCACTGTGTTTTCAGGCAAGTGTCTGTAATTGACATTTTTGCTAATTGTGAGAATGACTTGTTTGCCATCTTCCCTCACAACTCTAAGAGAGTTGAGTCGGGAACTGAGGAGTGGGATTGAATGAATTGGCTTCCTCCTGTGTGAGGTACTGAGGTATCGGTTTGGTGCCACAGGTTGGCTCGTAGGCAAAGTTCAGACAATCATAGAGCTAGGAATCAGCTCAGAAATACTGTGGCCAAGTACAGGCTCCCTGGCCCATAGACAAAGAGTACAAAGAATGAATTTCCTCATTTCAACTTGAGGCCTTTTCTGTGCCAGGCTTTGTGCTAGATGCTCAGGGAACAAAAGGAAAGAAACTTAGACAAAAATCATGCTTGTGGAATTTTTACCGTATGGCCCCCAAATTCTTTGACATGCCTTCCACTGAGGGGGAGGGGCAATTTGTGTCTCCTCTTCTTGATCTGGGCTCTGTGACTGTTGACAAGTAGCCTACAGCAGAAATGATGCTGCAGTTTCTAGTCTCAGACCTTAAGAAATTTGCAGCCTTCACTCCTTATCTCTTGGGATGTTTCCTCTTGAAACCCAGTCACCATGCCACCATGGAGAGGTCCGGTGCAGACAAAATGATAGCCAGCGTCACCTGCCAGCCATGTGAGTGAGCCATCTCAGAAGTGTATCCTCCAGCACCAGTAGAGCTGACGCCACGTGGAACAGGGGTGAGCTGTCCCCATCAGCTCTTACCCAAATTATCGCTGTTGTTTTGAGTCACCAGATTTTGGGGTGGCTTGTTATACAGCAACAAATTGCTGGGACAATGCCCTTACAATGTCTGGAAGAGGAGACAGACACTAACCAAAGACTAAAGCTGGTAACTTATATCTATATGATGAGATTATTGCTCTGCAGGATAAGAACACCTGTGAGAGCATCAAACTAGGAGCCTCTGACTTAGGTTCTGCAACCAGGGAGGGTTCCCCTGAAGTGATGCTTGAGCTGAGATTGAAAGAAGCTAATTAAATGAAGGTGGGGCAAGAAAGAGCTGTGCCAGGGCCTCATAGTGTGCAAGAGCATGAGATATTTGAAGAAGGGAGGAGGTCAGTGTGTATTGAGGGGAGATATGGGGTTGGGGGGAGTGATGCAAGGAGCTGCAGGCAGGGTAGGCAGCATCCACATGTTGGAGTGGGCCGCCCCCACGCCAGGCAATGCTCTGAGTTGTCACAGGAGAATAGGATGAGATTCTGGGACTCGCAGGCATGTGTCGGATGAGTGGGGGAGAAAGTGGGGAAACTCGACAGGGGATTTGGTGTAACCTGCCCGTCTTACCTACAGGTGCAACCCACAGTGAGTGACTGCACTGCTGGCACGGGGTGGGGGTCTTGATTCAGTAAGGAATTAATTGTTTCCTGGCAAAAGAAAGGCTGGAAGCCTTTTTCTTAAGAGTTCTAACTCCTTTTCCAGACTGCTTTTCTCAGCTGACCTAATTCAGTAGCAGTGTCTACAGGAGTTTTTAATAGATCCACAGGGGCTGGTGTTTCACAGACTGCTCTCTATTTTTACATCTTTACAGGGAAGACATTATTCCTTACAGCTAAGCATACTTGCTGGAAGTTTGGCCTGCTTTCTCTCCTCTTGCCTCTGTGTAGACGAGAAAACATAGAGCAGAGGCCTTGACGTGTATTTCATCCATGGGTATGAGGATAGTTGCTTCCACTCTGTTCTACTCTCCAACTTTTCTAATTGTCTCTTATCTTTCAGGCAGCATCTCCTGCCTTATCCCTCAGATTCACCCCTCCCTTCCTTCCCACACCCACAGCACGTCCACATCCCTTCAAACCTCAGTCTCAGCTTCAGGTAAACGGCAAGTATTTTTTGTGAACCAGACACTAGGCACTGGGGATTCAGGAGTGAAGACTAATGTAATCTGACCAGAGCAGTGGTTCTCAACCCTAGCAGCATGTTACAATCACTGGAGGGGTGGAGGAGGGAGGAGGTAGGGAGCATTAAAATATGTCAGTGCCTTGGACCTAGGACCAGAGAGTCTGATTTTATTGATTCTTCACTTTTGGAGGGGGAGTTTACAAATAAGGCAGAGGAGTAAGCTAGAATGATCCACGTAGTAATCAATCCGACTCAGAGACATTGGTATGAACTTATGTTTGGTTTAGTACAAAGACAGTTTCATCCAGATAGATAAACAGATAGATGCATATATATTCACATATACATCCTTGCTGTGTCAGCTAAGAGGACCTAGAAGCAATGATACCCCAGTAGCAACAAGTACACCTAGACCCAGATCTTGGTGTCGAATACCATTCTCCAGTAAAAGGAACCGGAAATCTTTAGAGAAATGGCTGATTTTAGGGCTGGGGCAGGAAATATACAAGATGAGCCTGGAGCATCTTGTACTGTCAGAAAGTATGGAAGAACACAAAAATAAAACACCCTAAAACCCCACAATGATGAAGGTATGTCAAAGCGGCACTGAAAGAGCTCCCAGGGGCCAAAGCTAAGACAGTTTGAGCAAGAAAAGAAATAAAGTAGTACTGGATGATAACCCACAGTATAAAGTAGATATCCATAAGTCCATACTGGCATACGTAAAGGACAGAATAAAATAAATAGGGAGAAGAGATTAATGAGAGAACTCTCCCATGCGGAAGAATTCCAAATAATTTATGGTCGTGCTCTCCCCTCAACAAGGTGGAGCATACCTCCCCATTCCTTAAGTATGGACTGTGCATAGTGACTTCTTTCCAAAGAGTATTTGCACTGTGGACAGGGAGGAAAAGAGTAACTTTACAGTGAAGAAACCTGACAAGTAGTACCTCAGCCAGCCAGGTGATCAAGGTTAACATCAATAATGATAAGTCTTACTGAGTATATACCGTTGACATGATATGATGCAAATGGCACTTTACCTCTGTGATCTTCTTCCTAAAAACCATAACTTCAAACTAATCATGAGGAAAAGTCAGACAAATACCAACTGAGCGACAGTTTATCAGATACCTTACCAGTACTCCTTGAAACTGTCACTGTCATAAAAAAAAAAGGGAAGTCTGTCTGACAAACTGTCTCAACCAAGAGGAGCCTAAGGAGACATGACATACCATGTAAAGTGACATCCTTCTTTAAGTAACACGCTTCTCTAATAAAATTGAGAAGGATTTAGTTGAAGCAAAAAAGAAGTCTGTTGAAATCAATCATGATTAAATGATCTCTAAGATGACCACTGTTAGTGTTTTGATAGTCTTTATTTTCCACCATAAAACTGGGATCATGCATCACCTACAATTTTGAAACCTATTATTCATGAATGGTCTGTTATGAACTTTTTCCCATTCCATAAATAATCTTCTTAAAGCATAAAATGAGAACTTTAATAGCTGGATGGTGTTTAATTGCTAAATTTGCTCAAGAATATAGGGAAGGAGGGGAAAAGGCAGGATAAAGGGGAGGGAAGAAATAGGCGCAGTTGTAGGTGGTGGCAGTGGCTATAGCATTGGATATCAGGGGTGGTGGACTTGGTGGTGTGGTGGGAGTTTGGCAGGCAGAGGGAAAACTAGTTCTTCTGGCTCCTCCACTTCTCTGCAGACAAAAGGACCTAGAGAGATCATTTCAGTGTTTCTCCTTTTCCACTGCAAATCAGGAGGAAGGCTATTTACCAGCAAGTTGAACAGCATCTTCAGTGCCGTGTTATTTCTTTGTCTCATTAGATAGATATTCCAAGGCTCAGAAATTAGTCGGGAGGTATTGAATAGCTCGGTTATGTCTTCGTAGAACTTCAGCTTTTTCAGTTCAAAGCCACTTTCTGGCCCATTTGTAAAATGGTAGAGTGTTTCTAGGGAAGAACTAATGGAGAGAATTCTGGTTTCCCTGCCTCTCCTCAATGTATATTAAAGCACAGAGTGATGGGCAAGATATGGCAGTTGACCCCATGTTGCAAATCTTCCATCAGTTTCTACCCTCCCTCCCCCAAAATCAAGTTCCACAGTCCCCAGGCATACTCTTTCTCCACAGAACAAGTTTTACTTGAGATATACTAAGTAATCTTGCGTAGGTTTGTAGTTAGGGCAATGCTTATATTTCTTCCTTAACCAATTAACTGGAAGCAGAAAAAGAAAGGCTTTACAAAAACCAGTTGCTGGGGCCCAAATTCTGTGATATCCCTTTTGGGCATTTGGAAGGAAAATTGAAGGGAAAACTTTATGTGAGTGGGTTGCTGTGAGTGAAGACTTATTTTTGGCTGGCATAACAAGGACATTTAGAAAACAACGAGTGTTTACATGTGGAGTGAGCGAGGCAGTCACGAAAGTGTGGGACCAGTGTGGATCTGGGGTTTTGAATAGCATGTGGGTGACTGCTGACATTTGAGAACTTTTATCTGGGGTGGATTACAGATGTAGCAATTATACATGTAGGCATTTTAATTGGCATTTAGTAATGCCAAGTCAACAACTGATTCAATTTGGTGAAAAAAATAATCCATGAGTTGATCTGTCCTTTTGAGAAAGATACCATAGGATCCTGTTGAGAAGTATTTCTGGGTGTTAGGGAATGTATGTGACCACTGGAAACCAACCTTTTTGAAATGCTAGAACTTCAAAATTATGTTGCTTTTTGCTGTAGAGAAAATTTCAGAATCCAATGAGTCCATCTTAAATTCCATCCCAGGAAGGTTAGTTAGAAAAATAATTTAAGCCTTTTCTTAAAAGTTATTTTAACTCTTGAGAGATTGAAGAAAGGAATCAGAAGGTTTAGATTCAAATCGTCACTTTGTTACTGCCTTGCTATGCAACAACAGCAAAATACAGAATTGCAGACAATTGTCTGTCAGTGTGGTAAGTGCTGGTGATGTAGGAACAGAAATTTGGTGTTCGAATCCTTGCTCCCCCACTCCTTAGCTATGTGACCACGACCAAGTCAGAGAACTTTTCTGAACTTCAGTTTTCTCTTCGATAAAGTGAGAGTACTGACAGTAAGTACAAGCCTTAACAACCTCTACCATGTTGTCATAAAGCCAAGAGTAGATAATGTAGTTACAGTGTGAAATGCTGGCACTGACCCCAAACTGGTGCTGCTTTGTGGTTCTAGTTCTGATCTAGGAAGATCTGAGAACTCAGAAATGCATCATTTAATAATGAGTTGCTTTTTGTTGTTGTTGTTGTTGTTATTCACACGAAGCCAAACTAACTCTGTCCCTAGAGTAAAAGGAAAACTTTGTCTGTAGGCATCGTCCCATGTTGGAGGAGGTCACACTGAGCACGTGACCACCAGTTGACCCGTGAACTGGACCCGGGCAGACTGAGGCTCCTCACGCCCTCCTCTATCCTTGGAATGTCTCTTCGCCCTGTTTCTCCCACAGTGGGAAATGTTCCAAGGACATAGCCTTGAGAGAGTAAGGTGTCGTTGAAACCATCTGGACTGAGTATGTGAGTGAATCTAGTTAAGATTTCTATATACCCTTTTAAGATTTGGTGGGTGGGTACAGAGATCTACTTCTCTTGTGCTCACTCAAGACAAGCCTCACAAAGTAAGTTCCCTTGCTTGTTAAAACCTGCCACCTACCAACCTGGAGTGGTCTGCCTCTTTCTTTGGTCTCTCCTTGCCCTCTGTGTGTGTGGGGGGTGCGGGCAGTCCGCCAACCAATACCCCACCAGAGCACCAAGGAGGTGTTCAGAAAGGTAAAGGGTTTCCAGTGAAGGCTTAACTAGGCCAGGCACTCTGTTTAAGTAGGAGAGGTCATTTGTGGCTACATAGGAAGGTCTTGAATTCCAAGGTAGTGCAGTGAATAATGCCTAGGCCTGTATTCTGGTTGGCCTAAGGGCTAGGGAGGGAGAATCTTCCCTGGAACACTCTGTCCATGAGTAACCCTGAGGTCCTTACCAAGAAGGCAGCATCCACTGGGCTGGGCCAGACCCCACAGCCCTGACACGCGGAGAAGGCCAAGGGTTCCCACAACCAGGGCTCCCAGGACATGGGTTCTAGGACCACCCGGCCCCATTTTGGATTGCCACTTAAATCTTTTTAATTTATACACTCTTGCCTTACATTTCCCACCACTAAAGTATAAGCTCTTTGAAGACAGGCATGTGACTTGTTCATTAGCAAGAAAGTATGTGGCAAATGAGGATAAAAGATTTGATTTGGAGTTGGAAAAACAAGGTGCAAATCTCATCTCCAAACAATGAATTTCTCCAGACTCATTAGCTGCATGACTTTAGGCAGGAAGCTCTTAAACCCCCCTGAGCCTTATTTTCTGCTTCTGGATAATGGGAATTATTGTAGTCTCCAACAGGATAATTCAGTTTTGTTCAAATCTACTTAGTATTTGCACTATACGCTGTGTCTTGATGCTTTATATGTGTTCACTCCCGAAGACTCATTGAGGTGCAGTATTATTCCATTCTGCAGGTACAATCATTTGCCATTTTACAGAAACACTGGAAAACCCTGGGGCTCAGCCCTTGGTAGTTCTCAGCCCTTTTGTCATCTGCCCTTATGGCTTTAAACACCATCTGGATGCTAAGGACTTCCAACTTAATATATCAAGCCCAAACCACTCCCCTGAACCTGGGACCCACTGCCCACTCGGTATCTAACAGGCATCTCAACATGGCCTAAGGTGAGTCCCTGATATTCCCCCTAAAAGTTCTCTTTTCCAGCTATACCTTCTCGGTAAGTAACTCTGTTCTTTGAACTGCTCAGGCCAAAACCCTTGGAGTCATCCTTGAATCTTGAGTCTGACCTCCCACATTCAATCCATCAAAAACTCCTGTCAGCCCTCCCTCTAGACCCCTCTTGTCTGGGCTTCTACCACCACCCCCTAGACCAAGCCACCATCATCTCTTATCTGGATTTATTGCAAGAACCTCCTGACTGGTCTCCCTACTTCTGACCTTGAACCATGATGGTCTGTTCTCCACACATCATCCAGGGGGATGCTGCTGGAAGGTGATTAGAAGACATGCCCCCCACGCTCTGCACCCTCTGATGGCTGCCCATCTCATCAGAGTAAACTCCGAGTCCTCACGTGACATGAGGACCGACATGACTGCTGCCTCCCCCTGGCCCCTCGGGCTCCATCTCCTACCAGCCTTGAACCTCCTTGGCCCTTCGCCAGCCTTCTTGCAGCCTCGTGCTTTCTCCAACACACCGGGCACATTTCCTCCTCAGAACCTTTGTGCTCACGCCTCCCCCTGGCTGAGGTTCTCTGCTCCCAGGTAACCGCGTGGCTCCTTCCCTCACTGTCTTCAGGCTCGTCTTACACTTTCTTGGCGAGGCCTGTCCTGGCCCCGCTTTCTAGAACACCAGCCCTAAAGCACCCTACTCCACTTCCAACCCCCTTCCCTGATTGACCTTTCTCCTAACATGCATCATTGCCTAGAATATTACCTATTTCCTTTGTTTATAGTCTGTCTCTCCCTCTAGGATGAGAACTCCACAAGAGCGAATGTGTCCCCAGTGTCCAGAACTGTCCATGACCCTTAGTATTAGTAGGTGCCCAATACATATTTTTGGAATCAGTGAATAAGGAAACCAAACCTCATGGAGATCAAGAAATTGTCCACACTCACAAAGGTCTAAACAGGCAGTCTGAGGCTTAAGTTCTCTCAGAGATGGGGAAAGGCAGGATTCAGGCCCTTCTGGTTTTGGTCCACTCATTTCTGAAAGCCCCTGAAGTGCTATTCTTGCCAAAAAAGTGTTTTTAGAACTCTCAGCAAGGGTGCCCCTGTGAGAAAGACCCGCTGGGGTGCTTGGCGCATAGCGAGCTGACACTGCTAACTCCCCGAGTTCCAAATTCATAGCCCTTGACATGGCCTGTCAGCTTCCACTGCCTTCAGTTCTAAATGTGTATGATCTTAGCATAATTAGCCCAGTTTTTGTCATTCCACAACTGCTAAGTATGCAGTGGCTGTGGTGTGTTACGGCTCCTCGTGGATGCAGATGACATATCATGAAATATTTATTAAAAAAACAAGTGCAGGCTTTCTTAATTATTACCACTGACTGCTTTCCCCTCCAAGTCCAGGAGAGGTGAGTCTGTGTTCGGCAGAACTGCTTGAATATGATAATTTCCTTTTGATCTTTCATTTTCCTCCTATGCGTTGGGGTGCATTTTATGGCTTCTTTGAAAAGCTCCACTCAGCTTCACTGGCTGCTTGTTTATTTTCCCCAATCTGCAGTGCCTTTTGTTTTATCATTTACATTTCTTAGGCTGTTTCAGATGAGTAAATACTGCCCCAGCTGCTCTAGCTTAAAAAAAAACTATTATTGCTCGTTAACTCTCTGTGCTAGAATTAGCTGGAAAATACGCACTAGCATTGTTTCCTGCTCTTGTGTATTAATATTTTAAAAAATCATTTTTTTTCTCTGGGATCCCTGAAGCTTATTCTTCGGAGTGGAGAGAGAGATCTTTGGACTCAAGTCCCTGACTTCAGGTCATTGTTACAGAGGACCCCTTTATCACTTAAAGGAATTGCTAGTTCTTGGGTGGGCAAGTCAGAAAGTGAATGTGCTTCAGCCTTTCACGGGCCGCCTGGAGCTTGCAGGAGGAGAATAGAGCCGTGGAAGCCGCTTGGTTTACGTCTTCTTTCCATCCTGGGCCCAGGCATCCCTTCTAGCTTGTCCCTGTTTCTTTCCTTCTTTTTCTCTTGTTTCACAGCTGCCTTCTCAAGTGAATATGAGAAACTCATTTAATGAATTTTCACGTGTGACACAGCCCAGGGTGCCCCACCTCCACAAAATGGCACCAGAGGATGGAAAGCCTGTTCCGCATGAGACTCATAAGCACATGACTAGGCAGCCACATTAAAGCATCCCTCAAGTTGCCTTTGCCCTTTCTCCACTGTCGTAAGCCTGCCTCCTTTTTGGAGAAGCCAAGGAAATGGGAATGGGTAGAAACTTTGGCATGAAGATCTCAAAATACTCATTTATACTCACCGAATGAGGGAAATAAAAGCTAGCCCATTTCGTAGATGAAAAAGCTAAAGAATGGAAAAGCCAAGATCTAAAAATTCAAGTGGAAACTGAGGGTAACTAGAGGGTGTATTTAATACATACCAAAGAATACATGTAATGCAGAAAGACATAAAATACAATAACAAAATGACTAGACCAGTACTCGTACCATTGTATTCACCTGTAGATAGCCCCAGAGCTAACTACTATCCTACTTTTTGTGTTTATTATTCCTCTGCTTTTTACCAACTAGTATTAGTACCTTTGTATATATTTCTAAGCGATATATTATTTCATTTTTACTTTCAAGTCCTATAAATGGTAACATTTTGGAAGTAGTTCTGTGACTTAACTTTTTTCACTAACATAACACAACCCCATCATAACCAATACATGTTGTCCAAAAAAAATTCAAGCACATAAAATGCAGGGTCACATTCCTTGCAGATTAATGAAATGATGAGTGCAAACCTGAAAAGCTCATCGGCTAGAGTTCTGGAAGTCCAGACCCACAGTTCAAATCCACCCTGGTCCTGCCTGCTCCTGGTGACAGTTGCCTGCTCCTTTTCAGTATCAGTGGGGACAATTCTGCAGTCTTCATCACCACTGGGAAGAGAACCAGTTGGCCGGCACTGGACTGTTTTTAGGTCACTGAGATTTGTGTTTTGGGTGCTGGTTTTAACTATCCTCATCAATAAAGCCTCTTTCCATTCAAATGACTGTGTTCAGATTTTTGCCTTCTCTGTCTCTTGATCAGCCTCACTAGGGATTTGTTGACTTTATCAGTCTTCTCAAAGAACTGACTTTGGCTTAACAAATGATCTTTATTTAAACGTTCTGTTTTTATGTCATTTAAAAATTCCTCCTACTTTCCTTAAATCCGTGTGGTTGTTGTTTTCTAAATCCTTTAACTAGTTGCTTGGTTCATTAATTTTCAGCCTCTTCTTTTATTATGTAAGCATCTAGAGCTACACATTTTCTTGAAGTACTAGTTTTGGTCCATTTTGCAAGTCTTGATTTGTGGTTATATCGGTCAGGATAGTTTAGATATGTTGCAGTAATAAAACAGCTCCTAACAATAAAGGTTTTTAACAAGTTCCCAGTTTATGCTGATGATGCTGGTTCGTGGACCACACTCTAAGTAGCACTGATTTAAATTCAGTCTTTTCTCCTTACTAAATGGAAACTTAAGCTAGTAATAGCTATGAAATAAACTATGTATCTTATGCTGTGAAATAGATAAGTATCCTCTATTTTTTAAAATTTTTATTGGAGTACAGTTGATTTAGTGTTGTATTAGGTTCAGGTGTACAGCAAAGTGAATCAGTTATACGTATAGTATCCTCTATTCTTGAATTCACTTATTCCTTTTTAATTGTCTCTTCAGACATTCTCTTGGGGCTTCTCTTGATGGTGTCGTTTCTTCTTTCCAGGTAGGAAGATTAAGAGACAGAAAGAGATTTCTCCCCAAGGCAGTAGCAGGTATTTGGACCTGGATACTGGCCTCACATGGCCTTATTCAGAGGTCTGGACCACACATGAAGGCCATTCAGAGAGCTCAGGGGTATGCCATTCTAGTATGCCCTCATCACTTTCCCTGACCTACTTCCCACTTCCCACCTTGAAAGGCCACAGCAAATTGAAATTCTATTGTATAGGCTAAATCTCACAATAGCTACCATGCCTCCCTCCCACTTAAATGGGTTTCCTTCCACAGAAGTCAACATTGGGGTATCTTATAATCCTACTTCAGCCGCTGATGGGATCTGACGTGGGCACCTGCCTCAAAGGCAGCCCAGTTGAAAGTGCCATGCAGCAAGAATAATGAGGATTGAATGGACTACTCAGGTTCTCATCCCCTGAGGCCAGATGTATTGTAGTTCTTGTTCCTCCCATGATACCAGCTCATAAGGCTTTTCGTGTACAAGGTTGAAATCTCTATTGCAGCAGGAGAGTTAAGAGGAAAACTAATGTTTTCCAAACCTGTGCTCAAAGGGACATAATGTTTGATTGTTCAAAAGACAGAGGCATCCAAGGATAAGCAGTAGGAGAGGTCTGCCCCTGGGAAGAGATGACCATAAAGAAGCAAAAATGTGGATGTTATTATTGTTTTCACAGGGTTTATGGACACGGCACCCTCTCATTACCTGTCTTGGGACTGTACGCACACCGGCCACGTTGGTACGCCATTGTCAGGCTTCTCGGGGTTGATGGTGGGGTTGATGAGCAGGAGCTGGGCTCCTCTTCCTTGGGATGATAAGGGAAGGACCATCCTCTCCCACACAGCTCACAGGAGGCAGACCTATAATAAAGGCGGCATGTGTGTGTCTACAGAGTGAGCACTATATGCTGTGGCCTTGGGAGCTGAAATCCAAAAGGGAGTGGATGCCATGAGCATCTCTGAATGAATTATAGGAGTTTAGTCAAGGAACATCCTAGCTGCCCCCCACAATGCGTATGCACATCAGAGGCTCTTTCCCAAGTTTACTGGACTTCCATAGATTCCAGGGCACTTATTCATCCATTTTTCCAAAAAGATTAAGATTTTCTACCAATATGGTGGTGGGGCATGGGAGAAAGTGCTACTAGATTTTATTTTACTTAGAAAAAGTAAGGAATTTGATGTTTCTTGTGTCTGTGTGTCAAGAGGCAAAGTCTCATCTACTAAGCTGTTTTGCTTCTTTCCATATTTATTTTTATAATAACCCCCATGGCTTGAGGGAAGCTGAGTGATCCTTTATTCCTTGAAGCTAAGAGGGGCCGAACTGACTCAGAAACATATTTCAAAATGAGTCTCCCTCAAACAGCTGTTTGCTGTTTCACGTCAAAGGGGGAATTACCCAATTACACATGGAAGTTAGTGCCTCAGCAAATGAATTACCAGCTCCAATTCTTTCTTTCTAATGGTGTCTGGCAGGCTCCCTTTCCTGTGAGACATTCTGGGCAATACAGAGTGTGAACCTGAGCCAATGAAAGGACAGGTGGGTTCTCAGGAGAAGGGAGGAAAATAGGGAAAGCAAAAATTATATTTCCACAAACATAAGAGTATCTTTTTCTTTCCTTCCTGCTGAGCAAATGGCTTATTTGGAGTATCATGCATTTCCCCGTAACCTGTCAGAATCTTCTGGACAGCAAGCCACATACCTCCTGTAGTGAGACTTACATCTCCTGATAGTTGCCAGCCTAACCTGTGTCCCCGAAAATAGCATCAATGCCTCCTTGAACTTGAAGTCATCATCAGGTGACTGCAGGGCTCCCAGAATTCTTTAACAGTAGGATTCCAGAAGCTCCTGTTTTCCTATATTTGGTAGATGGATTTTTCTTCCAAAACAGGAGGGAAGTCACAGAATGTGGATGTTATGATCCCTGATTAAGAGTCCATTCAGGGCTCTAGTGATTTGATAATCAAATGCTCTTCCTCATCCAGAGAATTAAGGTTTGGCCATAGCAAATGTATCAATTCAGGCAGTCTCTTAAATAAGGCTCAGAAGTAGTCTATTTTCTGAGTTCACTCATCTTCTTAGGGCATCTTTCTCTGGTCCCAGTCCCCCCTGTTTTCTTGGAGCCAAAAAAGAACCCGCTCCCTCCACACTGGCCTTAACTTTTTTTGACACTCTTCCTTCTCTGAAAGCTACACTGAAATTAGCCTAGATTGACTTACTCAATGCTGGGACAAATTTAAGGTTAGGCATTAATGGCTGCCTTATTTATTTATCGCTACTTAAAATCAACCCAAAATGTAGTGACTTCATTAGCAATGTTGATATATTCTCTCTGCCAGTTGGTCAGATTTCGGGAAATGTATCAGATGGATAGTTCTCGGTAGAGTCTCTCATGTAATTTCAGTCCCATGCTGGCTGGGGCTACAATCATCTGAAGTCTTGACTGGCGCTGAAACGTCCACTTCCAAGATGACTCATTCACATGCCTGGCAGTTCGGTGCTGGCTGTTGGTTGGGGGCTTCAGTTCCTCTCCACAGGGTTGCTTGAGTATCCTCAAGGCATGGCAGCTGGCTTCCCCAATATGAGCGATCCAAGAGAAAGGTGGAAGCTGTAATGCCTTTTATGTTCTAGCCTTGGAAGCCACTTGCCCCTTCCACTGTATTCTGCTGGTTTAGGCACTTACAAAAGTCTGCCCAGGTTCTAGGGGAGAGAACACCAACGCTACCTCCTGATGGAGGAGTGTCAAAGACACATTGTAAGAAGAGCGTATGGGATGAGATATATATTATTGCAGCCATTTGGGGGAAAATATAATCTACCATAATGGATGATAAAAATTTAATAAGCATCCTAAGGATAACAGCTGGAAATAATAGTTAATTATTAAGTTTCTGAGTGTACAAAGCTTTACCACAAAAGCCTGAATATATAATGTTAGAAAGTAGGGTTGTCTCTTGCAATGTAATTAGACCAGAAACCAGAAACTGTCTATGGGAGATTCAGAAATGAGTGAGATTTAGGACCTGATTTGGGAGATCTCACCAGTGTGAAAAAGAAGGCAAAATATTAGCATTTACAACTTCAGAATGTTCCACTCTTCTTTCCTTCCCACAGTTGCTTAAAATAAAAGTTCTGAGATAGATTTTGCCTAGGGAAGCTCTGACTTCATAAGACAGGCTCTTTGAGCTTTGGGGGATGCAGACCTGGGAGAATGGGGCTGGCACAGTGGGGTGGAAGTAGAGAGTGAAATGGGAGGAAGGAAGGGAAAGATAAAGGATTTAGGCATACAGTCACGAGCTGGTCTACTTAACCAAAGGGAGTGAGAAGAAGAAAAGGGCACTTTGTCCTGGGTTAAAGGAGCAGTTGGGACTGTACTTTGGAGGTTATTACAGGACAGTTGTTGGCTGTGAGGGTGGAAGAGGAATGAGAATTTCGTGTGTTTGGACCGTGCACCTGCTCTTCTTTAACATTCTTGATAGATTTGAGCAAAGAACGGGATTCTTTTTAAATTAGTTTTGCCCACTGAATTGTGCTTTTAGAATGGGATTCATCCCAAAGGCTGGACCACTTGGGTGTCAGGGTTAAAGAACCAAGAAATTAAATGTGGGCTTAAAAGTAAGGTCTCTGAACCCACACAGATCTGGCTGTATATCTTGGCTCATAGAGCACTAGCTGTGGGGCTTGGGACCAATAACCCCCCTTCTTTGGACCTCAGTTTTATCCCCAGTCAAATGAGGTTATGTGTTTCTAAGTCTTTTCTATTAAAATGCTAAGTCTCCCCTAGCATTTTAAATACTAGACCTGATGCAGCCCCAAATCATATGACTTCTTATAGTTTGGCATCCAGGCAAAATCAGGGCTTTGAAACATAGAGTCCCCGAAACGGATTAATAAGAGAAGTCGCCTAAAATAGAGGTTCTCCAGCAAATCCAGGGCACAGGACTCCTCATTCAAGGCAATGAAAGATTTTTCAGCCTTCCTGTGGAAACTGGGACATTCCACCTGGCTCCTTGGCTTCTATCTGACGTATCGTTCATATCAGGGAGAAAAATAAGTTGTAAAAGAAGCAAGTAGAATTTCTTAAACAGAACAAAACAAAACAAAACCCAAACTCTCTGATATGTCCTGATTAGGTTTTAACTATTTTTCAAAGATATGTAAAGTGAAAGCAAAGGTGGAAACTGAGGCAAAGTTTTGTTTGGTAAAATATTCAGGGTTTTTTTTTTTCATATTTCTTAAGCCTTAGTTAAATGGCATTTTCTCCCCTTTGCTATAAAAAGAAGGAGTTGCAGTGTGATTCATACACAATTTGAATTTATCTTTGAAATTATTTTTAAAGAGTCTACTTTTTTCCCTATCATTTTTCCTAACCTGTAGGGTTATGCTTGAATCTAGAGTCTTAGGTTGCTGACGGTAACAATGATAGTAACTGGATATGAAAAACCTGCAATATTCTGAAGCCCTCTTAAATCCTCAAATTATTTATTTCTTCCCTCTCTTCTTTTTCCTTCTTCTCTTTCTCTAGGCATCATTTTTATCATTTTTATGACCATTGTCTCTGCCATTTTTTGAGCCTGTCATAAGGCTTAGAACTTTTCATATATTCTCTAATTTTTATGACAACCCTCTGAGTCTCATTATTAGCTCCAGTTTAGAGGTAGGAAAATATAAACCCAGCATGATTAATTAACCTGTCCAAGATCCCACAGCCTGCAAAATGGTAGAAATAGGATTTGTAATTCCAAAATTATGATTTCCCTCATAACATGCAAATACTTCATTTATTTTGCAGTTCAATCACTAGCACTAGTATTTGACGTTTTTCTCCCCAAAAATACCAAGTAACACTGTTCAAGAGTTATTGTATAAAAATAACAAGTAGTTGATCATAGTTGCCTAATTACTTTTTTAAAAAAAGAAATAGACTTTATTCTTTACAGACATTTTGGGTTTATAGAAAACTGAGCAGCATATACAGAGAATTCCCTTATACCTCCCCTACCCAGTTTACCTATTATTAACATTTTGCATTCCTGTGCTGCATTTATTACAATTGATGAACTAATATTAACCCATTATTATTAACTAGGCATTCCTGTGCTGCATTTATTACAATTGATGAACTAATATTAACCCATTGTTATTAACTAGAAACCACAGTTTGCACTAGTGTTCCATGTTGTACCATTCTATACATTTTGACAAGTACATTGTCATGTATCCACCATTACAGTATCATACAGAATAATTTCACTGAGGTGATATTTTTATTGTCTCTATAGTTTTTTGTCTTTTCCAAATGTCACATACCTGGAATCAAACAGTATGTAGCCTTTTCAGACTAGTTTCTTTCACCTAGAATATGCATTTAAGGTTTCTCCATGTCTTTTCGTGACTTGATAGTTCATTTCTTTTTACTGCTGACTAATATTCCTCTGTATGGATATACCATAGTATGTTTATCCATTCACCTACTGAAGGACATATTGGTTGCTTCTGGGTTCTGACAATGATAAATAAAGCTGCTATAAACATTCATATACAGATTTTTGTGTGGACATGTTTTCAACTCATTTGGATGAATACCTTGGAGTGTGATTGCTAGATCATATGGTAAAACTATATGTAGTTTTAAAAGAAACTGCCAAACTATTTTCCAGAGTAACTGTACTATTTTGAGTTTCCACCAGCAATGAATGAGACTTCCTACTGTTCCACATTCTTGCCAGCATTTGGTGGTGTCAGTTTTTGTTTTTTTAACTTTTAGCCATTCTAATAGGTTCATAGAGGTATTTAAATTTTGTTTTAATTTGTAATTCCCTAATGATGTATGATAGTAAACATCTTTTCACATACTATTTGCCATTCATATATCTTCTTTGGTGAGATGTACGTTCAGACCTTTTGTTCATTTTAAATCGGGTCATTTGTTTTCTTATTGTTGAGTTTTATGAGTTCTTTGTATACTGGAGCTACAAGTCCTTTTTCAGATATGTGTTTTGCAAATATTTTCTCCATCTGTGGCTTTTCTTTTTATTCCTTTAAGCCTTATGGCTTTCTAAGAGAGTCCTTCCAAAACCTTGCAAGTTTGAAATGTCCAGGTTCTACGGTTTTAACAAATGTTGCCAGTTGAAGCAAACAAAACAAAACATCAAACCCTTAAATAAAGAAAGTAAATGGTTTCCAGTGATTGTATCCACTTAAACTGATACTGAGTTTCCAAACGTGTGCACCTTCACCATGGTACTCACTCCATTATCACCAGAGCATTTATCATGTGGGACCATATGGTGGTCTTACAAATAAATGAGAAGTTTGACCCTGCTAATAAATGTAGTCATTGGGATTTGTTCCTTATTCTCTGTAGCCAAATGGGATGTGTTCCCATACTTTGATAGTACTTCACAAAAGTTATCTCATTTAATCTTCACCACTATACAAAGAGAGAGGTACTGTTATTCCCATTTTACAGTTAAGAAAACTGAGGCACAGCCAGTAGGCAGTAGAGCTAGGATTCAAACCCAGGCCTGTTAGACTCATAAGGTTAACTTTAGGCTCCACTGCCTCTGTTCATGTTCTGCATTCATGTTGCCTGGGTTTCTTAAACCCTTTGATTCTAGCAAAATGTGTTGCTCTCTCCTGTATGGAAAAAAAAAAGCAAACATATCCAGAGTCAGGCAACTTAACTGAGGTTAGGTAAGCTCCTTTTTCAGTCCTACAAAAGTTATCAAAAGATTGCTTTTAAAGGATGCTGTTTACAGACTGATTTAACTCTCAATAATTTATTAATCTATTAATGTCTCTTTTTTTTCTATTTTATTCTCAGAGGAAGCAGCCAAGTTTTCTCTCAGCGTGTGTTTTAGTGTGAGGATATGGAGAATAGCTTGTTAATGGGTTTTCCATTATTGCTTGAGACTTTGCACCCTGAGAATGGGGAGGGGCTTGGGCACGAAGAGGAATATGAGCCCACCCTGGGCCTTTTTTCATCTTTCTTCTGTAATATCCATTTAGCAAAAGATCCTAAAAATAAAATAAAATAAAATAAAATAAAAGATCCTCTGAAGTGCAGACCTTCCTTCCCCACACAGTCTGGCTTCAGAATCTTGTCCCTTTATGCCTGTAACTGACTTAGCCTCCTAACTCCAGGTGTCTCCTGGAAGCCATCTTTCATGCTAGGGCTCATCTTCATGGACTGTATAGAGAGCCCTTGCTGGGTACTGAATAGAAGGAGATTAATATAGGGATCTAGTGTTAGTAAACTGTATTGTGGGGATCCTTTCACATCATCAGGCTGTAAATATATGACAGTTTTATTTGTCAACTACATCTTAGTAATAAAGCTGAGAAAAAGGTAGAGGGATCTAGTTACAGAGGTGTTGGAAGAGCTGAGAGGAAGCAGGGAAAGGTGAACCAACCCAGAGTTTAACAAGTGCAAGAAGGCTCTACTACAGCTAGAACTGGAGCAACTAGGAGAGGAGATGCCGTTGGCAGAGTCCAGGAGTCAGGGACGCCTGGAGGAAGCTGCAACCTTGGAGGAGGAACTGGACAGGGGGACTCTGTGGCTGGGACTGTCAGTTGAAAGCAGGAATTCTGGAGAATTCAATATGAATGGGGGCTAAAGCAGGGGTTTCCCAGAGGGAACAAGGAGCACAGAGGGAACAGGTATCCAGTAGAAACTGGGAACACGCAGGAGATGCAGCTGCTGAGGAGATGCCAAGTAAAGCAGAGAAGGGGGGAGAAATATCCTGGCTGCGCCTTTCTTCCTGCCCTCCAGTCTTTCAACATCTCCTCCCATTGGGTGAACCTAGCCAGATACCAGTTGCAAAGGACCCTGGGAATTGTAGTTTTCAGGGTTCCACTTCCTGTGTTGCAGAGCAGAACAGAGAAAATATACAAATGGATCTGAGAGCAACCAGGCAAATGATCAGTATAGACACTAAAGGTAAATGACATCTGTAATAATCACAATTATTATAGATTACAAACAGAGGGGCCACGAAGTCTGGAAACAAAAGAATATATACAACACATGGTTTATTGATATTACCTTATAGTACCTATGTTCAATGACATTGAATGATATGTTCAGAGTTTTGACCCTCATTAGTAGTTCATAGTTCAATGCAGTATGAAAATGGCCACATTACTGGTCATGAATGCGTTTCCACCAAGCCCTACACAGGAATCTGAGATCCGTCGTCTCTCTTGACTTGTGCCTCTGATTTTCATTGCATACACCTGCATTTTAAGCGCATCCCAAATGAACTATGTTCAATCTGTTTTTAGAACAGTCATCTATGTTTCCATCTGCCTCATATACATTAACTTATTTAATTAGCTACTGTTGAGCATTAAACTCCATCTCCAGTTTATTCCATAGAAAACATCTGAGCTAAGCTGCAGCAAAGTAAACTTTTTCCATTGTCACATGCCCAATTTCATGACGAGCAACTGAGGGCATAGCGGTCAGTATGAGTTGAAGAAATAAATTGGGTATAAACTCTGTTGTGTGCCACAATTTATTTCAAAATGGTAGATTGCAGTGTAGAAATCTAGAAATACTGTCCATTTGACACTTAGAGAATCTAACAGGAGAAGGAGTCCCAGAGAATTGAAGATGTGAAGTTTATTCCTTACTTATCCAAAAAGAAAAGTTTAAGGAAAGAGGAATGTAGTCAGGTTGTTAGATCAAAAGTTAATCTCAGAATCTTTAGGGAACACATCTGATGGGCAGGGCCTGTGACCTATTTTCTCCTCCACCTTCTTATCTCAGTTATTAGTTTTAATACTTTGTTGTGCAAGCCATAAATCTCAGGCTTCCTCACTCCTTATTGCCTCCCCCTTTCCTTGGCAACAAGTCCTATAAATCCTACTTCTTGTGTTTTCTTCCCCCCAGTGTTGCTGTCTGTGCATACTCCTGAGCACAGCTTTATTTCAAATTCACATCTCCTCATGCCTCATCCACTACAATAGCTTCCTAAGTGTCCTCCATTCAGTACATCTTCCAATCTATATTTCCATGTGGTCGATAGAGTGATATTTCTAAAATCCTGGTCTAATCATGTAACTCCTTTGTTAGAACCTACATTGGTCCTTTTTCCTATTCACTAAAGTATATTAAGACTTGCCATTGAACGCAGAAAAAACTATAAACTCTTTAGCATGACATATAAAACCCTTCCTAATCTGACTCCTCCTAACTTTATATGGCTCCTCGCTGGCGGTTTTCCTCTATTCAAGTCTTTTTGTTGTTCTAAGGAACAGAACCTTATTCAAAAGTGGTTCCAGGGTGGATACAACTCTTTTCAGGCATCTGTTTTAATCTTTAGCACTGTTGGTCAAATATTTCTCGTTCTCTCCCTTTGTGATACGTGGTGGGATTGTACCTCCCCTTGTGTTGGCTGGGTCTGTGTGATTAGCTCCAGCCAGTGTGTTTTGCATGGTTGTGATGTGGGTCACTTCCAGACTGAAGCATTTGATCACTGGTGCAAGACTTTCTGGAGTGTTTTCCCTCTGCCACAACATGTAACAGTATTCAGCACGGTGCCTGCTCTCTCAGCCTCCTTTCCCAAACAAGGGGACTCAGAGCAAAGCTCCAAGGTGAGAGCATGAGTAAGGAATGAACCTTTCTCATTAAAAGCTTCAAAGATTTGGTGCAGGGATTGGCAAATATTTTTCTATAAAATCTTTGGGGCCCACATAGGTAGTTGATCCTCCTCCTCCTTTATGATCCTAAAAATGGTAAAAAAAAAAAAAAAAAAAAAAAATTTAGTTCAAGCTGTGCAAAAACAGACCCTAGACTGGACTCTCCCAAGGGCTATTGTTTGCCCTCCCCTGATATAGTATAACCTGGTATATTTTGACTAATACAACATCAGAAGACAGGAAACAAAATTCATGTCGTTCTTTCATCGTTGCCTTTTTCTGTGTAGTTCTTTCATGATTGCCTTTTCTGTTCATTCTTGTTTACATGTGGACCAGCTCCCTCTGCTTTCTTGCCCTGCATATGGCCTATGATAGTCACCACAGGGGGCACAATATGGCTTTTCATGTCTCAGCTTTCCAGCTGAAGTATCTCTGGTCTGTTAGTTCACATTCTCTAAAGACAGTCTGATTGGTTATTTAACAACCATGTGTTGGATAAGGCATCCATCTTTGATCCGATCAGCATTCACTAAATGGGTAGCAGGTACACAGGGTTGTCCCTTCCAGGGGCTGAGTGTAGGACAGCCTTTCCAGAAGGGACCGTGATCAGGGAATGTTGATAGATTTTTCTAATAGACTACTGCAACATTTTGTACAGACCTTTTCTAGTCCTCTTGTTTGGTACCTGTGGTACATATTTCTTTCCCCTGCTTTTTCATGTGGCATTCTTCAATCCATATGTCAACGCTCAGCCTAAATGTCACCCCCTCTCTGGGGCCTTTATTGAATCATTAACATCATCTCATACCTGCCATTCAACTAACTAGGCAAAGTTAGTTGCTTCTCCTCTGTAGTTCCATAGTACTTTATAGCAGCATACGAAATTAATATAGTGTAATGCTTACACATATATATCCCTTAAAAGGGGCTCAACTTGATGGAAGAGACCATGGCTTATTCACTATCGTCATAGCTTTTCTGGCTGCATGGATGCTACCTCCTCGTCCTTGAGGAACACCGTCTCATCATAATTTCTATCACTGCATATTTAGATTTGTCTTTGGCATCCATATCTGAGGTCCTTAGTAACAACAATTACTACAAAATAGAGATTCAGTGAATTTACACTTTTTTAGGAGAACATAATCTTATAGAAATTAATTTTTAGAAATGCGGAAATGACAAAATCTGTATAGCCAGCCATGTATAAAACTTAGACCCCCAAATAAAATTCTAGCCTGAAGGGCAACAAGAACTACATAACCTCTGCCTGGAGCTTAAATTCACATGACGGCTCTTTTGCCTTGAGTGCAGTGCAATATTACAGACTTTTTAGTGAGTTGGGACACAGCTTCAGTTACCAAACTGCCACCAGCTGGTTTAACTTTAATAAAACATCAAGCTGCTAAATATGCCATGCCTTTTTGTTTCCAGAATTTAGTACGCGTACTGACTGCTTACTGTTTCTGAAATGCAGGCAAAGAGTAATATGTGTAAAATACTTATTTATTTTAAATTATTTTTGGCAACATTTGGATCCTGTAATGTCATTTTTTAAATATTTAGGAACTTTTAACAGCATGTAATGTCATTTAAAAGTAGGATTTGTACTCTTAAAAGGTTTTTGAAAATTTGGAAATGCTCCTTTTAAACATTTCAGTCAGAAAATGGTCAGTGTCAGTCAGAATAATCAATTGTTGGTTGATGGTGAAACTCATTTTGTTCACCGATAAGCACATCCTTTTTCTTTGCTCTCAGATGGGCTGTAAAAATGTCCCTGATATTGCTTGGGAAGAAAGAAACTTGTAGGATGATCAGCAGCTGAATAGAGCCTGGAAGTTAAGGGTGAGAAAGAAGAAATAATGTGGAGTAGCTGGTAGGTTTGGGGAAAAAGTAGTGTATGACTTCTGGGGGAATAAGTAGTGAAAAGGAAGAGGCCAAAGTTTAGAGGCAAAGGAAGAGGAAAATGTCCCTAGTGAGAAAATACAGATTGAGAAAAATAAGGCATATTTTCATAGGCATTGATCATCTACCAATGAGTGGCTGCTGGACTTTGGGATAAGTCTAGTTTTCTACATGTTGTTTCCACAGCCAAGGGCCCCAGGAACATAAATATTCTGCCCTGGGCCAGCCACCCATTTTCCCCCTGAGGTCCTCATGACAGAGTTATGCCCAGGGATAGTTATTAGTGATAGGATGCCTAGTATCATTACGGTAGAACCTAAACACCAAGGCAGAGTTCTAGTAAGATACTTGACCAAGGTGAATTTCCTTTTCCAAAGCCAGTTAAGCCCAATCAGACTCAGATAAAACAGGTCGTGAGGATGGCTCTGACTCTAACCCCATATCCCAAATGCTCAAACACAGGATTCTGGTTCAGTCACCGTGAGACAAGAGATGTCTGACATCAACCAACAGTAGGCAATGGAGCTAGACCAAGCTGCCCTAGGTTCCCTTCCAAAGCTACCCACCAGAAAGGAAAGAGAGCATTTAAGGAGAGACAGATTCCAGGCCCTGCAGGAATAGCCCTAGGCTATTACCATCTCCTTGGGGTGAAAGGAAGAAAGAGAAGTGAGGCCATGCCACATGTGACATGAAAGTTTATCCCCTCCGAAAGTCAGTCCATCAGTATCCTAAAGTTTCAGCAACTCTTCTATTTTTTGGAGGCCAAGTCTCTTGCTACTGATCCTAGGGAGGTAGGAATCAGGTTGGGGTGAAAAAGGAAGGAAACAGTCTTGACTTGCCCTACAGACAAATAGTGCCTCACTTAATTCCCTTACGCTATATAAATATACTATGGATAGAATAGAATAGTATCTACCAAGTACAATATTCAGGTCATCCCAGACCTTTGTACATTTCCACCGAACAAAACTGTGAATTGTTCATAAGCCTCTGACCTTGGATCCTAAATATTACCAATATTTCAGACTTTGACCATACTCCTGGCCCTGATATGATTGTTCTTCTTATATCTGACCCCTTTCTTTAATGGTCTTCTTTCAAGATCCCTTACTCCTCTTTAAGTAACCTGACATCTTTAACCCAAGGTTTGGATTCTTGACTTTTGAGAGAGTAGGCATTTGAGCAGCTCACATTTTCAGGTAGGAAAGCTTTTTATTTTTTTTAAACAACAACAAAAGAGCTACTTGCAAGGGACCAATTTAGCAACATTCATTTCCTAAGTCATTTTCTTTTTATAGGCTGTAAATAAATTTGCAAAATCATGTAACTTCATGGTAGTAACATGACCGGTAAATTACAAGGTAATTAAACTCAAAGCATCTAAGTATAGTACTCCAAAAATAATTTACTTCTCTGTGCCAGGAATCAAGATTTCTTGCTGCTAAGTGCTAATGCAAAATGAATTAGTACAGAAAGTTCCAAGCTGCCACACTCCAGGAATTATGGGAGGCTGCCTCTGTAGTTGCTGGATGTAATCGATGAAGCAGTGGTGCCATAAGAACGTTTGGTGATGACTTGTTACAAAAGTTTATTGTGGTTTTAAAGCAAGTTCTGTATTCCTGTTGAAAGGCAACTATAGGCATTAAAGTGGCCTATATAAAGAACTAAAAGTCAGGATTCAACCAAACCTTGATGTATCCAAAGGTTTGAAAATGGAGGTGATAGTCTGATGGTGTAGCTTGAGTTTAGTGATACCATAGGAAAGGCCTGGAAGAGATTTTTCCAGGGTGAAAATGAAACGTTTTCAGATCACGGTTTGGCCTGTTTGATCCATAGGCTATATGTAGAAAGCCCTTCTACTTACAAGTAGGCTCAGTTCTGAAAGATTCTATTATTAAGTCAGAGAGACCACTAATGCCTTTTGTAGCCATATTTAACGTGCCTTTGATCAGTTGTGTGTCTTTGCTCCTGTTTATAGCAGCTTGCGTCAGTGAGAGTTCCAGTGTTGAGAGTGCGTAATCAGAGGCTCTTCTGTATTCACTCCAATCATTTATCTGCTCCACAATGAGGAAGAGATGGAATGCACATTGAGAGTCAGAGCAGACATGTCTAATTCAGATCCCCCTTCCAGAAAGGACTCCTTGCTTAACTGCAAGATGTGTGGTTAGCCGGTAGCCTCCAGCTGTTACCTCGTTCAGTCGACCCTAGCTTTTGAACCAAGATCAAGCTCTTTGCAGAGTAGCCCCAGCCAATGACTGAGCAGCACAGTAGTACCAGGGCTTAACCTTGTCTGCCCAGTGGAAGCCTCCTCTAAAGTGCAATCTACACTCTGCAGAGTCTTGTAGGGCTGCCAGAAAAATCTGCTCTTTAATTATCTGAGTCATTCAGAGGAGTGGCATCATGTGTCCTAAATACAGTCTCAAGACGGTGTCTGTCTGATTCTGCTTCCTCCCTTCTCCTCTCACAAGTGTTACTTGCCAGTCACTCTTCTGTGCTCCTGATTCACTCTTAGCATCTACTTTCCAGAGGACCCAACTGACACCAGAGTTAACCAAAAATGTCCATTCCAATCCAATTATTTTACTTTCTCTCCATGCTGCTTCTGTAATCCTTCTAGAAAGATTAAAGATTTTATTTCAGCGTTGGAGTCAGTTTTTATTTCAACCTCTGAAGTAATGTGCCCAACAGATTCATCAGTAGGTTCAGGAAACCATTGGTTCAGAGCACTCCTACAAGGCTTATCGAGTCTCAAGGCATTTTGCCTGGGTAAACTCAATAGCATCAGGGCACAAATATTATATTACAGACACCATTGATCTCCTACAATGGACTGCAAGGAAACGATTCATCGATTCCATCCAGAGGTGCCAATCTGCATCCACGTAAGCAGACACCATGCAGGGAGAAGCAGTTTTTTGAGCCATTTTAATGCTAAATGGAAAGTGTTTATTTTGAGAGTGATCTCCAGGTATACCTTTACTGTTCTTTAAAAAAAAAAAAAAGGTTAGAATATGAGAGGAGGGTCCATAAACTGTGCTTAGGCAAGGAGCGGGTCAAAGAGTGAGGTGAAGTACTTCAGGTAAGAGATACCTGGATGGCTGAGAAGACTGAAAGAAGAAATGAGAATAATAACAATAAAATCTGCCCTTTAGTTATCTGAGTCACTCAGAGGAGTGGCATCATGTGTCCAAAATGCAGATGAGGATGGTCTCACCATCCACTGCATATGGACTTCCAGACTTTGGAAGTACTCATCTCACCTCAGTGTAATGTCCTAACGTAACTGTGACTATTCAGGGTAGGCATATATTATGGGATGGGTTGAGTGATGGTATAGGGCTGGTGCTAATGGCCTGGCGGGCCCCATCCAGTGTGGCTTATAAGGCCCCATGGGGTCCTAAAAAGTAGGTCAAATATTTGTTCACCACCACCTTTTCCTTTGGTTTGCAACTCAATGAAGCTGACCAGATCCATGCATTTTTAAGCTGTTTTATTTTAGTTTCTCTGTTAAGCTAGTAGCAGCTGGACCGTGATTCCTCCCTGATTGGGAGTAGAATACGTATGTGTGTTGGGGGTGGGGAGGGAGTTGAGAGTGATGGTAAGTTGATAGTAGTAACAGAAATTGAAGAATTCAATAAGCAAAGATTCATTTATGGGCGGTGGGGGTTGGGCGGTAGGCAGGGGTCTCTGTGAAGGTATCATAGACTCTAAGTGATTTGGAACCATTCTCATTCCCTCTCTGTCCATATGTCCTGGAGGTAATTCCAGATGCCCTGGTAGAGAAGTGCCTGGGACGGGTGAACGGATCACCTTGCTGTCATTAATCACTTGCAGGCAACTGGTTTCTGGAGCTCCCTCAGTCCTGCCCTGGCATAATCTATAGTATCTCCCGCCAGGAAGATGTGTGAAAGCTCAGCTCATTCGTGTGCCTCTTTCTTTTCTAAATGTCAGCCTTAGAGAACCATCCTCAGGAGGAAATATATATATATACACCTTGTAACTCTTTTAAGTCAAAAGCATCCTTTACACATGCATGTTTGGAAGAGGGTTGCAATGCTTACCTTTTTTACTTTGGGTAACCCAATTAATGTGTTAGGCCATATATAAAATGGGGATCATGTATAAATGGAGTTACTGTACACTTGTCTCCGCTACTTCAAAGGATTGTCTCTCATACCCTCAAGTGGTATGTCATTGCTACTTATATTTGTCAAAATGTGTTCTGTGCAACTGGTCCTTTGAGATGCTCATGAAGAAACAGCGGTGATTCAATTTGGTCTTAGGAAGTGCTGCCCACCATGGTTCATTTTTAGAGATTCACAGTGCATGCTAAAGGATCTGAGGAGTCATTCAGTCAAGAAACCTATTTCACATTCTCTAATCGAGTGTTTCCTGAACTTAATTAATAATGGAATCCTTTTTGTATGTGTATAACATTTATTAATATCCCCAATATAGAGTACTTAGCACAGCTGTGTGCTGAGGACACACAGTAAAATGATTAAGAACCTATGGGCTTAATGCTTAGGTTAAATCCCAGCTATGTTACTTACTGACTGTGTGACCTTGGACAAGTTTATTATTCTCTTTGAACCTCAGTTTCCTCTTCTGAAAAATGGGAATAATAATAATACTGCATTAGGGTTGCTGTGAGGTTCAAATAAGTACGTGTTAGTAGAATGCCTGATACATAGTAAGCATTCCATAAAGTTTCCTGTTACCATTATGACTGTCTGTGTTTATCTTCAGAAAACAACTTTGGCCTAATAATCACAATTTAAAAAAGTAAATAAGTTATGGTTGACAAACTTTCTTATATGTGCATACTTAATCTTCACATCCATCTTAATGGGGAGGCATTAGTTTTGTTATACCCATTTTCCAGGTTCAGAAAAAAAGTCTAAGAAGTTTGAATATATTCCATGAGTGGGCAGTAACGGGGAGAGCCAGGAATCAAATATGGGTCATGTGCCTTTTCCACTAAATATAATTGGTTTTCCAGTGATTCCAAATTAAAATATGAAAGCTGTCCATTTGTAGTAGCTGAGAAGGTCTGCCTTTCAAAAGACAGATTTTGAAACCCAAAGGTTAAAGATTAGAAGATAGAAGTTAGAAACCCCAAAGATTAAAGAGAGAAATTAGAAATTAAAGGCATTACAGTGGATGAAATTTAAGCAAAGAAAGTAAGACAGGAACCTTTTGAGGTGTACAGTTCCTGGGCTAGTATTACAGAAGAATGAAGAACACTTACGTGCGATATGAACGCATTCACCAGGTTATAAACTAAAAATCAGTGCACATAATCTGACCAAGATTATTATGCTTTTAGTGCATGCAAGAGAAAAGTCTAGATGTTAAGATAGTGAATTTCTATGACAGTTTGTTAGTTATGGGGAAAATGAAACTGAATATTTGAGATTTGGATATGAGTTGAAAAGAATTGATTGGTCCTTACTGTAGCATAATTTATGAGCTCCTTCAGCAATACATAATCTAAAAATCAGAAAAATCAGGCTGCGGCACTTAAAGTTTCCTAGAAAATAGAGTTTGCTGCGTTAGTCCTGTCGTTCCTCAGACCAGTATGGTACTCTCATTCTTGACTCATCTTTGGATCTCTGACTATTATTGGAATAATCAAGTGATCTTTGAAGGATTTTTCAGAGGATTATGTCAAGGTTGCTATGTCAAAGTAGCCAAGATATTTGTTTTCAAAAAGGGGGACAGTTAACAGAGGGTGGAGGTAGAACCATAATCTCACTGATTTGCCATTGTCTACCTTTATAAATCAAGACAATCTCATAATAGGTTCAATTTCTAGTCAAAAGAGTTAACAAAATCACGTAAAAAACTGTGTGGGGGGGGTGGGAAGATAGGGGAAAAGATTTCATTCTGTCAAAATCACAGTGGTTCAATGATGTGAAACCAGATGGGTCCAGCTTCACAAATGGAATACTCACATAAACCTTTCCTTTAGGTCATTATTATTAGATTTTAGTGGCCCATGTTCCCCCAAGAGTTCATCTTTCCTTATGAACTACTTTGCTTTGTTTAATTAGCAAATCGGATCTATTTCTTATTTTGCTTTGCCTGCCAGGTAGCTCAGAGCTAAACTTAGTGCTACATCATAGTCATCATTGCATGAATCTGAAACCTGATACAGTGTCACCCCCTTTGCTTAAGTCATGATTGCTTATATTAATTTATCTATATATAAATTTGGTTATTTGTGTGCTGGTAATTATGTTCTTTTTCATCTGTAGAAATGAGAGTGAAATGAAGGAGGGAAGGAAGAAAAACGTTTAACAGAAAGATTTTCAACAATCTTTTTTTATCTGAAAGATTAAAAATTTTTCTTCATTGGCACTCAGTTGATCAGAATTCCCCCCCACCCCCACTCAGGCATTTTACTTAATGAGACTGTTAGGACCATAATGATACTTAAAGATAAGCATCATGAGAAAACTGAAAAAATATGTTTAGATGGGGGACAAAGGGAATGATGGAAAAGGGAGGGTGGGAAGGCTGAACCCAATCAATGCCTGTGACTTTTATTAACAGTTCAAAGGAAACTGCTGTCAAAATTAAGTAAGCACTTCTTAAAGTAGAGAAAGCCAGTTACTTCCGTCTGTCTTCAAGCAGCCAAAAAGACAAAGATAATTGAAAAGTGAACTTGGGGGGAAATATACTTGTATTACACAGTTTCACACAGAGGGTACTCTCTTAGTTACAATTGTCCAAGACATTTTACCTGACTCTAAGATCTTTGCATTTCCAGGTTCTTTTAAAACGTTTAAAACGCATCAGAAAGGAAATTCCTAAGACCCTTCGCATTTCACAGAAGAAAGAGAATCCGTTTCCACTGCAGTTTGGAATGGAAGTGAGTCTGGCTTCATTCCTTACCTGGGAGTCCCTCCAAAATCCTACCTTCCGCAACAGAAAGCGGTAGAAAGAGTAAATGAGCAGCCAGGCTGATGCTTCCCCTCTTCCCCAGGGAGTACTGAAACATTCGCTCCCGGTACTGCTTTGGGCATTTCCTGATGTCTGTGGTGCTGCGATAATGCTATGTTGTTGTTGTTGTTTTATCTTGGATCTCAATTTGCAAACTTGCATCTTGCTGAAGACCAGTAACTATGTATTCATAAGCCTCAAGCACCTATTAAGTGTGTATGCGGAGGCAAGTGGAATTGGTGGTGAACACATAAATCGATTTGTACCTGTCATTTACATTTATTCTTTGGATACATTTGACACTAATGTTGTGACTGTACTGCCATGATGAAGATTAATGAGATGAACATTTTTGCTGACTTTGTGAGTGGCCACGTTGATTGTTTTACTTGATTTTTCTAAGCTTGGTGCTTAATAGCAAGATGGGAAACATTTCTTGGTTTTGCTCAGCATCTTCACAGATTAAGTGCCCCAGACCAGTCTTACCTAATAAGCATTTGGGGAAAAGTTTGTTCTAGCTACAGAGCTCCAGTTTACTTGACTGTGAAGGAAGAAGTAGAAGGTAGCTTAGTTCTTGGAATTTTGCAAACATTTGGATTTGGGCAGGATTCCCCAGAATATAATAAGAACTGAGCTTCTCAAGTGAATACAAAGTGAGTATAAGTGTGTTTCATGTATACAGAAAGGGCAATTTGTTTAGGTTTCCTTGCTGAACCTGTTGGCCTAGACCCCAAACATTTTGAGCTGGTGAAGGCTAGTCTCTCAGAGACTCCATTTCTTTCCTTTGTAAAATGGGGATAAGTATAGTAGTGCCTTGTGCTCACTGGACTACTCACATAGGCATCCCTGAGTACACGCTAAAGTTGCAGTGTAGGGGCCCAATTCAAGCCATACAAAATCAGAAACACTGGGGCTTCCCTGGTGGCGCAGTGGTTGAGAGTCCACCTGCCCATGCAGAGGACATGGGTTTGTGCCCCGGTCGGGGAAGATCCCACATGCCGCGGAGCGGCTGGGCCCGTGAGCCATGGCCGCTGAGCCTGCGCGTCCGAAGCCTGAGCTCTGCAACGGGAGAGGCCACAGCAGTGAGAGGCCTGCGTACCGCAAAAAAAAAAAAAAATCAGAAACACTGAAGTACAGCCTGTGCATATCGAGTTATGGTGTAGAAGGCACTTTATTCTCCCTTGAGATCATACGGAAATCCTGAGGGGGCTTACATGGACCCAACTGTTCTCACTAGAAAGGCCTCTAGTTGTCAGCATATCACGGTCGCTGCTATAGGACTCATTGTCCGGGCCCACGTGTGCATTTAAAGAAGGCAGCTCAGATACTTCCCCAGCAGGCCTGGAGTGGGAGCTCTTTGCCAAGGTTCCAAAAGCCCCAGGGTTGATGTTTCAGGCCTTTGGCATCCACAGCTACTCCCCAGATGTATTGTTCTTGGTGAACAAGAGTGGTGAGCTCCCAGGCCCCCTCAGAACCCCCTGTCACTACTGCCTGCAAGCCAGACGGCTCCCAGCCCCAGCCTACCTCCCTGAGCATCCTCGCCCAAATAAATGGTGTGTCTAGGTTAGCTGGTAACTGCTCTTTTCGTTTCTGAAAAACAAACTCAGACTTAATGAACCACCGAAGCAAGAAAGCCCGGATTTGACAACCAAAGCCTTATAACCTTTGTGTGCTGGGTGGGCCTAAAGAAAAATAGCCCTTGTTTGTCCAAGTCCCATAGGTGTGCCAAAAGGAAGCACAATTTACTATTTTCAGAAATGTTCCTGCCTTGCTCGTATTTGAATTCGCTTTCCTAATGTGTGGTTGATGCTTTAGTCCGAGCCCTGGAAACAGAGGACAAAGATGTGGAAATATTGTGGGGGAAACCACAGGAATACTCCGGTACCCCAGAATTAACATCAGCAGGGAGCAGTTACCTCCCAATGGCCTGAGGAAGCAAGGGGAGGAGCATTTCTGGGGACTTGAAGACGAAGCAGCTGTGCAGAAAGGGATGCTTTATACCCATTTTGTTGAAGAATGCTGCTTGGAGGAACTGGGAGAAACAAATGCCCTGACCTGACTCTCTCATGCCTCCACTCTCATACTGGAAGCCAGAAAAGGCAAGCGGGCCCAGTGACATGGCCCAGGCTGGGTGACCTCAGGACGGGGGCAGAGATGGATGGAGAAGGGATGAGGGGGGAAATGAAGGAGACCCAACACACCTCCTTTACATTATGCTCTTTTTTCAGTTAGCTGACATTCATTGGGTACTAACCATGGCCTTTAACTAATACCAGGCATTTCATATCCATTATCTAGTTCAACCTTCACAACAGAGCTGTGGGATAGACGCAATTATTTTAGGGATGAAAAATCAGAGGCTCATAGAGGCCAAAGAAACCAGGTCTCTTTGTTTTCAAAGGTCATTTCATAATCAGCATACTTTATCTGTGGAATGGACAGACTAAACAGCCACACTTTAGCTTCTGTTTGCCAGCAGGTGGTATGGCTGATCCTCTAGGTCTATACTCAGAATTGGTGGAGAATTATTATTTTCATCAGCTGTCATTACAGGAGCTCAAAGCTAGCAGGCAGGGATACTTGGCTTTCTCTCTTTAGCCCTTATTTATTTTATGTATATAAATAAAATATATATATATATTTATATATATATAATATATATATAAAAATATTATATATATTTAAAATATTATTTAATAAATAAATAAATATAACATGCGTGCAGAAGAGTACTCAGATTTAAGTGGGTGGCCTGATGAAATTCCACAAAGTAATTTACTGTGTAAGCAGCACCCGGACTAAGAAACGGAACATCACCAATCCTAGGAGTGCCCTGGGCCCTCTTCTAGGACCTAGCTCCCTCCCTGCTGTTCTGATTTCTAATCCCCACACGTTACTGTTGTTTTTAGTCCTTGTTGAGATGCAGCAAGGAAATGAACATACTTATTTTATACTCAATGCAGGTTCATCAGTGATTTATTGCACTAGATCAGGGGATACAAACTATGGCCCATAGGCCAAATACAGCCTACCACCTGTTTTCATAAATAAGGTTGTATAGGAATACGGCCAGTATCCCCGCCTGGGCATAACACTGGTTTTGTTCTACCCCAACAGGAACAATAGGGATGCTCTGGAATTATAATGGATGTATGGGTGAGCAGCCTGGCAAGAATCATTTTCAAACACCCCGCATCCCTGGTGTCAGGGGAGGTGATCCAGGAGACCACATCTGAGCTGCCGTGCAGGGTCGCCCTCCAACATTACTGCCCATGTCTGGTAATAACAGGATACCACCTTGTCTGTTCACCTTTAACCTGGAGGCCCAGAAATCCCTCTCTTTCATTACGCGGTGACCTCTCCCATCAGCAGCCCGTGACTACGAAGTCCTTGTTCCTGTGAACCTGGCTGCCATGTGTGATTCTGACTGACAACAGAGAGGAGCCCTGGGCTCGGGCAGCAGGTGCAAGCTTCAGGGAAGTACGGTAGGTTCACATTTAATATTGTTGGGAGAGGTTTCATTTCCTTTTTCGCCCCTCAGGAATTTGCAAAGTGTACATATGGGTTTGTTTGGGAAGGAGGAAACCTGAAGTGACTTTTCACTGTTGCCTAGTCCGGAACTGCATGAGAATAGATGTACCTGAGCCATCAGTGAGGGCAGAGGCACTGTGTCAAAGGGGTTCAGCCTCTAGGCCTGCCAAGGGCTAACTCTTGGGTTTTGTGGTTTGATAAGGGGAATGTTCTTTTCCTTCTTTCTTTACTTTTAAATATTTTATTGAAGAGAAATGTACCCTCCCCGAGCCGGTATCTCTGTTCCCTTGAATTGGGTCTGTAGCTCTGAGAGGTTCAGCTTTAGAGCTGATTATTGGAACAGACATCTTCAAATCCTCCCTAATCGCAGGCTGGTAGCCCTTCGAGCTTTGCATGTTCTCAGCACATCTGCAAGAGCAGAAGAGCATGGCCTTGCCCTTGTGAGCTGCCTGCTGAAAAGAGAAAACTTGGAAAAGTTTTCTTGAATTTTTGTCTCTCCCTGAACAAGAAGTCTCAGAAAGACTGTCAACACAGACGAGAGAGGCAGAAATTTAGAGACACTTACATTTATAGAAATTTAATTTATAGAAATTAGGGATTCTTTAACCCAAGATGGCAAAACCTCCAGGCAAATTTCCGCACACATCAGCCCAAGTCAGACATCCATAGTCAATCCCTGCACCCCTTTCTGCTGAGCTTAGACAAGGCCTCAGACTCATTCTTAACACTGTATTTATTTCTGGTAGCTATTATCAGGAAATAAAATCCAAGCTTAAACAGGTTTATCATTCCTGATTTAAGGATCCCTTTGAGCAGACAGCATATTGTGAATAATAACAATAATAATAGCTAACACGTACTGAGAATTTATTATTGTGCCAGACAGTGTTCTACGTGCTTAACATGGATTCACTCATTTAATGTAAACCACATGAATACAGATTTTGTTTGGATTACTGTTGCATCATCAGTGCCTACACAAGTCTCTAGAACATAGTGGGTGCTTAGTAAATCCTTGTTATTTAAATGAATTCTAAAAATGATAATTATTATTCTCATATTCCAGAGGAGGAAACTGAGCTTAAATAACTCTCCTAAGCTAGTAAAGGCAGGAGCCACGATTCGACATTGCTTCAGTAATTTATTTAGACTTTTAACCACTTTGCTCTACTGCTTCTCATAGCAGCCGTTTGATATCTCTGCTCTTGTTTATTAATATTTATTAATATCCAATAAGTTGGTTATTCAGTCTCGTTGCATCGCTGTATTCTTGCTTTTCTCCCTTTTAATATTTTAAAGAGGTATTTTTCTCTGAAAATAAAGGGAAAAGTAGGAGTTGACATCCACATGTCTATGGGATTTAGACAGAAGACGTAAGTGAGGCAGGCAGGTCAGGTGGGGACCGTGGGGCCATGGAGAGTACACACCCCCTGGGCAGCCACCCCTTGGCTCTAGCAATTGCAGCTATAGGGAATCCAAGCCAATATTGCCAAATCTTCCCATTTTTCCTCAGAACTAGGAAATTTGAACTTACATATGAAAATACCCAGTGAAAATATCAATCTGAAAAATCCCATATATAAAATGCTGACAAGCACGGCAATTTAAAAAACAAAACAAACACAACGGGCTTCCCTGGTGGTGCAGTGGTTGCGAGTCCGCCTGCCGATGCAGGGGACACGGGTTTGTGCCCCAGTCCGGGAGATCCCACATGCTGCGGAGCGGCTGGGCCCGTGAGCCATGGCCGCTGAGCCTGCACGTCCGGAGCCTGTGCTCCGCAACGGGAGAGGCTGCAACAGTGAGAGGCCCGCGTACTGCAAAAAAAAAAAAAAAAAGGAAAAAAAAACAAACACAACATTGCAAGTCAGAATATCTGTGGGCTCAATCTAGCCCATGGATCTGTAGTTTGCACCCTGTGAAAGAGAGTGAAATTGAATTTGGGTAACTGATCTTGTAGTTCCAGTTTTAAAAGAAGAAAGAACATGGTGGGAGACTGTTGAAACTATTCGTTAAGATTTTAGAATAGGGGTTTCTGGGAACCAGAACTGCAATTATGATAGCAGCTTAATACTTTTGTGTAGTGCTTCATATTTTTCAGGTCACTTCTATATGTGCGCTTGAATCTCCCTGAAAATCGTTTTCATGGTTCAGGTACTTGGTCACGGTTAAGCAGTAGGATTCAAGATTCAGATCCTGATCTCCCAATTCTCAACCTGGTTTTCCTCCAGGAAGACAAACCCTGATGGGGGATGACTAACCCCCAACATTCACAGTTCTTACAGGCCTGTGCTTTTTCATCTCATATCTAATCAAGAGGTGAAAGCCTACCATAAGGGACAGAGCTCATGCCCAATCTCTAATGAATATTCAGATAGGAGAGAAATAGGACAGTCATTTGAGGATGTCTGTATGATTGCTAAAGCATGTTATTCTTGGCAGATCGAGGTTGTTGATTTACATTTGGTTCTCTCCAGATCATCTCTAATTACAAAAATCAATGCCTAGCAAAGACTGGAGAAATAATGTAATTGTGGCCTAATCATTGTGTACATTCGTAAACACTCAGCTAATGACTAGTAGGTTTGGGGTTTTGCTTCTCTAAGTGTAGCTAACTGCCAGCCAGAGCCTAAATGGGGCATGTTTGGCGTGTTCCATGGAAACCACTTGAAATTAAGTGAGTTTGAAAATCACCACATGGAGGGAGATTTTTTCTCATCGCTGGGTCTGTGTGGGCCTGTGGAATGTCAGTGTCATGCAGGAAGGGCTCTTGGCATTTGATGCCTTTCTGCCAGGTTTGTATTTGACAGCTGTTCTGGGGTGTCTTTTCCCAGCCACTGGCCTGGCTACTGTCCTAAAGCCAATTAGAGTCTCAGGCAATTAATGTTATTTTCCTCACGTGTTCCTGGAAATACTTGTATCATGTGGCACTTTGGCATGAAATCTGTGACCTTTGGAAATGCAGGCACAAGAAAGCAAACAAGCCAGGCTGAGCGTATCCTGTGCTCCATTAAGTTATGAACAATATGAAAACAGACTGTAGTTGCTGCGCGCAGAGACGTCCATGGAGCACTCTGGGTCTCAGGATTGCTACAGATGAAGATGTGTGCCTGCTGCACAATCCAGATAAGCCCTAGATGGCGGGAGGTATACTGAACGGCGATACATTCACGTATGTTCAGCAAAGTATTCAAGAACATTTGTGAATTGTAACACATTCAGAAGGGGGCTCCATAACTAGTACTTTACACTGATTTGCCACGTTTTCAGAAGGATACTAACCAACTGAAAATGCAAAGAAAACCCTAATACTTTAGGAAGGGTTGGAGAAAATAGGCTGTTGTATCTAGAAAGAGAAGACTTTCAGGACGAGGGAATTATCCTCCAACAGGTACAATGAACTGTCCGTGAGAAAACTTGTCTTATTCCCTGGTTTTTCCCCAGGGATTCCTTGTAACCCTTGGCGGAGAAGACTATGCCTAGAGCATAGGAAGTGCTTAATACAAATTTTTCAGTGAGTTAAAAAGATGAATGAGTACAAGAAATTTGTAAAGAGATGAAGGAAGCTGATATATGCAACGGGTTGCTTTATGAGATGTGATCCCTGTTATCTGCTTAAGCCAGGGCTGTAAACCAGTGGCTGGTGGACCATCACTTATATACGGATGGCTGTTTTCTGCTCATTCAGTGTTTTCTTTAAGTTTGGTGTTTCTAAAAAATTTTTAATTGAGATGATTGTGCATTCTCTCTCCACCCCCCCTTCTTTCTCTCTCTCTCTCTCTCTCATACACACACACACACACACACACACACACTCACACACACGCACAGGGTACCTCCATTCTGCATTTCGACAATTGACTGGAGACACTGCTGCTCCCATTCAATGAAACACGTGTTTTTCAGTTTTCCTCAGACCCCACTTCTCCCTGTTGTTCTAGACTCAGTTCCATTTCACTCATTGATCTTAACCTTCCTTGCCCCTGAAGGTAGCTGAGCTTCCTGCCCTTGGCTAAAGCAGCGGTGGTGGCTCGCCACCTCCTGAGTGTGGTAAAGGTGGTTCCTATGTTAAGAATGAGGATAGACCAAGCTTTTTACTCCACGATGCCTTGGTTCAGTGATTAATAACCATGCCTTGTTCATCAGAATAAAACAGCACTGGTCTGGTGTCAACCAACACACAAGCACTTCCTTTCAACCCAACCAATCCGTCGGAAGAAGCACTGCCTCAGTCACAAAATTCCCAGGCCTATAGCGGTCCAGATTGCCCTAAGTGTCCTCCGGATTCAAGGGGATTAGCTACAACTCCATCTTCATTGCTTCCTGTGCCCCTCTCCTTTCTCACTTTCATTGGTTTCCGTTCAGCTGCACACACAGATCCATCCCTCCAGGATCAAATCCAGGGGCTGTAGGAAATGGAGGTGGGAGAACTCGGAAATGAGTTGTGTCACCAATTAGTGACATCAGCATCAGGAAGAGCTGAAACTGAGCAAGTTTACAGGGAGCTGGGAGCAGGGGCTTGTTTGAATTTAAAGGCTGCCATGGTTGTGCTAAATGCTAATCACTTTTCATCACACTGCCTAATGGGTGTGGAATCTTTGGCTCGAGTTCCTTTCCGCTATTCCAGGCTAGCTCCTGAGACAGCTGCAGAATTCTGGCTCCAGCTGTGCCCCTTGCTCTTTGCTCTCTTTAAAGAACGTGAATTATTCTTAGATGTGGTTCCCCCAAATTTAGGCAATGATTCGCAGGAGAGCTGGAGACACAGCAAGAGTGAAGAACAAACCACCTGCTTAGGATTCAAGGTCCAATTGTTGGCAACACACCTAATCAGGTCAAATTGGTACTAAAACGCTGCATGTGAGTACCTGCGATATCTTACAGATGCTGCATAACCATATTGGAAAAGGCCAAATTGTCATCTTACTCATTGGATAATGGAAGATAGTGAAGTTTTTAGGGTGGATCTAATCTACATTCACCTAAGAAGTGCTGAATAAAACCCAGCAAGCCTGGAGAGGGCGTTTGCATGGGGTCACAGTGTTTGCTGGATTGAGAGGTTTGTGTTTCCACCATCTCTCCGGTGCCATAAGCTGGCAGCAGGATGGTGTCCTTGGACCACACATGTTTTGGTCCCAGAGTCAGTGTCCAATATGTCAGGCCATCAAGGCAGCTGGTGAGCAGGACAATGTTTCTGAACTTTTGGAAAATATACCACTTGAGAGTCCAGCTGGGGAAATGCCTGAAATTGGAAAATAATGTAATAGAATATTTGATTTGCCACCAAAGACCTTAGCTGGGAAGACTGCCACATTGAAATGAGAGGACAGCTTGTCTGACTTCGATCTTTCAGTTATACTTAGTCACGGCCTTATTCGTGGGCTGGGTCCTGGACTCCCTGTGGGGCCCCAGAGTGCCCATTTTACCTCTCCCTCCCCCAAACACTACACGTGCCAAGCGAACATTCCAGATAAGCTTTGGAGCTACATCCACAAGCTTGTAACATTAGCCCAAGAACAAAGGTCAAGGCCGGTGGTCCCTGGATGTTTCCTCGGAGGGCCCTCAGAGTGGATGGCAAGGTAAATGAGATGTCATTCCCATTTAACTCAATTTGCTTTTTCTCCGTGCTGCCAGCCACTGACTGGGCCTCTCAGGCAAAGTTGTTTTTCTGCAATTCACCAGGCCTTTCTGAATATGAATACCTCGGTCCTCCAAGTTAGCCCCAGTGAGTCGCTAACTTGAAAGTGTCCATTCACACCCTAGTTCTCAGGGTAAAGAATCTGTCATTCGCCTGCTCCCCAATATTCTCTGAACGTCTCGGCATGCACTCTATCTATGGAAAGCTGCTTATTTTAAACACCTGCAAATCTCTGTCTTCCCCGCCACCCTTGGCAAATCTGAAATGCTGGAGAGTTACTGGTTCCAGAAGCAGCCTGCAGCCGGTAACAAATGGGAGGTCGGTGGAAAACACTCCGGCTTCTTTGTGCCTTTGTTGGGACAGTTCTCTCAAGCTTGTTCCATAGTCTTCCTAGAGTTCCCGGTGGGGTTGTGTTCCAAGTGTCCACAGTCCCATCTGACTTGATTTCTGATAGCGCGTTGTTTTATGTGCTTCACTCCTTTTGTGCCTCACTTACCTGCTCCCCTCTGGTGTTCCCTGGTGCCTCCCAAATAAATTATTTGATAAATTATTTACACTGGAATTCTCCTCTCAGCCTCTGCTTTAGGAGAATCCAGACTAAGACAGTCAGCCTCCATGCAGTAGGGAGGGTACGCAAGTTAGATCATGAGATTGTGTATTTGGGGGCCTGCATTTGGCCCTGGGTCTTGCTTTACCAGGAAGCGTTGACTCTCCCTAGGAAGCATACCAAAAGCAAAGAAAACTAGGTGGGTGAACCTAAGAAAGGAGAAGGTTGACATTTGTTAACATACAAAGATGGCCAACATCTTCACACTTGCTTAGGGTCTGTTTCCCATGGTGAAGTGTAACTCCCAAAGAGGACAAGGGGTCATTCTGTTTTTGTTCACCAGTGTGTCCTCATAAGGTAGACACAAAATATTATTAAGTAGCACCCTCATAACAATAGAATACTTTCTACGTATTAACTGGTTAATTTGTGCAGAAAACTGCAATTGTTTGATGCCTCCATGGGTGAATGATGCCCACTCAGTTGGGGCTGGGGGTTGGGAGGGGGAGGCTGAGTGCTCTCCCTGCTGTCGTGGTGGGTGAGCAGAGGATCAGCATGGTCACCGAGAGGGGGAAACAGGCTTCTCCTGGGGAGCTAGTGAAGGGCAACTTTCATCTGTGTTTTCAATATTAGTAGGAGCTCAATAGTTAGAAAAGGGGGATGGGGTAGAGGGTAATAATTGCTTATTCATGCCACAAACGTGCGATTTCATACCAGCTATGTGACAAGAATTCTGCTTGGCATGGAAAAGCAGCAGTGAGCAAGATAGACAGGGACACTGCCTTGTGAGACCTGGGATTGAGACTCTATTCACATGGAATTCTGTGTGGAGTTGTAGCAACTGTCCTGGAGGTACATCAAAGAAGTTAAGAAATACATAAAACAATCAAGATTATGATAAATGCATTGTGATAGAGCAGTGATTCTCACACTTTAATGGACATCTCCATCACGTAGGGATCTTATTTCAATGCAGATTCTGATCCAGGAGGTCTGGGGCGAGGCCTGAGATTCTGCTTTTCTAACCAGCATTAGATGCTGGTGGTGCCCATGCTGCTGGTCCTTGGGCCACACATTGAGTAGCATGGTGATAGACCACTGATGATTAACTCTGTCTGCACACTGGAGTTACCTGAGGAAGTTAAAAATTTACTGATGCCTAATCTCACTCCACTAATTTTCATTTAATTTGACTCAGAGTGTCCTGGACATTGGGAATTTTATAAAACAGCTGTATTGAGGGGTAATTTATATATCATAAAATCCATTCATTTTATTCTCCATTTTAAGTATGCAAGGAAATGATTTTTAGTATAGGTACAGTTTTGCCAACATCACCACAATACAAGTTTAGAATATTTCCCGTCATCCCCAAACATCCATTGTATTTGCAGTCAATCCTTATTCCTACCCTCAGCCCCTAGGCAAACACTGTTCTACTTTCTTTCTGTATCAATTTCCCTTTTATGGACATTGCATATAAATGAAATCATACAATATACGGTCTTTTGTGCCTGGCTTTTCTCATTTACCATAATGTTTTTGAGGTTTGGCCATGTTGTAGCACGTATCAGTACGTCATTTCTTTTTGTTGCTCAATTGCTTCTGTTATATGGCTATACTATATTTCGTCTATCTATTTACCAGTTGACTGACATCAGAGCTGGCTCCACTTTTTGGTAAATAATGTTGCTTTAAATGTTCACATATAAGTCTTTACATGGGTGTATATTTTCCTTTCTTTGGGGATATCTAAGAGGGTATTTACTGGGTTATATGGTAACTCTATGTTTAGCTTTTTAAGAAAACATCAAACCGTTTTTAAAGTGGCTGTACGATTTTACATTCTCACCAGCAATGTATGAGGATTCTAGTTTCTTCACATCCCCACCAACGCTTGTTACTGTCTCGGTGATTATAGCCATCCTTGTGTGTGTGAAGTAGTATCACATTGTGGCTTTTGTTTGCATTTCCCCAATGCCTAATGATGTTGAGCATCTTTTCCTGTGATGATTAGCCATATATATAGAGAGAGAGAGCTAATGTATATATATCTTATTTGGTGAAATGTCTGTTCCTATCTTTTGCCTGTTTTTAACTGGGTTATTTGTCTTCTCATTGTTCTTTATATATTCTGGATATAAGTCCTTGATCAGATATGTACTTTTGAAATAGTTTCTCCCAGTTTGTGGCTTCTTTTTTCATTTTCTTAACAATATCTTTTGAAGTACAAAGCTTCTAATTTTGAAGCAGTCCAATTTCTCAATTTTTTCCTTTATAGAGCATGCTTTTGGTTTCTTAAAACTCTTTACCTAAGCCAAGATTACAAAGATTTTTTTCTATGTTTTTATCTAAAAGTTCTATAGTTTAGCTCTTGCATTTAAGTTTGTGATCCATTTGAGTAAATTGTTGTGTACGGTATGAGGTAAGGGTCTAAATTATCTTTTTGGGTGTGGACATCCAATCATCCCAGCACTATTTATTGAAAAAAAAATCCATTCCCCATTGACTTATCTTTCCACCTTTGTCTAAAATCAATTGATCATACATTTAACAGTTTATTTCCAGATTATCAATTCTGTTCCATGTATCCCTATATGTATCCTTATGTCCAGTGCCACATGGTCTTGGGATTTTATTATAATCAGGATTTGTAAAAGGTCCCCAGGTAACTGTAATGGATAGCAAAGTTTGGAGATCATTATGATAAAAAATAATTTGAGGGGCAGGGTGAGGAGGCCACTTACGATAAGGTGGTCAGAGGAAGGCCTTTCTGGAGCAGTAATGTTTCAGTCAGACCTTAAAGATGAGAAGAAAACAGCTATGAGACGAGCTGAGGGAATAGTATCCATGAGCCATACTCCAGGAGGCACTTTGCTAGGCCAGGCTGGTGATGGTTGCAGTCTGGCGGAGAGGCTGTGATAACTCCCGAGGTCCTGGCCCGTGAAGCCCCAAGTTCCCAACTCTGCATAATCAGCCAACACTTCATTCCTCCATTGATTTTCAAAATTGGGGTGGGTGTAACCTCCTTGAATTACTCAAGAATGTAGCACAGTATATTCCACAGAGTAAGTTAAGGGTATAGCATTCCCTTATTCATTCATTCACCCATTCATTCAGTAAATACTCATGGAGTATCTCCTGCATGCAGAGCCATATACTAAGCACTAGGGTGTAATGATGAGTGAAACAAAGTCTTTGCTTCATAGAATTGGCAGGGCACCTCCCTAGAACATCAGTTACAAACACACACACACACACACACACACACACACACACGAGTTGTGAGATTTAAGCACAATGGTGGCAAAGGAAGAAATTGGCACACAGCATCTGTATAACTGTTGGACTCCTGCATTTCTCCTAAAGAGACAGAAATAGATATACATACTCTCAAAAGGACCCAGTCTAACTGCTTCATGTATGATACAATTCTTTATCCCTTGGCTGCAAATCCCCCTTCTTTGCACTGCTTTGTGATACTGGTGCTAGACCCTGTAAACATTTCCCTTTGCTGACCAGCAGAATGTTAGCTTTTGTCAAAATTGAACAGTAGAATGATCCTTCAAGGCTCTAGAGGCAGGAAGACCTCCCTTCAGAGTTTCAGTCTCCTGTTATTTATTATGCAGTGTGGAACCTGAGTGATATGTACAGACCAGCTCCAGTGGAGCCCCCAGGCCAAGGCTCTCACCCCTGACTGCCCAGACCTGACAGTGGCAGGCCACTTCCAGAGGCCAGTACAGATCTCTGCCCTCTGGCAAGTTTCTTCTCCATCAGCCGACTGCACGCTTTCTGGTAGGTGCACCCTCTTCAGAGGGGTTTGCATTTTGCCTTGTGGGCGGAGACATTGCCTTGTGTGCACTTTGGGGGCATCTGGCCTTTTTTCTTTCTTTTTTGATCCCCAATCCCTCCAGCCCTTCTTGGCATCCTCCACATTGGGGGATGTGCTGCTCTCCCTGCCTGTGAGGGAGGCTGGGGCTGCCGGGCCTTCTTCCACCAGCCCCTTCTTCTTCTTCGCTGCCCACGCTTCCTCAGCCCAGAGTGAGGAGCCGCTCTTTGCACCTCCTGCTTCTGGGCCTCTTAGAATCTCTTTACCCTTTTTTTGTAGTTAATGATCTTCTCCTAGTTTACACTTTTTACATTAAATTTTTTCTTTTCAATTAGCCAGTGATGTTTCTATCTTCCAACTGGTCCCTGACTTGACAGAGCCCAGAATTAAGAATATCATTCCGTTTCATTTGAGCTCCAGCAGTTAGATACATTGAATGGCGCCTTCAGATTGGGAGGAAAAAAGAAAGAAAACAGATCGCTTCACTTTTTGAAACCCTGGACTAATTTCACAACCCTGTGTCATACAAGGAGCCCATGACCAATCCACGTTTCCCTAGGCTTTGCAACTCTACCACTCTGTGCCAGAGGTGGTTAAAAATTGATGCTGCCACTCCAGAGAGCATATTTCATTTTCCTCCCAACTCAGGTTTGCTTCAAGTTTGAGGAAATGGTTGGAATGGATAGAAAAAGATCCAAAGCAGCATCTTAGCCCCTGGGATTTGTAAATAGAAAAGTGTTCATAGCAAACTTAGTAATATGGTGGCGCTTCATGCCCCAAGACTGTATCTTAGAGCTGGTATGACGTAGAATGGAAAATTTGGGGACGTCTGGCCTTTTAAATGTGTGCATTTTCCCCTCTTGTTTATTTGTGAAGGAAGCAATACGGCACAGTGTTTTAAGCATACAGAGTCTAGAGGCCAGTCGCCTAGTTAAATCCTGGCTCAGCTGCTTTTTTTGTGATCTTTCTTGGCCGAGTTACTCCACATGTCTCAGTTTCCTCATCTGTAAAATGGGGACAATAATAGGACCTATATCATAAAAGGCTGTTGTGAGGATTGAATGAGTTAGTACATAGGAAGTGCTTACATGAGTACCTGGTGCATCGTATGGGCTGTAAGTATTAGCTACCATGACACAGTGGTGATGGTAATGATGAACAGGTAAATGCTAGAAGAGATAAACATGAAGAAGAAATGCTATGAACACTTATTAAATATTGTGTTCCGTGTATTTACTTGCCAAATCTCACCTAACCCTCTAATATAAGATGGTTTTTATTTTGTAGATGAGGAAGCTGAGGCTTAAACAGGTTAAGCCCCAAATCATAGTTAGCCAACTGCAGAGCCCAGTTAGGGTTAGGGTTAGGGATTTCACATGTCTCCCTGGCCCTGGATAGTTTCAGTGCTTCCATTTCACAGATCTTCTTTTCCCTGCCTATCTTTCCAGCCTTGGGTCACACCAAGCTCCTGCATGTTTTCTTGAGAGTAGAGAGTCCTGGATCATGATCGCTCCCACCTCAGGACCTTGCTCTATGGCGACCCCTTTGCCGGGGAAGTTCCTTCTCCTCCTTCTCACCGAATTAACCTCTCATCAAGTCCTGTCCCACTTGACGCTGTTCATGATGATGGAGTTTGTTCACGATGCTAGGGCGCCTGCCTCCCAATCCAGGTGCCCTGGCGTGGACTGGTCTGCCTGGCAGAAGGTATGCCTTTTTCTAATTCTTACAAGTTTACTTGTGACACTGTGAGTCCACAGGGCAAACACACTGGAGCCAGAGCCTTTTCCTAATTCACACTAAGGTTCCATGCCCCTGTTATGAGGTCTCATAGCATCACTGACCTTGCCTTTATAGTACTTACCACTGTTGTAATTTTTCCAGCTTTTTATTATTAAAAAATCAAGCCCATACAGAAGTTGAAAGACTAATACAAGGTACATGCTTACATTAAATACCTAGATTCCACTATCGTTAACATTTTTCATTTATTTTTGCTGTCTATATACCTACTTAACTTCATTAAAATTTCGTCAAAGAAGAACACCTACAAAAAAAATGCACTAATTCTAGGCGTACAGACTGATGAATGTTCGCAAAGTGAACGCACCTGTTGTGGGGTCACCACTCTGACCCTAATCTGGGTGAACCGCTGCATAGGTAGGGAATCTGCAGGGCAAAGGGATGTGCACATTCCGTGCTCTTGCCTCTTCTGAGAACCTGGAATTCCAGGTTTTCTGCCCAAATGACCCTGAGTCCACCTTCAGGTCCTGTTTGGTCCTCTTCCCCAGGTCTTTTTCCCAGACCACATCCCACTAGACCTAGCTGATAGCTTAGGGGTTGCTTTTTACTAGAGATGAGAAGAGAGCTTGAACATACAGGATGGGATGTCCAAACACGTTTATGAAAGGTCCCTTTATAGTGTGGGATGAAGCCACGTGTGGGCCTCCAGTTGTTCTCCTGTCCCAGGCCCCGCAAATGTTACAGGTAGGCCTGCTCCTTGAATTCTCAGCGTTTACGGGACATCATGTTCCCCTTCATTCATTCATCCTATTACTCATTCTTCCATCCATTCAGCCAGTATTTACTGACCGTAAGCTGTGCGAGGCACTGGGGCCCAGGTTATACAGCAAAGAGCTCTAAGCATCACAGGCAGAGCTGACACACAAGTCCAGGAAATGTGGCTTCAGATCCACACTTGAACACAATGCTATTACTGTAGAATATTGAACCACAGAAAGTGGGTAACAAATAATACATTGTTTTATTCTCTTCTCTATACTTTTAGCTTTGCTTACTTCCATCCCTGCCCAAACTATCTGTTCACTAGCAGAGGCACTAGGCATACACATAGGAAAACCCACATAGAGAACAGCATCCAGGTCAGATGCTATGTGAGCACACACACAAGAAGAACCACCGGGGAGCAGAAGGTGGGGCAGGGAGGCTGGGGGGATCTGAAGACATGGGTCTTTGGTGGAGTCTGAAAGGAGGTGAGATGTGGAGCAGCAGAGAAAAGCAAAGAGCAAGCTCCTGGGCAGAGAGGTGGCATCCACACTTCCGGGCGGCCCGACACCCACTCAGTGAGTCAAGCTCAGCACAGTGGATAAAGTCTATATGAGCCTCCCCTTCCTTTCTCCAGGATGATTGCTGAGCCCTGCGTGCCCACTTTCCCCTTCTTGCCAAGGCCCTGTAAGTAGCAAGCAAGGAGCTTTTTGCAATATTTCCTCAAGGGGAAAGTTAGGAAAGAAAAATTGCCATTCCCTGGGCTTTCAACCACTGCCTTCCACCACCAGCCTCTTCAACCCTCTACTACTCAGCGTATGTACAAAGCACAGCAAGATTTGCAGCCTTGTCTGTGGCCTCTTTGAATACATATTTTTACCGTCTGTGGGGGGATGATTCTTCAACTGGTCACCCTTCCTTCAGCTGGGAGGCCTGAAAGAGGAGGTGGTGCAGGCGGACACTTGGAATGATTTCCTCCAGCCCAAGTGTGAGTCCAAAATGTTTTCATCAGAGACCATTTAAACAGGACCTCACAGCCCACATCTCTTGCCCAGTCCCACTTGTTAATGGAAAAATAACTCTTTGCAAACAGAGAATTGGCAAGGAACAAAATGCTGAAAACTATACCAAATTGTAGTCATCCTTCATCATTCCCTTCCCGTAAGTGGATGAGAACAAACTTGTTATTGAGCATATAGTTTAAAATCTTTCCCAGCTGTATTATTTTTCCACATAAGCCAGCGGCAGATGCTATGGGTGTCCCACCCGTATCCACTTGCTTTTACAACTTGATTGCATACCTCCAGGTCTTCCAACTCCCTGCACCTGCATTTCTTCCCCTGAGAGATTTTCTGGCCACCACCCAGCAGCTGGAAATGCACCAGTAGTCCTCAATGAGTTTCTAATGGTAGTTGACTTATGGATACCCCAGCTCCGCATCCTTGTGTGGGATGGCTCTGAGACGTGGGGTCTATGCTGACCCCCCCAGAGTTCTCCCAGAGGGTTAAGCTTCACTTCCCCATGATAATAACAGTTTGACAACACACCCTTTGTTGCCTTCCTTCCCTTCCCTGTCTCACTTCCACCTCCCCTACAGTGCTTCCTAGAATCACCTCCCAGGGAAACTACTTCCACTCAAATCCTTGTCTCAGGGTCTAGTTCTAGGGATCCCACACCTAGAATCTTTGTTCAGCTTTTTACGTTAGGGAAGCAAGGCACTACAACTTGAAGAAGGTCCTTTTAAGTAGGAGAAAAAGCAATGAAACTGTTTTCCCTTCGAGCAAATGTTAGGGAATTATGCTTGCTTTAATTTGGAGCTAATTGCGCATAAATCTATTTCGATTGTGTCCAAGTTAAGACCGTTTTAGTTCTAAGTAATACAAGACCCGCTTAAGCTAGATTACATTTTTGAAAGGAGAAGTGAGGGGCTTTAATCATAAAGACCCTGAGATGTCTCTCAAGGCCAGGAATGTACCTGAGGCAGAGGGACGAATTGGAACTAGGAAGTGAACAGCCATCTTGCTCTTCCTCTGGAGCTGCAAGTTCTCTTACTTTTACTTCATTTTGCACATCTGCTGCTTCTCTTTCTGTGAACTGGCTTGTCCCACCCCATTGTATCCATGGACAAAACTTCTGAGTTTTCCTATTTTCTTTTCTACCATGGAGCTAATTCAGAATTCCTAGGAGAGAGTCCTGATTGGCTCACCTTGAGTCAGATGTCATCTCTGATCTAATCAGAGGTGGTAAGCAAACTGGGTTAGGGGAGAGGGTGTTAACACATACCTGCTGGAGTGTATGCTTCTGGAGAGCTCAAAGAAGATGGCTGAGGTCTGGCGATACCCCAGAAGAGTGTTATGCAAGATTGGAAGCAGAGAAAGATAAGAAAAAAGTTTTTTAATTGAAAACCTTTGGTTTTCTGCATTTGGTCCTCACCTATTTGGACATTTGAAAGATGCCATTTAGTTCCAAGAGGGCAAATTTTTTCTTTTTTAACATCTTTATTGGAGTATAACTGCTTTACAACAGCGTGTTAGTTTCTGCTTTATAACAAAGTGAATCAGCTATACATATACATATATCCCCATATCTCCTCCCTCTTGCGTCTCCCTCGCTCCCTCCCTATCTCACCCCTCTAGGTGGTCACAGAGCACCGAGCTGATCTCCCTGTGCTATGCAGCTCCTTCCCACTAGCTATCTGTTTTACATTTGATAGTGTATATATGTCCATGCCACTCTCTCACTTCATCCCAGCTTACCCTTCCCCCTCCCCGTGTCCTCAAGTCCATTCTCTACATCTGCGTCTTTATTCCTGTCCTGCCCCTAGGTTCTTCAGAACCAATTTTTTTTTTTAGATTCCATATGTATGTGTTAGCATATGGTAGCATATGGTATTTGCTTTTCTCTTTCTGACTTACTTCACTCCGTATGACAGTCTCTAGGTCCATCCACCTCACTACAAATAATTCAATTTCGTTTCTTTTTATGGCTGAGTAATATTCCATTGTATACATGTGCCACATCTTCTTTATCTATTCATCTGTCGACGGACACTTAGGTTGCTTCCATGTCCTGGCTATTGTAAATAGAGCTGCAGTGAACATTGTGGTACATGACCAAGAGGGCAAATTGTGCATATAGTATGCAATGCAAAAATGCCCCTAGTCATGAATACCATGCCAAAGGTCACTCAACTAAAACATGTTCTTACAGTCAGCGAGCTAAAAAAAAAAAAGTGGTTTCTAAAGTGCTTTCACCTGGGGAAAGGAGCAAAAATGTGGAATCTATCCATTCCATTTCCAATGTATAGTACTGTGTAGATACGGCAGGAATGCTGCCCCACTTTGGATGACCTTGGGAGCTAAACTTTCTGTATGTATTATTTTTTACTTCAAGCAGACCTGGGTTTGAGTGCCAGCTCTGCCAATTTCTAGCTATTTAATTTCTGAAAACCTTACATTCCTTATCTGTAAGATGGGGGTATCAATTTGATAAAGTATTAATTGATAAACTGCCTGGCACATCGGGAGGGGTATAGGAGTACAATAAATGTTAACTATGAATGTTGTTGTTGTTATTGTTACTAATCCACCATCCATGTAACATTTCTCACTAAAATATAGCATTTCTCATCAAGAGGGTAGTGAAAACTTCTGAGAGTCAGTGAAATGGTGATGAGTTCCAGGGACTTTCAGCCTCAGTCAAATTCTAGTTCTGACGTTTATTACCTGTGTGTTAACTTCTCTCTGCCTCAATTTTCTGATCTGTAAAATGGGGATTAATCATCACAGTAACTACCTCTTATGGTTATAGTTAGGATTAGATGAGATGTAAAGTGCTTAAGGCAATGCCTGGTGCAGAGTAAGTACTCAATACATGAGAGCTGGTAATACTGTTAGTATGAGTCACAGCTGTAGGAAGTGTTCTTGTTGGAAATCTGCTTTTTAGTCTGCCGGTGAGATGAGGTGAGGAGGGAGTCTTTATAGAAATGTACATAGATCCTCATAATTCACACGTGATCTGTCACTAGCTCTATCTCAGTTGAAAGGATATCTCAGTAGAATTAGATTAATATCCCAGTTATTAGTGGTGAAGCTTGGTGTCAAAAATCATATTTATTCCTCAAGGCAAAAATAAGCCTGCTCTGTATATGAGGCCACTGGTCATAGGCCAGATTTGCTCATTCAGTATGAAATATTCCAGACCAACAGATTCATAAGTATATATTACAGCCCAAGTTTACTGATAGTAAGAAAAACTCATTTAGGTCTATTTTTGTACATTAGGCAAGCCACTGCTTTAAATACTAACTTGTCTGCTTTTTGAATTGAATTCACATTTATTTCTGCGATTCTGATAAACTGCTGTCCTTAGTTGCAAACCCTTGACTCCACTGCCATCATCACGTTTGCAGCACTGACCCTGGGTACAGAGCCCTGGGCTTCTCACTGTACAGTTACCTGGAAATCTGTTTTCCAGGTGATTGCGATGCACACTCAGGTTGGAGGACCCCAGGGGTAATGGACATGTGGTGAACTGTAGATTCGTTCCACTGGGTTTTGCATCCCAATGCTACAACTCTTTAGCTGTGTAAACTTAGTAAGTTACTTCATCACCATACCTCTGTCTCTTCTTTTATAATGCAGGGCAATAATAGTTCCTCCTTTTTTAACATTTATTTATTTTAATTATTTATTTTGCCTGTGCCGGGTCTTAGTTGCGATACTCAGGATCTTTATCTTTGGCATGTGGACTCTTAGTTGCAGCGTGTGGGATCTAGTTCCCCGACCAGGGATCGAACCCGGGTCCCCTGCATTGGGAGCACGGAGTCTTACCCACTGGACCACCAGGGAAGTCCCTATAGTTCCTCCTTCATCAGATTGTTGTAATATTTAAATGAGATAATACATGTAAACCACTTAGTATCTGGCATACAATAAGCACTCAAAAAATGTCTGTTGTCATGACTACAGTAATCCCATTTCACAGATGAGGAAGTTGAAGATAAGAAGATGAGGGGGGTAAGAAGATTTCACTGACTGAACTGACATTTAAATTAGGGCTTATGACCCCAAAGTCCTCACCGCATTCTGAAAATAGATCAGATGATATCAGGAAGGGTTGAGATGGGGACCATACCCCCAAACAGGATTGACCAAATTCAGTTTTCCGGTGTTTTCTAAGTGATCTCACTCAGTGAAAACAACTCTTGGCTTGGGTACCAGTCAAAAGAAGTCTAGCTTTAAGTGTTGCTACTTACCTAGTTATTCTCTCTACCAGCCTGTGCTCAGTGAACCCTTTCCAAGAGCCCCACCTCATCTGGGAGGCTGAGAGCAATAAAGAGTCTGTGTGCTCAGTTCACACAAGCAATAGAATTTTTAAAGTTTCCTCTATAACCTTTGAAAATCTTTAGAAAAACAGGTGAGGGGCCTGAAAGAAAGGCAAACATGGGAGTAATAAGAAAATCTATCTCTTCAAGCCGTCCTGAGGATTAACTGAGATCATGTCTACAGAGTGTTTCTAGGTACAGTGACTGGCAGTTACTAAGTAGTTAATAACTGACAGCTTTGCATGAAGGAACGCAGTCAAACCAGCCAGAAAAAAATGTCCTTCTCTAACTCAGAAAAGGCTTATTTCATTCTACTTGGGATGATAAAATTCCTTTAAAGGGCAAAATCAGCACCCAGTATATGACCCTTTAAGACTGAGGCCCATGGCAGGTGCCAACTTCCACCTTTCAGCAAAGGCCAAACTGCCCTTAACTCAGGTGCTGACCATGGGGCAGGGAAACTGCCAGGCCACTCACCTTGACATTAGGATTCCTCATATTTTAGTGGATTTAATCAGCAGCTTTCTTTTTCAGTAACTAAAATCTGCATTCAGTGTGGCATCTCCTTTGCTGTGGTTTCTGCCATCCACACTGTGATGAGAAGTTTTTCTTGAGGGCCCTTCTAGGCAAGCAAATGTCTGGTTTTATCGACAGGGTCTCCCAGACCTGCGTTCAGGTCCTTTCTTCAACTTAATAAGCTGTGTGCTCTTCAGCAAGGTGCTTGACCTCCCCAACTCCTCATCTTCTTGTCTGAAAAAGGAAGATAATGATAATGATACATACTTCAGGGTTGTCAAGGTTAAAAAAATAATGAACTGAGAGATGAGAGGTTTCTCAGAGCGCCAGCTCCTTGTAAATACTAGGTAAAAGGTGATCGTTATTAATTGGTATTATTTCTGCTTCTGGTACAACTATATTTTAAATTTTCTTATAGATGAGGAAACAGAGGTGAAATGGAGATAGTAAGAGAATCTACCATTTGGAGTTAATGGAAGGAATAGTGTAGATGCACACTCTGTTGAACTTCTTAAGTGAATGTTCATTATAAACAATAGCTAGGGAACAGACACCAAAAACAATGGGAACTACGAACCTGCAGCCTGCAAAAAGGAGACCCCAAACACAGTAAGTTAAGCAAAATGAGAACACAGAAAAACACACAGCAGATGAAGGAGCAAGGTAAAAACCCACCAGACCTAACAAATGAAGAGGAAATACGCAGTCTACCTGAAAAAGAATTCAGAATAATGATAGTAAAGATGATCCAGGGGGCTTCCCTGGTGGCGCAGTGGTTGAGAGTCCGCCTGCCGATGCAGGGGACACGGATTCGTGCCCCGGTCCGGGAAGATCCCACGTGCCGCGGAGTGGCTGGGCCCGTGAGCCATGGCCGCTGAGTCTGCGCGTCTGGACAGCGGGAGAGGCCACAGCAGTGAGAGGCCCGCGTACCGCAAAAAAAAAAAAAAAAAAGATGATCCAAAATCTTGGAAATAGAATAGAGAAAATTAAAAAAACATTTAACAGGGACGTAGAAGAACTAAAGAACAAACAAACAATGATGAACAACACAATAAATGAAATTAAAAATTCTCTAGGAGGGATCAATAGCAGAAGAACAGATAAGTGACCTAGAAGATAAAATAGTGGAAGTAACTGCTGCAGAGCAGAATAAAGAAAAAAGAATGAAAAAAACTGAGGACAGTCTCAGAGACCTCTGCAACAACATTAAACGCACCAACATTCGAATTATAGGGGTCCCAGAAGAGGAAGAGAAAAAGAAAGGGACTGAGAAAATATTTGAAGAGATTATAGTTGAAAACTTCCCTAATATGGGAAAGGATATAGTCAGTCAAGTCCAGGAAGTGCAGAGAGTACCATACAAGATAAATCCAAGGAGAAACACGCCAAGACACATATTAATCAAACTATCAAAAATTAAATACAAAGAAAACATATTAAAAGCAGCAAGGGAAAAATAACACACAAGGGAATCCCCATAAGGTTAACAGCTGATCTTTCAGCAGAAACTCTGCAAGCCAGAAGGGAGTGACAGGACATATTTAAGTGATGAAGGAGAAAAACCTAAAACCAAGATTACTCTACCAAGCAAGGATCTCATTCAGATTTGATGGAGAAATTAAAACCTTTACAGACAAGCAAAAGCTAAGAGAATTCAGCACCACCAAACCAGATTTACAACAAATGCTAAAGGAACTTCTCTAGGCAGGAGACACAAGAGAAGGAAAAGACCTACAATAACAAACTCAAAACAATTAAGAAAATGGGAATAGGAACATACATATTGATAATTACCTTAAATGTAAATGGATTAAATGCTCCAACCAAAAGACATAGACTGGCTGAATGGATACAAAAACAAGACCCATATATATGCTGTCTACAAGAGACCCACTTCAGACCTAGGGACACATACAGACTGAAAGTGAGGGGATGGAAAATGATATTCCATGCAAATGGAAATCAAAAGAAAGCTGGAGTAGCAATTCTCATATCAGAGAAAATAGACTTTAAAATAAAGACTATTACAAGAGACAAAGAAGGACACTACATAATGATCAAGGGATCAATCCAAGAAGAAGATATAACAATTGTAAATATGTATGCACCCAACATAGGAGCACCTCAATACATAAGGCTAACAGCCATAAAAAGGGAAATCGACAGTAACACAATCATAGTAGGGGACTTTAACACCGCACTTTCAACAATGGACAGATCATCCAAAATGAAAATAAATAAGGAAACACAAGCTTTAAATGATACATTAAACAAGATGGACTTAATTGATATTTATAGGACATTCCATCCAAAAACAACAGAGTACACATTCTTCTCAAGGGCTCATGGAACATTCTCCAGCATAGATCATATCTTGGGTCACAAATCAAGCCTTGGTAAATTTAAGAAAATTGAAATCGTATCAAGTATCTTTTCTGACCACAACGCTATGAGACTAGACATCAATTACAGGAAAAACTCTGTAAAATATACAAACACATGGAGGCTAAACAATACACTACTTAATAACCAAGAGATCATTGAAGAAATCAAAGAGGAAATCAAAAATACTTAGAAACAAATGACAGTGAAAACACGACAACCCAAAACCTATGGGATGCAGCAAAAGACATTCTAAGAGGGAAGTTTATAGCAATACAATCCTACCTTAAGAAACAAGAAATATCTCAAATAAACAACCTAACCTTACACCTAAAGCAATTAGAGAAAGAAGAACAAAACCCCCCAAAGTTAGCAGAAGGAACGAAGTCATAAAGATCAGATCAGAAATAAATGAAAATGAAATGAAGAAAATGATAGCAAAGATCAATAAAACTAAAAGCTAGTTCTTTCAGAAGATAAACAAAATTGATAAACCATTAGCCAGACTTATCAAGAAAAAAAGGGAGAAGACTCAAATCAATAGAAATGAAAAAGGAGAAGTAACAACTGATACTTCAGAAATACGAAGGATCATGAGAGATTACTACAAGCAACTCTATGCCAATAAAATGGACAAGCTGGAAGAAATGGACAAATTCTTAGAAATGCACAACCTGCCAAGACTGAATCAGGAAGAAATAGAAAATATGAACAGACCAATCACAAGGACTGAAATTGAAACTGTGAATAAACATCTTCCAATAAACAAAAGCCCAGGACCAGATGGCTTCACAGGCGAATTCTATCAAACATTTAGAGAAGAAGTAACACCTATCCTTCTCAAACTCTTCCAAAATATAGCAGAGGGAGAAACACTCCCAAACTCATTCTACCAGGCCGCCATCACCCTGATACCAAAACCAGACAAAGCTGTCACAAAGAAAGAAAACTACAGGCCAATATCAGTGATGAACATAGATACAAAAATCCTCAACAAAATACTAGCAAACAGAATCCAACAGCACATTAAAAGGTTCATACACCATGATCAAGTGGGGTTTATTCCAGGAATGCAAGGATTCTTCAATATACGCAAATCAATGTGATACACCATATTAACAAATTGAAGGAGAAAAACCATATGATCATCTCAATCGATGCAGAGAAAGCTTTCGACAAAATTCAACACCTATTTATGATAAAAACCCTGCAGAAAGTAGGCATAGAGGGAACTTTCCTCAACATAATAAAGGCCATATATGACAAACCCACAGCCAACATTGTCCTCAATGGTGAAAAACTGAAACCATTTCCACTAAGATCAGGAACAAGACAAGGTTGCCTACTCTCACCACTATTATTCAACATAGTTTTGGAAGTTTTAGCCACAGCAATCAGAGAAGAAAAAGAAATAAAGGGAATCCAAATCAGGAAAGAAGAAGTAAAGCTGTCATTGTTTGCAGATGACATAATACTATACATAGAGAATCCTAAAGATGCTACCAGATAACTACTAGAGCTAATCAATGAATTTGGTAAAGTAGCAGGATACAAAATTAATGCACAGAAATCTCTGGCATTCCTATACACTAATGATGAAAAATCTGAAAGTGAAATCAAGAAAACACTCCCATTTACCATTGCAACAAAAAGAGTAAAATATCTAGGAATAAACCTACCTAAGGAGATGAAAGACCTGTATGCAGAAAATTATAAGACACTGATGAAAGAAATTAAAGATGATACAAATAGACAGAGAGATATACCATGTTCTTGGAATGGAAGAATCAACATTGTGAAAATGACTATACTACCCAAAGCAATCTACAGATTCAGTGCAATCCCTATCAAACTACCACTGGCATTTTTCACAGAACTAGGACAAAAAAGTTCACAATTTGTATTCAAACGCAAAAGACCCTGAATAGCCAAAGCAATCTTGAGAAAGAAAAACGGAGCTAGAAGAATCAGGCTCCATGACTTCAGACTATACTACAAAGCTACAGTCATCAAGACAGTATGGTACTGGCACAAAAACAGAAATGTAGATCAATGGAGCAGGATAGAAAGCCCAGAGATAAACCCACATGCATATGGTCACCTTATTTTTGATAAAGGAGGCAAGAATATACAGTGGAGAAAAGACAGCCTCTTCAATAAGTGGTGCTGGGAAAACTGGACAGCTACATGTAAAAGTATGAAATTAGAATACTCCCTAACACCATACACAAAAATAAACTCCAAATGGATTAAAGACCTAAATGTAAGGCCAGATACTATCAAACTCTTAGAGGAAAACACAGGCAGAACACTCTATGACATAAATCACAGCAAGATCCTTTTTGACCCACCACCTAGAGAAATGGAAATAAAAACAAAAATAAACAAATGGGACCTAATGAAACTTAAAAGCTTTTGCACATCAAAGGAAACCATAAACAAGACCAAAAGACAACCCTCATAATGGGAGCAAATATTTTCAAACGAAGGAACTGACAAAGGATTAGTCTCCAAAATTTACAAGCAGCTCATACAGCTCAATATCAGAAAAACAAACAACCCAATCCAAAAATGGGCAGAAGACCTAAATAGACATTTCTCCAAAGAAGAGATACAGATTGCCAACAAACACATGAAAGAATGCTCAACATCATAAATCATTAGGGAAATGCAAATCAAAACTACAGTGAGATATCATCTCACACCAGTCAGAATGGCCATATCAAAAAATCTAGAAACAATAAATGCTGGAGAGGGTGTGGAGAAAAGGGAACCCTCTCGCACTGTTGGTGGGAATGTAAATTGATACAGCCACTATGGAGAACAGTATGGAGGTTCCTTAAAACTAAAAATGGAACTACTATCTGACCCAGCAATCCCACTACTGGGCATATACCCTGAGAAAACCATAATTCAAAAAGAGTCATGTACCAAAATGTTCATTGCAGCTCTATTTACAATAGCCTGGAGATTGAAACAACCTAAGTGCCCATTATCAGATGAATGAATAAAGAAGATGTGGCACATATATACAATGGAATATTACTCAGCTATAAAAAGAAACAAAATTGAGTTATTTGTAGTGAGGTGGATGGACCTAGAGTCTGTCATACACAGTGAGGTAAGTCAGAAAGAGAAAAACAAATACTATATGCTAACATATATATATGGAATGTAAAGGGAAAAAAAGGTCATGAAGAACCCAGGGGCAAGACAGGAATAAAGACACAGACCTACTAGAGAACGGACTTGAGGATATGGGGAGGGGGAAGGGTAAGCTGGGACAAAGCAAGAGAGAGGCATGGACATATATGCACTACCAAACGTAAGGTAGATAGCTAGTGGGAAGCAGTCGCATAGCACAGGGAGATCAGCTCGGTGCTTTGTGACCACCTAGAGGGGTGGGATAGGGAGGGTGGGAGGGAGGGAGACGCAAGAGGGAAGAGATGTGGGGACATATGTATATGTATAACTGATTCACTTTGTTATAAAGCAGATATTAACACACTGTTGTAAAGCAATTGTACTCCAATAAAGGTGTTTAAAAAAAAAATAGCTAATAACGACCGTCGTATTGCTTTCACTTACTTTTTACACATCTGACCTGTATCTAGGTTGAAATACAATGACCAGCTGGAAAAGTACCACAGTCAGGGTTCCATTAGTAGTAATGGCTGTTGGCTGACCCGGAACATAAAGTTTTTCAGGGCATGAAGTTATGTTTGTCTTCTAGCTTAGTTTGACAGATTGTTTTAAAGGGTCTCGTATTGTCATACTGAAAAAAAATCATCACAGTGTGCTAAGAAAAGGATATTTGGGGCAGGTTAGAGCACTAAAAAATGCCTCCCCCAAATAACCCTTACTGTGCAGCTACTCCTTATCAGTCCTGCCAGGAGTGCCATAAATCACCTCTAAATTGACTGTTATGTCATCCTTGGGCATCGGGAATGACAAATATTCTGGGGCCGCCTCCTAGATTCCAAGGAGATCGTTTTCTTGCTCATGTCAACTCAAACCAAAGTACTTAGGAGCAGTGCTGAATTTATGCTCTACCTGTTTAATCTCCCTCTCCCTATTTTAATGGAATAAACAATGAGTATTAGTTCCTGCTTCCTGACATAATGATGGTGATTGGAAATGTGGTTAATTCAGAGATGCTCTCATTGTCTTCAACTCTGTTTGAAACTACACACAGAGTGGTAAGAACCTGCCCAGAATACATATTTTTACAGATATCTGAAGGGGACAACCAAGGAGTAAAGAGAATGAAACCATGAGTAGCTAGTGGCCCATCCTTGGCCATAAAGTGTGATAATAACAGATTTCAAGAGTGATCTTCCTATGACATGCAGTCAGTCCATCAAATGCTTCTGAGCAGGTGGAAGTGAAAAGTTATTCAAGGGTGGTGCTAAGTACCCTTAATGAATTATTTATCTTAAACAAACTTGCATGAACCAGAGCGCTCAACTGAAAGCCTATCAGCCAGAAGGAGGCCACCGAAGAGCCCGGCTATAGATCTCAGTGATGGTTTTAAATGCTGTGTTTCATGCCTCACATCAGGTGGGAGACTGCCACGCTGGCTCTGACTCATTTCTTAGTTGCAGTCTACTCCCATTCCCACATGGATGGCCATCTTAGAGTTTTTTCCATCGTGCAGCTTTCAAACAGCTGCACTCCTTGAAATGAAAATTACTGGGGTCACTGGCTTCTTATTTTAGGGGCTATGAGCGGGGCGAAGCAATGTCCCATGGGCTTCCGAGTGCCAGTGGTGCCCTAAGTCATAGATTCCAAAGGCAAAAGGAAGGAGAGAGGGTGGAAAGTTCCACATTGTCTAAGAAGAGGTCAGTGGTAGAGAGAAACAGCAAAAAGGAAGAAGCGTTATTTGGAGAACAGTAAATGCCACCCAGAGTTATGTAAGGTGTTAATGTCATGGGCTGCTCACCTCAACTCAAGGTGGGTTTCGGAGATGGATATGTTAAGTGTAATTAATTTACACAGACCTAGGAATCAAAATACACGTACCTGGGACACTGTCACCTGCTGGTTGTCCAATAATCAGTAGCTGAAATCAGTAGCATTGGATGGAGTTGAATTGAAACTATTTGACTCTACACTTACCATCAGCTAATTGTTTGGGGGAAATACTATGAATACCTAACATTTATTGAGCAATCAATAAATAGTAGCTGTTTTGGGTTTGTGCATGCATTGTCACATTTAATCCTCTAAACCATAAGGAAACTCGGGCTCAGAAGGGGCTAAGCAACTTTTTTCAGGGTCATATAGCCAGGAAGTAACACAGCTATGACTTGAACCCAAGCAATTCTCTTGCTAGCCCTCTTCAGGTCTATGCCATATTATCTAGCACTAGTTCCTTAATTTGTCAAAAGGTGACCATGACCCATGCTTTACCCAGCTCACGAGGTTATTACTGATTTCAGTGAAAAAAAGACAGGGGCCCAAAGCGAGAAGTCAAGTGCTACCAAAATGAAGCACATCATTACTATTTGCTAAGTCCAGTCTGCATTCGTGGTTAAAGAGGATGGGCTTCAGGGGCAGATATCTGGGAGTGGATCCAAGCTTTGGTTTTGCCGCTTCCCAGCTATGTGACCTTGGGCAAATTATTTAACTTCTGTGAGCCTCAGTTGGCCCATTTGTAAACTGCGAATAATAATGGTCCCAACCTCATAGAGGTTTTTGGGGGGCCTAAGTGAGATAATGCCTTTAAGATGTTAAGCACAGTGCCTTAGACATGGTCAGCATTCAGGAAAGAGTAACTTCTATTAGTATTATTTTCCTGTCCCTTTAAGTTAGTTCTCTCCAAGCACTGGCTAGGCTCTGGTTTAAAAACCAGTAGCTAGAGCATCCCACACCTGTCCCTGAGCAGCTGATGAGCCACAGACACTCTGATTACACTCCTGCAGCACTGAATTAGCGCTTGAGACCTCCTAGACCATCTTGATGGCTAGATTGACAGGAGCAATGATTGCTCAGCCTCTAACCATGATGACAGCAAAGCCTCAATGTTACCAAAACCACCCAAGTGACTATCTTTGGAGTCTAAGTCTTTGTAGGACTATCTTTCTTATCTAAGTAAAACCTACTGCCCCTTCCTTCCTGGAGGAAATTTGTCACCCTCCTTCCATGCACCATATTTAGGGGACTGTTGCTAACAGCTGTGCTTCATTAGAGAAATTCATATACCTTTTGCTTTCATTTTGGCCCTGTTTTTTCCCTTAGAATGATTAAAAATCTAATTTATAGTTCAAAAGAGGGTGTGAAGCTTTCAGCCTGCGTGACCTCATGAAAAAATACTCCTTCTAGAGGGACACCTGAAATAAAGTTCTGTGCTCATTTATTTGATAAAATATCTATGGAGCACCTATTATATGCCAGACATTTGGTACATTGTTGAGTATGACATAAGCCCTGGCATCAAGGCACTTCTGATCTTTTTGGAGCAGCAGATCTTACTGAAATAGTTGGCCTGATTATTTTTTTTGTCTAGGTGTCCCTGCCCTGTCTTAACTCCTTCCTAGACTCCAGCTTTCAAGGGGTTGCCAGGATGAGCTTCCTAGGGTCATGCTACTCCATTCAGTGGCTTCATATTGACTACTAAAAAAGAAGAAAAGTCTAACTTCTTGGTGTGCCACTGCAGACCCTGCACCATCTGGCGCCTACTGCCACACCCACCCTAATCCCTCCTCCTTCCTCTCCTAAGTCCTCTTCTAGCCAGTGTGAACAGGGGGCTGCTCCCCAGCAGGACAGAGTTTGTGTGTCATGTTCACCACGCCTACAAAGTGGGGGAGCTCTTGGGCTCCATTCCCTACATGTGCCTGAGTGCCCTGACTTGTCATCCACGTCTCTGTCTGGTGACCTTCCCATGAATCTTTCATGCTACAGATCCTGACCGTTAGGGATACTACCTCCTTGGAACCGTCACTGGATTATGAAGCCTTCTCTCACTTGATTATAAATTTTTATTACATATTAGCTTTCTTATCTACCTTTCCTACTGCATCCAGTGCTAGATTACAACAGAAGCTGAATAAATGAATGAATGAATCAATCAATCAGTAAAATACAAAACTCATCATCTACAACCATAAAATAATGGTCCTGGCACTCTGATAGTGATACTAGCGCTAACAAGATATAAGCTCTTTCCATTACTTCAAATGTGCTAATGTTGACACTTCAACATTAGCTCAGGTAGTTGAAGATCCAGACTCCGGACCTGAGATTCAGAAGTCCCTGTATGCAGCTGCAATTCTTGGTCCTCTGACCTTGACCTTGATTTTGGAGAGAGTGTGATTTGAAGCCGGAATCCACTGACCAGAAGTTAAGGAAATCATTTATTTGAGAATGTGGGGCATTTTAGAAGATTTAACATGGTGTAGGCGTTTGGTACATAAAGGGACGTTTTCAAATTCTCATCTCTGGGATGTATAAGGTAGTGAAAGAGCACTAATCTTGATGGGAGAAAACCTAACTTCACATTTCCCCTTTTATTTTATCCGCACGTTTGATAATGCACAAGTTTTTATGTGTATACTTTTGAGCTTCTCTGGCCCTCAGTTTTGCAAAATGTGGGGGATTAGACCGAATTATTTTTATCTAAAGTTCCTTCCAGCTTTAAAGCTTATTTCTGAATGTATTGCATGAATGTATCAAGCAATATATGAATGTATCAATTGAACATGAGAACATATTCTGTACCGAGCCTTGTGCCAGCTCCTGGGGAGGGCGGGACAATCTGGACAGACTCACTCATGACACTCAAATGGAACTTACACTTATATTTAGTGACATCCTCTGATTTAAATCTGCCAGAAAGCTGAATTTAGAAGATTAAGAGAAAATTATAGTTTCTGCTCAGCTAGGCAAATACATATTTAATTGCTAATGTATATTCTAACAAAAATGTCCAAATTGGGTGATTTTTCTGTAATAAAAAGAACAAAGGACTTCAGTTTGACCCCTTGAAACCCCCCTTAATCATTCCTTTGATCACGATTTCCCCAAAGGGACTCAGTCACCCTCCTAGAATTGTCTTCCCTGGCTCACACCTGCCTCTATGCTGATGGAGCCCGGGCAGCCTATTAGGTGCTCAGTTTGGGAGAGCACATGTAAATTATTAAGTTATTAATTATCACTGTGCCAGCCTGCCCTTCCCCACTCACTGCATTATCCTTCTCAGGGTTTTAAACTTTCTCCTCTTTTGATTCTTGGGGAAGAGACATTAAGAGGGAAAAATACATGCCAAAGCAGAGCTCACCAATTGCTTACAAATTAAACAATTTCTAGTTGTTTCTAGGCCTGCATTTCAGTTAGTTCAGGAAGGATAAAAATGTTAAGAAACTCTGCCTTTCTGTCTTGATAAAGCAAAGCAGTGAACTCAAGCATATATCTCCCACCCTGGTTCATATTATCTCTGTAGGATGTTCTATTTTTGATTTTTTTCAGAAGCAAAGACACAGGTTTTGTGTATTTATCATGCAGCCTCAGAAGAGCAAAACAGGTGTCTCCAATATAAGATCATCTCAGCTACCTTATCCATAAAACCGCAAACCTTATTTGTATTCGTGTTGTAATTACTTGCTTTTATTTTTATGTATGCATTTGTGCAGTTCTGCAGTACAGAACTCTACAAGGTGAGAAGTTGAACAAGTGTGGTGGTTTATAGTCATATGAAACATCTGAGGCTTAAGTTAAACCATGATTCGATTGTGTGGTCCTTTGAAAGGCTTCAGCAAAAAGCAGAATCAGTAAATTATTTCAGGTTATTTCAGTGTGGGATGAAACTTCTTGTTTCCCAGTTTTTTAATCCATTTTGATAAAGAATAAGAAGTGGAAAATGCTCAAAAATTCTGTCAATTGTAAAATTAAATGAAAACCTAGGAATGGAATTTCTCCCGGTTAAAAAAAAAAAAAAAACTCCTTATGGAAAAGAAAAATGCAGTACCATAATGCTATGCTTACAAATACAGTTTTTCCTTCCACCGGATTCATCCAGGTGACAATTTTTAGACCAATGATGAGGGTAAAGATAAAGTAGAAAACAGTGTCATTACTGGTTAGTGTGAATCATTGGTTATGGCGTACTTTGCTCTCCTCACTTCTGCCATGCCCCTCACTGCTCATAAGACCCCCTTGATAGCAACTTTTCTTGCCAAAATATCTGGACAGGTGCTTCCCTACTCCAACTGATTTTCATTTGTAGATTTGAACTTTTTAAAAAAAATTTAAACGATTGTTCTTACAAAACTTTGTATAGTATAATTTCTTTATCTTTAATGATTTTTTATTGGAAATGTTCTAGTGCTCTATAAACTTAAAGTGTTGGGTTATTTATCACTTTTTAAAATTCTTGTTCCATGTATCATTTTTTCAGTATAGATTATCTAAATCTTGGACCTTTAGTTTGGAATTCTCATTTCACTGATATCCAATGTATATATCTTTAATTCACTTTTAGAATTTAAAATCATGAGATGGCACTATCATTTAATAAGTGTAAAACTCAACTAAATCACTACTAGCCAGGGCTCTCCAGAGAAACAAAACCAATAGGATATATATAGATGTATGTAAGAGGAAGTTTATTATAGAAATTGCCTCACACAGTTATAAAGGCCAACTAATCCCACAACGTGCCATCTGCAACCTGGAGAACTAGGAAGGTTAGTGGTCAATTCAGTCCAAGTTCGTAGGCTCCATAACTAGGAGAGTCAGTGACGTAATTCCCAATCCTAGGTCGAAGGCCTGAGGACGGAGGGGCTGCTGGTTTAAGTCCCAGAGTCTGAAAGCCTGAGAACCAGGAGCTCTGATTTCTGAGGACAAGAGAAGATGGATGTCCCAGCTCAAGAAGAGAGAGGGAATTCGCCCTTTCTTTGCCTTTTTGTTCTATTCAGGCCCCCAATGGGTTGGATGATGCCTGCCTACACTGGGGAGGACACATCCCTTTACTCAGTCCGCTGAATCAAATGCTAATCTCGTCCAGAAACACCCTCATAGCCACTCCCAGAAATAATGTTTTAGCAGCATCTCCTAGCCCAGTCAAGTTGATATAAAAGTAACCATCCCAATCACTATATATTAATTGCCACTTTTGGCCCTTACAACCTTGCTGGGTTGATGACCTGTTCATTCACCTAGCTGTCTTGACAACAAATAGTTATTGAGAAAATGGCCATAAGATGCAGGTAATATGCCAGATCCTGAGGATACAAGCTTAAAAGTGATTGTACCTGCCTCTAGGAGCTTAGAGATGTGACACTGTCACCCCCATGTTCATTGCAGCATTATTCACAATAGCCAAGATATGGAAGTAATCCAAACGTCCATCAACAGAAGAACAGATTAAGAAAATGTGGTAAGTACATACAATAAAATATTATTCAGCCTTAAAAAGAAGGAAACTCTACCCTTTACAACAACATGGATGAACCTGGAGGACATTATGTTAAGAGAAATAAACCGTTCTCAGAGGACAAATACTGTATGATTTCACTTATACAAGGTATCTAAAATAATCAAACTCATAGAAACAGAGAATAGAATGCTGGTTGTCAGGGGCTGGGGGGAGGGGGAAATGGGAAGTTTTTATTCCAAGGGTATAAAGCTTCAGTTATGCAAGCTGAATAATTTCTTGAGATCTGAGCATGACATTGTGCCCACAGTTAACAACCAGTGTCGTGAACCTGCCAATTTGTTAAGCAGGTAAACTACCTGTTAAGTGTTCTTACACACACACACACACACACACACATACACATATCCTCACGCACAGGCACATCCACACACACACACAAAGACACAGGGAGATTTTAGAGGTGATGGGTGCGAACATTACCTTGACTGTAGTGATGCTATCACCACATGGGTACTATCATTGCATAGTTCCCAAATACTATGCCTATGTCCAAACTCACCAAATTATATATATTAAACATATACAGTTTTTAATAAAAACAAAACAGAACAAAACCTCAAAGGTGATATCTGTTATGTGACAAATGACCCATAGCAAGAGTAAATACTTTAGGAATTCATGTGAGGAAACACTCACTTTGGGCTGGGGTCGTCCATGAAGGTTTCTTAGGGGAAGAATTTGAGTTGGAACGGAAGGATGCTTAGAGCATGACAAGCACAGGAGAGGAAGAAGGGCAAAGAGGTCAGACAGCATGGCATGTGTGGACCAGTGATGGGCTGCCTCACAGAGCTTGCTGTAGGGAGGGGGTAAAAGTGTTGAAGAGCCACAGCCTGGTTATGGAGGGCCCTGAACAGTAGAATGGGTAGTTAGGCTTTCTACCATAGCCAAATGAATGTTGAACTCCTTAAAATTAACTTATATGAGTGATTTTATTCATGTTAATGAAATAGAATGGGTACTACAGCTCAACTTTTTCTGTCAGGAATGTTTAAACTGTACACATTGGTGAATGTGAAATGGTTGTTCTATTTGTCTCAACCAAAACCTGGAATTTCCACCGAGCACATCAACTGGCTTTATCACAGAAACACATAAATCAAGTATCATCTAAGCAACGCCAGGTTAGAGCCAGAGGGAATTTCAGTCTGAAGATATGTGTTTACAAGCTGTGAGTCTGCACTTAAGGTTTTAGAAAGTTAAAACTTAAACGTGTTGAAACTAAAAAAGGGTTTCGACATTTTTGACTAATTTGGCTAAATAGCCCATATTTAATTAATTCAATCTAACACTTAAAATTAGTACATGTCAACACAGACTAAAGCACTTCTCCAAAATTCTGTATCTTTTTTTTCCCTCTAGGAGCTTTTAATTACTTGAGATGACAATTTTTATGTATCTTTCCCTTCACAAATGGTAAGTAATGATGTTAGAAATAAACATAGAGAGTTGTCCTTCTCCAAATTACCAGCATGAATTATCAAACATTCCTAATTTTAATCAGAAAAACAGCCTTAATTTGGTTTCATTAGGTCTAAATTAGTGGACACGTCCCCATGTTCCTCATCACCATTTGGGGTGCCCCCCCATTTTCTTCTTTTAAAGGGGATGGCAGAACAGATGTACATTTATTCCAAACTAGACTTGATAAAAGAATCTTTATCTCTCTCTGGAAATATAAACAATACTCGGATCCCATGAGTCCCATGACAAAAACAAGTTCTCGGTGTCTCCCCAAAGTGGATTATGAGGGATTGGCAAACTCCAGCCCATGGGCCAAGTCTAGCCCACTGACAGTTTTAATAAAAACACAGTCTCTGTAAAACATGGCCACGCTGACTGCCTTACACATTGCATACAACTATGTACTTTCATGCTGCTGCAGAAGAGCTGAGTAGTTGTGACAGAGACTGCGTGCCCATAGAGCCTAAAATATCAGTGATCTGGCTCTTACCAGAAATGATTTACTGACCTCTGGATTAGATGACAGTATATCATTAGTGTTGTCACTATTATTAAACATTTTTACCTCATGTTACCTTCAGATTTCCGAAGCCCTTTTAGAAAGATTGCTTTTGAAACATCACCTAAGATAGCATATGCAAAAAAAAAAAAAAAAAAAAAAAGTTGCTTCAGAAATTGGAAGGCCTTACAGAAATGAAAGTTTTCTGCTTTCTTAATATAAAGTCAGATTATACTGCTCTCATTTTACAAATGAAGAAGCTGAATCTAAAAAGAATCACTGCTTCACGTAACACCTGCCTCAGTCTTTTCTTGGGATTCCCAAACTGTGTCCCAATGAGTTATTAATGTGTGTGAGAAAGAAAACGTTTCTATGATCAAAAAGTATTTCTTTGTCTTGAAATTTATTACAACTATAAATCCTAATATATTAACATATTCAGAGAATATATTAATTTCTCAGGTTCTGAGAAATTCTGCAGTGAAGAAACCAATTTAAACTTATTTTCCTCAGTTCTTTTCTAGTATTTTTTGAACAGAGACATACCTCCTTCACCTTCAAAATAAATTTCTTCACATCCCATGGAAGCAGCTGGGGAAACCTTGCTTTATACACTTTGGTACCTGAAAGAAAAGTTGACATTAGAACCCACTCCTTTATTTCCTGAAGCCCAGCTCTCCTGTTGTCACTTAGGATGCACTATTTCTTCTTTAAATGTGTAGATTTGCCACAAGAGACAATTGTGTACCTTTTCTAAAGTATATAAGAAATACATTTTAGAAAAGTAGAAGATTGAATAAGCAAAGGAAAATATAGAACACAAGAAACAGTATCCCCTAGCAACAGCTATTGTCTTTCGGTATAAATTCTTTCAGGATGTTCTCTGTGAAAATAAGCCATTTTATATAAAAATAGAATTTAGCATGCATTTGGTAGTTAACTTCATGTTTTTTCACTTAAATATTTAATGGACATCATTTAAAGTCAGTAAATATAGTCCTATGTTTTTAATAGTTGGAGTGTGATCCATTGTATGGATCTAATGCCGTTTTAAAGCAAATCTCCTATGGTTGGATATTTGGGCTGTTTCTACCTTTATTCAACCAGAAGAAATTCCTAAGGGGTGGCATTGCCGAGTTGGAGTGTTTGTTGTTAATGTCATTAAACATAAATGTTTGTCTTTTATGTTCAAGACCTACAGGACTCAGGTGACCATTCTGCCCCCACCCCCTGGGGCCTCACTGCACCTGAACAGTTGCCTCAAGCTGCTCTGTATTCCTGTTTATCTCCAGGCCTCAGACCACCTTCCCTTCACAGAGTTTCTGCGATCTGACCCTTGGTCATCTAGTAGTTTTATCTAGTATCTTTCATCTAGTAGTTTTGTCCAAGGATGTCTGTTATCCAAATCAGTTATTTCATTTGTAGATCAAAAGTCGGTATTTTTCTAATTCTACCATTTGGTCTCTAACTGATTTTTAAAATACAGCAATATGCAAAAAGGGAGACCTTTCCCAGAATCAACAATTCAGTAAAGTAAACATTTGCAGCCTGGCCTCTTGGTGCCCAAGTTTGCTTTCATGAGAGACTCACACATGTCGGAGTCTCTCCAGGAAGCAGAGGCAGTACCTTTCAAGGCTTCGGGTCTAGCCACGGTGCTGGGGTTGGTTTCAAAATGTGGTTCCCATTGAAAAGTTCCCAGTAACTCCTTGTCAGTTAAGACATAACATCACAGTTACAAAAATGCTTAAGATCTCAATTTCTAACTGAAGTGAACTCTTCCTTTCATATGCAAACAATAGTGAACTTGTTGGTTCAAAAAATATAAAAATCAATGAGAAAGATTTAAGGGAGCAATTAATGAGATAATGTCTAGAAAGCAGTTTGAGCCCCTGGGAAGCAATGTGTTTATACCCATAAAGCATTTTTACCATTATGTTTGTACGTGAGCCATAATAAATACAGTTGAATTCTTCTGTGAAATCAGTGCCTGAAGGTAGGGGAAAAGGAGTCAATATTTTGTGTCTATGTATCACAGAGATGTTTGTTCACATCCATGTAAATATTTATTTACAATTACTATTAGAGCACAAAACCTTCTTTAAAATGCGTTTGACTAATCTCAGGTTCAAGAAGAGTGACTTCTGGCAATCACCTTCACTGTTACCCTTGAAACTCAGGACTTGCCTATTATTTTAAAATTGTACTGTCATGTTCAGGTTGGCTTTAAGTCTTTTCAGGAAGATTCTGAAGAACCTTTGAACCTTTACCTATTTCTTTATTGACTTTGTGATTTATTTAAAGGACACTGGATTTCTTTATGCCATCCATCCCCCTACCTAGGACACTGTCTCCAAGTTACAGGTAAATACAGAAAAACTAAACTAGATATACTTCCTAAATTCAAAATGACTCTGACTGATTGTCCTTACCTTTGCCTAAATAGGAAACAAAGACCATAAAGAATTTTACAATAGCTTTGGTTCTAACTATGGGAAAGTCTAATCCTTTAATCTATCCGATAAATAGAAAAGATAGAGAAGTTGAACGTGTCATTTAATCTTGAGACCCCATATTTTAGAGCAGTGCTTCTCAAATTTTAATGAGCATACTAATCATCTGGAGATCTCCTTAAAAAGCAAGCTGTGATTCAGTAGGTCAGGGTGGAGTCTGAAATTCTGCATTTCTAACAAATGCAGTGATGATAAAGCTTTTGGTTCACAGACCAAACTTTGAAATGCAAGGACCTAAAATATTTTAAAATACTGAGCTCATAGACCATTATTTGAATTGAGGTACACACTTGGAAAATATAAAGGCACACCTTTGTATGTGTATCATATACACATAATATTTGAAAGTTTGTCAAAATTTAGAACATACTCAAAAGTGAGATTTCAGTGTATGAAAGAGCAAATTATTTGCCAAATTATCCCTTTGAAAATGCATCTATGGTGCTAATATAGACATTGGAAAGAGAATTTGATGCTCCTGAAACTCACCACAAAAATTTGGAGTTTTTTGTTGTGAGCTGACTAGTTTTTGAAGCATAACAGGTGCTTATTTTGGAGTAGAAATAAGTCCATATTTCATAGAGAATCTCTACCAACTGCTTATTTGTTGTTGTTGCTGTTTTTTTTATAACATATCAATTTCCCCTTTGAGCTGACTTTTTTCTTTTTTAATTAGTTTTTTGCTTGTTTAAATTTGTTTTTCCCCCAGCTTTACTGAAATACAATTGACATACAACATTGTGTAAGTTTAAGGTGTGCAAAATGATCACCACTGTAATGTTAGCCAACACCTCCATCATGTAACTCACACAATTACTGTTTCATTTTTTGTGGTGAGAACATTTAAGATCTACTCTCTTAGAAATTTTGAAGTTTATAGTACAGTATTATTAACTATAATCACCATGCTATACGTTAGATCCCCAGAACTTAATCACCTTATAACTGAAAGTTCGTATTCTTTGACACTGCTTATTAAAATTCTGTAGACACTTTGTCCCGAGATTAGTTAAGGGAAAAAAGTTCAGATAATTCATTTTGGCCAACATTTATTGAATGACTACCACGTGCAAGGAACTGTAAAAGACACTGAAGTTACCCTAAAGGCAAGTAAGACAGAGCCCATTGCTCGATCAGCAAATTAGCTAGTGGAAAAGAAAGATAAGCACACTGCTAGTGGTAATTCTGTTAGAACTACAGTAAGAAGGTAATAGTCAGCTAGAGCTGCTATAACAAAATTTCACAGGCTGGGTGCTTAACCAACAGAAATTTATTTCTTCACAGCTCTGGAGACAAGTCCAAGATCAAGGTGTTGGCAGGATTGTTTTTTTCTGAGGCCTCTCTCTTTGGCTTACAGATGGCCACCTTCTCACTGTGTCCTCACGTGGTCTTTCCTCTGTGCTCACATCCCTGGTGTCTCTTTGTGCATCCAGATTTCCTCCTCTTATAAGGACATGAGTCTGATTGGATTAGGGCCTGCCCTCACAGCTTCCTTTAAACTCAATCACTGCTTTAAAGGCCCTATCTCCAAATACTGTCACATTCTGAGGCACTAGGGGGTTAGGGGCTTCAACATAGGAATTTGGAGGGGACAAAAAACTTAGCCCATAACAGAAAGGCAAAAATGTTCTTTGGAGCAATGGACAGAAAACAATGAATTATTACTGGGGTCGAGGCAGTCAGATGAGGCTGATTGGATGTAGCATTTGAGGCGACCCTCAAAAGAGGAATCAGATTTGGATTGCATAGGTTAAAAATTGAGGAAAAGTCAGGATCAAAAGTCAGAAGCATTATTTTAGAAATTTGTTTGAACAGTGAATCAGAAAACTTGGAAAAGCAGGGGGAAAAAATCCCTAATAAAAGCCCCCTCCTGTACAATGATTGTTATTATTTTGTTGAATTTCCTTTCCATCTTTCTTACCTGTCTAGTCTTACATACAATCAATATGTATAGACACATTTGTAACTTTTGTTTATTTTTTTTGACTGTATCTTCAGCATTCTACAACTTATATAACATTTTTACATTATATCCTAAGCATCCTCCGCATTTTAGTATATCTGTCAGAATTCATCCAACCATCCCCTTTTGTTGACAGTTCAGCAGCTGATAATTTTATAAATATTATGAAGTTTTTGTAGTATTGGGTTATTTCATAGTGGTTACTGTCCCAGCAGTGATATCGATAGGGCATATTTTCAGAGATGTCTCATATTTGTTAAATGATTGGATAATATGAACATTATTATACCCCCTGATATATATTGACAAATTACCTTCCTAAAAGACTACACCAATTTTCGTGTCACCAGCAGAGGGTGACAGCACCTGTTTTACGCTCAAAGTCACGTCCACTGTGCCTTCTCTGATGCCCTACAGTAGTCTACTGCTGCCCCAGGTTCTCCACCCGTGTCACCCTCTTTTGTTTCTTTCATGGCACTTAAGATTATGTAAAATTATCTTGCCTGGTGTGTAATCCTGCACACTGTTTTTCTCTCCCCTTCTAGAGAATAAGCTGCATCGTCGCAACAACCTTGTTTGTGTTGCTCCCTCCCTGGCCCATTGTAAACACTCATAAGATACTTAATGAGTGAGTCCATTTTGCCAAAATGGTAGAGAAAAAAATGTTCTGGGTCCTATTAATTTTTTTTTTTTAATTGCTAACCTCATTAGTAATATATTATCAGTTGCCCATCCCCTTCTGTGAATTGTTTAAGTCAATGCAAACGCAAATATTGGCTGTGAACATGTAACATAAGATATACAGGCCAGCTGGCCTAGAGCTCACGCTATGGACTCAGTATTTTTCTAAAACACATGTGCCCATGTATTCTGAAGCTACACATATCAACCTGACCAGGGATTATAAGGGCATGGATGGATGTAAGGAAAATGAGGTAAGAAAAGACTGCACATGAAAACGTGCTGGAAAACATAAGATGACAAGTCATTACCACCAGGGGAGGAACGGCAGGGGATTTTGTCTCTCGGGACGTTTGGCAATGTCTGGAGACATTTTTGCTTGGGAGGGGAGAATGCTTGGCCATCACTGGGTAGGGACCCGAGTTGAGCCCCCGCCATACAGAAACCCTAATCTAGAGCGAGAGACAGGCATCAATATTGTTTAAAAGCTTCTCAGATAATTCAGGTAATGTGCAGCCACGTTTGAGAACCATTGGCATTTTGAAGAAATGGTTCTCAGACATACGTCAGCTGAGGGGCCTATTAAAATCCATTGGGAGCATTTAAAAACATGGATTCTCCGACCCTAATTAATGCTCTCCCTGGCCCCATCTCTTCACCAGTAGGTCTGAAGTGAAGCAGGTGAATCTACAGTTTTCAAAAGCTCACCAGCTGAGTCTACTGCACTTCTAGAGCTGGAACCAGGGTGAGTGGAGTGATTAGGAGCTCCGTGGAGGTGGGGGGGGGGGGGCGGGGGGAAGGGCAGGGGGTGTGGCTCTCTATTGCTCCCAGGGTTGTGCTTTTAGCAGCAACTCTGCTTGATTTTGCCAGAGTCGGGCTCAGCGGTTCATGTTGTAGTAAGCTAGGACACACACCGCAGGTGACTGAAGTGAGAGGGGCTGCTCTGGCCTGTGTGTTTTCAAGATGGCAAACCTGCTTGCCTAGGTGGCACTGGAGTCTGGAGACAGCAGGAAGAGAGACCACATTCACGTTGTTCAGACAACCTGTCCGCAAGGCCCAAGGAGCTCTGCTATTAAGCAGTGAGCACTCTGGCCCCCTTTCGCTGCCTGCATTGGACACGATGGAACTAGAAGCTTCTGAAAGCAGATGAAAGGTAAGACACTCCAGGGAAATGGCTTGTTCCAATTTACCCCATCACTCAGAACAGGATTCCAACAAAGGAGCTAACCCTTTGCATGACCCCCGCCCCTGGCTCCCTCTCCCACATATTCTGTGCCTAGCGTGGGCTTTATTTCGAGATACTTTTCAAATATGACTTTATGATTTGAGGCTTCCAGATTCCCCACATAGTTCTCAGTTGTGCAGTGTTTGGCATGTTATCTGGGTCATCAAAGTGCTTGAGCTCACTCAAAATTTATAAGCAGAGGTGCCTTCCTGCTACCTTCAGAATCCCTGGAGCTGGGTGGATTTCAGCAGAGGCTGTCCACCTGCAGCACGAACTGCCTCAGGCTAGGGCTGAACAAGTGGCACTAAGATACATGCTCGTTGTGGTTTATTGAGCCTATTGACACCATCTTTTAGGAAAATCAATGCTTCAGTCTTGCCGAGAACATGGAAATAAAGTGATAAAAATAAACCAAGGCCAATTGTTTCCTGATGGAAAAATGAGAGATGAATTAAGAACATTTATGATCAGCAACAGAGGGGTATTCGTGAGCTAAGGAGGATTTAGGAACAATGAAAACGGGCTGTGTTTGGCGACTCAGTGGTGCTAGCTGTGCTGTGCTCGGAGGACATCCTTGTCCCAAGTGTGCGGTCTCCTAGTTATTAATGGTGTTGTTTGGAATTTGTGCTTTGATCTGATTGAAACCAACATTGTTCCCTCAGTCTCCCATCAGTTTTTTCTTGTGAAATAAACCTTTGTCTTAACTGAGTTACCTAACTGATAAAAGGCAATACTACTAATCATAATAAGGATAATAACAAACTATTACTGGTATCTCCTACATATCTATTTATTATCTCATTTATTCAGCAGTTGGTTTTTTTTTTTTTGAGTATGTCCTCTGCATCAGGTACTATTCTAGGCTCTGGGATACAATGTGACCAAGACAGACAATTTGCTGCCTTCTTAGAACCTACCAGTTCATCAGTTCAGTTGGGGGACAGAAGGTAAACAAACCAATGTAATATGATGTCAAATATTAATACAACGAAGAATAAAGCAGAGAAACAGGATGGCAAGTGAATGGGGTACAGTTTACGTGGGGAGGTCAGAGAAAGTCGCTCTGAGATGGTATTTAAGCAGAGGGAAAGAACTACTCTATGACAAAACAGAGACCCAGGAATGATCTCATTTGGGAGGCTGCAAGTATATTGGAAAAAGCCTGATCTTTGAAAGCAGGAATCCTGGGATTCTGGTCCTGGCTGCATTTCTGATTAGCTGTATGGCTTTGAGAAGTTAAGTACTCTCTCTGTGTATTCTGATTTCTCCAGGTGGAAAAAGGAAATATGGTGGTTCACCTTATAGGTTGGTTTTGAGACTTGAATGGGAACCTAACATTTGAAACACAGTGGATTAGAACGTAGGAGAGCCTTGATGAATGTCGATTCCCTTCCCCTACAGTGCTGGGGATGCTGAGAGAGAGACTGGCAGATACTCAACTCAGCTCCTGTCCTTGGGGGGGCTGCTGTGCTTTCATTCAGTCTGTCCGTATGCGTTCGAGAGCCTGCTGGGCACGCTCAGGAGCTTGCCAGTGAAGAAGGCAAGACAGTATCTGATCCTCCGCATCTCCATATAGAGCATGTTCTATGACAGCTCGTGTCTGAGGACTGCACATCCTGGAGCCGGCTGTGTGGGTACAGATCCCCACTTAGTAGCTTTACGGGCTGGCAAGTATGTTAACTTCCCAGCACCTCCATCTCGTCATCTGTAAAATAGGAAAATAATACTTACCTCGTAAGGTTGTCAGGATGATAAAAGGAGTAACTATTTGAAAACCACCTAGAAGGGGGTCCCGCACATGATAGGTACTAGAAGAGTGTTGCAAAGTTAAAAATAAAAAATATTCCACATGAATGGTTCTGTTCTATAGAAGAAACAGGCTACCCTTCACTATGTTTGTCCCCTCATTTAATGATCCCAAAAGCTCATGTTACATATGAGGAAACGGAGACTCAGAAATGTTAAATGCTTTGCCCCAAAGTAACGTGCCTGGTTAGTGGGGGAGCTGGAAATGTAAACTGAGTTTGACTCTGGAACCCCTTCTTGACGCCCTTTCCTCCAGGTGGGCTTACTGAAGCTACAGAGATAGGCACAGGAGAGTTCCTGCCCTCAGAGGATTTAAAGTGGAGAGGGAGAGCCACTAAGGGGTTAAATGATGTGCACAGGATCTCGCAGCTCATGACAATCCAAATCCAGGACTTCCAATTCTAAGTCCAGAGCAACTTTGCTCTGCCATTTGTAGAACTAAATGCAGTAAACATTTATTAAATGATTCTGTATACAAGAAGAGCAAAATAATTCCTGATGTGTTAGGGTCACCAGAAGAGATGGTTCTCTCTGGGGAATACTAAGGAGAACTTCTAGGACTGGGAAACTGGAGAGAAGTCTTTCCTTTTTTTTTAGATAAACTTTTTATTTGGGCGTAATTTTAGATTTACAGAAAAAGTTGTGAGAATAATACATAGGTTCCTACATAGCTTTAATTCAGTTTCTCCTAAAATGGTAACATCTTACCTGTATAAAGTACATTTATCAAAATAAGACATTAACTTCGCTACATTAATATTAACTAAACTACAGACTTGATAAGGATTTCACCACTTTTTCTGCTAGTATCTTTTATCTGGGATCCACTCCAAGATACCAAATTGAATTTAGGGAAATCCCTTTTTAAACTTAAGAAATTTTAACTTGTACCCCTATTTACAAGTCTTGGATTCTGGTCAGGGAGTAAAAGGATACTGCAACTCATTTAATGGTGTCCTCTATTTGTTCAGAAAGGAGGAGTTGGGTGCCTCTGAACTTTGAATGGCACAGTCCTTATGCAGATTTGTTTCCCTCACTAAAGAAAAAAGGATCAATCAATACAATAGGATAAACTCTAAATTTCTTTGTAATATCTAGAGCCATAAATTTGTTGGGAAAATAACTGCTTAGATTTCCTCTTTTTTGATTTATTGATCTAATACCCCAAAGACAAAATGAATTTATCTATCTGTAATGTGTTAATTGACCCCTCCCAAGATAGATTTCACTTTTCTTTTTAATGCACACCTCTTGAAATTATCCTCTTCTGTGAGTGTGTGTGTGTGTTTCTCAAAGTGGGGGTTAATCTAAGGGGGATGAAATGATATTAGAGAAAGCAAATGAAAGAGGTCTTTGAGTTTCACATTCATTTTTATTACATAATTTTGTCTGAAATGTTGGTTAACTTAAATGTATAATGTGAACCTGGTGTATTTGCATTCATTCAACAGCTTTTTAGTTTGTTTTTGGCAGAGGTCTTCCTGACCTTGGAGGTATTAGAAAGATTGCTTTCACATGGGTGGATGGCTTAGGTGTATTTCTCCAGTGTATTAGCCAAAAATGGGTTGGTCTTCTCACCAGCATGGTGCCATTCCTCTTTAACCTCTTGTGTATTTGTGTCAAAATTAGTTATGACCATTAGAGAAGAAATGTACAACACAAAGCAACTTTTTTCACGTCTAAGCTTCTAGGTGTTTGCCTTGTGGTAAGAAGCTTAGGGGAGGGGTTACCATTTGATAATTTATACAGACTTTTCCTGACTCAGTCATTTTTTGCAACACCCTTAGGTCTTCAAGTACCGCTTCAGTAGATATCCAGTCATTGTTTATCCGTACAAGTTAAATTCTTTTTGCCCAGTAGGGACTAAGAATGATACTGGTCTGCACTAGTAAGGATTATTAAGGTAGACTCTCTTGTTCTAACTTGGAAGCAGTTATTTTGAGAAGTAAAAAAACAAAGGTGTGGAGACCAGTCAAATTGGAAATCGTCAGCCAAACCATGACTGCTTGATGATTTCCCTTCCCTTTAGTGAATTCACCACTTGTCACAGTTTATACTCTGAAGCCTGGCATTAAGATTCCCGAGTATACAACCTGAGAGTTTCCACAGCTTTGAGGATGGTTTCTCTTTATTGCCCATCCAAACCTGTGACACCAGCTGAGCTACCCACTTCTAACAACTCCTACCTCCTCAGCTTTATTCCTGCATTCCCATGCATCTAATGCTTTTCCTTCTGTCTCTGTTTGTGAAGTTCTTTCCATCCTCCAAGAGTCAGTTCAGATAATTCCCTTAATTCCCTCTATTCACCTCTCCTAAAAAGAATTCTTTATGACATAAACATGCATTCTTGGTGGGAACAATATTATCCTCAAGGGAGCAAAAGTTGATTCACAGTTCAGGGGGGCGGGTAAAAAATCTTACCCTCTTTGTATATAACATACAGATACACATACAGAACATAAACAGATAATCAGTATATTTTTCTATTAAAATTTTATGGAGGAGACAATTCGGAGAAAAAATATCTAAAAAGGTTCTCAGGGGGACAATAAGGAAAAACTTTGAGAAACACTGGTTATAGACTAATCCTTGAGTAGTCACTGTTTCCAGCACCAGGAATCATCTCTCTAGCAGGTGTATCCTCTTAGTGTCCTAAGGTAAATAAAACAAGAGATGCAGATAAAAGATAATATTGGCCAGATGTTGTAATTGGGCAGTGCTCCATCCTCTGATCCTCCCATCACCAAGACAGAAAGAAATGTTTTTGATGTTATCTTGTCCAGGGGCTTTGTCTGCCCTTTTGCACTTTCTGACTTACAAAATCATCAGTAAATTTTTCATTGTGTTTAAAGATTCCAAGTTAGCACAGTTTATGTGTTTATATGCCTGGACCTATCAGACAAAATGGAAAAATACAGACATTCTGTAACAATTGTGGGGAGCAACCAAAGGAACAACCAGAAATGATAGAAAAATTGTTATGTAAATGCGAAAGCCACAAGGAGAAGTGGGAGAGACCTTGTTTGGCTATAAAGAGTCACTTTGAAGGCCACTATCCCTGGCCCACCTCCCTAAAGGGTTAGAAAAATTGAAATACTTTCTCAGCCATTCTTTCAGCCAGGGGCGTCTGCGTGACAGATCTAATAGAAAATTGCTGTTGGTAAGGATGGACTTTCTGGGAAAGTTTTTGCTCTTACTAAAAGATACAAATGCAGTTGGCTCTTTTCCTTTTATTCCGTCTTTGGAAGCAAGTATAATGTCAGGATCTGGCAGCCACCTTGTAATTTAATTCTGAGGCAGCAAATTCAAGGCCAAAACTCCAGCATGCTGTGGATGACAGAATGGAAAGAGAGGAAGAGACTGAGTTTCTGGTCACATCATTGAATAGCTAGACCAGTGTCAGCAGTTCCCTGTTGTTCCATGGAATACTATGTCTATCCTGCCTAAGCCACTCTTAATTGGGTTTTCTATTACTTGCAGCTAAACACTTTCCTACCTCATTTAGGAGATAATGTTAGATGATGAGGAAGAAACAGACAAACATTTTTCTGCCTTGCTCTCTAACTCTAAGTGACTTTTAATCCCCCAGGTTATTTCTATAACATCAGGCCTCTGCAACCTTAGCTCATTAATATTCCTTGACAAGGAGTTATTACATGTCTTACATTTCAAAATAGGTTGGAAGCTCTGGAAGGTGGAAAGCCAAGGCTTTACCAGGAATTTTCTGATCATCTCTCCCACTGATAATAATGCCTTTGATTGTGTTCTGCATACTTGGAATCTAAGTGTCCTCCACCCTATCGCCCCGTTCCATCCAACTGGGAAAGAGGAACTTTTCTCCCTCACCCTCCCCTCCTCCAGGTTCTGTGCTTACCTCTCAGTGAAACAGAACCTCAGAGGGACAAGTAGGCACGGAGTAAAAACAAACCTTTGCAGTGTCATGCAGAAGAGTTTAATTCCTCCTAATCTCACTTCAAGTCCTGGCCTCTCTGGTAAGGTTTTGCTTTTGCATAATCAAAAGTCTCTTTGAAGGGCTGATATTCCCCTTTCTCTCTATGGAAGAACAGTACACTATCACTAACAGAAAAACTGCTAGGCGTTTCAAAATTGCTTTTTGTCCCCACTTGTATAAATAACTATTTCAGAATTACTGAGATTTAGTCTCAGTTACAATGGTTTAATTCATACTAAAGTGTGTTTTTATTATTAACATAATTTATTTAATGGGTTCATGGCTGAGAAGACTAAGAAGACTTTAGGGTCATCTTTTTTGTTGCAAGTAAATTGGAAACAGGAGAAAATAAAAAGAAAGAAAGTAAAATTATGATACTATTACCTAGAGATGATGTTTGGGAGCAAAATTTTGTTTTATGTATGGGTATACAAATACATGGATTTATATATAAAGAGAAAGGAATGGGAAAATTACATATACATATATTTATATATGTATATTATATGTATAAAGATTTCAATCTTTACTTAATATATGTTTCCATTTTTTCATTTCACTCAGTATTGCTTGACAACATCTTTTTTAATGATGGCATAAGATTTCATTATATAAAAACATAATTTATATTTAAAAAGGTCAATTGTTAGATCAATTTTCTCCTATTTTCATCAGTATAAATATTGCTAGATGGAATACTTTTGTAAATAAATCTTTAGGCATGCTTTAAGGTCACTTTAAATTAATTTGCTGGGATTTCATAGCGATTTGAAATCTATAATTAATCAGAATAAACTATTATTTTATTCTGTACTCAACCATATCAATAGACTGTTATGCTTTCCAAGGTTGTGTCACTCTTTACTGAGGCCATCAATCCAATTCTAGATGACCAGAATGTCAATATTGTTGTTGTGTTCTTGAGTTACTGAACTTTCAGACCCCTTTAGGTAAAACCAGTCTGTGCTCAGTAAGTTTAATGATCATTTAGTACTTAACCAACCAAGAGACCGTATTGCCCGATGATGAAGTGACTAAGTTTCTGGTGAGATTTGGTATATTTAAATGACAGGAGCTTCATTTTTCCAGGCAGTTTGATCATCAAGGTTGCCAGCGCACAAATAGATGCATTTCTGTGTTGATGTTATTTTTATGTCTATTAGGCAGTATTGAGTTTTATATAATTAGTTTATAACTTGTTTCATATTCATCAAGTTATTAATGAGAGAAATAATGCTGGATTTGGCAGCCAAACAGTACTAATGTTACATGTAGCAGACACAGAGAGGAAATATCTTGGTTAAGTCGATTTTTTGTAAGTAATGCTGCTTCCTGTTTTGTTCGCTTTGAGACCCAGAATCATATTTATATTTTAATCTTTCTTTATAATTAAAATAAAAATCCATTGTCATTGTGGAAAAATTGAAAATGCAGGAAAATACAAAGCAGAAAATAAATATTAACCATAATTTCACCTCCCAAGAAGTAACTGATAATGTAGTGTATTTCCTTTGAGTCATTTTTCTCTGCCTACTGACGATGAAAGTATATATGCTATTTTTTAACTCATCATTATATTGTAACCACTGCCCCATTTTATCAAAAATTCTTCAAAAACACCATCATAATAGCTGTATAACATCCCAGGGATAAGTATGGCATAATTTAATCAATTTTCTGTTGTGAGACATTTATTTTTTTTAGTAATATTTCACACCAAGAATAATTTTGAGATGAATATCCTTGAACTTCTTTGTCAAAATACCAAACTACTAATTCCATAGGGTAGATTTCCTAAAGTGAAATTACTAGATTAGAGACTATTAACTTTTTTAAGGTTTGGCAATATATTGCCAAATTGCTTTTCAGAAAGTAATTCACACTTCCACCATCAGGATAAGAGAATACCTGTCTCAGCGTACCCAAGTCAGCACGGTTGTTTTTTTAAATTTTGCCTAATTTAATAAGTAAAACATTTTTATTAGCACTGCTAATAAATATATAAACATTTCCATAGGTTTATCGATTATTTTTGTTTCTTCTGTGAAGTGTAAATTCATGTCCTTCGGAGAATAAAAAAATTGACTATAGTAGCCAGGGTGGGGAGGGGTACTGAAAAATGTTTACTTGAGGATCATTGTACATAAATTACACATGTACTCTGCTGTATAGACAACTCCAATACTATTCATTTCAGGGGGATAAAAATTTTAAATATTAAAAAAGAAAACCAAACAGTTCTGAGAAAAATTATGGATAATTTTATTTTCAGTAAATATTGAAAAGGCCTTAGCAAAAAAACCTCAGAACCTATAAGGGAAAGAATGGGAAAATTTGACAATAGATTCAAAAGTCCATCATAAGTGAAAATACATCGCTGATGCTGCAGACCGTGGTTATTGTGAGGATTTTTGCAGAATCCAAATGCAAACCCTCTCTTGCTGCAGCAGACCCATGAACTCGTTCACTTAGCAGCCAGGCTACAATAGCAGTAAGGGCTCTGCAAAACCTCTCCTCCTGCTGTATTTCTCACGGACCAGTCTCTTTTATCTTGATTCACTGTGTGTATTGCCTCCATTTCCACAGTCAGTATAGGTTTCCAGATGGCTGCTTCAGCCACAGCCATCGCATCCACACTCTAGAAGCAGGAAGGAAGGTGGGACAAACAAGAAGAGAATAAAGGGTATGCTCTGGTTGCTTTTAAGGAAGATACCTCCTGAGATTTCTCCATACATATTATCGGACAGAAGTTACACACCAGGCTGTACTCAGCTATGAGCTCATCTAGAATTCATGGGTCCTCTCACTTGGAAAGAACTGGAGAATAGATATTGGGAGGATAACCACAGGCAGAGCTTTCCAGGTGGCTGTAGACCCATCCACTCACCTCCACCCCAGTAGGGTTCTTCCTGGCCTAGTTGTGAGAATTAAGATAAGTAACTACAAAATCTTGAAAATCTGGTAAACAATTGACAAATTCTCTCTAAATTCTTGTAAGGCTCAGGGAGCAAGTTTGTCACAAGGCCCCAGGAACAGCTCATTTATCCATAAGTTCACAGTCTGGTTTGATGGTTTGTTGGTTTTACTAATGGTCTTAATTTCGTTATCATTACTTACCATTCATCACAACCGGCCATGCTAACTGAGAGCTTTACTAAATGACCCAACAAGAGCTTGTGTTAACATCCTTTCCATCGTCTGTCACTTTGATGGGCTCAAGAAACAAGTCAGACAGAACAAAGACCCAAAGTCACTGGTGCAGTTATGCGTTTGCTCATTCAATCCCTTACACAGTTCTTCCCCAGGGGAATTGGACACTGTGTGACCTTGGGCCTTCCGACTTTATGTAGAGGAGTCCACATCGGCCTCCACATTATCAATTGGGGATAATGTGGCTAAAATTAAAATTGCCATATATTTTTTTCCCTCTTAATGACTTTTTATAACAACATAGCCTTCTTTTTACAAAATAAAGAAAAAAACGAAAAATTATCTGGAGTATTTTTGGTTTTGTTTTTTGTCCTTTCCAGATTTTCCTATAGTATTAGATGAAATTTTAGAAAATAATAAATTCTGAAAATACTACCTGAGATGCCCTCATGATTGTATTGTAAGGTCACTGGTCTTCATGTCCTCTAGATGCCCATTTGTCTGAAAGGGAGCCCAAATGTGTGTGTTGGGTGAGGGAGTGGCAGGAGGGACAGAGTGGTGGTGGGAGAACCTTAATCACAACATTATGAAAGAAATTTAAGATGTTGACTTTTCAAATAGAGTATTGAATCTTTTATATTATAATACGTTGATGGTAGCTATCTTTCCTCATTTAGTTCTCCTTACAGAATTTATCAGTCTGTTTCCACTCACTAACATGTTGCTATTATTTAGTTCTGCATTTAAATGACGCTGATACCAGTACCTAGTCATGGATAAGATTTCTCCCTTTTAAGTGAAGTTCCACTAGGTTATTAATAGCTCAGGACTCTCCAAAACTCCTCTAGTTTACAGGAGAAATAATTTAATGAAGACTGAGATTGTGTGTGTAGCTTTGTTAATGTAAATGAGTAATGTGTATTGATTCTTCATGGTGTAAAAATGTTTTCATTCATGTAGTGCAAGAAAGTCTGTTAAAGAATTATTAATGATGCCATAATTGCTTTAAGATCTATGCCCTAATTAAAATGGTAAATTCTTTATTATGTCTTTACTTTAATTAGATGTACAGAAAGACAATAATTTTTAGAAGAAACCCCATGTCAAATAAAATTATCTCATTTAGAAATGCTTCAGAAAATCTGTAGTAGTGCTCTGTAGAGAGTCAGTTGAGAACTTCTGAAGTTAAACCACCGTGACTCCACTTCCAGTCAAACTTAAGATGTCATCCTGACTGAAATTAATAATCTTAAATAAACTGTTTTACACTTTTAGTGAAGTACAACTCATCTGTACCAATAAGTTTCTGCTTCTACTTTTTAATTTGATTTTCATTTCTTAAAAGTATTTTTAAAAGGTTGAAAACCTCAAAAAAGACAAGGAGGAAAATGAGCTTATTGTCATGGAAATTACGTTATATCAGCGGGATTCAATTTGGTTTTGCTGTTGTACTTAGCTCTGTTTTTTCTGTTTGCAAGACAGTGCTTTTCAATGATTTGTCCCAAGCTGTGTGTATAGAAGAACCACAACCAAAATCAATAACCACAACCAAAATCATCTCGTTCTTTTCTACCTGCTTTTCTCTCTTTAATTTGTATGCGTGATTATCTGAGGCAATTCTCCTTTGTGGATAATGACCCCTGACTTGAAGAAGGTTGGGAGGCGGGCAGGGCGAGGGGTTAACATTTGAGTGTAGATCTTGGGCCAGGCACTAGGTTGGGATCTTTACAATTGTTATTTAATCCTTCTAACGACCAAAACTGGGAAAGTATCGTTGTTCATTTTAATTTTATAGAGAAAGGAACTGAAGGTTGAGAGCTGCATCCATTTTGATCATTTCAACCAAAGGTCTAAAAAAGTATGGCCTGTGGGCAATCTCCAGCTTGCCATCAGATTTTATTATAAATAAAGTTTTATTGGAACATAGACACACCTATTTTTTATTACAACAACAGAGTTGAGTAGTGTAGTGAGAGAGACTGTCTGACCTGCCAAACCTAAAATATTTACTGTCTAGCTCTTACGAGGAAGAGTTTGCAGATCCTTGGTCTAACCAAGAAGCCCAGAACTGCTCACACAAATTACACCTGCTCCCATTCATCAGATCCCATTGTGTAACATGTTTTGTTTAAAATTATATATCCCCTTTTTCTAGCATACTCTTCCAACTTCATCTATTTTTTTTCCTTCTTTTATTTGGATAATTAATATAAGGGTATTTTTCCTATGAGTGACATTTCATCTCATTTCTGAATGGGCTGAAATAACATCTCTCTAGCCAGTCTCTCTCTTAGTCGTTATTAATTACTTAACTCTGATCAGGTTATTTAACTCAGTATAGCATTTTGGACCTCAGCTTGTAAGCGGATTCTTATAGCCAAGTATTGCTTCACACTGCTCTTCATATAACCTGAGTTTTTTTTCCTTAAAGTTTCCACAGGACAATGGTTATCTGACTGCTGGGTCACAGGCATTTCTAGTTTAGAAAAGCCAGCAGCTATCACATAATAAAACTCAGATCGAAGGAGCTCCATGCCCAGTCAGAGAGCATTTAGAGAAAAGGGAGAATAGGGGGATAGGGAGGGGTTTTCCCACCATAAGACATATTAGTCAATAAATCATATAATGCCAAATAGATCCTCTTTTCTCACAGACACTGCTTGTTATACAGTGAAAGCTGCCCAGCTCCAGATTTACCTTCAGCAAGCTCAGTTAGGTGGACTAATTTATTAGGTTTCAGACGGAGGGGGCCCAGACAACCCTACATGAGTAGACCCTGAGGGGCTTTGCATACAGGAAGAGGAAGTCCAGAGAAGTTCTAATTAGGCAAAAAATGGTCAAAGATAGTGAACAGGTTAAAAGTAGAATATCTATACTGTGGAACACTGTGCAAAATTAATAATATTGTAGAAGAAAATTCGATGACAATGAGACATAGCAGGTTCTTAAATGTATATGTTTAATTTTGTTTATGATTTAAAGTTCTTTTTAAAATATACATTATATATATATACAGAAAAAGCATTGGAAGATATATACCATGATATTAAGAGTGGCTATCTTTGGGTGATGAAGTTATGACTGACTGTATTGGGGTTTTTTTCTAAATGCTTTGCTGTGTTTTCCCAGTAAGTATGTATTACTTTTATAATCATAAGATGTTTCTTTTCATGAGCTAAAATGAACACAACTAGGAATGTTATGGTAAACAGAGGAAAACAAATGCTTCCTCTCTTAAGTAAACTTGAAGAGTTTTGGTAAATATGTGGTGTTTCTACCATTGAGTTTGGGAAAAAATCTTCGAAGCAGATGCTTTTACTGAGATGTGTTAAGAGAAAAGGTTTAGGTTGTTTCCTCTGGAGCGTCAAGGAAGCATTAGGATAAACATCACTTTTGAATATTAATATATTATAATATAAAATATTACTATTTTTATAAAAATATATTAAATATATTTTAAATGTATTACTATTTTAATAAAAATATTACTAGTCACTGGATTACTCACTTTGGAGGTCCTTAGAGCTCCCCAAGCTGTCCACAGACTGTGTTGTTTCTTGTTAGCAAAACTTAGCCAAGGCTATGCCCTCAGTCAGGACTGCCTTCTTGTTCACCCTTCTCTTCCTGGACCAGCCAAGAAGTTGCCTCTTTTTTGTATCCCCCATAACCCCTTTCCCCACCTCTTACTTCCTCACTAATTGACATTCCCTTCCTGGTCCTGTACTATTTCTGTAACCACTTCTGGATTGGACTCTATTTATTTTTTTTTCTCACTTTCTCTCTTTTCTTCTATACCACACTGAGGGCAAAATCAGATTTAAATCATCACCATGTTTCCAGTGTTGAGAGGAAGTATTTGAATGGCCTATAATAACCAAATATCTTTATTCAGCAAAATTTCATTTCCATTGGTCGGCCAGCTCAGTTCTTAGCTATGTTTTACCCACTTCCTCTCCTTTCAAAGCTCTTAGAAGTGACCCAGATGCATGGCTGGAAATGGAAGGGGTGGTGGACCAGGAGCTCCACTAGAGCAATTTTGTCCAAACTGTCACCTCTTAACAATTTTTTTTTTTTTTTTTTTTTTTTTTTTTTTTTTTTGCGGTACGCTGGCCTCCCACTGTTGTGGCCTCTCCCGTTGCGGAGCACAGGCTCCGGACGCGCAGGCTCAGCGGCCATGGCTCACGGGCCCAGCTGCTCCGCGGCACGTGGGATCTTCCCGGACCGGGGCACGAACCCGCGTCCCCTGCATCGGCAGGCGGACTCTCAACCACTGCGTCACCAGGGACGCCCCTTAACAATTTTTAAAGTAATATATTGATACAATATTTATTAAGACTAAGATGAAGAGATGGTAGAGAAAACAGGAACTTTGCAACTGAAACATTAGTCTTTGTCCTCAGACCCATAGGGAAGGTAAGCAAATGATGGTGCCATTTTGTAGGTATCCATCCTCCGCAAAATGTATTAGCTGTGCCCCATGCTCACTCTCACTCGCCCTGGCCCTGTTGTGAGGAACTTTCCTCTACCCTGACATGGGTGGACCCTCTCAGAATTTACTCAGCCTGGAGCTTGTCACCTACTTTCCTCTCTGCTAATCTGACAGTCATTTGAAGGTTTTGTTGAGATGTTCTTTGTGGCCTAGTAAAAAATGTGTAGTCTCTCTAGGGAATAAATTTTAATGCATAGCTATAAAACCAAAATTATCTATTATTTCTCCTTTCTTCTGTATCCTTATTTTTTGGTCTGCTTGATCTGCTAAAGATTGAACACAGTGTGTTAAAAGCTCCACTAAGGAATATTTATGGTAAATGAAGTGTTTAAACTAGACAAGGGCTTTATTCAAGGAGGAGTTAGAGAAAAAGGATGAACTTGGCCCCTTTGGGCATCCTCACAGATGTTAAGAAGTGTAGTAAGATGTGAGATGAGGAGAGATAAGGGTGGAAGAGGGAAGAAAGTCTTGATAAGAAAGTCAATATTGACCTGTTTGTGGAACACCTTGGGCTTTTGAAAGTGAGGCTAGCATCTTATTACTAATCAGCACTAGAAAGATAAATAGTAATTTGTAGACTTTTAATCAGCTAGGCTGATGCCTTCTTAAATTGTCATAATTTTCTGCTGTCTGATGAGATAGGTTACCCACTGGATTTGTTTTCTATCCTTTATCAGGCACCAACCACAAAACATTCCTGGATCTTGGAAGCCAAACTAAAGTGAAATCAGAAATAAAGCCCAACAAAAATTCAGACAGTCATCTTGAGAAGTAAAACATACTTTGTCCCTTTTTGCATAAGTTCTGTCTGTTTAATATGCAGGAGTAATGAGTATTTGCGGGGGATGGAGCTCTCTTTGTAGAGAATAGGAGATGGCATTTCCATAGGGGGTTCCCCATATTTTACCATGAGCAAAAGGAAGAGGAAGATTTAAAAGTTTGTGATCCCTTGCAAACAATATCCTTCGTGAAGCATGAAACATTTTTATTATTTCCTCTTCCTTTGGAACCTCAACCCAATGTAGTTTTCATGAACGATTAAATTAGAAATAATGTAATAGTAATAATAATAACTATATGCATGCCAGGCACTGTTTGAGGTATTATTTATATACTGACTTTTTTTGGGGGGGGGTACGCGGGCCTCTCACTGTTGTGGCCTATATACTGACATTTTTAAGACTCACTGTCGTTAGTACAATTTTACTTTTGAGGAAAATGAGGCAAAGAGAGACTTGTCCAAGATTAAATGGCTTGTAAGTGTCACAGCCAGGATTTGAACCCAGGCAGTTTGCTGTAGACCATTGGGCTACACCATTTCTTAAATGACTGTTAAGTGTGTTTGTGTCTTCATGATCTGCAGGCGAAATTCAATTCAAGAGGTAGTTATTGAGATTCAGTCATGTGTGGGGCACTGGGCTAACGGCTGTGGCATTGTTTTTTCTTAGGGAGAAATAAATCCATCCCTTATTTTCAATTGCTTAGAGTTTAGTAGGGAGATTAAGACAAGCATGCAAGTATACCTACAACACAGAAAGACATTCATGGTGAAAGAATAAGCAAAACACTGTGACAATAAAGGTAGAACAAGTTGCAATGGTCTCTAGTAAAATTTAGTGACTATGTTCTGTCTTTGCTTATCAGTTACAGATCTTATTTGTTGTGTTTTCCAGTGTCCAGTATAAAGAAACAAAGACTTTATTGTCAGTTGTTGCACCTCAGAGCTAGGCTTAATGCTTCTGAAATGTGTTACCCTTAATTTCAAGGCTTGTGTTGACTCCAAGTTTTGTAAAACAAGCTTTTAGTACTGGCATGAAGTCACAAAACAAGGCGAATGTGGAAGATAGGGATAGCTCATAAATTGCACCTTATTTATTTACTTAAAGTAAATGATGTGCCTAACTCTTTTTCTTAACATTATTATTTCTCTTTCTCTCTGCCTTGCTCTGAGGCTTTGATTTCCCAGAATATAAGAGTGTAGTGTACTTTCTGGTGTTTCAAGACACAAGCTCAGTTTGCCTTTGCTCCGTAGGGCCTTAAATATTTCTGACAGTTTCCAAACCTTAACACAGTGCAAAGTGTCATGGGAGGACATATGTTGGGCACTTACCACGATGACTGTCATAGAGGAAGGGCTCAATTATTATTGACTATTATCACTGTTTTGTTTTTTTTTAATTTCTATCAGACTCCAAACCTCAGAAGCCATTTCTACGACACCCTCCTGAGTTGAATCCTGTGACAAGAGCAGAGAAAGTGTGTCTAGCAAAGAAAATTGTTTAACACAAAGTTGGGAAACTGTAGGTCATTTAGGACAAGTTCATATTGTCAAATTTGGTTGAAATATATTGGTGGGCAAATTGTAGATGTGAACTGATAAAATAAAAGCTAGCATTTGACTGTATTTTGTGACTGTTTAACATTTGAGTCACTTACATCTGAAACAAACAAAACAGACCTGTCCTCTGAGAATAGTGTGAAAAGTGTGGTTCTTTAAAACAATAGGCTTGCCAGGAAGTTAAAAAGCAACAGAATTATATCTGAATTTTGAATCTACTTTGCCTGTGTATCTTGCTGCAAACTCATTCTTACCTGATACCATAGCTTGCCCCTCACTTAAAAGTATTTAATTTCACTATAAATTTAGGTGAACCATCATTAGCTGCCTCTGGAATGGGTTAGATATTTAACATATTTTACAGTTAAATTTAAGTTCTTCTAGATTATCTGCTGTTTTGGATTATTTACCCCTCTGCTTTCAGTTATTGAACAAAAAAAAAATCTAGATTTGACTTGCTAAAATTCTGAGTTTATCTTCAAGATGTTTGTCCTCCAAAGCATACGAGCAGTATGAATAATTCCAATGCATATGTCAAACTCTGTGCAGTGTTCTAGGATGCACGCATTCAATATGAACTGTGTTAGGATTTTGTTTTCCCTGGCTCAAGGCAAATATGTTCTTCGGAACGTATGTATGTATAATTAAATATGACTAGTGGATTATGCAAATGAAATCTATTTTTCTTTGTAAAACAAGTTGAAAAACAGGACTTAAAGTTCCTCAAGGTTTTCTTTTGAAGTCCTAGTCTATTTTAAAGCAACAACAATAGTTATAATAACCTGGACCTAGAGTAGAATACACTCTAATGTTTATTAATAAAATGTTAACATGTTTAAGTATTTAAACACTTTATTAAAATACAGTTACCAATCTTGTTCCTTTCAAATATATGCTAAACGGATGTAAAGGATCAAACTTTTGAATGAACTAAACATACTTGTTGATGAGCAAATTCAAAGAATGAGGATATAAAACATCCCCAAAAGGGAGTATTTCTCATCACCTCCTCATTCTACCTTCCAGTATGTATGCGCTTTAAAGTTGTTCCAAGGTCAAAGGTTTGTTACTCTGTTTGCTATCTTATCTGAAGCAAATCTTCATCAAGTAAAGCTCAGGATAATACAGAAGCAGAGAGGAGAAGTATGAAACCCAGACTGGGGGTAGGGAAGGAAGTGGTGAGGTCAGGGGAAGTTTCCCCAAAGGAGAGTTGCTCGAGCATTCTCTCAGCATCAGAAACCTGGGTGATGGTGCAGGAAGCCCCAGAACAGACGCATCCTTGCTTTTAATTCAGTGTCCTTTACACTTCACTGTCTGTTTTACTGCCAGCCCGCTATAGCCGGTCTACTCATTGCCTGGTATCAGGCACAAAAGAATGAATATAAGCAAAGTTACTCCTGTAAGAAAAGAAAATCTGACCAATTGTAGAGTTGATTTTATTATCTGAGAGCAAAGCAGATTCACTCAAATCACAGAGTGGCTCAGAACTCCAGACAAGAGGAATACATCCATCACCATGTAAGCTCCACAAAGCTCAGGATTCCATGTGAAACACATTTTGGTAGTATGTTATAAACAAGCTCATGTGGAACTGGGGGCGTGCAAATAACTGCTTCATCTGCAAAGCTTGGTTCGTCTCTTAGGAAAAGAGTATATTGGGTTGGCCAAAAAGTGCCTTCGGTTTTTAAGTAAAAATAAAGGACACATTTTTCATTTTCACCAAGAACTTTATTGAACAACATATTCACCCTTTTGTTCCACTACCTTCTGCCATTTTTCAGGCAACTTCGTAATTCCATCTTACCAAAACTTTTTATCTTTTTGAGCAAAGAACTGTTCCAGGTGCTTTTTACAGTCTTCCAGTGAACTGAATTTTTTTCTATTAAGAGAATTTTGTAAAGACTGAAATAAATGGAAATCCGAAGGTGCAACGTCTGGTGAATACGGTGAATGAATCAGAACTTCCCAGTCAAGCTGTAACAGTGTTTGCCTGGTCATCAAAGAAACATGCAGTCTTGTGTTATCTTGATGGAAGATTATGCATTTTCTGTTGACTAATTCTGGATACCTTTCTTCGAGTCCTGCTTTCAGTTGGTCTAACTGGGATCAGTACTTGTTGGAATTAATCATTTGGTTTTCCAGAAGGAGCTCATAATAGAGGAATCCCTTCCAATCCCACCATATACACAACATCACCTTCTTTGGATGAAGACCGGCCTTTGGTGTGATTGGTGGTGTTTCATTTCGCTTGCCCCACAATCTCTTCCATTCCACATTATTGTACAGTATCCACTTTTCATCTCCCGTCACAATTTGTTTTAAAAACAGAACGTTTTCATTACATTTTAGTAGAGAATTGCATGTGGAAATACGGTCAAGAAGGTTTTCTTCACTTAACTTACGTGGAACCCAAACATTCAAAGCAATTCACGTAACCGAGCTGGTGCAAATGATTTTCAATGCTTGATTTGAATATTTTTGAGTATGTTGGCTACCTCCCACGTGGTATGACGTTGATTGTTCTCAATGAATGTCTCAATTTGATTGCTATCAACTTCAACTGGTCTACTCAACTGTGGAGCATCGTCCAGCAAGAAATCTCCAGCACGAAACTTTGCAAACCACTTCTGACACGTTCAGTCAGTCTCAGCACCTTTTCCATACACTGCACAAATCTTTTTTTGCATTTCAGCTGCATTTTTACCTTTCTTGAAATAATAAAGCATAATATGCCCAAAATATTGCTTTTTTTCTTCCATCTTCAGTATTAAAATGGCTACACAAAAATTCACCAATTTTGAAAAGTCTTTTTTTAAATGTACGGTGATTTGACAGCCGTCACGTACAATCTAACAAGTTTCGAATGAAGTTAAAGACAACTAAGTTCTACTAGAGCCATCTTACGGAAAAAAACGAACAAACCTTTTGGCCAACCCAATAACAGAACAACTGCACATGAGTAACACCAGCCCTGTGTAGGTCCTAGGGTGCTGCTTAGCCCAGCACACTCGGCGTCACAAAGCTGAAAGCTTTGTTCCCACATCAGCCACGGCCTCTGCGGGCCTGTGTCCTTGGCTCAGGGTCAAATGATTACATAATACTTATTATAAGTGAGCCAGTGGAACGAGAAACCAGAAGGCAGAATGCTTAAAGAAACCAGGATGCTTAAAGGTACAACTGTCAAACCCAGGAGACACTCTCCAGGTGTGCCTGGGTCCTGGGTTGGGAGCGTCAGATTGAAGAGAATTAGCACATCTCAGCAGAGGGGCCAGAGGGGCCAAGGTAGTGGGCGCACTTGTGAAATGAGTTACTGTTGCCTGCATTTCCCCACTGTTACTACATACTGATTGGAGTTATTTGTTAATTGAAGAGTGACCAAAAATGTTTTTGTTGTTCTTGTCGTGATGGGCCTAAATACTCTTGTCCAGAATTTAGAGGTCGTTTGGGGTTGTTGAGGCCATTCCGCCTGTTTGCGGTCTTTGTCACAGTTTGGCTTCTGGAACAAGACAAAATAGAGCTCACAGACATTGTCTCGTGGTCCCCAAACTCCTAACTTCTTTACCCCACAACACACAGGATGCAGTTGGTAGCCCCTTCCCTACCACCCTCCCTTAGTCAAAATTTAACTGTATTTTATAGTTTCCCTCATTGCTTCAACTTTTAAAAAGTCTTTCTAACTTATTTTATTTGTTCATTGACCTATTCTTTTGATCATTCATTGTCTCAACATATGTCTATTGAGGCAGCTGTACTAGGTGCCTGGGAAAGAAAATACACATGGTCCCTGCACTCATGGACTCACAATCTAGCAGGGAAGATTGTGAATTTCTACTTTAAAAAGAAGTAGATTACACATATTAGTCTGTAAAGAATCCAACATAGTATGTCATATTTAGTAAGACTATTGAAAAAATTATAAATCATATGAAAGAAGCATTAGGGTGAAAAAGTATATCAAGAACTTGGAGAAAGATCTAGGCACAGAAATTTACAGGGGAATGCTGAGAATTGGTGAATTTTCTAGTGTGGTTAGTACAAAAGCTCAGATAGAAGAGCAAAGCTGGGTCTATATTCTAACCCCATTTCAGGAGTGAAAGCTTGCTTAAGCCTACAGTTCAGAAATTTCTCTTACTCATAAAATAAGCCAGTCTCGAGGATGACACAAATGGTACCCAGAGTAGTTTCCTCTGGGTATTATTTAGAAATTTCATTAAGGTACAAGTAACAGTGGGCTCTACAGGAGAGCTGTTAACATAGCCAGTGGTGAATCACCCAGGGCGGCTGCTGCAGGTCCATGACTTCATTAATGTCCTAGCATTTTTCCTGTTTTCTGCCCCCTTTTATTTTAGAATATGATATCCATTCTCAGGGTGATGATTCTAAAATGGTTCCTGGAGCTCCAGCCATTACATTTGATTTCCAGGTGAGAAATAGGAAGACAAGGGGAAAAAGACATATGCTTAAAGTATATTTTCCAGAAACCCTACCCAACAACTTCTGCTTACATGTCAGTGGCCAAAACTCATTATGCGGCCAGCTTCGTTTCCAATCCCAGTAAAATCTGTCAGCAAAGTGTTAAGGGGAGACTGAGTACTGGGTAGACTAGCAGGCTCCGTCACCCCTGCAGCTGAGACAGGAGGAACATGCTATCTCAGAGGAGGAACCTCTTATCTGGAGCAGAAGGTTGTGGGCATGACAGTGGAAAGTTAAGCAAAGGAGACCAAGGCCTAAGGACTCTTCCTGCAGAGACCCACGTGCCAGCTTTACTCTGGCAAACGTAAAAAGAAATTTATGACTAACTTCCAGAATTTGGTGCTATGAAGCTTCATCACCTTTTCCTACTCAAATAATTGGAATTTTGAAAACCTTGAAGAACACTTTTTATAAATGCATGTGAATAATGTACATAACTTTCTAATATCTACTTCTTCACATAAACATTGAAGCCTGTGCACTCCTCTCTTAGAGAATAACTGATGTGCTATTTTTAAACTATTGACCCAGGAGCAAACTTGGTGGTGATTGAATTATGATATTTATTTCATATATCTTGGAAAATTTTAATTTTAAAAAATGGTTTATTTTTAGAAGCACTCTTTCAGCTATTAAAGATGGTATTCCACCCACCCTCCACCCAAAATACTCTTGATTGTTTTTCAAAACAAATATTGACAGTAGAGAAATATTGACAATATGAAAATGCATAATCGTTTAAATATAATCCTATTTCATCTTAAAAACAGAATACAGAAACCTGTTTAAATGATGTAGTCAATTTTCATGAAACTTGTACACAATTATAAGAAATCAAACACTAGCATTAGTAAGAGGGCAGCAATTAGAGTTCCAACAAGAAACAGTGCACTCAAAGCAGGCTATTTCGGGGAGGGTCCATTTTCAAAGGAACTATTTACAAAGGTGAGGCTACCGTGTGGGAGAGCCACAGAGGTGGTGCTAGACCTGGGCCGAGTAGTGGAGGGAGAGCTATTACCTCTTCTAGATCTGAAGGGGACAAAAGTAGAAAGATGTTAGCAGAACACAGAGGGAGAGCGTTGAGTAAGGAGAGTTGTCTTGAGGTAAAGTGGTTGTAGGTCCAGGGACACAGCCACCTCTAGTGATCTCAAAGGAGGGAAGCCAAGGAATAAATACCCTGATCTCCTGCTGAGCTTCCATTAACTGAATCTAACCAACAGGCAGAGTGCCTGGGAGCCCCACTGATCCGGTCCATGCAGCACAGCCCTGGGGCAGAGAGTAGAGGGAAGAGGGTAAAACAGTGGACCTGGAGTGGTAAATGGAGGTCATCCCACACAACAAGTTAAGGATGTGTCCATCTGTCATGTGCAATTCTCTACACCTTGAGATACCAAAGGTTCTTCTTCTTGAGGCAGTATGTAATGTCACACTCTGTTTGTCAACTTAATAGATCTCCTGGTATCACCGAGGCTATTTCAGAGCTACTCTGCTACCTTTCCAGAACCCACCTACAAAAGCTAATTAATGGTGCACCCTTGTTAACTCATGCAGATTTGGCATTATTAGTCTAATTAAAGGGATTTTAATAGTCTCACACACCCCCCAACTGATTGCTACGTACGCTAGTCAAAGTAAATTAAACCCGTTAATCAAAGTGGTAAAAATGATATAAGGTACAGGATACAGGCAGAACTGTGAGGAGACTAACAGCCCTCATTATGTTTAATTTTGTTCCCCAGCAAAGGATAATAAATTCAAGTTGTAACATCACAATAAAACATTTAATTCTTCAGGAACAGGGCAAGACACATTATAATTAGCTCTCTCTTGTGCATGTTCATTTAGGTGGTAATAGATTCAGTTGAGTAGCCCAGGCAGTCTTAAGCTAAAGACTTGACGTGAGATCTCAACCACTCTGTCACCTTAGAAAATGTCCCCGCCACGTGGAGCTGGCCTTGGGTTGAGTGCGGGTGATGGCTTGAGGTCTGGTGTTCTTGACTCATTCACAGTCCGGCAGATCTCCGCTGAATGCCAGCTATGTTAGAATTCTGGGTCTTGTGGTGCCAAAAAGTGAATAAGTAGGGTAAGTGCCTCCCCTCGTGGAACTTTCATGAAGCCTGGGACAAAATCCGTGCTTCTTCTCTTGGCCTTGAAGCTCTCCATGAGCTGTCCCCAGCCTGCTTCGCAGACTTCATCCTGTGCCACCTTCCTCCTCGCTCACTGTGCTCCTGCCTTTTGCTGTTCCTCAAACATGCCAGACTCCTTGCTACTTCACGTGCTATGCATTTGCTCTTCCACCTGTCTAGAATTTGGTTCCCCCCAGATGTCCGTGTGACTGGTTCCTTCTTATCATTAAGTTCTCTGATTAAGAGAGCCCTGTCCTGACCAGCTTTCTCTAAAAAAAGCTCCCCCAAACTCAGTTACTCTAATTTTTAAATATTCTTCATATCACTTATCACTATCCCAAATTAGCTTCCTTGTTTGTTTACTTACTATTCGTCTCTTCACTTACCCTCAGTAGAGCATAAACCTCACAGGAGGTCGTCTGTCTTCTTCACTGTATTCCCAGTATGTGTGTAGCCTGATGCATAGTAGGTTCTCAGTAAATATTTGTGACTATGGCTGATCATATTTTCCAAACATTATGACAATAATATCCTCCATGCCACATGTTCTCCTAAACCCTAGTCACATCTTCATCAAGAGGTAGAGAGTTAGTCTCCACCTCTTCAATCTTGGGGAGGTGGGGGATGCTTTTCTTTGGCTTTATCACCAGTAGGATATGGTGGCAGTGATACTGCGTAACTTCAGCGGCTAGGTCATACAAGGTGATACATCTTGCCTTTGGAGTCCAAATTAACCCACAGGGAGAGGCCCGGAAACTATATGAAGAGAGTGAGGTGCCCATCTATCCTCCAGCTGCTTCAGCTCTATACTCTCCCAACTCTAGCCACCATCTGACTTGAAACCGTATGAGAGACCCTGAGCCAAAACCACCCAGCAGAGCCTTTGTAAATATCCTGAGCCTTAGAAACTAGGAGAAGTAGTAACATGACTATTATTAATTCAAACCACCAAGTTTGGGTGTGATCTGTTACACAGGAGTAGATAACCAGGACAGTGAATGACAGGCTGAATGAATGAATGAACTAACAGATAAAGTACAGCTTATTACTGCTGGTCTGAGTCAAAATGGAGAAGAGAACATGCTATTAGGATGGAAGACTATGTTTCAAAGATCTGTGTGTCTAAATAGAAATCAAATACTTCAGCAAAATTCCAGTATCAAGTGCCTCCAAGTTAATACAGATTCAGTTATCCTGTTGATTAAGTAATATTCCCTCCAGAATAGCATAAGACATTTTTACCACTGCATAGAAACTATATGGGAACTTTGTTCCCTATCACAAGTTAACACTTTTTCATGGTAGACATTGCTAATTATTTATGGCATTCTTTCTTGCTAACTGTGGCCTCACAGTCCTTTCCAGATAGCCATTAATAATTGATTAGTGTGGCACTCAAGATTTTTGCCATACAAGCTTTAAGGAGACCCCAACGTCCCAAATGAGCATCGCAGGTTGTCTTCATTGCTCACCTCCTACCACCTCTTCCCTGGGATTTCTGCAGTGACACCAGAACTAGGGACAACATGAGAATTTTGAAAGTTGAAAATATTTGGGCTTGTCTGTCAACACGTCTAGAATTCTATAGGAACATCTGCTTCCATCTCTGATGAGGGAGGCAGCATTTGTTTTAAGGCTTTGAAACTTCTCACTGATTGACGAGCAGACATGGAGATCTCTATTGATAAGAATTTGCAGAGAGCTGGTAGAATTGTTGCGATGGTGCTCGCATTTTTGAAAACTTTGTCACTTGGTTTGTATTGGGAAACAGTGGATCATTAGTTCTGAAAGGATTTTTTTTTTTTTTTACTCATACTTGCTTCACTCCTAATTGTGTCTCTCACTTTCTCTTTCACGCTCATACATATGTCTATTCTTATCCATAAAAATTGACATAGTGTCATTATTCACTTCCACTTAAGCTGAGGAAATCTAAATTCTTTTTAGCCAAAAGCACTTATTTATCATCTCAAATACTGACTTCATCTAGCAATCTATCCTAGTTCCCTATACAGTTTGTGGTTACTCTTTCAGAATTCCAATATCGGTTGGCATCTCTTAGAGACTTCCACTATTCCGTGTGATATAATTGTTTTTGCAATTACTTTAACTCGTCCAATTATGTTGAAACTCCTGAGGGCAGAAACCATTTCTAATTCATCTTTGTATTCCCTGCAGAGTCTGATAAATAGGCAATTCAGAGGATCCAAAATGTCAGTGTTGCTTTGCCACTCAAATTTCTTCTAATGCGTACCCAACATCTCCCTTTCACAGAAGTCCGTTTGTAATCTGAACAAGAAAGCATATCAGAGGACCATTCTGATGAGTGAGTTATGGTTCTTAGCTGGGGATGGAACTGAGTCCCTCGCCCACAACAGGTAGTTTTTGGAAATGCAGGGGAGGCATATTTTGTTTGTTACAAAATTTGGAGGATTTTAGGGCCCAGGGTCCAAGGATGCTAAAAATTGAAAAGTGAGGAACAATCCTGTGTAACAAGAAATTTTCCTGCTAAAACCTCGGTTATGTACCTAATGAAACACCATAGGACTATTTACCTGATTGTATTAACAATAACCCTCATTATTTTCACTTATTTTATGCCAGACACTAACTAAAAGATTTTCTTACCCATAATTCTCCAAGTTTAGTGTGCGTACAGTTGCCTGGAAGAATGTTTACAACACTGATTGCTGCGCCTCACCCCTAGAATTTCTGATTCACTAGGTCTGGTATCAGACTGAAAAATTGCATTCTTTACAACCTCCCAAGTGATACTGTTGCTGCTGGTCCAGAGATCAGACTTTGAGGACCACAGGCCTACTGGCATTTAACCTACACATTAGCCGATCAGTATTGAACCTCATGATTATCCTCTGAGTTATATTTGACATTACTCCTATTTTTCAGATGAAAAAGCCAAATTAGGTTAAGTCTGCCACTTGTACAGAACTACACAATCAGGATGTTATGAGTCTTGTTTAGTACCTGTAAGAGTGAGGCAAGAAATTCATTAGCTTGGGCAACGTGCAGAGAGGCTGAAGTGAAGACTCTGGAGCCAGGCTACTTGGGTTCTCTGTTTCTTAGCTGTACGATTTTGAGAAAATTGCTTAAATTCTCCAAGTCTCAGTTTCCTGAATTTGAAACAATGATGATTATGGTCCTCTCTCATAGGGGCGTCATGGAGATGGAATGAGATAATGAATGAAAAGCTTAGAAGGTTCTAGTGGGGAAGAGTGGAGTGAACAGTCGCTCTCCAGGAGTTCACATCCCGGTGGAAGAGCCAGATAATAAACCTGTAAAAATATAAATAAGGAATTCCAAATCCCAGAAGTTCTGTGAAGAAATAGAATAGGGGGATGACTTGGAGATGAGAAGTAGAGATAATGAGGTCTAAGAGGGCTCTTCCAAAGAGATGACGTTTGAGCTGAAATGTGAATGACAGGAAGGAGCCAGTCGTGTAAAACTGAAGAATGAGTGTTGCAGGCAGAGACAGGAATAGGTACAAAGGCACAGAGGCAGGAATACGTTTTTCTTATTCTAGAAACTGAGAGAAAGCTGAAAACGTTAGAGTGGAGTGAGTGCCAGCAGTTGGGGTCGGGCTGGGCAGGTGGATGCAGGGAAGAGTAGTGGAGTGGGAAGGGGTAGCATCAGAGGGGTTGGTAGCCGTTGATGACCACCCACCTTATCTGTTATGATGACAAATAAGCGTTTTATTCCAAAGACAGTGACACGCTATTAGAGGGTTTCAAGCAAGGGAGTGACTCGGTTGGGTTTGTTGTTGAACAGATCATTTCATTGCTATATTAATAATGGATTATGGCAAGCAAGAATGGAAGCGTGCAGGCCAGTTATGCAGCCATAGTGTAGACCCAGTGGCTTGGACTAGGGAGGCGACCAGAGAGATGAGAAGTGGATAGGTGCAGAGTGTCTGGGGCTTGCTGATAGGTACTCTATATGGAGGAGCAGGGCATCAGGTTTAAAAACAGTGTGAATGATAATACAGTCTGCTACAATAGGGATAGCTAAGGCTTGGAGCTTCAAATGAAAATTCCTGTTAGGGGGATGTAAGATGGATTATAACAGGTCACAAGGAAACTTTGGGGGGTTATGGATAAATTCAGTATCTTAATTGTGGCGTTGACTTCATACATGTATACACAGGCTAAAATTCATCACCTTACATGCTTTCAATATGTGCAGTGAGTTAGTTAAACCTCAATAAACCTGTATTTATAAAAGCTGTGAAAGGGATCACGATATGCCAGGCCAAAATATGCCACTTCGGCATAAGAATTATTTGGTACTGAAAGCATTTGAGTTTCTGAAATCCCTTATCTGCCTGAAAGCAGAGTGTCCCAAAAGAACTCAGTTGTCATAAATCCCCTCCTCAGGAGCAACTCTAATCTTCTCTTTGGGAAAGAAGTCGGCATCGCACCCAGACAGACATTGTCACAAGTATCACTATCCTATCTCCCACCTATTCTCCTAATGGTCCACTTATCTTCCCAAAAAAGTCATTTGTGTTACCATAAGGTCCCTTTCTCCCCTTCCTTCTAAGAAATCATTTGTTCTTCCACAAATGCCCCTCTGTTCCTCCCTTTTCCCCATTAGCTCTCAAATCTCACCACTCTTTTGGGGACTCACTTTCTCTGATGTGCCTGTGCATATAAAATTAAAACTAGTAAATTTGTGTGCCTTTTCTCCTGTTAATCTGTCTGTTGTCAGTGTAATTCACAAGTCTCCCAGCACTGAATCTAAGAGGGTAGAGGAAAAGTTTTTCTTCCCCTACAGCTGTAAAGAACAACAAGCAAAAACGTAAGATGTTTATTCACCAAGTAGAGGTCAGGTAGGCTGTTGGATATGTGAATCTGGAACATAGCAAAATAGTTCTCATAAGATTTTTCTTGATAACTTCAGAAACTCAGAGAAGAACGTTGCAACCAATCTGTACCAGGGCTCAGCTTGACTGAAGGAACGCAGAATTAGAAGCTAGATTTGGGTTCTGATTCCTGTCGGATATGGGATATCTACACTATAAATATGACACTTGATCTCTTCATCTAAATATGTTTTGCATTGATAAAATAAAGAAAGTCATATTTGGCCGTTGGGAGGGTAAGATGGGCGCTGCTGCAGAAGTGTTTGAAAAAGTTTAAATTGCTCCACAAATCTAAACTGCTCTGAGTATTATTCAACAGGAGAATGCTTCAAAGAGCAGTAGTTTGGAGAAAGTCCTTGGTCAAAACTGAGACCAAGAGGAAGCCACACAAGCAAAACCAGCAACTTGGAAAGAAGAGAGAACTTTGTATTGTGGGTTTTTCTTTTCTTTTCTTTTCTTTTTTTTTATGTGCAGAACTCAAGGCTTTTCTCTTCTGTTAGTTTTGAGTAAGACAGAACTTGGAGGTTCTTCCTGGACTGAAATGTATGCAAAGTCATGGTCTGCAAGGCATACATGATCTTGTACCTTTTCAAAATGACTAAATAATTATTATGAGAACATTGAGATAGGAATGGCAGTCAATATTCTAAATGTTCTATTGGGTGTGATTTCTCTCTTTACAAAGCCTTCTCTGTGAGATTTATTGTCTTGTTGAGGTGTGTTTAAAAATAAATAAATAAGACAGTACTGAGCTGGGGTGTTACACACAGGCAGCCAGTCATTTAAAGACTCAGTAATCACTGGCTTAAATCCCAGGGTCTCCAGCCATCCAAATTAATACCTGAGATCTTGACTTGAGTCATAAATAAGCTATCCGACCTTGCATGAGAAAGCCAGTGGGTCCTCAAAAGATGTGAATGCTCTTTCATTTCAAACACATACATTTAAGCTTGCAAATTCCCTAAAATATAAATTAATTGATTCCAAACAAGAATTATATTATACAGAGAATCCAACTTGAAGAGAGAGAAAGGGTGGATTTATCACTACTTACCAAACAGTATAGGATGTTAAAAAGAATCATATCCTGTTCACATTTAACTTGGACATATGGCCCCCCCAAATTATCCTACTACTTCATGTAACAGAAGAGTGATTAGCTCCAATGCTGCAGGGAAAACTGCCTTTGTTGACTTTTTAAGAGATGGTTCAGTAGACAGAAATATCACCTACATTAAATGGGTGATTTAAAGAAATTTCAAGGGTGCTTTTAACTATTCACAGTTTTCAACTTACATGCAACCATCAGCAGCTAACTCTGCCTAGGAGGTGATGCTGGCTTTAAATGGCTCATCTACTTTGTTCAAACCTTCACATATAAAGCTTAGAGTACACTTAGTGCTTGACAAATGAGAGCTGTAGCAAATTAGTAGTAGTAACCATACTTGTCATGGAATCAATAGTAGTAATTATAGCAGCATATGACACAGCTAAAGAAAGATCTCTTTGAACAAATATTAGGGGTTCTCTGAGACAAAATAGAGTTCATTGTCATGAGGTTTAAGGTTTCTAGGCACCCTTATTAAGGAATTGTTCTGAATAATTAAGCAGTTTTAGAATTTGGTGATTGTTCCTTTAGGATGTTATTTCTATGGGGTGATAAATGACCATTTATCAAGATTGTTCTTTGTTCTAGCTCTAATCTCATTATAGTGACCTTCTACTTTGTGATTTTTCAAGTAGAGCTGTTCATTTATCCTGCAGATTGTTTATTAATTTTCTAGTGTAGTCTAAACTAAAGAAGTAATGGAAATTCTAGATTACAGGAAATTTGTAGTTTCTATCAAGTGTTGGGCTGAAACAGAGCTAGAGTTCTGCTCTGTATGATTTATTATTAACATCCACAGCAATTTGATTTACCTTTTAGGTGTTAAAAGTTAAAAGATCCTTCTTTACGTTCTACCTAGGTGTATATTTAGGGATATTTATGAATATACGGGCTTAGCGGTAATATTGATGCTTTTTTAAAATCGAAGTTTGCCCAAATTTCATTAGTCAAAACCATTTCTTTCATGTAACTACCCAAATGAGGGTTGGTGGATTTGAACAGGTACATTCATGGTACCAGGTACTGTGTTGTACCATTTGTGTTATACATTACGGGTTACAAAATGCAATCATATCGAAGATCAAAATCTATTGATATTTTAGTAAACAATATCCAAAACTAATGGGAATTGAAAAGTAGAGAGGCAGAGTGAAGGGAAGAATCTAGCATATCCTTTGCTGTCATAAAATAAGTTAATTATCTCAAGCAGTAGAGTATGTTCAAAATCTGGTCTCCAAAACAAATTGGAACCCAGAGTTTCTCTTCCCTTTTCCTTTATCCCCCTATTTTTTTTTTTTTATTCTTTCTTGATAAAAGAACTTGCAGAGATGCTTTCATCCTCCTCCAGAATGGGCATAGACTGAAGCCACTACTTGCTCCTGGGGCTTCCTGTTACTTTGTCCTTCATCCCACAATTTAATATGGAAGAGAGAGTAGGGATAGTGGTGTTTATGAGACCTTCTGCATTACAGGTTATTTGGGGCCAGAACTTATGGTCAGGCCTTGTAATATAAATTATCACCAGGAAGGAATAATTATCAAATACTAGCTTCAGGGTTCAAAGGATGGTCTCTGAGGTCATTTGTTCTAACATTTCAGTTAGCAATTTTCTTATCCAAAAGACCTGGAATAATAGATTGACTGAGTTTGTTTTTTTTGGTAAAGCATATGTTATATATTTAGGAAAGTATAAAATGTTCATGTACATTTTAAAGAGTAATAGTAAAGGAAACATCTAAGTATCTACCACCTGGCTTCCAAGATATAATGTTACCAAGACCCCACATCAGCCCATCAAAGAGGTATCCACTATCCTAACCTCTGTGATGCCCGTTACCTTGCTTTTCTTCATAGTTTTGCCACTAAGCATGCATCCCTAGACTTTATAGTTTAGCATTGCCTCTTGAAGCTTACATAAATGGAATTATAAGTATATATTCTTTTGGGTCTGAATTCTCTTACTACATATGTTCTTTATTCATCCATGTTGTGTATAGTTGTACTTCATTTATTTTTATTTTATAGCTTTCCATCATATGAATATATCATAATTTATTGATTGCTTCTGTGGAGAAACATTTGGGTTTTTCTAGACTTTTTAGACTTTTACAAATAATCTCTCTGAGTACTCTCGTATGTGCCTTCTGTTGAATGTGTGAAAGAGTTTTTCTAGGATATACAGAGAGTGGAGTTTCTGGGCTGTGCATATCTTTACCTGTTAATATTCAACTATTTTCTAGTTTTTACTGTTAAAAGATATTTTTTAACATAAAACCATGATCCTCATACAAATATAAAATTATTACATATGAAAGATTTTATTTAACTCATTAATCGATGAAGGAAACTGAGTGTCACAGTCAGTTGAAAGAAGAATCCAAAGAACACACAAATATATAAGCATCAAAAATGCTGAAAAGATTTGACAAATAGATGCAAAATTGGTCAATATACATTGGGTAATCATTAATGCCATTCAACTGGACACAATTTGCATTTCTATGAAGAAGAATCATTTGTATTGCTGTCAGGTTTGTGCAGTTCACAGAGCTGTAAAATAGCTCAAAGACAATGAAAGACAGCAATAATCTGGAAGGGGACACTAGATAGTAATCTTTTTGGTTCTTATCAAAGTCTTTTACAATTTCTCCCCATAGTATCACTTTGCACTCCTTAGCAGTACATGGGAGTTCCCGTTCCTATATATTCTATTATTTTTTTAATTTTTATTGGAGTGTAGTTGATTTACAGTGTTGTGTTAGTTTCAGGTATACAGCAAAGTGAATCAGTTACACGTATACGTATATCCACTCTTTTCTTTTTTTTAGATTATTTTCCCATATAGGCCATTACAGAGCATTGAGTAGAGTTCCCTCTACTATACAGCAGGTTCTTCTTAGTTATATATTTTATACATAGTAGTGTATGTACATCTTGCCACATTTGGTAGTGTCAGACCTTTTGATTTTGTCAGTTTGCTGGGTGTGTAATGGTGTCTTATTGTGGTTCTAGTTTACATTTTCCTGATTATTATTAAAGCTAAGCTCCTTTTCATATGTTCATTGGCCATGTGGAGAGCCCCTTTTTGAAGTACGTATTCAAGGTTTGGCCCATTTTCCTATTGTTTAAATTGACTCTTTCAGAGCTTGAAGGAACTTAAGCATTCATCCATCTAGTACAGCATGTCTGCATCTTCCCTCATTCCTGTACCACCTTTACAGTATAGGTCTTATCTGTATGCCTGCTATTATTTACTTGATATTTTTCTTTAAATTGACTCATTTTATTTTTTACATGCTGTATATCGATGTTAAAATTAAAATTTTATGAGTATTGTAAAGGGAAAACGAATGTAAACTTGCCATAAACAGAAGGTAGCAGTTAAATGAATACAATAATAGCAAAATCACATTGTTAAATTTAACTAGGTAGATTGAGTTCCATTCTCTCTCCTCTATCTCTCTTTATTTCTAAACCTCACCCTAATGAGGAAGGAAATAAGCAAGTATTACAGCAGTCTAAAAGAAGTACTAGCACGGAAGAGACATTTTCCCTATCTTAATATGAAGACTTGAAAGAGACTGACAGGAGAATACTATCTCGGTGTATGATTCAGTGTGATTTAATGTCATATGCAGATTCCGGTGCCACCTAAACTTACATTGTGGCTTCCACACACTTTGAGGAACACTGATTTCATCCAGCCCCCTTCTAGAGGTGAAGAAGCTGAGGCAGCCCAAAGAGGTGAGAGATAGGCAGAATAATGACACGCCTCCCCCCAGAATGTCTACACCTTAATCCTCAGAACCTATGAATAGGTTACCGTATAGAGTAAAAGGGGTCTTTGCAAATGTATTTTTTTAACGTCTTTATTGGAGTATAATTGCTTTACAATGGTGTGTTAGTTTCTGCTTTATAACTAAGTGAATCAACTATACATATACATATATCCCCATATCTCCTCCCTCTTGCATCTCCCTCCCAACCTCCCTATCCCACCCCTCTAGGTGGTCACAAAGCACCGAGCTGATCTCCCTGTGCTATGCAGCTGCTTCCCACTAGCTATCTATTTTATGTTTGGTAGTGTATATATGTCCATGCCACTCTCTCACTTCGTCCCAGCTTACCCTTCCCCCTCCCCATGTCCTCAAATCTGTTCTGTACATCTGCGTCTTTATTCCTGTCCTGCCCCTAGATTCTAGAAAACCTTTTTTTTTTTTTTTTTAGATTCCATATATATGGGTTAGCATATGGTATTTATTTTTCTCTGACTTACTTCACTCTGTATGACAGACTCTAGGTCCATCCATCTCACTACAAAAATTCAATTTCGTTTCTTTTTATGGGTGAGTAATATTCCATTGTATATATGTGCCACATCTTCTTTATCCATTCATCTGTTGATGGACATTTAAGTTGATTCCATGTCTGTCTATTGTAAATAGAGCTGCACTGAACACTGTGGTACATGACTCTTTTTGAATTATGGTTTTCTCAGGGTATATGCCCAGTAGTGGGATTGTGGATCATATGGTGGTTCTATTTTTAGTTTTTTAAGGAACCTTCATACTGTTCTTCATAGTGATTGTCTCAATTTACATTCCCACCAACAGTGCAAAGGATTCCCTTTTCTCCACACCCTCTCCAGCATTTGTTGTTTGTAGACTTTTTGATGATGGCCATTCTGACTGGTGTGAGGTGATACCTCATTGTAGTTTTGATTTGCATTTCTCTATTAATTAGTGATGTTGAGCATCCTTTCATGTGTTTGTTGGGAAACTGTATATCTTCTTTGGAGAAATGTCTATTTAGGTCTTCTGCCCATTTTTGGATTAGGATGTTAGTTTTTTTGATATGGAGCTGCATGAGCTGCTTGTAAATTTTAGACATTAATCCTTTGTCAGTTGCTTCATTTGCAAATATCTTCTCCTATTTTGAGGGTTGTCTTTTCCTCCTGTTTAACAAGTTTCCTTTGCTGTGCAAAAGCTTTTAAGTTTCATTAGGTCCCACTTGTTTATTTTTGTTTTTATTTCCATGTCTCTAGGAGGTGGGTCAAAAAGGATCTTGCTGTGATTTATGTCATAGAGTGTTCTGCCTGTGTTTTCTTCTAAGAGTTTTATAGTGTCTGGCCTTACATTTAGGTCTTTAATCCATTTTGAGTTTATTTTTGTGTATGGTGTTAGAGAGTGGTCTAATTTCATTGTTTTCCATGTAGCTGTCCAGTTTTCCCAGCACCACTTATTGAAGAGGCTGTCTTTTCTCCATTGTATATTCTTGCCTCCTTTATCAAAAATAAGGTGACCATATGTGTGTGGGTTTATCTCTGGGATTTCTGTCCTGTTCCATTGACCTATATTTCTGTTTTTGTGCCAATACCATACTGTCTGACTACTGTAGCTTTGTAGTATAGTCTGAAGTCAGGGAGCCTGATTCCTTCAGCTCCGTTTTTCTTTCTCAAGATTGCTTTGGCTATTGGGGGTCTCTTGCTTTTCCATACAAATTGTGAAATTTTTTGTTCTAGTTCTGCGAAAAATGCCATTGGTAGTTTCATAGGGATTGCACTGAATCTGTAGTTTGCTTTGGGTAGTATAGTTACTTTCACAATGTTGATTCTTCCAATCAAAGAACATGGTGTATATCTCCATCTGTTTGTATCATCTTTAATTTCTTTCATCAGTGTCTTAGAGTTTTCTGCATAGAGGTCTTTCATCTCCTTAGGTAGGTTTATTCCTGGGTATTTTATCCTTTTTGTTGCAGTGGTAAATGGAAGTCTTTCCTTAATTTCTTTTTCACATTTTTCATCATTAGTTTATAGGAATGCCAGAGATTTCTGTGCATTAATTTTGTATCCTGCTACTTTACCAGATTCAATGATTAGCTCTAGTAGTTTTCTGGTAGCATCTTTAGGATTCTTTATGTATAGTATCATGTCATCTGCAAACAGTGACAGCTTTACTTCTTCTTTTCCGATTTGGATTCCCTTTATTTCTTTTTCTTCTCTGATTGCTGTGGCTAAAACTTCCAAAACTATGTTAAATAATAGCGGTGAGAGTGGACAACCTTGTCTTGTTCCTGATCTTAGAGGAAATGGTTTCAGTTTTTCACCATTGAGAATGATGTTGGCTGTGGCTTTTTCATATATGGCCTTTATTATGTTGAGGTGAGTTCCGTCTATGCCTGTTTTCCGGAGGGCTTTTATCATAAATAGGTGTTGAATTTTCTCAAAAGCTTTTTCTGCATCTATTGAGATGATCATATGTTATTTTGTGGGTTTTTTTTGTTTTTTGTGGTACACGGGCCTCTCACTGTTGTGGCCTCTCCCGTTGCGGAGCACAGGCTCCGGATGCGCAGGCCCAGCGGCCATGGCTCACGGGCCCAGCCGCTCCACGGCATGTGGGATCTTCCCGGACTGGAGCACGAACCTGTGTCCCCTGTTTCGGCAGGTGGACTCTCAACCACTGTGCCACCAGGGAAGCCCGATCGTATGTTTTTTCTCCTTCAATTTGTGAATATGTTTTATCACACTGATTGATTTGCATATATTGAAGAATCCTTGCATTCCTGGAATAAACCCCACTTGATCATGGTGTATGATCCTTTTAATGTTCTGTTGAATTCTGTTTGCTAGTATTTTGTTGAGGATTTTTGCATCTATGTTCATCAGTGATACTGGTTTTCTTTCTTTGTGACATCTTTGTCTGGTTTTGGAATCAGGGTGATGGTGGCCTTGAAGAATGAGTTTGGGAGTGTTCCTCCCTCTGCTATATTTTGGAAGAGTTTGAGAAGGATAGGTGTTAGCTCTTCTCTAAATGTTTGATAGAATTCGCCTGTGAAGCCATCTGGTCCTGGGCTTTTGTTCATTGGAAGATTTTTAATCACAGTCTCAATTGCTTATGTTTGGTCTGTTTATACTTTCTATTTCTTCCTGGTTCAGTCTCAGAAGGTTGTGCTTTTCTAAGAATTTGTCCATTTCTTCCAGGTTGTCCATTTTAATGGCATATAGTTGCTTGTAGTAGTCTCTCATGATCCTTTGTATTTCTGCGGTGTTAGTTGTTACTTTGTTTTCATTTCTAATTCTATTGATTTGAGTCTTATCCCTTTTTTTCTTGATGAGGCTGGCTAATGGTTATCAATTTTGTTTATCTTCTCAAAGAACCAGCTTTTAGTTTTATTGATCTTTCCTATTGTTTCCTTCATTTCTTTTTCATTTATTTCTGATCTTTATTTCTTTCCTTCTGCTAACTTGGTGGGTTTTTTTCATCTTTCTCTAATTGCTTTAGGTGTGAGGTTAGATTGTTTATTTGAGATGATTCTTGTTTCTTGAGGTAGGATTGTATTAGTATAAACTTCCCTCTTAGAATGGCTTTTGCTGCATCCTATAGGTTTTGGGTCATCGTGTTTTCATTGTCATTTGTTTCTAGGTATTTTTTGATTTCCTATTTGATTTCTTCAGTGATCTCTTGGTTATTTAGTAGTGTATTGTTTAGCCTCGGTGTGTTTGTAATTTTTACAGATTTTTTCCTGTGATTGATATATAGTTTCATAGCGTTGTGGTCAGAAAATATACTTGATATGATTTTAATTTTCTTAAATTTACCAAGGCTTGATTTGTGACCCAAGATATGATCTCTCCTGGAGAATGTTCCAGGAGAACTTGAGAAGAAAGTGTATTCTGTTCTTTTTGGATGAAATGTCCTATAAATATCTGTTAAGTCCATCTTGTTTAATGCATCATTTAAAGCTTGTGTTTCCCTATTTATTTTCATTTTGGATGATCTGTCCATTGGTGAAAGTGGGGTGTTAAAGTCCCCTACTATACTGTGTTACTGTTGATTTCCTCTTTTATGGCTGTTAGCTTTTGCCTTATGTATTGAGGTGCTTCTATGTTGGGTGCATAAATATTTACAATTATTATATCATCTTCTTAGATTGAGCCCTTGTTCATTATGTAGTGCCCTTCCTTGTCTTTTGTAATAGTCTTTATTTTAAAGTCTATTTTGTCTGATATGAGAATTGCTACTCCAGCTTTCTTCTGATTCCTATTTGCATGGAATATCTTTTTCCATCCCCTCACTTTCAGTCTGTATGTGTCCCTAGGTCTGAAATGGGTCATTTGCAGGCAGCATATATACTGGTCTTGTTTTTGTATCCATTCAACCAGTCTATGTCTTGTGTTTGTCTTGTCTTGTCTATGTCTTGTCTTCCTTCTCTTGTGTTTCCTGCCTAGTGAAGTTCCTTTAGCATTTGTTGTGAAGCTGGTTTGGTGGTGCTGAATTCTCTTAGCTTTTGCTCGTCTGTAAAGGTTTTAATTTCTCCATTGAATCAGGGTGAGATCCTTGCTGGGTAATCTTGGTTTTAGGTTTTTCCGTTTCATCACTTTAAATATGTCCTGCCACTCCCTTCTGGCTTACAGAGTTTCTGTTGAAAGATCAGCTGTTAACCTTATGGGGATTCTCTTGCATGTTAGGTGTTGTTTTTCCCTTGCTGCTTTTAATATTTTTTCTCTGTATTTAATTTTTGATAGTTTGATTAACATGTGTCTTGGCATGTTTCTCCTTGGATTTATCCTGTATGGGACTCTCTATACTTCCTGGACTTGATTGACTATTTCCTTTCCCATATTAGGGAAGTTTTCAACTATAATCTCTTCAAATATTTTCTCAGTCCCTTTATTTTTCTCCTCTTCTGGGACCCCTATAATTCAAACATTGGTGCATTTAATGTTGTCCCAGATGTCTCTGAGACTGTCCTCAATTCTTTTCATTCTTTTTTCTTTTTTGTGCTCTACAGTAGTTACTTCCACTATTTTGTCTTCCAGGTCACTTATCCGTTCTTCTGCCTCAGTTATTCTGCTGTTGATTCCTTCTAGAGAATTTTTAATTTCATTTACTGTGTTGTTCATCATTGTTTGTTTGCTCTTTAGTTCTTCTAGGTCCCTGTTAAACGTTTTTTGTATTTTCTGCATTCTATTTCCAAGATTTTGGATCATCTTTACTATCGTTACTCTGAGTTCTTTATCAGGTAAACTGCCTATTTCCTCTTCATTTGTTTGGTCTGGTGGGTTTTTACCTTGCTCCTTCACCTGCTGTGTGTTTCTGTCTTCTCCTTTTGCTTAACTTACTGTGTTTGGGGCCTCCTTTTCACAGGCTGCAGGTTTGTAGTTCCCTTTCTTTTGGTGTCTGCCCCCAGTGGCTAAGGTTGGTTCAGTGGGTTGTGTTGGCTTCCTAATGGAGGGGACTGGTACCTGTGTTCCAGTGGATGAGGCTGGATCTTGTCTTTCTGGTGTGCAGGACCGTGTCTGGTGGTGTGTTTTGGGGTGTCTGTGACCTTATTATGATTTTAGGTAGCCTCTCTGCTAGTGGGTGGGGTTGTGTTTCTGTCTTGCTAGTTGTTTGGCATGGGGTGTCCAGCACTGGAGCTTGCTGGTCATTGAGTGGAGCTAGGTCTTAGTGTTGAGATGGAGATCTCTGGGAGAGCTTTCGCCATTTGATATTATGTGGAGCTGGGAGGTCTCTGGTGGACCAATGTCCTGAACTTAGCTCTTCCACCTCAGAGGCATAGGCCTGACACCTGGCCAGAGCTCCAACACCCTGTCAGCCACATGGCTCAGAAGAAAAGGGAGAAAAGAAGAAAGAAAGAAGGAAATAAAATAAAACAAAATGAAGTTATTAAAATATTTTTTTAATTATTAAAAATTAAAAAGTAATAAAAAAGAAGGAAGGAAAGAAGAGAGCAAACAAACCAAAAAATAAATCCACCAATGATAACAAGCACTAAAAACTATACTAAAAAAAAAAAAAAAACAGACAGAACCCTAGGACAAGTGGTAAAAGCAAGGCTGTACAGACAAAGTGACACAATGAAGCATACACATACACACTCAATGAAAAGAGAAAAAGGGAAAATATGTATATATCTATATATTAAAAAAAGGAAGAGAGTACAAAACCAATAAACAAATCTACTAATGATAATAAACTGTAAATACTAAACTAAGAAAAAAAGAAAAGATAAATGTAAAACCAGAAACAAATTAGATGCAGAAAGCAAACCCCAAGTCTGCAGTTGCTCCCAAAGTCCACCACCTCAATTTTGGGATGATTCGTTGTGTATTCAGGTACTCCAGAGATGCAGGGTACATCAAGTTGATTGTGGAGATTTAATCTGCTGCTCCTGAGGCTGCTGGGAGAGATTTCCCTTTCTCTTGTTTGTTTGCACAGCTCCCGGGGTTCAGCTTTGGATTTGGACCCGCCTCTGCGTGTAGGTCACCTGAGGGCGTCTCTTCCCACCCAGACAGGACAGGGTTAAAGGAGCAGCTGATTTGGGAGCTCTGGCTCACTCAAGCTGGTGGGAGGGAAGGGTATGGATGAGGGGTGAGCCTGCAGCAGCAGAGGCCACAGTGACATTGCACCAGCCTGAGGCGTGCCGTGTGTTCTCCCGGGAAGGTTGTCCCTGGATCACGGCACCCTGGCAGTGGCAGGCTGCACAGGCTCCTGGGAGGGGAGGTGTGGATAGTGCCCTGTGCTTGCACACAGGCTTCTTGGTGGCTACAGCAGCAGCCTTAGCATCTTATGCCCATCTCTGGGGTCCACGCTGATATCTGCGGCTCGCGCCCGTCTCTGGAGCTCCTGTAAGCGGCGCTCTGAATCCCCTCTCTTCACGCACCCCAAAACAATGGTCCTTTACCTCTTCGGTAGGTCCAGACTTTTTCCTGGACTCCTTCCCGGATAGCTGTGGTGCACTAGCCCCCTTCAGGTTGTGTTCTCGCAGCCAACCCCAGTCCTCTCGCTGGAGTCTGACCTCCGAAGCCCGAGCCTCAGCTCCCAGCCCTCGCCTGCCCCGGCGGGTGAGCAGACAAGCCTCTTGGGCTGGTGAGTGCTGGTCGGCACTGATTCTCTGTGCGGGAATCTCTCTGCTTTGCTCTCCGCACCCCTGTTACTGCACTCTCCTCCATGGCTCCGAAGCTTCCCCCACGCCCAACCTTGTCTCTGCCAGAGAAGGGGCTTCTAGTGTGTGGAAACATTTCCTCCTTCACAGCTCCCTCCCAGAGGTGCAGGTCCTGTCCCTATTCTTTTGTCTCTGTTTACTCTTTTTTCTTTTGCCCTACCCAGGTACGTGGGGACTTTCTTGCCTTTTGGGGGGTCTGAGGTCTTCTGCCAGCGTTCAGTAGGTGTTCTGTAGGAGTTGTTCCACATGTAGATGTATTTCTGATGTATTTTTGGAGAGGAAGGTGATCGCCATGTCTTACTCCTCCACCATCTTGAAGGTCTCCTCTTGCAAATATGTTTAAAGTTGGACCTTGAGATGGGGAGATTATCCTGATTATCCCTGATTATCCTGAATTATTTTTATTTCAATCTAATCAGAATTCTTAAAAGCAGAAAACCTTCTCTGGTAGATTCAGAGACTTGCACAAGCAGAAGAGGCAGGAGACATTTGAACCTGAGAGGGACTCATGTTGCTGGCTTTGAAAATAAAGGAGACTCAGAGTCAGGAAATGTAGGTGACCTCTAGAAACTGAGAATGACCCCTGACTGACAGCTAGCAAGGAAACATCAGTCCTACAACTGCATGGAGCAAAATTCTGCAAACATTCGTTCTACAAAGAACAAAGGAGCTTGGAAGCATATATTTCCCCAGAGTATCCAGGTGAGAGCCCTGGCTGCCTGACACCTTGATTTCAGCCTTGTGGAACCCAGAGCAGAGAAACCAGTCAAGCTTACTGGACTTATTACCTATAGAACCATGAGATAATAAATTTGTATTATTCTAGGTGGCTAAGTTTGTGGTAATCTGTTATAGCAGACGTGGAAAACTAAATACCGTCAGTTGTTCAAAGGTGCACAGCTATTCTGAATCACAGTTGAAACTAGAACTCAGGTCTTTTGTCTTCCATTCCAAGTTTCTTTATACTATATTGCATAATTATGTTGATTGAAAAGATGATTGGCATATAGTAAAATATATAGGGAAGACTTCTTAAATTGTACTTCCCATTCAGCTCTGTCATGGCTTCTAGTGTGCTTATATATTCCAGGGCCACATAATTTCAAGAGAATAAGATATACTGAAAATTTTAAAATTATCCTCAGAGCAATGGCATTTGAACCATGTTTTGAGCCCGACAGTTTTCATACTGGAATATTTTTTGCACAGCAGATAATGTCCCAAAAGGTAAAGGGCACAACATGTGAATCACACTGCTGAGGAGATAACTCATTCTGTAGAAGGTTAAAAAAGAGAAAGGAAAGAAAGAAAAACAAACCGAGGACAACAAAGTTCAGTGCTCTGGTGACAATGCAATCAGTTTATAGTTCACACCACTTTTCCACAGAAGGTAGTAGGTAAAGGATCAGCTGAGCCACCGACTATTGAATAAGATGTCCTACTGAGGAGGAAATTAAATGTCTCCTGTCAAACACCTCCTGGGTTGGCTCTGATTTACCTAATAAATACAAAACTTTCTCTGAATAATAGTTTTGTGGGCAGTAAGCTGTCGTCAAGAAAGATGATGGTAGACAGTTATTTCTCCCCCACGATTATTATTTTTTTCCCTGTTATGTGCAAACCACTCCACTGATGTCCAGTGCCATTGCAGTTGAGGCAAAAAGAAGGCTTTTCTGTCTCTCTGTTAACTCCTTGATAAGGATGCACAGGATCATGTGACTTCTGGTTCTTGGCCAACTCAAGGTAACAGAAGATGCTACTGCTGGTTACCCTAACTTATGATTATTTCTTGGTGAACCACTGAACAGGGAAATCGGGAAAAAATGCAAGAGTTATGCTCCATTTCAGGCTGAAAAGTTTAACGTTCTTTTGACAGTCATGAAGCTCTAACAGTCTGTCCCCCCGACCCCCGCCTTTTTGGCTACACCATCATCAAGAGATCACAAAAATAAGCTTCACAAACCCAGTGTTGAACTTACAACTGGAATCTGAGCTTCTGCTCTGAGAATTTTTGCCCTTTTAGAAAACAATTTTTAAACTCCTCATTATCAACGTGCTTTCTTTCTGAACAGCACATTATTTTACACTGCAAAATTATGGAGAAAAATTAACAATTCATATCTAGTATTTTTATAATCAACTTCAGCTCTAGTCCCTCTAATCAAGATTATATAAAATAATTAACAAGGTCTAAATAAAATGTGTTTTTAGGGCAAACGTTTCCCTCAGTGAACACTGAACAATGGCTGGTGAGGGTAAGAGTAATTAAATACATTCCCAGTCAGAGGAAATCTTACATTAGCAATTTCTATCAACTCCTTTGCTATCCAAAAAGATGTCCTGATCAATGTAAATCAGAGGCTTTCGTAATTGGTACAGAGGGAAAAGTTGAACCGCTTCTGTTCTCACTGTGAAATTTTCTACCGCAGTTCCACAGTAGAATGAGATCACCCTCAGGTTCCTCCACATCAATATCAACCAATTACATCAATCTCCTAGTGCGCTGAGCACCTTCCTGGGTGTTAATGTGGGAGAATGATGGGAGAGAGTCATAAATCTGAGTAGTAGATATTTTTCCTTCTGGGTCTTAATTTCCTCTTCTGTAAAAGGGAAGAGTTTCTTGAACTAGATATTGTTTAATGAATTCTACACTCCATTCAGCAACTATAACCTGTAATTCTGTAATGTGGACTCTGTGTATGCTTTAATTTTTTTATTATTTTTTTAATTGAAGCATTCTTGTGATTTTTAAATGTCTACAAATTATAAAAAATGGAAAAAGATCTTAAAAGCCCATAATGTAAATATTCAGAAATTTTTAACATTTAAAGCCATGTCTTTTCAAACTTTTTATTCTGTATTTATAAGTAAATAGCTTGTGTAAATATATACACCCAAATGTATGTACACAAATTTTTAATGTATTCATTTTTTAATAGCTCTTTATTGGAGTATAATTGCTTCACAGTGCTGTGTTTCTGTTGTACACCAAAGTGAATCAGCCATATCCATACATATGTCCCCATATTCCCTCCCTCTTGAGCCTCCCTCCCACCCTCCCTATCCCACCCCTCTAGGTCATCGCAAAGCACCAAGCTGATCTCCCTGTGCTATGCTGCTGCTTCCCACTAGGTATTTTACATTCAGTAGTGTATAAATGTCGATGCTACTCTCACTTTGCCCCAGCTTCCCCCTCCCACCCTGTGTCCTCCTCAAGTCCATTCTCTATGTCTACATCTTTATTCCTGCCCTGCAACTAGGTTCATCAGTACCATTTTTTTTTTTTTAGATTCCATATATATATATATATATATATATATATACACATTAGAATACAGTATTTGTTTTTGTGTTTCTGACTTACTTCACTCTGTATGACAGACTCTCGGTCCATCCACCTTACTACAAATAACTCAATTTCGTTTCTTTTTATGGCTGAGTAACATTCCATTGTATATATGTGCCACATCTTCTTTATCCATTCATCTGTCGATGGACACTTAGGTTCTCCTTGATAGCAAGTACAGATCTATATAATTTTAACTGCTAGAAAGAATTCCATTATGTAGATGTACTGTAATATATTTCACCAGTTCTCTATCGGTGGACATTTAAGTTGCTTCCAGTTTTTTATTGTTACAAACAATACTGGAGTGTACATCATGTACACATGTCTTTACCTACTTAAGCCAATTTCTGTGGGATGGAGACCCATTAGTAGCATTAATAGATCAGAGCATATACATATTCGTAGGTATTATACTGTATTTCTATTGTATGGGCTGTGGATAAAATGTCAGGGGCAAGAAAAAGTCTATTTGTTTCCCCAAGGACTTGCTGATGTGACTTAGGAACTATGGGAAATAGACTCAAGTCATGTTTGTACTGGAGACTTTTAAATAAGAATTTGCTTTGATTTTTCACCTTGAATTTAGGATTTAGCAGTTTACTTGGGAATTACCTCCGTGTAATTTCTGAAAGTACCAGCTATACTTAAAATATTCAATTTGGCAATATTGCTGTTCTCACCCATTTTGTAAAGACACAAAAACAGATAATATCCCCTAAATCTTCTAAATACTTAACTTTAGTTGATGTGAACAGATCACTTATTCAAACAATCCATGAAAGACTCTAAATTGACTGAATTAGTTATGATAAAGTTAAGAACACAGTTGAGTTCTTTCCTTCACCTTTCTTTTTCCTTCCCTTTCCTTTCTTTTACTTCTTTATGCCTTTGCTTTTTAAATAGAATATTGGTGATAAGACTATGAAGTAAACCAAACAGGGTTAGAAAAGGGGGAGTCGAGTAATAAGGGGTGCTCTTATACATAGGGTGGTTAGGGAAGGCTTCTTGGAGGAGGTGGCAGGGATCTGAATGACAGGGAGAAGCAAACCATGTGAATATGTGAGGCAAGAGAGCTCCAGGTAGTGAGAAGAGCAAATGCAAAAAGCCCCAGTTAGAAATATTTCTGGCGTTTTATGGAACAGCAGGAAAGCTGATATACCTGAAGTAGAGTAAACAAAGGAGAAAGTAGTTGGACTGGAGATGTTAAGTTTCAATGTGTCAGGTGGAGATGTCAGTTAAGCAGTTGGATATAGCCGTTCAGATTTCAGAGTGAGCTTGAAATGTGAGATTTTAAATTTGTGAGTCATACATGTGTAGATGAGCCACAGGCAAAAGTGTTGTAGGTACAGCTTGAAAATGGGCCAAATACGCATACATTTACATATTTGTGATATGTGTAAAGGGAGGAGTTGGTGTTCTTTTCTGTCCAGTTTCCCTGAAAGGCAGGGCCAAGAGAAAATTTAAACATACAAGAGGTTTATTGGCGGAAATGCCCAGGAAGGATAAAGGAGGGGCAGGAGTAGGTGGAGGGACACTGCAGACTGCAGTACAGGTCTGACACCTAAGAAAGGAGAAAGGAAAGGAAGGGATTCGGGGTGGGAAAAGCCTTCATCTGCAGCACAGTTCTGAGAAAGTCTCGGCCAGACTGGTGGTGAGTCCCCAAGCGTAGACCATCCATTAGAAGAGTTCCATGTCGGGCGGGAATGCCCGGCTGTAGAACCCCTGCCATGCTCTACACACTGTCCGTGAGTAGCTCTGGGAAAACAGGATACATGCATGAAGATCATGATAAATCTGTGGGGATAGCAGTTAGAGGCGCTCAGCCAACTACACTCTTCTCAGCTCTTCCTCAAGAGAAAGGAGATCAGAGTGGTATACTCCACGGCCAACACAGCGTTCTAAGTACACTTTACTTTGTCACCGTATGCAATCTTTTGGCCCTGGAAATCTGACAAGTAAACTTTTCTATTTACTCTCACTTAAGCTGGAAATGAATAAAGCTGTATGTATGGTTTGGGGATTTTCTAATTGAACACTCCATGGGGTAATGAGATTGAATGAGATTGCTGTCATTCGTATGACCTCACTTAACAGAGGAAGGATGGATGGATAGAAGCTGAGGCATTTCAGAGAAGTCTTTTGCACTCAGGCAGAAGATGAAAGTGATGTGGCTGACCTAACCAGAGAGTATGCAAAGAAATCATGATTCTTGAGGAAAAGCAAGTAATAAATTCTAAAGGAGATAAGTGAAAAAGAGACCAGTGCACATCTCCCCATTCAGTCTTCCATTCTTCCCATACAGATAAAAGCCATCCTAGGAGCTGAAGTCATTTCTCTTTTTGTCAGTCTTAGCTGTAGTTCCAATAGCTCCTAGAGTTATTGGCCTGGTATCTCTATCAACCAGAGTTGGCCCTGAGAGCCTAGCATAGTTGCTCTGAAAGTAACATTTTTACAAGAAGATGGGGACCAAATCTGCAAGTATGATTTATTTCAACTCACAAGTAAAGTCAAGTAGACCAAAAGAATTCTGTTACTACTCAGTGCTGGCCAGATACTTTATGGCCCAGTTTCCTAACACCTGGTTAGTAAGGATTGATTTTCTTTTCACCAATGATTTCCATCTAGTTTTATCTCAAACATTTTAGCTTAGCCATCTTCTCCAGGACAGAAAAGAAAGGGAGGAGAGGGCTTCCCTGGTGGCACAGTGGTTAAGAATCCACCTGCTAATGCAGGGGACATGGGTTCGAGCCCTGATCCGGGAAGATCCCACATGCCACGGAGCAGCTAAGCCCGTGCACCACAACTACTGAGCCTGCGCTCTAGAGCCTGCGAGCCACAACTGCTGAAGCCCGTGGGCCTAGAACCCCTGCTGTGCAACAGGAGAAGCCACTGCAATGAGAAGCCCGCGCACCGCAATGAAGAGTAGCCCCCGCTCGCCACAACTAGAGAAACCCCGTGCACAGCAATAAAGAGCCAATGCAGCCAAAAATAAATAAATAAAATAAATAAATTTATTTGAAAAAAAAAAAGAAAGGGTGGAGGATCACAGTAAGCACATGGATGTTAGTGTCAGACTGCCTGGGTTTGACTTCTGACTTCACCACTTACTAACTGTGAGACTTTGGGCAAGTGATTCCACCTCTCTACACCTTGGTTTCATTGTCTGAAAAATGGGGATAATATAGTATGCCCCTTATTGATTGCTGAAAGGATTAAAAATAATGCATATATAACACATTAGAGTAGAAACTGGCCCCTAGTAAATATTTGTAAAGTTACCTGCAGGCATTACATACTTCCAATTGAAAATAGATATTTATCCCAATAATCATTTCACCTTAAAATATTTCTCTGATCAACTTGCCATTTTGCTCTTCTTAAACAATATATCAGAAGTTTTTAACAAAAAAGAGGAACTTGGGAGAACTGACTGTGAACTTGACACCATTTCTGTCTCCTTCGCTTGCAGGGAGTAGTCCTGAAAACCTCCACAGTGGCAAAGTTTGTGAGGAGGAAAACAGTGATCCCAACACATTGTGATCCTGTCTTCCAGGAGACTTTTTGTCTATACTACTGATGCTATGTAGATGTTATATTTCAGTTGCACTGAGCCATGTTCATCAAAGCACTACCGTAGACAGCTGTCACTCATGCATGAGCATGAACCAAACAGTTCCTCCCACTTCTTTGGAGAACAAAACGAAGCATGCATTTTCATCTTATTTCGGTATTAGTGGCTCATCCTGAGTTGCGCCTGGCAGGCCCATTAATATAAGCCACCCTCATTTAGCGTTAGATTTGCATTCGTGGAAGTGAGAGGCTGATTCATTATCTAAAGTGAGCACTTGATGAGGGGTTGATTTGCCAGTGTAGTTATCTCCTCCCTATTCTTAACATGTGTCCTCTTTATGTCTCTGTTTAGGCCTAGCCTGACTCATATTGAACTGATACCCACCCATGGCAGTGAAATTTGCATTTTGACATCCACACATTAAAATGTTAACCACCGCACACATCCCTTATTTTTTTCTCCTTTAAAATATTATCCAACTATTCCTTGTAAATGAAAAGACAAGCAGTGGGAAAGATATTAATGGCAGAGACTCCCAGCCCCAGTGGAGCAGAGGGCAGGGTGGTGTATAAGTGCTTATTGGGCAGAGAAAAATGAAACATGATACCATTGCTCCCACGCTGACCAAGTGGTAGCCTGAATCATTGCTGTGTGGGACTGCGCTGAGCTATGGGTACCTGCAGCCTCTTGAACCTTGTCTCTTACCCTAATGACTCCCTTATTACACATCAAAACTTGTCTTTTTAAAGGCTATCCATCCTAGCATTCCTTGGCAAGCAGAACACTTCTATATTTAAAATAATAATAATTAAGCCAACCCCTATCTTGTCAAGTCTCTAGATTTCTATACCCCCAATGAAGGAGGTGTTTATCAACATCCAGGAACTCTTTTTTAAAAGTAAGGAAGTCTGGCACAGCAAGGAGGGGTGTCATCCTCACAGCACAGATGCGTTCCTGTTGCTGAACAGTTGCTCAGCTTCGTGGATGCTCTGTGCCCCCGTCAGATGTTCTGCTTCTCTGGGAGATAGCTCTCCAATCCCTGGGAAGGAACCATCAATCATTATCCTTGGGTCAGAATTTCCAGCAAGGCTAGAGGAAACATTTTGATTAATGCCTACATGGTGACCTGGATGATTCCAAGGGCTAAAAATTATGGTGAAAATGGGGTAACGGTGTTTTAACAACCTTGGTCATTGCTTGTTGTGGCTCTTATCATGAATTCTAAATTTATTCCACAATATTAAAACCCAGTCTAGATAAGTTATTAAGAATGAGTTCCTGTATCCTGAAAACCATAATGAGACAATGCTGTTTTGAGCCCCTGACATACAGTGTGTTTGGGGTTTATGTACTTTTTATTTTCTTTTTCCTGAAGATTCAAACAAAACTGATTTCATTTGGCCAAAAGAGCCATTAGTAGTATGGAAAGTAAGGAAGTTGATTTTGATGAGATTTCAATAGGCTTCTTCAAATACTTAAGATATCTTAACATATTTCTGAATCACAGTTGAACACGTAAGAAGTTCTGTTAGGAGTTTTGATAACAATGTTTACCAAACTAGAAGTGTAGGAGCTGTTGAATTCTTCTTCAGTTACAATGATTAGAGCAGTGATTCTCTTAGGTGGTGGTCTAAACTCCTTTTCGTATATGAATGTATAAATAGCAATGAATTTTCATCTATAAATTCTGATGTATAAGAATCATCAATTTTCTTTATTAAAAAAATAATAGAACTTTACTCCCCTGATATGATGTGAGGGGCACTTCACTTCTGCAATATTTGTTCCTAAAACCCATAATCCCAATCTAATCATGAGAAAAACAGAAAAACTCTATTGAGGGGTTTTCTACACAATACCTGACCAGTACTTCTAAAGACAGTCAAGATCATGAAAAACAAGGGGAGAATGAGAAACTCATAGATCAGAGGAGGCTGGGGAGACATGACAACTAAATGCAATGTGGTACCCTGGACTGATCCTGGAACTGAAGAACATTAGTGGAAAAACAGGTGAAATCCAAATAATAGTTTAGATAATAGTAATGTACCAATGTCCATTTCTTAGTTTTGACAAATGTTCCTTGGTAATGTAAGATGGTAGCGATAGGGCAATGGGTGAGATATATATGGGAACTCTCTCTATTCTCTTTGCAATTTTTCTGTAAAAGTATTTCAAAATTAAAAAAAAAAAAAAAAGCATCCAACCATAGCCCTCATTCTACTAGCCTGTCTGGAAATTCCCTGTCATTATTGGAGCTCCTGGTACCCTCAAGGCATCAGGTTTCCTGTCTACCGAAGTTATTACTAATGTCATTGTCTACACCCACAAAGTTGCTTAAAACCGACAACTGTGTTGTCATGTTTGGGGAACACAGGCAAGAATGGGAATCCCAGAGCTTGGGGTCCTTTTTCTTAAGTGTACCTGAAAGCCATGCCCTTAAGGCTTTGAGTCCATCCGGAAGAAACTGCTCATGGGCCTCCTGACTTCCATCCACTTCCCAGTCTAAGTGTTGGGGGAACAAAAATGCCTCTCTTTTCTTGCTATCCTCAGAAGTGGCTTCTTCTCCCTGCCACTTCCTAGAGATAACTAACATCCTATTTTCCCTGAGCTCAAACTTTCACAAAAGAAAGAGAGTCCCTTTCCTGCCATTTCTTATTCGGCCCTGCAAAATTCTGTAGCATGAGGAATATACAGACTCTGGCTACTTGCTTGGATTGGGTAGAGGGAAAACCACAGCAAAATTAACACAAATTAACATATGAATAAGCTATCCTGCCACTTACATAATTGCAGGCTGCTGTGTTATAGTGATCCCGGTAACTTACGTGAAGGAAGTGCGCGTAGTTGGGGTCCCCCATACTTCATCCTTCAACTTGCAGACTGATACCTGTATAGGTCTCCTCTTGCCTCAGGGCTCTTCTGTCCTGGAGTCTGGAGTTCCTAGCATCTTTCTGCTCCAAAAAGAGCAACAAGCCCTCTCTGCTGCTCCACCTTGCTCCTTTCCATGGCAAGAGACTTAATGAGATCACTCAAGGCACAGGGAAGCCTTAAGCCCAAGCAGAGAGCAAACCCAGGAAGAATGCAAACAGAGCACGGAAATGTGGATGTTGAGAGGAGGTCAAGGTAGAGAAAGGTCCAGAGTAGAAAATTAAGGGGAGGAGGGGGGCTCTGAAAAGGGGTAGAGACCCTCTTTTGTCTGGGGAAGACAGAGCAGATCCCTGAGGCTTAGCTACATCAGTAAAAGAGGTGTGAACTAGATTCATTGTCAGTGTTTGCAGGAACAAATCCTAAGTTCTTGAAACCTTAAAATCCTTTAAGTTTGTCAAGGTTGATTGAAGAGTGAATCAATGTTCAAAACTTTTTAGCTATAGAAAATGAAGCTGCTTATGATTAAGTAAAAGTTTTTGGCTGACAGTGAATCTAGGAGGCAACACTGCAAATAGTCCCTTCAGAGAGTGGTCACGGTCACTTCTCAAGGGACACGTGTCACAAACTGTGGAAAAAATTCTTGTTTTCCTCATTTATGATCCTAGCATTTGTGAAGTCTGGCTGGGGCAAGAGAATAAATGGAAGCCCACATACAATAGCTCTAAATGTTTGAAAGTTATAAATCAGTCTAACGAACTATTAAATAAAACAATCTACCTTGCTACCTTGGCAAATAAATCTTCATTATACAAAATCAAAAATGTGTAAAAAGGTATCTTTTTCATATGTAGGATAGTCTGTGGACTATGAAAAGCAACTGAATTTAATTATTGTTGAGTACTGTTCTGGGTGTTCTGTTAAGACAGTGATGTTTGGTGGAGTAATAAAGGCTTATATATCTATTGCAAAAGTTATTTTTCTGGCTTTCATTTCAGCAAAATTACTAGTTATGTTGTTATAATTGTAATTTTCACTTATTTGATATTTTGGGGACAGTAATAAGCTAAAGAATTAAAAAATGAAAGGAAATAATATCCAGTCTGCTTACATTTTAAATGTATTTCATCAGAAATACAAATTAAATGTAAAAAGTTGAACCTAAAATCATGTTTACATCCATTCAAAAAGTTAATTTTCTTAATTATCCAGAAGCATGTATAAAAATTGAGTCAAAATATTAGTCATAATTTTAAATTATAACTCAAAATTATTTTTAAAACTAAAGTCATCTAATGTTTTATTTCAATTAAAGTATCTTGTCTACATTTATGAAAATAATAGTACTTGCCGTGCTAGGCTTCGGTTATTGATGAGCACTTAGGTTGTTTCCATGTTTTGGCTGTGGTAAATACTGCTGCAGTGAACACGGGGCTGCATATATCTTTTCCAATTAGTGTTTTTGTTTCCTTCAGATAAATACCAAGAATTGCAATTGCTGAATCGTATGGTAGTTCTATTTTTAACTTTTTGAGGAATCTCCATACTGTTTTCCATAGTGGCCACATCAATTTACAGCCCCGCAAGCAGTGCATGAGGGATACCTTTTTTCCACATCCTCACCAACATTTGTTATTTCTTGTTTTTTTTTTTTTTTTTACAGAAGATGTTGGGGGTAGGAGTTTATTAATTAATTAATTTATTTTTGCTGTGTTGCATCTTCGTTTCTGTGCGAGGGCTTTCTCTAGTTGTGGCAAGCGGGGGCCCCTCTTCATTGCGGTGCGCGGGCCTCTCACTATCGCGGCCTCTCTTGTTGCGGAGCACAGGCTCCAGATGTGCAGGCTCAGTAGTTGTGACTCACGGGCCTAGTTACTCCGCGGCATGTGGGATCCTCCCAGACCAGGGCTCGAACCCATGTCCCCTGCATTAGCAGGCAGATCCTCAACCACTGCGCCACCGGGAAGCCCTCTTGTCTTTTTGATAATAGCGGTTTGAACAGATGTGAAGTGTTTTCTCATAGTGGTTTTGATTCGCATTTCCCTGATGATTAGTGAGCATCTTTTCATGTACCTTTTAAATGGTATTTCTTTGTGCAAGAATCTGTTGCATTCTCACAATCTTGAGACAAGGATTTGTAGGAGTTAATTTTATCTTTTACCTAAGCTCTTCTACCACTCAAAATCTTTCCACATTCCATAGCAACTACCCACACATCTTTACAGTATTTGAAAGCTCTCACTTTTTGTTTTGAATACACAGGAGGTGTAAAGAAGCCGTTATAACTCCTGTGTACTCAGCCACAGTAGTGAATGATTAAGGTTGTTGAACATGCTGCAGGGATGCAGAGGGCTGGATTCTGAGTGACAGAAGAAGACTCCCATGTTCTTTAATAAATTTATTTTAGTTAGTATTTTGAGAAGAAAGGCCTCTAACATGAGGGTCCCAGGGCTGGAGCCCCTCTTGTCCAAGACCAGGGACCTTACTGTTTCCTCTTACTGATCTTGGTCACCAATCATTATTACTCAAATCCATGCATCATTAATTTTTTAAAAATCTCTTTGTTATGGCAGAGGAGGGATTATATTAGTGTCATAGCACCCCAATCAACAAAATTAATTTGGGGGCTACAGATAGTCTTGTGGGGCTAAGAATGGCAGAATAAATATTGTCGCATGTATTTCTCCTTCTCCTTACGCACTGTCTCTGAAAGGTGTATGAATCACAGATAGTGAAGTGATTGGTTGATAACACCTGCTGGAACTTATACCCAAAGTCAGAGAGGTGGTTATTTGTGGATGCTGTCTCCTCTCTTTGCTGGAAAATTTAATAGAATCCTAATTCAGTACCTGGGATAGAGTTTCTGGAATAAAGATACTAGCTATTGAGCATCAAAATTACCTATATTAACAGCATGCCAAATGACACACCTTTTCCTCTATCCCATGAATCCCCAACTGTGGACCATAAGGCCGAACTTCCATGGTTAAAATTCCATTTCTGCCACTTAATAACCATATAACCTGTACAAGGCATTTAAATTCTCTGTGTCCTGGAAGTGGGAATAATCACAAATAATAGGGTCTATATTGCAGTATTATCAGGATTAAATGAATCCTTGTCTGTAAGGCTCATAGATCACTGCTTTGTCATCACCAAATCCTCAGTTAGTGTTATTTAGCGTTATTATTATTATCCATCATAATCATCACTAGCTCTTAGAGGTTGGCCATGGCAGTGCCTGATGCCAGCCCCATTTTCCATGCAGTATGATCGCCACTGAACAGATTTCATAAGGCTGAGCTGCTTCCTGGTCGTTGGAGGATTGATAGGCAGCTCCCTTGTAGAAGATACATCCTCATTCTCTGGGCCCCTAGCTGATGTAAAGACACAGCTAGCTGGTGGAGTCCCATACTTTTCATTTATCTGCTCATGAAAAGCATTAAGTTGTAGGTAGGATAGGAAGGGACTCCTGAAATGTTATTGCAATCTGAGCTCAATCTCAGCCAAGGACTGAGCAAGAGCAAGAACACCCAGAAGGTGCTGAATGGGGCTTCCCCATGGAGACCTCTCCCCCAGGACCCCATCCCAGACTTTGGCCAAGTTTCCCAACTTAAGGATGTGGCTCACCCTGCTGCAACATGGTCCACCACCCACCACACAGTGTCCCCTAATGCTGACACTGGGACTCAATTTCTTCATAAGAACAGCTACAAGCAGACCTTGGATCCCCATGTCCTTTACTACAACACTTAAGTTCCTCTGTCATGAAGAAGGAAATTGATACCAGGTAGAAGTATGGAACTGTACAAAGAGATAAATAGCACAAAAATAGTAAATATGTGAGTAAATGTAAAAGACTTTTTTAGAAGTTTTTAAAAGATATTTGACTAAAGCAAAAATAATAACATGGGGCTTATAGAGTATGAAGAAATAAAATATATAATATCAGTACAAAAGATAAGAAGGAAGAATGTATGTTTTCTGATGTAATATATGAAGTGGTATAATACTGTTTGAAGGTAGACTCTGATAAGTATTTATTATGAATTCTAGAGCAAATTAAAAAAATAAAGAGGAAGAGTCAAAGAAGCCAATAGTGGAGATAAAATGAAATAATAAACAATAGTCAATTCAAAGGAAGGCAAGGAAAGAGTAAAACAAACGAAGAAAGAACAGACAATACATACAGAAAATGAATAGTAAAACAGTGGATTTAAATCCAAACATGTTGATAATCACATTAAATGTAAATGCTCTAAACAATCTAATTAAAACTCAGAGATTGTTAAACTGGATAAATTATGAGACTCAACTACATGGTGCTTAAAAGAAAACCACTTTAAAGACACACTAAATAAATGAATGAATGAATGACACAGAGCAACTAAAATTCAAAAGATGGCCAAGGATATACCATGCAAACACTGATCAAAAAGTAGTAGGGAAGAGCATGGGCCAAGATTTGGCATTGAATCTTAGCTCTGGTGCCTACTTGGTGGTGAACTTGGGCAAGTCACTTAGCTTCTCTGAACCTCATTTTCTTCCATTTGTTTATAATGAGGATAAGATACTTAGAGGGTTGTGGTAAAATTCAAATGAGTTAATAGAAAGCATATGACTTAGTTCCTAGCATATAGTAAGTGCCTAAAAAATATTAGAAGTTGTTGAGTTGTTATCACTGTTTCTAGGCTCTGAAATGCCTACCAAATAGTCATGATGTCTAGGAAGCTCTGATTCAGTCTGGGCGGTGGGACTCCAGCCAGTATACAGAGAACCTTTGTACTTTGGTGACTACAAAACAAAATTCAGTCTGCAGTACAGGTTCCTTACACAATCAGGGTTGCTTTGGAGCTCTTGGAAACGATAGATTGGCCTTATCTTTAAGTGGAGCCGGGACCATCTGTCATCCCTGAGCAGGCTGGAGGCTGGCTTCACTCAGCCCCCAAGGAGAAAGGCATGTGTCCCACTTGACAAGGAGATGGCTGGGTAAGTGAGTGAAGAAAGGCAGGAAAGACACCTGGAAGCTGCAGGCACACTCGCTGTCAGTGGCGGAATGAGAAGGGAACATCCGTTCTCCCATTTCTGTTGTGACATTACGTAAAGATAATGTAACACAGATACTCAGGATAAATAATTCAGGGGAAAACAAGACATAAAACCGGGCACCATGAACAGCAGCCAAGGTATCTGCAGAGGCAGCTCCTGTGTACCCTTGTTGTGACAAAGTCTGCATTTGAAGTTTATATCCAGATGTGAATCCTTAATAGGAAAGGGAAAACATAATAATTCCACAGGGCTGGAAGCTGTGTGATGGGCTCAGCCCAGACTGCTGCCTCAAGCACCTGTTTCCAAGTACTTTGCCTTTTTCTTTGCAACAAACTGCCCTCTCCCCTGGTTTCTCTCCACAGCCTTCACCCAGCAAGTGCGTAATTATTAGACAACTGAATGTCGAGTCATTATCTTAATGAATAAGAATACTTGGTAACCAGTAATATTGAGCATTTGGCACATGGCACCGTACAAAGCACGTGGTTTGTTTCTATCATGTTTAATCCTCGCAAACATCCTTGGAAGAAGATCCTCTTATTTTTCCCATTTTGGAACAGAAAGAAACTGAAACCAGAAAGGTTAAGTAACTTGCCCAAGGCCATACAGATAGGATGTGGTAGGGTAAGAATTAAAAGCTGGGCAGTCTGACTCCAGAGCCAGTTCTCTTAATCACTGCTCCATTACTCCATAAGCTATGCAGCAGATAGGAAAATCCTTTCAATGCAAGGTGATCATCCACTGCTGGGCTGCTTGTGTATCTGTGAGTTAGAAAACCTGCAGTAGAAGCACAGGCTTCAGTGCTTCTTGTGTATCTGTGAGTTAGAAAACCTGCAGTAGAAGCACAGGCTTCAGTGCTGCTTGTGTATCTGTGAGTTAGAAAACCTGCAGTAGTAGCACAGGCTTCAGTGCCAGACCTTCCTGGTTTCTATCCTTCCTGTGACAAGTGTCTTCACCTCTTTGAGCCTCATTCCCCATCAGAAAAGCAGGGGTCATGAAAGTGCCATGTCCTGGGACCCTGTGGGGATTAAGTAAAATAATCCTTGTAAAGAGCATAGCCCAGTTCCTGGAACACACTAAGTGTCCACAAATACATAGTAGAAATTAGTGAACAGCCGACAAGTGCTTAAGCTTTGGTAGATAGTCTCTTGTTGAGAACAGCAGTAGCTAGAGTTCAGCTCCTGTCTGTCCCTCTACATATGGGAATCAGCAATGCACTTATCCTGGAGAAGGTGAAATTAAAAGCGCATGTGAATGAATTAAAAGGGAGGATCTGTTCCAAACAATAGTCAGTAACATATTTTAAAGACTATCATTTCTGTTATGTTTTTTTTCAAGAGGAGCACGGTAGCCGTTATCAAGTGATGTAGTCACATCTCCATAGGATGGCAGATGAAATCTTGCAACAAGATGGCATATGAAACAAACATGACAACCATACTTTTTGGAAAAGTCAGGCTTACCAGAAATGAAGGTTCACTGTCGCAGTGGTCCTGAAGATTGCCCACTGGGACCTTGTGGAAAGGTGTAGTAGAATGGAGATGCCCATTAGGTTTGGAGGATGAAGTATTGTACAGGATGGCACTGGCCTTTTCAGTATCCCTAGGCTTGATTGGTTGACAACCCTGAGTGTGTTTGTCAGTGAGAAACATACAGGGGGAGAATGACATCGCTCACTATAATATGTGTGTGTAAACCAAGCTGCAATCTATGGTGGAATCAAATCCAGATGCTACCTTTTTATCATTAAAATTACAAAGCGGATAGACAAGGGCATAAATCAATCAAATTTTATAACTAAGACTACTGGTTAAGGAGGAAGTAATGCCATCTGACTATTTCCAAACAATAATAAACATCTCTGCTACATAGCTCTCTAACACACATCTCAGAAACACTTGTTTTTATTAACCAACTGATGAAACCACGAACAGATCAATCTTATTTGACAAAAGCCCGCAAACTATAGATTTCATAAATTAAGATACATAATGTGATTTAAAACAAGTTTTAATAATTCATTTTTTATCCTTTTATGACACAACACACTTTTTGAAGAAAGGCTTTATTTTACTCATGGTCAGGAAAGTTCCTTAAATTAGGATCAGAGGTCTATTTTATGAGCCAGGCTGTCTAATAGAGGCCCTTCAACACTTCTGTGATTAATCCTTTTTAGAAAAAGTCCAAATTTATTGTGACTTACACTCTTCTAAAACCAGGAAAGCAATAGTGAAATGTGTTTTTTGTATATATCCTGTAGTACTTGCCATTTCTTCTCTAATTTTGTGTCTGATTGTTTCTTTACACACAGTTATTTTGTGAGGGTTTATCTTCTGCACTCCAATTACACTTTAAGCAGTGAAAGTTAAATATATTGTGCTGTATCTCCATGGTAACAGCACTAGTAGACTGTTATTTTCATATTAAGAACTGTGTAAATACTTGTTAAATAAATAAATGTCTTCATGCAACCATGCATGCATATACACATACACACACAAACACCCTTTAAACAGGTAAAAAGAACTGGCAAGTAGAATTTTTCAGTGTCATTATTATGACTACCCATTTCATAAAAAGTTATATGAATACTCATTTGCCTTAATTACAAAGCAAGTATATAAATTTTCTAAACCTGTAAAGAATAATAGCTAGCACTTAGCTAGGCACTGTGATAAACACTTTATTTCCTTTATTTAATTTTATTCTTAGGATACAAAATTAAATGCACAGAAATCTCTTGCATTCCTATACACTAACAACAAAAGATCAGAAAGAGAAATTAAGGAAACAATCCCATTCACCATTGCAACAAAAGAATAAAATAGCTAGGAATAAACCTACCTAAGGAGGTAAAAGACCTGTACTCAGAAAACTATAAGACACTGATGAAAGAAATCAAAGATGACACAAACGGATGGAGAGATATACCATGTTCTTGGATTGGAAGAATCAGCATTGTGAAAATGACTATACTACCCAAAGCAATCTACAGATTCAATGCAATCCCTATCAGATTACCAGTGGCATTTTTACAGAACTAGAACAAAAAATCTTAAAATTTTTATGGAGACACAAAAGACCCCAAATAGCCACAGCAACCTTGAATTAGATGCTGACGGTCCATCATTGACACAACGAGTTCTGTCTTTCTGGGAATGGAAATAACAATCGATGGTTTACTTTCTTTCTTAGTACCATTTGTTAAGTGCGTGGTGGTGAGAAAAATATCAGGCCTCTCCTCTGAAAAACAATAACAGTAAAAAATATTTTAAAGGAAGATAGAACAGTGGCCTCTCTCCCTGAAAGGTTTTTTGAGTTTCCTTTCCTGTATGAAGCTATAGGTTTTTATTCAAGTATGATAAAAGGGAGTTTGATTGGTTCCTTTGTAACTTTTTCATTCAGGGCACTATTTTCTACTGGAAAACTAAGAAAATGATGTCTTAAAAGCCTGGGAAATTTTTTATCCCAATTTGTCCTCATTTTGGTAGAAAATTTGGAGGAAAACTAAGAATTATGCTTTTGACCTTTTCTTCTGGTTAATGGGATTTTTTTTTAAGCCCAAATCATGTTGGCGAAAGAATTCTACACTTTGATTCCACAGTGCATAGGCATTAGAATATGACATGGATGTGACATTTAAGGCCTCACGCCTTGCATATTAATAGAAGGGAGAGTTAGAAAGAGATGCCTTGAGGGCAAAGCAAGATTTCTGTTTTTCTTCGAATGTTCATCGCTTTTCTGCCCTCATCTCAGAGGGGATTATACCGCCTGAACAGCTGCAAGCAGACATCCCTTGCAGCCCAGCCACAGCTCTGAGAAAGAGTTTAAATAACGTTTTCTACACAATTCTCATACTTACAGTTAATGTTTGGATCACTTCAAAAAAATTTAATCGTGAACTCTTTCTACATTTTTTCTTGTATGTTGCCATAACAACTGGAATCAGATTATGTTCATAAGTAACTCAGCAGAATAGCATGAATTGCCCTACCAGTGAATATATCACTTATAACCTTATCCTCCCAATAAAAAAAATATTTTCCCTACTCACTTCTTTCCTGTTGCGTTCCATCCTTAGCTGAATTTGTTGTTTAAGTGTTTTGTTTTGATATTTTTTGGTGGCGGTGGTAATATTTGAGTTGATAACCAGACACATAACTAGTCACCTCTTGGAAAGCATTAGGGGTCATCAGCAGGGGATTAATAGGAGGGGATGAGGTCATAGATCAACTGGAAATTGATAAATTTGGTAGAGATCAAATTTGTACTCTGACATCATTAGCAGCCCGGTCTCATTAATGGAACTGACTGTCCTTATTCAGGCATATAAATTTTCCCTTCTTCAGATATCTGGGTCTGCATTTAATCTGTGTATTACAGAGCATAGAGAAAAGAGATTGACTAGTTGAAAGTGAAAGTAGGAAAATGAAATCCCTATACTAGAAATCTTTTCTCCTAAGAAGGCTTCTTTTCATTCATATGAAGGGAAGCAGTATCCATTGCGTTTATTGAACTGGCCCTATCTGTTACTAAGGTTAAGGTCTGAAATCCTAGACATATCTATTAAAAAAAAAAGAAACACTTATTCTCGGAGAGTGGTATAGTCATCAAAAGTACGTGTCCCATTTTACCTCTAACCACTGTCACTGTATCAGTGGTTATCTCTCCCAAGATTATTACAAAGAAATAGACAACCTACTCACTATTTAAATGCCTAAAGGGGTAAAACTTCTTGAAGATTTGAGCTCCTCTTATGAAAAAGTCATATTTAGAAGCTCCTATTGATCCTAAGAGGAGCTAATGCCTATTTCCCATTTCCTTTTTCTCTCTCCCTGCAAGCTCCTAGGTGAATGAAGTTCTTCAGACTTCTACAAGGTAACATGATGAGTTATTTTAACAACCACAATAACAGCCACAAACACCTCAGCACTAATTACTTTCTTTTCTTTGGGGAGACTGTAGACTATCAGGGAGGAATAAGACATTATATCTCTTGTCTCTGAGAAAGAGAGAGCCGTGTTGGGTTTTCAGGAAAATTAAGTAATTCCCCTCTCTGTCTCTTTCTGTCTGTCTGTCTGTCTGTCTGTCTCTGTCACACACACACAAAACACACACACACACACACACACATAGACCAATACTCAACACAAATTCAGACATTCAGCCAGGAAGGAAATAGCTTTTGTATTTTAGACCCTGCAGAAGAGTAGCCTGGATTACTTTAAAGTCAGAGGAAATGGCTACCAGCACTGGAAATTCAAGGGGGAACAGGGTTGAGTGCCCTGAACCCGAACAGGGCTTCTACAGAAAAAAGAAATAATGGGTTTCCAGTTTACCCAGGAAGTGGTAGGGCCACCAAGTTCCACATATTTGTGAACAACTGCAAACATTTCCATGCTTGCGTGCTTGAGGGAGTGGAGTTACTCACCCTTGAATCACTGTGAAGATCATTTAGGTGACCAGCATGGTGCACTGAGGCCAGAGGTCTTTTTCCAAGTTTTGTAGATTGCATCAGCCTCCTGAGATAGTGGAAGGAACGTGGACAACCAAATAATGATAAGGCTTCAGAGTCAGATTTAATTAATTAAAATGTGGGGCGGGGGGTTGCGCCCAAGTGTGGAATGTAAATTTATACCAATTACAGAAATAATTGATAGAATAGTGTAGGAATGCATTCACCCATGTGCTAGCATTTGTCTTAGAGGTCCCTAGGAGCAGATCCTGAGATAAAGATTCATGTGCAGCTGGTTTATTTGGGAAATGAATGCAGAAAACCCCAATAGATGAGTGAGAAGTGACACAGGAAAGGGGAGGCAGCCAATAAAATGTGCCTTGTCAAACCAGTTATCACTGTGAGTAATGGGAACTTAACCCTCTGAGGGTCTCCAGCCTCAGGATCACCCCGTCTGGAGAAAAGGGAACCTGGGCATTTATATGCTAACGAATAACAGTCCTTTTTGATGACTGCTCCCAAGGGACATTCATTGTCTGGATTTCAAGCCTCTCCAGTGGGGCAGAGTAAGCTCTGGCCACCAGACAAGGCCCTCAGCCATTGGAATTTAAGAGTGTACTGCAGTGGTAATGCCCAAGGAGAAATAGATGGGAGCCTAACAGGGTCTGCTACAGATTTTGACGCAATCTGGGGTTTTAGTGACAACAGCCGATAGCTCCCCACTTATAATCATGCCAATGGCCTAATACTTTTCAGAATTAGGCCAAAATGTAAGTCTCTTCAAGAGGACAGTGAAGTTCTCAAATGCGCTTTAGAAACGATCTTCGAATTGGAAGGGACCAGTTATGATCTAGGCCATGCCACTGGGTGTGCCAGTGAGGTAACTGAAGCTTAGAGAAAATAAGTGGTGTGTTCAGGTTTCCCCTAGTGAGTGGCACAGCCTGTATTAGCAGCCAGAGGTTCTGATTTGCAGTCCAGCATTGCTTTGAACAAATTGTATGCCTCTTGTCTGTGGCTATTGGCCAAAAGTAGAATTTAAGCAAAATATTATACAACATATCATCTGAGTGGGTATGCTAATAAGACTGATATCATCACAGGGTTATTAGAATGTAACCTCACCCCTTCGCCTCATTCTCAGTGTTGCATACAGTTACAGCATGGGTTATTCACAGAACAGCACCCCATCCACAAGCCTTACATATCCCTGAGTCTGTGGCTGTGTTCTGTCTCTTTGGATAGTGTCTCTTCTGCTTGGAATGGAGTTCCGCATTTCACCCTCACCAGTTATTTCTCTACCGGATAGGCTCATAGTCACCCTCTCAGGTTCTCAGGTCACATTCTTTGTCAAACTTTCCCCCATACCACATCACAGAGTTATTGCTTTGGCTTCTGCTCCACAACACTTTGCTCTTATATTTCTTATAGCCTTTTCACTACAGTTTAGTTGGCTGTTTACCTGTTTACTTCCCTCCTCCTTTAAAAGCAACAGCCTTACACCATTCAGGATAGACCTGGATTATGCTGAGGTAATAAATGACCCTCAACCTAAATGACTTTTTAAAAGGTTGATTTCTTGGGCATATTTTATGTCCATCAAGGGTCAGCTAGAGTCTCTCCTCCACATTGCCTTCATTCTCATTCAGGGACCCAGGCTGGCAGAGCAGACACTATCTGAAGCACTGTACACTGTTTTGGGGGTGAGGAGAAGAAAAGCACGGCAAAGCACACATTGTAGCTTTGGAATCTTTGACATGGCAGTGATGCATATCACTGCTTTCATTTCATTGGCTAACTCAGTGCTTACAATTTGTGAGCCAGAGTATTTGTGAGCTGTCTTAATGACTGCATTTGTAGTCATCTCGCCTGGCACACAGTAGATGTTTAATAAATCCTTGATGAATGAGTAAATGAACAAGTAAATGGTTATATACATTTCTTGTATATAAATTTGTTTGAGATGCATAAACTATTTTAAGTAATGCAAGTTGACATACCTTGAGGTCTTCATTTCTCTCTTTTCCTTCACAAAGCAGAATCGTCATCATCATCATGGTGGTCACGATCTGTGAAGCATTGTTTGCCAGGCTTCAAGCCAACTGCTGTACAGACTCAGTCATCACAACAGTTCTCTAAGATGTGTATTATATTTTTTTCCTATTTCATAGTTGATGAAATTAAGGTGCAGAGATGTTATCATTTACCCAAAGTCACATAGAGAATAAGGGATGTAGTCAAGTTTAAATCCAGATCTATTTGGCTCCAAAGCCCAAATTTTTAACCATTTTGTTATGCCCCTCCCAGAACTCCCCCTCCTAATATTTTAATAGCCTAGATAAGCTTAGTTCCAAAAATACCCTAGAAAGGACATTTATTGCTATCGTTCAATAGGTAAATATGAAATCAACCAACATTAATACAACGGCTATGAAGGGAGTTTCAAATCCACATTGTCCAAAAACTCTTTTCTGCTATTTGATATTTTGCACTTTTTTTTTTTTTTTTTTTTTTTAGCTCTTTGACACTGTGGCTACCAAGTACAAAACCTGAGGTGTCCACTGCAAAAATCCTTAAAGAGATCTAAATTTATATTCTGGAGCAATTAAGGGCTTTTGGCCCCCTGTCTGATCACTGTGAGTCTGTGAAAATTGAGCTAGCCTTCTGCCTGTTGGAGAATCAATTTTGGCTCGTAAGCCTTCTCAACGTAATGATCACCCTGCCCTCTAGTGGAAGGGATATCTGCCTCTGTCCTTGGTCCTGAAATATCAGTCGGCTCTGAGTCACAGCTGTTTCTCATTATCTTCGGACCTGAAGAGGGATTCTGGTCTGAGCTATACCAGTGAGGAGTTGTTCCTTGTTTCTTTTTCTATCTTGATAAACTGTAGAGCTTATTTCATGTAATATTCACAGTTATGTCATTTTTCTTACCCTTGTTATTTTGATCTAGATCCTAATGTTTAGGTCTTATGGATGCAGGGTGTTGTAATTGTCCAAAAGAAGATATGGAATAATTACATGAAAGACAGAAGAGTAGTCATAGCATAGTAGTTAAGATTCATGTCTCAATCTTAGCTCTACCATTTACAAGCTGGGAAGAAACTTTTGGAGACTTGTCTAACTTCTCTGACCCTCAGTTCTGTCATCCTTAAAATGAAAATATAGCAGAACTTAGAGAGTCTTGGGAAAATTTAAATGAAATAATGCTTGTAAAATATTCAGCACAGTTCTTGGCTCCCAGTAAGTAATAGTTATTAGCTGCTACTGTCATTTTGAGGCAGCTGTTATTTTTGTCTTATTATAATTTTTGCCAGTCATGGAACTGATTTTAATATAACACCTCTCAAAAATTTACTTACTATAATTAATATTTTGAGGAAGAACTCATGGAAACGTTAACTATCCATTTTCTCATTCTTTCCCCATTGTTAAGTAAGGTATGCAGGACACAGAGTACGTGAATCACATTATCTCAGCTGTTTACCCCCAGAAATGCCAACTTCATTTATGCTTTTATTTATTATAGAAGATTGGTTAAATGATTCTTGCAGGTAATGTGTCTCCTACAAAGTTAAATATATTCTTCGCTATTGGCCCATGAAATTTTAAAAAGGATTCAGCTGCAAGAAAAAGTTTCTATCAAGGAAACTTTTCTGCCTTCTTTTGTCCAAAACAAAATGAATATTATGTAACTTAGTGTGGTTTTTCTCTCTCTTAACTACTAGGAAATGTATAGTCAAACTCAGTTTCTAATAGTAGTGAGTTCTGTTCAAATGCCTGATATTGCCTGTACTTGCTGCCATTCACATAATCTTTATTCTATTTATTATTAATTGGTTTATTTTGTTTATCTTTCCATGCACAGCCAACTAAAAATTTAGTTATAATTTATAATTCTTACAGTCTATTTTGCACCAAATTTTGTCAACTGCTATACATATTTTAATGTAGAGGGGGTACATATTCATACATATAAATAAACCATAATTCCAATTAACTATATTCCATGTAACAAGTGTATTTAAAGAGTTATTATTGAAAAATAGCAGCTAATCCTTATATTGCCATGGATGAAATTAACCAGGCCTAGAAAATTAGGTTAGCATGGTTCACTCAGTGTTGTCTCCTATGTAGGCATTTACAGTATATAGAGAAGCATTCTGGTGGGCAGAAGAACTTGGGTTAAGACCCAGAATGTCTGCACCTTTTTCTTATTAGCTGTGTGATTTGGACAATGGCACTCCTTTCCTCCCTTCCCATTTTTATTTTTCTCCATAGAACTTATCACCATCATACATACTATATGTTTGGCTCATTTGTTTATTTATTTTTCATCTCCCCTACCAGATTGTAGGCAGAGATTTTTATTTTTTTAATTTTGTTTTGTTTTATTTTCTTCCATATTTTCAGCACCTAGTAATACCTGGTATGTAGTAGGTTCTTAATAAATATTTGATGAATGAATAGCTCATCATGGGTAGCTACCGCAATAGTCTTTGCTGGGAGGCAGGATTGTTTAACCCAGAATGTAAAAATGATAACAAAGATGTTAGATGGCAGTGCCCAAATTACTCTGGAATGAGAATGCAGATAATTCATCATAGAGCCAATCTGAACATAATTATTTATCACAACCACTAATACCAATTGTGAGTTTTAAAGGTCAGTTTCAAGGTTCTCCTTTTTAGAAATGGTATAAACTTTAGGCGCTTGGCTGAGAGAGGTTCTTACCACATGACCATGCTCTCTGTCTTGGAGGTAAAGGAGCCTGCATCCTTCAGCTATTTGAGAAGTCTTTCTGTTATGAAACCCCAGATGATGGTAAAGCTCACCATTAGTACATCTTGTTTCGTCATCTAATTCCTGTTGATATTCTCCTGCAAGTCTTTTTTGCTGTTCTGCCTAGATATGGCCATTCTTTTATATCAGAGTTGTAACCATTCTCTTCATCTGTAACTTCAAACAGCTCAGACCATATAAATGTAGAACACTTATCCACCACGTTGTTCAGGTGGGCACCTGCGTCTGATTCCCAGCTCCACCATTTACCATCTAGGTGTCTGTCATCAAATTACTTCTGTTGGTTTTTATTTATTTGTAAAATGGGACTGAGAATCAACCTTCACTCAGGAGGCTGTAGTGAAGATGACATGAAGTAAACCACATAAAGTACCAAGCACATAGTAAATGTTCAGTAAATATTAGTTATTACTATATATCCCTCACTTGGCATAGCATCATTTTTAGAGGTCCTGGGAGTTATAGCTTGACTCTTAGCAAAATTATGAAAAGGTAGGTCTTTGGTTCCTCTCTTGGCAATGTTCTTTTTCTTGCCACTCAAGTTGTTTTCCTACCACCCACCTCCCCTCAAAAGATAAATGACAGAAAAACATACTTCATGTTTATTTGTACTTTAATTTACAAAATGGGGCTGGATTGTTTGTAAAACAAAAGCTAAGATTATGAGATGTCATTTTTCAAATTTTTTTTCTCAGTCTTTTGTCCAAAACTGGATATTATGTATCCATGTTTTCTCTTTGTCCTAACTGGGTCCAACCTCAGGGAAAACCTCCCTATACAGTGAAGATGAACTCATTTCAAGGTAGCCTTCAAGTGTTATCTGTGATAATAAGAGAGACTTCAAAGATTAAGAGCCTAAGAAGCTAGAATAATGATACATCCATGCCTGCAACCCATTTTCTAAATTCTAAATTCACTTTCTAAATTCATTTGATTGAGCTGCTCCAGACATGTATGAGAAGTTTTGTAGGCACTGCTTCTATAGGAAGCAAAGTTTGGGACTTTAGGTCTCAACAGAAATATATCTGAAGACAATAGGTACAAAAGAAGGGAAAAACTCTGACAGTCATTTTTGAAGTTGGAAATCTCAGGCTCACGGAAAAATCTAAATTATTTTTTGAAAAGTTCTTTTAAAATAAATGATTAGGGGTGGAGTCAAGATGGCAGTGTGGGAAGACGCCGAGTTAGCATCTCCCCACAACTAGGGTGCCTGCTGGCCACTGGTGGGGAACCCTGACGCCCAAGGAGACAAGAGGAGCCCCCAAGTGAACCGGTTCATGATCCAGGGGTCAGGTCAAAGCTCCTGTGGTGGGAGCTCTGAGTCCAAACCACTGGACTAACAGAGAACCTCAGACCCCAGGGAATTGGAGTGAGGCCTCACAGAGGTCCTCATCTCAGCACCAAGACCTAGCTCTACCCAACAGCCTACAAACTCCAGTGTTGGAAGCCTCAGGCCAAATAGCCAGTAAGACAGGAATACAGCACCACCCATGAAAAAAAAAAAAAAAAGGAAATGACAACAAAATTTGTTACAGATGAAGGAGCAAGGTAAAACCTACAAGATCAAATAAATGAAGACGAAATAGGCAACCTACCTCAAAAAGCATTCAGAGTAATGATAGTAAAGATGATCCAGAATCTCGGAAATAAAATGGAGGCACAGGTTGAGAAAATACAAGAAATGTTTAACAAAGATCTAGAAGAACTAAAGAACAAACAAACAGATGAACAACACAATAACTGAAATGAAAAATACACTAGAAACAATCAGTAACAGAATAACTGAGGCAGAAGAGCGAACAAGTGAGCTGGAAGACAAAATGGTGGAAATAACTGCCAAGGAGCAGAATAAAGAAAAAAAAATGAAAAGAATTGAAATCAATCTCAGAGATCTCTGGGACAACACTAAACGCACCATTGTTTGAATTATAGTGGTCCCAGAAGAAGAAGAGAAAAAGAAAGGCTCTGAGAAAATATTTGAAGAGATTGTAGTTGAAAACTTCCCTAACATGGGAAAGGAAATAGTCACCCAAGTCCAGGAAGCACAGAGTCCCATACAGGATAAACCCTAGGAAAAACACACCAAGACATATATTAATCAAACTAACAAAAATTAAATTCAAAGAAAAAATATTAAAAGCAGCAAGGGAAAAACAAAACATAACATACAAAGGAATCGACATAAGGTTATCAGCTGATTTTTCATCAGAAACTCTGCAGGCCAAAAGGGAGTGGCAGGATATCTTAAAGTGATGAAAGAGAAAAAACCTACAACCAAGGTTACTCTACCCAACAAGGAACTCATTCAGATTTGACAGAGAAATCAAAAGCTTTTCAGACAAACAAAAGTTAAGAGAATTCAGCACCACCAAACCAGCTCTACAACAAATGCTAAAGGAACTTTTCTGGGCAGGAGACACAAGAGAAGGAAAAGAGCTACAATAACAAACCCCAAACAATTGAGAAAATGTTAATAGGAACATACATATCGATAATAACCTTGAATGTAAATGGATTTAATGCTCCAACCAAAAGACACAGACTGGCTGAATGGATACAAAAACAAGACCCATATATATGCTGTCTACAGGATACCCACTTCAGACGTAGTGACACATACAGACTGAAAGTGAAGGGATGGGAAAAGATGTTCCATGCAAATGGAAATCAAAAGAAAGCTGGAATAGCAATACTCGTATCAGATAAAGTAGACTTTAAAATAAAGACTGTTACGAGAGATAAGGAGGGACACTACATAATGATGAAAGGATCAATCCAAGAAGAAGATATAACAGTTATAAACGATTATGCACCCAACATAGGAGCACCTCAATACATAAGGCAAATGATAACAACCATGAAAGGAGAAATCAGTAGTAACACGATCATAGTAGGGGACTTTAATACCCCACTTACTCCAATGGACAAATCATCCAAACAGAAAAATAAGGAATCACAAGCTTTAAAGGACACAGTAAGCCAGATAGATCTAATTGATATTTATAGAACATTCCACCCAAAAGTGGCAGAATACACTTTCTTCTCAAGTGCTTATGGAACATTCTCCAGAATAGATCACATCTTGGGTCACAAATCAAGCCTTGGAAAATTTAAGAAAATTGAAATCATATCAAACATCTTTTCTGACCACAACGCTAAGAGATTGGAAATCAATTACAGGAAAAAAACTGTAAAAAACACAAATGCATGGAGACTAAATGGTGTGCTACTAAATAACCAAGAGATCACTGAAATAATCAAAGAAGAAATTTTAAAAGTACACAGAAACAAATGACAACGAAAACACAGCAACCCAAAACCTATGGGACACAGCAAAAGCAGTTCTAAGAGGGGAGTTTATAGCAATTCAATCTCACCTCAAGAAACAAGAAAAATCTCAAATAAACAATCTAACCCTACACTTAAAAGAACTAGAGAAAGAGGAATGAAGAAAACCCGAAGTCAGTAGAAGGAAAGAAATCATAAAGATCAGAGCAGAAATAAATGAAATAGAAACGAAGAAAACAATAGCAAAGATCAATAAAACTAAAAGCTGGTTCTTTGAGAAGATAAACAAAATTGATAAACCCTTAGCCAGACACATCAAGAAAAAAGGGAGAGGACAGAAATCAGTAAAATTAGAAATGAAAAAGCATAAGTTACAACAGACAAGGCAGAAATACAAAGCATCCTAAGAGCATCCTACAAGCAACTCTGTGCCAATAAAATGGACAACCTGGAAGAAATGGACAAATTCTTAGAAAGGTACAGTTTTCCAAGACTGAACCAGGAAGAATTAGAAAATATAAACCAACCTATCACAAGTTATGAAATTGAAACTGTAATAAATAATCTTCCAACAAACAAAAGTCCAGGACCAGGTGGCTTCACAGGTGAATTCTATCAAACATTTAAAGAAGAGCTAACACTGATCCTTTTCAAACTCTTCCAAAAAATTGCAGAGGGAGAAACGCTCCCAAATTCATTCTACAAAGCCACCGTCACCCTGATACCAAAACCAGAAAAAGATGTCACAAAAAAGAAAACTACAGGCCAATATCACTGATGAACATAGATGGAAAAATTCTGAACAAAATACTAGCAAACAGAATCCAACAACACATTAAAAGGATCATACACCATGATCAAATGGGATTTATCCCAAGGATGCAAGGATTCTTCAATATACACAAAGCAATCAATGTGATACACCACATTATCAAATTGAAGAGTAAAAACCATATGATCATCTCAATAGATACAGAAAAACTTTTGACAAAATTCAACACCCATTTATGATAAAAGCTATCCAGAAAATGGGCATAGAGGGAACCTGCCTCAACATAATAAAGGCTATATATGACAAACCCACAGCAAACATCATACTCAAGGATGAAAAACTGAAAGCATTTCCACTAAGATCAGGAACAAGACAAGGTTGCCCACTCTCACCACTATTATTCAACATAGTTTTGGAAGTCCTAGCCATAGCAATCAGAGAAGAAAAATGAATATAAATTGGAAAAGAAGAGGTAAAACTGTCACTGTTTGCAGATGACATGATACTATACATAGAAAATCCTAAAGATGCCACCAGTAAACTACAAGAACTAATCAATGAATTTGGTAAGTTTGCAGCATACAAAATTAATGCATAGAAATCTCTGGCATTCCTATACACCAATGACAAAAATCAGAAAGTGAAATTAAGGAAACAATCCCATTTACCATCACAACAAAAAGAGTAGAATACCTAGAAATAAACCTGCCTAAGGAGGCAAAAGACTTGTACTCAGAAAACTGTAAAACACGGATGAAAGAAAACAAATATGACATAAACAGATGGAGAAATATACCATGTTCTTGGATTGAAAGAATCAATATTGTGAAAATCACTATACTACCCAAAGCAATCTACAGATTCAGTGCAATCCCTATCAAACTACCAATGGCATTTTTCACAGAATTAGAACAAAAAAATTTACAATTCGTATGGAAACACAAAAGACCCCAAATAGCCAAAGCAATCTTGAGAAAGAAAAACGGAGTTGGAGGAATCAGGCTCCCTGACTTCAAACTATACCACAAAGCTACAGTAATCAAGACAGTGTGGTACTGGCATAAAAACAGAAATATAGATCAATGGTACAGGATAGAATGCCCAGAGATAAACCCACACACCTATGGTCAACTAATCTATGACAAAGGAGGCAAGGATATACAATGGAGAAAAGACAGTCTCTTCAATAAGTGGTGCTGGGAAAACTGGACAGCTACATTTAAAGAATGAAATTAGAACACTACCGAACACCATACCAAAAAAAAAAAAAACTCCAAATGGATTAGAGACCTAAATGTAAGGCCAGACACTATAAAACTCTTAGAGGAAAACATAGGAAAAACACTCTGACATAAACCACAGCAAGATCTTTTTTGACCCACCTCCTAGAGAAATGGAAATAAAAACAAAAATAAACAAATGTGACTTAATTATACTTAAAAGCTTTTGCATAGCAAAGGAAACCATAAACAAGACAAAAAGACAACCATGAGAATGGGAGAAAATATTTACAAATGAAGCAACAAAGGATTAATCTGCAAAATATACGAACAGCTCATGGAGCTCAAAATCAAAGAAACAAACAATCCAATTAAAAAATGGTCAGAAGACCTAAATAGACATTTCACCAAGGAAGACATACAGATGGGCAAGAGGCACATGAAAAGATGCTCAACATCACTAATTATTAGAGAAATGCAAATCAAAAGTACAATGAGGTATTACCTCACTCCAGTCAGAATGGGCATTATCAAAAAATCTAGAAACAGTAAATGCTGGAGAGGGTGTAGTGAAAAGGGAACCCTCATGCACTGTTGGTGGGAATGTAAATTGATAACAACCACTGTGGAAAACAGTATGGGGGTTCCTTAAAAAACTAAAAATAGAACTACCATATGACCCAGCAGTCCCACTACTGGGCATATACCCTGAGAAAACCATAATTCAAAAAGAGACATGTACCACAATGTTCATTGCAGCACTATTTACAATAGCCAGGACATGGAACCAACCTAAATGTCCATTGACAGATGAATGGATAAAGAAGATGTGGCACATATATACAATGGAATATTACTCAGCCATAAAAGGAAATGAAATTGAGTTATTTGTAGTGATGTGGATAGACCTAGAGTCTGTCATACAGAGTGAAGTAAGTCAGAAAGAGAAAAACAAATACCATATGTTGACGCATATATATGGAATCTAAAAACAAACAAAAAATTGGTACTAATAATCCTAGTTGCAGGGCAGGGATAAAGATGTAGACATAGAGAATGGACTTGAGGACACGGGGTGGGAGGGGGAAGCTGGGGCGAAGTGAGAGTAACATGGACATATATACACTACCAAATGTAAAATAGCTAGTGGGAAGCAGCAGCATAGCACAGGGAGATCAGCTTGGTGCTTTGCGATGACATAGAGGGTTGGGATAGGGAGGATGGGAGGGAGGCTCCAGAGGGAGGGAATATGGGAACATATGTATGCATATGGCTGATTCACTTTGGTGTACAACAGAAACTAACACAGTATTGTGAAGCAATTATACTCCAATAAAGATCTATTGAAAAAAAAAACAATGAATGATTAGCTTTGAGGCCCAGAACAGCAATTGTATTTACTATAACTCTCACTGCCCTGCCATGAGCCCCCCAGGTGCCACTGAGCAGAAGCATAATATCCCGTAAACCAGGCAGGTAATTACAGCTGAATATTTATTTAGAAATAAACTGAATCTAAAAAGAAATTATTTATCAAACATTGAAAAATTACTTGTAAGAAAAGCATTCAAGAATTTTATACTTGTTGACACTACCAGCCAGGAAATCTTAAGTGTGTCCAGAGAGAAAAGGCACATTAATAAAGTCAGCTTTTAGTAGCCAAAGGTCAGGATTGGAATTGGAGAAAGCACTATGGGAATTTTCTTTGTGTTTCGTTTTGTTTTCGGGGGTTGCTGTTGTATTTCTCTTCTATGAGATAGTCTAGATAAGAGCAAGATTGAACTCTAGTGGTGAAAAGCCAAAACTACAAGCTACTTAAAAGTCCCTCTAACTATGAAATAATAGCCCTGGAATTTTGTAACTAAATAAAGGTTCAGGAGGCTGCAAGCCCAAGCGACAGAAGCAGACTTGATCCTAAAAGAAATGTCTGTTTGAAAGTACCCAAGTTTCCTCCCATATGGTGGGACTGTTATGGCTATGTCAGGGCAGCACACTGTTCTAGGGCAAGTGCCAAGGGATGGTATTTTTAGATTTCTCCAGAGCAACCACTGAATATATATGAATCTACAAGGATAGCATTCATGAAGTAATGTGCTGAAAATAAATTTTATTAAGAATTCCTTAAGTCAACCTTGACTGTAGCCATGTTAATAAGAAACAGGACCAGCCTGAGTTTCATTCAATCCGCAAACATGAATTAAGCGCCTTCTCTGGGCAAGGTGCTGTTGGAGGACAGAAAGGTGTTAGGCAAGTGTCTTGCTTTCCTGGATGGAAGATATAGGGGTGTACAGAACTCGCAAGCCAGGTTTGCCAGACTAAAAAGACTCCAAAGACTGCTGTGAATAGCACCCACCCCATCCCTTGGAATTGTGTACTACAGAGTCTATATGTGCTTGCCCTGATTTTTTGCACAGTATCACGCTGTGTGTGAATACCTTGTTCCAACTTGAAGCTGAGAGTTTATGCAGATTTCGTCCAGGAAGTAGATCTATGTTTATAAAATCTGTGTATTATTCAGAAACAAGGGTATCATTTGCTCTGGTTGGTTGGTTGGTTTTTCGTTGTCCTTTAAAATTTGAGTGCGCTGGTCAACAGCGCAGGCTTATTGCTGAGGTTGCCATGTGGCAGGATTTCCCAAAGCATATTCAGCAAAAAATGGTGTTGGATGTATATTAGTGAAACTCCTCCAGTCTAAAAAGGGAGGAGGGGGTTACTTCCCTGGTAGTCCAGTAGCTAACACTTCATGCTGCCAGTGCAGAAGGCCCAGGTTCGATCCCTGGTCAGGAAACGAGATCCCACATGCCACAACTAAAGATCATGCATGCCATAATTAAGAGTTCGCATGCCACAGCTAAAGGTCCTGCATGTGGCAACAAAGATCCTGCATGTGGCAACAAAGATGCCACGTGCTGCAACTAAGACCTGACGCAGCCAAATAAATAATTTTTTTTTAAATAAAAAAAATTTTTAAAGGAGGGGAGATATATTTTCTTATGTAACGAAATATCAGGGCAGGGTAGATCTAGCTTCAGGGATGACTGGACTTAGAGGCTTAAATGACCTATTGTTAGTATTTGCTTTCTCCTCCTTTCTTTCTCTACATTTCAAATATAGGTCTCTCTCTGAATTGACTTCTCTCCTGCCACACACAAGCTCTCTCATGTAGCAAAGAGTGTAAACAGGCTACTTAAAAGTTATAGCATTAGATCCATGACCAAAGAGACAAGAGAAGTCTGTCTCCCAGTTTCAGCCTTTAATTCTCAGGGATGTCCTGGTTGGCCTGGCTTGGTTCATGTGCCCACCCCTTAGACTAATCACTATGCTTGGCCCAGCGTGGATCATGTGCCTGCCTACCCCTGTGCCAGGATATGCAGTGTCTGTATCAGAAGAAGATGGGGTAAAATTATTGCCTGTCAGGTGACTATCCCAACTACGGAGTTCTTTGCAGAAGGAATTCTGTGCTGAAATACATTTAAAACACTTTCAAATAAGACTAATCCAGATCATTTACTGCAGGACTGCTCAGAACCTTCCATATGGTAATGCTCAGAGTGTATCACCATGAAATGGATACAGAATGCAGCACTTATTACCTTTTTTGTCCACATGACACTTTTGCACAATGAATTATGCAGGACGAGTGTTCACTCGAGCACCTTTTGGGAAATACAACTCCAGGGAAACAATACTCATAATGTATATAAGTTGTTTCTACTTGAAGATATGTTTGCCATCCTTATAACTGGGTTCTCTGATTAACAAAGCTATTCTGGTTTCTACTTCACATTTCCTCATTCATTTAAAAAAATGTCATTGAGTGCCTAGACATGGTTCTAGGTGCTGGAGAGAGTAGTGAATAAGACAAATAATAATGGGCCCTTGCAGAATTATATATAAATGGTTCAAAGGAAAATAAAGCAGAGTAAGGGAAAAGAGAATAAAGGAGGAGCTAGATTAGGTAGGCTGGTCATGGGAGACCTCTCTATGAGGGTGAAATTTGAGCACGGGCTTTCCTGCAATGCAGGAGCCAGCCATTTAAACACCTGGAGACAGAGCATGCCAGGCCAATGCGTGAAAAGGCTCTGGGAAGGAAACACCCAATTTGTTTGGGGAAAAGCAAGAAGGCCAAGGATCAAGAAAGTTAAGAAACATTTCTATTACCATGTAGTGGGGAAAGTGAAAACTTGAGCAAACGAGTAATTCTGAGCTGCTAAACTTCTCTAGGAAAACCAAGCCAGTAGCTTTGGGAAGCATTTTTGGAGGTGAATTATAGGGAAGAAGCAGTTAAGGGACTGTGGTGGTTTGGGTAAAGTGGACATAAGCTAGGGCAGTGCCAGTGGGTATACAAAGGAGGTCACTCAACCTCATGTTACTAGGTTGGTGTTTTCTACACAGGCTTCAAGGGAGAGGAAGGATTGGGAAAGATGTATAAAGAGTTAACATCCTACATCCTGGTGGGAAAGATGCTTCAATCACAAATTAAGAAGTCAGGAAGACTGGTGTAAGAAGGTAGTAGAGACATATGAAGCTAAGGGTTTAAGCACCCAAGGAGTGGAAGATAAAGCCACAGAGATAAGTTAGACAAAGATTCCAGGCTGAGGAGTTTGCATCTGATGCAGAGACTACTGGGAACCACTGAAGGTTTTTGACCTAGAAAATGACATGATCGATGCAAATGTTTGAAGCCCTTGGAGGTCTTCTCTTTTCCCCAGCGCATGTCCACTTGTTTGTTCCATACTCTACTCTCTCAGGACCCTGATATAAGGCAGGGGACTGATGTGCTTATTTGAAAAAGGCACTAATCATTAGTATTTCCCAAATTCCAGAAAACACTGCTTCCAACTCTCAAGCATTGGAAGGAAATTAATGATATTTCAAGTCCCTTGGCCGAACAAGATAGGGTGATACCAGGAGACACTGTGGCACAGTGGTTTACAAAGTGAACTTGGCCTAGTTCTGTCACGTTCTAGCTCCGTGACCATTTCAAGGCTCTCTGTGCTTCAGGTGCTGTATCTATAAGACGGAAATGATAATGGCACTTACTTAAAGGAATTTTACGAGAAATAAAGTAGTCCACATAGAATTCTTAGAGCAGTATTTGGTGCTCTACGAAAAACAGGGAAGTGTCTTTGTTCAGTCAACTTTTCTATTTATCCCCACTCTCCATGTCCCAAATCCCCACCCTCCACTGTGACAGTCCATCAAATAAGAAGAGAAACTAAAAAAAAAAAAACTAAATTGATTCTCATAATAAAGACATAGTGAGAGGGGGAAAACCTACTAAACTTGGGGTTAGAGAAAATTGAAGGGAGGATTTGGAGCAGTTCGATGTTTTATAGCTTAACTGCCTAATATGGCAGCCACTGGACACATCTGGATATTTAAATTTAAATTAATGTAAATAAAATTAAATTAAAAATTCAGTTCCTCAATCGCACAAACCACCTTTTACTATTCAGTGACTACACTGGCTAGTGGCTACCATATTGGACAGCTCAGCTCTAAAGCATAAAATTCCACCCCTGCCTAGGTTTCTGTAAGTCTTAGTGACTTAAGAACTCATTCATTTTTACTGAACAGTATCCCATTATGTGGATGTAACACAGCTTGTTTATCCTGTCACCTATTGAAGGACACCTTGGTTGCTTTCAGTCTGTGGTGTTTAGATTTGGTAAATACCTAGAAGTGTGATTGTTGGAACATACAGTAAACCTATTCTTGCTTTGCAGGAAACTGCAAAACTCCTCCAAAGTGACTGTAGTATTTTGCATTCACCCCAGAAGTGAGTGACGCTTTTTATTGCTCTGCATCCTTGCCAGAAACTAATATTGTCAATTTTTTAAAATTTTAGTCATTTTAATAGGTATCTAGGGGTATCTCATTGTTGTTTTAATTTGCATTTCCCTAGTGACAAATGATATTTAACATATTTTCATATGCTTATTTGCAATCTGTATATCCTCCTTGATGGGGTGTATGTTCAGATCTTTTGCCCAGTTTTTCCTTGGGTTGCTTGTGTTCTTATTGTTGAGTTTATATATATATATATATATATATAAACTTATCTATTATAGATACAAATCCAACCTTAGATAGGCATCTTGCAAATATTGTCTCCCAGTGTATGGCTTTTCTTTTCATTCTCTTAGCATTGTCTCTTGCAAAACAGAGGTTTTTAATTTTAATAAAGTCAAGTGATCATTTTTTTCTTCCACGTATTGTGTTTTGGTGTTGTATCTAAAGACTAATCACCATGTTGTAATCTTTACTCCATTAAATTACCTTTGCACCTTTGCCAAAGGTCAGTTGATTATATCTGTGTAAGTGTTTTTCTGTTTCCTTGATCTATGTGTCTACTTTTTACAAATACTATGTTGTCTTGATTTCTGTAACTTTATATTAAGTCTTGAAGCCAGGTATTGTGAATCTTCCAATTTTGTTCTTCAGTATTGTTTTAGGTTTTCTAGGTCTTTTCCTTTTTCATATAAACTTTAGAATCACATTGTTAGTATCTACAGAATTTCTTGCTTGGATTTTGTTTGGAATTATGTTGAATCTATAGATCAAATTGGGAAGTATTACCCTCTTAATAATATTGAGTTTTCCAATCCAATCTTGGATTGGAATATCTTTTTATTTGTATCTTCTCTGATTTCTTTCATTAGAACTTTGTAGTGTTTTACATATCATCCTGTAAATATTTTGTTAATTTATACCTAAATATTTATCTTCGTGTATGTGCATGTTTGTGAAACTGTGAATGGTATTTTTTTTTTATTTTAAATTCCAAAAGTTCATTGTAGGCATATAAGGTAGAAATTGCCTTTGTGTCTTGACATTTTATCATGCAACCTTGCTATACTTGCTTATTAGTTCCATTAATTTTTTGTTGATTCTTTCAGATTGTCTATGTAGGTAATCATGCCATCTGTAAATAAAGGCAAATTTATTTCTTCCTTTCCAATCTGTGTACACTTTATTTCTTATTGGGCCAGCTAAGACGGTCAGTATAATGTTGAATAGGAGGGGTGAGAGAGGACATCCTTTCTTTGTTTCTGATCTTAGAGGAAAAGTGTACAATCTCTCACTATTTTTTTTTCTTAATAGTCATCCATTTTATATACATCAGTGTATACATGTCAATCCCAATCTCCCAATTCATCACACCACCACCCCCACCTCCAACCACTTTCCCTCCTTGGTGTCCATATGTTTTTTCTCTACTTCTGTGTCTCAATTTCTGCCCTGCAAACCAGTTCATCTGTACCATTTTCTAGTTCCCACATATATGCATTAATATACAATATTTGTTTTTCTCTTTCTGACTTACTTCACTTGGTATGGCAGTCTCTAGATGCATCCACATCTCTACAAATGACCCAATTTCGTTCCTTTTTATGGCTGAGTAATAGTCCACTATATATATGTACCACATCTTCTTTATCCATTCATCTGTCGATGGGCATTCAGGTTGCTTCCATGTCTTGGCTATTGTAAATAGTGCTGCAGTGAACATTGGGGTGCATGTGTCTTTTTGAATTATGGTTTTCTCTGAGTATATACCCAGGAGTGGAATTTCTGGGTCATATGGTAGTTCTATTTTTAGTTCTTTTAGGAACCTCCATAGAGTTCTCAATAGTGGCTGTATCAATTTACATTGCCACCAACAGTGCAAGAGGGTTCCCTTTTCTCTACACCCTTTCCAGCATTAATAGTTCGTAGATTTTTTGATGATGGCCATTCTGACTGGTGTGAGGTGATACCTCATTGTAGTTTTGATTTTCATTTCTCTAATAATTAGTGATGTTGAGCAGCTTTTCATGTGCTTTCTGATCATCTGTATGTCTTCTTTGGAGAGATGTCTATTTAGGTCTTCTGCCCATTTTTTGATTGGGTTGTTTGTTTTTATAATATTGAGCTGCATGAGCTGTTTATATATTTTGGAGATTAATTCTTTGTCCAATGATTCGTTTGCAAATATTTTCTCCCATTCTGAGGGTGATCTTTTCGTCTTGTTTATGGTTTCCTTTGCTGTGCAAAAGCTTTTAAGTTTCATTAGGTCCAATTTGTTTATTTTTGTTTTCATTTCCATTACTCTAGGAGGTGGGTCAAAAAAGATCTTGCTGTGATTTATTTCAAAGAGTGTTCTTCCTATGTTTTCCTCTAAGAAAAATAGTGCCTGGTCTTACATTTAGGTCTTTAATCCATTTGGAGTTTATTTTTGTGTATGGTGTTAGGGAGTGTTCTAATTTCATTCTTTTACATGTAGCTGTCCAGTTTTCCCATCACCACTTATTGAAGAGACTGTCTTTTCTCCATTGTATATCCTTGCCTCCTTTGTCATAGATTAGTTGACCATAGGTGCATGAGTTTATCTCTGGGCTTTCTATCCTGTTCCATTGATCTATATTTCTGTTTTTGTGCCAGTACCATATTGTCTTGATTACTGTAGCTTTGTAGTATAGTCTGAAGTCAGGGAGCCTGATTCCTCCAGCTCCGTTTTTTTCCCTCAAGACTGCTTTGCCTATTCGGGGTCTTTTTTGTCTCCATACAAATTTTAAGAGTTTTTGTTCTAGTTCTGTAAAAAATGCCATTGGTAATTTGATAGGGATTGCATTGAATCTGTAGATTGCTTTGGGTAGTATAGTCATTTTCACAATATTGATTCTTCCAATCCAAGAACATGGTATATCTCTCCATCTGTTGGTATCATATTTAATTTCTTTCAACAGTGTCTTATAGTTTTCTGCATACAGGTCTTTTGTCTCCCTAGTTAGGTTTATTCCTAGCTATTTTATTCTTTTTGTTGCAGTGGTAAATCGGAGTGTTTCCTTAATTTCTCTTTCAGATTTTTCATCATTAGTGTATAGGAATGCAAGAGATTTCTGTGCATTAGTTTTGTATCCTGCTACTTTACCAAATTCATTGATTAGCTCTAGTAGTTTTCTGGTGGCATCTTTAGGATTCTCTATGTGTAGTATCATGTCATCTGCAAACAGTGACAGTTTTACTTCTTCTTTTCCAGTTTGTATTCCTTTTTTTTCTTTTTCTTCTCTGATTGCCGTGGCTAGGACTTCCAAAACTATGTTGAATAATAGTGGCAAGAGTGGACATCCTTGTCTTGTTCCTGATCTTAGAGGAAATGCTTTCAGTTTTTCACCTTTGAGAATGATGTTTGCTGTGGGTTTGTTGTATATGGCCTTTATTATGTTGAGGTAGGTTCCATGACCACTTTCTGGAGAGTTTTTATCATAAATGGGTGTTGAATTTTGTCAAAAGCTTTTTCTGCATCTTTTGAGATGATCAGATGGCTTGCTTTCTTCAATTTGTTAATATGGTGTATCACATTGATTTGTGTATATTGAAGAATCCTTGCATCCCTGGGATAAATCCCAGTTGATCATGGTGTATGATACTTTCAATGTGTTGTTGGATTCTGTTTGCTCGTATTTTGTTGAGGATTTTTGCATTTATATTCATCAGTGATATTGGTCTGTAATTTTCTTTTTTTGTCGTATATTTGTCTGGTTTTGGTATCAGGGTGATGGTGACCTCATAGAATGAGTTTGGGAGTGTTCCTTCCTCTGCAATTTTTTGGAAGAGTTTGAGAAGGATGGGTGTTATCTCTTCTCTAAATGTTTGATAGAATTCACCTGTGAAGCTGTCTGGTCCTGGACTTTTGTTTGTTGGAATATTTTTAATCACAGTTTCAATTTCATTACTTGTGATTGGTCTGTTCATATTTTCTATTTCTTCCTGGTTCAGTCTTGGAAGGTTATACCTTTCTAAGATTTGTCCATTTCTTCCAGGTTGTCCATTTTATTGGCATAGAGTTGCTTGTAGTAGGCTCTTAGGATGCTTTGTATTTCTGCGGTGTCTGTTGTAACTTCTCCTTTTTCATTTCTAACTTTATTGATTTGAGTCCTCTCCCTCTTTTTCTGGATGAGTCTGGCTAATGGTTTATCAATTTCGTTTATCTTCTCAAAGAACCAGCTTTTAGTTTTCTTCATCTTTGCTATTCTTTTCTTTGTTTCTATTTCATTTATTTCTGCTCTGATCTTTATGATTTCTTTCCTTCTGCTAACTTTGGGTTTTGTTTGTTGTTCTTTCTCTAGTTCCTTTAGGTGTAACGTTAGATTGTTTATTTGAGATTTTTCTTGTTTCTTGAGGTAGACTTGTATAGCTATAAACTTCCCTCTTAGAACTGATTTTGCTGCATCCCATTGGTTTTGGATTGTAGTGTTTTCATTGTCATTTGTCTCTAGGTATTTTTTGATTTCCTCTTTGATTTCTTCAGTGATCTGTTGGTTATTTAGTAACGTACTGTTTAGCCTCCAAGTGTTTGTGTTTTTTACATTTTTTCCCATGTTATTAATTTCTAATCTCATGGCATTGTGGTCAGAAAACATGCTTGATATGATTTCAGTTTTCTTAATTTTACTGAGGCTTGATTTGTGACCTAAGATGTGATCTATCCTGGAGAATGTTCGATGCGTACTTGAGAAGAAAGTGTAATCTGCTGTTTTCAGATGGAATGTCCTATAAATATCAAATCTATCTAGTCTGTTGTGTCATTTAAAGCTTACATTTCCTTATTAATTTTCTGTTAGGATGATCTGTCCTCTGGTGTAAGTGAGGTGTTAAAGTCCTCCACTATTACTGTGTTACTGTCGATTTCCTCTTTTAGAGCTGTTAGCAGTTGCCTTATGTATTGAGGTGCTCCTATATTGGGTGCATATACATTTATAATTGTTATATCTTCCTCTTGGCTTGATCCCTTGATCATTATGTAGTGTCCTCCTTGTCTCTTGTAACATTCTTTACTTCAAAGTCTATTTTATCTGATATGAGTATTGCTACTCCAGCTTTCTTTTGATTTCTATTTTCATGGAATATCTTTTTCTATACCCTCACTTTCAGTCTATATGTGTCCCTAGGTCTGAAGTGAGTCTCTTGTAGACAGCATATATATGGGTCTTGTTTTTGTATCCATTCAGTGAGCCTGTGTCTCTTGGTTGGAACATTTAATCCATTCACGTTTAAGGTAATTATCAATATGTATGTTCCTATGACCATTTTCTTAATTGTTTTGGGTTTGTTTTTGTAGGTCCTTTTCTTCTCTTGTGTTTCCCATTTAGAGAAGTTCGTTTAGTATTTGTTGTAGAGCTGGTTTGGTGGTGCCGAATTCTCTTAGCTTTTGCTTGTCTATAAAGCTATTGATTTCTCCATCGAATCTGAATGAGATCCTTGCTGGGTAGCGTAATCTTGGTTGTAGGTTCTTCCCTTTCATCACTTTAAGTATATCATTCCACTCTCTTCTGGCTTGTAGAGTTTCTGCTGAGAAATCAGCTGTTCACCTTATGGGAGTTCCCTTGTATGTTATTTGTTGGTTTTCCCTTGCTGCTTTCAATAATTTTTCTTTGTCTTTGATTTTTGCCAATTTGATTACTATGTGTCTCGTCATGTTTCTCCTTGGGTTTATCCTGTATGGGACTCTGCATTTCCTGGACTTGGGAGGCTATTTCCTTTCCCATGTTAGGGAAGTTTTCGAGTATAATCTCTTCACATATTTTCTCGGGTTCTTTCTCTCTCTCTTCTCCTTCTGGGAACCCTATAATGCGAATGTTGTTGCATTTAATGTTGTCCCAGAGGTCTCTTAGGCTGTCTTCATTTCTTATCATTCTTTTTTCTTTATTCTGTTCAGCAGCAGTGAATTCCACCATTCTGTCTTCCAGGTCACTTATCCATTCTTCTGCCTCAGTTATTCTGCTATTGATTCCTTCTAGTGTATTTTTCATTTCAGTTATCATATTGTTCATCTCTGTCTGTTTGTTCTTTAATTCTTCTAGATCTTTGTTAAACATTTCTTGCATTTTCTTGATCTTTGCCTCCATTCTTTTTCTAAAGTCCTGGATCATCTTCACTATCATTATTCTGAATTCTTTTTCTGGAAGATTGACTATCTCCATTTCATTTAGTTGTTTTTCTGGGGCTTTATCTTGTTCCTTCATCTGGTACCTAGCCCTCTGCTTTTTCATCTTGTCTATCTTTCTGTGAATGTCGTTTTTGTTCCACAGGCTGCTGGATTGTAGTTCTTCTTGCTTCTGCTGTCTGCCCTCTGGTGGTGCAGTCTCTCCCTGTTAAGTATGATGTTAGCTGTAGCTTTTTTTGAGCTGTTACTGATTAAGTTGAAACTCTATTCCTAGTTTGCTGAGAGTTATTTTTTGATGACTTAATGTTCGATTTTGTCAAATGCTTTTTCAGCATCAATTAATATGATCATATGATCTTTCTTCTTTAGTGTGTTGATATGATCAGTTAGATTAAGTAATTTTTGAATGTTGAACCAGGCTTCCATACCCAGACTAAATCCAACTTGATTTATGACATTTATACAAATGTATTTGTACCTATATGTATTTATAATATGTATTAAATTTGTTAATATTTTGTTGAGGACTCTGCATCTAAGATATTGGTCTGTAGTTCTCCTTTCTTGGTTAATGTCTTTACCGCGTTTTGGTATTAGGGCAATTGCTAGAATCAGAATATTTCAGAAGTGTTCCCTCTGCTTCTATTTTGTGTAAGAGATGAAATTGTAGAGAATTGGTATAATTTTTACATTAAATATTTGGTCAAATTTACTAGTAAACATCTGGATCCAGCTTTCTCTTTTTAGAAGGCTATTAATTATTTATTCAAGTTATTTAATAGATATAGGGCTATTCTGGTTATCTATTTGTCCATATGCATTTTGATATTTTGTATCTTTTGAGAAGTTGGCCTGTTTCATCTAAGTTAACAAATTTGTGGGTATAGAGCTGTTCATAGCATTTCTTTATTATCTTGTAAATGTCCAGGAGGTCAATAGTGATGTACCTTTTCTCATCTCTGATGTTGTTATTTGTGTCTACTCTCCTCTTTTTTCTTAGTTAGCCTGGCTAGGGGTTTATCAATTTTATTGATTTTTTTCCTAAGAACTAGGTTTTAATTTCATTGATTTTCTCTATTGTTTTGTGTTTTCACTTTCATTGATTTTTGCTCTAATTTTTATTATTTCTTTTTTCTGCTTGCTTTAGATTTAAACTGCACTCCTTTCTCTAGTTTTCTATGGCAGAACTTTAGGTTATAGGTGTTAGGTTCTCCTATTCTAATACATGCATTGAATGCTAAAAATTTCCCTCTAAGAACTACTTTCGTATGTATCCCATATGTTTTGATAAGTTGTATTTTCACTTTCATTCATTTCCAAATAGTTTTGAGATTTCTCCTGAAACTTTTTCTTTGACTTATGATTGATTTTTAGATGTATTGTTTAAAACACAGAGGTACAGAGAATAGAGTAGTGGTTACCAGAGGGGAAGAGGTAGGGGGAAGGGTAAAGGAGATCAACTATATGGGGACAGATGGAAAATGAAATTCTGGTGGTGAGCATGTTGCCAGGTATACAGAAGTAGAAATATAATGTTGTACACATGAAACTTATATAATGTTATAAATCAATGTTACCTCAATAAAAAATAAAATTAAAATTGTTAACTTTCAGATATTTGGGGATATTTCAGATATCTTCATGTTATTGATTCCTAGTTTAATTCCATTGCTGTCTGACGATGTACTTTGTATAAATTCTATTATTTTAAATCTGTGAAGATGTGTTTTGTGCCCTAGAATGTGGTTTGTTTTGGTAAATTCTCCATGTGTGCTTGAAAAGGATGTACATTCTGCTATTTTTGGATGGATTCTTGTATAAATATCAATTAGACCAAGTTGATTGATGGTTCAGATTGTCTCTATCCTCATGGTTTTCTGCCTGCTTGGTCTGTCACTTACAGACAGAGGTTTTGGAGGCACCTACTATAATAGTGAATTTATCTCTTTTTCTTTAGAGTTCTTTTAGGTTTTTACCTCATATATCTTGATACTCTCTTTGTAGGTGTATGTACGTTTAAGATTGTCATGTCTTCTTGGATAATTGTCCCTTTTATAAGAATGTAACACCCCTCGTTATCCTTGATAATTATTCTTGTTCTCAAGTATGTCTGGTCTGAAATTAATTTAGCCACTATAGCTTTCTTTTGATTGGTAGTCATTTCATATATCTTTCTCCATCCCTTTTCTTTCAACTTGAGTCTTTATCCATAAAATGGGTATCTAACAACATATAGTTGGAGTGTGTTTTTATATCTACAGTCACAATCTCTGGGGGTTTTCCCCGAGTTTTATTGATACATAATTGCCATACATCATTTTGTAAGTTTAAAGTACACAGCATGATGGTTTGATTTACATATATTGTAAAAAAATCAGGTTTAGTTAACATACATCATCTCATATAGATACAATAAAAAGAAAAGGAATAAAAAAGAATAACAGCAATGTAATGAGAACTTGTGATGACTTGAGGACTCTTCGGACTTACTCTCCTAACAAGACAGTCTCTGTTTTTAATTGCTGTTTATAGACCATTCACCCTTAAAGTAATGTTGCTATGGTTGGATTAATATCTACCATGTCTCTGTTTTCTATTCACTGCACTTATTCTTTATTTTTCCCTCCTATTTTCCTGCCTTTCCTGGTTTTAATTGAGCATTCCTGTAATTCCATTTTATCTTCTCTCTTGGAATATGAACTATACTTCTTTTTAAAATTTTTAATGGTTACCTTAAATTTACAATATACACTTTTAGTGAATGTAAGTCCACTTTCAAATACCATGATACCACATCACATGTAGTTCAGGTATATCATAACAGAATATTGCCAATCCCTCCCTCCCTTTTCTTATGACATTGTTAGCAACTATTTCACTTATCCATCTGCTAAAATCAGCCAATACATTGTTGCTGTTTTCTTTTTTTTTTTCCTAACATCTTTATTGGAGTATAATTGCTTTACAATCATATGTTAGTTTCTGCTTTATAACAAAGTGAATCAGCTATACATATACATATATCCCCATATCTCCTCCCTCTTGCATCTCCCTCCCACCCTCCCTATCCCACCCCTCTAGGTGGTCACAAAGCACCGAGCTGATCTCCCTGTGCTATGCAGCTGCTTACCACTAGCTATCTATTTTACATTGGTAGTGTATATCTGTCCATGCCACTCTCTCACTTCGTCCCAGCTTACCCTTCCCCCTCCCCGTATCCTCAAGTCCATTCTCTATGTCTGCATCTTTATTCCTGTCTTGCCCCTAGGTTCTTCAGAACCTTTTTTTTTTTTTTTAGATTCCATATATATGTGTTAGCATATGGTATTTGTTTTTCTCTTTCTGACTTACTTCACTCTGTATGACAGTCTCTAGGTCCATCCATCTCACTAGAAATAACTCAATTTTGTTTCTTTTTATGGCTGAGTAATATTCCATTTTATATATGTGCCACGTTGTCTTTATCCATTCATCTGTCGATGGACACTTAGGTTGCTTCCATGTCCTGGCTGTTTTCACCTTAAACACATAATTATCTTTTAGAACAAATGAAAAAGGAGAAATATAAAATATTTTATTTTGCCTTATTTTATTCCTTCTTTAATGCTATTCCTTTTTTATGGAGTTCCAGTTTTCTGACCTGTATCATTTTGCTCCTACCTGAAGTTCTTTTGACATTGCTTGAAGGGCAGAGCTTCTGTTGAACTCCCTTAGTTTTTGTTTATCTGATATCTCCTTCACTGATAAAAGATAATTTCACTAGGTATAGAATTCTAACTGGACTTTTTTTTAAATTTCAGCACTATATTCATCTGTTCTACCATAGCAAAATACTGTAGATCAGTGGGTTGAACAACAGTAGTTTATTTTCTCACAGCTCTGGAGGCTGCAAGTCCAAGAACAAGGTTGTGGCCAATTCGGTTGCTGGTGAGGGTTCTCTCCATGGTTTGCACATGGCCACCTTCTCGCTGTGTGCTCACATGGCCTTTCCTTGGTGCATAAACTTGGAGAGGGGGAGAGGAAGAGAGAGAGTTCTCAACCTTTATTACTTCAAATATTTCTTCTCCATTGTCTCTTTTTCCATTCTAGAATTACAAATACACATACATTACAACTTTTGCAATTGCCCCATATTTCTTTGACACTATGTTTTCTTTTCCTTCTCTTTCTGTCTCTGTCTCTCTGTCTCTCTGTCTCTTCCTCTCTCTCTCTCTCTCTCTCTCTCTCTCTCTCTCTCTCTCTCTCTCCCTCTCTCCCTCTCTCTCTCTGTCTCTCTGTCTCTCTGTCTCTCTGTATTTCTGGTTGGGAACTTTCTCTTGATCTATCTTCAGTGTCCCTGAATTTTTTTGTCACCTCGTGGAAGACATTCTTCATTTCTGTTACAGTGTTTTTGATTTCTACCATTTCCTTTTTGTTCTTTCCTAGAATTTCCATCTCTGTTCTTATATTACACATATGCTCTTGCATGTTGTGTACTTTTCCATTAGAGCCATTAGCATCTTAATCATAGTTGTTTTACATTCCTGTTTGATAATTCCAGATGTGAGTATGTATGTATGTTAGATGTGAGTCTGCTTCTGAGACTTCCTTTGTCTCTTCAGACTGTGGTTTTCTGGCTTCTATTTAATTTTATTTTACTTATTTATTTTTTTTTGGTTTGCCTTTTGAAATGCCTTATAACTTTTTGTTGAAAGCTGGATGTATTGTACCAGGTAAAAAGAATTGACGTAAATTGGCCTTTAGTGTGTGAGGATTTATGTTCAACTGGCCAGGAATTAGGCTGTGTTTAAAGTTTGATGTACCTATAGATGCCAGAAACTTCAGATTCCTCTAGTGTCCTTGTCTGAGTCCCCCCTCTTGACTTTAGGTTTTCCTAAGTTCTCCTACTCAGAGAGAATCTGTGTCTTACAACTGTTTGAACTGTAATCCCCTATTATAATACCAGAGCTTTGTTAGTGTGGTGATATGGTGTGGGGAGGGCAAGTATTCTGTAACCTTCCAATTAAATCTCAGTGCTTGAGTGGGCCTGTGACTAGGACTGTGCCTTTCAGTAGTGTGTCTCCTGTGGTATAGTTTTTTGCCTCCTGTCTCCTACTTTCTTCCCTGGCTAAAATGTTTCCAGTCTCTTTCCTTAAAGCCTGACCAACGTTGACTTCACATTTCCCCTTAGGTGAGACAGAAAGGCTAAAGAGGTTGAGAAAAAAAACCTTATCCCAACTGGGATAAGACTCTGGCAAATATATTCACATGGATCACAGACCTTTGCTTGTGATGTGGAAGGCTCTGGACATATTTCACAAAGATTATTCTTCCTCTGCCCCTTCCAGAGCCACCAGGATATCTTTCTTGGATCTTCACTGTGAGAACCTGGTAGATTCCTAGATGTAAAAGCCAAGAAAGTGTTTGGGCCCCCTCTAAGACTGTGGCCCCCAGGAGTTTCTCCCCCTCACGCTGGTCTACACTCAGCCTCCAGCAACTCATCACACTTTCCATTTAAATGTTCTTCCCAGTTTATGGCTCTAGCAGCTTCTGTTCCAGATAAGCCAGTCTCAGCTGTACCCCTCTGAGCAGCCCTGTCTCCCCATATTTTGGAGTGACAGTTTGCCCTGCAACTTCAGTACTCTGATGGGTCAAGCAAAAATCACTGGTTTTCATTTTGTCCATATTTTTCCGGTTGTAATAACAAGAGTGTTGATTCCCAAGTTCTTTCCATGCCTAAGCTGAAACCAGTGTAGATTTAAACAAAATCCTCGTAAGTTATTACAGAGCTGGAACGAATTTCATAGCATAGAAGAGACATCCCTCATCCCTCCTGTGGCCTCTATCCAATTTGAAGTAAACTCCTGGAAGCTGAAACAAAGAGCTGTTCCATCCATTCTTTTGGGCTCCTGTTAACAATCAGCTAGTCAGGAAAGGGACCCTATTACCTTCCCTTTTCACTCTGAAGGTTGTAACCCTGAGGTTACACAGAAGGTTGTTTACCTGAGTCCCCAGCAAGTGGCTTCTGTGGCTCATTGACTGCGCTCTGTACTTTCCTACACAGAAGACTGAGTGAATTTATGTTTATATGATGTTCTGAGACTCTCCTGTTGTTTAACAAGGTAGTTAGCCCCAAGCAGTGTTCTCTTTGCCTCCCAATGGATTCTGGAGAAACCTTGACCTTGACTCTGACAGTGACAGGCACCCAATTCAAAACCGTTCTGGATTTGCCTTGTGCTTCACAGCTGTTTCTATGGACCAGATACATTTGGGGGCCTGCTTCTCATTAACTTGTACTTCACATATTCAGAAGTTACAAGGTCATTACCACAGGAGGTGGAATCATAGGCAGTCACCTCATCTATAAAAGCAGTCTCCACGGAACACGAGCCTGTGGGGCCCTGACGTGTGTATTAGCTGAGGAGGGGCATCTGTTACCTGCAGAAAGCCGTAGGGATCACACAGCCGAGCGCAGACGTAAAACACAGACTCTCGATGCTCTGTATAAAATGGAAAGAAAGCCATGAGAGAAAAATAGGATTCCTCACTTATGCTGCACTCTAAGTTGTCTGGGTGGTTTATGATCCTTCGTTAGCTATTCTTCATGGCACACTTGTGGGAAAGAGGACTGGGTTCATTCAGAGGGAGGAGTGTAAACCTTGCATCAGGCATTGTGGCTTTTCTGCACCTCTTCCATCCCACTCTGCAAGAATCCCCAGGTGATTGTAAGCCTCAGATGATGGGAGAGCTTGGATTAATAGAAAGGAAGGAATTTTCTGCCCCCAACTTGCATCTGGTAATAGGAATTCTCCTTCAGAGACCTAAAGAAAATACCTCTGACTATGGCCCGTTGGAATTGAGGATGTTTTTATTCAAGCCTCCAAGCGTTCTGCTTCTGGATTTGGGCACTGACATTTCTTTTCAGAGACATACTGCCCCTGGGTGGTTTACCCTTGTTCCCAATGGTGTATACGCTCCCTGTGGATTCAATTTTTTAGAAACCAATTTGTCAAGGTATAGAAGAGTCAAGAGTTGGATAGTTGCTTGGCTAATGAGACCATTGGATCATCCATCCGAAGTTTTTGCCTAAGTTGTTTCCAAACATTGCTTCAACGATCCATTTTTTGCTGTTCCTGGTAAAATACTATCCATATGTCTGTGAACTAGAGACCTGTGGTGTGTGATTGTCTGAGAGATGTGCAAAATGAGCTCTGTTCTGAAGGCCGACCTCAGAGGTAACCATTCCAGGGAACCATGCTGCCTGTCTCCAAATTAGGTCAGATCTGAAGAACCAGTAAATAGCTTCTTGGAAGAGGGCCAGAGGCAGAGCAAACTCTCTGAGCTCTGGATTGAATCAAGGGCTTTATGAGTAGTTTGGAATTTTTGAGGAGAGCAGAGTCCTGCCCATTTGAGGAACCACCCTCCCTCGAATTGGGGTGTGGACTCAAAGGAAAATTAACTCCTGTTAACTGCGGGCCTTTGAAATTTCATCTTAACACCTCAGGCAGTCAACTCGTGCTCCCTGAGCAGGACCACAGCCCAGGGGGAGGGGAGGTCCTGGCTTTGGGTGGAGCAGTAGAGTTTTATTCATTCAAAGCATCAAGTCATTTCTTAGTTTTACCAAGTACTTCTCATGTTCATGGAGTATTTATTGCTTCTAAATCTCTGTTTCCTGATCTTTTATTGGAGTAATAGTTTATTTTGGAAACTTAAAAGATGGACATGAACAATCAACCAGTGTATTTCCTGGTACATAATCCGTGCTCAATAAACATTTAATACTATTATAGCTTCATCATCAATTGTCAGCATTGTAGTTGCCATCTTACTTGGATAAACTGCCTTGTGAAAACATCTAATGCCTTCCACTAGTTTAGGGGTACCTAGTTAGTTCAGACCCTGAACAACATTAAGAAATTGGCATTTTGATCACCTTTCCTCCCTCCATTACTGGAGGTCTTTCCCTTTAACCCTGGTCTCTCTCTCAGAAAGGAGGTAAACTCTAATAAGTTGACCATACTTTATTTTAAATTACTTTTAGTAAAAATCCTCCCAGGCATTTTTGCATTTGGGAAGAAAAAGCTGATTTTCGAGGGATGCTCCCCCTCCCTCCTTTTCCCTCTCCCATTTCTCTCTCTCTCCCATCTCTCTGTCTCTGTCTCTGTCCCTGTCTCTCTCTCTCTCTTTCTCTGTCTCTCTGACACACACACATACACAGAGTAAAAGTTCAGGTACAGACATAGTCATTAAAGAGAAGGCAGAAGGTGTTAGAGACCCTCAAATTACACCAGGCAGGCACATGCATCTGGCATGTATCTGTAGGATGAATTCTGAATAGCATAGCATTTGCTGGCTGTTACTCTATTGCTTATTTCTAGGAGACAAGTTTGAAGTTAAAATTGTCCTGGAGTTCCATATGCTTATTAATTTCTATATCCTAAAGTATTATTTTAAATAAAACCACATTCCTACCAAAAGTATTCTTTATCAACGCTACACCCATTAAAAAAATAACCCCCGCCCCGAGTAAGAAAAATGTTGGTTAAAGACCATAATTAAACATAAGCATAGCTTTGGAATTTAGCTCTTTTGTGGAAATTGATCTATTTTTTCACCTGTGTACCTCTTTGACCTTCTATGAAGTCTTCAATGTTAGGGCCATTCAAAGGCAATGACCATGCCTCCTTAATTTGAAAAGGCAAAAGTTATGGAAGTAGTTATCTCACAATTGAATTAACTTGGATGACAAAACAGTGAGCCTACTAGAAGATGCATGTGCTCTATTGAGACTTTGAAAATACTGTTTTGATGATTTGAAAAGAAAAGAATGCTTTGGAAGTTGTTCCTAGTTGGACAGACATTCTTTGTCTAATTTAGTTCATAGCTGAATGATTTCAAATGGCCCTAAATGCTTCTTCAAATTGGGGAAAGTTTCTGTTTTGTTGCTGAGATACAGACATCTTCACAAAGCCATGTGCTAAATAAATGGGGGCCTCTCTAGAAGACGTCAGCTGTGGTTGTTGAAATTTTCAATATATTTCTGGATACTTTTCAATGTGCGAGTATCTAAATTTTTAGTTTAAGGCTAAGTATTTTTTGACACGACTCCTCATATAAACATACTGGTTAATGTATTGACATCATCCATCATCAATTACAAATTAGTTCATTCAAATAATTTATTCCTCCATGAAGTTGAGATTCTTACAACAAGGAATTGAGAGTGCTGTTGAGCTGTTGTCCCAATTCATGGCTCTGGGGCATTGAGGACTCACTGTCAGACTCCTGCCTTGGTTTCTGGTTGTCAATGGGCTGAAGATCTAGCTTTGTTGATGATCAAAATGCCTCCTTTCAGACATTTGGGGTAAAGTCTCCTTTGGATGTTGAAAAAGATGACAGACTCAAAATCTTTTCTTTAAGACACAGGAGAGAATCTGTTAGATTAAACAGAAAAGGATGTGATATAATTTGGCTCAAAACCAGGATATGACTCGACTGTACTACTGGTCCATTCTTCACTTTCCCTTGACTGAATTCATTCACAGGATGCCCTAGGATTTAGGGTGTCTGTTTCTGGTAACCTGGTTGAAGCAAAGATCTATTATTTAGGTTGCCTCAGTTTTTATGGTTTGTTTGTGCAAAGGAATTTTGAAGTCATCTGTTTACTGGCATCTTGACGAGCATCAGATACAGGGAAGAGTCTGTTATGGGTTACTAGTTATTGGTTACTGGTTATTAGCTGGTATCACAGGTGGGAAAGAGTGACAGGCATGTGGGTAAAGTAGATTTAGCCATCTATTCCCTTCCCATCTGCTGTGCCAAAATATGATCCCTGAATACTGAGAAAGTGACATTTTAGCCCCTTGATACGGCCCCAAGTAACCTCGTCCATTTGCCTCACATTCTGTATTAAAAATTGTCATGTTTTATGTAGGAAGGACTGGTCTCAATCTTTGCTTCTCAACATTTAGCACTCATTGAAATTACTTGGAGGGCTTGGTAAAATGCAGATTTCTGCTGCTCCCCCAGAGTTTCAGATTCATAACTCTGAGGCCTGAGAATTTGCATTTCTGGTAAGGGTCCAAGTGGTGTCATTGCTGCTGGTTTAGGCAACACACTTTGAGAACCACTGTTCTAGATGTTCTTAGAAACAACCCAAAATATCTAGTGGGATAGAATAAGCAGACAAGAGTGTCACAGAATCTAAGTCCTGCCTTGTCTTGGGTTGCTAGCCGGACATTAAATGAGGGGTTACTCTTAAATGATTTCTTCATGTCTCCGATTCTGGGAACCTTGTGTAGTTTGCAATCTCTCCAATCCTATATTTCTCCAGTTAATTTTTCCCTACCTCATATCTTAGAAACCTATTTTCTATCCTTAAGGACACAGCCTAGGACTAGCCCTGACTAAATTCCATATTACACCATTCCTCATTCTTCCAAACTGAATCTGTTTAAACTCAAACCTTCTGAAATCTTAGGTAGGCTGACCAGTCATCCCAGTTTGCCCAGGACTACAGGAGTTTCTTAGGACATAAGACTTTCAGTCCTACAACCAGGAAAGTCTGAGACAAGCTAGGATGAGTTGGTCTCCTTACTTAACAGTGTGACCAAATTTTGGTCACGTCTAAATTTAATTAGCGTGAGCCTTTGTTTTCTAAGTCATTTAAGTAATACCCATACCAGGAATGCACAATATTCTCTTTTTTCTCAAGATACAGTTGAATACAGAACATATTTTTGTAGCGTATCTTACCTATATATGGTCTTCATGTTAAAAAAAAAAAAACTTATTATCTACTCCCTTACCAGATCATAGGAACCATTTGAGAAGAAAAATGGTTTCTTTACTGCAAGCCTCCTGTTATCTGGTGGGAAGAAGAAAATCTTTGACTTTATACAGTTTTCTAAAAGACAAATTTGAAACACTAAATTAACCCTGACCTATGGCCAAATTGGCTCTTAAAACTCACATGTTTGGAAGTAAACAGAACCATTTACTTCTACAGGCTTTCCATCTCATCTCTCTTCTGGGAGATTAATTCCATGAACTTTTCTAAAATAGTATGATTTGCCAACAGCAGGAAGAGTGTAACAAATTAATTATAGATGTGTGTTAAATTACTTTCATTACCATCCCTGGTTTAGGGATAGGCTCACGTGAGTGGAATGGCTGATCAAAGAGTCTTTCGATCCATCCTCATGGCAATAGCTACTTACGTTCTGCTTGTAATGCTGTTCTCAGATAAGGGGAGAAGCCAAGCTCTGATTTGAAGGGCTGGCTGTTTACAGATTCTTGAGGAAAGAACGTGGCTTATCCAGTGTGAAGTGTCCAAGTAGAAATGTAGATATAACCTTCGTTCTCATGGGTTCTAGTACCCTGGGATTTCTGAAGTCATGTTAATACCAAAACGTTTGCCATCTTCAATCAGCCCCTCAGTTTTCCTTATTGCCTTTTTGAAGTCTCAATTTGGGGAGGGGCTTGCGATTCCTCATGCTGACCTCTGCAGTCCTTCGGCCAAGCCCCCCTAGTTGTTGCTACTTACTAGATCTTGGGGATCTGTGTTACTTCCTAACCAAAAGAAACTTCAACTTTTTACAGTGAAGCTAAGCCTGGAATTCAAAGGAAATATGGAGTCTTACCTTAGCCACTATGTGTGGAACCTCAAACAACTTAAGACACTTAAGTCTCGGTTTTGAGAGACTGAATAAACAAACGGACAATGCCAGACCGTATATAAAAATATTTAGAACTGTGATCCACAATGTGCAGCAACCGGTCCAGGAAGCCAAACCACATTTTCTGTAGCAATCGGTCGCACATAGTCAGTACAGAATAAGTGACAGATTCTCTAATATTTGCCTCCGTTTCCAACTTAGGACCAAAAGGAGAAAGCTAAATATGCTCCCCAAGGCAATCACATAGGCTCCCCTGTTTGTGGCTACCCTGCCTTCGGCAGAGCCATGCCAACATCTTCCATCAGGGCACACCTGAAGCCTTCCCTTTCTCCACTGTAAAGCTGTCCCACTCCTCTGCCTGCGTTTCAGTCTCTGCCAAATTCAAGTGATGGTGGCTGACTCCTTTGTGTAGCAAATGCTGAATAAATAGCCCTGGCTTCTTCATGTGGGTGGTCTCTGTTTGTTTCCAGTTTTCTCTTCTATAAAAGAGGGGTTTGGAAGCAAAAAAGAGCCAGAAGGGGCCTGGGGATTAGAGAACCTCACGGAGCAAGACAGGTCACTTGCCTTTTCTTAAGAGGCTTGGAGGTGGGCATGTCTGTGCCCCACTACCTGCTCGTCCATCTTTTTCACAAATGACAAGTCTATGTTGGCTTAGACAGGAAAGTTTCGCAGCTACAACAAGATTTTAAAACTACCATCTGCCCCCTCAACAGTGGTAAAATAGCTTAGTCAATAGAAAATCAAGCTCAGAGCTACAGTGTAGGAATGTGTAGTCATGCATTTGCCTATTGCTAAGTTTCACATACTTTTTCTAGCAAAACCCTAGTTCAGATGAGAAAACAGAGGTTTGGGGACGTCTGTAACTGGCTCAAAATCACAGGGCTCCTTAGTGCTGAGCCGCAGTCAGAGCTAGTGACTCTTGGCCATAAAGTCTCTGTAAAAGAGAAGTAGCCGAAGTGTTACTTCTTCTCATGCACCACATCTTGATCCACACGGAGGGTGTGGTCAGTGCTCCTGTCTCCTGCAGACAGCTCCCACCCACAGAGCATCTTCTGCTTCTCTCTGCCTGTGGCCATCTGCAGACCCGCTCCTGAGGATGGCTGGAAACGCCTGAAAGTTAATGTCCCTGGGGTGACCCTGAAGCAATGACAGAGAAGTATTCATGGATAAATAGAATTCGTACCCAGCTTACTTGTCCTTAAATGGGGCGTTTCTTTTTTATAAAAATTTATTTTATTGAAGTATAGTTGATTTACAGTGTTGTGTTAATTTCTGCCATACAGCAAAATGATTCAGTTATATACATATATAACTGTATATATATATATATTCCTTTTCATATTCTTTTCCATTATGGTTTATCACAGGATATTGAACATAGTTCCCTGTGCTTTACAGTAGGACCTTGTTTCTCCATTCTATATATAATAATTTGCATCAGCTAATCCCAAACTCCCAATCCATCCTTCCTCCACACCCCTTTGACCACCACATGTCTTTTCTATATGTCTATGAGTCTGTCTCTCTTTCATAGATATGTTTATTTGTGTCATGTTTTAGATTCCACATATAAGTGGTTTCGTATGGTATTTGTCTTTCTCTTTCTGACTTCACTTAGTATGATAATCTCTAGTTGCATCCATGTTGCTGCAAATGGCATCATTTCATTCTTTTTAATGGCTAAGTAGTATTACATTGTATACATGTACCACATCTTCTTTATCCATTCATCTATCAGTGGACATTTACGTTGTTTCCATATGTTGGCTATTGTGAATAGTGCTGCTGTGAACATAGGGATGTGTGTATCTTTTTTAATCATAGTTTTGTCCAGATATATGCCCGGGAATGGGATTGCTGGATCATATGGCAACTCTATTTTTATTCCTTTGAGGAACCTCCATGCTATTTTCCATAGTAGCTGCACCAGTTTACATTCAGTGGGGTATTTCTGAGGCATGTTCCACACAGGTCTCAAAGGGTCTCCAGTGAGAATGAGCTCTGGTTGCCTTCAGAAGTAGGCTGATAATTAACGCCTGCTTCTTTACCTTACTCCCCAGTCCTCACTGAGTCTCCTGGGATTCCCTCCCAAATAATTTACTTGCCCCCAAATCCTTGGCTCAGGGATTGCTTTAGGAAGAACCCAAATCAAGACAGAGAGGAAACCAGGTTTGGGAGATAATTTGGCATCCCAGCTTCACTAATCAAAACATGTATTGTCTATAACGGTTTGAATGAAATGCAAACATTATAATCAGATATGAAAATTACATGTTGCAGAGGATACAGCTTGTCAGGGAAGATTCTTGTTAATAAATCACTTGTCATCAAGTTACATAGCCAGCATTATGAGGGTTTTGGAGCCAGAATTACAAGGTGTGGGTGTGTGTTTGTGTGTTTGTGTGGGTGTGTGTGTGCCCCAAATCCTTTAATCCTATGTAAATATTCAGAGTGTTCAAACTTTCAGACTAGACAAAATTAACCTTTGATGATTGCACATTTCACTTATATTTTGAAAGCAAATAGTTTAAAACTTAAAATATGAAAGATAGTAAAATCAAAATCTCAACGGCAATATAAAATATATTGTGAATACCTTAATATACCAGGCTTCAGAAACAGACATAAATAAGCCTAAGATCATAAAGGAAGGGAATAGAAAGATGAAAAAAGTATTTAATTACTGAAATAAAACAATTATACTGTTAAAAATGCATCTCTGAATGAAATATTGATTATGGTGAGTAATACTAGATTAGTACCAGCTAAGGATCAGTGAGTTCCCCCAGTGTCTTTAGTGAGAGTTTGTCCTTTCATGTTTACATGTATACTTTATTTTCATTTGTGTGCTTCATAGATACTGTCTAACAAGAACTCCTTCTACCAACAGCAGTTATTGGTCAATGATCAAATAATAAAACAAATTAGAATGTACATGTTTATTTGTATGGAAGTACATGCATGCAAGTGTGTGTGTTAGAAAGCACATAAAAATCAAAAGAGAAAAAGACCAGTGACCCTATAAAATAAACGCTTCAAAAGTAATAATTACTAGTATTTTAGCCTACATAGCTCAAATTTATTATATTTTAAAATAAAATGCATTTACATATGTAAATGCACATATATATTAACAGAATTTGGATCAAAATGTATTAACTTTTGGCAATTCTTAGTTTTTCACTTAATAATCCTCAGTGTTTTTCCATGTCAAAAAATATTTATTGAAAGTAATCTACAGTTGACTTCTTAATATCTCATTGTATTTATATCCCATGATTTTTTTAACCTTCCCGTATCATTGAACATTTACCATGTTTGCAGATATATGCCATTATAAATAATGCTGCAATTAACATTTTTATCTATTATCTTTTGCATCTCTTGATTAGTTTATTTTAATAAATTACTATAAGTGGAATTTTCTAAGGCATAATTATGAACATTTTAACACTCTTGACACATATTACTAAATTGTTCATTTATATAACTTATATATTCTTGTCAGCAATGTATAACAGTTACTATTTAATCACACTGTGTATTAACTATTAATTTTTGTCACTTTAATACATGAAAAAAATATCAATTTTTAAATTTAAATATATTTGCTTACTAGTGAATATTTATGTCATTTGCCCATTTTTCTTTATAGCTTTAAGAGTTCTATATATTCTCACAATATTAACCCTTTGTCTTCATTTAACAAGTATTTATTGAGCATCTACTTTATACTAAGCTTTATGCTAGGCACAGGAGCCACAATATTGAACAAAATAGAAATAGTTTCTTCTTTTCTCATGGAGCTCAGTCTGCCTTACTTATTTGCTCACAGAGATTACAGTCTATGGGAGACAGGCATTTGAACAAGTAGGTTTACAGGAGGAGTAGAAGATGCTATGTGCAGATCAGTTAATATAGCAGGCCTGAGACTGTTTATCCTTAACATTCCTGCTTACAAGGTTGGCCCTTGGATTTCATGAGAGTTCCCACCATTCCCTGATGAGAATGCTCATTGTGCCTGGACCACTCATCCAAATGATGTGGTTTATACTGAACACGTGCTTTCCTTCTGGGAGTCTTGAATCTTGGTACTTGTCAGGCCAAGGCTGCCTATGTGACCAGCCCCCAACACTTAGTCTCTAATGAGCTTCGCTGGTAGATAACGTTCACAAGTGTTGTCACAACTTGTTAGTGGAAGAATCAAGCATGTTCTTTCTGTGTGACTCCAGTAAGAGAAGATCCTTGGAAGCTTATACCTTGTTTCCTTCAGACTTCACCCTATGTGCCTTTTCCTTTTGTTGACTTTGATTTCTATCTTTCTGCTGTAATAAATCTTACCTGTGAGTATGACATATGCTGAGTCCTGGGAGTTCTCCTAGCAAATCATAGAACCCTGGGGTAGCTTGGGGACCCTGGACACAGGTACCTAACCCAGTCCTACTACATCTTTTGTGGGGGTATGTGAGGAACTAGAAGCATCAGTTAGACTTGTATCAGAGTGTTTCAAAGCAATTTACTCATGTCTGAAAACAAAATCAAGGAATAATTTTAGAGAAAAAAATGCTCCAGCGCCCAACAAGTTAAAACTTATAATATCTGGCATCCAATCAAAATTACCAACCTTTCAAAAAAGTGGGAAAATGTAACCCATAATGATGAGAAGAATCGATCAAAACTCATCTAGAAATGGCACAATGATATAGGCTAGATAAGGACATTAAAAAAGATATTTATTCCATATATTCACAAAGCTAGAGGAAAGATTGAATATGTTAAGTAGGGACTTATAAACAAATACCCAAATCCAGCTTCTAGAGATGAAAACTATAATGTCTGAGATATAAAAAAATGCACAGGATAGGAAAAATAATCACAGATTACACATTGCAAAAGGAAAGATTAGTGAACTTGAAGACATAACGGTAGAAATTACCCAAAATAAATCACAGAGAGATAAACAGCTATAAAAATTGAAAGGCATATTAGCAAACTGTGGGAAACATCAGATAGCCAGATATATGTATAAATAGAGTCCATAAAAGGAGAAGATAGAAAGAAATTTTGAAAAATTTTAAAAAGGTGCAAAGTGCCACAAGAAAGAAGTGTGGAGGAGATGAAGCAAATTTTGGCTAGTAAAAGACAAGAGTGAACAGGAACCAGCAACCATTAGAAATGTCCCTTTTCATTCCTCATTCCATTAGACTATTCTTTAATACGTGTATTCTGTACAGCCTTTGAAGAGATATCCCATGTGGGTAAGTGACTGGCTATGTCTCTTTCTATCTCAGGAAGAAGTAGACAACTGAGTAATGCATCACCTTGTGTTTTCTTTCCATCCTTCCCTGTCTCACACCCCTTCTTCCTCGATCCGACTGCCCTAGAACTGCACTTCCCTATAAAGAATGGAATTTAAGTATAACCTCAAGCCTTTGTTTTGAGAAAACCCCAACTAAGACAGTGCAATACAGGAATGGAAAGAATCACATAGGATAAGGTGATGATGAGATAGGGAATTGAAGGCTTGACAAGAGTGGAGAGCATTTGACATGAGTGCTGTGGAAATTGCGCATGAACTGACTCAGAATAAAAATAGGATTGTTGGAGAAAATACACAAGCTATTTGAGGTCAGTGACCACAAATGTATATTGGCCCCAGTTTGCACAGTTGTATCCACCACTTGTCAGTAATCTGGGTATGGAGAAGGTGGACTCTGGGACTTGTCCAAATGTGAATGGAGTTTTTGTCACTCAAGTGTAAGAGAAGGACAAGAGGTGAAGGAGATTAAGGATATTTGCAAGTTAGTTTAAAGAGAAATAGATTCTAAACTGAACAGTGAATAGTAAAAGAAATTAAGAAGGTGACTGGAGGGAGGTCCAGACAGTATTCTAGGTCTCAGTGCAGAATGAAAAACTAAATTCTTGGGAATAATAGAGAGAATTGGAAGAAAAGGAGCCTGTGACCTGAGAGAAGAATGTGTTCACAGTGTCAGAAGTGGGAAAATATCCCAAATGTAAATGTATGGTAATAAATGGGTGGCTGATATGGTATAAAGCCAGAAACTCCAAAAATTAGTGGAGATGTAAAACAAAACTGTAGAGCAAAAACTAGAAAACTAGAACCACATCTTTAGAGTTTTTTGTCATTGCTTTGATCTTTTTTAAAAAAATTTTTATTGGCATATAGTTGATTTATAATGTTGTGTCAGTTTCAGGTGTACAGCAAAGTGAATCAGTTATACATACAATATATCCACTCTTTTTTAGAGTCTTTTCCCATATAGGACTTACAGAGTATTGAGTAGAGTTCCCTGTACTATATGGTAGGTCCTTATTAGTCATCTCTTTTATATATAGTAGTGTGTATATGTCAATCCGAATTTTCCAAATTATCCCTCCCCCTCCCTTACCCCCTGGTAACCATACAGATGCTTTCTACATCTGTAACTCTGTTTTGCAGATAAGCTCATTTGTACCTTTTTTTTTACATTTCATATATAAGCGATATCATATGATACTTGTGTTTCTCTGACTTAACTTCACTCGGTATGATAATCTCTAGGTCCATCCATGTTGCTGCAAATGGCATTATTTCATTCTATTTTATGGCTGAGTAATATTCCATTGTATATATGTACCACATCTTCTTTATCCAAATGGATATCCTTTATCCATTCCTGGACAGTTAAGTTGCTTCCATGTCCTGGCTATTGTAAATAGTGCTGCAATGAACATCTATGACAAAGGAGGCAAGGATATACAATGGAGAAAAGACAGTCTCTTCAATAAGTGGTGCTGGGAAAACTGGACAGTTACATGTAAAAGAATGAAATTAGAACACTCCCTAACACCATATACAAAAATAAACTCAAAATGGATTAAAGACCTAAATGTAAGGCCAAAGACTATAAAACTCTTAGAGGAAAACATAGGCAGAACACTCTTTGACATAAATCGCAGCAAGATGTTTTTCAATGCACCTCCTAGAGTAATGAAAATAAAAACAAAAATAAACAAATGGGACCTAATTTATCTTTAGGATATTTTATTGATCTCATGAACTCTTTTCATATTCTTTAACTAGGCCGCTTATTATGGGGACTATATATTGACTGCTTCACTTCACTAATTTTCCTTCTCTGTATCGTATATGCTCACTTGAGTTCAGAAGAACAGAAACATAGTACTTAGGTAAATAGAAGGTGAAATTCTGGAGGAGGGGGTGAGAGAAGGAACCTGCTTTTAGGCAGGGTTGGGAGGGGCAGGTACAAGCTGAGTCAAGTTGAACCAATCACCCTAGTTCAGACCCTTTCTAGGTCTTCCTTCTCTCATCTGTAAAATGAAAATACTACTACTTGTTAAGTTGCTTTAAGGATTAAATTAAGTAAATGAAATTAAGTATGTAATGCTTGATATATGAAAAGAACTTCTATAAACCCCCCAATGCACTTGGTTTGAAACAAAGTTCTATTAGTATTATATTAATGTAAGATTTTAATGATAGATCGTAAATGGTATTACTGAAGTACAAAAAAGAATGATTTCTTTTTTTTTTATTAATTAATTTATTTATTTTTGCTGTGTTGGGTATTCGTTTCTGTGTGAGGGCTTTCTCTAGTTGTGGCAAGCGGGGGCCACTCTTCATCGCGGTGCACGGGCCTCTCACTATCGCGGCCTCTCTTGTCGCGGAGCACAGGCTCCAGACGCGCAGGCTCAGTAGTTGTGGCTCACGGGCCTAGTTGCTCTGCGGCATGTGGGATCCTCCCAGACCAGGGCTCGAGCCCGTGTCCCCTGCATTAGCAGGCAGATTCTCAACCACTGCGCCACCAGGGAAGCCCAAAAAAGAATGATTTCTTAAAATAATCATAATAACTATGCTTTCTTGGGGAAGTGTCATAGGATGTGCCAGATTTAGCTATTCAATATTTCTTAGACTGTAAGTTACACTAATCTTCCTGTAAGTTACACTAATCAGTTCATTATTTTTCAGAGTCTGGTGTGGTAAGTAATTCATTCCTGGAGATTTTCTGCCTGGAGATTCCTGGCGACCTGTTTAAAAGAAAATAGAATAAAATGTAAATGATTTTATTGATATCAAAAGGTTGTAGGTTAAAGCTTTCATTTCTAGTGAGGATAGAATAAATGATCTACAGGCCTAAGACAGAGCACTGCCAAAGCAGAACAAGCAGGGATGGTGGCAGAGACTTAACAAAGAAAGTGAATTACGTTGAACTCTACTTCTGATCTTTATTTCCACTTACTTGGCAGGTCTTGAATGGGACACTGGGAGGCTGAGCCTCAATTTCTCCACCTCAAAATATAACCCACTTGTTGCTACCTACCCCCAGGGTTTTGTAGATGCCCAAGTGAAATAAATACATGTACCATTTGAATTTTGTAAGTAACTCCACAGAAAAAGGAGACACCATTCATTGGTGGCACCCTGGCCAGCTGGCTTGTATTTTTCAGTTACATTTGGGCTTTCAGCTGTTGCTGGGCAGGAGCCATCTCCCCTACATTTTTAAAAAAATCACTCTGTAAAACATTCTAGTTTACCAGATGGTTTTCTTTATATTGTAAAGCCCATTGTTTGCTGTTAACTCGAGTAAAGAAAAAATACATATTGAATACAAAAGTGGAGCTTTTATCATAGGGTCAGAAGTTGATTTAATATAAAATGAGCATCTAACCTGGCACATTTAATTGTAGTACTGATGACCCAAGGATTTACTTGAAAATGAGCCAAGTGCATTTAAAATTCCTATTACCCGGTAATGGGCAGTTCTGGGTTACATGCATATTAATCAACAGGGACTGCTGGGAACCCAGATGTGCAGGTGTTTTGCCTACATAAATGTGCGTGTAAAAATGATTTGCATATTCAATTTCTCATGGCAACTCATTGGAGCAGCCTGTAGTTGGGTGCTTTCCTGAAAATCCCAACTGAGAGTTTTCATTTATTTAGAAAAAGAGAAACAGGAAAGCAGGCTCAAACTATAAAGAAATCCTTGGTTTCTGTGAAAGACACTTGTGGGCCTTGCTAATTATACAAAATGTTTGTGCCACACAGGATAGTAAAATAATCATGATGATTTGAATATAAATTAAAGAAAAACTGAACAGATGAGTAAGTTTTATAAACTATGGATTAAATATGAATATGAAACTAAAGGTAAAAATAGTGGCAAGTGATTTTTGGCTTAAATAGTATTAGATATTCTCATTGAATATGGATAGACCAAGAAATTATATATAGCATTTTCACAGAAGACCCTTTACAGTGTACCATCAAATGCACATCACACTCAAAAGCTGTAAGATTAAATTAGTAACCTGAAAGATGAGAGCTAATGTATTATTAATCCTCTCTCTAGTTGTTTTGAGGGGCTCTGGAAAACATTCTTCATATGCTTTGTATCATTTGTGCATGTGTGTGTGTGTGTGCACGTGCATGTATGTGCATGTATGTTTAATGGCCAGTAAGATCATTGATTTCTTTCTTAAAAAGTGAACAAACCACTAATTTCAAGGAAAGAGTCAGACTCTTGTCAATCAAGGCATCTGTTCCACAGTTTGGTCTTCTTGATAAATCCTACTGTTTGGCTATGAAGTGATGCATTTAGGTAGTAGAGATAGAAATACCCTACTGAGATTCTGCTCTTGGGCATATCTCAGTAAAAGTAACTTCAAACTATTCACATAAGCATTTGGCCATGGATAACCAGAGTGATTAAATATGGAAAAAACAGTCTTGAACTTGTTGCCATTCTCCTCCCACTGAACATGCATTCTCTCAGTCATCAACATTTAATCATTTTCACAATTGCTATTTGGGCCATCAGTACTGAATCAAGATCACGAGGCACATTGTTGAATGTCAGTTCTTCCCCGTGAATGAAGCCAAGTGCATTCTGGCCCCCTTTTGTTCCCAGAGCAGTGCCCTTTCTGGCTCTTACATTGCTGCCGTCCCATCAGTGTTGACCACAGTGTACATTTTCTAGTCTGCCTCTGGCCAGCAAGATGAGCATTGGCTGAATGACAAATGCCTCCTCCTATGACATGGGTGACAGGTGGAAAGCAAAATTAAAAGCCATTGAGCACTCCTCCATCCTAGATGCACTAGGTTTGTGTGCAGAAAGGAGATTCATATTTTGCATTTTAGTGGTTTCATCCAACCTAGCACACACATGTGTAACTCTTCCACACTAGGCATTACAGGGATTGTGCTATTGTCCAGCACGGTCATAAAGGAATCGCCAAGAGCTTTTTCTTCTTTCCACCCAGATATTATATGTCATTAATGTTGTATTTACATGCTTCTTACATAAAGTATGGCATTTACCCTTTTGGGCAGTGAGGAAAGCAACAAACGCGAAGGCATATTCTCAAAGTTTCTTAACAGACAACATAGTGACTAAGAGAAAATATTTAGGTTATCTTTTTAGTTCATATTCACACTCTTTCTACTACCTGAGCAAAATCCTTATACTGAAGATTCACTTGTCACTTTATGATCAGGTTCATATCCTACCTTTACCCCAAGGTACTGTTCATTACATCCACAGGGTTATTCTGAAATAGCATTTATGTAGTTATTGCATTGGCACTTTTATGCATCACTGAACCACTTATGAGCCAGTGAACCATTTTTATAAATTGTGATTATAATATAGTATAATTGCAAAAAACAAAGATGGGAGATTAACAAATGTAAACATAAGAAATAAACGATGTGAAAACACATTCGAGAAAATATCTGTACCCTGTTAACTAAAAGTTAGCTGAGATGAGCTGATCCGCTTTGTTCCGCCCAGACCTCAGAGCGCATGTGCAGTGATGTTGAGAATCACGGTTCTGCAGCATTCATATCTTACGTTTCCAAATCGTTGCTCAAAATCACAGTTCTGTGGCATTCCTATCTTACATTTAAGCAGAATACATTTCTGACCATTACTATTATAAGTGCTGTTATAGTTATCTCCATAATCATTAAATTGCCTACTGAGCCCTCAGTAAGCCACCCAGGCGCCCACAAACCGTATTTTGAGGACCTTTATTCCAAGAAAATTATACCCTTTTCTCTTTGAGGCTAAGGAAACTAGATCCAGGTAATTGGTGAAGTTCCTGCCCCGAGGTCACACAGCTAATGAATTGCAACTGGCAAGAGCTCCAGCCTCCTATCCCTCCTTCCCCAGCTGCTACGGCACTGGCCTCTCACTGAGCCATGTGCCCACAGCGCCTGCATTGATAACTGGCAATCTGCCTGGATGGCAGGCGGTTCTCAAACATTTGTGAGCGTCAGCAGCAACCGGAAGGCTTGTTAAAACACAGGTCGCTCAGAGTTTCTGATTCAGTAGTTCTGGGGTGGGGCTAAGGATTCGCATTTGCTGGTAGAGGGCTGTGGCCCTTGGAGAACACCAGGTGTCTCGCTCTTCTCTGATAGTTGTCTAAAAGAGTGCTTCCCCAGTGTTAATAGGCATACAAATCACTTAGGGATCTTAGAATGCAGATTCTGCCTTTCTAAAGAACTCCTAGATAATGCCAGTGCTGCTTGGACCAACCGCGCTTTGAGGGAAACTCCAAAACGTGATCAGCTACCAAGTAAACACCAGGAGGAAAAACTAGAAACATGCAGGTTGGTCCAGGAAAGTAGAGAAGTCCTCAAATATAGCATCACTTCCAAGAGGACATGTTTGGATATGTACCTGAAGCCATCCCCACCGACCCTAGGAGGCAGACATGTCACTCACGTCCAGTTCTTTTATGTCATCACAACCACCACTTCCCCAGGGTCTCCTAGGGACCCTAGTTTGGTCTCTGTCTTAGTCTTACTCCCTTCCTTTGTGTAGAGTGGTAGTTTTCAGTCTTTCAGGGGCAAGGAGCCCAAATGCTTGCGTGAAGAGGAAGTGTATAGGAGGTGCCAAGCTGCTAGTATTTTGACCTGGTACTAAGCTGCCTGTCTGTGACCGAGGTTTACACCTGCCTCGTTAGACTGTCTTTTCAGCTCAGAGATCCGTATCAAAATGAGCAAACAAGGCTGGGGGCGGGGGCTTCATACATCCAGGTTCTAACCCAGCCTTAGGATCAGAGGTCCTTTACGTAATGTTTACTCTGTGACCCAATAGTACCGACCCTTCCCCCTTTCCCCTCTCTCTTATGCTTTGCCAGTTGCAATTTTGACTTTGGTTTAGAAGCATTCCTAGTTTCCCATCCTAAATGCTGAGACTTCTGCCTTTTGCAGATTAAATTTAAGTGAACCATTTATGCCTCGGCACACTTTCTCATTCATTTTTTTATTCATTCAGCAATACTTTGTGTCATTGAACCAGCAATACTTTGTGTCATTGAACCAGCAATACTTACTATGTGTCATTCTTAAGGAAATATTTGCTCCATGCCCTGTTAGACCCTGGAGATTTACTGGAGTCTTATCCAGGTCATGTTTCTGCCTTTGTAGAGATTTATATTAATCTAGAGGGCATGTGGAGGGGCCCAGGCTTGCAAACTGACAGTCTCAATCCATCTCCCAACGTGCTATCTATGAGAAGTATAGAGTCTAACATAACCTGGGCTAGGAAAGGCTTAAAGTCACCTCCAAACTGGTCTATCCTGAGAGTGACAGGGAGCCAACCTCTAACTCGTGTGGGTGACCCAATCTGATTTGCATTTTGGAAAGATCACTGTGGCTGCTGTGTGTGGGTGCGTGTGTGTGTGTATGTGTGTGTGTGAGAGAGAGAGAGAGAGAAAGAGAGATAGAGAGAAGGAGGGAGAGAGGGAAAGAGAGATCAGTTATGCAAAAAGAAATCCAGATAAGAGATGATGGTGGTCTGAGCTAGTGTGGGAATAGAAAGAGATACCACCGAGCCATGGGCAGAAGACTGAATCAATGAACTTGATAATAGTTTGGGTTGTGATGGTAAGGGTGGGAGAATGCCAAGGAATAATAAGAGATTCCATTTGTTAGGTGCTTCATAGCCATGCAGGATAGAGGTGACCTATTTTATTGATGGGGAGATGAAAATTCCAAAAAGTTGACCATGGGCTCAAAGTCAAAAGAATTAATGACCAGAGAGTAGAACCCAAGTCGTCCTGACACTGAAGCCGTGACCCTCATCAGGGTGTGTTCACTTTGGTATCAACTAATTGTCAGCTTCCTCTGGCTCAGAAAGCAGACTGCCTGCATTGGAATCCAGGTTTCATCACGTGCTAGTGGTGTGACCCCAAGCACGTTATTGAATCCCTTCAATCTATGCATTTCTCATGAAGAAAATGAAGATAAAAATAGTTGCAACTTCTTACGTTTGTTTAGTATAATTCCTGGCACATGTAAGCACCTGGCAAAGGTGCCGTTCTATTATTTAGCAGCTACTCTTCCCCGATATTTGTGGAGCGGGCATATGCTTTCCAGGTAGAGGACACACAGACGCAGCTCCTTGACAACACACAGAGGCCTGAGCAACGTGTCGGGTTCCCGTGGCTCTCACTCTGCTTGCCGCTTTCTCAGGGGCTCACCTGTCCCTCTATACCTCCCAGATCTCTAGAGGAGAAGTCTTCCATGACCCAAACCTTGGGTCTCTTCTCTTTTCCATCTAGACCCTCTCTGTGTGTGATTGCATCCATTTTCATGATGTTAGATGCCATCTACATTCTGACCATCACATTTCTATCTCCAGTCCTCTGCCTATATATCTAGCTACCTCTTGACATCTCCACGTGGATGCCCAAGAGTCCAAAACTAACTCCTGACTTTCTTCCCCACGCCTACTCCTCTGTAGTCTATCGCTTTGCAGTTAATGGAAATTCCTTTGGTTTGCTTAGACTAAAAACAATGGTGTGATACTTCTTTTTCTTGCATGCCAGAGCTAGTTTGTAGCAAATCCTATTAACTGTGACTTCAAAATATATCCAGCCCTACCACCACTTCACATGCCCTTTGCTTCTCCCACCCTCACCTAAGCCAGCTGCATCCCTCAACTGGATTAGTGCGTGAGCCTCCTAATTCATCCTGCTTCGCTCCTTTCCAGCTGCAGAATATGTTCAACAAGGCAGCCACAGTGGTCCTTTAAAATGTATGTCAGATCACGTCACTCCTCTGCTCTAAACCCTCTAAAGGTGTCCCATGATCTGAACACCATGATCGGTGCCCATGTCACCTTTTTGACCACATTGCTCTTCCCTCATGAAGTGCTCCAGCCACATGGGCCTCATTACTGGTCATGGAACTTAGCAGGCACACTCCCATTTCAGGGACTTTGTAATTGCAGTGCTCTGTGTCAGGAAGTCTCCTCCTCCAGACAGACAGCTCGCTCCCTCACTTTCTGAGGTCCTTACCCTGTTCATCTCCTTGGCAAAGCCTTTCCTGGTGTCTCTAAATTTAAGCCACACCCAATGTTCCTTCTTATCCCACTTTCCTGCTTTATTTTTAGCTTTTATCATGTTTTTAACTGACCCCACACGTACACACACAAATATTTTTTTTTCTTTTCCCTACTGGAAGTAAGCCGCATGAGGCTCAGGACTTTGTTTTGTTCACTGCTGTGTCCTCAATACCTAGAATGGTGCCTTACACACAGCAGTTCCTCAATAAACATTTACTGAATGACTGAATCCACTGAAATTTCTGCTTTTTCTGATTTCACTCCTATTTCATATTAGATGTCCCTTTGACTAATTCTTTACCTCAACATGTCTCATTTTACAGCTTCAGAAAAACAAGAGGTCTCCCATCAGTAAGTAACTGGCTCACTTTCCTGTCCTGGGCTTGCTCTTTGCACCACTGACTTGATGCCAATCCAAGCTGTTGGCCATCCACTTTCTTTGCCAACTGTTGCTGCTCTACACTCTTTCCTGAGGCTTCTTCTATCAAAACTGGCTTTGGATGCAGGGTTTCCCCAGCTGTATCTACCTCTTCCTTGATGTTGCCCAAACCCAATCTGTTTGTAAGGGCTATATTAATCAATGTAGGGAAATGAGCAAAGATGATACACTTTCAACATGTTTGTTATGTTAAAACATTGAAGAAGTTTCCATGATTCAAATCGCGCTCTACATGACTCCAGACTCCAAAATCTTTCCTGCACGTGGCTTTCCAAATCAGTGTACATTATCACAACCATTCTTGAATGTTGCCGCATAAGTAACATTGATTTATATTGCTGTGAATGGTTTCTTTTGTATGTTTTTCTAATTTCCCTTATATTAATGTGACCATACATCCCACTGTGTCTAGAATATTCCTATTTTGGTGTCCCATTCTAAATAATCATAGGTCTCCCCTTCATTCGTAAGTGTCCATTTGGGGTGACAACTTATATGGGCACCCTACTTAAAGATGGAAGATTTGACCCTTTGTCCTTTGTGCCAAGTAGTTTTCTGTACAGGTTGTTAAATTCCCTCCCCCCACTCCATCCTTTTATTGTTGGTGAGGTTTTAAAATTATTGTTAAATTTACATACAGTAACATTCACTCCTTTTAAAGAATGGTTATATGTATTTTGACAAATGCCTCAAGTCTTATAACAACAGCCACAATTTAGACTCCTGATCCTTAAGCCCTGGTATCCACTCCATCCTTATAGTTTCACCTTTTTCAGAATATCATATAACCGAATCACGTAGCCTTTGTATCTGGCTCTTTTCAGGTAGCATAATGTATTTGAGATGCATCCAAGCTGTTGCGTGTACCAATATTGTTAGTTTTTATTCCTTTTATTCCATTGTACAGATGCACCACAGATTACCCATTCACCCTATGAAGGACATTTGGGCTCTTTCCAATTTTTGATGATTATGAATAGAGCTGCTATAAGCATTCATAAACAAATTTTTGTGTGAACATGTTTTAATTCTCCTGGGTTAATATCTAGGAGTAGAATTGCTGGGTTATATGGTAAGTGAATGTTAAACTGTGTAAGAAACTCTCAACCTATTTTGCAAAGTGCTTATACTATTTTACATTCCTAGCATTGTATGAGAGTTCTAATTGCACTGCATCCTGGCAAGTGTCAGGTTTTGTCAATTTTATTGTTGTATTTGGTGCTGTCCCTTTGTTTATTATTTTAACCATGCTAATAGATGTTTACAGTATTTCATTGTGGTTTCAATTTGTATTTCCCTACTCACTAATAGTGTTAAGAGTCTTTTCACATGCTTATTTACTATCCTTGTATCTTCAATAATGAAGTGTCTATTCAAATCTTTTGCTTATTTTCATAATTGGGTTGTTTGTTTTCGTATTGTTGAGTTTTGAAAGCTCTTTATATATTCTAGATTCAAATATTTTATTAGATATATGATAGCAAATATTTTGTCCCACTTTGTGACTTGTCTTTGCACTTTCTTAGCAGGATTTTTCCCAGAGCAGAAGTTTTTATTTTGGTGAAACCCATTGAAATGCCTTTGCAAATCTGTCAAAAATCAATTAGGTGTATCTGCATGAGCCTATTTCTGGACTCTCTATTCTGCTCCGTTGATCTGTGTTACTGGAGATTTTATTTAGAATTTAAAATTTGAAATTAGTATCTTTCATTTATTAACTGAGAATGTTATATTTTGCAAAATTGATTAAATAACCTTCATTCCAAGGTAATCTACAAAGATAATGACTGTATTAATGGAGAGTTGAAACTCTGGTAATATCACTTCACTTGCCCAATATTTCAATGAAACCTCAAATGTATTCTATAATAAAGTTGGTGACATCAACATTTTCCACAGCATTTCCAAAAGTATTTCTTATGGATCCTCTGTGAGGTGCACCACCAAAAATTTAAATTAAAATTCTGTAGTCAAAGCTGTTTCAGAAACCCTGCTTACTCCTGTATGTGTCTTCTTGGTAATTAACAATGTACACATTGCAGGGTCTGAGCAGTCATGTGGTAAAGGGGCATTTTAACATTTAGCTTAGCATGTCACAATCGAATTTGACTGGAAACCCTTTACTCAAGTGACAACAATCAGAATCTTGAAAATGTGCTCTCTTAAGAATTTCACCTACTACTTTTTTTTTTTTTTTTTTTGCGGTACGTGGGCCTCTCACTGCTGTGGCCTCTCCCGTTGCAGAGCACAGGCTCCGGACGCACAGGCTCAGCGGCCACGGCTCACGGGCCCTGCCACTTCATGGCATGTGGGATCTTCCCAGACCGGGGCACGAACCCGTGTCCCCTGCATCGGCAGGCGGATTCCCAACCACTGCGCCACCAGGGAAGCCCCTCACCTACTACTTTTAACTTTCATCAGCTCTTATTAACTTTTTCTAAAACATAGAATATAATTCAACTATGCTAGGACAAACAAACACATAGCTGTAAGATCCATAACAATCTATAATCACTCTTATAAGTTACAAAATGAATTTTAAGTTTAGAAGATGGAAAATGTTATTTCAAGAGAAAACATGAGATTTATGTTCTAAAGAACAACTTTAAGTTGGTTTTAGGTAGAAAAGATGTAATGTTGACATTTCATAGAGTAAATCAGATAATATTTGTGAAACTATATGCAGGGTTTTTTAACATTGTTTTATTAATATAAATTAGATAGAAAAATAGAATATATGATAAGAAAGTATATCTTTCATATGATAAATATTTCTAACCAACTAATTATTTGAAAGGGTACCAAATACCCTTTCAAATAATTAGTTGGTTAGCAACATGAGATTTCTACATATCTTTCTCTAGAAGACTTTTTGTTCTTCTTCACATGTTGTGATCTCATGTGCTCTCCGGTGGAAGATCATCAACATATCACATGAAAAAGATATGGGAATTAATGCCTTACTTTGGCAGATTATATTTTAGCATATGTACTGTGAATTGTGAAACTCATTGATAGAGTATTCTACTCTACAAATGAACATTGAATTTTTAAAAGATATGTGAAGATAACTTTAAAGAATTTCTAAGATAATTGTTAAAATCAAAAACAAATGGAGACAAGCCTTGAAAATTTGCTGGGCAGACAAAACTAGTTTAGTCATACAACTAAGCTTAATTTAGCTTATTTTGCAAGACTGTCTTGATCTGGGTCATATTTTGCTTATACCTCTGGAAATCATCAGCAAAATTTGAACTGTTTGCCAAGGCTGGTAAGAGGTAACGACTGAAAATTCTAGTAATGTATCCAATAACTGTAAAGAATAAACAGTTACTGCTTTCTCACTATATAAGATCCTTTTTAACACTATACCCTTGAGCCTCATTCCACATTTTGGTTTGAGTGCTCCCTGGTTGCAAAATGTCTTTTTGGTGTGTGCACAATAAACTTTTACTAATTACTTATGTTATTGCTGAACTTTTGACAATATAAAATTTGGATTTATACTGGAAATATGCATCTTGTATATTATTCTGCAAGAAAACCTTTTCCTAAAATATTTACATATTTAAAAATTTTTTAGAACTCAAAATATCGGCATAATAGTTTTTCAGTCAACACAGTTGAAACATCACAGTTTTAGAAATATGATAAAAAATATGTTCATGTCAAATACATTCTGTCCTTTCTTTAGCAAATTTAGTTAGGCACTGACCTTCAAGCTTATAATTCCATGGCCACCTCCTTTATGAGTCAGCCCAGATTATTTCAGAAGGTGGGATGGAGGACAGAGCATACTCTAAGACTGGATGACCTAAATAACCATCTCCCTTCTCATAGGCTCCTTTCTGACTCTGATTTTGCGTATATAATCAGGCAGTCATCTTGGTTTTCCAACTAAAGACCTTTTTTCAAAAAATAGCAATCATTGCAAGATCATGTGTGTCAGGGTGAGGGCAAAGTGATTGCTTTTGCCTTTTCCTTGTTTTAAAACATTCAATAGTTCTATATTTAAATATTAAAATAGTGTGACACTAAGATTTTCTTTAGGTCTGAGGCTAACTTGTATAATACAACTAAACAAATATTTTTTAAAGCCCCGACAGTACTTAAGGGAATTAATTATATTACCTGGGGTAGTAATAATTTAGCAATGTTTCAATAGAAAGAAGATCACTGGGTAGTATTTACTGTGATTTAATATAGCCAGTTTTGCTGTAAAGTTTGGAGATAGTGGATGCTTTTTTCTTAATTTATTTTTGGCTGAGTTGGGTCTTTGTTGCTGCGCGCGGGCTTTCTCTAGTTTCAGTGCGTGGGGACTCCTCTTCGTTGTGGTGCGTGGGCTTCCCATTGCAGTGGCTTCTCTTGTTGCAGAGCACGGGCTGTAGTTGCTCTGCAACATGTGGGATCTTCCCAGACCAGGGCTCGAACCCGTGTCCCCTGCATTGGCAGGTGGATTCTTAACCACTGTACCACCAGGGAAGCCGGAGATAGTGGATGCTTTATATCAGACTAGGAATCAAGGTTTTATTATATAAGACACTTCCTATTTATAAGCTAGGAGCAAAAGGAGGTGATACAGTTAAGTGTCTAAATTAATTGTAGGTGATATAATTAAGTGTCTAAATTAATTCTATAGGACAACTAAATTCAGACCATTGTAATTCATTTTACTTTTTTTTCCAGTTTTATTGAAAAATAATTGACAAACAACACTTTTAAGTTTAAGGCGTCCAGCATGATGGTTTGATTTACATATATTATGAAATGATTACCACAAGAGGTTTAGCTAATATCTATCTTCTCGTGTAGGTACAATAAAAAGAAAAGAAAGAAAAAATAAAAAAAACTTTTCTCCTGTGATGAGACTTCTTAGAATTTACTCTCTTAACAGCTTTCCTAAAGTTACATAGTATTTTACTTCAAATGCTCTTTGAAGGAAAACTATATCTACCCAAAAGTGAGAACAACTGAATCTTTTTAATTTTTTGGATTCAAGGAGCTGATCAGTTTTATCCTTGGGAGTCTCTGGTTAACTGAGTTAGCATTCATTCTCTTATATCCTCTCAAGGCTTCTTTCATTTATTCTCCATTTGTAGCTACCTTCAAGAAAAGAGACATGAGGAGAAACTGAGCATCAGGTAACGATAGCAAAACATCCCCAGCAAAGCATTCCCAGCAGTGCTTGTATATCAGGTAGTTCTCACCATGACTGGGAGAGTTTCGAATGGTAGTGAATGAATCACATCAAAACATATACTGTCAACAAAATACAAGAGAAACACTTCTGGAATGTCAGAATAAGGACCTCCAAAAATCCGCTCCTTTATAAAGCAATGAGAACACGCTTGCATTCGTTATTTGGCTATTTACACATTTATGCAAGAAAAACAGCTGAATCTCAGTAAGACTACAAGCTTCGTGGCTTTCGTCTCTCCCTATTCCCCTCCCCATCTCCCCACCTCTACTGTAGCCGTGATAAACAACAACCTCACAACCATGGTATCTATGAAAATAGATACAACCTGCAACCACTATAGGAGGCAGGACAGGTTAGAGTCCCCCAAAAAGCATAATAAATGTCACTCTTTGACTTACTTGAAAACTCCTTGGTGAAGATCCATTTTCAGGGCTTGTCTCTGTTTGCCCTAATTCAGAGCTCACTGTGGAAACAGCACCAACACTAAGACATTGGTAAATAAATAAATAAGCAGCAGTTGTTTAACATTACTCTTTCCTGAGGTGGTGATATCAGTTGAGGCTAATAAGAGCCTGACAAAAACACTTGAAGGGAAAAGCTGGGGAATTAGATGTCCATAGGGGGCTTTGAAAATCCCAGACATATTCTGGGAAACCTAGAACACAGGCCTGTGCAGGGCAGTGTGAATGCTCAGGAGAATCCTGAGAAGGCCCTTTTCTCTCATTTTTGGCTGATCATAAGTCTCTATGCAACAGGAAGTGAAGGTTAGGGCAGAGTTTTAAACCGCCAGTCTGTGCATTGAAGGTGTACCCAAGCACACACAAAGAGCGCTGTGGCAAAGGCAGAAGACTTACTGGTTCAAGGCAATCTCTAAATAACCATTACCCGACTACCAAGCTAACCAAGCACAGTCTTTGGTGACTTCACATGACAAAAAATACAGACTTCCCGTAATTTGACCAGGAAAGTTGCAACATAAGCAAACAGTAGTAACAACGTGATGGAAGAAATTTTCACACATTGAAGTATGGAGAAGTCATTCTACCTTATATTTGATTTGTCTTGAACTTTATGCTATAGAACAGCCTGTCTTATGGCCTGTTAAACATGCTTTGTACATCTGCTTTAACCATTAAAGCATTTAAAAATCAAAATGGAGTAACTGTGGTTCAGGCATCCAATTGGAACCAGGTGGCCATTGTGGATGTGGTTTCAGACGCGTTCCTCTTGACAATTTGAATTCTTGGAACTGTATCAAACTCAAGGACACCACCAGCTGTTCTCAAAATACTATGTGCTAGTAGCTGCCAGCTGCAACTTTATGGTGTCAAGGTCTCCCCTTGTAACTATGCAACCATTTCAGACCTCAACCAATCCTTGCCTAACAAGCATCCCTACCTCTTGCCAGCTCCAATCCTAATTCTTGACAAACAACTTGCGTAACTTTGTGGGTTTTGCCTATGTAAGCCTCCCCCACTTTGTAGTTTGGTGGAACACATTTCAAGTGCTTCTTGAATCTGTGTCTTCTGCGACATAGTCCTCAATTTGGCTTGAATAAAACTCTTTCTATTCCTATTATAGATTGCTTATTGATTATTTCCATTCACAGTCAATGACAGCAAACAACAAAAACAAAACTGTAAAAGTGGAGAGAAAATCTGATCTCCAAAGATTTCACATTATATCATTTAGTATGCCTTTTTTATTGAAAGTCAGACATGACATATTGGGTGAAAGGAATTGAGGTAACTGGGCCTTTAGCATGTGGCTTTATGTTAACCTGACTATGAATTAGGTTTTTTTCACTGTAGCTGTAGCTGTTGGTGTCGGAGGCTAAAATTTTCCCTGGTGACTTTTGGTTTCTGGTTTGGCATCTAAGGAGGTTGGAAGTTGTCACTCCTTTCTAACAGCTAGTATAAAGCTGAACAAACTGAAAGTCATCAATTCTTCTTAGATCCATCAGAGAACTGAGACTGCAGGGGAAAACACTGCTGCCAACATTGTAAAAGCAGACAGGTGGATACAGAGAGACATAATGTACGAAACTGATAGTCAGAAAACTCCATAAGCAGTACCTCCATGGGAACCAGTGCTGGGACAGGAAAACCTGAACTGGAATGGATGAATTTCTGGAGACTCAATGTGGCCAACTCTGAGAGCTAAAAACTCTAAGGGGGTCCAGTCTTGGCAGAGAGGGAGGCACATTTTTGTGAGTTTTACGTCCAGGAGCTCTACTAGGTTCTCACAGTGAAGACCTGTAGGACGGAGGGAGAGAGTAGACATTTTGAAATATGTCAGAGCATTCTGTTTTTCTTAATTAGGCCTGACCTCAAGAGAAGCTATTTGACCATGGCATAGCCTACCAGGTCTTTATCAGAGCCTAACTAACCTGATGGAAGGAAAATACCCAACTCTCGGCCCCTCTAGCTATCCTGTCCCACCCAAAGGGGGCAATAAAACCAGGCAGTTCTATTTGTAGTTTTTTAAGGAACCTCCATACTGTTCTCCATAGTGGCTGTACCAATTCACATTCCCACCAGCAGTGCAAGAGTGTTCCCTTTTCTCCACACCCTCTCCAGCATTTATTGTTTCTAGATTTTTTAATGATGGCCATTCTGACTGGTGTGAGATGATATTTCATTGTAGTTTTGATTTGCATTTCTCTAATGATTAATGATGTTGAGCATTCATTCATGTGTTTGTTGGCAGTCTGTATATCTTCTTTGGAGAAATGTCTATTTAGGTCTTCTGCCCATTTTTGGATTGGGTTGTTTGTTTTTTTGTTATTGAGCTGCATGAGCTGCTTGTAAATTTTGGAGATTAATCCTTTGTCAGTTGCTTCATTTGCAAATATTTTCTCCCATTCTGAGGGTGGTCTTCTTTATGGTTTCCTTTGCTCTGCAAAAGCTTTGAAGTTTCATTAGGTCCCATTTGTTTATTTTTGTTTTTATTTCCATTTCTCTAGGAGGTGGGTCAAAAAGGATCTTGCTGTGATTTATGTCATAGAGTGTTCTGCCTATGTTTTCCTCTAAGAGTTTGATAGTTTCTGGCCTTACATTTAGGTCTTTAATCCATTTTGAGCTTATTTTTGTGTATGGTGTTAGGGAGTGATCTAATCTCATACTTCTACATGTACCTGTCCAGTTTTCCCAGCACCACTTATTGAAGAGGTTGTCCTTTAACCACTGTACATTCCTGCCTCCTTTATCAAAGATAAGGTGACCATTTGTGCGTGGGTTTATCTCTGGGCTTTCTATCCTGTTCCATTGATCTATATTTCTGTTTTTGTGCCAGTACCATACTGTCTTGATTACTGTACCTTTGTAGTATAGTCTGAAGTCAGGGAGCCTGATTCCTCCAGCTCCATTTTTCATTCTCAAGATTGCTCTGGCTATTCGGGGTCTTTTGTGTTTCCATACAAATGACCCAGCAATCCCACTACTGGGCATATACCCTGTGAAAACCATAATTCAAAAACAGTCACGTACCAAAATGTTCATTGCAGCTCTATTTACAATAGCCCGGAGATGGAAACAACCTGAGTGTCCATCATCGGATGAATGGATAAAGAAGATGTGGCACATAGATACAATGGAATATTACTCAGCCATAAAAAGAAACGAAATTGAGCTATTTGTAGTGAGGTGGATGGACCTAGAGTCTGTCATACAGAGTGAAGTAAGTCAGAAAGAGAAAAACAAATACCGTATGCTAACACATATATATATGGAATTTAAGGGGAAAAAAACGTCATGAAGAACCTACGGGTAAGACAGGAATAAAGACACAGACCTACTAGAGAATGGACTTGAGGATATGGGGAGGGGGAAGGGTAAGCTGTGACAAAGCGAGAGAGTGGCATGGACATATATACACTGCCAAACGTAAAATAGATAGCTAGTGGGAAGCAGCCGCATAGCACAGGGAGATCAGCTCGGTGATTTGTGACCACCTAGAGGGGTGGGATAGGGAGGGTGGGAGGGAGGGAGACGCGAGAGGGAAGAGATATGGGAACATATGTATATGTATAACTGATTCACTTTGTTATAAAGCAGAAGCTAGCACACCATTGTAAAGCAATTATAGTCCAATAAAGATGTAAATAAATAAATAAAACCAGGCAGTACTTGTAAAGTTCACAACTGAGGAGCACAAGCTCACTAAATGTTTAAGACCTAATCATGGGACTATAGAATGCTTCCCCTCCCCCATACCTCCCCACAATATTACTAAAGACCTATTTACTCAATTCATTATACACAGTGCATTATGTCAGGCTTTCAACAACAACAACAAAAAAATTATAAGACATACTGAAGGCCAAAAATACACTTTGAAGAGACAGAGCCAGCATCAGAACCAGACTTAGATATGGCCGTAATTTTGGAATTAACAGACCGTGAATTTAAAACAACTCTGATTAATATGCTAAGAGCTCTAATGGTAAAAGTAGACAGCATGCAAGAACAGATGGGTGATATAAGCAGAGAGATGGAAATTCTAAGGAATAATAAAAAAGAAATGCTTGTTTGATGGACACAGCTAAGGAAAGAATCTCTAAATTTAATATATGTCAATAAAAACTTACAAAATTGAAAAGCAAAGAGAAAAAAGATTGAAAGAAATGGAACAGAGTATCTAAGAACTGTGGGATATATATAAAATGTGTAATATAGTTGTAGTGGGAATACACAAAGAAAGAGAAAGAAAAAGAAAGAAAGAAAGAAAGAAAGAAAAAGAAATAAGAAAAAGAAAGAAAGGAAGGAAGGAAGGGAGGGAGAAAGGGAAAGAAAGAGATAAAGAAGAAAGGAAAGAAAGAGAGGGAAGGAAAGAAGGGAGAAAGGAAGGAAAAAAGAAAGGGAAAAAGGAAGGGAGAGAGGAAGGGAGAAAGAGAGAAAGGAACAGAAGAAATATTTGAGGCAATAATAACTGAAAATTTCCCAATTAATGTCAGACACCAAACCACAGATCCAGGAAGCTCATAGAACACCAAGCAATATAAATGCAAAACAAATGCACAAACAAAAGAACTACACCTACACATATCATATTCAAATGGTACAAAATCAAAGATAAAGGAAAAATCTTGAAAGAAGTCAAAGGAAAAAGACATTCTCCCTATAGAGTTGCAAAATGAGAATTATATTGACTTTTCAGATATCACACAAGTAGGAAGAGAGTGGAGTGAAATATTTAAAGTGTTGAGAGAAAAAGCCCACCAAGCTAGAATTCTGTATCCTGTGAAATTATCCTTCAGATGTGAAAGAGAAGTAGAAACTTTCTTGGACAAACAAAAATTGGGGGCATTTGTAGCCAGTAGGGACATTTCCTGCCTTGCGAGAAATGTTAAAAGAAGTTCTTGAGAGAAGAGAAAACTGACATATCAGTAACTTACATCTGGTCAAAGAAAGAAATAGCAATCGAGATGAAATAAGTGAAGGTAAAATTAAAATGTTTGTTTTCCTTTTTCTTAATATATCTAATACATAACAGCTTGTTTAAAATAATAGCAACAGTGTATTCAATGGTTTTAGCTTATGTAAAAGTGAAATGAATGACAGCAATGATACAAGGGACAAGAGGGAAGAATTAAGAACACTTTGTTTTTATAAGGTTCTTGGACTACCCATGAAACAATATTGTGTTATTTGAAAGTGAATTTGGATTAGTTGTAAATGTATATTACAACTCCAAGACAACCACTAAAAAAAAATCTAAAAAGGGAAATGTAATTAATATAGTAAGAAAGGAGAGAAAATGGAATCATAGAAAATGCTCAATTAAAACCACAGAAGCAGAAAAAGAGTAGAAAACAAAAATAGAAAAAAGAACAAGGGCAAAAAATAGAAAACAGTAACAAATGTGGTAGATATTAGCCCAGTTATATCAATAATCACCTTAAATGTCAATGTTCTAAAATATCAGTTGAAAGACATTGTCAAAGTGGACGATAAAACAAGACACAATTATATGGTGTGTGCAAGAAATCTACTTTAAATATAAGGACACATAGATTAAAAGTAAAGGGATAGAGAAAGATATACCATGCTAACACTAATCAAAAGAAAGCTGGAGTTGCTCTATTAACTTCAGACAGAGAAGACTTCAAACTAAGGACAGTTATTAGGGATAAAGAGGGGCATTTCATAATGATCAAATGGTCATTTCTCCAAGAAGACATAACAATCCTTAATGTGTATGTGCCTAACAGCAGAAAGTCAGAATTTGAGAGAAAAATGGATAAAAGTACAAGGAGAAATAGAGAAACCCACTATTTAGTTGATAGTCAATATCTCTCTCAGAAATGGACAGGTCCAGCAAGCAGAAAATCAGTAAGGACAGAGATGAACTCGACAGCACCCCAGTTAGACTGCATATAATGGACATCTATAGACCGCTTCATCCAACAGTATCAGAATTCACATTCTTCTAAAGCTTACACAGAAAGTTCACCAGGAGAGACCACATTGTAGGCCATAAAACACACTTTAAGAAATTTAAAAGTATAAAAATCATACAACATATGCTCTCAGACCCACTAGGATGTCTAAAATAAAAAAGGACAGGCTATAACAAGTGTTGGCAAGAATGTGGAGAAATTAGAACCCTTACACATTGCTAGTGGGTTATAAAAAGGGGCAGTCACTTTGGAAAACGGTTTGGCAGTTCCTCAAAATGTTAAACGTAGAGTTACCATCTGACCTAGTAATTTGACTCTTCAGTTTATGCTAAAGCTAATTGAAAATGTATGTCCACACAAAAACTTGTACATGAATATTCATAGCAGCATTATTCATAATAGGTAAAAAGTGGAAACAATGCACATGTCCTCTACCTGATGAATGAATAAACAAAATATGACATAGCCAAACAAAATGTCATATATTCATACAATAGAATACTATTTGGCAATAAAAAGGAATGACATTTTGATACAGGCTACAAAATACATGAACCTTGAAAACATTTTGCTAAGTGAAAGAAAACAGTCACAAAAGATGACGTACTTTTTAATTCCATTTATATGAAATGTTTAGAATAGGTAAATCTTTAAAGACAGAAAATAGGTTAGTGGTTACAAAAGGCTGGGGGAAGGGGAAAAGGGGAGTAGCAGTATCTAATGGGTATGGTTTTTTGCAGGGGAGGGATGAAAATCTTCTGGAATTAGATTAGTGAGTGCACAACTCTGTGCATACACTAAAAGTCACTGATTTGTTCACTTTAAATGGTGGATTTTTTGAGTACGTAAATTATATCTCAATAAAGCCATTGTAACAGAAACACAATGTAATACTGGAAGGGTTCTCGAAAATTCATGCTAAATCTACATGACCTCAATATACAGAATTAGCAAACTGTTATCATATGGAATTAAAGGCTGAACTTGTTTTATATTTTAGATTTAGAACTTGTTTTAGATTCAAGTTCAAGGCCTGGAAACCATATGCACAAGACACCAATGCGCTGAGAAGAAGTTGCTATAAATGGTTCATTCCAATGGACTAATTAAAGTATCAGAAACAGCTTTGGAAGGTGTAATGGACTGACTGTGTTCACCCAAAATTTATATGTTGAAGTCCAAATTCCTAGTACTTCAGATTGTTGACTGCATTTGGAGATAGGGTCTTTAAAGAAGTCAATAAGTTAAACGAGATGCTTGGGGTGGGCCCTAATCCAATATGATCAGTGTCCTTAAAGAAGAGGAGCTAGGACAGAGACACACACAGAGGAAGGACCATGTAAAGACACAGGGAGAAGAAGACCATCTGCAAGCAAAGAAGAGAGGTTCAAAAGAAACCAACCAATCAGCATCTTGATTTTGGACTAATAGTCTCCAGAATTGATTTCTGTTGTTTAAGGCACCCAGCCCATGGTATTTGTTATGGCAGCCTTACCAAACCAATTCAGAAGGGAAAGACTTTGAATGACCTTTACAACTCCAACCAAGAAAATTAGCAAATTTTATGCTTTAAAAGGTAGAGTTTAGAAATTACGAATATTAAAGGAGCCATGTGTTTCTCTTCATTTGATGCAGTTTAATTTCATCCACTTCACTGCTCACAGCGTTGACCTTGCTTTCTGTGCCTGTAGGCTGAAGGACCCTGAAAGAATCCCTGCTACCCAATAATTAAAGAGAATTCTACCTAAAAAGAAGATAAACTCCCCCTCTGGCCATAGCTACAGTATCAAGTAGCTAAATGTAAGCAGAAAGGCCCGTGTCATCAGACTTCTTGTCATTGCAGTGCCATTAGCACCCTTTTAAGTATTTTGAAATCACTCTCAGTGAAGGGTATCTCTGAGACCAATTCTTGGAATTGTTCGTACCCTCTTCCATACAACTTTTTCCTCCCTTGAGGACAAAAGAGTTAGCATTTAAGTGGTCCTCACGTGCTCAGTACCATGCAGCCCCTCTTTCAATGAAATGGAGCCAAGTCAGAGAGAGACTCACGGGTTTGGTGTTAGCAGAGTGGGCAAAGGGGTCCAGATGATTGCAGTGCTTTATAGTTCGGATTAAAGTTTTTGGTCTTAATCTTAAGAATATTCTAAATCAATAGCATAAACTATCAACCATGTTAACAACGTCCATAATTTTTTTTTCAAACCACTTTCCAAATTCCTACCTTATTTTACACCCACAGTAACTTTATTAGATGGCTAAAGCAGGTGAGGATACATGGCACCACCATAACCCCAGAGAAGCTGACTTCTCATTATCAGAAACTGAGTTTGAGCTAATGTAAAGTAGCATCACTTCAAACTCATGCCAGAAAGATATGATCTATGAAAATTTCTTAGTAAAAATTCTCTTTACGTTTTTTATAATTTATTTTCTGACCAATAGATGTTGTCTGTAAGTTTGGGGGGAGTTCCGAGTTTTCGTGAGTAATTAAAATAATTTGTAATCCATTTGTTATATTTTACATACATGAATGTTTTTTAACTGCCAAGAAATGCTTGATTCTTTCAAGAATGTTTAGAGGACTTCTCTGGTGGCACAGTGGTTAAGAATCCGCCTGCCAATGCAAGGGACACGGGTTCAAGACCTGGTCCCGGAAGATCCCACATGCCGCAGAGCAACTAAGCCCCTGCGCCACAACTACTGAGCTCACGCGCCTAGAACCTGTGCTCCACAACAAGAGAAGCCACCACAACGAGAAGCCTGCGCACCGCGGCAGAGTAGCCCCTGCTCGCGAAAACTATAGAAAAGCCTGCGCGCAGCAACAAAGACCCTATACAGCCAAAATTAAATAAATTAATTAATTACTTAATTAAAAAAAAAAAGAATGTTTAGAGTTAACCGCCCCCTGCCAGAAATTGAAATTTTACATTATAAAGTCAATTATTTAGGAATGTGCAGACACTTTCATTCAGTTAACTTTTACGTGTTGTTCTTGGGTTGTCAATAGTAGTCATTTAAAAATTAAGATACCATATTTATTCACACATTTCCCCCTTTCTGGGTACGTTGATATTTTAGGGTAAAAATGTAAAGTCCTCTTCGTAGCTGCTTATGCTTCCTGCTTTAAAATAAAGATACTATCCCCATGCTTTGCTCCTTATGTTGTTGCCCAAAGAATCGAGATGAAAATGAAAGGATTATATCCATGCTTATCTTCCACTTGACCAGGTGAGAAGAGGAAAGCATTCAGCCCGCCCTTGCAGTGTGGCTCTCACAGCATCCATTCCTCCTCAGTGTCTCCTCTTCTGGCTGCCCCACAGCCTCCTCAGGCAGGGTAGGAGTACAAACTATCACTTCCCTCCAGGAATTCCAAGCCATGGGGATATATGGAGAGTCTAGAAGTGAGGCTGGGAGCTACTTGCTCTGGACCAAGGCCAAATATACGTGTGCCTCAAATCTAGAACTTGAAGTGGAAGGAATACCTAATGGAAATATCACCTTGCTGTCAGCTGTAAGTCCCCTCCCTTCTCTTTCATTTGTCTATATCACTGTAGCCCTTAAAACATCTTGGGCTCCCAGTGGTATTTTTAAGCAATGTATTTATGTATGGAAGTAAGAGAGTGCTTAGGAGATTTAAAATCCAATTAACTTTGGACCTGAGGATTGTTGGATTAACTCTGAATACGTCACTCTGCTCTAGTAAACCGAGTAACATCAGATTAATGACGATGATAAAAGGTGACTGAACAAGAAGCCGGGTACTATGATAATTTTTGTCCCCTTTATCCTAGTTATAATAGAAAACATCGTGAATAGTATTTCACACCCTCAAGTTGTGCAGTGCACAATCTATACAAGAAATATGACAACTCTGGTTAGAGATTTAAAATTATATAGGTGAGAATCATACAAAGTACAATAATACTTAAGTTTTGCCAAGTTATTTGGCTTTTAAACCTCTTAGGACTATCCAGGGAAGATATTAGAAGTTTTGTATTTTAAAAATCTAATTAATATATGAAACTCCTTCTATCCAGATATATACCCCATGATTTTGGAGTTAAATATCAAAATTATAAATCCCATTCTACTGATGTGGTCACATGCTACAACTATTGGCCTTCAATCAAGTATATGCACAAAAACACTGGCAATACGACATAATAAAAAGAAATTTTTAATTCAAATATTGTGGCATAATTGTGCTCAATAACCAAAGTGCCATTAAAAGTCATTCATGGACATTTCCACGTCTGGAAAGAGAGTAGACGGGTTTCCCTATTCCTCTTACTAGGCACATCTAAAACCCCTGGGTATTACATGTAAAACAGACATAAAAAGAGTCTGAAATGTAGAGAGGAGAGGCAGCTGGGCTAGAGTCCTCACACCTGAGGAATGGCACAATAACTTCAACTGAAAATCACTCATCATGCAAAGGACCAAGTAAATCTCAACTTATATGAGGAAAGAAAATCAACATCTGGCAAGACCAAAATGACACAGATGTTAGAACTATCAGACAAGGACTTTAAAGCAGCCATCATAAAACTGTTTCTGAGCAATTCCTAACACACTTGAAAAAGATGAAATAATAGAGTCTAAGCAAAGTAGCAATGTTAGCCAATGAACTATGATCTAAACCTTACACCTTATCAGAAATTAACTCAAAATGAATCATGGACCCCAGTGTGAAATGTAAAACTATGGACGTTTTTTAAATATAGGAGAAAATCTTCATGATCTAGGGGTAGGCAGAGACTTCTGAGACTTGACACCAAAAGCACGATTCACAAAGAAAAACGATCAATAAACTGGGCCTCATCAGAACTAAATTAAAAATTTTTTCTCTGTGAAAGACCCTGTTAAGATGATGAAAAGACAAGCTGCAAACTCAAAGAACTATATCTGACAAAGACCTTATATCTAAAATATACAAAGAACTCTCCTAACCGTAAAACAGAATATAACAAAATCCAAACAGTCCCATGTAAACAACATCACTGAAAATGATACATGGATGACCAACACGAAAAGATGCTCGACATCATTAACCGTGATAGACCTAATAACGCCCTCTCAAAATCCATAATTCGAATCCCCAGAAACTGTGAATATGTTATCTTACATTCCAAAGGAACTTTGAGGATGTGATTAAGTTTTTAAGAGTCTTGAGAAGAAATTGTCCTGGATTATGCTGCTGAGCCTGATATAATCACAAGGGTCCTTATAAGAGGGAGGCAGGATCAGAGATAAGAGCGGATGCTATGACACTGCGTTTGAAGACAGAGGAAAGGGCCAGGAGCCAAAGATCATCTCTAGAAGTTGGAAAAAGCAAAGAAACAGATTCTCCCCTAGAAGGAATACAGCCCTGCAGACCCATTTTAGACTTCTCATCTCCTCAGTTGTAAGAGAATAAATTTGTGTTGTTTCAAGGCACTAAGTTTGTGATAAGTTCTTACAGCAGCAATAAGAAATTAATACAACTAGACATTAGAGAAATGCAAATTAAGATCACAGTGAGCTCTTACTATACATATCTATGAGAGCTGTTAAAATATGAAAAATAGTGACAATACCAAATACAGGTGGAGAGGCACAGAAAGTAAATCTCCCTTATGTTGCTGGTGGAAATGTAAATGTTACGGCCTCTCTGGAAAATTGTTTGGCAGTTTCTTAAAAAACTAACCATGGGCTTCCCTGGTGGCGCAGTGGTTGAGAATCTGCCTGCTAATGCAGGGGACACGGGTTCGAGCCCTAGTCTGGGAGGATCCCACATGCCGCAGAGCAACTAGGCCCGTGAGCCACAACTGCTGAGCCTGCACTCCGCAACAAGAGAGGCCGCGATAGTGAGAGGCCCACGCACCACGATGAAGAGTGGCCCCCGCTTGCCACAACTAGAGAAAGCCCTCGCACAGAAACGAAGACCCAACACAGCAAAAATAAATCAATAAATAAATAAACTCCTACCCCCAACATCTTCTAAAAAAAAAAAACTATATATTTACCGTATGATCTAGCAATTGCACTCCTGGGCATTTATCCCAGATAAATGAAAACTTGTGTCCACCCAAAAACCTGTACCTGATTGTTCATAGCAGCTTTATTTGTAAAAACCTAAAAACTAGAGACAATTAAAATGTCCCTCAGTAAGTGGATGGTTAAACTGTGGTACATCCATACCTTACAATACTACTCAGCAAGAAAAAGAATTGAACTTTTAATGCACACAACAACTTGGATGGATCAAGGGCATTATGCTGAGTAAACAAAGCCAATCTCATACTGTATGATTCCCTTGACATAATATTCTCAAAATGACGCACTTATAGAGATGGAAAGCAGGTTAGTGATTACCAGGGGTTAGGGCTGATGGGCAGCTGGGGGTGGGTGTGACTATAAAGGTGTAGCATAAGGGAAATCTTTATGGTGGTAGAATTGTCTTGGGTGTTTACTATAATGATGGTTACACAAATCTACACCTGTGATAAAATGACATAGAACTATGCACACAATGTCAAGTTATTGATTTGATGGTGTACTATAATTAACATAAACATTGGGTGAAATCAGATCATGGATACTTGAACCTTGAAGCACTATCTTTGCAACTTCCTGTGAATTTATAATTTTTTTTAAGTTAAAACAGTCGTGGCAAAAGATGAGAAGGAGTCAACTGATATCTTTCCAAAAGAGACAGCTAAAAGTTTAATAATTAACTGTGAGGCTTTGTTTGGGAAACCCAAGATATAGACGTTACAGAGAGAAAGGTTTTCTAGCTCTTATTTTTCATGTCATTTTCCATTTTTTTCAACTTGAAATATATTATGCATACAAAAGAATACACAAAATACATATTTAAAGATGACTCAAGAAGTTGAATATAATCAATGCCTTCCCTAGAAGGCCCCTGTGTTCGACGGTTATGGCAGCCCTTCTCTGCCCCAGAGATAACTGCTCTCCTGACATTTGTGATAATCCCCTGGTTAAAATGTTTCCTTTCTATGTATTTACCTCTAAACACTGTTTTGTATATCCTTGTCTGTTTTGAGCTTTATAATAATGGAAGCATATTGCTTGGATTCTTCTGTGAGTTGCCTCTTTTGCTACTATTATGTCTTTAATGTTTCATGAGCCTTGCTGTAGTTCCTTCCTTTTCAGTGCTAAATAGTATTCTATATATGAAATGACTACTGGTGAACTTTCTGGTCTCCTGCTTTTGAAACCCTCTTTCTTTTTTCTTTCTTTTCTTTCTTCTTAGGAGCAAGTCTGACCAGAGAAAATATGTTCTCAGTTGTTTCCAGCCAGGTCTATCTGAGACTAGGAGGATAACTCTAATACTGAACTCCACGTTGGGAAAGCCACTAGCCTGCCCTGTGGCACTCACATTCTGCAATACCAGTTTTATCCGTAATAATGGCAATGCTTTAAGCATCCATTTGCCTCACTCTTTTTAGCTGATTTGTCACCTGTTTCAATTACGCAGGGAAGAAAAAGATCATATATTTGTTCTTTCTTTTGAAACCCAACACTGACATCCTAATTGCCAAATTTATTCTCTTTTTCTTGATCTTTTAATTGTGTTGATTTCTCCCTCTTTCTTGAATTTCCCCTTCCATGGCTTTATCCACATTTTTATGGTTCTCCTCTTCTTGTCGAGTTTTCTCTTCATAAGCTCTTGTATTTAACAGACCTTGAGTGTTTACCATGTGCCAGACTCCGTGCTGGAGGCTCACTTGTTTACTCCCTTAGATCAATTTTAGAATCATTTTGCCCAGTGAAAAAAATTTTCTTGTTTTAATGTACGCACTGATTTGGGAATAATGGATATCTTCCAATATTTATTTGTCCTGTATAAAAACCTAGAATGTGTGTATTTTCTTAGTGTATACAAATTGATTTTTTAAATTAATAGGGTATTTTCCTCATATATTTTATTAGTATTGCCATTTAGGTTAATCCCAAAGTGGTGTTTTTATTCTTAATGTTAGTGGGATAGATAGATGGATTTGTGTGTGTGTGTGTGTGTGTGTAATATTTTTTGTTTTTAAATTATATTTTCTGATTGATGCATTAAAAAGCCACTAGTATATTTTTATAGATATATATGCATATGTGTATGTGTATATTTGTTTATATGTAAATATGCATATTTTATATGTAAATATACATATTTTATATAGAGACTGGACATATATATATAAGTGAAGATATATATGTATATGTAGTCTCTGTTATGCTCATTAATTCTAATAGACTTTTAATTGATTGTATTGGGATTTTTAGATTAAAATATATCATCAGAAATTCATCATGATCATTTGTTCAATTTTACTCCACATATACAACATTTTTCTGTTTTTTTGCCTTTTCCAGAATCTCTAGAACAATGCTAGATATGGAATTATGGTTTTATTTCTAATTTAACACAAATGCTTCTACCATTTCATCCTTATGTATGACATTGGATACTGATCTGAACTAGAAATTGGTTTACTTATTAAGGATAATTAGTTTGAATGTTAGTCTTTTTTTTTTTTTTTTTTTTTCCGGCTGCATTGGATCTTCATTGCTGAGCACGGGCTTTCTTTAGTTGTGGCGAGCGGGGGCTACTCTTTGTTGCGGTGCATGGGCTTCTCATTGCGGTGGCTTCTCCTTGTTGTGGAGCACGGGCTCTAGGCGTACAGGCTTCAGGAGTTGTGGCCCGCGGGCTCAGTAGTTGTGGCTTGCGGGCTCTAGAGCACAGGCTTATTAGTTGTGGTGCACGAGCTTAGTTGCTCCACGGCATGTGGGATCTTCCCAGACCAGAGCTCAAACCCGTGTCCCCTGCCTTGGCAGGTGGATTCTTAACCACTGCGCCAAGGGAAGTCCCTTGAATATTAGTCTTAAAGAGATATCTAAATAGGTAATGAGCGTTAAATTTCATCAAAATACTCATTAAAACTTACTGAGATTTCTTCATGGTTTTCTTATTTGCTCTACTGACGAGTTAACATCCTGATATCATATGATGAATTATTTCAACATATTGGTGAATTCTACTGTTATTTTTTTAAAAACACACCTTATACCATAGTGAAACAGATCTATAGAGTACGTTTTAATGTTGTCTTTGACACGTGTAGATTTTAGGATTTAACTTTGGAAAATGACTTGAGGTAGCCTTCTAATATTTTTCCATGGTCCAGAATAGTTTATAATGCACAAGAATTATCTATTGCTTTGATGTTATAGAATTCATTCATAATATTATTTAGAGCAAGAGCCTTTGATGACTTCCTTAATTTCTCCCTGGATTACCTTTTATTTGGGTTTCCTATTTCTTCTTGAGTCAGGATTTTATATGTGTATTGTTTCAGAAAAATTATTCCTTTTATTATGTTTTTGAATACATTATACCAGTGTGTATAGTATTCTCTTTTCATTTTCGCTTCTCTGTTATCTCTGTAGTAACATCTTTTTCCTTTGTAATTTCACTGATTATGTTTTCTTATGTTCTTAGATTTTTTTAGAAATTTGTCCATTTTCTTTATAAAGACTCAGTCTTGAAATCATTAATTTCTACAATCATCTTCACTATTCCCTTCAGCTACTTGCCACAGGTTTTAAAGTAGTTATTCATAATTAATTCTTGATGTAAACACATTAAAGACATTCATTCTTTGTCTAAAGAACATATTAACCACTTTCCGTTAAGTCCTACTGTGTAATTAACATTCAGCTTAAAAATATGCTCATTTTAAAAATAGCTGATTTTTAAAGTCAGCTATTTATTTTTAAAATATCTTTATTTTTACCAATAGTCATTTTGGGAGATCATTGAAAATGTTTTAAGTAGTATACAGTTTTGGTTTTGAACTCCTATTATTTATTTTTCTTTAAGATGTATAGCTACCAATTTATTATAGAGCTATGAAATGATTAAAATAAGGAGAAAAGTACAGAGAATAATATGGTATATATTCAGGTATCCATGACCCAGAATTGGTAGATGTTAACTTTTTTATGTTTGCTTCAGTGATTATTTTTTAAGAAATAACATATTACAATTAAGTTTGAAACCCCCTTTTTCAATACTTTCTCCTGACCTAGCCCCTCTTTATTTCTCTCTTCAGAGGCAACCTCTACCCTGAGGATGGTTTTTATCGTTCCTGTCCATGTCTATATATATTTGCTACGTAAACTGTATTTTAAATAAAAATATTTAAATATTTATATAAATGGTATAATAAACATTGTGAAACTTGCTTTTCCCTCGACATTATATTTCAATACATATAAGGCAAATTTATTCATTTTAGCTGCCATGTAGAATCATTTATGTGTCCATTCCTCTACTTGTTTGAACTGCTGTAATGAATATTCTTAGGTGTTTCCTTAGGCATATGTGCAAGAGTTAGGGTATATACCTGAGTGTGGGTATGTTTATCTTCAGCTTTACTAATTGTTACCAAATTACTTTCCCAAGTGGTTGTACCAATTTACACTCCTGCCAGAAGTTTATCAAAGTTTCCTTTTTGACCACATGCTTGCTAACACCTGGTATAAATCTACTATTAAATTTTAAAGCATGAAATGTTATCACTGTAAGTTTTAATTTGCATTCACCAAATTCCTTGTGAGGTTGAGCAGCTTTTAAATATGTTCATTGAGTTTTCTCATCTATGAGTTACCTACTCATATCCTTTGCCCATATTTCTCTTGGGTGGTCTTCTTATAGATTTGTAGGAATTATCTGCAGGTTCTCGATAGTGATGCTTTTTCTCTTAAAATCTTACTAATGTCTTCTCATGTGTCATTGTCTTTTTAACTGAGTTTATAGTTTTTTTTAATATACATTTTTCTTTCCATGTAGTTAAATTTATCATGCTTCTATAATCTACTCCTTTCTGCTTCAGTATCATAAAAATATTCTCCTAACTGCTACAAAAAATTTTTAGAAGTTTCGGTCTCTGATCCACCTGAAACATTTTTTATATGTTATATGAAGCAAAATGAGGGCAAAAAAATGGATAGAATTACCTGTCAAAGCTGAGATAAATGAGGCATAGCCTCTGTACCTTACCTTTGAATAGAATATCTGATTAACATGCTAAATCAGGCCTTCACACCTTTATTGACAATGTCACCCGCTTCACTCATTTAAGAGCTTTCTAATGTATGTAAATAGGGTTTTTTTCTGGAAGCTGGAATATATGACAAAGTCCTTCATTTTTCCTACATGATAGATAAGATGGGTATTAGTAAATAGAAGGAAAGACATCAGCTCTTTCAAAGCTGCTGCTTTGCTTCAATTATTGGGGTGTTGCATTAAAACCAGAAGAACTGGTCAGCAGAGAAAAAATGGGAAACAGATAAGTTTCTTGTCTCTTGAGTCAGATAATCATAGTTTGACTGGTATTTAACCTCACTTTAGGGTGGCTTTATTATTTTTGTAAGCCATATGAATTTCTAGAATGAAGGACACGTCCAAATATACCTGTGTAAATATATTCCAAAAACAAGAATAAATAAGATTTTTCCCATGTGGATTAATAGACCCTCTTCTGTTGCCTTCCTGGGTTAGCCCTAATCAAGAATTAGCTTTACAGCAGAGCCTTTTTATTGTGCCTTGGGTGGAAAATGTGGTTTCTATATACCACGAATCTGCTAACACAACTTTTTCCCGTATCTGGGGATGGAATCATTTAATAGATATTCTGTAACCTTTTTCTATCCAGAAAAAATATATCTGAGCAAGAAGGCTAAACCTGACTGCAGAATCTGGCTTTCCAGAGGGGCCTTTAGCTGTATTCAACGCTAACACAATATTATATCTTCCCCACTTCGCTAGTGGGTCCTCTGAACTAACTACCCTCCTGACGTTCTTTTTGCCTTCCCACCCTACTAACCACCTGGCCAAGAGTGCCACGCCACATTGGGAGCCTCACTTGGCCAATAAAATATAGAGGTCAAAAGAATAGAACATTGTACCTACAGTCAACAAGAATGTAGGGTACACTTAAAAATTTGTTAAGAGGGCAGATCTCATGTTAAGTGTTCTTACCACAATAAAATACATTTTTTAAAAAAGGATTTATTTCCCTTAGTACCTTCATAGAACAGCATAAGGACAAAACAGGAAGAAGATGGGAGAGTGCAAATACAGCTCTCACAACCTGCTAGTGGAAGTCAGTTGTGATAGTACCTTTCACAGATTGCTTGATAATGAGAAAAATGTGAGTACAAATCAGGGCTCAAGAATGGCTACAATCATTAGCATGAATGCTTTAGAGGGAAGTGACTAGTTTTACGTTGCCTGTTTATGGAAAGGAGATGGTTACCAGTTTACTACTCTTCTAAAACGGGACAGGAGGGACAACAAACAGATAGGAAGACGATATATTTTTAATGGGTTTCATTCCATGCTGTCTAATTGACACAGAACATATAAGTTGTAATTTGGCTGCATCTATAGACCTGGTAATTTGCCTCTTTAAGTCAAATCAGTAATATAAAGGATACACACATCAATGTTTTTTATGCTTCCAACTGGCTTATCAACCCACTGAGAAAAGTTAGGGAGTCGCCAGATATAGAGAGCAAACTAGTGGTTACTAGTAGGGAGAGGGTGGCAGAGGGACAATATAGGGGCAGGGGATTAAGAGACACAAACTACTATGTATGTATCAAGCAAATAAGCTACAAGGATATATTATACAGCGCAGGGAACATAGCTGGTATGTTGTAGCTACAAATGGAACATAACCGTAAAAATTGTGAATTACTATGTCACACACCTGAAATTTATATAATATTGTAAATCAACTATACTTCAGTTTTTAAAAGTTAGGGTGTTGTCTCTTCATCAAAGTTATTTTAGTTCATGACATCTTATATAAAAGACCGTTAGTTTATATAGACAAAAGGTAAAATTAACTAAAGTCCAAACCAGAAAAATTTACTGTGAGACATTCTTAGAAACTATTCTCCATTGTTAACTTAAAGAAGGCTTAACTTTATACTTTTTAGAAAAGAAATTCAGCCTTTTTGTGATAATATGAACACATAATGTCAGAGCACAATATTCTGAAGAAATGAACTTAACACAATTATTATATTAGGTAGGCTTGGGATACATATTGATTTATGAGAAGTATAAGAAGCCTATCCTCTAAAGAGCTCCACCATCCCCTACTTCAGCTCCGAGAATTGCTTTGATAACTCTCTCGGGAAAATTAGATGAAAGCTTGCCCTAGGAGTGATTAAGAGATTTCTGGGATTTATACACCAACATGAAAGCTCAGGATTTTAGGCTTGTACTAATTGTTCCAACCCTAGGTCCCAAAAGTCTGACTCCACTATTGAGATATCTTAAAAGCTATTTCAAAATACGCTTTAGGCATCCCACAATTCTTTAATTCAAACATTAGTTCATACATTTTTAGATATCATTTAAACTGCAATAGCCTGTAGTAGATGCAACTGTTCAAAAGTGTTGAATACCAAATTTTAACACATTAGAGAGAATTAATGCCTGATCTCATACTCTCAGGTGAAATCACTGAGGTACAAATTTCCAGACAATAGTTGCTTTGACATCTTTTGCATACAGTTGAACTTCTTATTAATGCAACAGTAATCTTAAAAAAATTATGTGACTTTGCATACATGTCTTTTTTTGAGTATGGAAATATCATTTTATTTTATTACTTTTTTATTGAAGTATAGTTGAAGTGCAATGTTGTGTTAGTTTCAGGTGTACAGCAAAGTGATTCAGTTATACATACATATATATATATATGATATATATACACATTCTTTTTCACATTCTTTTCATTTATAGGTTATTACAAAATATTGAGTATAGTTCCCTGTGCTTTACAGTACGCCATTGTTGGTTATCTGTTTTATATATAGGAGTGTGTATATGTTAATCCCAAATTCCTAATTTACATGCCTTTTTTAGTAGTTATTCAGGACTGTGCACGTCTGTCACATTAGATTATACACTTTGCATCAGCTTTTGTGTTTGCCAATCATTTTTACAATATGAATAAGGTTCATTAGATTATGCAGGTTGTAGTAGTACCATCCTGCCAGCTGCGGACAATATTAGCAGTGAGGGCAAATCTTGAACTTAACATACAAAACACAGTCCATTTTACTGTTTTGAAACTTTAAGTAATAGAGACAAGCATTGAAGTATACAGGAGATTTTTAAAATAACTACTCCAAATGTCACATTATAAGATAAATTTTTAAAATATTTTCTACAAAAAGATATCTTTTTATCAACTTCTCTGAAATTTAAACACCCACTTAATTATGTGAGCAATAGTTGGATAACAAAATGAATAAATGTAGGAAAATATCTAGCACCCTCTTTGGTGTTTCCGCATCGGTTTAGTTGTCCAGTACCCTGAGAATGCAAAATGAATGGCTTAGAAAAGTGTCATTTTCTCCTATTTAGTGAATTAGGAATTTCTCCCTTTTGTGCAAACAAAACAAAATACAGAAATGTGTTGAATGTCGAAGCTGATAAAAGACTGCATAAAAGACTGCAACTGTCATAACTACTATGATAATAACCATTGCTTCAAATTATCGGTGTGTCAAAACAGCCTAATTATATTCTCTGGCTTTATAAATAAATAAAAATTGTTATAAATGTGAACTTATAAAACAGGTTAAAACGACTAAGTTTCTGGGCTTCCCTGGTGGTGCAGTGGTTGGGAGTCTGCCTGCCGATGCAGAGGACACGGGTTCGTGCCCCGATCCGGGAAGATCCCACATGCCGCAGAGCGGCTGGGCCCGTGAGCCATGGCCGCTGAGCCTGCGCGCGCGGAGCCTGTGCTCCGCAACGGGAGAGGCCACAACAGTGAGAGGCCTGCGTACCGCAAAAAAAGAAAAAAAAAAAAAGAAAGACTAAATTTCTATTTTTGTTTGTTTTATGTATCCAGAGTCTGTGAAAGGTAACATTTGAAAAATAAGTTCTATTTTTGCTTAAAACTTTTGAAAACTGCTGTGTTAAAATAATACAAAGATCAAAATTACTAACTTTTAAGTTGTTCAGTAAGCATTCAGTATATTTCCACAATCATCCCTAAGTTTTGTTTGATTTTCTTGTTATTTAGGTTCTAAGATCTAAGATCTAATTCTCGTTTTGAAAACTACATCTGCCCAGACAGGCAATTTCGGCGTTGTCCTCTAAGCAACAGAGACCCTCCGAATTGCATTTGTACTGTCTGGTATTTACCAAGGTTACTTTGTGTTTGCATGTTCAAGCTGGCACTTAAGCGGCCTCTAAATTTCTCCTGATCCTCTGCCTTCTGTTTGTTGTTGTTTTGTTTGTTTTTTGTTTTTGTTTTTGCGGTACGCGGGCCTCTCACTGTCGCGGCCTCTCCCATTGCAGAGCACAGGCTCCGGACGCACAGGCTCAGTGGCCATGGCTTACAGGCCCAGCCGCTCTGCGGCATGTGGGATCTTCCCGGACCAGGGCACGAACCCGTGTCCCCTGCATCGGCAGGCGGACTCTCAACCACTGCACCACCAGGGAAGCCCTGTTTGTTTTTTTAATAAATTTATTCATTTATTTATTTTTGGGCCTTCACTGCTGCGCACGGGCTTTCTCTAGTTGTGGCAAACCAGGGCTACTCTTTGTTGCAGTGTGCAAACTTCTCACTGCGGTGACTTCTCTTGTTGCGGATCACGGGCTCTACGTGTGCAGCCTTCAGTAGTTGTGGCTCACGGGCTCTAGAGCGCAGGCTCAGTGGTTGTAGCTCACCGGCTCTAGAGCACAGTCTCAGTAGTTGTGGAGCACGGGCTTAGTTGCTCCACAGCATGTGGGATCTTCCCGGACCAGGGCTCGAACCCATGTCTTCTGCATTGGCAGGCGGATTCTTAACCACTGCACCACCAGGGAAGTCAGTTCTCTGCCTACTGTTTGAACAAACTGTCATCCTGTTCATTGTGATCTCTAAGTTACAGCTTCAAACTCTGAATCACTAGCTTGCCGCAGGAGTGATTAAGTCAGTCGCAGGATTTGGCCGAATTTTCTGCTCAGGTTTATCTGAAGTGGAATTCTCTATTAAAGAAGACAGCAGAAACCTGAAGAAAGACTCTTTAAACAAGATGCACTATTTAGAGAAAAACTTAGGAAGATACCAGGTGAGATTGGATGTTTTTGTCACTAATCTCAGCTCTATTGCTCAATGTTTGATTTAACCTTGCATTTCCCTTCAAAGCTTGAGTGAGTCCCTTGCAGTCTGACTTTTTTTTAGTTTTTCTAGGGCTTCTTTAAGGAATTAAAATTTTATCTGCTGTGGTCAGTTATCAAAACCACAGTAGCTTTTCTTCTTCCTAGAGCATTTATACCATAATCTCATCTCGACGTCAGCCAGCCTCTTTCTACTTAAAATTTATAAAGAAAAATATTTCATCTAGTTTCTCAAGTTACTTGCCTTGTTTCTCTTATCCTTTATATGCTTCTCACCCAATAGAAAAGGAGAGATTAAAACATCAACAGGCATGACAGTAATTCTAGCTTGCTTGAGATCCTTCCAAGCATCCCTTTTTAATTGAAATGGAATTTCATTTATTCTAAGCTTGTGTGCTCCCTTCTGCCACTTGCCCTCTATATGCACATAAATGGTCTTCAGCATCACAGCTTGCCCTATTTGAATGAATCCACACTTCCTTTCACAGGATTTAACTTTTTAAAGAAACATATACCTAAACACAATATTAAAATGGTTTTAAATGGAACTCTAAGGCAGCTTCTCCAAAATGTCCAGTTAACCAAGAATACCATTCATGTAAGTTGCAGATGAAAATGGCAATTTTCTCCCTCTCTGTCTAATTTCCTACCTCTCTCCTTTGACTGTATACCAGCGGTCCCCAACATTTTTGGCACCAGGGACTGGTTTTGTGGAAGACAATTTTTCCACGGGGGGAGGGGGAATGGTTTCGGGATGATTCAACCGGATTACATTTATTGTGCACTTTATTTCTATTATTATTACATTGTAATATATAATGAAACAATTATACAGCTCACCATAATGGTGACAGGAGGTGGAGCTCAGGTGGTAATGCGAGTGATGGGAAGCGGCTGTAAATACAGATAAAGCTTCACTAGCTCCCCCCACCACTCACCTCCTGCTGTGTGGCCCGGTTCCTAACAGGCCACGGACAGGTACTGGCCCAGGGGTTGGGGACCCCTGCTCTATACCATGTTGGAACTCACAGGGCTCTGAAGAGGCAAGAGGTCAGGGTAGATCCACAGAAGCCAGGGGAGGAGAGAAAGAAATTGAGTGGGGATCCTGGTCCACATTTGGGTGCTGTATCACTTCTGTTTGCTAACTCTGTATCCTAGTCATGCATTCACTTGCTCAGTTCCTGGCTGCAGAGCCCACTGCCTGGCTCACTGGATTCCTGGAGTTGTACTTTAAAGCCCAGTGGATGGATTCAGAGAGCTATTAAGAATGTGACCAACTATGACAGTGGCTCTGAGCCACAGAAGGCCAAAACCCAGGAGGACTTTACCCTTCTCAAGTTGAGCATTGCTTAAGCATTTTTGTATATTAGCAACATGTGGTACCACATACTGGGTCAGTTTCTTTTTGATTGATGTCACTGTTGTAATTCTGATGCCTTGATGTAATTCTGCAGTTGGTACATATTCCCTGTAACAACTTAATAAAACAAGAATTGATAGAATGAATTAGGGTTTTATAGAAAAAGAAAAGTATTACTAGATCTTTTTTATTATTTAAAAATGTTAATTAGTAATACAAAATTAAATAATATAAAAAGGGATTCAAAGAAAAAATTTACTCTCCCCTCTGACCCTCTCCTCCCATTTTCCCAACCTCCAGATAAGCACTATTATTGGTTTCTTGTGTATACTTCCAACGCTTTTCATCCCTATGCAAACAAATATAAATATATAGCCGGAACTTCCCCCCTTTTCTATGCAAGGTAGTATATTAAAACAGTGTTTTGTACTTTTTTCACTTATTAATATATCTTGGAGTTCTTTCGATATCAGTACATAGAGAGCTCCCTTTTTCTTTTTTGTAGCAGCGCAGTATTGCAGTGTATGAATCAACATGATTTATTAACTAGTCCCTACAGATGAAATATAAAATGTTTCCAATAGTTTTGCTGTTTCAAGTATCGCTGCAAATATGTTTATCAATTAATTAGTGTGTTTTGACTTAGCTTACATTGTTTTCAGCTAAGACTAAATTTTAATGTCATCATATGTACCTTGTTTTATGGCTTCTGACCTTCCAAGATCATAAAGGAATTTTCTCACGCATTCTTCTAATGCTTTTATGACTTCACTTTTTACATTTATATTTTTGATGCACTTGGAATTTATCCTTTATATCAGTGCATCGGGTAAGGGCACAACTTTTTTCTAGATAGCCATCCAGTTGTATCAATACCATTTATTGACTATATATTTTTTCCACTAACCTAAGATGGCTTCTGTATCATGTGTGATGTGTTTGGGTCTATTTCTGTATTTTCTATTCTGTTTCATTGATTACTCTGTCTAGTCCTGGACTGCTACCATAGTGTTTAAATTATTGACCAATTAGGGTACAATTTTTTATCTGTTATGACTAGTCTCACCTCTCTGCTTTTCTTTTTTAGAGTTTTTATTTTTTGGATAGTCATTTATTTTGCCATGTGAATTTTATTTTATATTGAGTTTTGATATTTTATTTTATATATTTATTTCATATTGAGTTTTTCCATTAAAAAAATATGAAGAAGACTATTAGTATTTTTATTGGTATCATAACATTAAATTTTAAATTTATATAGGAAGAATTTATATCTTTATGGTATTGAGTCTTCTTCATCTAGAACCTAATACATCTTTCTTTTTAGTATTTTTTAAATTAATTAGTTAATTAATTAATTTTTAAATTTATTTTTGTCTGCATTGGGTCTTTGTTGCTGCCTCCAGGCTTTCTCTAGTTGAGGCAAGCAGGGGCTACTCTTCGTTGCAGTGCATAGGTTTCTCATTGCCGTGGCTTCTCTTGTTGTGGAGCACGGGCTCTAGACATGCAGGCTCAGTAGCTGTGGCTCACAAGCTCTAGAGCACAGGCTCAGTAGTTGTGGCGCAGGGGCTTAGTTGCTCCACGACATGTGGAATCTCCCCGGACCAGGGTTTGAACCCGTGTCCCCTTAATTGGCAGGCGGATTCTGAACTTCTGCACCACGAGGGAAGTCCCTGGTATTTTTTGATAGTGTTTTAAATGTATCTTTATGTAAGTCTTGCATATTTCTTAGATTTATTCCCTTGTGCTTTTTCATTTGCTACTGTAAATGAGATCCTTCTTCTTTTATATCTTCTGAATTCTTTTCATCTGTAGATTTTTTCAAGTCATAATACGCTTGGTTATTTTCATGAATGGTAGTGGAAAAGGGATAAGCTGCAAGTCATTCACATTTGTCAAAGAGGCAGGCATTTACAGTGATGCTTGAGCATAAACAACTGTAAAATCTGAGGCCTTTTTTGATAGAAAATAATCACAACCTTGATGGGAAGTCCTTGTATAGGAACTGCTAGTTGGTACCATTTCTTCATCTATTCTCAGACCTTTCCCACAACCCACATCATTCCAGTAACATTTTACTTCCTGCTGATAAATTTTTCCAACCATTGCAAAACTGACGTTCCTCAGAATTCACTTGCATCAGTTAAGGAATGTTTTCATTTAATTTTCATGTTTATTTTTTAATGGCTTTAAGGTATAGGTTATATTCTTAGTAAGAGTAAACCCTCGACCCATAATTTAAGATTCCCAACTCCCTGGCTCCAACCTACTTTTTCATCCTTCATACCCCAGAATTGTAGTGCTCACTATTTCTTCTGCAGTCCCATAACTTTCCACCTTCAGATATCTAAGCCCTCCGTTATCATCATCTAAAATGCCACCCCAGCTTCACCTCCACCAATCAAAATTCTATCCAAACCTCAAGGCCCCACCTCTAACAGTTCTAGTTGGATAGTACTTTCATAATAGGCTTTTTTTTTTTTTTATCATTTAGCTTTAGAAATTTTGTTTGTTTACTCCTTTTGAGCTGAGGTATAATTGAGATATAACACTGTGTAAGTTTAAGGTTTACAACCTGTTCATTTGATACACTTATATATGGCAAAATGATTACCACCCTAGTGTTAGCTAACACCACCATCACCTCACATAATTAGCATTTCTTTTCTGTGGTAAGAACATTTAGGGTCTATTCTCTTAGCAACTTGCAAGTATATAGTAGAGTATTTTTAGCTATACTTACCATGCTGTACATTAGATCCTCGAAAACTATTCATCTTATAACTGAAAGTTTGTACCTCTTGACCAGTATCTCCCCATTTCCCCTGTACACTGGTAATCACCATTCTACTCTCTGTTTCTACGACTTTGGCTTTTTTAGATTATATGCATATGTGATCTCAGACAGTATTTGTCTTTCTTTGTCTGACTTATTTCACTTAGCATAATGCCCTCAGAGTCTATCCATGTTGTCGCAAATGGCAGGATTTCCGTCTTTCTTATGGCTGAATGATATTCCATTGTTATGTATACCACATCTTCTTTATCTGTTCATCCATTGACAGACACTTAGGTTGTTTCCATATCTTGGCTATCATCAGTAATGCTTCAGTGAATCTGGTAGTGCGGATATCTCTTTGAGACGCTGATTTCATTGCCTTTGGATATATATCCCGAAGTGAGTATTGCTGGATGATATGGTAGTTCTACTTTTAATTTTTTGAGGAACTTCCACATTGTTTTCCATAGTGACTCTACCAGGTTACATTGCCACCAAAAGTGCAAAAAAGTCCCCTTTCTCCACATCCTCACCAACACTTGTTACTTCTTGTCTTTTTGATGATAGCCATTCTAACTGGTGTGAGCTGATATGTCATTATGACTTTGATCTTCCATGACAGTTCTAATTAGAACTGGTTCCTCTCTCTATCTGAATGTCTACGACACTTCACCTGCAAGTCTCTATGGTAGCCTAATGCCCCCAAAGATGTCCACACCCTAATCCTAGGAACCTATAAGTATGTTCCACAGCAAGGGGACTTTGCAGAAGCAATCAGGTTGGGAAACTTAAGATAGAGAGAGTAGACTGTCTTGTCCTGGTGGGCCCAATCTAAGCACATGAGTCTTACAAACAGAGAACTCTCTCTAGCTGGAGTCAGAGAAATGTGGCAGAAAGTGAAGTTGGAGAGATTGAAGGCATGAAAAGGACTCATTGCTGGCTTACAGAAACCAGCCACATGAAAAGCCTGAGAAAGAAGTGGGTTTTACAAACGACCAATTATCTTCTAAGAAACCCTGAGATCCGGATGAGAATTGCAGTCCCAGCTGATAGCTTGATTCTGGCTAGATATTAACTTTTGCCTAATACTTAAGGAATATGAAAAATCCACATCTAAAAAGCATCAAGGGACATTCAGATTGTTATCATGGAATTTAATTCACGTGAACACATTATTTGAAATCACAGCAAGAACTACAGATAAAGCGGACATTCACCTTCTCTGAACAGAACTAGCAAGTGAGAAAAATGATGGGAAAATTGACAAACAAGAAGTAGAAAATACATTGGGTAATGGTGATGGCATCAGTAGAGATAGAAACTTTTAAATAAGCATGTATCATCTCCTTCAAAGAATTGACGAGATGTGTATATGTGTGTGTTTAATGGTGTGGGTGTTCTGGTGACGGTTTTGTCCTAAGGTAATTGTGACATCTGTGGTGAAAGAGAATAAAAGGAATTGAAAGTTTGGTACTTGATTGTTGAAGAAAAGAACAGTAATGAACTCGGGCACAGATGAATTCACCCTCTCTTCCCATTTACAAGACACTGAGCCTACTCTCAATCACTATTTTTATAGAGAGTAATGATTAAATGGATGGGAAGTAGCAGAAAGTTCATGGAACCGCTCGTCACAGACGTTGTAACTAGACCAAAATATTGTATTCGTTATGGAATGTAAGAACAATTGTTCGTTTCCATTTAATTATTTTTTTTGCTCTGATGCAGTATTGCTTATATTTTGACACAAACAGTATCTTGATGAGCACTTTTAGAAAATTCTTCATTGATTAAAAATTGTAAAGCTTTCTCTGAATGATTCTAAATTATGCCATATTTCCTTTTGCAAATTTTTGTGGCTATCGTGCTGGCCTTTAAATATTTCTGGGAGCTCAGCATCATGTGAGAGATTACTGTATCTCTGTAGTGTCTGTGATCCCCTGACATTAGATATATTTGGGGGATAAGTGCATATTTCTGAAAAGAGAGGTCCTAAGTGTCATCAATATTCAAAAGGGTCTGGAACTAAAATAATATTAATAATAAGAAGAATCCTGTTCCAGAGCTTTACGTGATTCCTCTTTACTCTGGATGTACAAGCTTTTCATTTCTAATTGAGACTGCATGATGGCCCAGTATGTGTTCTGTTGATCTCCAGTAGTGCTTCACATTCATGAGAATGGATGTTCATGCTTGACCCTGTGTGGGAGAGTCCAATAAAAGAAATACACATATTTAAAAGATATGTATTGCAACTGAAGAGGATGAAAAAATTAGGGCATGTTTTCTTTTTCTTTTTAAACTTTTAGCAAACTTTCCACGATCATGCTTTTTCAACCTTTGTGAGACTAGTAGATGTAATTCATAGTAAGCACAATTTTCTGATCATGTGAGACACAATATAACTAAACAGATACCTAAGTTCAGCCATAATAATAGAATGCCTGTCAGATTGATTAAAAATCATGTGTTTAAATGGTGCCCCATGACTCGCAGAGTAAATCCCAAATCCCTTCAGTTAGTTTTGTGATCTAGCCCTAGTTTATGTGTACAGGTTTATCTGGAACAGGGCTTCCTAGCCTAGGCACTGTTGACATTGGGGCCATGTCATTCTTTGCTGTAGGAGACTGTTTTGTGCATCATAGGATGTTTAGCATCATCTCTGGCCTCCACCAACTTGATGCCAGTAGCCTCCCCCCATGTTCAGCAATGTCTCCAGACATTGATAAATGTCCCCTGGGAGCCAAAATCTCCCTGGTTGAGAATCACCAGTGTAGGGTCTTTTACCCCCTCAAACTTGACTTCCCACCATAATGAATTTTTTTCAGTTTCAGAACGCGCACTGTTCTTTTTCCTCTGTACTTGTGTACCTTCCGTGCCCTTTATGTGTACAACTCTCCCCACTTCTTAGTGCATGATGACCTCCATCTTATCTTTGGCCTCAACTTAGAAGTCTGGGTGAGGTAGGTACAGCTTTCAGCAGCATGCCCCCTTTCGCAGAGTGACCCTGCTCTATGGGGTAGTGGAATGTTTGCTTGTCTGTATCTCCTATTAAACCATAATTGCGAGATGTCAGGAATCATTACTGAGTTACTCACTAGTGTGTCACCACTGCCTGGCACATATTTGATACACAATAAAGACTTGTTGAATAAACTAACATTTTAGCCAAAAAAAAAATTAGTCAATACTACCATAGTGCTACTTTAAAAAATACATTTTCTAGTACAGTTATTGAGCATTAAGGTTTCAAAAAATAACCTTGGAGAAAACCTGGTACAACATGTGTCAAACACAAATCATTGTTTCAACTTAATTCCTTCCATGCTTTTGACCTTTATGAATTTTCTTGGCTTAATTCATTTTATATTTAAAACCTATATTTTATCACAATTTGGCAGATTTTTGTTTGCTGTCTATTAACACAGTAAAGGTCACATCATTAGATGAAGGCTGATGGCAGGAAACGCACAGTAATTTGCCAATGGGAAACATATAAAAATGACTTCATTTTTTATGTTGTCCTACACCTTTTACCTTGGGGTTGATTTTAAATGTTATTACTCAAAATTGAAAATAATGTCCAAAGTGAATTCTGGAAAGGACACAAAAGAGAAAAATTACTTAGAAGTTCAACTCTAAAACCATGGTTATTTCACACAATTAAATCATAGAGAGGTGCTTAAAATATCTTGGCTGACAAGGGATTAAAAAGTTGCTAAATAACAGCTACTTGAGTAGGTCCAAAACCCTGGGCTGTGTGTTTCACTTTGTTTCTTGTCACTAACATTTTTCTAGTGATAAGCGAAAATAATTTCTAACAACACTTATATGCTGAACACATAATTATTTGATGTCCACCAAACTGAATACAAGCTACAGTCCATTCGTGATAGCTGCGTGTGGGAGGCAGGACAATGTTCACAGTAATTAGGCACCGTTTGTCCTTTCAAGGACTTCACTATAACGCAAAACAAGGTAACCTGTCACAGTGGTTTACTGAGTGTCCACTTTATGCAAACACTAGGGGAGATAACAAGAGATAAGTGATACAGAGCACTTGCTTGGAGGGATTACCCATCTGGTAAGGGAGAAAAGACATGTACTCAAAGGACTGTACTTTAGCAAAGAAAGCCCTGTGTGTTAAGGATAAACAGAATACTACCTGAATTTGACAACAGGAGAGATAACATCATTGTGTGTATGTGTATTGTGTGTGTTTATGTCTCTGTCTCTGTGTGTTTGTAATGGGGTTGTCTCAGAAAGCAGGGCCTTCTAGATAGGTTAAATAATATGTTTAAAGAAGCATTTATGTGAGACACATTTTGGTATCAGTGAGCAAAGGATGTATTTAGAGCAGAGAGCTAGAATATTTGGCGCCTGGTATGTCACCGTGAAGAATGTGTCTTCACCTTGGTTGACAGGAGTCACATTTTAACAATTTTTGTCTCTACCCCACTAGTACTGAAATGCCTGTCATTCAATAATTGGTGGTGGTGGTAGTGTGGCTGTGTGTGAGGGAAGGGAGGGAGAGAGAAAGGAAGGGAGGGAGGGAAGAGGGAAGGAAGGAAGGGAGGGAAGAAGGGAGGAGAAGGGGGGAGGGAGATACTGTAGGGAGCCACAAGAGATGTTTATATCAGGATTCTATAACTTCAGCTATAGTGAATAAATCATCTGACACTGGGCAATACAATAGACTGTGAGGAAAGTGGTGTGTGATCAGATACCAGCTGAAACTACTGAGATAAGAGAAGATGAGACCCTGACTCTGGGTGACCATGGGGATGAAAAAGAAGACTGATGAGTAAAATATTTTATATGGAGGATTTCAGGAAGTGATAAATTACTGAATTAGGTGTTAGCAAGCAAGACTGGATACCACTCTGCAATTTCATGACTGGACAACTCAGCAATGTTAATAAATAGGGAAGCTGGTGAAGGGGATGTTTGGGAATCCTCTGTACTATATTCTCAGCTTTTCTACAAATCCAAAAATGTTCTATACATAAAGCCCACTTCAAAAAGGGAGAGAGATTGTAGGTTAACCAATCCACTTTATAAAATGCTGCAGAGATGCTGAGAAGGAAGTCGGACGATAGACCCGTGGGTTATATGTTCATAAGTTAAATTCCAAAGAGACAGCTCAGTGAACATTGCACAGGGAACTCCATTTACAGATAACAAAGCAGTGAGTGGATGATTAGGGCATGGAAGCAGTAAGAAGGATGACGGTAAAGACAGACTGTCCTAAAGAATCTGGGAGCTCAGATTCTAGGGAAGCTCGAGAGTAGGTACAAGTGGAGGAAGGAACCAAAGAACAGAGGGAGGCTGAAGGGGCAGTGAGGGAGAGCATGATGAATATGTATTCACTTCCTGGGCTGTAATGAACTATCACACACTTAGAGGTTTAAAACGACATTAATTTATTCTCCTCCTGTTCTGGAGGTCAGAAGTCTGAAATCAGTTCCAATGGGCTGATGTTGAGCTGTGAGTTGCTCTTCGCTCTAAGATAGAATGTTTCCTCCCCTTTTGCAGCTTCCAGAGGCCACCTGCATTCCTTGGCTTGTGGCCCCTTCCTCCATCCTCAAAGCCAGCAGAGTAGAGAGAGAGAATATTCACCCTTTCTTTGCCTTCTGTTCTATTTGGGCCCTCAACGGATTGGATGATGCCAGCTTACAGAGGTGAGGGCAGATTTTCTTACTCAGTCTACTGGTTCTGATGCTAATCTCTTTCAACACACCCAGAAATATTTTTTTACCAGCAATGTGAGCATGCCATAGCCCAGTCAGGTAGGCACATAAAATTAACCATCATAGTTACCCTTCTCAGTTATGTGAAGGGTTCACAGAAAAGATGCTGATTGATTATTCTCTATGCCCATGAAGTCATTATTGAGAAGTAAGGGGCCTCTTGTCAAGGAGATGAGGATGTAGGGCACATAAGGGCGGACTTGGTTCCTGGTGATTCTGAGGAACAACTGTGCACCCGCCTTTCCCAGAGATCCTCCATTGGAGAATGCAGCCCTCTTTCTGCTAATCAGATGTTCATCCACCTGAAGATTTTGAGCTGCTCTCTCAAGGACTTTTTGGATAGAGTCATGATTTGATGATCAGAGGCCAAAATGCACTTTCAAACTCATGCCTTTGTCACTGAAGTAAATGCTAGTAAAATAGGAAAGAAGTAGTAGAGACTTTGTCATTCAATTTAAAATGAATGTAGATGACTGCTATTGTAGTAAGTTGTAGTAAAACGGTTGGAAATGCATCTATGAAACAAAGTTCCCAGAAAAAAAAGGGAAGAAACCATAAACAATCAGAAATTTTCACATATTTCATTCAATTTTTCTACATTTTCTTAGTTTAAAAAGTTCCAATTCACTGGGTTAGTAGGCTGAGTTCTGTACCAAACATTTCTGATATGAAGATATTTTAATAAAATTACCTCTGTTAAATTCCTGCAGCTAAAATGACTTCATTTAACCTGACCTCCTGACACCAAAAGAACATATATTATAGTTTTAAAATTCTTTAAAAAGATTAGGAACTAATTAAAGATTTTTAAAAACCTCTTCAATATATATAGTACATTTTGGGAAGTACAAGACATTAATTTGCCAATGATCTTTCTGCTACCAAATTAGTTATGAAATATGATCACTAAGGCTGCATCCAACTCTACCAAAAAGCTAATTTTAGAATTTTAATATGATCAGCTCCTAAATACAACAGCTTCAGATCTAAAATAACTGAGAAGGGATACATATCACAGAACTTTTTTTTCCTTTTTACACTCTTTATTGGAGTATAATTGCTTTACAATGGTGTGTTAGTTTCTGCTTTATAACAAAGTGAATCAGTTATACATATACATATATCCCCATATCTCTTCCTTCTTGCATCTCCCTCTTTCCCACCCTCCCTATCCCACCCCTCTAGGTGGTCAGAAAGTACCGAGCTGATCTCTCTGTGCTATGCGGCTGCTTCCCACTAGCTATCTATTTTACATTTGGTATTGTATATATGTCCATGCCATTCTCTCACTTTGTCCCAGCTTACCCTTCCCCCTCCCCATATCCTCAAGTCCATTCTCTAGTAGGTCTGCGTCTTTATTCCCATCTTGCCCCTAGGGGCTTCATGACCTTTTTTTTTTTTTTAGATTCCGTATGTATGTGTTAGCATACGGTATTTGTTTTTCTCTTTCTGACTTACTTCACGCTGTATGACAGACTCTAGGTCCATCCACCTCACTACAAATAACTCAATTTCATTTCTTTTTATGGCTGAGTAATATTCCATTGTATATATGTGCCACATCTTCTTTATCCATTCATCTGTCAATGGACACTTAGGTTGCTTCCATGCCCTGGCTATTGTCAATAGAGCTGCAATGAATATTGTGGTACATGACTCTTTTTGAATTATGGTTTTCTCAGGGTATATGCCCAGTAGTGGATTGCTGGGTCGTATGGTAGTTCTATTTTTAGTTTTTTAAGGAACCTCCAAACTGTTCTCCATAGTGGCTGTATCAATTTACATTCCCAAATGGTTGCTCCATTTGCAAATATTTTCTCCCATTCTGAGGGTTGTCTTTTCGTCTTGTTTATGGTTTCCTTTGCTGTGCAAAAGCTTTGAAGTTTCATTAGGTCCCATTTGTTTATTTTTGTTTTTATTTCCATTTCTCTAGGAGGTGGGTCAAAAAGGATGTTGCTGTGATTTATGTCATAGAGTGTTCTGCCTATGTTTTCCTCTAAGAGTTTGATAGTTTCTGGCGTTACATTTAGGTCTTTAATCCATTTTTTTTTTAATTTATTTTATTTATTTATTTGGCTGTGCTGGGTCTTCATTTCTGTGCGAGGGCTTTCTGTAGTTGCGGCAAGTGGGGGCCACTCTTCATTGCGGTGCGCGGGCCTCTTACTGTCGCAGCCTCTCCCGTTGCGGAGCACAGGCTCCAGACACACAGGCTCAGTAGTTGTGGCGCACGGGCTTAGTTGCTCCGCAGCATGTGGGATCTTCCCAGACCAGGGCTTGAACCCATGTCCCCTGCATTGGCAGGTGGATTCTCAACCACTGTGCCACCAGGGGAGCCCTTTAATCCATTTTGAGTTTATTTTTGTGTATGATGTTAGGGAGTGTTCTAATTTCATTCTTTTACATGTAGCTGTCCAGTTCTCCCAGCACCCCTTATTGAAGAGGCTGTCTTTTCTCCACTGTATAATCTTGCCTCCTTTATCAAAGATAAGGTGACCATATGTGCGTGGGTTTATCTCTGGACTTTCTATCCTATTCCATTGATCTGTATTTCTGTTTTTGTGCCAGTACCATACTGTCTTGATTACTGTAGCTTTGTAGTATAGTCTGAAGTCAGGGAGCCTGATTCCTCCAGCTCCGTTTTTCTTTCTCAAGATTGATTTGGCTATTTGGGGTCTTTTGTGTTTCCATAGAAATTGTGAAATTTTTTGTTCTAGTTCTGTGAAAAATGCCATTGGTAGTTTGATAAGGATTGCATTGAATCTCACAGAAGTTTTTGACAAATTTTTGTTTCATAATTAAAATAGGTACATCAAAATCCTCTTAAGATTCACAGTGTAGACCTTCATAAAAAAGAGTTAAAATAATACTGAGTCCTAACTTGAAAGAGCTGTGAGAGTATTCATCTCACTACTTCTTACCCCAGAATATAATGAAAACACTTTACTTTTTCTATACGTGATAGAGAGTACCATACTAGAAGGACCTGAGTTTATCCTATACAATTTCAAGTTCATATCATCCCTGAGACAGAGGAGAAACTTTTTTCAAGCTACCAGTTAACATGGTGACAAGAATATAGCCACAAAACATTAATTACCTTCTCTACTTAAACATATGCATAAGAATATCTGCATAAAAAGTTCAAAGTACTTATTTTTTTAACAAAAGATCAATGTATCCTTCTTTTACAATGGACTCCTGGAAGGACTTGTTCAAAGTTCTGCAGCCTTCTGGATGTAAGTCATAAAATCAAAAAGCAATGAAATTGGAGGATGGTGGAGATAAAATGAATAAAAAGACAGTATGATATGTCAAGAGAGTCTATATCTTAGGTAGTGTGTCATATTTTCTTCATTAAAAATGAAGAAAAAGAAAAATGAGAAAATTGCCATGAAAATCAATTTGTTAACTTGAGCAGTAAAGAAATACAATTATAGAAAACATAAGAGGAGATATCCACTTATAAATATATATATCAAAGTTTTATTTACTATGTTATTTATGAAAACTAACTGGTCTTAAAAAAAGTAAGCTAGGGCAAATAATTCACAACTATTCAACATGTGCCCCTAAATAATAGTTAACACAGAAGGCTTAGTGTATGCTAGGAACTTTGTATATGTTTTACATTATATATATTAATATATTAATCCTCTAACAACTGTATGAGGTAGGTACTATGATTATCCCCTTGTTAAAGATAAGAAAACTGAAACTGTGAAAATTCAAGTTACTTGCCAAAGATCACACAAGCCAGTGAGTGGTAGAGTTCAGGTTCAAATTCAGGGAGTTATAGTATTAGCTTTGTTTAGTTTGTGTAATAAGTAACACATTCTCTTTGTTTAAACAAGTAAACAAAAATCAACTAAATGAAAAAGCTACTCAGAAACGAACAAACAAAACTATTCAGAAGTGTATAAAATGAAACAAAGAACACGTCTCCGTCCCAGCCTGTAAACATAAACAGTTTTGAGACTTAAGTATATAGAGTTTATACATATGTATACACACATTTTTACAAAAACGAGGTACATTTATACCATGTATATCATTCTTTCTTAATATCCAACGTACATGTTTCTGTGTCTTTAAAACATATCTTTCTATGTACCATTACAAATAATACAACAATTACTATTCTTATGCACATAAACATTTTTACATGTGCTTAATTTCTTTGGAACAAATTCCTAGGAGTAGGATTCGTGGATCCAAGTGTATGTGCTTTAGGAAATATTGACAGATAATGAATTAGCCTCCAAAATGAGAATTAGCCTCCAAATAATAAATTAGCCTCCAAAATGAGAATTTATTAATTACCACCTTGAATGTAATGTTAAAATCAGATCATCCTTTAAAATCATTATTTTGAAAAAGTTTTTTGTTTGCACATGCCATTGTTTTGATTCTTATATTAACAATCGTCTGTGATCTCTGCCCAACTCACTGAACTGTGAGTTCTACTCACAGTTCTACTGTGTTCTACTACACAGTTCTACTAACTACTATAAATAGTTCTACTCTTCTCAGTTTGGTTTTCTTAGATTTTTTTCTAGGTAGGCAAACCAGTCATTCACAGATAAATAATCTCGTCTCTATTTGCCCACAAAATCTATTTTGCTCCCTTGTCTAATTTTGCAACGGTTGGTGCTACGAGAGCAGGGATAAATAATGGCACCCCTTCTTCTGACTTGAGTAGGAATGTCTGTCCTCCAACACACGTGTTAGGTCAGAGTTTCTGCTAAGGTATTCTTTATCAACCAAAGCAGATTTATTTCACTTCCTACCTTACTGAGTACTTTTATTCACTTTAGGTGTTCAATTTTACATATATTGGTATGAGTGCAGTTTTCTCCTGTGTAATTTTCAGAAGTCTTTCTCTATGGCCCTGTCTCTATTTTCAGCAATGTTTTCTACTTTGTTTCTTTTAATGCTGCTTTCTACAATGATTTGATTAGTTCCCATTTCTTTAGTAAATTTTTCAGCACACTTTCATCTTCTCTTTTGTCTTCTTGCCACTTCTTTGACTTCTTTTTTCTACAGTATATGGTTTCTCCAACTAATATGAGAATATAGATTTGTATGTGTCTGAAGTTTTCTTTTGTTTGCTCAAGTGATTCTTCTCTCATGTTTTCCTTATCTACAAATTTCTTGTTATGTTCCTCTCTCTCTCTCTCTCTCTCTCTCTAGTATCACACCATAGATCCCAACATGATTCCTTTCTGCATGTTCCTTTTCTTTGAATGTGAATCATTTTTCCTGGGCAACTGGTTGACTCAAGAACAAAGTAGGGGCAGTTTAGGGGAGGAGTTGTCTGCCATTAACTCTAATTTGGATTTCTGGTTTTTAAATACTTTCGTCATATCACGTCTTCTCTCCTGGGGGCAACACCATTCCTCAGTTTCTATCATTCTTCAGTTTGGGGTGAGCAGGAAGTGAGAGTGGCCTCATGTGTCACAAATCCTTCAGTGATTCAGTGTTGCTTTATCTCTGATCAGTTGATTAGCTTATGCAAAGGTCATTACTGCTGCTCTTCTCTGTCACTCATCTCCTTGCACTTTTAGGCATTTTTTCTTGGGAAAGGCATTTAGTTCAGAGTAAATCTGGATGGCAAATCCATACATTTCCCCCTCCATCCCTACCCTCCCATTCTACTCTGCAATGGCATCCCCATAACTAGGTCTTCTTTTCTCATGGCCTACCCATCCATGAAAGTCATCACTCATTTGTAGGATCTTTCAGGCTACTTTCACTTACTTTTAAGGAAAATGCAGATCTATCCCAGCTAGTCTTAGTATGAGATATTTCCTTGATTCCACATTTCCACATCTACTTGGGTATCATATGAAGCTTGCCCTTTAAATCTAAGATGAAAGTTAGATTTTTTTTTTTTTTTTTTTTTTGCGGTATGCGGGCCTCTCACTGTTGTGGCCTCTCCCGTTGCGGAGCAACAGGCTCCGGACGCGCAGGCTCAGCGGCCATGACTCACGGGCCCAGCCGCTCCGCGGCGTGTGGGATCCTCCCGGACCGGGGCACGAACCCGTGTACCCTGCATCGGCAGGCGGACTCTCAACCACTGCGCCACCAGGGAAGCCCGAAAGTTAGATATTAATGGTATATGGTATCTGTTCAGCCATCCAACATCTCAGGGGAGAGGGGAGTAACCTGGGCTATACGTAACCACAGTGAGCGATCTGAGATACCTTGTACTTTCTCTTTGAAGGTGTTGAATCCTTTGCTTTAAGGGTCAGCTCTGCTAGATTGGATACCTTTTAGAACCCCTACTAGGGGAACTCCTGAAATCTGAGGGTCAGCAGGCCATTTTGGTAAGAAATTGGGTTAGAATGGCAGCTAACATGTCTTCAATTGATGGATTAAGAGCAACTTTATTCTGTTTATTTCTCTGCACAGTTGTGTTCTAAAGTTAAAACACTTGAAAGACTCTCAGATGACCCTTTCAGGCCTTACTTTCTCTGGGATGTGAGACCCAGAAAAAAATACTACTGTGTGGTGGTAGCACATATTCTCCAGTCCTAATTGTACTTGTGATTCATGCTGAGGTAATGGAAGCCTAGCATCTTTCCCACAAACCACCAGCCCCCGTGTAGCCTTTCCTGATGTTTCTAATTTCCAGAATAAAGGTAAAAGCCTACATGTTTTAGAATGAAGTGAAAACTGGTTATTGGTAAAGGAATAAGAATTAAACTGGCATCAGTGTTCTTATCCATGATACTAAATGCTTGAAGGTAAAGGAGAAATGCCTACAAAGTTCTAAGAGTAAAGGATTGTGAACTTTCCCGATCAAGGGTAAGAGTAAAATAAAAACATAGAGGCATTTTCTAATAAGGATTCAAACATTATACTCCCCATGAACCCTTTATGAACAGGATTTAAGAAAATTTACCTCCAAGCGTTTCTCTTAGAAAAGTGCCAGAGGATGGGCTCATGCCAAAATACGTAGAGGTCAAGAAAGAAGAAATAGCAAATCTGACACAGTAGAGTAGGACAAGAGTTCTAAAATGACAGTGTGCAGTGAGCTTTGGGGACAGAAGTGTGGAGGACTCTGAGATGCTTGACTGAGGTCTCCAGAAAAGAGAGAGAAGAGATGGCGAGGGGAGGGGAGGGGAGAGGAGGGGAGGGGAGATGACAGGCATGTAGAAAAAAACTTAAGAATGTGTATTTAATTGGGGCAATATTTTTTCTTTTGCTGTTCAAGAATTTTTCCCTGGCCCCTAGGAGTTAACTCTCTCCTACCAATGGTTAGAATTCTTTTAGAGAAAGACTGCAGAGAGAGAGAGAATAGAACAATACTTAGTTCATGGCTTGCAAAATAGGATTATGCAGCAGAAAAGTAATCGTGCAAGGCCAGCTTCCATTCACTTTCACGTGACCAAGAGCCAGCCAGTAGTCACCTGCAATATAAAGGTTTCTATGAGACAGGACTCCAGGAGGAGAGAGGGAATGGTGACAGGTAGGCAGGAAGGAAAAGAACTGAGCAGTCAGGATGACTGTGTCATTATTTCTCTCTCAAAGAGAGGATGTGTGAGAGATGTGGCAGCAACGTCAAGAGCAGAGCCAGCCTTCATCCCTGTTCAGAATCCTGGACAAGATTATCCCCTGGGCTGTCCCCACACAAACCCAAGACATGGCCACTCTGATTTGGTAGGACAGTTTGCTCAGGCAGAGATGAAACTGGGTGTGTTTATCAAAAAAAACTGAAGATTCCTGAAAGGGAACAGTTAAATTTATTGGATCAAACTTAGCTTTATTATTATTATTTTTTAACAATAGAGGATTGGAGGTTTGGGGGGGATTTATTGATTTATTTTAAGAATTTATTTATTTGGCCATGCCACGAGGCATGTGGGGTCTTAGTTCCCTGACCAGGGATCAAACCCATGCCCCTTGCAGTGGAAGTGCAGAGTCTTAACCACTGGACCTCCAGGGAAGTCCCAGTTGAATCAAACTTAGCTTTAAACGAAAGTGGACATGTTATTAGTTTCTTTCCATTCACCTAGAAGGATAGCCTGATTGGTTATGTTTAAAATAATGAAATTATTATCCTCCCCTATATCTGAGTTACAATATTGAAGTTTTACAACCTCCCTCTTGCTGCCCCGTGTGGTTAAAAAATATTAGTTCCCTTCCCAGTTAATTTTATTTTTTCTTTAACCCTCCTCCTGCATATACAGCATGATAAAATAGATGGAATCGGTACAACTGTACCATTGTTCAAATGGAAAGGAAATCTGAATTCTCCAAAGAGATTTGGTAAGCATTTACAAAAAGTGTATGAAATCTCAGCACTGACAAATATTTCACATGCTGTCCTCTTTTCAGTCAGGAGGCGGTGTTTCTACCCACGTGCTCCTGCTGAAAACAAAGGACAGTGTTCTTCCTAAAATCCAGTAAAACAGAGTTCAAGTGTATCACAGTAAGCCATGATCTCATTATGTATATTGCACATGTGTAGAAAAGCACCAGATATTTCCATCTGTCCATCTTTATCTGTAGAAAATTGATTTCACAACTTTTCCAGATGTTAAATGCCAAGCCCCGTATAAAAGTGTTTGCCAATCACTGCTAAGGCTGAAAATGTATCTTTCCAAACAGTGGGGGAATGTGGAGTCTGAAAATCCCAGAGAGAAAAAAGAAACCCGTGGTAAGTAGAAAAGGGACTTTCACATCTCCGTTCATCAGACAGTTGGGGGACCCCCGTCTGCGACACACCCTGCTCTGTGCTCAGAGGACACTCAAGATTAAATGCACAACGTACGAGGTCCCTGCACTCAGGAGCTTCAAATCCAAGCAGGGACAGAGGAGGACCAGCATACTAAGTGAAGGTGCAGGGGGGTAAGAAGACAATCCAGCAGAGTCAGGTTCCTCTGAGCCATATTGGTTAGGCAATAGGCGCTCTGATTCATTAAAGCATCTGATTATTCTACATGAAGAAACAATTTTCAGAGCATGAATTTAAAACGTACACTTAACAATGAGCTAAGGAGCAAAAGGCTTTACTGAGTTTCCAGGCATCATTTCAGGAGTCATGGTCATTCTGAACACCCGGTTTGCACTTGACGCCGTGGCCTCTCTCCTTTCTCAGTACTGCGTTCCTGGTTCTCCCAGGACCTCTCTGTTCTTGGCTCCTTAGAAAGGCTCCCTTCCCCTTCCCGTGCCTCACGTGGGCCCTCCAAGGCTTGGCTTTTCCCCACACCCTTCTTTCCACACTCTCTCCGTGAACACTCACATGCCTCGGGCTCCAGCTCTGCTCAGTCTTGGGATGGCTGCCAAATCCACATCTTCGCCTGACCTATCACCTTCATTCAGTTTCCTGTCTCCAGGCCCATCCTGGCTGTTTCCCTGCACAGCACTCTATACATAGTTATCCCACCATCACTTGCAACTCGGCTCTTCCAAAAGTGAGCTCACTCGTTTTACATCTGACACTGGCTTCCTTTCCAACTGTCTGCTGTCCTAGCACCAACATGTTCTGTTTTTCAATAGAACCCATCCTGGCCATCCTCCTGGGTCCCCACTCACGAGGGACTGGGAAGAAATTCATAAATCCACTTTCATTTACAGCTACATGCTTACCCCATAAGTTTAGCAATTACCTTTCAGTTTCTTAGTTTCTTCAACAGTAAAAACGGAGGCAGTGACAGATGACAGCAGGACCAGAAGCAGGATCTAAAAAGATAGCATATACAAACGCGTCTCGAAAATGTCATGCAAGAATAAGATATCAGCCGGTGGCTCATAAATGTTAAAATATTTTTCACGTAGGAGGCTATTGTCATATACAAGTATGATCGGGAGGATCCACAGCCTTAAAATATAGAGTATGCCGTGCTGAACAGCAAATCAAACTTGTGCAGCTCAGCGCCCAGCAAAGCGTGAATAGTATTTTATTTTTGGAGGAGTGAAATGTAGGTTTAAGAGAAAAACAGAATCATCTCTTAGAAACCTTCATGGAAGACATACAGATACAGATGCACATATTTTGCTATATATCACATTTACGTATGACTATAAAAGTATATATCCACGTGCCAAAATTGCCTCCTGTCTCTGCTGCTCCAGTTATCGTTCTCTTGTTATTTTATCAACTGTGGACTACAATTGCTCCAGGATTAAACCCTCAGGCACGTACTGTACAACCTGGGGTTGAAATTAGAGAAAGTGCCCATTCACTGGGGGCTGGGCCTAGCGCTGGGTACCATCTCCTAGCGTCCCCGGCTGCTGCCCAGACATGCTGTACAAACACTGTGTGAGAGGAGCTAGGTCCTCCACACCTTCACACATGCAGCCTCTGATTAGCTCATCAACTCTTCTGCCTGTGACTCGTGCCAACACCACAACCATCAAATTCGTTAGAAAACACAGGATATTCAAGTACTTATCACAAACCAGATGTTTTGGGTCAGGGGTGGGAACCAGATTTGGCTCTCAACTGAGTTTCATCTGGCCTGGGGGGGCAAAGTAGCAAGAAGTTGCAAAAACGGTTAACATTTGTATCCCCTGGCAGAGATGTGAGAGGCCACAAAAAGTGTGTCTGTTTCTTCTGGGTCAGTAGTTTTCTCCGTGGTTTTTCACTCCACTCCTATTTCTAGGAGTTTGTCTTGTGCCGATCCAGAGCTCAGCCTGCAGGTGTGTGTGTGTCCATGTCCTGCAGTTTTCATTACTTTGAGCGGGAACAGGAGTACTGCAGAACTCTCACCTGGGAACAGTCTAGAAATGGGATAGAGTACGATTTAAATGGGTATGGCTCATTTCCTGTTTTTATTGAAAAGGCATGGAGTGCTCTGGTTTTTTTAACTCCGTGTGTCCAGCGCCTCTGTTTCCGAGTCTTGCCACCTCCAGGCTTCCTGGGCTGAGCGCTTGCACCCTCACCCACTCACGCCTTGAACCTGCACCTCGATTCACAGCAGTCCGATCTCTGTCCCTAACACTCTGCTGATACTGCTGCATCCTTTCCAGTCTTTAAACTGCCAGGGCCAGGAGCCTCTATTTAGTCTTCCTTTTCCTTATTTTCTTCGGATCACATTCTTGAAATTCTCTCCTGTAGTACTCCTCCTTCCTGAGTCCCTTTCTCCTCTGATAACTTCTCGGTTGCCTTTCTTGTGCCCTTTCAGCTGAATTTCTCAGATTTTTGTTCTTAGCGAATTTTTCTTCTCCTTTTACGGTTTGTTTGAGCCAGTGCATCCATTCACTCAAATTTAACTAAAACCAGCTCTACATATGTCAGGCTCCTAAGTTCCATTGCTAACCTTGACCTAAGCTTTCAACCAGTTGTCAGCATCTGTGGATTTCTTGTCATCTCAGAGGCTCAGTGGTTACAAGGAAATGCCCCCCTGTGTTGTGTAGGTTCCTCTTGGCAAGTGACCTTTAAAAGGTGCCTTTGGCCACCGACTCATGGAGAGGCCTCGACATCCTAATTAAGTGTTGGTATACAGTGCTTTGACCTTATTTTGTTATCCTTAAAGGAGCTTTAGAATCACGTATTTCAAGAACTGAACTATGTAACCTGAACTCTGCAGATCCCTATCTATAAATGAGAACAAAGGACAGGATAAACTCTCAGGACAGACTCTTTTCTGTTCTTAAAAACAGACAAACAAACAAACAAAAAACCCTAATTTTTATTTTGTATACAGAAGTTACAAGCCTTGTATAAATTGCTTTAAGTACTGTTTGTTTAATTTCAATCCTTTACAAATGCACAGTGCAGAAGTGAAAGTGAGAACTGTGTGACTATAAAACTGTGAAAATTGTTTTCATGCGTAGATTGTGGGCACAATCTCATTAATAAGAGTCCAAATGGCTACCCTTCTTTTTAGCATGTACCTTATATTAGCTATTAAGGAAATACTGTTCTACTAAGGGTGTGTTTTAAGTATATCTAAAAGACAGCAGTATAGCTGTGAATAATACTAACAACAGTGACCATTTACACAGTGTTTATTATGCGCCAGGCACTGTGATAAGAATTTTTCATGCTTATTTGATCCTCACAAAAACCCTGTAAGGTGTATTACATTATTAGCCCTACTGTATATATGAGAAAATTAAAGTTCTGAGAGTTTAAGTAATCTGCCCAAAGTCACTCAAAACACTGTAATTCCTGTTCATAAGACCAATATAAAATACTTAGAAAATATATTACACATTTTCTGTTTGTTAATATTTATATCTAGTTCTTGTTTTTCCACCAAAACTTATAGTTGTGCATATATTTGCAGAAGGGGAAAGAAAGGAAGAAAAGGATCTATTAAATCTCATTTATTTCTAACAAACTAATCAGTGGAAAATGTTCCGTATGTACACGATAAGGATAATTTTAAATGATTACATTGTAATGTTCAATTTAGCTTTAATAGTATAATTAAAATATATCTCAATATGATTGAAAATTTTAATTAAATGATATTATATAATTTTGATTTGGCTCTGGAAAGCTGGGCTATTAGGTACTCAAGAGTCAACAATCACTGAACTATGTATTAAATAATTCTGTGACCATATAAATTACAAACAAAAGATACCTAGGGCTTCCCTGGTGGTGCAGTGGTTGAGAGTCCACCTGCCAATGCAGGGGACACGGGTTCGTGCCCTGGTCTGGGAGGATCCCACATGCCGCGAAGCAGCTAGGCTCCTGAGCCATGGCCGCTGAGCCTGCACGTCCAGAGCCTGTGCTGTGCAACGGGAGAGGCCACAACAGTGAGAGGCCCATGTACCGCAAAAAAAATAAAGATACCTAAATAAGATTAAGTATATGAACATGTTTACTAAGTAAGACTAACTTTTTAGCTTATTTTTTATTATGAAATATATCATACATATAAAAGAGGGCATATGATATTTATGTATGAGGTAAAGAATAACTCCTTCGCTTAGTAAAAAAATAGAAGCTTATTACAGGGACCTCCAGATTCAGCACTGAAATGTAAAGAGTTCGGAAGTTGTTCCTCCCAATGTTACAATAAGAAAAACTATTCAACTGAGAATTAATGACTTTTATTGGACCCATCAAATTAGGTTGCAGGGCAGTCACCCTAAAATCTAGAGTACAAGTGAATTCAGACAATTATAGTCAAGATCTGCTTACCTACACCAGAAGTCCCAAGAGCCAGAAACTAATCACAACACTTATATGGTAATTTTGATGAACTGCTGGAAGCTGAGTGTGGAGTAGCAGGAGAGTGAGAAACTCCTGTGCCCCTGCACTTTTGTGGGCTTTACCTACAGGAACCAGGTTCTCATGGTGAAGAGCTGAGAAAGATTCCCTAGAGGCTCTGGCATGAGGGGAGGGGTAATAATTGTAAAATACGCCCAGAGCCTTTTCCATAACAAAGGCCTCTTCTCCAGGGAAAAATACTTTGACAGAGCTTGATTAAAAGCTGGAAGAAGAGCTAGCCTTCCTGTCTCATCTAAGAGGAAAAGGAATGAACACAGTCAACAGGGGTCAGAGCTTCAAGGAAATAGATTAGGAACACTGCACCAGGGAAGGGAGGATGGGGCAAGGGAAAATAAAAAGCTGTACCACCGGAGAAGGTCACAGCCCAAGGTACAGACCCACTAAAATACTGAGATTTAATCATAAAACTTTACAATGTTCTCCCTCACCCATACCACCACACCAGCAGGGCTGCAGATAATAAGAGTGGTTTATAGCTGAAAGAGCTACAAGACACAAACTCTTTCTGAGAAGTACTTAGACAAGCCACCCCCCAAAAAGAGGGGAGACAAAACATGGGAGCTATAGGAATTTGATGCCTCTGGTACCAATAGCTAGAGCAGTCATTAAATACAGCCCAAACTCCTGGCCATATTAACATAAATCCTCACATTAAAGGTCTGTTGACCTCAGTTCCTATTACCTGATGTATCATGTCTGGCTTTCAACAATAATAATAATTGGAATACCAGAAGGAGAAGAAAGAGAGAAAGGAGCAGAAGAAATATTTAACAATGACTGAGAATTTCTCTAAATTAATGAGAAACACCAACTTACAGAGCTAGGAAGCTCAGAGAACACCAAGCAAGATAAATAACAAAAACCATCACGTAAAGATATCATATACAAACTGAAGAAAACCAAAGAGAAAGAGAAAATCTTTCTTTTAGATGAGATGAAAAAAAACACCCTACTTATAAAGGAACAAAAATAAGAATTACATTATACTTCTCTTTGGAAGCTATGCAAACAGGAAGAGAGTGGAATGAAATATTTAAAAGGTTGAAACAAACAAACAAACAAAAAAACAGTAACCTAGAATTCTAGGTCCAGTAAAATTATCCTTAAAAATGAAGGAGAAATTTTTTCAGACAAACAAAATCTGAAGGAATTCATCACCTACAGGTCTGCCCTGCAAGCCATGTTAGAAGTTCTTCAGAAACTGGTAAAACGATATAGGTCAGAAATTCAGATCTATGTAAAGAGATGAACAATGTCAGAGAAGGAATAAATGAAGGTAAAATAAAATATTTTACTTTTCTTATATTAATTGATCTAAAAGAATAACTGTTTGAAGTCAAAATAGTACCAATGTATTGAGTGGTTATAGCATAAGGTTCAGTGAAATGAATGGCATTGTTACAAGGACTGGAAGGGAAGAATCGGGAACTTTGTTGTAAGGTACCTGAACTCTACATGAAGCAGTACAGTGTTATTTAAAGGTAAACTTAGCTTTAAAATGTATATTGTAAATCTAGGCAACAACTGGAAAAAATGTTAAAGATGTATAATTGATGTGCTAAAAGAGTGGATAAAATAGAATCTGTAAATTACTCAAAACCAAAGAAGGCAGGAAAATAGATGAAAAAAAGAAGCAAAGAATAAGGATAACAAAGAGGAAAAAACAGTAACAAATATGGTAGATATTAATCCAACTATATTGATAGTCACATTAAATGTGAATGGTCTAAATATACCAATGAATAGACAGAGGTTCTCACAGTGGATATCAAAACAAGTCCCAAGTATAAGTCATCTACAATAAATCCATTTGGGTTTAAAGATTCAGATAGTTAAAAGAAAAGGGATGGAGAAAGATATATCACAGTAACACTAGTTAAAAAAAACTGGAGTGGCTGAATTAATTTCAGACAGGAAGTCTCTAGAACAAGGAAGATTATCAGGGATTACATAATTATGAAAGGGTTACTTCTCCAAGAAGACATGATAAAGATACTTTGTACTAAACAAAGTGAAAATGCAGCAACATATCAAAATACATGAAATGTTACAAAAGTAGTGTTTAGAGGGAAATTAATAGGGTTAAGTGCATGTATTAGAAAAAGAAGAAGGATTTAAAATTAGTAACATAAGCTTCCACCTTAAGTAATTAGAGAAAGAGCAATTAAAGCTTAAAGCAAACAGAAGAAAATAATATATATTAGAACAGAAATCAGTGAAATTAAAACCAGAGAACAATAGAGAAAACTGGTCAACCAGAATCTGGTTCTTTGACAAGACCAATAAAACTGATAAGCCTCTAGATGGGTAAATCAAGAAAAAAAGGAGGGCTTCCCTGGTGGTGTAGTGGTTGAGAGTCCGCCTGCCGATGCAGGGGACACGGGTTCGTGCCCTGGTCCGGGAGATCCCACATGCCGCGGAGCGGCTGGGCCCGTGAGCCATGGCCGCTGAGCCTGCGCGTCCGGAGCCTGTGCCCCGCAACGGGAGAGGCCACAACAGTGAGAGGCCCGCGTACCGCAAAAAAAAAAAAAAAGAAAAAGAAAAAAAGGAGAAGACACAAATTACATCAGAAATGAAAGAGGGTCAATCACTACTGATTCCATGGACATTAGAAGAATAATAAAGGAATACTCTGAACAACTGTATGCCCACAAATTTGATAATGTAGACGAAATGGACCAATTTCTTGAAAGACATAAACAAAATTCACTCAAGGAGATATATATAACCTGAGTAACCTAATATCTATTTAAGAAGCTGAATTAATTAAAAAAAAAAAAACTCTCAAATGGTAAAGCATCAGGTTCATATCGTTTCAACTGTAAATTCTACTACACATTTAAGGGAGGAATTATACCAATTTTCCACTATCTGTTCCAGAAAATAGAATCAGAGAGAAAATTTCTTCTTTTTGCGATTCCAGCGTTACCCTAACACCAAACCCAGATAAATACATTATGAGAAAGGAAAACAATTGACCAATATTTCTTACTAACATAGACATAAGAATCCTGAACAAAATATTAGGAACTCAAATCCAACAATGTATAAAAAGAATTATATGTCATGACCAAGTGGGTTTTATTCTAGTTATGTAAGCCTGGTTTAACATTTAGAAATCAGTCAGTGTAATCCACCATATCACAGGCTGAAGAAGAAAAAGTATAGCATCACATAAATTATTTAAAATGTATTGAAAAAAAAAAAAGAAAAGCAGGGGAATTCCCTGGCCGTCCAGTGGTTAGGACTTGGTGCTTTCACTGCAGTGGCCTGGGTTCAATCCCTGGTCGGGGAAGTAAGATCCCACAAGCTGTGTGGCGTGGCCAAAAATAAATAAATAATAAAATGTAAAATAAGATAAAATGTATGAAACAAGCTCACTGAAGTGGGTGGGAGGGAAAGGCGCTGACCTAAATAACTCTAGAAATGAGTGGAATCTGTAAGAGTAAAGGCCAAAGAACTGTAAATAAGCACTGTGCTCTCATTAATAAAGTTGTATGGGATTGTGGGTTAACGATTCTGACACCACTGTATGCATACACTAGAATTGAACAATTTAGTAAATGGATGGCAGATGCTTGGAGCTAGGCTTCTCACTGTCAGAGTGGGAGAGAAGGCTAGGAGTTCCCATGTAGCAATAGATTAGAGTAGTTGACATCAGTATGAACTAAAATTTAGCCTCATATTGATGTAGTTACATACAGGAATTTTTTAGATACGTGCATATAAAGCAGAGGACACACACTTCCTTTTTCAGTCAGGTGAGAGGGTCTAGATACAAAGACCTCCCAGTAACAATGAGCACACCAAGTGCCCAGATCTCCAGTGAAAAGAACTAGAGATCCTTGGAGAAATGGCTGATCCCAGGCCTGGGGAAGGAAACATATGAATTAAGCCTGGAGCATCTTATAGGGTGGGAAAATAGGAACAGCTCATAAAATATTAAAAAAAAAAAAAAAAAGAGAACACTCACACTAATGGGAGTATGTCCAAGGGGCACGGGAGCCAACTGAAAGAGCTCCTGGTGGCCAAAGCTGGAACGATTTGAGCCACAAAGTAAAGTAGTAGTAGATCACAACCCAAAGTATAAAAAGAAATATAAAAATAGCCCAAAGTATAAAGTGATTCCACACGGATATAAACAAATGATTGAATCAATAAATAAGGGAGAAGAGAAAAATCTTTGCATTAGCATCCCAAATAACTTATGTAGGTAACTCTGCCTTCAAGGAGGTGGTGCATAAGTCTGCACTCCTTCAGTGGGAGCTGCACACAGTGACTTCCTTTCAAAGGAAAGAGGGGGAAATAACTTTACAGAGAAGTAACCTAACAAACACTGTCTCAGCCAGTTGATCGAGGCTAACATCAATGGAGACAAGTCACATTGAGAGTATATACCCTTGACATGATGATGTGGATGGTACTTTAGCTCTGTGGTCTTCCTTCCTCAAACACATAACCCCAGTCTAATCATGAGAAAAACATCAGACAAATCCCAGTTGAGGGATATTCTAAAAAACGTCTGACAATTACCCCTCAAAACTGTCAAAATCATCCAAAACAAGAAAGCTTGAGAAACTGTCACAGCCAAAAGGAGCCTAAGGAGACGTGACAACTAGTTGTTATGTATCCTGCATAAGATCCTGGGGCATAAATAGGACATTATGTAAAACCTAAGGATTTCTTAGTAAAGTATAGAATTTAGTTAATAATAATGAATCTATATTGGCTTGTTAATAATAAGGGAAACTAGGTGTGGGATATATGAGAACTCTCTGTTCTATCTTCTCAATTTTTCTGGAAACAAATTATTTTGAAATAAAAAGTTTATTTAAAAAAATTATATGCGAGACACTTTTCCAGGTACGGGCAAACATTGGATGGCAAATAGGCCTGGGCTCTGCCTTCATAGAGCTTTCTGTTTAGTGGGGAGACACCAAACGTTGTGGGGAAAAAAACCCACTTTGGGTAGTAAGATCTAGCATGACAGGGGCATTTACTTTAGCTAGGATTGTTTAAACAAAAGTTTAAATACTGCAATAGGATTTAGTTATGAAGATCTCTTTGAGACCTGAAAGATAAGAAGGAAGTGGTCATGCAAAGAGCAGAGGTGAAGGAGAGGCCATGTTTCCAGGTATAGGAAACAGCATGAGCAAATCTCATCATATAGGAGCCTTGAGGAATTGAAAAAATGGCCAGTGTCTTAAGTTGAGTTTTTGCAGAAACCCGTTATGAGCAAGGATTTGAGTGCAAGAACAAGGATTTGCATGCAAGTAGTTCATTAGGGGGAGGGAAGGTGGTCCCAAGAAGCGTTGGTTGGAGAGTAGGAAAGTGAATTAGGGAAGGTGTGGTTATCAAACAGATATAATGGGCAACTAGGGCTCATCCACTTAGGGGAACTCTAGGAGACAGTGTAGAATATGCCTTGCTTATCCCACCTGTGGGAAGAAGTTGGGGTCTTTATCAACCAGCTCCCATCAGGAACTGGCTGTAAGCTGCTCCTCAGGGGTAACTACCTGTAACTGGAATACCTGTATGGCAACTGGAAGCCATAAAGGTCAATACACATGGAAGCAAGGAGTGCCAAGTGTGTATGGGAGGAACACCCACAAGGTCTTTAGATATAGCCAGTGTATCTAAAGAATAGGTAGCGACAGGGAAAGTGGCACTGGATAAGGTTGGAGAGGTAAGCAAGGGGCCGTTTATGTAGCACCAGAGGATAAGCAATTGCTGCATTCTACCCCTGGCAATAACACAATACCATTTGTTGTAAGATCACTCTGGCTATTGTACTGGGAATGGATTACTGAGAATGTGGACACAAGTTGAAATAGGCAGAACAGTTATGCTGCTGCTGTAGCAGTCCAGGCAGTAGAAGCTTGGCTTCAGCATAGGTGGGGTAGTGGAAAAGGAGAGAAGTGGACAGATATAAATTGCATTTTGCAGGTGGAGCTTTCGGGGGATGATGGAAAAGGAGGATTTAAAGATTTTAAGTTTGAGATGTCACCACCAACTCAACAGGAGCTATCTAGTAGGCAGTCGGATGGGAGCCTGGAGCCAAGAGTAGAGAGATGGTTTGAAAATATAAATTTGAAAGTCATCAGTATGCAAATGACATTCAATGCCAAAGAAATAGGTGAGGTCAAATGAGAAGAGATGACAGAAGAGGACCCAGGGAGAGAAGGAGCCAGTAAAGGCAGGTTAGTAAGGAGAGGCCAGTAACAAGAGAATTTTCGGAGCATGGTATCCCAGGAGCCCAGTGAGGAAAGGGCTTCAGAAAAGATATAGTGGTCAACTGTGCCAAACATGTCTGTGATGTCAATGAAGATAAGGACAGAAATGTGAAGAATGAATTTAGAGCTTAGTGTTGTTGGAGACCTTGACAACAGCAGTTTTGGTTATGAGGAGAATGTAGTGACTGGAGTGGTTGAAGAGTGAATGAAAGCTGGGAAATAGAAACAGCTTGTAGAAACAACCGATTACAAAAGTTTGGTTTTCATGGAGGCCAAGAGAAGGGGCACTAAGTGGAGGGAGGTGCTGGACCAAAGGACAATTTGTTATTGTTTGGTTTGGTTTTGCTCTGTTTTGCTGAGTGGGAGAAAATTACATTTTTTGTTTTATTAGAATGATCTGAGAGGGAATGTTGGATGACTCGGGAGAGGGAATGGTAAAGGACCTGGAGTACAAAGCAACCACAGATAGAAACAGCACACTTCTTCCACGTATTTTAAGAGGAAGAGCAGAGAAGATTCAGGTAGATGGTGGGAGGAAAAGGGAGCACCTGTGCAATGGCTGCTATCTTCTTGATACATCATGAAGAAAAGTAGAGAACTAAGAACCAAGAGGGATAAAAGATATATGTGGCAGTTTGAGAAAAGGTAAAAACTGCTCCATTGTGTTGAGAACCCATGGGAGGTACATCATGTCAAAGAGAGTCAGCTTGACCATGGAATTTCTCCAGCAGTATTCCTCCACTCAGGGCCAGACACAGAGGTGGCTCATAGCTGGGATTTTCAGGGTTGGGGTGTTTTCAGGCAAGTGTGGCAGTAGTAAAGATAGGGAACTGAAGACATGTAAAATGACATTATTTTGAATGGATCATGGAATTTAAGATGGGTAATTTCAGAAAAGTCCCCAGTAGGGGCTGATGGATAGTGGAAAAAGTCATGGGGTCAGTGGATTGGCATCTCAATGAAATCCAAAAAACCTAACTGCAGGATTCTTGAGCAAGTGAGTTTAAATAATAGAGGTGGTAGCTAGTAGGAAGCTTATTACATATTTTCTATCATTTTAGTGATTTAAAATACATGATTGAAAAGTAGAATATTGTGTCTGTGGTTACCTAAGTCATACTGAACTGTGTCTCCGTCAGCATGCATAAAATACTTTATACTTTCATAAATTAAAATTTTGCCTTTTGGCTTAGCAATTTAAATCTCCAAATATATACTTGATGACTGGAATGTCTTCACTTTTTCCTTTCTCTAGGATGGCAGCCATATTGATTCCTCTGTTCAAACGTGTAGAATAGCTTCCTTATGAACCCACACAAGTAAACCAGGCTAAAGCAGGTTACCAAAAAAGGAAGGAAAAACCAGCAGACCCATGAACCAGATGCCCAACTTTCTAGGTTCTGGGATCTTCTACCAAAGAGATATAGGTCGTCAAAATGAACTGTGGAGAATAAGAATGATGGACACATGCACTTGATATTTACTAGAACTGGTAGTAGTTAACGCTACCTCTTCATGTTAACTATTGAGAGCCATTTAAGTTCTGTCTACCAAAGGTCCAAATTAAGAACCTTTAGTGTACCCTCGACACATTAAATTAGGGAAAATACTTTTTTCCCTACTCAAATCCATTATATAAAATTCCAAATTTCACTTCAAAAAACTAGCAGGTGTCATTTACAGCATTCTTCTGATGAGTTAGAGATCCCAGACCACTTATTTGTAATTTCTGTTTGTGCAAATAATTTTTCAAAAAAAAACAGTCATACAGCCAAGATTTTAGAATGACAAGTCATTTTAACTTCACAGAACCAAAATAACAGTACTCTAAATCAGTATTTCTCAAGCCTTTTTTTTCTTCAACTTGTTTGAGGGACAACTCAGAACAGTGGTATATTAGCATAATGATATAATGATGGGGATGCAGGATGAATAACTGAAGGTATTTTCCTACCTCGTCTACTCCCTTGTTGAGAATCAGTCGGTTACAAATTATAGTAGATATTGTAAATATTAGTGTTGGGAAAAAGGTGGGACTCAGAAAAGGCAACCATTAAACACAACATACAGAGCATCTGCCTTTGTATCAGTTTTGTTTAGAACTAACGTAGCACATAGAAACTAGGTTGAGGTCAAAGTGGAAAGCTTGGTTCTAATCCCGGGTGAGCCCCGCATTAGTTAGATGACCTTCAGCGATTCACTTGGTCTTTGTGTTTCTCATCTAATAAAATAGAGGCAATAGCACTGGTTCTACCACTTCTCGGGGTGCTCTAAGACTTAAATGAAAATTCAGTTTTTACAAACATTGAATGCCTAGGATGTCCGAGGCACTGAGCTGAGGGGAACAAGAAATAAAATAAATCCCTTGCCTTCATGGAACTTACATTTCAGTGGGGGGAGATAGATGAAAAATAAATCAGGAAAAGATGGGTGGTACTGGTGGGGGTGGAGTTGGAAGGCATTCTATCTTACATGAGGTGGTCAGGGAAGGCCTCTCTGGAGTTTTAAAAAATAGAAACTTAAATAAAATAAATGAGTGGTCAGGGCTTCCTTGGCAAAAGACATGGCAAGAGCAAAGGCCCTGATGTCGGAGGGGCTTGGTGTGTCTGAGGAACAGCAGTCAGTGTGGCTGGAATGGAGTGAGCGGGTGGAATGGCAGTGCGGTCCGAGCAGTGTGATTTAGATTGATGGTGGAAGGAAGGGGTAGGGCTCTCATATGAAAAGAAACGGGAAGCCGTTTCCTGGAGGGATCTGAGCAGAAGAATGTAACCTGACTTACGTTCTAATAGGATCACTCTGGCTACTGTGTGGAGGACAGAACAGATTCCAAGGGGTCAAAGGTGACTGAAAGGAGACCAGTTCAGTGGCACAGCATTAAGGCAGAGTAGGCTAGTTTAGACTAGGGTGATAGCGGTGCAAGTGGTATGTGGTCAGAGTCTAGGTGTATTTTGAAGGAAGAGGCAACAGGATTTTCTGATGGATTAGACATGAATTGTGAGAGAGGAGTGGGACACGAAGACCTGTGGGCAGAACCAACTTAACTAAGGAGCTACCATTGAGTGAGCTTGCTTTAGAATTTCAAGAGCATTATATAAGGTGACCTTAACTAGTTCATTTTGTACTGCAGACCAGGCATTTGATAGAATAAAATCTTCTCCTTCTATTCCTGATATAAGGTATTTCATGATTTTCACCCAGTTTTAATTCTGCAAAACTCACTAGTCAGAGGTCAATTTACGACAATGGAAGTTTTCAGTCAGAAAAGGTTTTATTATAAGAAACAATGCCATCAGATAAAAATGCAAAAACTTGTGCAATTATGGCAAAATGTTTAAAAATATCTACACGTTTGCCCCCAAAGGACTACAGTACTTACTACATACCTGAGCACTGAACATTTAATGCCATTTTAAACTGCTTCATGTAGGGAATCTGATTCCTTGCAGGTCACGTCCACGTTTTCTCATGCACCAATGAAACCAGCTTGATGCTTAAGCATCAACTTTGTAGGATAACAGAAAACAAAGATGGAAAATAAAGAATACAATTTCTACTTTCCTATAACATAGTTATACCACGTCCAGTTTTCAGTGTGTAAAAACTATATAGGAAAGTGCTACATACTTTCTTCAAATGCAAAAACAAAGGTCAAGTGGGACTGGCATCTGTCACCCCATATTTTAATTCTGTAGTACCCACTGGGCCTTTTACTTATATTCTCATCATACTATGCAAATGTACCTTAAATATCTAAACAAAGACCCACGCATATTACTAATCTTAGTTTTCTAGGACCTCTTCTGAAATCATTTGAAAAGTGGCAAAATATCCCAGCTGTATAATTTAAACAAATAGTTCTCCATACAAAATTCAATATATATTCTACTTCCGTAGCAAATTCTAAACCTTGGCTTTGACACGCTGTACTTAGACCACACTCTCAATATAGCAAAAGGATCAACTGTTGCGCAGATCAATAGAATAAATCGACTGCAGAATTAACCACAGTATGCTGTACTCCTATGCATCACACGGGCACATTGTAAATTAACTCAATATTCTAATGTCATGGTTTCAAGTAACACGTTCTTCTAAATAAATACAGGAGATTGTCAAAAAGCGGCAGGAAGTCTTAGATATGCAACAAAGCTTTCAAAAATAAATTACATGAACATCTCTTGTAAAACTTAGCTTTGTTTTTTTCCTCCCTTTGCAATGCAGCACAGTAAAGATGCTTCAAAATGCTCACAGAAATAGCCCCAAACCAGCAGGAAGACAAAGAAAAAATGGGGAGAAAAAACATAGGTGATTAGTTGACAAAGTCGATAAGGAGATTATAGACACACTACCAAGGCCAGCAAGAAGACAGCACGTATCCAGCTTCCCAAGACTAGATTTTAAAATGTGAATTCTCTAAATGCTGTCCACTTTAAATTCGGCTTCAGGAAACGTTCCCTACTTGTAGAGGGCTATGACAAGCAGTTTGGAAAGTTTCTGAAAAACGAGGTATGTGATGCAAAGAGGCAATGTTTTAAATTTGTTTCACAGTATCACATTACCATTTGTGCAAGAGTTTTTAATACAAACCATGCTAGTTTGTTTTAACAGAATCAAAATGTTCCAGTTAAGGACAGACTCTGGGCTATACTTATATCCTTTATTAATTATTCCAGGCAGAGTAAAAAATAAGTTACTGATCCAAATAACTGCCTTATGTATAACACATGAGTTGATTTGTCCTCTGTTAATATTTCTAGCTAACTGTTAGAAATTCATCAGTTAAATATGAAAACTGTTTAGTACCTATAATGCTATGGTTCTATTCACTCACTCTTTTCCTCCTCAATCACCTTCAGCTAGAACAAGGTTTTCAATGCAAAATTATTCATAACTGTTAAGTGCAAAAATTAAAAAAAAATGAGGTTTTATTTGTTATAGGTAACGTAAAAGCCATTAAATGAGACTACTGCAGGAGTTTTATGTTTCTGGAAAACAGAATTTTAAAAATAGGAGTAAAACTTCACATTACGCTCTGTGCAGAAGAGAAATAAGTTACCTTTCATTGTACTGATACTGAATGGACAGGTAGAGGATAGGAAAGGGGGTTAGGCGACAAAATGGCCCATGTTAGTGCAAAATGAGTATAATATTCTTTTCACTATTCTAAGATTGAATCCAGTTAGACCAATAACTGGCCATACCTTGCCATCATGCTAGTAGAGAACCCTGTGAAATCACAAGAGTTCAACAGGTAAAGGACTATGGCCATGAAACTAACATACCAGTTTGAAAGGTAAGCATAGGCTCAGACAATTTAAATCTACCTAACTATACACATGAATTAACTTATACTAGCACCAGCCACCTGTGATTTTGAGCCCTTTTCAGGATTTAAAAAAATGAGACAGTGTTAGCACTTGAAAAAATTGTCAACAGAAAACTGCTACTTTAAAACTTTAGCTTAACTTAAAGCAACATGGGAAATATAAAACAATCAAACTAAAAGCTCTTTCTGAGACTGATCTGGTTTTCCTTCAATCTACTCTAATAACAGAACACATTTAAATCCAGTACACTTGAAAACAGTACACAGATATACATATATTCAGAATGAGGATCTCAGTTAGTGCGTCTCTGTGGTAGAGAGGTCACAGCTAAAGTCCTAGTGATATTGCCTCAGATTTTTACCCGTATTTAAAATAAAAAGTCACATCAAACTATTTTGGATGTCTCTAACCCATAATACCCTAACCACTCTTCTAAGAGTGCATAGTTGTCGATTCATCTGGTATCTCAGTGACTATTCATCACAAAATTCTAGAATGATGTGATTACGTTTATACCAGAAAAAAAAAAATGCTGATAATTGCACTTTGTTACCTTTTGCTTACTGAAATGAAAACATCACAAGGATGAAAAGAAATCCCTCCCTACACTCATCTTTAAGAGTACCCATCTCCATGTATAAACTCTCTCAGCTTTCTTAAATACTGACAGCACTTCTTTTATCATTGAAAGACCAAGTTTCCTCGAGCACAAGGTGCCAGTGAGCTCACTAAGGCCTGCCATTCATTAAAGTACTTTCTGAAGACACTGAGGATAGAGTTTAGCAACAGCACATTCAAAATGCCGGCCAAGGTCCCAGAGCCGATCTGGGGTCTCATACACTTTCATCCATTGGTCAGTGATGTCATCATATTGGTAAAGAGAATTTTTTCTGCTGGTTCTGAAGACATGTTCTTCAACAGTCACTTGAGTAGCTCGAACAAATAAATGGAGTTTATTCTGGAAAAGTACCAGTTTAAGGTATGGGTTTATGGACTCATCACAAGGAAAGTCCTTCTTACGAGTCCATTTATTGAGCTCAATATCATAGGCTTCTACAGTAAACATCCGCTGATGATTTCCACAGGTTCCAGCTATGTAGTAGATAGAGTTCTTGTATACAGCTGCTAAGCCCTGGATTCTAGGCACAGTCATGGGGGTTAAGAAACCCCAGTAGTCTTTCTGAGGCTCATAGAAGAGGAAAAATTCTCCTAAAGAAAGAAAAAGGGGGGGAAAAAAAAAGAAAAAACAATAATATGTACATTTACATGTCTCTTTTTGGTTGTATGCTGAAGACCCAAAAGTATAATTTTCCAAATATTTTACTTTCTAAAACATTTCTTTTATAATCTCCATAGATACATTAAATATTATGGTAGCTTAAAACATCTTCATTCCATGCACAACAGAACATAGTATTAGAGTGAACGTGAATTGGGGTGTTCAAAATGGGGAAGTATGAGGCATTAGTTTGGCTTGATGGCAGTATAACAGTTAAGAGCTTGGTTTCATTTACTCACTCCAATTGGGTATTTCAGAAAATTTATTTGAAGCCAGCTCTAAAATAAAAACATTATTACTAATGGTTAACCAGTAAGATGAAAATATGTATATAGCTTCAATCATGAGTAAGCCACTATAAATTTAAGTGCTAATTATTTAATTAGAAGATGGTACATAGAATTGTTCAGATTTGTGTCTATGGGCCACTAATGTGTTTACTTTAGTGTTGGTGTAATGCAAAGACAAATACTCAAGAGGAGAAAACATGACCTTAAGATGATAGAAAACACGCACATTATTTATAAGAATTGACTATGAGTCAGTTTCAATTCTATTTTGACAATGAAAGGGTGTGCTGAGTCAGAGTGCAATACAAAAAATGTCTAAAAGAATTAAACTAGTGAAGATTTACAAAAGCTTGGTAATTATGACATCTGTATAAAATCCTTGATATGAAAATCTGAATCCTTTATGAACAGATTAAATGATACTCCAGTAGCCACTGACAGTAGAGCATAAGCTTCTGACTATTCATGTCAAGTTTATTTATATAAAGAGGCTTTGTTTAGATTATAAGTACCTACTTCTAGATTGAGCTTCCCCTTGAAAACTGTTCTGAACTAGGTTAACTCCTATCAACAAATATAACTGCCTACTTAATAAAAGTGATGCTGTAATTTCAATTTTTCACAAAAGAGCTTGTTAAAGTCCTAGCTTTTGCCTGCATATTACGTATGCTTATTGACTAACATATAACAGGATTCTTAATAAAGACAGGAATTAACACTTTCTACCATGTACTACCTCTCTAAAAATTTCTTATAAAAAGGGAAGATAATACATTTTAAAAGTTGATTTTTAAAATCTAAAGTCTTCTTAATAAATTAAAACCAGTGGTGGGCAATTAAGAAAACCCTCAGTGCCTCAGATTTCTCTTTTATAAAATACTATCTCAGATTAAACAATGTTCATTCCAGCCCTAAAATTCTATTAATTCATTGTTACTTTGCCTTAGTATTTACATTAATACACAACCTTTACATTCCCTTTGGGAGTCATCTAATTAATTCTATCTCTATCAACTAACTGGTTAGCCAGTAAAACCAAAATATATAAAGAGAGAGCTTCATCATATTGGATGATATAACCTATTCAACCACACTTGATAGATTTTACATCCATTCAGGTACTCCATTTTTTGGCAAGACCAACAAACCTAAATCATGTCCATGCTTCTAGTCAACTAAAATAAGGCACTAGAGAGTACTACTCCCTCTGGAGAATTAACTTTACATTGAAGTTTAAACATATGGGTTTAGGCATTTCTAGGAAATTTTAAGCTGGATAAAGGATTAAAGCAAAGAATATTAAAAAAAAAAAAAAAACAGAATGGGAAACGACCTAAAAAATCACGTGTGTCTACACAGAAGTTGCCCCCTTCTCCTTGTTTTATTTGAGTAGTCAGTGTAAGGAAAACATTTATATATAAGCAGTTAAGAAACACAAAAGAAGAATAAGGATGTTGGTACTGTCAACACTGCATTCAGCATTCAAGCAACTAAAATAAGAATTCAAACACAAGGAAAACATTAGCACAAATCAGAACCTTGAATCAAATATCTTACTTGCTCTTACTAAGTTCCTCTTTCTACTTCTACTAGATCATCTTTGCCAGGGTAATAGTCTTCAATCGTTTAAACAAAAATTTTTAAGCTAAGTATATTATCGTCCCTCTCATAATGTTAACAGTAAGAAAAAGGAGACATCTCAAAGTTTTTCAGTGAAAAAAACTGAAAACAATGTTATGGATGACAGCATCAACTGCAGTGAAATTAAAATCTTGAAGACTATAATTGAAAACTCTTTGTAATTAAGTTTCATAACCTTTGCGATCGTAAGGCTTATACAAAATTCTTTGGCAACTGAATAGTACAACTGCAGTTGATGCTTTGTTCTTTTTTCTCTTTTAAACTAATCCAGTAAGTTCCATAAGAAAAGTAGTTGCTACATTTCTTGATTATATATTACTGAAGAGCAAAAATGTCATGTATCAAACTTGCTTTCTTGTTTGAAGTCTTAAAAATGGCTCTGAAAGAGTTTTTCCCAGATCCTGAACTATTATTTATGAAAAAATATTTTCAAAAATACTTATTCCGCATGATGTCCAAACACAGTAAGAACATAAAACACAGGATCATTTTAGGAACCTGCCTTTTCTGATTGAAAAGTTTATTTTCTTTACTGGTCCTTTAAAGAACAGACTGGTCCAACAAATAGTTTATGATAAGAAAGCCAGAGGCATTCCTCAATGAACAGAAACAACTTATGTTTTACTATGAGTGGGTGAACCACAATTTGACCTGTTACCCTTTCATGAAGAACTAAATCACTTAGGCACCTACCCTGTAAAACATAGATCTTCTCTTTGTACTCCACAGCATTATGAAACTCCATAGCAACAGGCATGGCACAAACGGTCGTCCAGCAATTCTCTCTGCTGTCGTAGCACTCCACAGATTTTAGTGAGTTTCTCCCATCGCCTTCATAAACTCGCCCTCCGATTGCATACATCTTACCACAGCAATACACCAGTTTGCAGCCTATTCTGGCTCGAAGCAAGGACGGTTTGGATAGCCACCTATTAGTGGAATGGTCATACATCCAGAAATCATTTTCTGCCTTGTGGTCGATGGAGACCTCACTGCTGCTTGGCCTGTACCCTCCTGCTATGTAAATATCATTATCTGGTGATACGAGAATCCCAACTTCTCTTAGATCATTTGGTGGTTTGCATAGTTTGAACACTCTTCCTGTGAATATATCTAGACAAGGCACTGTTTGCTTCTTTCCTGAGTGTTTGTGGGCAGCATCAAAACATATGATCATTTCCGATGCAGTCATTCCAAGTCTCTGTGTACAGCCATTGGTACTGGATGGTCCCTTTTCCACATAGCTTTTGGCTATAGCCTGTGCAAATTGAGGTGGAATTTTCTCTATAAAGGTGTCTTCCATCAGAGGAAAACGTATGCATTTGGCAAAAATTTCTGGAAGGTGCACTTCTCTTTCATTCTGTTCATGTTCAAACCACCTTACAATGCTCTCATAAACATGCTCCTCCCGGTCTACGTTTAAGTCGTCACTGTCTAGGATACTTATCAGTTGGTCTTTCGTCAACTGAAGAAACTCTTGTTCTTTGGTGACACACAGGAACTTTTTACGAATGTATTCTTTAGATCGATCTCCGAGTTCCTGATGACCATAATGATCAGCAAAGATGAAGACTCCAATAGAATTCTGTGGGTCCAAATGACTGATCATGTACTTAGCACATTGGTCCTGGATGGAGGGAATCTGGAAGATGCTAGCTGCAGTGAACAAGGCTTGAACATTGGCCTCTGTCAGAACAACTCTGGAGGTATAGGCATAGTTCAACACTAAATCCATCGACTCAGCTTCAACACCGACGATTCGAACTTCTTTTTGAGTGCTTTCTGTAAGGCCGCTAGTGAACATGGATCTAGGAAGGAAAGAGTGGTGAATTTATGTGTGCTATAAATAAAAATTATTGTGGCAAATTTTTAAAAACATAAAGTTACCACAAAGACAACATTTTGAAACTGTAAAATATTTCCTAATGTGTTTCCCGATATCCTAAATATCAGGAAAGCGGATAAAAGTTGATCATCTAGCAGAAGAATTTGGTCTGGCTAATCTTAAAAAACCCTATTCTCAGGACCAGTCAGTCCACTTTGTGCCAACTCTGAGAAAAGGAGAGTATACCTAATTAAAGCACACCAGAAGGTGGCATGGAATATTCCAGGACATCTTATTTCCCTTGGAGCCCAGTCGAGGCTTCTGGTCAAGATGCCTTAGGGACTTGAGATCGTCAATCACCAGGTCAGTCAGAAAGTTTAAGAATACCCATAGAGTATCAATGGGACACATTAGCATATAGATACTGTCTAATAAAACGTCTCATGACCCAGTGGAAATTTACAAGGCAACCTGTGCTCAAAACATATCTTTAAAAATTTCAACTTAGAAAAACAAGATGTCCTTCAGAAGTTCATATTTTCTATCTACTCTATCTACTTCTATGTACTTTTAAAATAATTATCCTTTGAATGCTTCCTTAATGATTATAGAGAATATAAAGAACATCAATTCACTTATCCTTGGATATTTTGAAAACTTTTGCTTGACTCAAAGTTACCATATTTTTACCTATATATATTTGTATATAAATAAAGATTACAGTAGGGTTAATATAATACCTACTTCTAAAGAGAGTTTAAGAATTAACTGATTCTTTGGAGAAGATAATGGTTTTCAAAATTCCAAACTTTTGTCTTTGAGACCAAGCTTTTTTCTTTTCTTTTTTTTCTTTTAAATTATCTGTGTATTTATGGTACTTTCTTGGCCAAAACATTAAGTAGCCAAAAACCTGGCTCTTTATTTAAAGTCCTAGTCGTTTATAAACATCATTTGCCTTTCTTTTCCCTCCTTTAAGGTTTCTTTCTAGGCGGTTCTTAAAATTAAATAAAAAAATAAAATCAAAAGGTCTTTTAAAATCCTCTTGAGAAAAGGACTGTGTGCCCTAGGATGCTTAATAGATGTCTGTTGAAGACATCGACCTAACACTGCTGATAAACTCCATTATTCAGATCCAGACCCCTCCTATTTTATTTTTAAGTGTGATGTTATGAAAACAATATCCTTGAATGGGAAGATTTCCAGTCACTTTTAAAGTTTTCATCAGAAACATGAAATTAATTCAAAAATGCAATATGGAATATTGGAGGTATACAAGGGTACCTGGACCCAGCTTGTTGCCTGGGCTAACCGTCCTTTGAGTCCTATTTTTACTTCTACTATGTAAATTTTAAGTGTAATATCATGCAGACTTTTTTTTCTTAAATGACTAGAAACTAGATGTACCATTGTATGAGCTTGTTTTCAATTCAGGTGCTGAAAAACTCAGTTATACAGCTCCCAATTAAAAAGAAAAATAAAGCCCTTCATCAGGCAAAGATTAACTCCCAAAGGAGAACATTACCACATAGCCCTTTATCATGGGAGCTACTACTGACTTGAATAAGCTGGTCTCACACACAGGAGCAGCGTGACACTCAAGTTCTCCTCTGTTCTAATAGGTTCTTTATGTAAACTCGATATGAAGTGGGAGTACTTCCCCACACAAAACCCTGAGCAGCAAAAAGTTTCTATTAATCATACGAATTTTACTTCTGACAAGTCACTGGGAGCAGGAAACAGCCAGGCCAGATTTCAAGCTATTCTATTCTTCCACCAGTGATGCAAGACTTAGAAACTATTAAGTATGACTTTCTACAACTCACATAAGGAGCAACAATGGTACCAAGAAAGTTCTGTACAAACAGCTCTAGCAAGAGAGAAGAACCTAATCCTTAAGTCTTCTAGCCAAATATCTTCATTTGAATTCACATATCTTATGCTTAGAAAGTTTTTCAAGCATTTCCTTAACTGCTTGGAAATTAAGGAAATCTACTGTAGCATACATCCTTCCAAGTGATTTGTCAGGTCTTCAAAACTTAATTTTAAGTAAGTATGATCGTTAAATGATATAAGCCAGAATATAGAACTACAGTGAGATATAGACATCTTCACTTTATTTCTTTTTACTATTCAAATCTAATATACAATGAACACTTCTGTATATTAAACTTTAAAGAGAACCCACCCTTGTTCCTTAAAAGTCATACAGTGACTAAGAAGCCTGGCTCTGGAATCAAACCCAGCCTCTGCCACTTACTAGTTAGGTAGATGATTTAGGCAGGTCACTTAACCTCCTTGAGCCTCAGTTTTTTCACATGTAAAATGGGAATAACAACTAGGTAGAGACAGGATTGTAAAGATTACATAAAGTAATGTATGTAGAGTGAGCCTTGCCCAGAGCTTGATAAGCAGTAATTGTGACAAATATTTAAACACATAAATGACCTAACCATATCTAATGGATGGCCTAGATAAATGAATCTCCCCAGCAGTTTCCATTAGAGGCCCAACTTCATACCTTCTGTGTATACCAGTTTCTTCTTTTTTCTTTCCAGCTCACTGCCTCATTATGGTTAATACTTAATAGTCCAATGACCTACCCTACGTAAGTCTAAATGGTTACATCACAAGCAGCAAACTGAAGTGACTATATTTAACACAGTATTCTGAGAAAGAGGAACCAGAAACCAGTGTCTGGAACACTACACTGCTATATGCCCTATAAAGGTTGAGAAAATTATTTCACAATCATTTCATGCACCATTTTTGAATACAGAAAGGCTTAACGTGAGCACTTAAACAAAAGGAGAAGTTAAACTCAAACAGGAAACTGCCTTTATCACTGATCTTAGAGTATGAAATTATTTTTTAGACCCAAGTTTTGAAATTTTACCTTACAAAGTTTTATGATGTATAAAGATGAATCTAAATGAAAATGAAAATTTAGCTTAAAAATACTTCCGGGGCTTCCCTGGTGGCACAGTGGTTGAGAGTCCACCTGCCGATGCAGGGGACACAGGTTTGTGCCCCGGTCCGGGAGGATCCCGTGTGCCGCGGAGCGGCTGGGCCCGTGAACCATGGCCGCTGGGCCTGCGTGTCCGGAGCCTGTGCTCCGCGGCGGGAGAGGCCACAGCAGTGAGAGGCCCGCGTACCGAAAAAGAAAAAAAAAACTTCCGGAAAAGAAAAAAAAAAAAACTTCCGGAAATCTTAAAAAATAATCACTAGTCTGGGGCCTAAGACACAAAGAAACTGTATTTCATTCATTTTCACTTCACTGCTCTTATCACCTGGGCATTAAAACAATCCATTAAGTGGGTAATTTGTTTTAAACTCTAAAAGAGTTAATGTGCACGAAAGAAATCCTGGATAAATTTTTGGAACAAATGTCAGATTAGCACTGTCCAATCAAACTTTCAGTAATGGAAAGGTTCTGTATCTGGGCTGTACAGTGTGGCCGCCACTACCTACAGGTGGCTCCTGAGCACCTTAAATGTGGTTAGTGTACGTGAGGAAGTGAATTTTTAATTTAATTTAATTTTAGGTAACTGAAGTTTAAACAGCCACGTGCGGCTAGTGGCTGCCATATTGGGCAGTGCAATTTTAGATTTTCTGAAACATACAAACAAAAGCATGTTCACTAACTTAAAAACCAACCACCTGAATTCTAGAAGAATTTGTCAAATAAAAAAAGGGGCGGGGTGCGCTTAATAAAATAGGGCATGTTATTTATTCTCAGGAAACAAATGCATTGGTTTCATCTCATTCTTGCATCTCAGTCTAAAAATCAAGTGGGCAATACTGAGGGAGAAAGGGAACTTGGTGAGGATATCAATAGAGGTTTCCACCATCGTCATACCTGAAGTAAGGGCTGATTGCAGCAAGAACGTTTCTATGACAGGAAAATGTTTTCCCGTGATCCACTTCCACTACAATGTCTGTCAGCTGTCCTTCATCGTACATTGTTTTGAGTTGCTTTAGAATACTGCAAGCATGGAAGGGGTCCATGGCATCGTTGGCTGTGTCTGAAGATGGAATCCCATTCGGTGTTGGGGAAGACTTACTTAAATCTAGGAGGAGAAAAATCGTACAACCACAAGAAGTTCGGAGCCAGTTTCGGCGTCGCGGGTTTTATTTTTTGTTTTTTGGTTTGGGTTTTTTTTTTTTTTCTTGGTGTGTGTGGGATGGGGCGAGGAGTTGTTTGTTTCTTCGCTTGGCTTGTTTTTTCCCCGCTACAGAAATGCATATATGTACACAGACACCCCCAGTGGGACCGCGAGGTAGGATCTGGGAAAGAGCGAGCTGCGATGCAAGTTCACACACCAGCCTGCTCCTCTGGGAGCCCGGCGAGCCCGAAGCCCCGTGCTCGCAGAGGGACCGCGCGGGCAAAACAGGCGAGGTGTCTGCGGCGACTCCGCCGACAGCCAGAACGTCCCAGCTGAGAGCGAAGAGCAGGAGCCTCACGAGGGAAGCTCGATGGATGGCGGCCGCCAGTGCCCCCTCAACCGCCTTGCGAACAGGTCGGAGCGGCGGCCGGTACCCGGCCTCCCCATCCCTGTCCGGCCGGACCGCCCACCTCCCTCCGCGCCATTCATCCTCCCTCCCCTCATCCCTGTCCACCTCTCCATCCTTCGCTCCGGCTCCTCATCGCCACCGCCTCAGCTCGCAGCCTGAGCCTCGTCCCCGGCCCACCTCCCCTCCACACCTCCCAAGCCACCACACGACCCACCTGCCGACGCGGCCATTTCTCGACGGGGCCCGGGCTCCAGCTATTTAAAGAGGAAATGTCATTTCGCTTCTCTCTCTCCCGGGTTCCGGCTCTTCTAAGCCGCCCCTAACCAATGGGGTGGCCCATGCATCCGGCTCCGCCCCCAAGCTCCGAACTCCGGGCGCCGATTGGCCATGAGGAGCGCACAGGTGAGTCGGGAAATGTAGTTTTATTGCCCCCGCTCCCGCGTGGTCCGGGTAGGGCGGAGGCCCAAGCTGGGGATTCCTATTGGCTGGTCCGGGCGGAGGCGGAGCGCAGGGAGCCCGCCAGCCTGTGTCTGTGGGGCGCGCAGTGCCTGCCGGGAGAGGTAGTCTTCTGGCTGAGGAGAGCTGTCATTCTGAGAGGCTGGGGTAGGGGAAGCTCTTGAAGTGCAAATTTCCCCATTTTAGGCCTCTCTCCAGGCCCCCGGATCTTTTTTTTTTTTTTCCACCTTGTTCTTCGTTTCCTAAATCTCCTGCCAATGACTAGCTTCCGGTATGAAAGCGGGGGTCCGAGTGAGGGCTGTGAAACCAAAAAAATTTGGAAATGGACAAGAAGGCTGTTGTCCAAAAATGCGAAGGAAATCTGACACCCCACCCCGAAGAAAAATATCAGGAGGCCGAAAAGCAAGCCATCTCTGATGAATCACCTGTGACACCCAATTGAAATAGCATCGCCTTGGCCGAGTGCTCCGGTTGCCACAGATAAACTTGGTCTGGTTACACGGCTACTCAGGATCGTTAACTCCCACTCAATGCCTTGCTTTTCTCGAGCACCCAGGGAACACCTGTTCCACTTTTAAGAGTACAAGAACATTATAAAGGGATTCAGACGCTTTCCTTTTTGCTCCTGGTAAATGGAGTGGTTAAGATACTATGTAGACTGGGATTTCCTTTGACGAAATACTGGAAAGTGCCCTAAGTCTGGAGCCAGGGACAATTATTGAATCCCTAGCTCTTTACTTCTTAATGTGGATAAGACCCTTAGATAAGACCCTTTAATTCTTGGACACTTAGCTCCTTCACCTGTAGTGTGTGAATAATAATTCCTATTCTATCTGCCTCATAGGCTGCAAGCCTTTTGAAAGAAAGAAGAAATTTTACTGTTGACGTGTTTTGATTTTCTTGTCTCGTGTTTGCAGCATGTAACAGGGTGGCTGGCGCATTATAGATACTTAATATTTTAAAAATAAATGTAAGACACAAATGAGCTAACATTGGAAATGCTATTTCTAAATGTTTGAAATGTAAGGAAGTCTTATCAGTGAATAGGAAGGAATTTTTATTAGAGATATAGTTAGCCAATGAGCATAGCTTTTCTAACCCTGAAAAGATCAAACAACTGAATTTCCTGATGAAGGATCTTGGGATTTGTGATTGTGAAACAGAGAGAATGGTGAAAAACAATTCAATTCTGTCTGCTAGGTCTGCTGAATAATTTAGATCTCAAAAGTATTATAACTCTGTGCAAGTTAACAAGAATTGGTGTTTCCTCGGGGCTGGGATATGTGGACATTGGTATGGACTTATAAATTCATGTTATGAAAACCCTATCTGCACAGTTCTGCATGGATGAAATTGATTTTAACTTTTGTTACTCAGAACTTTAAATTTCCATTTTTTATGAGCCAAACACTGTTGCTTTCTACCTTATGGAAATATTGGGAGTTTCACTCACAATATTCATGGTATTAAGAAAAAAAATGGCATCAATCCTTATGGTTGCCAGATCTTAGCAAATAAAAACACAGGACACACAATACTAGGGACATACTTAGAGTAAAATATCACTTGTTATTTGAACCAAATTTAATTGGGTGTTCTATATTTTACCTGGCAACCTTTTCAAGCCTGTTAAAATACGGGTTTTATTGTTTGTGTTTTGTTTTTGGTAGCCACCTGTCTAAGACTTAAGAAATTTGGCCAATTTTCTTTTTCATTTAATTCTCACCTAATTAACAAATAGACTTGGCAATCTTGTTTAGTTTTTTTTCTTTTTAAGTTTTCTGATTCTTTGATCCCCCAGAATTTCTGAATTTGGAGGTGGGCGGAATACAAAGAACAAAAGCCAATTTAAATATAAACAGGGGAGAAATGAAGATTTATAATTACAAGGGTGCCATTTATATGACACTGTAAACAGACTCCATTCTTCTAGGCAAATGACATTACATGGTAAAGATTCCGTCATCATTACAAATACGCTTTTTGAAAATACAGAGTAAGTGAGAAGATGTAAAAATTGAGCCAATGGTCCCACAATATTCATTCTCAATGATTTATAAGACTACAAAGGAGATTTTATTTCAGGGTTGATACTAAACAGCCAAAGACTACAGCTTGTTTTCAGATAGTTCTAATTTGAAATTTAGTAAGAACTCACTGCTAATCTAGAAAGGCAGCAGCAAGAGTAAACCAGTTTTCTTCTTTATGTATTAAGTACTATATTGTCCTCTGAAGCACTCTTCTCAAATAGTTACAGTTTAAAGTAAATTTTAGTAAGGATGAAAATTGAAAAAGCAAACCAGAATAGTTGAAGGACCCATATTTAGTTCAAAGTAGACATTTAGAGCTTTATTATTTTAATGTTTCTTACCTAGGAAGCAGAGGCAAAGAAGATTGCTATAACCATGGTTGTTTGAGAGTAGAAAAGTCTTCACATTTAAATTCTAAAAAGATGAAGGGTATGAAATGAAAGCAGCAAATTTGGAAAATGAGAAAAATGCACAGTTGCTTTGGTTTTTTTCTGCCTTCACTTTAAGAGAACCACTTTAGCAATTATCAGCTGAGCCCAGGCTCCTGTTGATAATAATACCACACAACACAAGAATGATAGCAACTCTGATGAAGGAAGTGTAAAAGAAAATAGGAATTCACTTCTGCAAATCTATTCTGCAGTTTTCCAATTTCCCTGTTCAGTATGGCTTCAGGCTGTGAAATTGACCAGAGCTACATAAAATGAAAGTAAAGAGAAAATACCGGTGACTCTTAACACTTTAGCAAATGACATCCTTATGGTATATTTATTCTTTTCAGGCTACAGCTACAGCAAAATATGACATTTTTCCTTGCTAAAGACTTTTGTGTTGGCTGAATTAATGCCTGCTGTACAGCAACAGAAATGATTATTTGAATATAAATTTGATATAATACTATATATTGAAAAAGGATTTTAGGGGGTAATTTCTAGAACCTTATATATTGTATATGATTTAGTTTCTTTGGAATACAAAACTCTAAATAGATACTAACATTCAGGTTTACTGATTAAACATTACTGGCCTTGGTTGTATTTTAATTTTTATTCCCTCTAAGGTGATGTGAGGATTCAACATGGTAATAACTAGAAGATTGCATTTTGTGAATCACCGAATATAATCATACTGGAGGATGTTAAAACACATTAATTTGTCTTTTAAGTATTTGAAATTTAGCATATATGTGAAAAAAAAAGAAACTGTAAAATTTGCAGCAGGGATATTCAATTTATTACCTCCATACTCCACCCTGAATCTACATTCTGGACAGGCACTGTATAAAGCAATGTTCCTGATACCAAAAAAATACGTATAGATGATAGAGATAGATAGAGTTAGCAATTCAGATAGAGACTGAATGTGTTCCTGCAAAATTGATGTGGAAACCTGTTCCTCATTGTGATGGTATTTGGAGGTGGGACCTTTGGAAGGTGATTAGATTATGAGGGTGAAGCCCTCATGAATGGGATTAATGCCCTTATAAAAGAGACCCCAGAGAATTTTACCATGTGAGGACACAGTGAGAAAACAGACATCTGTGAACCAGGAAGCAAGTCCTCACTGGAAACCAAATCTGCCAGTGCCTTGAGCTTTGATTTTCCAGCCTCCAGAATTGTAAGAAATGAATTTCTGTTGTTTATAAGCCACTCAGTCTATGGTATTCTGTTATAGCAGCTTGAATAGACTAAGGTGTATATGTGGACGGATGGATGGATAGATAGATAGGTAGATACAAATGATATAAGGTGGTATATTCTCTCTCTCTCTCTCTCTCTCTCTCTCTCTCTCTATATATATATATATATATATATATATATATTTCCTAACCTCAAGGATCTTATGGCTCGTATGATTCATCCATGGAGATAAAACACATTCACATAATAATCAATTAAAAATCGAGGGTTGAGGGCGGCCCCTAGTTAGCAGAAAATGAGTATTTAAAAAAGCTAATGTTGAGGACTTCAGAAGAGAGAAGAGTTTCTGTTCAGCTGGTGTGGGATTTAAGCTAGGCATGAAAAGATACACCATAGAAACAGTCATAAAAGCGATAGAGTATGTTCTTACCTATTTGCTTTATCTTGGCTTGACCTGGAAAGCAAAGCATTAACACATTCATACTGCAGTATTGATGGGGATTAATTCAGGACTTGAACAAGGAAGGGAAGTTAATGGCTATGTGTTACTTACATTATTTCACTTAATTTCATGTTCTAATTAAATTTTATAAGAACAGTGTTACAAATGAAGAGGCTAAAACTTGGAGAATTTAAATACCTTGCCCATAGTCATATAGGGATCTATGGCTCCCAAGCCAACTTTCTTTTGATTACAGTATATAAAGGTCCCTGGGAATAAGACAGACTATTGAAAATGAGAGGTTGTAGGACTTTTTTCTCCATTAAACATGTCTTGTTCTATGCCAAACACATGGTCAATTGGTATCTGCTAATATCTGTCATGAATGGACAATACTATTGGTATAGGTTTGAGATATTTTTATGCACCAAGAAAAGGGGAAAAAGGAAAAGCTAGAAAGGTAAGAGTCATACTGTTAAGTAATTTGACTTTGTCAGACTAAATTGATAGTTTTAGATGTATAGTAATTTAGCATTTTTTAATCTTTCCACTAAATAATTAAATGAAATGGCATATATATATGCCACACACACACACCATGGTTATATATACATGGTTAATCATACATATACAGATGGTTAATCATATATATAATTACATATATAAATGGCTAATCATATATATAATTATATATCATATATATCATATATGTCATGTATATACATGATTAACAATTGATATTTGTCAAGCTGACCATGCTTCACTATTCTCCTACAAGACTGAGTTATTGTATGAGAATGGAGACCCTGAATAGCATTACTCCACTGGACCCTTTACAGTATTTAAACTTAGAATGCCAAAGCAGCTGTGAAAATATGGGACATCAACACCCTTCCTTGTATGAAGATTTAGTTTATAACCCAAATGGAACTAATAGAATTAAACAATGATTGTTGTTTCTTTCTAACCTCAATCATGATCCAAATATTTTTAAGCTCGTGGTATCACTAAAAAACCTGAAGAGAAGAAACATCAGTGTCTTCAGCATTTAGACATAGGAACCGAGATTCATGGAGAAGAGGTATAAGGTATTAGGAAAGAAGTGTATTAAACACAGCAGAGAGAACACAGACGATGAGGAGTTGATGGTACTTTAATCCCTAAAATAATCAAATAGTTATAAAGGAAATCTGCTGGCATACCGCAATAATTTCAGAGATATTTAATTTTTATTTCTGGTTAGTCTATCACAGGATTTCTTCATCTCAGCAGTATTCATATTTGCAGCCAGATAATTCGTTGTCATGCCAGGGTCGGGGCGGAGTGGAGAGGAGTTTGTCCTGTGCGTTATCAAATACTACTCAACAGCATCCGTGGTCTCTCCCCACCAGATGCCAGTAGCACCTCCCACCAAGACTTGACAACCAAAAATGTCCCCAGAGATGGTCAAATGTTCCTTAGGGGAAAATCATCCCCAGTTGAGAACCAGTATTCTACAATATGCTCCTGTCTGTTCTGTGCCCTCCTGCTTTGTTAACAGCTCTATTACACTTCACATCAATCTACTATGTTTATTGTTTAAAACTGTTTTGTTTATCTTCCTTTGAAATATTCATTGCAAGGATCTGAGTTAATCATTTTGTGTGTTCATAACACAATATTGTCTTTGGTACAGATGTCCCATCTCTTGTGTTATAGATGTATACTTCCTTTACCCCCCATTCTCTACTCCCATCCTCTCCTACTTCATATACGACCATTATAATGGTTTGATGTGGGTCCTTGTGTATATATCTGTTCTTGTAAAATATGTATTGAGGTTCTATATATCCTTGTGGTTTATATAATGGTATTATGCTATGGATCTCGTCTGTTTCTGAGTTATTTCACTCAGTACTATGTTTTTAAGGTTTGTGTATATTGCTTTGTGTACATCTGGTCAGTTCTTCCTCTTTACTTTCCCATCAACTACCTCAGTGTCTGATATATGTTAGGTGCTGAATAAATGTTCACATAATTAATTGCATAAGTACATATATCAGATGGTGAATGGGTGTAGTAGACAGAATAGTGGCTGCCCAAAGATGTCCGCATTCTGATCCCCAGAATCTGGGAATGTATTACCTTATAAAGCAAAAGAGCCTGCAGATGTGCTTAAATTAAGAATTTCGAGATGGGGAGATGATCCTGGATTAGCTAGGTGGACCCAGTGTCATCACAAGGGTCCCTATAAGGGGAAAAAAAGAGTCAAAGCCAGAAAAAGGAGATGTGATTACAGAAACAGAGGGTGAGTGATGTGCTTTGAAGATGAGTAAGGGAGCGTGAGGCAGGGAATGCAGGCGGCCTCGAGAAGTTAGCAAAGGCAAGGTAATGGATTTTCCCCTAGAGCCTACACGAGGCAGGCTGTCCTGCCAACACTTTGGTCTTAGGATTTCTGACATCCAGGACTGTAAGATAATTTCTGTTGTGTTAAGCCACTGAGCTTGTGGTAATTTGTTACAGCAGCGATAACACAGGAAAGTAACACAGTGGACGAATTAATACATGGATGAGTGTGCAAAGCTTTCCAACAGTTGAACTTTTCTCTTCCTCCTTTTTTCTCCATTAAGTGTTTAATATTCATAAAAGTAGAATCTCAAAATACAAAGGACCTCCAATAAGTAATACTTTAAAGGGAAGACTTATAAAGGGAAACTTATGAGGTAAACCATCACCCCAAGTCTGTTAACTGGATAGTCAGCTTGACCGCACTGGGGGCTCACTGGGTCATCTTGTAAGGAGAGCGAGATTCAAATTGGATGAGGGCTTGAATACCTGGGAAGTATGGTTCCTTCGGGGCCATCTTTGGAGCGTAGCTGCTTTACTGGGTTTCAGTCTTAAACAGATTACTATGATAGAGACATCAAGCCTCATAATTGAGGCAGGATGCTTTCTATGATCTGGAACCAAAATTATAACACTCAGTACATTAAATGTGACACAAAGCCAAAGATGTCTTACATGCAGCTTTCTTGCATGGCCAGATCCATCCCTAAGAAAGAAATGTACTCACTTAAATACATAAGTTTGATCAATTCAGTTACCATAATCCACAGAGAAGCATCAAGTTTTAATGGATCTTGCCTCATTTCAAATATATGGCTGTTTTTTCCAGCCATTTCTTAAGTCCTCCTTGTTAGAGCACGTGTAGCCCTAACTTGTGGGGCACATGTCTGCACATGCACCAGGACCTGGTTTTCTGGGGAATCAGAGTGAGAATCACTCTTTAGCAGGTAGATTTTCATAGCTGTCAAGAAGCACAGGCTGTGAGATGAGACTGCCCCAGTGCAAATCCTTGTTGAACCACTTTCTAGCTGTGACCTCAAACAAATGAATAACTTCTTGAAGGCTTTGTTTCCTCAGCTCTAAAATTGGGCTAATAAGAGCATTTACCTCAGAGAACTGTTATAAGGGACAAAGGAGATAATTTATGTAGATTAATGCAAATTATTTAGTCCATTGGCACAAAGAAAGCACTCAGTGAATATTAGTTAGTAGTAGTAGTCGTAGTAGTAGGACTCTGCTAGTGAAAATTCAGTTTACTTTTCCAGATAATTATGGCAATTAATTTTTTATTCTTCATGGAATATTGACCAGTTTTACAGCTTAATCAAAGTTAAACTTGATCGGGAACCTGAGATGCAGCTGTTTTCCCAACTCAAGGCTCACCATCAGTGACCTCTAGCCTTGCTAAGGATGAGAGAAGAGGAACCAAGCCATCCTCATAGGTGCTCTGAAGCTAAATGTCCATGACATTAAAACCAGCATGCATATATTAGAATAGGCTAAAATAAGCTGTGGTAACAAACAATCCCATACTCCCAGTAGTGTAAGTCACCAAAATTTTACTTTTTACTCTTGCTTATGTCCAACCCAGGCCAGCAAAATACTCTGCTCACTCAGAGACCCAGACTGACGGAGGGACCACCTTCATACATGGTGACGGTCACCATGCCAGACAGAAAGCAAGCATGTGGTGAATTATGCACTGGCTCTTCAAGTTTCCACCTGGAGAGACATGCACCACTTTTCTTCCCATTTCACTGGCCAGAAAAGTCAGGTGGCCACCCCTCACTGCAAATAGGATGGGAAGTTCAATTCTACCATTCTCAATATGAAGAAAACCAGAAATATTTGGGAATCGGCGTCAATGACAAACATACTCTACGAAGATTACGCTAGCCACGTTTAGTGGTATGGGAGTAAACAAAACCTAGAACCTACTCTCAGCGACCTGGCAGATAAGAGGCAATCTGTGCATAAGCATGTATGACTTTAAAATTACTTAGCAGTTGCTAAGATTATTTTACCCCAATCATGTGGCAAAAGTAAACCAAAGCCACTGATGGCAGGACTGCTGTGCCAGGGTGAATTTGACCCCCCAGGGGATATTTTTGGTTGTTATCTTTCAGAGTGTGGGTGTTGCTACTGGCACTTAGCAGCTTAGAGGCCGGGGGGGCTGCTAAGTACCCTACAATTCACAGGACAGCTCCCCACAAAAAGTAATTATCTGACCCCAAATATCAATAGTGCTGACGTTGAGAAACTCTGGGTTGTTGTGATAGTCACACTTTGTCACACATACTCCTAAATCCACCAAAATGAAAATTATACCATTGAAATGTCTTCAGTTGAGACTGTGCACACCAATGCTCATGACAGGACACCTGAGTGTACTCCGCCACCGTACATTTCACATCCAGGTATGTGGTATTTTTATCCGGAAGTGCGAATCTGGTAAAACCCTTTTGAAATACACATAGGAGAGTTGACTGTGTTTTCGATTCTTTTCGTAAGGACTTTGAAATTCAAATTTGAAACAATTCTCTTCAAAACAGACAGTACCACAAATATATTGGCCAACTTGATTAAGCAAGGTTTAGTCCCAATGGGAAAAAATTAGACGCTGACTGTGGATAATAAGATGAGGGCTATGGTGAGACCTTCTTGCCAAAAACACCTTTCTCTAAGAAGAGTCTAGCATGATAAGAGCAGTCAGGAAGTGATCAATGGTTAGAGACCAAGGAAAGGGGGTGTGGGAAAGCTCCATGGTACTAACAGAGTTTGTGAGACAAGCTTTGTCAGACACAAATGAATGCAGAGACAAGGAAGGCAGTGGAAGGAATTGTTATAATACTTAAAGGTCAGGAGCTGTAAGTAAACTACACCGAGGGAATTTTGACCTCCCAGCATCAACCTGTGTTTGAGTTTGGGTTTAAAGTTGGATCCCAGGTGGCAAGTTTTGTTTCCTAGTCTGAGCCTCAAGCCTGAGGCTTGCAGAATGACTGGCCCCAGAACGGATGATGTGATGCCTGGCAAAAGGAGATCTGTGGGTTGTTAATCTGTGGATCAAAAAGCAAACCCTGGCCCAGCAGTGTGTTAATCCTAACGGCTGAGAGGGAACCAATACAATCATTTAAAGGAATGCAGCCAGCGTGGGGTCTCAGAAATAGTTTAAGGAAGCTTCAACTATGTTTAGAATGGACCAAATCAATGAATTGCTGATTTTTCCACCTGTGTTAGCCCACTGACTCCTCAGGGGGTTAAAGCCTGTAGTGCAAATAGAATCCAAACACTTTTTATTTATTTATTTATTTTTGACTGTGTTGGGTCTTCACTGCTGCGCGCGGGCTCTCTCTAGTTGTGGCGAGTAGGGGCTACTCTTCATTGCGGTGCGTGGGCTTCTCATTGCGGTGGCTTCTCTTGTTGCAGAGCACGGGCTCTAGGCTCACAAGATTCAGTAGTTGTGGCACACGGGCCCAGCAGTTGTGGCTCGCAGGCTGTAGCGCGCAGGCTCAGTAGTTGTGGCGCACGGGATTAGTTGCTCTGCGGCATGTGGGATCTTCCCGGACCAGGGCTGGAACCCGTGTCCTCTGCATTTGGTAGGCGGATTCCTAACTACTGCGCCACCGGGGAAGTCCCCCAAACACTTTCTTAATGATTCAGGTCAAAGGAGCAGGCCTAAACTCAGTTTGGAATCCCTTTAGTTACCGGGTTCCTGCAGTCACAGGGGAAATTTAATTGCTCTGTAAATTCTTCATTAAAAATTTGGTACCTTTCACACCTGTCCTTGGTGAAGATCAGCATTTTCTTCCTTTCATCCTCTGGGTTCTGTTTATTGAGTAAATGCTTTTGTTCTAAGAGAATATAAGTTCAAGTCTTCAGAATATAGGTTCAAGCCTTTGTTCTAAGAGAATATAGGTTGAAGGTTCATGATTCCTGCAACATATTTTCAAATGGTTTGGCATAAATAATCAGTATAAAAGTATACACATACAGCAAGGACCTACAGTATAGCACAGGGAACTATACTCAGTATTTTGTAATAACCTATAAGGGAAAAGAATCTGAAAAAGTATATATATACATATATATATATGTATATATATATATATATATATATATATCTGAATCAGTGTACTGTATACCTGAAACTAACATGCCATTATAAATCAACTATACTTAAATTAAAAATAAATAAATAAATAAATGTATGCACCCACAGGAATAAAGCAGAAGTGGCAAAATGTTATCGTTTTGGTGAATCAAAGTGAAGCATTTATGGGAATTTACTGTTCTACTCTTGCAGATTCACACTTTTTCAAATAGAAAAGTAAAAACAAACAAGCAAACAAACAAAGAAAACCCCTGATATGTGAGGTAGTAGAAAGAAGGAGGTTCTACTATCAAAGTATGAAATCTTAAAATGAGATGGCAATAAAAATTGTTTTGAATTTTTCCTTAAAGAAAATGTGGTGGACATAAGGTTGTAGCGTGAGTCATTAGGAAAGGGTATTTGGATATGATGGAACGCACTATTTACATCTTTGTTAAATGAGGTGGATGATACTTCTCTCCTCAGGGTGTTTTTCCATCAGTGATGATGCATGATTCCAGATTTAGCCACACAATGTCAGCTGATGCCTCTGGTTACCAAAAAAGAAAAAGAAAGAAGGAGAGAGGGGCATAATCAGGACGGTGACAATAAAGGTATGCTTTTTCATAATGACTTAGTCTGAGTTGGCTGATTCATCAGCACTGAGCTCTAAGCTGCTTGGCTAACTAGTCCCAGATTGTGCTGAGAGAAAAAAAATGCTTCCGTGGCACTCAGTGCTTATGAGACCTAATAGTTCATTGTAGTGGATCGTACCTTGGAGACCTCCTTGTTGATTGCTGCTTCGGACTGAGCTGCGTCTTCCCAAAATTCCTATGTCAAAGCCCTTCCCCCCCAGTATGATGGTATGTGGAGAATGGGGCCTTTGGAAGGTAATCAGGTTTAGGTACGTTCATGAGAGTGGGGCCCTCATGATGGGACTAGTGCCCTTATAATAAGAGACACCAGAGAGCTTACTCTCTTTCTCCCCTCCATGTGAGGACACAGTGACAAAGCAGATAAATTCAAAATAATGTGCAAGTGATAACATATGGCTATAATTATGTAATATTTATTTATTTATTTATTTAGGCTGTGCTGGGTCTTAGTTGCAACACACAGTATCTTCGTTGTGACATGCAGGATCTTTAGCTGTGGCATGCACACTTCTTAGTTGCAGCATGCAGACTCTTAGTTGCGGCATGCATGCAGGATCTAGTTCCCCGACGAGGGATCAAACCCGGGTCCCCTGCATTGGGAGCACACAGTCTTACCCACTGGACCACCAGGGATATAATTATTCAGAACATAATATACCTTGCTAATGTGAACTAATGTTCTGTAGACTTCAGTAATAAAAGAAAATTAATTGCACATGTGGGCTCTTTATTTATTTAACATCTTTATCTCAGTATAATTGCTTTACAATGGAATGTTAGTTTCTGCTTTATAACAAAGTGAATCAGTTACACATATACATATGTCCCCATTGCTCTTCCCTCTTGCGTCTCCCTCCCTCCCACCCTCCCTATCCCACCCCTCTAGGTGGTCACAAATCTCCAAGCTGATCTCTCTGTGCTATGCGGCTTCTTCCATGTGGGCTCTTTAAAAGACCCCGTATGCCAGCAACGAAGATCCCTTGTGCCGCAACTAAGACCCGGTGCAGCCAAATAAGTAAATAAATAAATAAATATTTTTTTAAAAAAAAGTATACGGGAGGATGTGTGTAGGTTATATGTAAATACTACTCTCATTTTTTAAAAAAAGTTAAAACTAAAACTATTATATTACGTGCAAAAGGGGTGACTTGCATAGGATATTACACATGTACACACGTATATCAGCCAGTACAGAAAGGTAGGAACAGTTTTATCTTTTGAATCTTTTGCTATACTGTATTACCAAGAAGATGGTGATAAATAAAATTACAATATAAACTAAAATCACGCCACAGTATATTTTAACACTTTCACTTTAGAAAAACATAACACAGTTTGGCTACATAGGAAGAATAACACTGTATGCTAAATCTCATAAGAACGCTGAATATCTCCATGTTATTCTAAGAATTGTCAATTCTATGCATATTTCTTGTACTAGAGGGGAAAAAAGGAGTATTAAAGATAACAGCAATAAACATCTTTCAAAAATTTCTAAATGATTTCTTAAGAAAATGATTTTAATTACTATAAGATTCTCAGTTTATGATTGAAGTGGTTTTCATGTTATGTTTTATATTACACTGAACTATGCAACTTATCAGTATATCTTCCAACCCAATTTCAACCTTCCCTACATCTCTGAAGCTGCCATTGAATTGGTCCTGACTCTACCTAATGGATAATGGTCTGAAATGGATGGATAGATTAAGGAATGAGGTCATATATTGTCAACTGGGGGAAAGAAACAAAAAACAAAACACAACATAAGAGCTGTGAGTTATGTTTTATTTGGGGCAAAATGAGGACTATAGCCTGGGAGACAGCCTCTCAGATATCTCTGAGGAACGGCTCCAAAGAGGTAAGAGGGAAGGTCAGTATACATGTTATTTTAGTGAAGGGGGGTACGTGCAGTCAAGCACACACTTTGATAGGTTACTGCTGGTCACAAGAAGTTTGCTGCTACTCCAAAGGAGCAGAGGTCTCCATTAATGATTTTAGTGCTTTTCTAGATATGAGAAGATGCAATAATTTGGGCTCATAAAATCTCCTGAAAAATATCTAACTGTCTGAAGGCCTGTTCTGCCAGTTTTTCCCAGAGCACAGAGTGTCTCGTTCCTGATCTCCACCCTGAACCCCGTTAGGGTGTGTTGAATGTCAGTGACTACAGTGGCCAGCGACCTAATCCTCGTAGAGGGAGATGGCGAGTGATTATTTTCCATCCATGTAAAACTTCCGTTGCATTTTCACTTGCCACACAGAGTAATCAGATGAATTCAGTGGGTTTAGGCATAGATTAAGCAAGAAGTTTAAACACCTAATTGAAATAGTCTCTTCTATTTGGTCATACTTTGTCACCGAATTACCCCAATGTTTTGTCCTACTGAAATATACACGTTAATTATATGTATCAATGATATATGTGAGCTATAACTCATATTTTATGTCAAGACAAGAAAAATTTAAACAAAAAACTCTTCTGTGCCCTTTGGCCTCCTCTCTCCCCCAACTGCATTGTGCACCTGTACCATGCATCAACCAAACCTGCCCCACTGGGAGCTGCTCAACCATAAAGACCAGTATTCTCCTAGTATCAGTAAAATGACTCCTGAAAGATAATATTCCTTCTTGATCTCATAAGGGGTCACATGGTGCTTAGATCTGGATTGTGTAAACTGTCAATTATATGCAACGTATAGTCCTCTGTCTCGAAAAACATATAACTGTGCCTTGACTCCTAACAGGTGGAACAGTTCTCAGAGCTTTCTGAGATGTTCTTCCTGGATTATAATCCTCAAATTTGGCTTGTATAAAATTTTCCATTCCTTTCTTAGATCAATCGATTAATTTTTTGTCAACATATACGTATATATATTATATGTATATGAAAGCTTGAATAGATTTATAACAAATATTTTTAATAAATTTGATTGATATGTCTTTTGCCATATTTGTGGGTACATACTAGTTAATTATTTTATCTTTCCAGAAAATTCAACTTTTTTCATTACAAAGTGACATTCCATGTTTTAGTATGAACTTTTTAGTATTTCGTGTTAAAGTCTATTTTGTTGGATATTAAGAAAGCCACATGGGTTTCTTTTTTTTTAAAATAAGTTTATTTTATTTATTTATTTTTGGCTGCTTGCATCTTTGTTGCTGTGCGTGGGCTTTCTCTAGTTGCGGTGAGCGGGGACTAAGTTGCAGTGGGCGGGCTTCTCATTGCGGTGGCTTCTCTTGTTGCACGGCACGGGCTCTGGCACGTGGGCTCAGTAGTTGTGGCACAAAGGCTCTAGAGCTCAAGCTCAGAAGTTGTGGAGCATGGGCTTTGTTGCTCCGCGGCATGTGGGATCTTCCCAGACCGTGTGCCCCGCATGGGCAGAAGATTCCCAACCACTGCACCACCAAGGAAACCCACATGGGTTTCTTTTTAACTAGTGTTTACATGGTCTTTTTCTTTCTTTCCTTATATTTAAGTTGGTACATATTTTTAATATAAATAGGGCATTCTAAAATATTTTAAAAATTAAGTTAATATAATATTTATATAGTTAAATATTATATATTAAATATTATATTTAATGTTTTAATATAATATTTTTATATAATTTTATGTAAATTTTTAATATTTTATATTATTTTAATAATCTGAAAAACTTTAATTTAGAACAGTTTAGTTCTTCTAGATTTAAAGTAATTACTAGGGAGTGCTGCTGGCATCTAGTAGACGAAGGCCAGGGATGCTGCTAAATATCTGACTCTAAGCAGACAGGGTAGGGAGTCTCCAGAGGAAAAGAACCAGATATAGCTTTCTGACGTAAGAGAGGCCATTTTAGGCCTAAGCCATTTGTGATCTAAGCCTGCCCACAATGGTTGTCCTTGAATAGGTCTCAGTAATAATGACCTGAAGGGTCAAGGGCAAGAGAAGGAACAATAGCAAAGATAATAAATCAGATAATAAAGACTCCCAGGTTTTTTTCCCCCCAATGGTAAAGATTACATTTTTGAGCTGTTTTGCAGAATTTAAACCCCCTCAGGTGCTCAACCACTAGATCAATTGGAACCAAAGGGATGACGATGTTGACCTTTTCTGACCCTCCTGACTCCAATCAACTAAAGCGTGGACTCTGTTGACCTTTGCCCTAATTCTATGCTCAATTCTTCTCAGCTCAGGCTCCTTCATGAACATGCAGGTATCCTTAACTTAAATCTTCCTGAATTTTGCTGTTTGGAGAGACCCTGCTTGGGAAGGGTCCCCAGTGTTCTCCTTTCTTGCTGCAAGCAATAAATCCTCCTTCTCCCACTCTTTGGCTTGGTTGTGTCTTTTGGGGGCTCGACACCCACCAAGAGGTGAACCCAGTTTTCAGGTAACACCACCATGCTCAGGACAGCCTCCCACAGCAAAGAATTATCTGGTCCCAAATGTCAAAAGTGCTGGAGATTGAGAAACTCTGGGTTAGAGAGCATTAGTTGATCCCCAAAACATGGAAAAGCTATGTGACACCACATACTCATTCCTACTCGATTGATAATATCAAATGACTGGAAAAAAGCATTCATGTCCACCTTTAGAAAAACTATTAAGTCAGTTGTGATGCGGGCCTGTAAGGGAACATTGTACAACCAGTGAACATTATATAAAGGTTAACTTAAAAAATGGAAATGCTAATCATATAATGTTGAGTAGATAAGTCGAATTTGCAGATGTTAGTGCAGTGCACTCTGATAATAACCATGGGAAAATATGTCTAAGATAAAAATACTGTGAATAAACTCACCAGAATGCTATTATTATTCCTGTGTTAGGGTGGTGAGATCATAGATTTTCAAAAACTATTTTTCTATATTGAAGATGAGTATATAGATTTTTAGAATAATTTTCCTAAAGATTTACGTCTCTTAAACTTGTTCTTGTCCTCATTTCTCTTTCTAATGTAGGATCTAGATCTATTCCAAATTTGTGGAATTAATTAGATAATTAAGAGGAACCTCAGAACTACGAGGAATGATCAAAGAAGTCATCTGACACATCCTACAAAGAAAAGGAGGATTCCCAAAGATATGAAAGAAAAAAAGGCGTGAAGGTAATTGCGACGTGATAACATTATTTTATGGGCTTGGAATGAGGAAAGCGTGCTCTGTTTTACATCTAGATTTGGAGAAGCAAATAGCTCTAAGAAAAGGAATGCCCTGGGTGGGCATAACTTTCCAGCAATGCTGTGAGCAGATTTCCTTGGCTTCTCAGAGTACAAAATGCAGAAATGTGTTGCAGTGGAAAGTTCCGAGACCTGGGTCCTTGCTCTGACTGAAAGAGCTCAGCAGCCTCCCACATATGGCTCCATCTGTCTGAACAGGATTCTAAAATGAGGACTGTGTCATCTCTGTGTCTTTCCCAGCTCTGCAATTCATTCATTCATTCAACAAATTTTTATTGAGCACGCACTGCATTCTAGGCACTGCTCTAGGTACTTGTGGAGGTAAAAACAAAACAGAATAAAATGAAACAAAATCAGAATAGGACATGGTTCCGGATCCCCAAATAAGCATTTGAACCCTATTTTAGGAGTGGGGGTAGGAGTAAGACAACAGTCGAAAGGCTTTGTTTTGAAGTCACCTTTACAAATAGGTACGTGAAATATACTTAAAGAAAATAACCATGCCCCTTACTAAGAGAGTCAAAAGGGAGATCATCATTCTGTCCATTAGTGCTGTTACTATGTTCAGTAAATTAAAAAGCAGTTACAGAATTTTGGTCGCTGCCTAAGAGAAACACATGTTCTAAGGATTCAAGTGAGATAATTAAGATGAAGCAAAAAATGGTATGATGACCTAGTTGAGAGAGAAATACCCTGTATCTTGAATTTAGATCCTTTATTAGATCTTGGTTCTATCCCTTCCCTGTTATCATTATTTCCATGTTCATTCCCCAAATGGACAAGAGTGTCATTCTAACATTCTCAAATTACCTTCTCATAAGAGGGAGTGAAGAATGTTCAGTCTGGCCGAGACTTCCTACTAGGTGCCAAAACCCAAACCTTTATTTAAGGTTGACATAAGTCTAGACCAAGACACCCACTAGTCACATACCATAATGTAAACTTTGCCAGTGACATGCTCAGTGCTTTAAGTCAGTCTGTAAGTTTTAGAATTCTAACATAGTTTCCTTTTCTCCGCTTATTACTGAGTCCTTGTATATTCCTAGACCTTCTCTTAATAAAATTAAAAAAAAAAAAACAGCTAACACATACCAGACATTTGCTTCATGCCAGGAACTTTGCAAAGTACCGTACATACATTATGTGATTTTTAGTCTTCACCAAACTGCTACAAGATAGACACCGAAAGTAGATAAGAAATTAAGAAGTAGCTAAAAGTAACATAATAGTAGTAACAGGGAACACACACAGTAAGGTAGCAATGTATATAGTTTTGAAATTATGTCACTTAAAAACATAACCTTTCACTTACTGTACAACATCTGAAATCATGGCAATCACTCCTGTAGTGGATGGGCTGCTACACTGCCGAGATCCCCACTTCAGGCCTTAATTCACCCGCTTGCTGGGAGTGAAATGGGCTGACAGACCTCAGATCAGTGTCTCTCTGGAGATCACCTCATCTGAAGAGAGCTGCCCTACCGAAGACCATACGCCCTTCCCTCCAAGGACTGGTTACAACAGGGGAATGAAAGCCCCAACATTGGACGACCTAGAAGAGCCATCTCAGCTTCAGAGCATCCTGGAGGGTTGATTGGGGACTTCTTAAAACAGCATCCTTCCCTTCTTGTAAGTATTGGTTCCGACACCATTCCTTAACAAACCTCTCAAATGCTCATCTCCACCCAGAGTCTGCGTCCCAGGAACTAAACCCAACCCAACCCAAAATGTGTCAAGAATCCCATAATTTCAAAGCATGGTCAGCCAAGTGATTATAAACTGTGTGAATGAATGAATGAACTAGCTACAAGGAAGCCCCTCTGTGGCCAGTAGATAGAAATGCCCTCCATCCTTTACCTGGGTCAGTCTTAGATGATCTGAGGGCTTGAGGAACATATTCCTTGCATAAAACGTATTCACAGCGCTAAGTGCCTCACATGAGCAATCTCGTTTTATTCTTCTCACAACCCTATGAGGCAGATACTATTTTGTTCCCATTTTGAATGTGAAGAAACTGAGGATTAGAGTGGTTAATATCATGTCAAAGGTAAGTAAGTGGGATGCAGAGCTGTAATATGAATCCATGTCTTTCTGACCCTAGAACCTGTGTTCTAAAGCTGCCTTGCTATAGTATCTCACTGGCTAGTATATCTTGGTTTCCTCCACAGTTCCTTATGCATAGAAATAAATTAATGCTTTTTCCTTGATTTGTTGATTTGGCAGTACTTAAAACAGGCCTTTCCATGAGGGTGGTCAAGCATTTAAAAATGACCTTAAGCTGACTTGAACTGTGCACATAAACTCTACTGTGTTGCTCTGCCTTATAGGGATTTAACTGGCTACTTAATAAGGTGGGGAACCCCAATTCCTTATTTGTATCTGAGGCCACAGGCTAGGAACCAACACATAGTACACTAAGATGCATTTGCTGGTTGAATGAATGAATAAATTAATGAATAAGAAAAACTTCTTCATTTCAAAATTTTAACAGAGAGGGGAAGAATGCTCCTTTACATTTTACAGAGGATTATTGTGTGTGCAGATTTGCCAATCAATGTTTTAGTAGACTGACCTTATGTGTCACCAGAAGAATAATTACTAAGCACACAGAAAACTGATGTTCAATTTTGAACTGAGACGAATAGTAAATGTCGATTAATACTGTACAGAGTCATAGGTTTTAATCAATTCAACTGAATACATGCTGAGCTTACATATAAGATAACGTGAAGATCCAAACTTGATATCAAGGAGATCACATTGTAAAATTATGAGGATGCACACACACACAGATCTTTAATACAGATAACGTGATAAATGCTAGAAGGCAGACAAATAAAGGACTGTGGGAGGAGCCATGAGGAGACTGATTTGGTAAGGGAGAGGAGATAAAGACTTCATTTTGTAGACTGACCGAAACACACTTCTGAACAGTTACTCCCCTACTCAAGAACTTTCAAGAGCTCCCTGTTGCCTACAAATACAGCGAAAACCCCTTGACATGGCCTTGAAGACCCTGGTTTGCTAGGCCACCATCCTCTAAGTGTGGGGTCATCAATTCATCCTGGTTTTCCCAGGACTTACCCATGTTAGTATTGAGAGTCCTGCTTCCCTGGAGAGCACCTCAGTCCCAGGCAAACGAGGACAGGTGGTCACCCTAACAACACATTTCAGTGTTTGAGGAGGCCAAAGTGAGCCTCTCTCAGATGCCTGCAAACTTACCCTGCTTTCTCACTTCCAAGTTTTTCTTCTTGCCTCATTTCCTTTCCCCAGCCTTGTATTCCAATCCACCTCATAATTCAAGAACCATATTCAGTATCTCCATCACTAAGTCTTGATGATGATATTACCTGTGTTAATACCACTACTACTAATAATAGCTAACCTTTATTAAAATTCCTGTAGCATTTTAAGTGGATCTTCGTATTAATCTTCACGCTCGATCATGTAAGTTCTACAGTTATCCCTATATTACAGAAGCATAAAGTGACGTTCAGAGAGAATATTGTAATTCATCCAAAGTGAGCTAGCTGACAAGCGGCAAGGTGGAGATTTAACTCAGATCTAACACAGCACTCCATGCTTCTCATCACAATGGTACACATCGTCTCCCTTCCTAGATTCTTCCTGTGTGAAATTAACACCACCTGTAAAATGAATGCTTCTTTGGCCACTTAACACTACAATACACGAAGAGCAATGTCCACTTGACTTGTTTCGGCTCCCATGCTAGGAGCTCCTTGATACCAGGAGCTAAGTCCAAGTCATTTCTTAATCCCCAAGAGCATGAAAGAGACATAAAAATATATGTTACATGAGAGACTAGATGTGTGGACAAGTGGAAGAGATTTTTAAACTGAGCCTTAAAGAAAGAGTAGGTTTTAGATGGAGAGGATATGCCAAGCAAAGTGAATACTGATACTAATTTTTATTACTAAGAATGTCTGGTGAATTCTTACTCTGCATCAGACCGTATGGCATCCCATGCTCATAAATAACCTATGGAGAGAAATGCTCTTACTATCCTTGTTTTTCCTGTGGGGAAATCGAGGCTCAGAGAAATGAAACCAGTTGCCCGAAGTTACATAGCTGGTAAACGGCAGAGGCAGATTTCAGCCTCACCCTATGTGACTCCCTAGCAAGAGCTGTGGATTCTGAAGAGAGGGGAGAAATTACAGGGCGTGCCGGCAAAAGCGCCAAGTCAGCTGGTTTAGATGAAGCACAGAGGACACGAAGAGAATGTTAATAACAATAAGGATGATAATGTTGGTGGGTCCTTGTTTTGTCAACCCCTCGCATTCCCTGTGGCATTGGATGGTGGGCACACCCAGAGTTCACATTTATTGAGCACGTTATTGACAAAGCGCTTTTCACGGTCACCTCTCTCGTTTACTCCTCACAACAACCCTTTAAATAGGTAATGTTATTATCCTCATTTTTGAAACAAAGAAAATGAGGCTTAGAGGACTTGGGTGGCTACTGAAGCTTGATGCCTAGAAAAACATCTTCCAGGTTTGTGACCACCGCCAAAAGCTGATCCCAACAATACCATCCCAGCACACACCGCACCCGCGCGCCTCCCCCACGTGCGCCTTCCAATCAAGCGTCTCAAAGAGGTTTCAGCTGAAGCCCATTCCAGCAGGCGGCGTTCCAGAGAGCAGGAACCGTCTCCACTCTTCCTCCGGAGATTCTGCATTTGTAAGTAATTCAGCGTTTTTTAGGGGGGAAGGGGACCCCAACTGCTCTCTGGGTGTGTTCCTCTTACTGAGGCGGCCCTGTGTGGTGACACGTGATGTGCTAGACGGAGGAAAAGGGCGGTCTGGCTAGGTCCCCTCACTGCTGGCTTAATCCCCACCAGCCGAATAAGATGCAATGAAAGTTGCCAAGAGTACTCTTTAGCTCACAGCAGTGTCCCGTTGGTGAAGAGGCCGCTGCTGGAACTCTGGTCAGCTGAAAGGCTTGTCTTTGAGACCAAAGAGAAGGTGAGGGTGAGGCCTCAGCTCGGATGAGAGCTGGCGGGAGAGCCTGGCCGCCTACCCGACTGTCTTCTGCCATGTAGCGCTGCTCGCGATGAAAGGTCGCGCTTTTTTTGATGTTATTCTCTCTTCTGTGGGCTAAGAATCCAGTTATGTGTTGCAAGGTGTATTCTTTGTGGTACATGAAAGGCTAGTCATCTCCCGGTGCTTTTCACTTCTTTTGAAATTTGGCAACGTCTTGATCTTTCGGAAGATGAGTTTTGATACTCCAGTGCGTGGAGAAATAAAAGTAAACCGAGGTGGGTTTCAGATATATTTGTATGAATATGAACTTCTTGGAATCAATTTCAGTTTTTGAGTCAGCCCTTTGACGATACGATGCAGGCTCCTTTAGTAGAATCTCGCCTGTGGTCCCTGTCGTCTGGCTTCTCAGAAATCGGTCCTTTTTATACGATAAGTATTTGGTTTGACAAAAATGAAGTTGGAAAGCTCCAGAGCAATTTTTGAACTTTGGCCTTCAGTCTTAGAAACCGGGTTTAGTGAACATTCTGAGGAAAAAGATGATGCTCTGCACTTTAGAGCTTCCTTGGGAGAAATAATGAGAATATAGCTGTTGTTCCTGTGTACAGATACAGAAGAGCCCTTAACTTCCCGGTTTTATTTTCCTGGAGTCTCCCCTAGCTTCTGAGTGTTGTGTGTGTTATGCAGGTTTCCGGAGGCTTGTTTCCTTGACATTTGAGCTTTGCAAAAGAAAAGGTTTATCTCTATATGATTACTGTTACTTATTCGTATTTATTCAGGAACTATGCCTATAAAGTTACAAATGTGTTGGAATGTAAATAGCAAAAGCACTATATAAGTCCTTATATTTGAATCCATTTTTTCAAAGTCGTTTTAAATTGGTTCAGTTAACTTACTATTACAATGAACTATTTTATGCACAAGCTTACATTTATAGTAGCTTTAAAGATATCTTTGGAATTTTCACCTCACTTTCCTGTCTTGGCTATAAACTCCTTGAAATATGCTAGTGCCTTTTCTGGTTACCCCACAGAGCACAATGGGTTTGAGAGTCTGGTTGAAACAGAAAATCCTAATGGGCTGTTGATCTTCGAATGTTAACAAATGTCACTTCTTACAAGTGGAAACAATTTTATTGAACAACTTTATTGAAACAGATGGTTATCTGTAGTCTGGGGGTGGGGAAGAAAAGCTTCCCAAATTATTAAAATTTGATGTTGAAGAAAATTTTAAAACCACATGCATATGTCTCCAGAAAGTTAATCTAAAAATGATAGCCTTCCTAGATTCTAGGAGGACCAACAGCAGTTGTAGTTTCAAGGATTCCGGCAGATTATGCTGAGTACTACATAAATGACTACAGCTGGAAAGGATATTCAATCTGTGTTGGGGAAATGTCATCGTGTAATTATTTCTCTTCCTGTGGATATATTGTGATTTTTATTAGGTGCGCATTGTATTTATAAGAACGGTAATTTTTAACTTATAAGTACATTGAAGATAAATCGTTTTATAGAACCCTTTGATATATTTGTATTAAAAGACAAAAATATATATGAATTTATTTGGGATTAGTTTTTTCTTATAGAATGCATTCACCTGTTTGCTATATGGGGTTATTGCATGCACTGCCTCAATTCAGCATGGCCCTAAAGAAACAGTCCCCAAATAAATGATGATGGTAGTATTGATAATAAGAGAGGTTTACTGGATGCGTGGCACCCTGCCATAGTATCGGTGTGTATTATCTCCTTTAATTTGCACTCAATCCTATGAGGCGGTATTGTTAATCTCTACTTGACAGATGCAGATTGAACTTTTTTGACTTCAGTACTTGCAGGTGGTGATGAAACATTTAAATGAGGGCAGTGCATTCATTCCCAGGAGGTTCTGGATCGTTATGTTCTCTTTCGTTTGACTTGCCCTTTCACCTTATCGTTAGTAACTCAGTGAATTAGAGCAGGTGATGATGAAGCCAGTCACTGGTTGGATCCTTAACTAGTTACTTTTTTGGTCTGTTTTCATAATTTCCTGAAGACATGGAGTCTGTGCTTGACTGGAGAGAATTAGGATGTGGCCAACATGGGCTCAGTGTTTCCTCAAGCAACAATCAGCTGCCTGGATGAGGTGCAGCTGCCTCCTGACTGCCTTTAGTGCCTCACATTACCTCCGTGGTCCCTGGTGTCATTTGCTTTGTGCCCATGCTTTATTCCAAGTTCTCCCGAAAAGCAAGTTAACTAAGCAGCAAATATTTGTCTGTGAGATGTTTTGAATGTGTTAAACTCTGGTGTCTAATACATTTAGTTCATGTGATTTGTTCCTTATTGTTTGAAAATAATGAAAATTATATAACATTTTAAAATGGTCATGGAATGCTGGAGGCACATGTGTGAACTCTAAAACTTGGATTCAAAACTACTTTGAGATAAATAGTAAAATTCTCCTTTCCAACCTTAAGTAAAGCAGACATTTTGAAGAGTTTAATTTGCCCTCAATATAGAGGGAAACACAAGGTTGCAGGCACGTGTGGACCCTACCCCCCCATCCCTGCACGGGTACACGCACGCACGCACACATAGGCCGCATTCCAATCTGGATTCTGATACTTATTTGAAATAGGACCTTAAACCACCTGAGTTTTCTCATCAGTATAATAAGGGAATTTGGTTGAAGTTCCCTTCGTACAGCAAGGTGCTATTAATCTGAAGTTATGATATCTGTTTTCTTTTTTTTTTACGTGTCAAGTAGAAGAGGCAGCAAGATTCTTTTCCTCATCGGAATTTTAGATGATAAGCAAAATGCTAAACCTTCCAAGGAAGGTCATATTAAAATGAACTATAATAAATTCAGATACTCAGAGTTAAATCTACAGGGTTTAAAAAAGCACCATCGGTACATGAACAGTATGGTTGTCATTCTTCATAACGTCACATACAAGATCAAGTCTTCTACCTAGTGTCTTAAAAATATAGTTAAAAGAAAAACCCTAAATAAATTTTAATATGCATGAACGCTTCCATTGAAGATTAATATTTTACCCAACAACCCCGGTAAGCAAAAAAATTGTGTTATTCTATAAACTACTGATAATTGCCTTAACTGCGTTTGATTTTAATTCCATGAACTTGGTTTTCTTATACCTAAGAGGAAATAGCTTAGAGCGTGTGTACTTTATTCTTTGCTTTCTGTGAGCTTTGTTGTTTTGAAAATAAAATCTAGTTTTCCCTAAGGCAGTAAAAATGTTACTCCTTTTTTTTTTTATGTTTTAAATTGTAAGGAAATTGGATGAACACTGAGAATAGGCTAGGAACTTGATAACAAAATTCCATATACACTTATCCTCAATAGAGATAACTTCTTCATTAACTAACAAAATTATTTTAGCTTTTGTTTTGAAGTGAATTTTTTATTAAATAACTTGTTAAATTTAATAGAGGAAAAGGGTTTTTCGCTGTCAGATTTTTATGGCCAGTATTAGGTGAATGGAATATCAAGGAATAAGGAATGCAAATAAGGGAGAAAACAGAATGATTTGTATACCTATAAATTGTCAGTCTTTCCCAGACATTATTCCAGTTAGTTTTGAGAAGAATTCTCTATGGCGGGTTTCACAATTCCTGTTTTGCTAAAAAATAAGCATGCTAAAATGTGGTCACAAGCTCACTGCTAGGCAGGATCTGATTTCAGGTTTGTCTGGCTCCAAACCTTGAGAGCTTTCTCTTTCACCATCTTCTGTGGAAGAAATATATTTTTGTGCAAATATTATTTCCTATCTGTCTTCCCCATTACACTGTATAAACTCCTTGAGAACAGAGGTGAAATTTGCGTCATTCACTGCACTGTTCTCTGTCCTACACAGTTCCTGAATCCTGAGTAAGTGCTCAAGAAATATGAACTGAATGAACAAACTGGAAATGCTCTAGAAACATAAATCATACAAACTGATTTCACGTCCTGTATTTCAAAACACTTATTTTTCGGCCACTAATCTTTGTTTACTAGGGAGAATAGCTGTAGGTATTTTGTGTTCAAGATGGATTTTAGTGAACATATTGAGAGGAATATGTGACTAGAATTTAAAATAATTATCTTCTCTCTAGATCCTGAATTTTTAAAGTGAAATATCAATAGCAAAGTGTGTTACAACATCCCTTATTAAAAAGGTTTGCAAATAAGACCTGTTGAACCAGTCTGTTCTGATTGGATCTCATCAAATTAACTCCTAATGAAGTAATTTGCAACAGAATGTCTTCCAAAAATGGAGCATTAACTACCTGGTAATTGTTTTGTTGGCATCACCCCTGAAACCAAGTGTCTTGTGTAGTCTTAGTGAACAAAATCAGTTAAGTGGAGAAGTTTACTCGCCATTCTGAATGCACTTATTTTATAATCTTTGCACATATTCCAGTGCCTTCAGGTCAGAAGCTGTGTTCATTATACAAAGGCTCTTGAACTCTCTTTGGATAAAATACTGTGATGTCTTCTTTTGTATATTTCAAGCTCATTCATTTTATAGTAATTAGCTCAGGGACTTTGTGTCTCAGTAAACATATTCCTGTTCTGTGCTGGGGTACTTTTAAGATGAAGATTCTTGAAATCAACTGATTAAATATATGCAAGATTAAAATGATCTTCCTAGATTCTCTTACTCTTTAAATGCAAAATAACTTTACAAATTATCACCTTAAAGTTCTTCCGTAGATAGATCTTGTTTTGTGGTCAACAGCATTTCCTTTTTCTAACTACTGGACCACTGTTTTATAAACTTCTGAAACTGACAGTTGTGCCTTTCTCTGAGAATTGCTGGTTTCTATTTTATGCTTAATGCAAGCAGTGGAAAGACAGAGTACTGAAATTTAGATGATACCCATGTAATAATTACATTCTAGTGTTTCGATTTGACATTAATTAGCTTTGCAGTGGTATAGTATTTTATACAAACATACACAGAGAAAACTGAACCAATTTTGTTAAAACCATGGCTCACGTTATGTTGAGGAGAATAAACAAATTTTACTCCAGCCCTCAGAAAGAAGTGATTTTATTCCACACCTTTCATGTGAGATCTTATTAATATTATTCACTTTGTATTTCTAATACACAACTGTTAAAATATTTTCTCATTTTCCCTTTTAATTCTAGATTAGAACACTGAAAATAACAATTTTAGACCCTAATTGTGTTAGTTTTGCTGATTTTTGTTAATCTCAATCACCATAAAGATAATATATAACCACTATAATCCACTTTTAAAAATACTTATTTGAGCTCTAGAGATTTAGAGATGTCACCTTTGATCTTACATGTTGATCTTACATGTTAATCTTTCTCTTAGTCTTCTATTTTCACAGGTTCCTCATCTTTATTTTATCTTTTTGCTTATATAAAAATAATTCATCTTTGCTGCTAAAGCTTTTTAACTTAATTCAGGGTATTTTATGTTCCAGGTCAATTTTGGAACCATTATGGCCTGATGTACTTCTTGTCACTATTTTTAATAGTATTTTCATTAAATGTTATTTTTTGCGGCCATTTTAGCCCATCTTTTTATTCCTAGTATCTTTTATTCCCGGATGTATATATGGCGCATCCCGTTATTTGGCATGACTAGATAGTACTGGTTAGAGACTTTCCTACCAGGCAAAGCATATTTTTTTTCCATTCCATAGATGGTGGTGGGACAGTCTAAGAAATTCCTCCCTCCCTCCCTCCGACCCTCCCTCCCTCCGACCCTCCCTCCCTCCCTCCTTCCATCAAATAGGATAGAGCATCTTAAACTTACCAGGCCCTGTGCAAGAGCTAAGGATCCAGTATGAATAATATACCTTCAGTCCTGGTCCCCAAAATGTCCTGCACTTAGTAATTACAGACGGTCACAAATGCAGGTAAAAAGGATGGCAAGTGATAAGAACTGTGACAACAAGGCATTGAAGGAGCTCTGGGTTCTGAGGGAGACAAGGGACCAACCCTGTTGACTGTAGCCATGGAAGAGTTGAGGGGAGATGAAAATCCAGCCTGTGCTTTGAGAAAGCAGAGGGCTCTACCAGGCAGAAAGGTGGGAAAGAACATTGTGAGGAGGGCTTTGCCAGTAGCAGCTCTGAACCTTGGAGGTCACGGTGTGTCAGAAAGGCTGGACCCTGCTCAGCAGCTTCACCACTTCCTGGCTCTCAAGGCTTGGAAAAGCCACTTAACACGTTTGAGCCTCAGTGCGCTTGTCGATCGTGTAGATTAAATGAAATATACACCAAAGTCCAGGTACAGAGAGTGACACATCATAGATGCTCATTAATTTTAGTTTCTTCTGCTATTTGGGTGTTCAGGGATGATCAGTAGCTCCATGAAGCTGGAACAGAGACAGATGATTGGTGAGGAACAAGTGAGTGACCAAAGGTAAAGCTAGAAAGATAGGCTGGAGGCAGGATTGTGAAGAGTCATCTATTTCATGCTTCTGTTTTATCTTAACATCAGTAGACGTTAATGAAGTCGCAGAAGACTGATGTGATCAGAACTCCTGTTAAAATTGGATTTCTTGAGGCCTTCTGGAAGACGGACTGGGAGAAAATATTGCATGTTCCTCCCATCTGTCTGGAGTCCACTGAGAATCCATTTGGGGTGTCAGCCAGAGATGGTGAGAAGTGGGTTCCAGCTACTTAGAAGGGGAAGCAGGTTGCTGGGACAGCATATGGTGATGGCCTGAGTCACACTGTATCCCAAGAGGGACTGACCTGGGAGGAATAGCTGTGGGTGGTCCCTGAGGCCTTGGGAACCTCATCATAGTTCTGAACTAAGACACAAGATATCTACCTCCAAAAGGACCATCATACTCTGGGGAAGGATCGCCTGCTTGAGCAATGCCCAGCGTCAGAAAATCAGGATTAGCCCCATCCTCCTACACTGTATGTCTGGCTACCACTACCCTAAGGGAATAAAGAGTTCTCCTTTTCTTTCATCTTCCAGATCTTATTACTTGTGCTTCTTGATGGCCAACTCTAATCTAGAACTATATGGGGACAGAGATTGTGGATACAGTCCCTGAGATCTTCTCTGTGAAACAGAAGAGACCTTTGAAAGATGGTGGTGGTTAATTCCCTATTAAACACCGTATTAAAATAGTGTGACAAAGTTGTGGGAAGGTGGTTATTTTATACCAGGCTGACAACAGACACTCATTCATTTGCAGGTAGCAGCTAGAGGAAACCCACAGTACTGAAGATAATACGTGTGTCCCTCTCTCTGCCTCATTCCTTTTTGAGTGAGGCCATAAAGGTGACGTTTGATATTACTAACTTGAATGATAAAATGTCTTCTAGCACTAGTTTGAAATAAGTTGTAATCTTCTCTTAATCAGCTTTTCATAAATTCTGAAAACCACAAGGTCAGAAGGAAAACAGGGATACTGTCTACTCCTTACCTGAACTCTCAGAGAGCTAAAACATCTTTATATGAGGTTAAGTCTTAATACATGTGAAGCAGTAGTGTTTAGTATAGATTTTATATAACTGTTAGGAAACGTCATACCGAAAGGCACAGAGAAATAAACATCTGGATGCGGAGCTATCATATTTGGAGCTCAAAAGAATAGAAAAACACCTGCGTTTGTTAGACTATAAAATGGTAAAATGTGTCTCTTTTTTGCCTGCAGTTCACACAGGGAAACAGAAACCATTCTTTGTATTTCAGGTATAAAAGATGTGAGATAGGAGTTAGGGACTAATACAAAATTTAGAAGCTCTGAGGAGTAAAGGTCAAAGACACCTCTACTGAAGTCAGGAGAGCCCACACAGAGATCTTGGCCAAAAGCTTCAAAGCAGGTGCGAGCCTGCTATTAAGGAGGCAAAATAACTGTTAATGAGGTAAACTAGTTGGCAATGCAGTAAACTAGCTATTAATGAGATAAGATACTAGCACTGAGCTGTCATGGAAGACCCACTGCAACAGGAACCATGGCATTTTGCCAATTCTGAAATAATCGCAGGGACCCCCTTTTTTTAGATTATTTTATTATTGTGTTTAATAGGGAATATCTCCAAGGCCGCCTCCTGGATTGCTTATAACGGTCCCTGCATTTGGACATAACTACTCTAAGAGGTCAGGAATGGCTAAAATTTTTCTCTAGCATGACAGCTCAAGATCATCAGTAGCTTCCTGGCCGACTGTGTTGAGAAGGATTCTGAGCTGCATTTGAGCTCAGCATGGAAGACTGCTTGGTTTGATGTACAGTGGTTACTATGGTGTAGAAGGGGCTACTCTGACTTGCCTTCTACGTATTTGCCCTCTGTGACTTCCCCTTTTAATCTCCCTACCTTCCAAGTAGAAATGATTCTTTCCTGCTAGGTTCTATGTGACATGTTAATTTAACATCTTTGTTCCTATGTCTGCAGTATGATAGACTGCACATTAATATGTGTACGTGCCTGTAAAACACAAAATATAATATGATTTCCAAGACAAATAAGAGATTGCTTTGTTTCTTAGATCTTTGAAATCTTTTCTTCTCTTGCACACATGGCAAATCCTACCGATTCCAACAGGGACCCCTGGGATCTTATCAAGGTGGCTGAGTAAAGGTCTCACCCCCTGTGACACTCAGTCTGATGAAAGTGGAGTCAATTTCAAACACACAATATTATTACATTTGAGGCCGGGATCTCTTACCCTCCCCATGCTGACATTTATTATCTGCTAATATCACAGCAAGCTGCAATACCAAAGTGGCTGATTGGAGTTACTCAGTAAATAACATTTGATGAAAAGAAAACTAGGTGGTAAAGAGACCCTTGAGAAATTAGAAAATAGCCTTCTAGGCTTTCAACCTATTTATCATTTGCGAAGGCACTGAATAATACAGCACGCCTAAGAACCAGCGACAACCTGATTCCCAGTGCCCAAAATACTGAATCCAGTCGTGGAGCAATCCAGCTTGAGGAATTGTTCAAAGTTGAGTCAAAATAAGCTTTGATTAAGGAAGTAGAAAAAGAAAAAGCTAATCTTCAAGTTTAACAGAAAGGCTTAAAAGAGCCATTACAAACAACATGAATTATTCAGGCTGGAGATACTGTGACTTGCCTTTTGTACACAAAAGGCTCAAATGTCTGATCTCAAACCCAGTGCTAATAAATTGATTTATACCAGTTGAGCCATGCTTGGACGAGGAAAAAAGATGAGCCTTTTTTCCTTAGTGCCCTGACTCACAATATGTAGTGAACTTTGAGCCCCTGGCACTTTTGGTACTGGGTTAGGATGGGAGAGAAGAGACCTCATGCAACAGACTTTTGTTGGGGCAAATAAATTCTTCTGGAAATGTCACCCCTAAATCACTTCTACATATAACCTCGGGCACTCAAATGGAACACACCAGTAAAATTGCACCCATGTGCTGCTTCAAGTGCATATCAGGATAGGTGAGAAATACTGTCACTAGAGCTTGGTATTAAACATTTTTTCATTAGAGCAAATAACAACAGGCCTCCTGTAGCTTTTCTGCTGTAAAACCCCATCTTTAACAGGAAGATTTCCCTAATTTTCCCCCCAGGTATCCCTTGTTCTGAGTTCTCATAACACTTTGTACATCCTTCTCTGTACTGTTCTGAGAGGCATCGTGTAGTAACCAGAGCGTGAGCTTTAAAATCAACCCCAACTCCAACTGGGCAAGTTACCTCTCTTCTCTGCATCTCAGTTTCTTTGTCTGTATAAAGGCTTTATGTGAGGGTTTATGGGATATTGGCAGTTGCCCAATAAATGAGAGTATTTTTCTATGAATCAAACTGAAATCAAAGAGGTCTTAGGAACAGGGTGTACATCTCACACAGGATACCTTCAGCTATGTGACTGGCACATAGGAGGTGACATGTTTTGAGTGAATGATCTGTGTGGCTCACATGTCATTCCAGGTAACTCGTTGTTCGTTTCACTGTGTTTCCATATACTTTAGGCATTCTTCTCTCAAATCCTTCTTTGCAGTATATTTCAGAGTTTGTTTACACGTCTTGTTGATTCCCACAAGTAGCTTCCTGATGCCTTATTCTTTTATGTCCGTTGTATCTGATACACTACAAGTCAACAGGACTGGTTAGCTGAGTGAGAGAAAGGAGGATGGATAAATGAGGGATTGGATGGTTAGAGGGAAAGCCTAAAAGCTAAAGACATTCTAGTACTAAATGGAACATGTGTTTTTTGTAGTTAATGTCTGTGCTCACTGCTCCTTTATATATGCGCCACTATCTTCTTTATCCATTTATCAAACATTTACTGAATACCAATGTGCTGGGTAACATGCTGGGGAATACAAAGAAGAATCAGGGAGAGAGGGAAGAAGGAGGGAGAGAGGGAGGGAGGGGGAGAGGCAACGGGAGAGGGAGAGATGGATTGCCCAAGGATGGATACCCTTCTCCAGGGAAGGTAGAAAGCGGGATACAACAGAACAGATTATAAATTCAAATGATGTTACTCCAACTGCGAAATGTTTACTGGGTTCTCAGGGTTTCTGTCTTCAAATCAAACTCCTTTCTCTAAACTCATGACTCTCCATGATTTCTACCTTAATCTCTTCTTCCATTCCATTCTAGCCAGTTCAGCTAAGTCTCCTCCTCCTGAAACATGGCCTCTTTCATCCTATGAAAACTCTCCCCCATCCTTTGCCTCTTTCATCCTATGAAAACTCTCCCCCATCCTTTACCTCCACCTGACATAATCTCCACATCTTTTAAAGGCCAGCCCCAAAGCCACTTCTTCCTTGGACCCTCCCCTGAGTCCCCCAACCCAAAATAATCTTTCTTTCCTTTAAATGCTTTAAGTACTGGCTACTTGTTGTTGACAGCAGAAATGAAAGTAGAAAAGATATTTCAGTTTTGTAAACTGAGATGAGTAGGGTACTTAAGTCAATAAGCAGAAAGGAGGTATAGGGGCAGACTGGGTTTACCGAGAGGTGGTGGCTTTGACAAGATTCCTGACCAGCGCTGGGGGTTCCTTTCTGGAGCTCAGGAAAGGCCATGCCAGTGGCATGGATCTGGGTCTCATGAAGAGAGGTGAAAATGGAAATTTGAGGTGAATGGGATTGACAAGAAGGCATAGCAGGAGACTGAGCAAAGAGACTTGAGGAACAGCTATGTTTAAAGGTTAAAAAAGGAGAGAAACCACTGAAAGAAATTGGGAGGGACCTCTCTGCCACATAGAATAGAAAACAGCTTATAGAGAAACCAAAGGAGGAATTCAAGAAGAAGTTAGGTAAAATGGAATATAGTAAAGCAAGGGAAAGATGAGGTTACCGTCTACTTTCTGGGCAGTCATCTGTGTCCCTGAGGCTTAGGACATGTGCACATTTATATTGTCATATGACAGTATAATCACCACTGGGTCATTGTTGCAACACAGCCTTAAGGCCATAGTAAAGAAAGAGCAAGTGTTGACTGGAAGAAGCTCTCAAAGGGCAGCTCAGTCCAGAATTTTCTATGCCAAAATTGATATTTCTTAGAGGAATATTTTGGAGTCTCTTAGAGGAACTCATCAATGCTAAATGGAAAAGAATTTATCATGAGGATATGAGATTTCTTCATTAATTCTTTATCTATGCTAGGTTTCTAGTGAATACATATGAGCATGTTCCGGATTTTACTGAATTACTAATAAATATGGATTATTAATGTGGATCATATATACAAGATAGATTAAGTAAATGACTGCAAATAACTCTTTAAAGCTAAGATGTTGCAAGGTTGAAAAGAAAAAAAAATGGAAGTAGAGGGGAAAGAAACCTTGTTCTAGGTTAAACATCTGATTGACAAGTGTTACATTAAAATTACATAAGTGAGTCAGCTGAGTGAGTCATCCACCCAGAGAGCTTCTGAAAGTCTCACCAATAAATGTCCTAATTTGAACATTTAATTGTTTACTCTTGTAACTTTGCTGTGAGATAATTGCCTACAGAAGCGTAAAGAATGATGTTAGTGAGAGAAGGACAAAAATGGACTTTAATCCACAGGTTTCTATCTCGTTCTCAAATGCAGAAGGGTAGCCCCTTCCCTCACTGACCACCAAAGCCAGTGGTGTAAAGTCTGCAACAGAGATTCAAAGCCCCAAGGGAGAACAGACAGTAGGTATGAGAGATGGATATTGATGTGACACTGCCTGGATAAGCCATAGGCTCTTTTGATGAGGGCCCTAGAGGTTAAAAACAGCAATGATACACATGAAAAGATGCCCCACATCACTAATCATTAAGGAAATGCAAATCCAACCCACAATGAGATACCACCTCATACCAGTTAAGATGGTTACCATCAAAAACAAAACACGGCTTCCCTGGTGGCGCAGTGGTTGAGAGTCCGCCTGCCGATGCAGGGGGTGTGGGTTCGTGCCCCGGTCTGAGAGGATCCCACATGCCGCGGAGCGGCTGGGCCCGTGAGCTATGGCCGCCGAGCCTGCGCGTCCGGAACCTGTGCTCCGCAGCAGGAGAGGCCACAACAGTGAGAGGCCCGCGTACAGCAAAAAAAAAAAAAAAAAAAAAAAACAGGAAAAACAAAATAGACAATAACAAGTGTTGGTGAGAGGGTGGAAAATCAGAATCCTTGTGCACGGTTGGTGAGAATGTAATGGTGCAACCACTATGGAAAACAATACAGCAGTTCCTCAAAAGATTAAAAATAGAATTACTCTTTGATCCCAGAATTCCATTTCTGTCCATTGATAGATGAATAGAAGTTTTGAAATGTGATATATACATATCATGAAATATTATTCAGCCTTTAAAAGGAGGGAAATTCTGACACATGGATGAACCTTGAGGATATTACATTAAATAAGCCAGTTGCAGAAAGACAAATAGAGATGTGATTCCACTTATAAGAGGTACCTAAGGTAGTCAAATTCATAAAGAATAGTGGTTGTGAGGAACTGGGGAGAAGGGGGAATGGGGTGTTACTATTTAATGGATAGAGAGTTTCAGTTTTGCAAGATCAAAAGTGTTCTGGAGATGGATTGCACACCAGTGTGAATGTACTTAATACTGCTGAACTGTACACTTAAAAATGGTTAAGATGGTAAATTTTATGTTGTCCATTTTATCCCCATTTTTTAAAACTTTTGAATGGTGATAATACGTATATGCATTCCTTTAACTGCTATTTGAGTGTCTCCTGAGGGTCAGGAGTTGGAGAACACAGTCAGTAATTCAGCATACAAAAGACCTACCCCTATGGATGTGACATTGTAGGGAAGAAAGGCAAACAAAATAAATGAAATATACAGTATTAGATGGAGAAAAATGCTCTGGAGAAAATAGAGGGGATAAGAAGTATCAGAAATTGGGGTGGATTGGGAAGACCTAATCTCCAGGGTAACATCTGAGCAGTAGGGGTGAGACAGGGAGAAGACAGGAGGGAAAGTAGTTCCCACAGAAGGAACAGCCCCTGCAAAGGTGGGAATCTGTCTGCTGTGTAGCAGGGGCTACCAGGAGGTCACTGTGTTTGGAACTGAATGAGAGCGGAGGTGAGGGCTAGGGGACGAGCAGACTGGCAAGGAGACTAAGGCCAAAGAGAGACGTCAGTGGCTTGGATGAAGGAGGTAAGAGCAGAGAGAATAAGAAAGGGTCATCTTTAGAGTAACAGCGTTTGTTGATGGATCAGGTGGAAAAGTGTGCAAAAAAGAGAGGAGTCGAGAAGGACTCTAACACAGTGGTTCTCAACCAGGGGTGCTTTTGCCCCCAAGGGGACATATCTCAATATCTGGAGACAGTTTTGGTTGTCACGGTGGGGGAGGGGACGCACTTTGCTACTGCCGTCGTCTAGTGGGTGGAGGCCGGGGATGCTGCTGATGCTAATACAAGGCACAGGACGTGCCGCCATAACAAAGGATTGTCTGGTCCGAAATGTCAGTACATTGAGAAATCCTGCTCTAAGGTGTTCGACCTAAACAGTTAGACTAAATGAGAAAGAAACCTAGACTAAGGGGATTAATTTGAGGTCAGACTCCAGACTGGGAAACAAGGAGAATACTTACACCTAACTTTTATTAATATGCACAATACCTCAGAAACAGTAACACATCAGATGATCCCATCTAATTGTCAGAATAACGCTGTGAGGGATGTTTTGACATCCCCCAGTACATAGACAGGAACGTAGATGGTGTAACCGCTTGTAGTGCACAGAGAAACTTGGATTCAGTCAAGGTCTGTGGACCCTGAAGCTCAGAGCCCTAACTGTATGTCACAGAGGCTTGCTAAATTTACCGTGTTTCCGAGTAAAGCCAACCAACAGAGGCAGTGCAATCAAAAGGTATATGTGCATATATGTACACACACACGTGTTTGTGTTTTTTTCAAAACATGAGTCCAGCAACATGAAATAATAATGTGCACTAAATTGATGCAACTAAGGTGCCAGATAACACTTTGAGCTGCCGAAAACAGTGAGAAGGGTGAGATTCCCACCATCAGAGACCCGTCACCTGGCAGCTGGCTCTCCTACTTAAAGAGCAGGTGGTGGAAAGATTTCAGACCTCCTCCCAGTGTCTGTTTTTCTGGCCTCGCAGTTAACCTCCTGACTCGCCAAAGCCTATAGCCGCCAGGGTGATTTTTAGATTTCCAAGAGAAATGATGAACAAACAAGTTGATTTCTCAGGAACTCAGACGTCTGTGTGTGTGTGCAGGGGTGGGTGTTGGTGGCGGTGTTTGTTGACTTCGCAGTGGTGGCAGCTGGAAATGGGTTGGAAGAGAGGAGAGGGCAGCGAGGTTTAGCATTAGACTGACAGTGAAGGTCAGATGACCGTGCCTAATGTGTAACCAGCCTCCAGGCTGGAAAACAAAGGCCAAGGCAATCCCTTCCGCACGCAGTGACAAAGCGGGCGGGGTTTCTGTTTGTCTGCATTTCCACTCCTTTCCCAGGACTTCTGAACCATGTTTAGCAAGAAATGAAAGGAAATGGCAGGCGAGAAAGAAACGTTGTGCCCTCTCCTTCTCTGCCACTGCGCCATCTGCTTTCGGACTACTGACTTTTTCCTGATTATTTCGCTCTTTTGCCTTTCCATACATGTCTTGAATGCTAAGCGATGTTTGGCGGACAGGGCTGGCTTTTAGCCTCTGAGTGAAACGCTCAGGGTCATCCTGGATCAGCGATGGATTTGCTTTTTGCACTCCCCTCCCTGCCACTACCCGGCATGTAGGAGGCACTGAATAAATAAGACAATACATTTAATAAGCCCGCCTAACTCTGTGTACTTTAAGGCTCATATGGCATCTCCCCTCCTCCATGGTGCCTTTGAGGACCTCTCCATTCACACAGGTCTCTTCCCCTGAATCCCATGATACCTACTGCCTGTGCTGCACATTCATTCAGAAAAAAATGCTTTTTGGAGGGCCTTCCCTGGTGGCGCAGTGGTTGGGGGTCCGCCTGCCGATGCAGGGGACAGGGGTTCGTGCCCCGGTCCGGGAGGATCCCGCATGCCGCGGAGCGGCTGGGCCCGTGAGCCATGGCTGCTGGGCCTGCGTGTCCGGAGCTTGTGCTCCGCAGCGGGAGAGGCCACAGCAGTGAGAGGCCCGTGTACCGCAAAAACAGAATGTTTTTTGGAGCACTAAATATGTGCTTGTTCCTATGTTAGGAGCTGAGGATCCAGCAGTGACAGGCAAAAATCCCTACCCTCCTAGAGCTGACTTTCCAGTCTATCATATTATTAAATATGTCCCCAAACACTGGTTACATTTTTGTATATTTATTTGCCTCTACAAGTAGACTGTAAATTTTTTTAAAGCATAGACTTATATTCATTGTGCTTTGAATACTAGATCTTCAGAGCTGTAGTAGCTCATTAAATGTTTGTTTCAGAATTCAGGACCAGAGGCATTCTCAAATCCTGCCAGTAATAGACTTACAGGAAATCCATAGTTGGTGGTACCCACTCTGGATGGGTGATGATTTCCACTAGTTAGCAAGTTAAATTAGCCACAACGTGTGGGTTCATGAAATAAGTAGCATCTTCCCTAGCTTTAGAGAACACCATGGCTAGAGGGGAAAAAATGACAAGATGAGATCAGCATCACTAGTGAATGGCGGACTAAGTTTGTGCTTATCATTCGTGTTTTTCATCTCTTGTAAACTCTGTAAGCTAGTTCTGTATCTGAAAAGTGGAGATTTGCCACGTGGGCTGTGATGTTACTCATGTCCCATGAGATCACGTGTGGTGCAAGGACAAGTTGCTGTGATTATCATGGGCAGTTACTCGTGGCTTTGAGCAGAGGGAAACCAGTGGTTACACAGTGGTTCAGGCAGCTTCTTGTATGGAGAACTCTTGGTCTAAGAGCTTCTGTTTTAGAAAAACAGAGAACCATTTGGGAAGCCCAAATCTCAGTGGGACCTCGTTAGCATCTATCTCTGAGGTGTCAGTTAGAAGAAGGGTTGCAAGGGAGAGCCACCACCACCATCCAGAACAAAGTCTCCATGTATCTGTTGATACTTTAGTTAGGGTATTGTTTTTTACCCTAATTAAAGAAAGCTTTAAAATGCGCCTATCCCTATGAAAAGTCATAATCAGCTCTAAGAGGAAAAACAAGTCCTTATGAATCTCCTGTAGACTTTAAAGACTTCATTCGTACCTAAGACCAGACCACCCTAGATAAATCTATGTTTTGTAATCTGCTCCCATTTGTATAAAGAAGAAATATCTAAAATGCCAAGTTCGTCTCATATCAGAGATGTCTACTTTTTAGTTATTGATATGTATTTTCTGTTTAAAATCAAATATGTATCAAGGGATGGAAATTGTAAGGTTACATTTTTAGTCCTGAAAAGTATATTTAATGTCAAGTTTGGGCAAATGACAATATGCAGGGTTTATTTAGCTATAATCTTCCTTTTTCATCAGTACCTTATCCGGTTTTGCTTCGGATATTGCCAGTGAGTAAACTCTCTTTTTCCACGTCATCTGCCCCATAAGAACATATTCAACTTTAATTTAGCTCTAAAATTTTTTTTGAACGCTGGCCCAGTGTCAGGTGCTGTGGAGGAACACCGAAATAAGATGAGAACTCTATTTTTTGAGAGAAACTCCTAGAGTGACTTAATACAACTGGAATCCCAAGTAGCCGTACAAACTACAGTTAACCCTTGAACAGCATGGGTTTAAACAATGCGGGTCCACTTAGGAGCGGAGTTTTTCCAGTAGTAAGCAGGCAGTACTACGCTATCTGCATTGGTTGGATCTGCATGTGCGGAACCACAGATTCAGAGATAGGGAGGGCCAACTGTAAGTTATAGGTGGATTTTCCACTGCTTGGAGGGTCGTCCCCCAACTCCCTCATTGTTCAAGGGTCAACTGTATATTATAGGGGCTGTCATTACAGAGAAATGATCATACTCACAACTAATCCGAGGTTACAAAACAGGTTGCCTAACCTTTGTATGCTGATTTATTTTCAGATTCAACTGTTTTGAATAGGTACCTATGCAAGATTATTTCTTTTCAGAAGTTGTCTGCTCTTAGTTCCCGTTCCTGTGGCAGTTTGCCCATACTTTGGCTTTTGCACTTATCATATTGTACCGTGATTGTTTATTAAATAAATGTTAAATTAGCTGTTCAGTCTCTTCTTCCAGACACTAAACTCCTCCAGGCCAGAGGCCATCTTTCTCCTTCCTGCTCACTTTTTGCATCCGCAGTACCTAGCTCCTTAGCTGGCACAAAGGAACATTCAGTGCATTTTTATCGAGTATGTACTTCAAATGTCCTGAGTCCGTACCTATCAATAAGAGTTCTGATCATAACTCACTTCTTTCTCACTACAAGGACAGAGTTAGAATGCAAAGATCTTTTTCCTACTTATTAAATCAGGATTAGGTTTTTGAATAAGAGTTGGTTGCTTTATGTGTGTTGCGTAGAGTTCCTCTAAGTGAAAACAGAATTTTCCCGACTTATCTTCATACATCCAAAATAGAATGTCTAGCCCACGTCTATTTTATATTTTCCTTGTAGTTCTTTTCTCATCTCTTTTTTCTCCTCTCTTTCTCAGTATTTCATATGTATAATCCTTTCTTATTCTCCTTCATATGGCTGCCTTAAGCTACACTGCCTTTAGGAGTAAATTTGTATTCAGAGGCTCCAATGGTAAATAATTTCAACGGGATGAAGCTCTTTAATCCTGTTTTATATCTAAAAGGCATGCTCAACACTATCTTCTGCCATCTCTTGAGAATCCAGTTTCCTAACGTTATATTCCTGAGACTGAATGGAAATTTTCAAAACCTAGAGTTCAAAGTTAAGTATCAAATTCAAGCAAAGCCCAGACAATCCAGGCTGAGACTGATTTGTGCGGCCATAAACAGCAACAATCTTCCAGCGGCTATTGATATAATAACTGTGATTACAGCTTAGCAAAGTCAAGTTTCTCTCCTCTGGCCCCAAGCACTTGGAGCTGTTTTTCATACACAGAATTTTTCAAGAACGTAACATTCACAATAACAGCCACCAGAACATGACAGCAGATATCCATGTAACTACTAGGTAGCAAAACAGTAGGATGCAATTTGAGAATAAATTCAGTTATGAATCAAAATCCTGTTACTGAGACAGTAAACCAGCATCTAGGTGGAAACCTACTGAGTACAGCTAGTGGAGGAAGCTTCTAGTCACCAGCTCCTAACTTTCATGGCCAACATGCCAAAGTCAAGTGGTCTTTTCTAAGCCTTTTTTTTTTTTTTTTTTTTTTTTTGGTCCATGAGATACAGAGATGAAAAAATAATTGCGATTTGTTAGTAAATATAATGAAAATTTAAAAATAAAAATAAATCAAGCAGGTAAGACACCCTTCAGCTGCTGGTTTACTGAAACTTCCACTAAGCATTAATTCTAAAATCACTGATGGACAGCACCCTCAGTACCTATTAGATTTTAAAAATACTTTTGGGGAAATCGGGTCTTTCTTCTTATGCTCATAGGAAGCATATCTGCTTGACTAACTAGCATAACTGAAAGATCTGCAAGCACTTTATCTGCCTCATTTCTGGGGGTTATTAATTAACCTATACCTCTGTTTTTTATTTAGAATTTCCAGTGCTATAATGGTAATGGATTAGTGCATACCCTTGTTTCTGGACCATGTGGCAAGTTAGAATTAAAGTCACCTGCCCTTCACTGTGATCAGTACAGATAAATGCAGGAATTACCTGCCATAAGGAGCCGGCTTTCATTCCTGGAAGTCCAGGATGAGATGTAGACCAAATAAATGTGAATCTACAAGATCAACTTATTCCAGTCCTACAGCCCCTTAGTCAGCCCTTAAACTATAAATACAATGGAAAGAAGGAAATAAAAATCCAGATAAAATAAATACTTAATAAGGACTTTGAGGAACATAAAATAAACAGTAAGACTGATCTTTTTTTCAGAAAGGGTCGCTATAATACTCTGACTTCCAAATGTGCAGATTCCATTTCCTCAGAAGTTTGAATCATCTTTATAATTAGAGATGGAAGAAAATAAGCCACTTCTGTAAGTCCGATCCTAGACATAATAGGACTCATTAACTATTTTTCTCTGAAAGGGGCTTGCACAGTCCACAGACTGTTGGTCTTTGCTCAAAATGCATCCTGTGGAAAGGACTCTGCTGCCCTCTACTGTCACTAAAAGTAGGGGACGCAAAGGAACAGAAAACATTAGCCCCTGTGAATGAGAACCTCTGATGGGAACCTCTTAGCACCCGCAGGCCAGGCAAGTCAACGCCCCTTCTGAGGGAAAAGACCCCTGTAAAGATCCTTGAGCTGCAAGCCAGTCCAGTCCCTCACCCTAACTGATGGATGTGATACAAACAGAGAGAGCTAAGGCAGCTTTGAAATGCCAAGCCCTGGAGATGGATGAAATCATCCATCTAGGTGAGCAAGCTTTTTTTTTTTTTTTGATTGGGCATTATCCCAAAAGTAGGTTATAAGAAAACATAAAAACTAATTCCCCCCATCCATCCATGTATTTATTTCCACAGTAATAAAATAGAACAGCAGAGGACACAATACCAGTTTAACATTCTATGAAGGAAAATAAAACAGAGTAAGGGCATACAGACTGGTAGAAATACACAGAGTAGTTAGGGGATATTCCTCTGAAGAAGTCAAGAATGAAATGAAGAAGAAAGCCATAGGAAAATATGGGGCAAGAACGTTCTAGGCTGAGGAGACAGCCACTGCAAAGGCCCTGTGGTAGGAACGTGTTGGGGTGTTTTAGGAAGAACCAGGCTGATAACTGAAGTGTGGTAACTGGGAAAGTGAGAATGAGGCTAGAGAAGGTGGCAGAGTTCAGATGGTCAAGGTCAGCACTAATAATCATGCAGTGTGAGCCACATAAGCAATTTTGAAGTTTCCAGTAGCCATGTTAAAAAAGAATAAAAAGATGAAATCAATTTTAATTATTTTATTTAACCCAGTATATCTAAAATATTATGTAATCAATATAACAAACACTGAGATATTTTATTTTTTTCTGTACTATATCTTTCAAATTCAATGTGTATCTTAAACGTACATCAACACCTCATTTGAACTAGCTACAGGTCAAGTGCTCAATAGTCAAGTGTAGCTATCGTTCCATTTAAAAATTTTTGTTTTATTCTAGGTAGGTTTACATTCTTTTTGTATTTAAGATCATTTTCTTACCTTTTGGAAGTGACCCAGTGGTGATCACCGAATGATTTCAATAGAATTCAGTGGAGAATAAATGAGCAGGAAGCCTTGCAGCTGAAAGGGACTCTCAGCTAACCTTGAATCAGCCAGCTGGGTTTATTTCAGTTGTTTTTACTTTGGGAAGAAGGTGGGTGGAATTCAGTCAAGCATGATATTGGAATGTTTAGATAGGAATACATTTTTTATTGAAATAGACTTGACATGTAATATTATGTTAGTTTCAAGTGTACTGCATAGTGGTTTGACTTTTCACACATTACAAAATCATTACAGTAAATCTAGTAACCATCTGTCCCCATACCAAGTTATCATATTATTATTGACCATATTCCTTATTCTGTATATTATATCCCTGTGGCTTATTTATTTTATAACTGGAGGTTTGTACCTCTTAATCCCCTTCATCTCTTTCTCCCAGTCCCCCTACTCCCCACCCACCACCTCTGGCAACCACCTGTTTGTTCTTTGTATCTTCAAGTCTGTTCTCATTTTGTTTTATTAGATTCCACATATAAGTGAGATCAAATGGTATTTGTCTTTCTCTTTCTGACTTATTTCACTCAGATGATATCCTCTAGATCCATCCATGTTGTCAGAAATGACAAGATTTCATTTTTTTAATAGCTGAGTAATATTCCATTGTACGTATAGACGACAACTTTTTTATCAATTCACCTCTTGATGGACACTTAGGTTGCTTCCATATCTTGGCTATTGTAAATAATGTTGCAGTGAACATTGGGGTGCATATAGCTTTTAAATTAGTGTTTTTGTTTTCTTTGGATAAATACCCAGAAGTCAGATTTCTGGATCATATGGTAGTGCTATTTTTAACTTTTCGAGGCACCTCCATACTGTTTTCTGTAGTGGCTGCACTAATTAACAATCTCACCAACAGTGCACAAGGTTTCTCTTTTCTTCATATTCTTATCAACTCTTGTTAATTGCTGTATTTTTAGTGATACCCATTCTGACAGGTGTGAGGTGGTATCTCATTGTGGTTTTGATTTGCCTTTCCCTGATGATTAGTGATGTTGAGCATCTTCTCACGTGCCTTTTGGCTACTGTCCATCTTCTTTGGAAGAACATCTCTTCAGATCGTCTGCCCATTTTTTAATTGAGTTGTTTATTTTTCTGATGTTGAGTTATATGAGTTCTTTGTATATCTTGGATGTTAACTTCTTATCAGATATATTGTTTGCAGATATCTTCTCTCACTCCGTATGCTGCCTTTTCATTTGTCGATGGTTTCCTTCACTGTGCAAAAGGTTTTTAGTTTGATGTAGTGCCATTTCTTTTTTTTTTTTTTTTTTTTTGCGGTACACAGGCCTCTCACTGTTGTGGCCTCTCCTGTTGCGGAGCACAGGCTCCGGACGCGCAGGCTCAGTGGCCATGGATCACGGGCCCAGCCACTCTGCGGCATGTGGGATCTTCCCGGACCGGGGCACGAACCCGTGTCCCCTGCATCGGCAGGCGGACTCTCAACCACTGCACCACCAGGGAAGCCCAGTGCCATTTCTTTATTTTTGTTTTTGTTTCCCTTTCCTAAAGAGGCAGATCCAAAAAAATATTGGTAAGACCAGTGATAAAGACCATACTGCCTATGTGTTCTTCTGGGAGTTTTACAGTTTCAGGGCCTACATTTAAGACTTGATTCCATTTTTTGTCTATTTTTGTATATAAGTGAAAGAAAGTAGTCCAGTTTCATTGTTTTGCATGTAGCTCTTTAGTTTTCTCAGCACCATTTATCAGAAAGGTTGTCTTTTCCCTCATTGAATATTCTTGCCTCCTTTGTCATAGATTAATTGACCATATATGCATGGATTTATTTCTAGGCTCTCTGTCCTGTTCCACTCATCTATGTGTTGGTTTTTGTGCCTGTACCATACTGTTTTGGTTATCACAGCTTTGTAGTATAGTTTGAAATCAAGGAGTGTGGTACCTTCAGATTTTTTTAAATTTAGTACTATTTTTGGCCGCATTGGGTCCTTGTTGCTGCGTGCAGGCTTTCTCTAGTTGCGGCGAGTGGGGGCTACTCTTCTTTGCAGTGCGTGGGCTTCTCATTGTGGTGGCTTCTCTTGTTGCAGAGCATAGGCTCTAGGCACATGGGCCTCAGTAGTTGTGGCTCATGGGCTCTAGAGCAGGCTCAGTAGTTGTGGTGCATGGGCTCAGTTGCTCTGCGGCATGTGGGATCTTCCCGGACCAGGGCTTGAACCTATGTCCCCTTCGTTGGCAGGCAGATTCTTAACCACTGCACCACCAGGGAAGCCCTCCTGCTCTATTTTTGTTTCTCAAGATTGCTTTGTCTTTCCAAGGTCTTTTGTGGTTTCATACAAATTTTAGATTTATTTTTCTAGTTCTGTGAAAAATGACTTTGGTATTTTGACAGAGATTAAATTGAATCTGTAGATTGCCTTGGGTAGCATGTTCAATTTAACAATTCTTCCAGTCCATGAGCACGGTGCATCTTTCAATTTGTTTGTGTTGTGTTCAGTTTCTTTCATCAATGTCTTGTAGTTTTCAGAGTACAGTTCTTTTACTTCCTGGGTTAGATTTATTCCTAGGTATTTTATTCTTTTAGATGCAACTGTAAATGGGATTTTTTCCTTAATTTCTCTGATCATTATTAGTGTATAGAAATGCAACAGATTTCTGTATATTAATTTTGTATTCTGCAACTTTACTGAATTTATTTATTAGTTCTACTAGGTTTTTGGTGGTATCTTTAGGAGTTTGTACATGTAGTATCATGTCATCAACAAACAGTAACAGGTGGTTTACTTCTTCCTTTCCAATTCGGATTTCTTTTATTTATTTTTCTTGTCTGATGACTAGGACTTCCAACAGTACATTGAATAAAAGTGGTGAGAGTGGGAATCTTTGTTTTGTTCCTGATCTTAGAGGAAATGCTTTCAGCTTTTTACCACTGAATATGATGTTAGCCGTGGGCTTGTCATATATGACCTTTGTTAGGTTGAAGTATGTTCCCTCAATACCCATTTTGCTGAGAGTTTTATCATAAATGGATGATGAATTTTGTCAAACTTTTTCTGCCATTATTGAGAGGATTATATGATTTTTATTCTCCAATTTGTTAATGTGGTGTATCACATTGATTGATTTGTGGATATTGAAAAATCCTTGCATCCTTGGGATAAATCCCACTTCATCATGGTGTATGATCCTTTTAATATATTGCTGAACCAGGTGTATTTAATATTTTGTTGAGGATTTTTGCATCTGTGTTCATCAGTGATATTGGCCTGTAATTTTCTTTTTTTCTGATATCTTTGTCTGGTTTTGGTATCAGGGTGATACTGGCCTTGTACAATGAGATCAGAAGTATTCCTTCCTCTGCACTTTTTGGAATAGTTTGAAAAAGATAGGTGTTAACTTTTCTCTAAATGTTTGGTAGAATTCACCTGTGAATCCATCTGGTCTTGGACTTCTGTTTGTTGAAACTTGTTTTATTACTGATTCAATTTCATTACTGGTAACTGCTCTGTTCATATTTTCTATTTCTTCCTGGTTCAGTGTTGGGAAATGGTACATTTCTTGGAATTTGTCCATTGCTTCTAGGTTGTCCATTTTATTGGCATATAATTGTTCGTAGTAATCTCTTATGCTCCTTTGTATTTCTGTGGTGTTGGTTCTAACTCCTCCTTTTTTGTTTTTTATTTTATTGATTTGGGCCCTGCTTTTCTTTTCTTTTTTTTTTTTTTTATGAGTCTGGCCAAAGGTTTATCAATTTTGTTTATTTTTTTAAAAAAACAGCTGCTAGTTTATTGATCTTTTCTATTGTTTCTTAGTCTCTATTTCATATATTTCCTCTCTGATCTTTATTTCTTTCTTTCTACTAACTTTGGATTTTGTTTGGTTTTCTTTTTCTAGTTCCTTTAGGTTTAAGGTTAGGTTGTTTATTTGAGATTTTTTTCTTTCCTGAGTTAGGCTTGAATTGCTATAAACTTTCCTCTTAGAACTGCTTTTGCTGCATCCCATAGATTTTTGGATCATTGTGTTTTTGTTTTCATTTGTCTCCAGGTATTTTTTTACTTTTCTCTTTGATTTCTTCAATGATCCATTGGCTGTTTAGTAGCATATTGCTTAGCCTCCACATGTTTGTGTTTTTTCTACTTTTTTTCCTTCTAGTTGATTTCTGGTCTCATAGCATTGTGGTCAGAAAAGAAGCTTGATATTATTTGTGTGGTTAGATTTACTGAGATTTGTTTTGTGGCATAACCTGTGCTGTATCCTGGAGAATGTTCAGAGTGCACTGTAAAAGAATGTATATTCTGCCACTTTGGGATGGAATGCTATATATATATATATATATATATATATATATATATATATATATATGTGTATGTATGTATCTATTAAGTCCATCTGATCTAGTGTGTCATTTAAGGCCAGTGTTTCCTTGTTGATTTTCTGTCTGGATGATCTGTTCATTGACATAAGTGAGGTGTTAAAGTCCCCTACTATTATTGTGTTACTGTCAAATTCTCCCTTTATGTTAAAGATTTGCTTTATGTATTGATATTTAGATGTTCCTATGTTGGGTTCATATATGTTTACACACTGTTATATCTTCTTGTTGAATTGATCCCTTGATTACAATGTAATGTCTTTCATTGCCTTTTGTAACAGTCTTTGTGTTAAAGTCTGTTTTGTCTAATATAAGTATTGGTACTCCAGCTTGCCATTTTCATGGATTACCTTTTTCCATCCCCTCACTTTTAGCCTGTGCGTCTTTAGATCTGAAGTGAGTCTCTTGTTTGCAGCACATGTTCCTCTCTTGCTTCATTTTGCCAAATTCTCTGGTTTTGTTTCTGTGTAGTAGGTGGGTCTGTTATGTCTCAATCTTGGGAAAGTGGCCTTATGTAGGAGATGTCCTGTGGTATCCAACAGCATGCTATCCTTTGGTCACCAGAGCTATGTGCTCTAGGGGTGCCCCCTATGTGTCCCCTGTGCACCCTTGTGCTGTGATGGGCTGACTCTGTGTGTGCACTGGTAGGCAGGGCTGGCCCCTGGCCAGGCAGGCTGCAGTGCCCTGCTTTGTGAAATGCCTGTAGGCCCGCTAGAGACGGGGCAGGCCTCACATGCAGCCTGGGGGCATGTGGCTGCTACAGGCCCATTGGTACACAGAGTAGGCTCCCTACACGGTCAGCACACAGCTGCAGGGCCAGGTCCCTGACATGGCTGGCCACATGGTCTGGTTGTGCACAGCTGCAGCAGGCTCATTTTAATAGGCTAGAGGGAGGATTGCAGACCCACACTTCCCAGCTCCAGTGTCATCACAGTAGAACAAGCTCATCAGAATGGCTGCTGCCAGCATTTCTGACCTCATGGGGAGTGCCAGTTGACTCTTGCCTTTTGGAGAGGCTCCCTAAGGTCAGCAAGTGGGTGTGACGTAGGCTCCTCTCAAACTACTGCCTCTGTGCTGGGACTTGGGGCTTGTGAGATTTTGTATGCATCCTTTAATAGTGGGGTCTCTGTTTCGTACAGCTCTCTGGCTCTCTTGAACATAAGCCCTGCTTATTTTCAAAGCCAGACATTCTGGGGCCTCATCTTTGCGGTGCTGTACCCCTGTGGCTGGGGAACCTGATGTAGGCCTTGGACCCCTCCTTCCTGGGGAAGAGCTCTGATATTGCTCCCATTTGTGAATCACCAGCCCCAGGATGTGGGTCCTGACTAGACCACATCTCTGCCACTCTTACCTGTCATATTGTGACTCCTTCTTTGTATCTTTAGTTGTGGAAAATATTTTCTCCTAGTCTTTAGGTTGTTCTCACAGGTAGTTGCTCTTTAAGTAGCAATACTTTTGGTGTGTCCTTGGGAGGAGATGAGTACAGGGTCTTCCTACTCCACTGCCTTGGGCTGACTTTTAAGGAGTAAAGTATGCCTAGACTTCAGTAGAGGTCATTTATGGACCATTGAGTGGAGAGGGCCAGAAAAATGTAAAAGAGTGGGATAACCCCTCTCCCCCACCAAACACACACACACAGTCCATTGCCTCAGCTTCAGCCAGCCCAGTTCTATCAGAGGATATGCAGTGTAATGGTTAGGAGCTTATATGCAGGATTCTGACTCCTGACTTTGCTACTTAATAGCTTTGTGACTTCGGGTGGGTTACTTAGCTTTTGTGCCTCAGTTTTCTTATTTGTAATGCAAGGTGGTTGTGAGGAATAAATGCGTTAACGTCAAAAGCTTAGAACAGTGCTTGGTGTATAATAAATGTTGAATAATGATAGCTATCTGTGTGGGACATCTCTTGCCTGTCACTGTAAAATCCTCTTAGCCCTCTTATCTCAACCCAGCCACTACTTGTGACAGCTCTGTGCAGGCTTTTTTTTTTTTTTTTTTTTGCTATACAGCATACAGGGTCCTCATTCCCCGAGCAAGGATTGAACCCGTGCCCCCTGCATTGGGAGTGCAGAGTCTTAATCACTGGACCACCAGGGAAGTCCTGTGCAGGCTATGACAGGCTTTAGCCAGGTACAGTGGCACAGCTCTCCACTGGGGCCATAGCCCTGTACCTTTTGCTTTCAGCCCTTGGGCTTCTTGGAAGCCACAGCATGGGAAACCCTTGGCAACTTGCTTGACACTCACAATTTTCTCATCCCGGAAATGCAAAGGAGTTAATCTAGTGGACCATCTTTGACCTAGGAGAAAGGGAGACAAAAGAGAAATATTTCCTTTTTTGCCTCTAGGTAGGCAGTTCTAAAACATGTTTTATGAGATTTTTCAGAAGGTTTTATGGAATTAAGCACCAGTTGCCTGCAGAGGAGGCCAAGGCCTTATATAAACTTCCTTCCTTCCTGTTTCCCTCCTGCTCTGCTATACTCCTGCTTACTGGGATCACATTCCCAAATAAACCACATGCACTTGAACCTTTGTCTTAGGCTTTGCTTTCAGGGGAACGCAGGATAAGACACTGTTACTTTTAATTTTCTTAGCTGTGATTTTAAAAATGCTTATCCAGTTATTCATATGATATGTCCATTTCCAGGATGGCCTTGACTTTTGTCTTTAGGACCTTGACCCTCTTTTCTCTGGCATCTCCAATCTCACTCCTTTTATTGGTTCCTTCTGCAAACCCCCTCCATCCTGCGGAGGCCTTCCCCCTCACACCTCTCAGAGTGTTCCAGGAACACTGCTAAATGATGTATATTCATTCTCATTTAATACTCAAAACAAGCCAATGAAGTAGGAATGATTATTGTTCCTGTATTGTAGTTGAGAAAATAGATTCAGAGAAGTTAACTTTTCAGAAAACACACAGCTAGCCCATGCAGAGCCAGGACGTAACTCCAGGTCTCTCTTCCTAGATGCCCAGCTCTTACTCACTGCGCTAAGACCCTCTTTAGCTCTGACCTGTGCGCCTGACCCTTGTCCTAATGCTGTCTGTACTCCTCAGCACTGTGAGATGTAGATTTCCTTTCACTGGTTTACAAAGCAAGAGTGAAAGGAATCCCATTATATAGTGACAGAAAGTAAATTAGAGGTTACTTAGGGTCCTGAGTTCAGGAAAAATGGGGAGTGGCTGCCAATGGGTACGGGGTTTCGTTTGGGGTGTTGAAAATGTTCTCAAATTGATGATGGTGATTGTTGCAAAGCTCTGTGAATATGCTTAAAAAAACCCTGAATTCTACGCTTAAAATGTGTGAATTGTCAGTATCTGGATGCTATCTCAATAAAGCTGTGATTAAAAGAAAAAAAGAATCCCACTAGAGTATTTAGCTTATTTATTGGACAGCCAAATACAGCACATGTGTAGGAAGCAGTCAGTAACGCCACTGCTACTACTCAAATTCACAACCAGTGATTTTTCATAAAATGGTGCTTGGTTCTCACTTGCATGGACTTGTGGGGTGGAGGATTTGGGGTTCCTTTGCAGATCATTGCTGATTAGGCACAGGGTCACCGAGACCCATGAGTGAGGAAGTCTGCAAGCAGCTCTGGATGCAGCCAGACTCTTCTGCCTTTAAAGGAAAAAGTAAGAAAGATCGTCAGCGTCTGAAAGAAAGCAGCACTGGATCATGAGAACGCCTGCCATTGATGTTAGTGGCCTTACTTAGGGGACCACATCCAGATGTCCCAGGCAGTTTCGATGACCACTTTGCCTTCAATATATGCTCATCGTCTTAACTCCCAACAGCAAAAGGGACAAGAAAAACAAATGAAGCTAGCTGAGTTCCATGACCAACATGCTGTTCATTCCTTTCAGGAGATGTTGACTGTAGGTTAGCTGCACGGTAGGGAGAACGCCTTTCAGCTTTGAAAAATTTAGACTCAAAATGAGCCTCAGCTCACCCGAGGGAGGGACATCCAGCAAAAGAAAGACAACTAGCTTGGCAAGACCATTAACTATCAGGTTCTACCAGCCCTATTACTTCAGTATCTTGATTAATTTCTCCCTGAACATTGGAGCGGAAGCAAATTTCCTACCTCTCCACCTGTGACCTTATTAACTAATGATGGCTTAGGGGTGCCTTCTGTCCTAAACAACTCCCATCCTCCACAGTTTTTTCCTGATCCTCAAAACTAGAGCTGATGCATGTACTAACACAGAGGGGCTTATGGATCTCCTGTGAAGGAACTTTTTCTCAGCCTGTTCCCACTTCCCTAGCTTGCGGAGAAGAATCCCGGAACTGTAGGTGGTTTTCTCCCCCTTCCCCAATCCCAAAGAGAAACGCTTTCTGCACAGAAAAGAATGCCTTGTAAATCTACATGATAAAAGACCAGAGAAAGGATAAAGGGAAAATTGGGGGAGGGAAAAGCTGGATCGTCTCGGGAGAAATGGGAGTGTCCTGAGGCGGGCAAGATGCGGGAGGGGCAGGGTGAGGGAAAAGGATAGGAAAGGAGGGGGGAGGCTGTGTAGTATTATGGAGGCCGCCCCTATATTCCTGAACTGTGAAAGATACAAGTAAGGGGTTTGACCTCAAAGATTCTTTGGGTGGTGGGTCTATTGTGTCTGTTTAACACGCTGCCCTGAGACTCACCACATGGGTGAAGAATTCTCTCTGGGTGTTCCCACTGAGAGGACCCCTTAGATCTGTTTTTAAAAAGCAATTGGTGGTGCATTTAGACAGTAAGCAGAGGGTTTTAGAATACTGGGGGCAAAAAATAAGGACATTGTACTTTACCTAAAGGGAAGCGTACTTTCTCCTTGGTTAACAAGAATCCGATTTTTTAAATCAGTAAGATTGGACAGAACTAGTAACAGATTGCTTTATGAAGTGCTAACTAAATTGAAAAAACTCTGAGAATAGAGGTGGGTTAAGTAGATGAAAGTATTTTTTGGCGAAGAGTTTGGGATTCCTCATTACACAGGAATTCTAAAAGTCCTTCTGTTCCTATTTTCTTTTGAGAAAATAGAGAAAAGAGCTCTTGGGGAAAGAGAAGGTCTGAACACAAATCCTTGACCCACTTCTTAGCTGTGGGACTCAAGGCAGGCCAGTTTACATCACTAATCTTCCCTTTTTTTTTTTAATGGATAATAAAGAAAAATATTTCACCTGGCTTTCCCACAACACTATTACTGTGTTTAATTATTACATGTATCTACTATACATAAATATACTTATTATATGTAAAGAGGAAGGAAGAAATAGTAGCATCTATTGAGTGCTCCTAAGTAAGGAACTTTAAGTATCCTCATTATATAGATTGGCAAGTTGGCGCTCAGAAAACTCACTAAGTGATGCCTGGTCACATACCTAGGAAGTTCCAGGACTAGGGTTCAAACCCAGCCTGTTTCCTTTTAAAGTCTCTTTTCTTCCAGTGGTCACTGTTCCTTTTATTAAGCAGTGAAGTATTCTACATGGAACAGTGTTATTTAGATCACCAAATTTTCACTTGACAATTTCTTCCTTTTTAGATGGAAGTTTTGTGTTATAACCAGGAGTTTTGTTTCTTCAGACGTCTTACTGAAGTTCTCAAGGCTCTGCACCATTTACAACTAGCTGAAGTAGTCCCGATGAAAATTCAAGTGGATCTTTGCCTATCTCGTAGCATCTCAAAGTTAACCTTCTCTTCTGTAACTGAAAGTACACTAAATGAATGACTATCTTTGTTCAAACTCAACCTGGGTTTTCAGTGTGAAGCAACTGACTGCAGAGTAATAGTATATTTATATGAACTAATTTAAGAATTTCTTTGTTCCTCTTTTCCTTATTCTTCTCAGTAAGAAAGACAAAAGAGGGCTTCCCCGGTGGCGCAGTGGTTGAGAGTCCACCTGCCGAGGCAGGGGACACGGGTTCGTGCCCCAGTCCGGGAAGATCCCACATGCCGCGGAGCGACTGGGCCCGTGAGCCATAGCTGCTGGGCCTGCGCGTCCGGAGCCTGTGCTCCGCAATGGGAGAGGCCACAACGGTGAGAGGCCCGCGTACCACAAAAAAAAAAAAAAAAAAAAAAAAAGAAAGACAAAAGAATATTCTGTTATTGTAAATAGTGCTGCAATGAACATTGGGGTGCATGTAGACAATGGAAGCAACCTAATTGTCCATCACCAGATGAATGGGTGAAGAAGATGTGATACATATATACAACGAAATACTACTCAGCCGTAAAAAAAGAATGAAATAATGCCATTTGCAGCAACATGGTTGGACCTAAAGATTATCATACTAAGTGAAGTAAGCCAGACAGAGAAAGGCAAATATCATACGATACCACTTATGTGTGGAATCTAAAAAAAAAGATACAAATGAACTTATGTACAAAATAGAAACAGACCCACAGATGTGGAAAACAAACTTATGGTTATCAAAGGGTAAGGGGGTGGGAGAGATAAATTAGGAGTTTGGGATTAACATACGCAGTACTGTATATAAAACAAATAACCAACAAGGACCTACAGTATAGCACAGAGAACTATACTCAATATTTTGTAATAACCTATAAGGGAAAAGAATCTGGAAGAATATGTATATATGTGTATAACTGAATCACTTTGCTGTATACCTGAAACTAAGACAACATTGTAAATCAACTATACTTCAATAAAAATAAAATAAATTAGTTAAATTCATTTTAAACCAAAAAAGGGACATTTGGTTAGGGAAAAAAGCCCTTATTTGGCCCTAGGTAACAAGTTGCCTTCTCTAGGCATATCGATACATGAGTTCTACAAGTTAAGCATGAAAAACTGCTGATAAAAATGGTTGATAATTATTCTGTCAGTTGCTGGATGTTATCTACCAGCAGTTCAACCTCAGTTAACAAGCAAAGTTCAGGTTCCTTCACAGCTAATTTAAGTATCCCATTAATAAGTGAAAACATATTTAAATTAAAATACCCAGAAGATTTAAAAGAAGAAAAAAGGAAGGAGGTGGAAAAACTTTAGAGAGGACCAGAAAGAAATGCATCAGTAATTTCTCTGTCAGGTAACACTTTCTCAAACTGGAGTGAATGCCAAAGATGAAATAGAAATTTCTTTATCAAACGAGAATGTGAAAGAGGGCTGACCTTTGATCAAGTGTCCATTTGTAGTCTTGACAAGGAAATTTGCATGAGAAAAAAAGGACTCTGGACACTTACTACATGAAAAGTTAAGTTGCAGCAATGTAAAGGAAGCCAAAGGCCAAACTTCTTAACAGCCTGTCAGATAAAAGCTGGATTCCTTCCACTGTGCAGGTGGGATGTTTTACAAGTTGCAAAGGGTTTTTAAGGAGGACAGATGGTGGTATTTTTGTTCTGTGCTTCAACACAAAGTACCTTCCATCTTTTTAGGCCTGAGTTTGAGCTACTAATTTTTCATCTCACACATATTACAGATTGGGATGGAGAAAAGCAAAAACAGTAACATAAACATCGTCACCCATCTAATTTGCATTCAGTAATTATTCTTCAAGATAATTAGTTGTAAGCCTATCAGTTTCTTTTTAGCGTCCCCTGTAAAACACTATCAGAAGACCAATAGCTGTCTTTTAAGAGTTAATTAAAAATGATTGTGTATTATATAATGATCTGAGTGAATATAAGATTATTTATATATAGAATCATTGTGGTACAGATAGATGGTTTATCTTTTCGTTCAGAGAATTTGGCTAATAGTTGGTAATGAACCTATTTGTGAAGAGATCCTCAGCATGAAGTCCAGCTAAACTGCTAACTCAAAATAATGGAAATGACGCAGTGCAGGACCCCTGCCCTGACTTCTCACCCTATGCATTTTTTCATTCAAGCACATTATAGCGTTTTAAAGACTGTATTTCAGGCACGTAGTAGGCACTTAATACATATTTGTAGAATGACAGAATATTGTGTCCAATATTGATAGTTATTTGGAAAAGGCAATCAACGGAAGAAAATTGTGCTTTTGTCCTTCTAATAGAGCTCTTCACTGGATGAAATTCATTTTTACTTTGAGGAGGCAAATAGAATTATGATGAATTGTATGGGCTTTAGAATCTGACATCTTACTGCAAATCCCAGATAAATCTTAACAACTTGTCACCAACTTGGAAATGTTCAGTAAGTGACAGCTGCATAGCTTTTCAGTTTTATGAATGATTCCACGTAAGTTCTCCGCGAAACTCCCATCCTTATCACAAGCATCGTCTGAGTCTTGCCTTTAGAATATGTGCATTTGTTTATATGTCTCCCATCCACGTTAACACAAGGGAGTCTTTTTTCAGTTGGCATTGCTTATCGGTCCTCATTCCTGGTGGTACGCACCACAGCACTAACCTTAGCTGCTATAGATGGTATGCCTGACAGTTCTATGTCTTAAGAGCTGACTTCTCTCTGTAAATAGACTGATACTTTTGACAGTTGTCCATGGGAGGGGGTTTGAGTGGATCATCTCAAGGTCAATACCATCTTTTATCAAGAGCTAACATAAATATCTAGCTCCTAATTGTTGGTTTATTTGTACTATAAACTTCGCTATGCAAAACACTTTTCCTTTCTTTAATATTCTCTCCAAAATACATAGGACACCTTAAAAGTATCTTTAAGCATGTGATAACCAGTTTCTTCACATAGCCTTTGGCTTTTTTTCTTCTTCTTCTTCTTCTTCTTCCTCCTCTTCCTCTTCTTCTTCCTCCTCCTCTTCCTCCTCTCCTTCTTCTTCTTCTTCTTCTGCTTCTGCTTCTGCTGCTGCTGCTTCTTCTTTCTTCTTCTTCTTCTTCTCTACTTAACCTAAGAAGTGAAAAAAGAAGAAAGCAGGGAAATGGAATCTGAAATTAGAGTTAGCGATCTAGGCCTACAGCTCTCCATTCATGAAAGATTTATTTCATAAGTATCCTTGGTAGCTTGTTATCCCAATGTTTTGAAAATCAGTAATCCATAATTTAAGAGTCCAGGTGAGCTGATCTTACAGAGGCCAACATCTGGCAGAGAAGAATAGGGAAAATGCTTGAATGTATTTCCTTGACTTTAAGAGAGTGAAAAACCTGGGCGTCTGGTCTTCGTCCAACAATTCTGACCCTCTGTTGATGAGCTTATACTACACACTGAACATTTTGCAAAATAAGGCCTCTTATAGTTTTCATAAAGATCCTTAAAATCATAGTTCCACTGAAGAACTTTTGCAGGGCCGGTACTGATCGCACCTGGTGAATGTTACTCACGATGACCACATTGAAAAATTCTTAGAAACACTCATTTCTGCAATGCGTAATTACTCTGAGCTCAGATATTGAATATTATTTTCTGGAAACTAATTCTGGATCAATGATTCTAAATAAAGGCATAAATAGACCTGTATCTCTCAGTGTAAAAGAAGTAGGAGGAAAGCAAACTAAACTCTACACCATCAATATATTTGGCCTGACACGTCTGCTACAGGTTTTCTTGAAAATAGTGTTGCTGAGAGAGAATTCACATGCCAAAAAATTCACCCTTTTAAAGTGTACAATTCAGTGTTTTTTTAGTATGTTCACGGAGTTATACATTATTTTATTTCAGGAAATTTTCAGCAGCTCAAAAACATTCTTGTTATTTTCAAGATTGTTTTGGCTTTTCTGGGTTCCTTCAATTTTCATATGAATTTTAGGATCATCTTCATCTCTGCAAAAGTAGCAGCTAGGATTTTGATAGGGGATTAGGTTGAGTTTGTATTGCCATCTTAACCATGTTAAGTCTTCTGATCCATAAGCATGGGATGTCTTTCCATTTACTTAGGTCTTCTTTAATTTCTCTCAAAAAAGTTTTACAGTTTTTGGTAATAAATTTTATACTTCTTTTGTACTTATTTTTTAGTATTTTATTATTTTTGGTACTACTGTAAATATAATTGTCTTCTTAATTTTATTTTAGAATTGTTGATTACTAGTGTATCGAAATATAATTGATTTTTAAGTTGATCTTGTATCCTGTACCTTTTCTGAACTCACTCATTAGATCTAATGTCTGTCAGTTTTTGCTTCCCTGTATTTTGAGGCTCTGTAGTTAGATGCATATATTTTTATAATTGTTATGTATTTCTGATGGATTATTTCATTATTATAAAATATCCTTTGTCTCTACTAACATTTATTGGTCATAAAGTACTTTTTCTCATATCAACCACTGCTATGTTCTCTAATACTAGCCACAACAGTGTTTGCTTACTTGCATGGCATATCTTTTTCTGTCCTTTTGCTTTCAACCTATTCAAGTCTTTGAATCTAGACAGCATGTAGTTGGATCACCATTTTTAAATCCAGTCTTCCAGTTTCTTCCTTTTGATTGGAGTGTTTAAGTCATTTATATGTAATAAAATTACTGATATGATAGGATTTATACCTGCCATTTTGCTGTTTACTCTCCACATGTCTTATATCCTTTTATACTCCTCTGTGCCTCCATTACTGACTTCTTTCATGTTAAATAGATATTTTCTAGTGTATTATTTTCATTCCCTTTTTTGTTTCTTTTATTATATATTTTGAGTTATTTTCTTAGTGGTTGCCCTGAGGATTAAAATTAACGTCTTAACTTAAAAAATCTAGTTTGGGGCTTCCCTGGTGGCGCAGTGGTTGAGAGTCCGCCTGCCAATGCAGGGGACACGGGTTCGTGCGCCGGTCCGGGAAGATCCCACATGCCGTGGAGCGGCTGGGCCCGTGAGCCATGGCCGCTGAGCCTGCGCGTCCGGGGCCTGTGCTCTGCAACGGGAGAGGCGGCAACAGTGAGAGGCCCGCGTACTGCAAAAAAAAAAAATAATAATAATAATAATCTAGTATGGATTAATACCAATTTAATTTGAATAGCATAGAAAATTTTGCTCCTACATAGCTCCATTTCCTCCCTGCTCCTTTGTGCTGTTTCTGTAATACGAATTACATCTTTATACGTTGTAAGCCCATCATGATAGTGTTATAATTATTACTTTTATTCAGTTGTCTTTTAAATCGGGAGAAGGAAAGTGCTACAAATAAAAAATTCATCATGTGTTCTTTTATATTTACCTATGTAGTTACGTTTTCTCGTTCTGTTTCTTCACATGGTTACACATTACTGTCTGGTATCCTTTCATTTCAGCATTAAATACTCCCTTTAGTATTTAGTATTTTGTAGGTCAAGTCTGCTAGCAAGGAATTCTGGCATTTAAAAAATCTGATGTCTTAATTTATTCTTTGATTTTGAAGGATAATTTTGTTAGATAGAGAATTCTGGGTGGAGAGTCTTTTTCTCTCAGAACTTGGAGTAAGTCATCCCACTGCCATCTGGTCTCCATGCTTTCGCTGTTAATCTTATAGAGGACCTGTTGTGTTTACATGATGGATCACTTTTTTCTTATTACTTTCAAGATTCTCTCTTTGTTACTGGCTTTTGACTGTTTGATTATGATGTTCCAAGTGTGGATCTCTTTGAGTTTATCTTACTGAAATTTTGTTAAGCTTCTGAAGTGTATAGATTGGTGTTCTTCATCAAATTTTGGAAGTTTTCAGTGATTATTTCTTCAAATATTATTTATGCCCCTTTCTTTCTCTCCTTTCTTCCAGGGGTTCCCACTCTGCATATATTGGTGCATGGGATATTGTGCTAACAGGTCTCTGAGACACTGTTGCTTTTTCTTTATTCTTTTTTACTTCTCTTCCTTGACTGGATAATTTCATTTGACTGGATAATCTCAACTGACCTGTCTTCAAGTTTGCTCATTCTTTTTTCTGCCAACTTATATCTACTGTTAAACCCCTGTAGGGAATTTTTCATTTGTACTTGTACTTTACAACTCTAGAATTTCTATTTGTTTCTTTTAAATAATTTCTATCTCCTTATTGATCATCTGTTTTGTAGACATTATACACATACTTTGTTTTAGGTCTTTAGATACCGTGTTCTTAAATCCTTTGGATTGACTGGTTTAAAGTTTTGTCTAGTACATCTAATATACTTCCACAAGGATAGTTTCTAGTGGTTGCTTCTTTCTCCCTTGTATAGGCAATACTTTTTGTTTCTTCATATGTCTCGTATCTTTTCTTGTTGAAGAGTGAATATTTTGAATAATGTAGTGTCACAACTCTTGTAATCAGAGTCCCCTTTTTCTGGGTTTATCGTTGTTCCTTTTTGTTGTTGTCCTTGCTGTTTGTTTAGTGACTTTCCTAAACTAATTCTGTAAAGTTTATATTTTTTTTGTCATGTGTGGTCACTAAAATCTTAGCTCACCTTAACAGTCAGCTAATGATTAGATAGAAATTTTCTTAAATTGTTTGGACAAATATGTCTCTCAGACTTCGCAGTAAGGGTTTTCTGTGCTTGTGGGGGCATGCCTTAAGTGCTCTAGCAGACGGTTCACAACCCTGCTTTAGGGTTAGCTTCTTGCTTGTGTAGTGTCTCAAGAGCAGCTGGAGGTGAAATAGTCTTCTCAGGCCTTTTCTTGGCATACATACAGGCTTACACATGCATGTGGTCTTTTAGACCCCCTGGAATTATATTGGAGCATTTCACAATTCTTCATGGACGTCTCATTTCCCTGCTTTTCTTTTCAAGGTTTTTGGTCAGTCGTTTTTGTCCCAACCGATAGTCTCACCTCAGACAGCTGTGATGTTAAACAACTACCACTGATTACTTCCAACAAATGCCACAGGGAAAAGGCTGTTTGCACTGAGCAAGCTCTGAGTATGGTCAAATAAATACAAGCCCTGAAAATGGGGGTTCTTAGGGAGCATCCAGGCAGGTCAAAAGAGGAAAGTTTTCTAGGAATGAGGCTTCTGGGGAGCTCTAAACTTACCCTATCTTCGGCCTGGCTACTGATTTTCAAAGCTACCCTAGTTGTGAGACGGTTGGTTTTCAAGGCTAGCATGGAACAGGGGTGAGGGGGGTGAAATGAAGGAAAGATAAAGTGCTACAAAGCTCACTGTTCTTACTGAGCATCTACCATTCTTCTTGTGTAATACTCCTTGAATTGTTGCAAGCCTTTGGTTCATTTCCAGAGTTCTGATAAAGTTGATGATGACAGTTTTTGCCATTGTTCTTTTATGGTTGAACAATTTATAGATTTTTATGGATGAGCAGGTTTTCAGAGGCCCTGACATTCTGTCATTTTGGAAGTTCTTCATACAGGTTAATTTTAAATGGAGAATCAAAGCACCTACATCTTGTTTTAACATAATTATTCAGGTGTCTTTTACAGTCTCAATCCAGTTGGCCCAAAAGATCCATTCACAGGCCCAAAGAAGAAAGTGATTCATGAGGACCCAGGCCCTTCTCTGACAGAATAAGACCAATTCTTGTTGGATGAAGAAAGGACTTAGTTGTGAATAGAAAGCTTAGTGTGACCACTAATGAGACTACAGCATAGGGAAGTTGTCTGAACGCTTCCTAATATTCAACCTGCATGTCCCCGTAGGAAAAAAAAATGTTCTTCAGCAAATGTAACTCCGGATAGAAAGATTTTCAAAGTACTCAATCTTCGGCACATGTTTACTTTCTGTGCCCGCGTTTCTAATAAGAAAATCATCGTACCTGGAAAAAAGGTATGAATACTGACTCCTAGGGCGTTTGGCATCTTTGGAAGAGAAAGAATACATTTGGTCTTCATCTAAAGTGAAAAGAAGGTGACTGTGAAAAGCTATTAATTTGAGTTGTTGTGGAGATATTTCTAAAGAAAATAAGGTGAAAATGTGACTACTGAGGCTCCTATTTATGGATCAGTTTTAAAGATTGTTCAATATTTGGGAGATTGAGGTTTTCTCTAAAAGAAAATTGTATTTTTTGTATTCACAAGCAGCCACAAGTTTCTTGAAGAGTAGCCAGCATTTTGGGTTTTGTTTTTTAAGTGGAACAGAAAGTAAATGACCTGAATGACTCTGAGGGGAAACGGAGTAAGAAACAAAGTAGTAACATTCACAGTACAAAAAAGTAGAATAGTAGGTGCTATTGAAAAGTGTGACAGAAACCCGGAGAGCCAAAAAGGGTTATAAATGACTGTACACAGATCAGTGTCCCTGAAGAATTCTGTTGATTGTAGAACCATGAAAATACCTGAAATAGAAACCTGAATGTGTTTCCAAGTTGGGAGGCTTTGTAGCAGCTTCTGAAAGAGGAAAGCGTTAAAAAAAAAAAAAAACAGAACGCTATCTATGCCGTATTTATTTTTTTAAATAAAAAATAGCAAAGAAGGAATAGATTTGATTCAGCCAGTGGTATTCAGAGCTAAAGTGGGCCATCACAGAGGATGAGGGGGGGCCCATCAGTGGTATGCGATGCTCCAGACATGAGGAACTAAGTGTCTATAACACCTGGTTATCCTTTGCTGACTTCTAATCCAGGATCTTTTATGATGCTCTAATTATAGAACTCACTGCTAATGGTTGAAGAATACAACTATTTGAGTTACTTGGAATACTTCAGGACAATGCCATTTACCAAAAAGCATATAGTGTTCCCTAATACCTTGAAACTAAAACAGGACTGCTGAGAAACAGAGATATATTTTTATAAGCCCAAATGACTTTTTCCTCTCATTCCACCCGCCATTCTCTCCGGATTGCTAGGAGTCTGCTCTCTTGTCTTTAACAGGGTTATTTTACACATGTTATTATTGTTTATTTGTGTATTTCTTTTTAAATTTCTGTTCCATGTTTTATCCCTTTACTCATTTTAAATGTATTTGATTTACAGCCTCTGTCATATTATAGCTTTTATGATTCTAATCCTTCTGGGGTTTTTTGTTACTGTTTTTGTTTATTTGCTGAGTCTTGCTTACGGTAGATCGTTTCTCTTTTTTTTTTTAATGTATGGTTGTGTATTCATTCTAAATAGGGCTTGTTTTGTGTATGTAAATTCCATGTGACCTGAGTAATTGAAGTGCCCTTTCAGAGTGGGTTTTATGGTCCCTTCTCAGGCAAGGGTACCACTGGGCCATACCAGTTTCTGTTACTTTCTCAGTTGGGGAGGGGTGTGTGTTCCACTTAAGTAGTGTACAGTTTGTCTCTAAATTTACGAGAAGTGTAAGTTCAGAGATGGTTTCTTTTGCAGCTTTATTGAGATATAATTGATTATAACATGGTATAGGTTTGATACAGGTATATATTGTGAAAGGTTTACCACAATCAGTGTTAACACATCCTTCACCTCACATAATTACCATTTTGTTGTTGTTGTTGTTATGATAAAAGCTCTACTTTTATAGCTCTTCTCCTGTAGCAACTTTCAAGTACACAGTACAGTATTGATCACTATAATTATCATGCTGTACATTCGATCCCCGGGCAAGTTCAGAGTTTTGATTTATCCCAGGAAAGTTTAATATAACTTTTTCCCAATCAAAGCCAAGATAGAGAAATAATCTCCCTTATCACTTCCCTGAGCTAGTAGGTAGAGATTATTTGTCCTATTTGCACTGGAGTTATACTCTTTGAGAGCCCAGCTTCATGCAGGGTCTTGGTTTTCTCTCCCCAACATATTGGGCCCTAAAATTTATTTTCTGTTTTTATGGCATAAAGAGCCAAACTAAGAGCTGCTACCAATCCAGAAAGCTCTCAGAGTTGGAGCAGGGTCAGCTCACTTGTCTGGTGCTTTGATTCTCTAAAGTCTGTTTTGTTGTTTATTCTGTCCCTTGGGGATTTGCCTTTGTTTCTTACAATATCGACCATATACTAACTAACAGTCTTGGTTCAGGCTGCTCTAACAAAATATGATAGATTGGGTGGCCTAAACAACAGACATGTATTTCTCACAGTTCTAGAGGCTGGGAAGTCCAGGATCAAGGTGCCACCAGATTCAGTGTCTAGTGAGGGTCCTCTTCCTGGTTTGCAGACAGCCATTTTCTCATTGTGTCCTTACATGGTGGAAAGAAAGAACCTTAGTCTCTTCCCTTTCTTATAAGGACATTAACCTCATCACCAGGGCTCTACCCTCATGACTTCATCTAAACCTAATTATCCATCAGAGGTCCCACCTGCACCTGCCATCACATTATGAATTATGACTCCAACAAATGGATTTGAAGGAGATGCATTCAGTTCATAGCACAAATTATATCATATTTTATTTACTTTATTTAGACACACTAGCTGAGTATACTATCTTGCCAGAACTATAAGTTCCTGAGTTCCCACTTTTTTCTTCTCATGCCAATGGGCAGCATATTTGTATTTAGATGGGTGTCTTTAGTTCTAACTGAGGATTCCCCGAGTATCCACATCCTTTGTGTAAGATTGAGGGGGACACTAATCTTCCTCCCTCTTAGATGGTTCATTTTTATTTTAAAATCACACCTTCAGTAAGTTGAGTGAGGCTACAACATACAAGAACAAAATACAAAGATTAATTATATTTCTGTCCACCAGCAACGGACAATCCAAACCTGAAGTTAAGAAAACAGTTTCTTTTTCAACAGCATAAAAAGAAATAAAATGATTAGGAATACATTTACGAAAAGGAATGCAAAACTTATACACGGAAAGGTATAAGATCTCATTCAAAGAAATTAAAATATCTAAAGAAGTGGAAAGAAATTCCAGGTTCATGCATCGAAAGACTTAATATTGTTAAGATGGTAATACTCCCCCAAACTGATCTATCGATTCAGCAGAATCCCTGTCAAAATCGTAGCTGCCAGGGCTTCCCTGGTGGTGCAGTGGTTGAGAGTCCGCCTGCCGATGCAGGGGACACGGGTTCGTGCCCCGGTCCGGGAAGATCCCACATGCCGCGGAGCGGCTGGGCCCGTGAGCCATGGCCGCTGAGCCTGCGCGTCCGGAGCCTGTGCTCTGCAACGGGAGAGGCCACAACAGTGAGAGGCCCGCGTACCACAGGAAAAAAAATAATAATAATAATTGTAGCTGCCATTTTTGCAGAAATTGACAAGCTCATTCTAAAATTCATCTAAAATGCAAGGAGTAGACAAAACAATCTCTAAAAAGGAGATCAAAGTTAGAGAACTCATATTTTCCAATCTCAACACTTACTATAAAGCTGCACTATTCAAGACAGTGTGCTGTTTTGTAAGGATAGAGATAAGCATCAATGGAATAGAATTGAAAGTCCAGAGATAAACTCTTTCCTTTGCGGTCAATTGATTTTTGAAAAGGCTGCAAGAAAAGTCAATGGACAAAGGATAATCTTTTCAAGAAAGTGTGCTGGGACAATTGGATAGCCACACACAAAAGAATCAAGTGGAACTTCTTCCTCCTACCATACATAAAATTTAAATGAAAATGCATGGGACTTCCGTGCTGGCACAGTAGTTAAGAATTCACCTGCCAATGCAGGGGACACGGGTTTGAGCCCGGGTTCGAGCCCTGGTCCGGGAAGATCACGCATGGCGCGGAGCCTGTGTGCCACAACTACTGAGCCTGTGTGCCACAACTACTGAAGCACATGCGCCTAGAGCCCGTGCTCTGCAACAGGAGAAGCCACCCCAGTGAGAAGCCCGAGCACCGCAACGAAGAGTAGCCCCTACTCGCTGCAACTAGAGAAAGCCTGCGCACAGCAACGAAGACCTAGTGCAGCCAAAAATAAATAAATTTTTTTAAAAATCAGGATTCTGTCATCAAGGAGAATGGAGACAGTGACTCTTGGTAGGCAGACAACTGTTTCTGCCACGGAGGGTGTGCAAGAAAAAGGGAAGTATAATACATTGGGACAAGTGCTATGATAAGAAAGCATAAAAGAGGCTGTGGCCATTAGCCAGCCTCCAAGATGGCCCCCAAAGATCCATGCGTCCTAGTATTTATCCGCTTGTATTAGGTTGGTTCGTTGGACAAATGGAAGTGACAGTATATGACTTTAGAGGCTAGCTCATAAAAGACACAGCCGCTTCTACCTCGTTCTCTTGGAGGGTCCATTCTGGGGGAAGCTTTGTTGTGCGAACAATGTAAGTAAACCGTTGAGAGGCCCACCTAGTGAGGAGCTGACACTTCCCGCCCACAACCGGCTCCAGCTTGTCAGCCATGTGAACGAACCTCTTTGGAAGCAGCTCCTCCAGCCCCAGACAGACATTCAGTCAGTCCAGTGCAGCTCTGGCTGATATCGTGACTGCAACCTCATGAGAGACCCCGTGCCAGAACTCAGCTAAGCTGCTTCTGAACTGCTGACACACAAGAACCTTATGTATGTAAGGTAATACATATTGATTGTTTTAAGTCTCTTAGTATTGGGGGAGATTAGTTACAAAGCCATAGATAACACAGGTTAGTCTTAAGGCTCTTGGAATGGAATTTCAAATATTAGGAAGACAGTAAGGTGAGGTGGCGGGAGAGGAGGGTGAAAACCCAACACACTAGGATTCAGGAAACCTGGGAAGATCCCACATGCCGCGGAGCCCCTAAGCCCATGTGTTGCCACTATAAGTGCTCTAGAGCCTGCGTGCCACAACTTCTGAAGCCCGCGCACCTAGAGCCCCTGCTCCACAAGAGCAGCCACCGCAACGAGAAGCCCATGCACCACAATGGAGAATAGCCCCCGCTCACCACAGCTAGAGAAAACCCGTGCACAGCAATGAAGACCCAACACAGGCAGTAATAAATAAATTTATGTTTTTAAAAATTAAAATGCATGATATACCTAAATTTAAGAGCTAAAATATAAAAACATTAGAAAAAAATAGGAGTAATTCTTCATGACCCTTGGATCAGGCAATGGTTTCTTAGATATGATACTAAAAATACAAGTAACAAAAGGAAAAATAGATATATTGAACTTCATCAAAATTAAAAATACCTGGACGTCAAAGGACACCATCAAGGAAGTGAAAATATAACCCATGGTATGGAAAAAATATTTGCAAATCATATATCTGATAAGGGGCTTGTATTAAGAATATAAAAAGAACTGTGTAGCACAGGGAACTATATTCAATATCTTGTAGTAACCTATAATGGAAAGTAATCTGAAAAAGAATATATATATACATATTCATATAATATAACTGAATCACTTTGCTGTACACCTGAATCACTGTAAATCAACTACTTCAATTTTTAAAAAAAGGAACAAAGAATATTAAAAAAGCCCTTACAACTCAATAATAAAACTATGAATAACCCAATGGGTAAAGGTTTTGAATAGACATTTCTCCAAAGAAGATGTATAAATGGACAACAAGCATGTGAAAAAAATGTTCAACATCATTAATCCTTAGGGAAATGCATCAAAACCAGAATGATTTACTACCTTACATTCACAAGAATGTCTGTGGTAAAAAAAAAAAAAAAAAGACAGTAACAAGAGTTGGCAAGGATGTGGCAGGTTGGAATCCCTCACACATTATTGGCAGGACTGTACAATGGTGCCATCACTTTGGATAAGAGTTTGGCAGTTTGTCAAAAAAGCTAAGCGTGGAGTTTGCATATGACCCAGCAATTCCATTTCTAGATAAATACCTATGATAAATGAAAACAGTCACCTGTAGCTGAGTTTTCATAGCAGCATTATTCATAATAGCCAACCCAAATGTTCATCACCTGATAAATGGATAAATAAAATGTGGTATATCCATACAATGAAATATTATTTGGCTATTAAAGGAATTAAGTATTGATATGTGCTACAGCATGGACACACCTTGAAAACATTATGCTAAGTGAAGGAAGCCAAATGAAAAGGCTGCATGGTACGAATTTATTTACATAGAATCTGTGGGATAGGCAGATTCATATGAACTGAAAGTAGGTTGCTGGTTGCCATGAGCTAAGGGGAGGGCAAAGTGGGGAATGACTACTAAAGGGTTCCACGTTTCTTTTGGAGATGATGAAGATGTTCTGGAATTAGATAGTGGTAATGATCGTACAGCTCTATGCGTATGCTAAAACCCACTGAATTGTACGCTTAAAAGGCTGAATTTTACGGTATGTGAATTTTGTCTCCATAAAGCTCTCTTTAAAAAATCACACTCACAACACTGTACATTTAGGAAATAAAGATGAAGATAAAAACAGCCAACCAACACACAGTTTAAAAACTCTCGTGGGGGGCTTCCCTGGTGGCACAGTGGTTGAGAGTCCGCCTGCCGATGCAGAGGACACGGGTTCGTGTCCTGGTCTGGGAAGATGCCACATGCTGCGGAGCGGCTGGGACCGTGGGCCATGGCCGCTGGGCCTGCGCGTCCGGAGCCTGTGCTCTGCAACAGGAGAGGCCACAACAGTGAGAGGCCCGCGTACCGCAAGAAAAAAACCCAAAAAAACCAAAAAAACCTCTCATGGGAACAATTTAATGTGTTTCCTGCTTGCATTTTATGTGTGTATTTTATTATAATTCATATATACATTTAAATCCTGGTTTTTTCCACTTTACATTAGTCGTAAGTGGTTTTTTTGTTTTGTTTTTTGTTTTCATTTTGCTTCCTGGTCTTGATAACTACCATTGATGATAACCACTTAACTTCCACAAGTGGATATACCACATTTTACTTAATACTTCCTTTATTTGCCATTTGATTTGTATCCATTTCTTTGCTATGATATAAATGCATCAATAAATAACTTAGTGTATATAGTCTTTGTTAGTATAGGCCTTATTTCTTAGACTAGTTTTTAAAAAGAAAGTGTTAATGCTATGTCAAACGCTATGACCATTTTCTCATGTTTAATGAATTTTGCCAAATTTCCTTCCAAAAGAGTTTCTCTGTCATTCTGTTAAGAATTGTATAGCAGAGTAACCCTCCACTGCCACCAATATTACGCCCACAGGATTTTCTGCAGACCCCACATGTGCAAATTCACCCCAGGACTTTGAGAAATTGGCCGTGTGCCATTAAGAGGGTGGGAGCAAGCATGAAATTGGCTATGAACAGGTGCATTGCACGATTGATTATCCACGCCTCTGTCTCTTCCATATTAATCATAGGCTCTTTACAAGAGTCTTGTGGCAGAGAAACCTGCCACTTACAGAACCAGGAAGGCACATGGTATCACGAATTGGGATAGGATGGAGGATAAAGATGAGCGGAGGCAGAGAAAACAGAATGAGCGAGTCTGAAAACACTTCAGAGCGAGTCTGTTCCTGTGGGCCTGGGAACTTCACATCATGGCAGTGCCCTGAACTGCTTGCTGTCTGAGCATTTAAATCATCAGAGTACGAGCCTGTTCTTTTAAGGGACTCTGTAATCGCTGGGGGAACCAGTTTACTGTGCCAGGTCCCTTTAGACTTGGTAAGTTACCTTTGGGGAACATCCATGCCACCTCAGCAAAGAGTTTTCTACAAGGTGCTTTCATGAAGTAGAGTTTGGTTATTGGCCTGAGAAAGAAGCCATTGTCTTACTTCTTTCAGTGTAGAACTGAGTCTGCCATTTTCTTACTTCTTTCAGTGCAGAGCTGAGTCTCAGACCCAGTTCTAGGTGGTCCACCAGACACAAATGGTGGTGTTGAATTGAACAGCTGACATCTTTTGCAACATGAGCTCTCAGGGGGAGAAGTTTAAAGCAGATCACCAACTGGCATAGCATTCTAATTTCTGACAGATGTATTAATCACAACTTTTCATTTCCATAGGTCCACACCCTCACCTCACTCTTGCATACATAATTTATGTGCTTAGTTCATAGTTCAGATTGGTGAAATCTACAGGGTGGATTTAGTTAGAATTCCAATTGATCTTTAAAGTCATTACATTCTCATGTGTCTTTGACACTCAGTCCAGAAAGAGTCTACATTTCTACCATAAATGTGAAGATGTTTTGTCTGTGTCGCTATTTCCTTTTCCTCAGATTTTGAAAGGTCTGTGCCCCATATTTTTCTTAGTAGCATAGCTTTTTGGGGACGATTCTTATAATTCGTCCATTAAGTCCCCTTGTTTATAATGTACCTTGTCCATCATTCTTCATGTTTTCAGAATCCACGTTAAATCTGCATCTTTGAATATATTCATTTGAGTTTCTTCTCCAACAATCCTGTTCTATAGGTTTTTTCTTTCTTTTACTTTGAACTCTTTCATATCCATCTGCTAACATAGAATCCTTTTTAAACTCTATTATAATAGTAATCACTATAATATTATTTTTCATGACACCTCAACTTATTTTTTATTCATTTATTCAACACTTTTACCAAGTACCTACTGTGGGAAGCCAGTGGTGAACAGAATGGAATTGTATCCCTACTTTCATGGAAGTTACAGTCTAGTAAAGGTGCCAGATAAGTAAATAAGAATAAGATTTTTAAAAAATTGTAACTGCCATAAATACTTCTGAAGGAGAGGTGTATGGTGCTAGGAGGGTATATGACAGGAGGATATAATCTGGTTAGAAAAGTCAGGGAAGTGAGTTTCTGAGGAAGTGACACTGAGCTGGGACACAAAGGGTAAATAGGGGTTACTCAGGTGAGTGGGGGAGGGGAGATAAGGATGTTCCAGGCAGAGGGAACAGTATATGCAAATCTTATCATGGGAGCAGAAAGTGTCTATGACTCTGACCAAAGGCCATTGTGGCTGAAATACATGGGCGGGGCGGGGGGGAGGGGAGTGTGGTAGGAGATAAAGTTGGTGAAAAAAGTGTTTCCAAGCTTGCTCTGCTCACTGCACGAAGGCCAGTAAATCGGAGACGAGGTGTTGAAGCAAGGAATATGACTTTATTCGGAAAGCCGGCAGGCCAAGAAGATGGCAGACTGAAATCTCAAAATAACCATCTTATCGGGCTTTGGATTCCAGTTTCTTTTATAGCACAGAGAGAGGGAGGAGATGAGGAAGTAAAGTAAAAAGGCCATAAGTTTTGCAAATATCACCTGGAATGGCCAGCCTCAGGGAGGGAATGTGTTAATTTCTTCTTTCTTGTAGCCATCCACAGGTGGAACAGGGTCCGGATTTCGCTACTTTGGTTTAACATTCAGGCAGAGGGGCAGGGTTCCCCCAGGCAGGCCATTATGTATAGACAGTATCCTTTTAGTGAACAAAAGCAGCAGAATGCAGAGGTTAAGGTAAAACAAACAGATCCAACATGTAGTCCAGTTTGGCTCTTCTCTGTTACAAAGGCAGTGGCCATATTAATATTAGTCTTCATCCTAGGAGCACTTACGTTAATTTCAATTATCACTGTCTCAGAGCAGCAAATGTTGATCATCTATAACCATTAGAATTATTATCTCAGCCATCGATCGTACAATATCCAACAAGTCTGAATTCAAATACCCATATGACCTAATGGAGTTACTGGTGTTATTCTTGCTGTTGGCATATGATCTTTCTTGCACTTGATTTTGAAAGTATTATTTTAAAGTACCCAATAATGCTTTCTGATTCTGTGTTTTCTCTCCCTCATCATCTGTCCTAGCAGTGCCTGGCACAGTGCTTCATGCTTAGCCAATGCTCAGTGAATGCTTGTGGAGTAGTGAGTGAGAAAAAAAGTGTGTTTGAGGTTGTTAGAGGCCAGTCTGTGAAGGAGTCATTGAGAGAGCCATGTTCTGATGTCCACCCACAAATTTATTTCTAATTCAACAAAAGAGAAAGAGAGTGGAGCTATGAACGCTTTCAAACTTTTTTGTTTCCCTCTGTGAATTATTACTACTTCCTCAATTGACTTTGGCCTTCTAAAATGACGCCCCTCTTTTCAAACCTGCTATGTTGCCATTATCTGGGTTGGGTGTTGACCGATGTAATCAGAATTGACGGTACGCCAGCCTGTTTTGAAGAAAGCTCCTGTCATAGGAACGTGAGAATGCGAAACATCAAACAGCATTGCGATAGATCATTCACTCCTGTGTTGGAGTTAATTGTTGCCCCAGAGTAGCAGAAGGCTTTATAATAACTTGGCTAAAACCCAAGAAGCTAGTTAGGTTCATTTCAGTTCTGCAAACCTTTAAAGAACGGTTTCAGTGTGCAAGACAGTGTCCTTTGTGAAGTGTGCAAGACAGTGTCCTTTGTGAACCGACAGATACGAGATGAATATGCTGCAATTCCAACCCTCACAAATCCCATGCACAAACATAGTTCTCATTCAAAGCAGATCTGAAATTTACCGTAGTAATCGAACACATGAAAAGCTTTGGGAATGAATGTGCAAGAACTCTGTAGAGAAGGTTAATAGTTGGTGTCTTATATTTTGACCTAATTGGTTTATGCAGCTACAACTGTTGAGTGCCCAGTCCTGTGCTGGGTACTGGAAATAGGAAGGTGGGACATTTCTTGCCCTTGAGTTCACAGGCTAGTGATGAAGACATAAATAGGTCACTGTCATAAAACGTGGCAACAATAGCATTAGAGGTATGTGTGTAATTCTAAAGGAACACAAAGGAAGAGGCCTGGAGCCGAGGGTAGAGCTAAGGTCATTTCTCAATAGAATTAGTAGAAACTGGACCCTGAAGGATGAATGGGTAAGAGAACAGATCAACAAGGACATCGAGAGCAGTGGGAAGAGAGTGTGTAAAGACACAAAGGAGTAGAATGTGTCTTGTATGAGGAATGAATAGTCATTCTGCATTCCAGAAGTATCCTCTTCCAATAGAAGGAAATGCTAGACACGTTGTATGTAGGAAGATTGTAAGCTGACCTAAGAAATTTGGACATTATCTTACAGGGCAACTATGAGTCATTGAAAATTTTAGCCAGTGTCATGATCAAATACACATTTTAGAGGAAGCATAGAAGAGAGGGATCTGGAGGCAGGAGACCCAGATGGGAGGCACACACTCTGACCAAGCAAGAAGAGGTGAGGGCGAGGCTAGAGTAGAGTACTACTGTTGCTGCCCACCTGTTTCAATGTCCCATGCAGGCAGAAGAGGAAAAGGGGTTTTGCTGTCATTTTTCTAAACTGGCTACCGTAATACACACAAATAGAATGTAGCATGTATTAGATTGCTCAGAGGTTTGGTCAGTGTAGTTCAATTGGGCTGAGTTAATTTTCTTAAGGAACCAGGATCAAACTCAACTGATCATGACTACCAAGAGTTTCAGTTCCCATCTGTAAAATGGGGATAATAATAGGCCCTTCCTCATAGGGCTGGTCTGATGAGTAAATGAGATAATGTCTGCCAAAGCATCTGACCCTGTGCTGGCTCACAGTAGATACATAGTAAGTGTTATTATTACTGGTTCAATGGAGAGTTAATAAGCATCTAGGCTGAGCCATCAAATACTAAGCCAGACAATAAATAAAGTCATGAAGAGAACAGAGACCTGCTCTCCTTAGTCTCATAGTTCACTTGGAGAAATCAATATATAAAGAAACAATTACAAGAGTGGAACAAGTTGAAACAAAGGGTATGAGGATGGTGTTAGAGGTTAGAGTAAAGAATATTCATCCCTGACTAGAAGGGCAAGGTGCAGGAGTTTTAGGGGAAAGGGCCATTTGCAGCTAATCACAAAAAATAAATGAAAAGGGCATCCCAAGCAGTTGCATAGAGCCTTTCTACTCAAAGCATGTTCTTTGAACCAGCAGCATCAGAATCGGTGGTATTTGGAATTTGTTATATATGCAGAATCTTGGAGCCTACACCTGTACCACACCTAGAATCTCTGTTTTAGCAAAGTCCCCAGCTGACTTGTGTCTATGTTAAAACTTGAGAAGCAGTACAAAGATGTAGTCATGAAAATTAACATGATGAGTGCAGAATGTATTCGCTGAATCCAAATGGTTCATTTTAAAAAATCAAAATATATGGTGAAAAATTGGAATTTTCCCCCTCCATAATTAATTTTTGAACCAAATTACACTTCGAAATGAACTTATATGCCTAACTAAGCAATGGATCAGAGAAGAAGTTGCAAGGGAAATTAGAAAATCTTTAGATGAATGAAAATTTAAAATAACGTATTAAACTTATGGGATGCAGCTAAAGGAGTTCTTAGAGCGGAATTTATAGCTGTAAATGCTTGTATTATAAGGGAAGAAAGGTCACAAGTCAATAACCTAACCTTCCATATTAAGACACTTCGGGGGAAAAAAAAGAGTCAACTAAACCTAGAGCAAGCAAAAAGAAGGAAATAATGAAGATTAGCGTGAAAATTAATAAAATAACTGTGGCTGCTGAGCCTGCACGTCCAGAGCCTGTGCTCCGCAACGGGAGAGGCCACAGCAGTGAGAGGCCCGTGTACTGCAAAAAAAAAAAAAAAAAAGAATAGAAAAATAATACTAAAAAATCATTGAAATAAAAAGTTGTTTCTTTGAAAAGATCAGTAAAATTGACAAGCCTTTTGCTAGAATGATCAGAAGAAAAAGAGAGAAGACTCAAATTACTAAAGTCAGGAATGGTCAGAAAAGTGTGGGGAACATAGTAGGTACACAATTTTAAAATGTTGAATAAATGAATGGAAAATAAGTTGAGGTGCTATAGAAATATTAAGATAAATACCATTATAATATTTGAGTTTGAAAATGATTCTATGTTAGCACATGGATATGAAAGTTTGAAGTACATGAAAGAAAAAATCTGTGGAGCAGGATTTTTGGAGAAGAAACTCAAATATATTCAGGGATGTAGAACCTTGTTCATGGGCAGAAGATTTAATTGTGAAGATGGCAATACACCCCAAATTGATCTTCAGATTCAATGGAATTTTTGTAATATAAAAATCCCAACTGGATTTTTTTTTTACAGAAATTCACAAACTCATCCTCTAATTCATAGGGAAATAAAAAGCCTCAGAATACCCAATCTTGAAAAAGTAAAACTGTAGAAGTCATACTTGCCAATTTCAAACCACATTACAAAGCTACAGTAGTGTGGTACTGGCTTAAGAATAGACATAGAGGGGCTTCCCTGGTGGCGCAGTGGTTGAGAGTCCGCCTGCCGATGCAGGGGACACGGGTTCATGCCCTGGTCCGGGAAGATCCCACGTGCCGCGGAGTGGCTGGGCCCGTGAGCCATGGCCGCTGAGCCTCCGCGTCTGGAGCCTGTGCTCCGCAACAGGAGAGGCCACAACAGTGAGAGGCCTGCGTACCGCAAAAAAAAAAAAAAAGAATAGAAATAGAACAATAGAATAGAATTACGAATCCAGAAAGAAACCTTATATTTATGGTCAATTGATCTTTGATGAGAGTGCCAAGATAATTCAACAAGAAAAAAAAATAGTCTTTATTAGAAAGCATTCTAGGACAACTGCATAATCACATACAAAATGATAAGTTGGACCCCTTTCTCACATATGTAAAAATGAACTCAAAGTAGATCCTAGACCAAAATATAAGAGCTAAAACTGTTATAAGAAGACTTAGGAGTAAACCTTCATAACCTTGGATCAGATGATAGTTTCTCGATATTACAGCTGACCAAAAAAAAAAAAAAAAGATAAACTGGACTTCATTAAAATAAAAAACTTCTACACATCAAAGGGCACTATTTTAAAAAATGAAAAGGCAATCCAGAGAATGACAGAACATATTTACAAATTTTATGTATATAAAAATGATCAGGGACTTACAACTCAGCAATAAAGACAACCCCAATCAAAAAATGAACAAAGGATTTAAACAGATATTTTTCCAAAGAAGACATACCAATGTCCAATAAACACATGAAAAGATACTCAACATCACTATTAGAGAAATACAAACAAAAACCACAATAATGTACTACTTCATCCCCCACTACAATGGCTAAAATAAATAAGGTAGATAATAGTAAGTGTTGGTGAGGATGTGGGGAAATTGGAGCCTTCCTACTTTGCTGGTAGGAATATAAAGTGGTATAGCCACTTAGAAAAACAGTTTGGCAGTTCCTCAAAATGTTATGGATGGAGTAACCATATAATCCAGCAATTCCACTCCTGGGTATGTACCCAAGAGAATTAAAATACACGTGCACACAAATACTTGTACATGAATAATCATAGCAGCATTATTCATAATAGCCAAGAAGTGGAAACAATGCAAAAACTGATCAATTGATAAATGGGTAAACAAAATGTAGTCTGTCCTACAGTGGAATATTACTCAGCAATACAAAGGAATGGAGTACTGCTACGTCATGATCACCGATACATCTTGATCAGTACCACTGATACTACATCATGGATGAACCTTAAAAATATTATAAAGAACCTTTTAAAGAATGATATAAAGAAGCCAATCGATCACAAAAGACCACATACTGTATGATTCCATTCATATGGGATGTCCAGAATAGATAAATCTATGGGGGGAAAAAGGTAGATTAATAGTTACCTAGGGCTAGGGAAGACTGAAAGAGATGGAGAATGACAACTAATGGGTTTAGGATTTTTTGGGGGGGTGACAAAAATATTCTAATATTGATTGTGGTGATGGTTGCATAACTGTGCATGTGCTAAACACCATTGAATTACTATATACATCGAATGAGCAAATAGTATGATATGTGAATTATAGCTCCATAAGGCTGCTTTTGAAAAAAGAATCTGTTTGAAATAGGTTCTTAATTTGATGTCTGTGAGCCTGTAGTCTAGAGCTACCTGTCCAGTCTAGGCTAGTGGTTACCATATTAGACAGTGCAGATAGAGAACATTTTCATCACAGGAATTTTTTCTGAAGCGCCGGTTTGGAGTACACAGCATAAAGCTTTCACCCCTGAATCCATGGAAACCTAAGGGTGGAGGATATAAAACTTTGAGGATATGGCTTTCAAAGAGGTTAAGTACCAATGCGAACATAGCATTTTCTTACATCACTAAACTGAACTATCAATAGTAAAATAACAAAGTAAGGTCCTACTAGTCTTGTACTGAAGTGAAATTTCATTTTACGGGAGGGCCTGATTTTACTACCTGTTGAAGAATCCAGAGGCATAACTTCGTTAACTCTGCACTGCCTTTACCTGAGAAACCAAAGATTCCATTAAAATCTCCTTAAAGCCATATTTTTTCTTAATTAAATCAGAGCGTAGAAATGATTGTGCCCCAAAGCAGTAAAAATGATGCCAGAGCCAGCATTTGTGCAGCTCAGATGGACATTGACCTACAAAGGAAAGTGAAGGCGAATGTCACGTTGAATTTGAACTGACAAGAAAGTGGGCATATTGATGAGTGAGAATGATGAGAAGAGACACAGTGGTGGAGGGCCCCAGCCCGGAATATCTGAGGGCTCTCTTCGACTGCATTCAGGAGGTCTCAGAGCCTGAGAACAGCCACTCTTTAAAGCGGCCTGCTCCAGAATGAAGGTAAATCCCGGGGGAATCCCTGAGAAAGGTCCTCCCAAATCACACATCATTGTAGAGATGCAAAGACCTCATAGCTGAAACTCTTTCATTTCATCTGGCGTCCGATGCGATCACCAGCTTGGCTAGAAAAATTGAAATCTGCCACCACAGCTGTCCCTACTGCTGTTTGTTTCTAAAATAGCAACACCTGGCACCACACAGTTGCTCTCTCACAACGAGAAATTATTGCTTTGACTAAAAGGATAAAGCGTGGCCACAGCGAGCACGTGTGACCATGGCTGACAAATGGCTTGTGTCAGATTCTCTGGAGATAAATATGTAAGCCGTCCTGAGGAGACAGCACAGATGGATCCTCTTACAGAGGCAATCTCTTGTCCAAGCCAATGGTCGTTGCTGTCCAGAAAGATCTCTGTTTAGGTCACGCACCACTAGCTTTTACTTCTCAATGACAAGAAGCCAATGTTACTGATGGCCACCACCCCTCCCCCTAAACCATAGCACCAGGAAGACCCCTGACTGTCAGGTCAAATGCGCAATCACCAGGTATGCCAGTGGCATGAGGTGTCATACGTACATACACAGTAGCATCAACAATTCCTAACAAGGCCATTAAAAGAGGGAAAAAAGATTTTTTCCCTTTGGCATAATATTCAGTTAATATTTCAAAGTTTTCAAGAGATCACAGTTTGCTTTATTTCTCTTTCAGATTCTACTTGAATCTGTTAACATGGCAGAGTAGTTAAAAGGATGAACTTTAAGACACTCAGATGAGAACCCGAGCTCTGCCACTCTTTAGCTGTGTGACCCTGGACATGTACTCTGTTACTCTAAGCCTGTTTTTTTAATCAGGAAAATGGAATAGTAATAGGTGCTCTTTTAAAGGGCGATGAGAATCAAATGTTGTGATTTAAGTACAATTCACAACCGTGCCTGGCTCAGTGTCAGAGGTCCAGAATCGGCAGCTTTTGTGAAGCTCCCAAGTTGTGCTAATGGATTTCCACCTATTATCTCATTTAATCTTAATTTAAATCTTAATACCAATGGATAAACTCATTAAAAAATAATTATTGGGCAAAGAATGTCTTTTGAAATTATTTTTGAAAGAAAAACTACATTAATATAGAAATATGTGTCTTAGTAATGTTTGTAAGTTTGTATGTCTGTTTTCATGATACTTACTTAGACTTTTTCCAACAATTATGTTCTCTCATGCTGTCTGGGAATTTAGCTCCAGTTAGAATTGATCTGAATCATTTGCTGTTTAGCCTTTCACCATATGAACTGACCATTTTGCTCAGCTCAAGGCCACTGACCACAGGGCTGGGAAATGATGTCATTAAATTGCAGAAGGGGTGAGCTCTAGAACAACAACAAAAAAATAGGTCAGGAGTAGCTTTGGGAAATTTGTGGTTTGGGTGGCTTTTGGAGGTCAGATGAGTATAAGACAAGGAAATATGATGAAAAGATAAATACATTTTAGGACTGTAACTGTTTATTCCAAATGAGAGATGTGTTTGGCCTTTGTTCCTCTTTAGTGATGTAGTTGAACCTTGAAACCATGAAATTTGAACAGTTGCCAACAAAATAATCCAGTAAGCTTTATGATGAATTTTGCTTCAATGCAAAGTTCCTTTGAAGATCCAAATTAATCTAAAACTCATTTATTAATAGCTAAGAATTAAATGACATTTGTTGCTGACCTCCTTGGGGTTGGTCCATAACTAGATTTCAGTTAAATGACAGAAGAGCTGTTTAATAATCCTGACCTTTGGAGCTCTCCTCTTGAGTGGTAAGATCATTACAGGCATAAGAAAGATACTGGATCCTCTGTAACATGCATACTGTAAGACTTCTACTTCGAGGAGTCAAGTTGGAACTCAACTCCATCTTACCAATCCACGTGAGAAAAGTGTTTTTAAGAAGAACAGGTCTTGAGGTGCATCTACTCAATTTCTTAGTAATTTCTATAGCATATTGTTTTCATTAGAACCTTAGAAACTCTGATTTACAAAGAGAATACTCAAAGACCCTCCCCTCCTTAATATTACAGATATGAAATAAGCTCAGAGAGGGGAAGTAATTTGCCCAAGGACACAGTGTTTTCGTGGCTGAGCTGGGTCTACCAGTAAGGTCTTCTGATTGTTTTTTTTGTTCTTTTTTTGCGATACGCGGTCCGCTCACTGTTGTGGCCCCTCCTGCCGTGGAGCACAGGCTCTGGACGCGCAGGCCCAGCGGCCATGGCTCACGGGCCCAGCCGCTCCGCGGCATGTGGGATCTTCCTGGACCGGGGCACGAACCCGCATCCCCTGCACCGGCAGGCGGATTCCCAATCACTGCGCCACCAGGGAAGCCCAGGTCTTCTGATTCTTAATTCACTGCTCAGTTCAGTTAATGAAATGGCTGCACAGAGAGTTTGGGGGACATTTCTAATGTGCTATCTTTCTTTAAAAAATATGGCCACGTTGACTTTAATCAGCAGGTTTATTTGAATCCTACCTGATCACTCCCTTTGGGACCAGCTGCTTTGGTAAAATATCTTGAGATACGTGTAGTTCGATGTTAACTAGTCTGTAGAATAACTGAATATGTAATCTTGGTGTTCCAGTTAGGGTTATTTGGTTACAAGCAGCAGAAACTAGGCCCACAGTGAATTTGTTGAAGCAATACTGAAGAGCAACATTCAGAAAGGCACAAACCAGGGGGGGGTTCTAGTTCAATACCTTCTCCAAGTGAGTATGCACTTTATGTTGATATTAATGGGCTTTTTGTTTGGTTTTTATTTCGGGTTTTTTTTTTTAATCCTCGCATTACTCTCCTCAAGATTTGAACTCCCAAGAGGATGACTCCAAGTGGCATAACTCAGGCCACTTGTCTTTCCCTTGACATCAAAACAAGACTGTGAACCTTGGGAGAAAGAAAGATCAGACGCTTCAAAAGTTCAGGGTGCTGTTAACAATGGAACGGCTAAAGGACGCTGGGCAGCAAAATCAGCACCACCGTCCCTGGCTTTGCTTTACGGTGGTCATCCCGTCCTCTTGGTGAGGCCTCCAGATTCGAGCATCTTTAGTTCAAACATATCTTTTAGAAGTTAACATACGAGGACAGGGCCCACCTTCCGTGTGTCTTTTATGTCCTTTCCCACCATCCCCCTCTCCTCTCCTGAGCCACGAGCGGGACTTACTAGGCACTCATTATTTGATTGACTTGGACTGAAGCACTTCAACTAAACTCATCTGCCTGTTGCGATGAGTTGGCTGATAATCTTATGGAATATGAGATCCGGGAGAGCGACTTCATGGATAGAGAAGTAAATACTGTAGAATCTGGAATGCCGTGCAAGCACAGCAGTTATTGGGTTGGCCAAAAAGGTCAAAAAGGTCGGGTTTTCAAAACCCGAACGACCTTTTTGGCCAACCCAATAGTATGCTAACAATCATGACTAATGCTACGAGGAATTTAAAGCACTTGTGCTACTCCCCTGTTCAATTGCAGCATTATTCACAACAGCCAAGTATGGAAACAACCTTAGTGTCTCTCAGTGGATGAATGGACAAAGAGGAAGACATGGTGCGTTTCCCTGGTGGTGCAGTGGTTAAGAATCCGCCTGGCAATGCAACGGACATGGGTTCAAGCCCTGGTCCAGGAAGATCCCACATGCTGCAGAGCAACTAAGCCCGTGCGCCACAACTACTGAGCCTGCGCTCTAGAGCCCGTGAGCCACAACTGCTGAAGCCCGCGTGCCTGGAGTCCATGCTCCACAACAAGAGAAGCCACTGCAGTGAGAAGCCCGCGCACCGCAATGAAGAGTAGCCCTTGCTTGATGCAACTAGAGAAAGCCTGCACGCAGCAATGGAGACCCAACACAGCCAAAAATAGAAATAAATAAATTAATTTTTTAAAAGTTGTGGGGGGGAGTGTGTATATTATTCAGCTGTGCAGCCATGGGAAAGAAGGAAATCTTGCCGTGTGCAACCAAATGGATGGAACTTGAGGGCGTTATGCTCAGTGAAATAAGTCAGACAAAGAAAGACAAACACTGTCTGATTTCAGTTATATATGGAACCCAAAAAAGCCGAAGTTACAGAAACAGAGAGTAGAAAGTAGGTTACCAGGGGCTGGGGGTGGGGGAAGTGGGAAGATGTTGATTAAAAAGCACAAACTGCTAGTTAGAAGATGAATAAGTTCTGGAGATCTAATGCACAGTGTTGTGATTATAGTCAGTGATGCTTTATTATATGTTTGAAAGTCACTAAGAGAGTGGATCTTAAATGTTCTCACCACAGAAAAGAATTGGTAATTATGTAATGCGATGCAGGGAAGCATCAGTTAATGCTATGGTGTAATCACATTGCATGTGTATCAAATCACTACATTGTACACCTTACATTTACACAATGTTGTATGTCAATTATATCTCGATAAACCCGAGGTGGGTGGGAAGCACATGTCCTAGAGCCAAATTACCAAGTTAGAGTAAATTCTGCCACTAATCAGCCATGTACCGTTAGGCAGGTTATTTCATCTCTGTATGCCTCAGATTGCTTATTTGTAAAACTGAGGTTAAATAATCAATTTTATATTGTCATCAGGAATAAACAATTTAATATACGAAGAATGCTTAGAACACCCAGTTGATGGCAACTTCATTGTTATCATCACCACTATCAGAAACTTTCAGACAGCATTGACATTTTGGTGAAGACGGGTTGCTTTTTCCAGCTTCTGTGGCCCTTGTTGGAATGGTGACAAAAGACGGATTTAAACAATCAAGACCATGTGTAGTAAGGTAACCACATTCAGAATTTGTGCTAAAAATTTGCCTTTTCCCTCGTGTCTCTTAAACACTTCCTCAAAAGCCGCCTTTGCAGTTTTCATTTTATTTTTACAAATACGAAACTTACAGCAGACTCAGCTGAACTCAGGAAGAGTCTACCTTTATTTCTTCCTCAGCATACGAATCTGCATTTACAATGGCTTCACATTTAATCAGGGAATTGTCTTGTGATTATCCACTGCCCATTAATCAGTGTGCCCCCCTAAAAGGTGACAAATGGTGGTTTCTTTCAAGTTTCAAAGAGGCCAGTTTAATCTGGGCCTTCTGTTGCTTTGTTAGGGAAATCGAATGCCCAGAATTGTTCTTCGGTTTTCCGTAGCTGCTCAGAGGTCATGGGAAAGTAGATGTGAGAGCTCCAGTGTGATTCATCATTGCCTGATGAAATCGTGTGCTCTCCGGGCACAGCCTTCTGACTGATGGCACTCACGTTCTCTGCCTCTTTGTGAAATGATCCCCTCCCAAGGAAATGCAGCCGTGATTCTGAGCACGAAAGGTAGTACGCGGTCACACCTGGGGTTACAGCTGTTCCCACTTGGTATTAGAAGTTGACTGGGCTTTTCTGTGTCTGCCTCAATGAAGCTTCCTCCTTCTTTCCTTGGGTCTTTACTTCTCCTGCATTAAGAGTACAGGTGAACATAACTGTGTAAGTTAACACTTAGAATCCATGTCAAACAAAGCACAGCCTCCTCTGAAACAAGGTGCAGAAATGGCCCGGTGAGTATCTATGTCCTGTCGATGTTTGTGCCCAGGGCAGGTTTTGCACAATGAGTTTCATTACCCAGTAAATGTTCTTATTCTCTCAGACCTGCTGTTGGATAGACTTAGGTCTTTTTATTAGTGATCAGCATGGTGACTTCTCTTTCCTCTCCTTTTTCTGGCTCAGGAAAAGGAACCTTCCTTGAGACCCAGAGAGGGAGGAAATTTTCATCTTAGAGGCAGAAAAGTACCTGGAAAGTATCTAAGACGGATGTCTGGAAAATGGGTCCAGTTGTGACAACTGGAGAGATACGTCATGCCTCCACAGAAAAGCCCCCACTCTCTTCTAGCGTGTGATTCATTCATTCATCCATCCATTCATTCATTCAACATTTACTTTGAACTTTTATGTGTCCTCTCTGTACTAAACCTCTGGGAAATAAAATCAAATTTGGTCCTGCCCCTGTCTTCAGTTTGCCCAGAGACAGTTGGTGAGACAGGCAAGTAAGCTAATAATTACCTAAAGAGGTTAGAGCCTCGCTATTCCGAGGGTGGTCCCCTGAGAACCTGTTAGAGGTTTGGAATCTCAGCCCCACCCCGGACCTACTGAGTTGAGTCAGCATTTTTATAGGAATCCAAGATGATTCACATGTACGTTAAGGTACCATCAGAGGCATGCGTAGTGCGCTATGTAAGACTAGGGCACAGGGAGGGAGCCTTCTGGACTCTCAGAGCTCCTTGTCTTTCACGCCCCACAGCCATCCTGCTGTCAATTAGCATTGTGTCCCCAGGGCACTCAGCTAGCAGTTACACTGTGCTGAGGATGTGGTGCAAAGTAGGTAGAGTTAGGCAGAATGCAGCCACAACTCCAGGGAGTGTGACTTGTACGTAGCCCCTCAGGCTCCTCACTGTGACCCTTGAGGCAAAGAATAAGTATTTTGCTTTCCTTCTCACCCCTAATCTCTGCAGAGGGAAGGGGAAAACTTGGGTGAATGATCAAAGGCTTCTGAGTAGCAGATGAAGCAAGGCTGATATGACTTATGAATTTCTCTGAGGAGTTTTCTGCTTTTGCCCTTGCACTTCTCACTTCGAGAATCTGATGAAAGCTATGTACCTGTTTCCCCGACACTCACATAGGGAAGACACGCGAAGTTGCACATCATTTAGGAGGCTCACAGATCTTCTCCAGCCCAAACCCCCTTAAGGTTCACATTCCCCAGGTTAAGAGCCTCTGACTCACAGAAATGGTAGACAAAATTATAACTGCTTTTCCTGCAACACACTGAAAGGTTTTACTCCATGCGGAGAATTTTGCTATGCAACTGACATGCGTTATATTCCTTAATCTTTGCAACAGTACTATCTGGTAGGTCTTTACCGTCACCATTTTACAGATGAGGAAATTGAAAGATGGGTTTTTAAATTGCCCGTGGCCACACACTAATAAGAGTCAGAAGTGGAAACCAAATGCCAGCCTGACTGGAGCATTCATGCCCTCAGCACCACGCATACGGCCTTCCCAGAGTAAAATGCTGCTTTTAAAAATAAGGTGACAAATGTACTCAATGCCACTAAATTGTACACTTAAAATGGTTGAAGTGGTCAGTTTTATGTTATGTGTATTTTACTACACTAAAAATAAAAGAGGGCAAAAACTGAGAATATATACCTCACGCAGAATAAGCTGTTTAGAAATGTGCAATGTCTCCAAGTCCCTCTAGACTCTCTGATTCACCATCCTTTTTTTCTAAAAAGTAATGAAATACCCAAACCAAAATTTAGGCAACTTTGCCCCTTGTTGACCACATTTGGAAACCCTAACTGCGTCCTGCTCAAACCACAGACCCATCCAAAGTCCCCGCGTACTGTTTGCAACATAGACTTTGAATTTGTGGTCACCCTCTAAGAGGCCACAGATTTGAGATATTCATGCAGGCCCTGCAGAGTATAGAACTTTTTAAGAAATATTGTTTCTTATTCTGTCTTTAAGTACCAGTATGAAAAATCCTGTCGAATAACAACCTTTAAGCGTCATCTTAAAGGCCAATGCTAAAGGCCACTGGGAGCAGTGGTTTAAGAACACAGATTGTGACTAGTTCAAATCTTGCATCTGCTGCTTTTTAGTTCTGTGATCCAGGGCAGGTTTTAACCTTTTTATGGTTTTTTCCCCCGATCTGGAAAGTGGGAATAATAGTAAGGTACACTTTCTGGGGTGGTTATGAGGATTAAACAAGGTAATACGAGTAAACGTTTTTGTAGGAAGCCTGGTCCGTGCAGAGCAAGCACTGAATAAATAAATGCTCAGGTTGATGATGAAGGTGATGATGATGATCAGATGTTATTCAGAGTCTGAAGATTCTCCTTAATCATTTAAATGTGGTGTCTCATGCTGTCTTTGATAATCCATCCCCATGACCATGGCTTCCGTAGTATCTTTGGTTTTTTAATTAATTTTTGTAGTATCTTTATTATTGACAGAATAAGCCCCTTTTCAGTGTTTGGAGATATAATTGAAGTATACCAAAATGCACATATGTTCAGTGAATGATTTGATGAGTTTTTTTTTTTAATTAATTAACTTATTTATTTTTGGCTGCGTTGGGTCTTCGTTGCTGTGCGCGGGCTTTCTCTAGTTGCGGCGGGCGAGTGGAGGCTACTCTTTGTTGAGGTGCGTGGGCTTCTCATTGCGGTGGCTTCTCTTGTTGCAGAGCACGGGCTCTAGAGTGCAGGCTCAGTAGTTGTGGCACATGGGCTTAGTTGCTCTGCCGCATGTGGGATCTTCCCAGACTAGGGTTCGAACACGTGTCCGCTGCATTGGCGGGCGAATTCTTAACCACTGCGCCACCAGGGAAGTCCCGATTTGATGAGTTTTGAAATATGTTTATACCCATGCAGCTATCAACACAAGCAAGATAATGAATTTATCCATCACCGCCAAAAGTGTCCTTGTACCCCTTTGGCATCCCTCCCTCTCTCTCCCCATCAGTGGTTCTCTCCAGGCAGCCACTGACCTGCTTTCTCACAGAATAATCTTGAGGCATATTGAGGCATACTGGGGGTTCTGCATTTTCTATTAGACTAAGTATATCATTTTGTTCTCCTCTTAAATTTTATCATTTACATATTTAGCTTCTCTTAAAAGTGGGAGGGGTTTTTGATGCATAACTGTTCAGCAACTACATAGTAGCTTTTCTAGATGAAGAAATCAAATATGCCAACCTCTCCTCACTCTGAACTTCTCCTCTGAGTTATCCTGTCAAATGTGGCAGATTCTACTGCCATTGTTTGTGTTGCCTGCTCTGTTGGCAACAGTCTTCTCCTTAACCAATACGTTTTTGTTTCAGTATTGCAGCACAGATCATTTTAGAAGACATTTTAGGCAAGTGGAGGTGTTCAAGTTTCAGCTAAGATTCAAACGATCACCCTAAGTGAGGTGTAACTTCTAGAACTGGATCGGTTCACTCATACACAAGGGAAGATAACTGTCACAATTTATTCCTCTTCCTTGAAGGTTTCTTTTAACATTAATTGTAAGATACATCTCAATTTCTAAAACGTTAAATGTGGAAGGAAAGAGATTCATCTTAGAACCCAAGAAACGTGGTGACCATAAACTGTTGATTGGCATTGTTCTTTAGCTTTTGTATTGTTTAAATTATTTTCTGCCTGTTGAAGAAGAATTACAAATTATATTTCTTTGTGCTACATGCCATGCCTAACATAGAGTTCAAATATGTACAGAAACACAGAATTACCTAAGGTCATCAGAAAGGAAGCCATGCTTTATTTAGTCCATTCCTCTCATATTGCTCACGTGGAGAGTCACACAAAGGAGAAATACCTTGCCCGGGTTCATGTAGTCTTTCCAAAGTCTGGATTTGATTCCCAGTTGCCTGGTGTTCTGTCTGGTGTTCACTTGAGTAGTGTACATCATTGGCAGAGTGGAGGCTGGGAATGAACATTTAAAAAATCTCCCCGAAACTAACACAACGTTGTAAATCAACTGTGCTTCAATTAAAAAAAAACAAAAAACTCACAGGTAGTTCTTAAATGCACTAGAGTTTGACTTGCTGTACATGAGATTCTCAGAATTTATACTCTTGATCTTTCCAGTTTGAAAAATTGAAGAGATTGCTGCAGTCACATGAATATAATGGCTTATAGTTTTGCTGAGCCACGCAGTGGAATTATACTGTGGACCACAGCGCTAATATCTGGGCATGGGTCAGCTACCCAGTGACTGAGCCTTACTCATTACCCCATATCCACACTTAAACTCAGCTTCCTTCCCTCCTTCCTTCATTTATTCACTCAGTTCATTAGTCATTTATTAAGCTCCTCCTTTTACCAGACACTCATCTAGAATTTAGACACTGTTATGAGGATTCAATGCCAATTTAGACTGGCAAGTTTCCTGGCTTCTAGTGTGGAGGAGTGAAACTATAAACAAATAATTAATAAGATGGGCGAACTGTGCTACAATTGCAGACTTTAATAAAGATTATGAAGGAAAATTATAGGGAGTTGCATTTATTCTGAAGCCTGAAGGATGAGCAGAAATCACAGGTAAAAAATAACTCCTCTCTGACGATGTAATCTCAATATTTCATTTGGACACAAACCCAATGTAATATGAATATTTAATCTTGACTCATACCTCATGGTTCTGAAAACTGGAATTCATCTAGTGCTTTTATTCTGGATATTACATTCCTGATGCCCAAAAGACTGAGTAAACATTTCACAGATGCCTTGGGAAGTAATGGAACACCTTTGACACTGCTTATGGACAGAAGCCCTGAATGTTGTCCTCTTTAGCCCCAGCCCTACCTCAACACTGACCCAGCCACTGTGAATCTGACAACTCTCCTTCAGTGTCCTAAGGAGACCTTAAGTGTTGGTCACCTTAACTGCATGATAGGTGATGATGGCGTTACAGAATGGAGGCGTTTGGGAGATTGCAGCCTCTATCCCTCGTGGGCGTTGAGGATCTGCTATAATGTGCCCGTGCCCTGCATGGAGTTTCTTTGAGTTTCTTCCCAAGGAAGCTGTTTTCTTTCATTTTTGCCTCCTTCAAGCATTTCACCTCACATTTATTATACTTTGAACCACACCCTTTATATTAATAGATCGTGTTACTTTTGTTTTCAAGTAAATATTTGGATAGACGTGTTTAAATTACAGTTGACCCTTGAACAACATGGGTTTCAACTGCATGGGTCTCCTTATACATGGATTTTTTCAATAAATTTGTACAGGTCTGTACCATCCACGGTTGGTTGAATCTGTGGAACCGCAGATACAGATAAAAGGGTCCAGTCATCAAGAAGACATAACAAACATGAATGTAAATATGCCTAATAAGAGAGCATCAAAATACGTGAAGCAAAAATAGAATTAAAGAGAAAATTAAAGAGACACATCCACAGTTTGTAGTTGGATATTTCAACACTCCTCTTTCAGCAGTTGACAAAACAACTGCATCAAAAATCCAATAAAACTAATCTATGACAAAGGAGGCAAGGATATACAATGGAGAAAAGACAGTCTCTTCAATAAGTGGTCCTGGGAAAACTGGACAGCTACATGTAAAAGAATGAAATGAGAACATTCCCTAACACCGTACACAAAAATGAACTCAAAATGGGGTAAAGACCTAAATGTAAGACGACACTGTAAAACTCTTAGAGGAAAACATAGGCAGAACACTCTAACATAAATCACAGCAAGATCGTTTTTGACCCACCTCCTAGAGAAATGGAAATAAAAACAAAAATAAACAAATGGGACCTAATGAAACTTAAAAGCTTTTGCACAGCAAAGGAAACCATAAACAAGACGAAAAGACAACCCTCAGAATGGGAGAAAATATTTGCAAACGAATCAACGGAGAAAGGATTAATCTCCAAAATATATAAACAGCTCATGTAGCTCAATATTAAAAAAACAAACTACCCCATCCAAAAATGGGCAGAAGACCTAAACAGACATTTCTCCAAAGAAGATGTACAGATGACCAAGAGGCACATGAAAAGATGCTCAACATCACTAATTATTAGAGAAATGGAAATCAAAACTACAATGAGGTATCACCTCACACCAGTTAGAATGGGCATCATCAGAAAACCTACAAACAATAAATGCTGGTGAGGGTGTGGAGAAAAGGGAACCCTCTTGCACTGTTGGTGGGAATGTAAATTGATACATCCACTATGGAGAACAGTATGGAGGTTCCTTAAAACACTAAATATAGAACTACCACATGACCCAGCAATCCCACTACTGGGCATATACCCTGAGAAAACCATAATTCAAAAAGACACGTGCACCCCAATGTTCATTGCAGCACTATTTACAATAGCCAGGTCATGGAAGCAACCTAAATGCCCATCGACAGATGAATGGATAAAGAAGATGTACATATATACAATGGAATATTACTCAGCCATAAAAAGGAATGAAATTGGGTCATTTGTAGAAACGTGAATGGACCTAGAGACTGTCATACGGAGTGAAGTAAGTCAGAAAGAGAAAAACAAATACCGTATATTACTGCATATATATGGAATCTAGAAAAATGGTAGAGATGAACCAGTTTGCAAGGCAGAAATAGAGACACAGATGTAGGGAATAAACATATAGACACCAAGGGGGGAAGGTGTGGGTGGGGGGTGGGATGAATTGGGAAACTGGGATTGACATGTATACACTAATGTATATAAAATGAAAAACTAATAAGAACCTGCTGTATAAAATAAGTAAATAAAATTCAAAAAAAAATCTAATAAAGATATAGAAGATATGAGCATAATATTAACCCCTTGACCTAGTTGACATTTATAGAACACTTCACCCAACAACAGCAGAATATACATGCTTTTCGAGTGTACATGTTCATACACGTACCACAGCCATATGCTGGGCCATAACACAAGTCTTAAATATAAAAGGATTTCAGGGACTTCCCTGGTGGCACAGTGGTTAAGAATCGGCCTGCCAATGCGGGGACATGGGTTCGATCCCTGGTCCGGGAAGATCCCACATGCTGCAGAGCAACTAGGCCCATGCGCCACGACTGAGCCTGCGCTCTAGAGCCCATGAACCACAACTACAGAAGCCTGCGTGCCTAGAGCCCGTGCTCCACAACAAGAGAAGCCACCGCAATGAGAAGCCCGCGCACCGCAACGAAGAGTAGCCCCCGCTCGCCTCAACTAGAGAAAGCCTGTGCACAGCAATGAAGACCCAATGCAGCCAAAAATTAATTAATTAAAAAATATATATATATTAAAAAAATAAAAGGATTTCAATCATTTTTTGTTTTGTGACCTAACATATGATCCTGGGGCATGTTCTGTGTGCATCTGAGAAGAATGTTTATGCTGTTGCTCTCGGATGGAATGTTACATACCTGTTAGGTGCATTAGATCTAACAGGTAGTTTAAGTCCAATGTTTCCTTATTAATTTTCTGTCTAGATGATCTATCCATTGTTGAAAGTTTACCTGGTTCATTTTTGTATTTCCCTTTTTTCTGCTAGATCCCCTTTCTTTTTTACTCATTATTAGCATTTCTTTATAAACCTTATCTGTTAAACCCAATATCCGAGTCATCTTAAAGTTGGTCCCTGTAGATTGTTTTTTCTCGTGAGTGGATCATGTTTTCTCATTTTTTTCATTTGTTGAGTAGTTTTAGGTAGTATTGTAAGCATTGTCAGTTAGATCTAGAGAGTCTGCATTCTGCTGTAGTCCTCTGAAGAATATTGATTTTTGTCTTTTCCAAAACAATGTTTAACTTGACTGAACTCAGTCTGTGAAGTCTGTCTCCTCTGCTTTGGGTTGTAGCCGAAATCCTCATGAACTCTTTTTGTAGCCTCACTTGGGCTTTTTGGGGTCTGCCCTACAAATATATATTTCAGGGATCAGTCAGAGATTTGAGAAGAATTTATACATAGAAATTGGTGCTCTCCCTCTCTGAATCTTTTCTTTGGGAATTTCCTCCAACATTTTCTAGTACCTCTAGTTGCTCTGAACTTTGTCCTCTGGTTCTTCAAGCCAGTAAGACTGCAGGTGTTCTATGTGAAATTTAAACCCAGCAAAGCACAGTCTAAAGCTTGCCATGAGGCTGAAAGCTGTAAAAGATTAGGAAATTCAACAACTGCCATTCCCTTCTTCCAAGTGGTGATTCTACTCCAATATGTGACATTTTGGTCATTCTCTAGTGCCTCCAGGTACTTGCTTTTAGTATTTATATTTATGCAGGACGACTGTTCTGTTAGGAGCTACTAGAATCAGAATAGGTATATTTACTCTTCACACCGTTTAAAATTTATCTTCTCTTATGTATTCACTTATCATTCTTTTGAGAATCTCTGTGGTATACTCACATCTTCCCCTTGTTGTAACACATCCTTTAACATTATTTGTCTAACCTTCAGAATATCCCATGGAATAACTGCCTCATTTCCAACAACCCAGTGATAATCTCACCAAATGAAACTTAGAAGTGGATATTCAGATAGCTTTTTGGTGCAGATGAAGTGTTAAGTGTACATGATCTCACTCCGTTGGCAAGCTGAAAAGTATAATTGCCTCTTCTAATTCTGATAGAAATAAGTATCTTTCTGTGTCAAGAATTCAGGTTCCCAAAATCATTGTAAAGAGTAGTATGAAACACACATGAAGATGAAGTTAATCTTTGAGTTCTGTCTCTGCAACTTGTAAGTTGTGTGATCTTGGGTAAGTGGTCCTGGGCCTCAGTTTCCTCATGTGCAAAATCAAGAAAAATGAATGGTTTTTAGCACTTAGAATACTACTGTTAAATGTTCATCGTATATATATTTTGTCTTTATGTAACTTGATTATACTGAGGAATTTGGTATAGTAGGGAGAACTGAATTATGTAATGATCTGAGTTCAGATTCTGCCGCAAACTGGAATCTTGATACTTGGTTCATTGGAAGAGATTTGATATTATATCATGATAAGATCTATATGATATGATTTGATATATGGTGTGGTATGATGATATATTATTACTACAAAAAGAAAATTGTTTCCTCCCATGGGGAATGATTTAATTTAATATGTCACTGGAGACCAAAAGGAAGGGATTTGTAGGCTTTTTGATATCTCTTCTCTCACTGGTTCAGAACCACAGTAGTGGATGAAGAAGTTCTCTGTGTTGTGTCTGGGTTGTGGAGCCCAGAGTAATCCTGGGCAGCTGGAGAAGACACTGCCCTTGGAAGTTTAAGTGTGATAAATTGGGCCTTTCTAGATGCTAGAGAGTGCTGTTGGAGTTATTCCAGAAAACAGGATCTAGGGTTACCCTGTGTGGCTTCTCACATCCTGGTTAATATTTTAACAAAATATTTAACTACTAAATTAAATAACTAAACTGTGGCCATAGTGTAGTATTAGTTAGTACACATTTCACTTTGCCTTTTTCATTTTTATTTTTTAAATTTTCTATTGGAGTATGGTTGATTAACAACGTTGTGTTACTTTCAGGTGTACAGCAAAGTGATTCAGTTATACATGTATCTATTCTTTTTCGAATTCTTTTCCATTTACATTATTAAAGAGTACTGAGCAGTGCTCCCGATGCTGTACAGTAGGTCCTTGTTGGTTATTTTAAATACAGCAGTGTGTACGTGTCCATCCCAAACTCACAGTCTGTCCCTCCTCCCCACCCTTCCCCCCAGTAACCATAAGTTCATTCTCTAAGTCTATGAATCTGTTTCACATTGCCTCTTTTAAAATGAAACAAAGAGAACAAAGGAAGACCAAGACCTTTTAGTTCTTGTAAGCTTAAAAATCCTGGGGGACAGCCAAAAATAAATAAATAAAATAAATTTAAAAAAAAATCTTGGGGGAATAGAGGCCATTCTGCCAACACACTCACCAAAATCTAATTTCTATTATAAAGTAATTTCTGATATTAATTTATGCAGTTATAATAAGCTGCATGTCTACTATACAATCACTAATGTTACATTTTATTATTACCTGTTTTTTATAAATAACCATTAATAATCATATCTTACATTTTTATTGTATTTTTCAAAGTACCTTCTTAAGTTAGCTCCTCCTTACAACCTTGAGAAATAAATAGCCCATTGACAGATGAATGTATAAAGAAGATATGGTGTATATAATACACACACACAAACAATAGAATATTGCTCAGCCATAAAAAAGAATGAAATAATGCCATTTGCAGCAACATGGATGGACATAGAGATTATCATACTAAGTGGAGTCAGACTGAGAAAGATAAATATCATATGATATTGCTTATACGTGGAATCTTAAAAATATGCAAATGATCTAATTTACAAAACAGAAATAGACTCATAGACATGGAAAACAAACTTATGGTTACCAAAGGGGAAAGTGGGGAAGAGACAAATTAGGAGTTTGGGATTAACAGATATATACTACTATGTATAAAATATATAAACAACAGGACCTACTGTATAGCACAGGGAACTAGATTCAGTATTCTATAATAACCTATAATTGAAAAGAAACTGAAAAATGTATATTTCTATATATATTTCTGAATCACTTTGCTGTACACCTGAAACTAACACAACATTGTAAATCAACTATATACTTCAATTAAAAAAAAGAAAAGATAAGCAGGTAAGACAGGTATTAGGACACAAAACTGGCACCTAAGGAGACCTTTTTTTTGTTTGTTTCCTCTCATCCATAGAGAGGACTCATTAGCTGACCCAGGTCTAGGACGCTGTCTCCTTAAATTCAGGTGGACTCAAACACAGTGTTCTGTCTCCTGAAGAGATCATTGTCCTCTACATCATTTGTAACTCTTAAAATTTTATGAGATAGTATTCACTTTTTCTTACGAGAATGGTAATAAATGCCATGTAGAAAATACAAAAAAAACTCAAGAACAAAATAGGTTTCCTATTATCCAGGATAGCTTGTTAGCTTTCTAGGTTTTTCTTCTGTGCATAAATATATAGATATATAAAATTTATTTTACTGAATTAGAATATTACCTTTTCCCATTTACTGTATTGAGAACACTTTCATGTCATTTAAAGTTCTAAAATAAGACTCTTTTTTTTTTTTTTTTTCACATCACCCATACCTGTCTGATGCATGTTCTAGGATTTTTTTAAAAACACTCCATCTCCATTTCTGGATTTTGTACCTTCTTCCCACCCATCCCAGCTTTATTTATTTTTTGTTTTTTTCTGTTTTTAACATCTTCATTTGAGTATAATTGCTTTACAATGGTGTGTTAGTTTCTGCTGTATAACAAAGTGAATCAGCTCTCTATATACATATATCCCCATATCTCTTCCCTCTTGCGTCTCCATCTGACCCTCCCTATCCCAACCCTCTAGGTGGTCACAAAGCACCGAGCTGATCTCCCTGTGCTATGCGACTGCTTCCCACTAGCTATCTATTTTACATTTATTCTGTATATATGTCCATGCCACTCTCTCATTTCGTCCCAGCTTACCCTTCCCCCTCCCCAAGTCCTCATGTCCATTCTCTAACGTCTGCGTCTTTATTCCTGTCCTGCCCTTAGGTTCTTCAAAACCTTTTTTTCTTTCTTTTTTAGATTCCATATATATGTGTTAGCATACATTATTTGTTTTTCTCTTTCTGACTTACTTCACTCTGTATGACAGTGTCTATTTAGCTCCCTCCACCTCATTACAAATAATTCAATTTCGTTTCTTTTTATGGCTGAGTAATATTCCATTGTATATATGTGCCACATCTTTATCCATTCATCTGTTGATGGACACTTAGGTTGCTTCCATATCCTGGCTATTGTCAATAGAGCTGCAATGAACATTGTGGTACATGACTCTTTCTGAATTATGGTTTTCTCAGGGTATGTGCCCACTAGTGGGATTGCTGGGTCGTATGGTAGTTCTATTTTTAGTTTTTTAAAAACCTCCATACTTTTCTCCATAGTGGCTGTATCAATTTACATTCCGACCAACAGTGCAAGAGGGTTCCCTTTTCTCCACACCCTCTCCAGCGTTTATTGTGTGTAGATTTTTTGATGATGGCCATTCTGACTGCTGTGAGGTGATACCTCACTGTAGTTTTGATTTGTATTTCTCTCATGATTAGTGATGTTGAGCATCCTTTCATGTGCTTCTTGGCCATCTGTATATCTTCTTTGGAGAAATGTCTATTTAGGTCTTCTACCCATTTTTGGATTGGGTTGTTTGTTTATTTGATATTGAGCTGCATGAGCTGCAAGGTATATTTTGCAGATTAATCTTTTGTCATTTGCTTCATTTGCAAATGTTTTCTCCCATTCTGAGGGTTGTCTTTTCGTCTTGTTTATAGTTTCCTTTGCTCTGCAAAAGCTTTTAAGTTTCATTAGGTCCCATTTGTTTATTTTTGTTTTTATTTCCATTTCTCTAGGAGGTGGGTCCAAAAGGTTCTTGCTGTGATGTATTATGTATTATGTCATAGAGTGTTCTGCCTATGTTTTCCTCTAAGAGTTTGATAGGGTCTGGCCTTACATTTAGGTCTTTAATCCATTTTGAGTTTCTTTTTGTGTATGGTGTTAGGGAGTGTTCTAATTTCATTCTTTATTTTTTTTTAATTTCATTCTTTTACATGTAGCTGTCCACTTTTCCCAGCACCACTTATTAAAGAGGCTGTCTTTTCTCCATTATGTATTCTTGCCTCCTTTATCAAAGATAAGGTGACCATATGTACGTGGGTTTATGTCTGGGCTTTCTATCCTATTCCATTGATCTATACTTCTGTTTTTGTGCCAGTACCATACTGTCTTGATTACTGTAGCTTCGTAGTATAGTCTGAAGTCAGGGAGCCTGATTCCTCCAACTTCGTTTTTCTTTCTCAGGATTGCTTTGGGGGGCTTCCCTGGTCGCACAGTGGTTAAGAATCTGCCTGCCAATGCAAGGGACACAGGTTCAAGCCCTGGTCTGGGAAGATCCCACATGCCACAGAGCAACTAAGCCTGTGCGCCACAAATACTGAGCCTGTGCTCTAGAGCCCACGAGCCAGAACTACTGAAGCCCACGTGCCAAAACTACTGAAGTCCATGTGCCTAGAGCCCGTGCTCCACAACAAGAGAAGCCACCGCAATAAGAAGCCTGCGCACTGCAACGAAGAGTAGCCCCCACTCACCGCAACTAGAGAAAGGCTGCGTGCAGCAACAAAGACCAAACACAGCTAGAAATAAATAAATAAAATAAATAAATTAAAAAAGAAACAAGATTGCTTTGGCTTTTGGGGTCTTTTGTGTTTCCATACAAATTGTGCAATTTTTTGTTCTAGTTCTGTGAAAAATGCCATTGGTAGTTTGATAGGGGTTGCACTGAATCTGTAGATTGCTTTGGGTATTATAGTCATTTTCAGAATGTTGATTCTTCCAGTCCAATAACATGGTATATCTCTCCATCTGTTTGTATCAGCTTTAATTTCTTTCATCAGTGTCATAATTTTCTGCATGCATACAGGTCTTTTGTGTCCTTAGGTAGGTTTATTCCTAGGTATTTTATTCTTTTTGTTGCAGTGGTAAATGGGAGTGTTTCCTTAATTTCTCTTTCAGATTTTTCATCATTAGTGTATAGGAATGCAAGAGATTTCTGTGCATTAATTTTGTATCCTGCTACTTTACCAAATTCATTGCTTAGCTCTAGTAGTTTTCTGGTAGCATCTTTAGGATTCTTTATGTATAGTATCATGTTATCTGCAAACAGTGCCAGTTTTACTTCTTTTCCGATTTGTATTCGTTTTATTTATTTTTCTTCTCTGATTGCTATGGCTAAACCTTCCAAAACTATGTTGAATAATAGTGGTGAGAGTGGGCAACTTTGTCCTGTTCCTGATCTTAGTGGAAGTGGTTTCAGTTGTTCACCATTGAGGATGATGTTGGCTGTGGGTTTTTCATATATGGTCTTTATTATGTTGAGGTAAGTTCCCTCTGTGCCTACTTTCTGGAGGGTTTTCATCATAAACAGGTGTTGAATTTTGTCGAACGCTTTCTCTGCATCTATTGAGATGCTCATGTGGTTTTTTCCTTCAGTTTGTTAATATGGTATATCACATTGATTGATTTGCATATATTGAAGAATCCTTGCATTCCTGGTATAAACCCCACTTGATCATGGTGTATGATCCTTTTAATGTGCTGTTGGATTCTGTTTGCTAGTATTTTGTTGAGGATTTTTGCATCTATGTTCATCAGTACTATTGGCCTGTAGTTTTCTTTCTTTGTGACATCTTTGTTTGGTTTTGCTATCTGGTTGATGGTGGCCTCGTAGAATGAGTTTGGGAGTGTTCCTCCCTGTGCTGTATTTTGGAAGAGTTTGAGAAGGATAGGTGTTAGCTCTTCTCTAAATGTTTGATAGAATTCGTCTGTGAAGCCATCTGGTTCTGGGCTTTTGTTTGTTGGAAGGTGTTTTTTTTTTTTTGCGGTACACGGGCCTCTCACCGTTGTGGCCTCTCCCGTTGCGGAGCACAGGGTCTGGACACGCAGGCTCAGCGGCCGTGGCTCACGGGCCTAGCTGCTCCGTGGCATGTGGCATCTTCTTGGACCGGGGCACAAACCCGTGTCCCCTGCATCAGCAGGCGGACTCTCAACCACTGCGCCACCAGGGAAGCCCTGTTGGAAGGATTTTAATCACCGTCTCAATTTCAGTGCTTGTGATTGGTCTGTTATAATTTCTGTTTCTTCCTGGTTCAGCCTCAGAAGGTTTTGCTTTTCTAAGAATTTGTCCATTTCTTCCAGGTTGTCCATTTTATTGGCATATAGTTGCTTGTTGTAATCTCTCATGATCTTTTGTATTTCTGCAGTGTCAGTTGTTACTTCTCTTTCATTTCTAATTCTATTGATTTGAGTCTTCTCCCTTTTTTTCCTTGATGGGTCTGGGTGATGGTTTATCAATTTTGTTTATCTTCTCAAAGAACCAGCTTTTAGTTTTATTGATCTTTGCTATAGTTTCCTTCATTTCTTTTTCATTTATTTCTGATCTGATCTTTATGATTTCTTTCCTTCTGCTAACTTTGGGGTGTTTTTGTTCTTCTTTCTCTAATTGCTTTAGGTGTAAGGTTAGGTTGTTTATTTAAGATATTTCTTGTTTCTTGAGGTAGGATTGTATTAGTATAAACTTCCCTCTTAGAACTGCTTTTGTTACATCCCATAGGTTTGGGGTCATCGTGTTTTCATTGTCATTTGTTTCTAGGTAGTTTTTGATTTGCCCTTTGATTTCTTCAGTGATCTATTGGTTATTTAGTAGTGTATTGTTTAGCTTCCATGAGTTTATATTTTTTACAGATTTTTTTCCTTTAATTGATATCTAGTCTCATAGCATTGTGGTTGGAAAAGATACTTGATACAATTTCAGTTTTCTTAAATGTACCAAGGCTTGATTTGTGGCCCAAGATATGATCTATCCTGGAGAAAGTTCCGTGAGCACTTGAGAAGAAAGTGTATTCTGTTGTTTTTGAATGGAATGTCCTATAAATATCAATTAAGTCCATCTTGTTTAATGTATCATTTAAAGCTTGTGTTTCCTTATTTATTTTCATTTTGGATGATCTGTCCACTGGTGGAAGTGGGATGTTAAAATCTCTTACGATTGTGTTACTGTTGATTTCCCCTTTTACGGCTGTTAGCAGTTGCCTTATGTATTGAGGTTCTCCTGTGTTGGATGCATAAATATTTACAATTGTTATATCCTCTTCTTGGATTGATCCCTTGATCATTATGTAGTATCCTTCTTTGTCTCTTATAATAGTCTTTATTTTAAAGTCTATTTTGTCTGACATGAGAATACTCCAGCTTTCTTTTGGTTTCCATTTGCATGGAATATCTTTTTCCATCTGCTCACTTTCAGTCTGTATGTGTCCCTAGGTCTGAAGTGGGTCTCTTGTAGACAGCATATATATGGGTCTTGGTTTTGTATCCATTCAGCCAGTCTATGTCTTTTGGCGGGAGCATTTAATCCACTCATGTTTAAGGTAATTATTGATATGTATGTTCCTATTACCATTTTCTTTATTGTAATGGGTTTGTTTTTGTAGGTCCTTTTCTTCTCTTGTGTTTCCCACTTAGAGAAGTTCCTTTAGCATTTGTTGTAGAGCTGGTTTGGTGGTGCTGAATTCTCTTAGCTTTTGCTTGTCTGTAAAGGTTTTGATTTCTCTGTCAAATCTGAATGAAATCCTTGCTGGGTAGAGTAACCTTGGTTGTAGCTTTTTCCCCATCATCACTTTAAATATGTCCTGCCACTCCCTTCTGGCTTGCAGGGTTTCTGCTGAAAGATCAGCTGTTAACCTTATGGGGATTCCCTTGTATGTTATTTGTTGTTTTTCCCTTGTTGCTTTTAATATGTTTTCTTTGTATTTAGTTTTTGATAGCTTGATTAATATGTGTCTTGGCGTGTTTCTCCTTGGATTTATCCTGTATGGGACTCTCTGTGCTTCCTGGACTTGATTGTTTCCTTTCCCATATTATGGATTTTTTCAGCTATAATCTCTTCAAATATTTTCTTAGTCCCTTTTTCTCTTCTTCTTCTGGGACCCCTATAATTCGAATGTTGGTGCATTTAATGTTGTCCCAGAGGCCTCTGAGACTGTTCTCAATTCTTTTCATTCTTTTTTCTTTATTCTGCTCTGCAGTAGTTATTTCCACTATTTTATCTTCCAGGTCACTTATCCATTTTTCTGCCTCAGTTGTTCTGCTATTGATTCCTTCCAGAGAATTTTAAATTTCATTTATTGTGTTGTTCATCATTGTGTTTGCTCTTTAGTTCTCCTAGGTCCTTGTTAAACGTTTCTTGTATTTTCTCCATTCTGTTTCCAAGATTTTGGATCATCTTTACTATCATTACTCTGAATTCTTTTTTAGGTAGAAAAAGAATTTGGTCTTCATTTGTTTAGTCTGGTGGGTTTTTACCTTGCTCCTTCACCTGCTGTGCATTTCTCCGTCTTCTCATTTTGCTTAACTTACTGTGTTTGGGGTCTCCTTTTCCCAGGCTGCAGGTTCGTAGTTCCCATTGTTTTTGGTGTCTGACCCCATTGGTTACGGTTGGTTCAGTGGGTTGTGTAGGCTTACTGGTGGAGGGACTGTTGCCTGTGTTGTGGTGAATGAGGCTGGATCTTGTCTTTCTGGTGGGCAGGACCACGTCTGGTGGTGTGTTTTGGGGTGTCTGTGAACTGAGTATGATTTTAGGTAGCCTCTCTGCTAATGGGTGAGGCTGTGTTCCTGTCTTGCTAGTTGTTTGGCATAGGGTGTCCAGCACTGTAACTTGCTGCTCGTTGAATGCAGCTAGGTCTTAGTGTTGAGATGGAGGTCTCTGGGAGAGCTTTCACCATTTGATATTACGTGGGGCTGGGACCAATGTCCTGAACTCCGCTCTCCCACCTCAGAGGCTCAGGCCTGACACTCAGCTGGAGCACCAAGACCCTGTCAGCCACACGGCTCAGAAGAAAAGGGAGAAAAATAAATTAATTAGTTAACAAAATAAAGTTATTTAAAAAATAAACAAAAATTATTAAAAATAAAAAAAATTTAAAGTAATAAGAAAGAAAGAAGAGAGCAATCAAACCAAAAACAAATCCACCAATGATAACAAGTGCTAAAAACTATACTAAAAAAAAAGAAAAGAAAAATGGACAGACAGAAACCTTAGACAAATGGCAAAAGCAAAGCTATACAGACAAAATCACACAAAGAAACATACACATACACACTCACAAAAAGAGAAAAAGGAAAAATATGTATATATATTTTTTAAAAAAAGGAAGAGAGCAACCAAATCAATAAACAAATCTACCAGTGTTAATAAGCTCTAAATACTAAACTAAGAGAAACATAAAGAAACAAATTAGATGCAAACGCCAAGTCTACAGTTGCTCCCAAAGTCCACCGCCTCACTTTTGGGATGATTCGTTGTCTATTCAGGTATTCCACAGATGCAGGGTACATCCACTTGATTGTGGAGATTTAATCCGCTGCTCCTGAGGCTGCTGGAAGAGATTTCCCTTTCTCTTCTTTGTTCGAACAGCTCCCGGGGTTCAGCTTTGGATTTGGACCCTCCTCTGCGTGTAGATCGCCTGAGGGCGTCTGTCCCCGCGCAGACAGGACGGGGTTAAAGGAGCTGCTGATTATGGGGCTCTGGGTCACTCAGGCCGGGGAGAGAGGGGTACGGATGCAGGGCGAGCCTGTGGCGGCAGAGGCCGGCATGACATTGCACCAGCCTGAGGCGCACCGTGCGTTCTCCTGGGGAAGTTGTCCTGGATCACGGGACCCTGGCCGTGGCGGGCTGCACAGGCTCCCCGGAAGGGAGGTGTGGAGAGTGACCTGTGCTCGCACACAGGCTTCTTGGTGGCGGCAGCAGCAGCCTTAGCGTCCCATGCCCGTCTCTGGGGTCCGCGCTTTTAGCCGCGGCTCGCACGCGTCTCTGGAGCTCATTTAGGTGGTGCTCTGAATCCCCTCTCGGCTTGCACCTGGAAACAATGGTCTCTTGCCTCTTAGGCAGCTGCAGACTTTTCCCCGGACTCCCTCCCGGCTAGCTGTGGCGCACCAGCCCCTTCAGGCCGTGTTCACGCAGCCAACCCCAGTCCTCTCCCTGGGACCTGACCTCCGAAGCCCGAGTCTCAGCTCCCAGCCCCCACCCTTCCCGGCAGGTGAGCAGACAAGCCGCTGGGGCTGGTGAGTGCTGGTCGGCACCGATCCTCTGTGCGGGAATCTCTGCTTTTCCCTCCGCACCCCTGTTGCTGCGCTCTCCTCCGGGGCCCCGAAGCTTCCCCCCTCCCCCGCCCCGTCTCTGCCAGTGAAGGGGCTTCCTAGTGTGTGGAAACTTTTCGTCCTTCACGCTCCCTCCCAGAGGGGTAGATCCCGTCCCTATTCTTTTGTCTCAGTTTTTTTCTTTTTTCTTTTGCCCTACCCAGGTACGCGGGGAGTTTCTTGCCTTTTGGTAAGTCTGAGGTCTTTTGCCAGCGTTCAATAGGTGTTCTGTAGGAGTTGTTCCACATGTAGATGTATTTCTGATGTATTTCTGAGGAGAAAGGTGATCTCCGCTTAATAATGTTGGGACTTTTAGTTAAGCACAGCAGAAATGCACTGGAGGTAATTCAGTCAACAGCAAAGGATTGTCATAAAGGATTGTGATGCAACTGGCCCAAAAACTGAGCTAAAACCAGAGCTTCTAATACCAGAAGAAATCCTGGGAGTCTTTTCCATCTCTCATTTCTGTGTCTGTTTTGGGTTTTAAGACTGTTATAGCTTTTTATATTTCTGCCACAAAGAAGAAAATGGCTACCAATGTTAGCTAGATTTATATTTCTGCCATCCAAGAGACTAGACACACAAAGACTGAGATTGTTCAGTCCTTATTTTAGATTTCCAAGATGCAACTTACAATAGAATCAAGAAGAATAAAATACTTAGGAATAAATTTAACAAAAGATGTACAAACTTCTCCTCTGAAAGTAATTAAAGAAGATCTAAATAAATGGAAAGACATCCCATCTTCCTCCAAATCTTCATAGATATGAAGACAATATTTGTTAAGATGGCACTAGTCCCCAATTGTGTCTATGTGTTCAAAATAATCCCTGTCAAAATCCCAGGTGCCTTCTTTGCAGAAATTGTCAAGCTCATCCTAAAATTCATATGGAAATGCCGCTGACCCTGTATGAAAAAAAACAGTGTTGAAATAGGAGAGTAAAGTTAGAGGACTCTACGTCGTGATTTCAAAGCTACAATAATCATGACAAGTGGTACTGGCATAAGGTAGACATGTAGATCAATGGAATAGAATTGAGAATCCAGAAATAAACCCTTACATTTATAGTCAGTTGACTTTCTACAGAGGTGTCAAAATAATTTGATGGGGAAAGAATAGTCTTTTGGACAAGTGGTACTGAGACAACCACATACAAAAGAATGAAGTTGAACCCCAACATCACACTATACACAAAAATTAACTCAAAATGGATCACAGGCTTAAATGTAAGAGCTAAAACAAACTTTTTAGAAGAAAATACATGCATATATAAGTAAGTGTTCATGACCTTGAGTTAGGCAGTGGTTTCTTCAAGAAACACAAGAGGCACAGTGACCAAAAAAATAAATTGGACTAAATCAAAAGTTAAACTTTTCTGCTGAAAGAAAGTGGAAGGACAACCTAATGACTGAGAAAAAATATTTGCAAATGTATATCAGATTAAAAATACTTGTATCAAGAAAATATAAATAACTCTTACAACTAAATAATAAAAAGACTCAATCAAAAAATGGGCAAAGGATTTAAATAGACATTTAACCGAAGAAAATAAACAAATGGCCATAAGCAATGAAAAGATGCTCAACATTATTAGTTATTAGGGAAATGCAAATCAATACCACAATAAGAAACCACGTCACACTAGGATGGCTAAAATAAAAAAGATAGACAATAACAAGTGTTGGTGAGGATGTGGAGAAATTAGAACCCTCATCCATTGTAATGCTAGTGTGAAAGAGTACAGCCACTTTGGAAAACAGTTTGGTAGTTCCTCAAAATGTATGACCCACCAATTCTACTCCTTAGGTATAGACCTAAGAGAAATAAAAACATAGGACCACACAAAAACTTAAACACAAATGTTCATAGCAAGCAGCATTATTCATAATAGCCCAAAAGTGGAAACAACCCAAGTGTCTATCAGCTGATGAATGGGTAAACAAGATATGATGTATCCACACAATTGGATATTGTTCAGCTGTAAAACAGAATGAAATAATGCATGCTACATTACGGATGAACCTCAGAAATGTTATGCGAAAGGAAAGAAAGCAGTCACAAAAGACCAGCATCGTACAGATGCATTTTTATGAAATGTCCAAAATAAGCAGATGTGTAGAAACAGAAAGTAGAAGAGGGCCTTGGGAGTGGGAGAGGAGGGGGAAGAAAGGGGGGTGACAGCTAGTCGGCATGGGGTTTCTTTTTCGGGTGATAAAAATGTTCTAAGTGGATTATGGTGATGTTTGTACACTCTGTGAATATACTCAAAAACTTTGAAGAGAAAAAAAAATTCCCTAGGGAAGGATTCTGAATGCCTTAGTTTAGGCTGTGTATCTACCCTTGGACCCATCAGCTATGGCCAGAGAGGCAAGAAGTCATGTTTTGTGAATATGTCTGCTTCTGTAAGTATGTGGATAGAAGTATAGGGAAGGAGAAGGGGCAGTTTTCAGAAAGAATGGAGAAAACAACAGATGACTCATAACTGAGTATTCCCTTAACCAGAGCACACTAGTACGTTAATATGATGGATATAAATACCTTTTATTAAACTTACCTCTCTCTCTTTGATTTAGTCCGTTAGGAAGGTAGCTAGAACTTGCTTGTTGAAAACATTATTGGACATACTAAGCAATACCTTGACTTACCGACAAGTTCGACTCAATGTTATTTTTTCTTTATCTCTGAAGAGACATTTTAACCAAAGGTTGTTAGTAAAGAGGGAGCTGACATTCGCTTTATTTGCCTGTCCTCTCCAAACACAAATACTCCTATGTGAAATGCCACCTGGAGACAGTGGCCATGGCCCATAAATTTAATTACTAACCTTTAATTCATCGCTGGCAGAATCAGTTCTTGAAGCATCTAAGCTAATCAGCCTTCTCTGACAGTGCTAATCAATCGTTCACCAGTCCACCTTTGGCTTAATTACTCTTGCACTACATTACATTTTCAAAATGTCAAGAATCCTCTTCTGGAAAAGCAATAAATCATTCCTACATGATGTGAGTAGAGAGCCTGTTATTATTCCCTCACACTTGACCTTGGCTGCATGAAGTTAAAATTGATCATTTGCTGCAGTGGTACATTACAGAGAAAAGAGATTCAATAAGAATCGTAGCACACAAAAAACAGGGAGGTTTTCAGCACGGTCTTACATCACCTGAAATGAACCAGCTGCTGTCAGATGTTGTTCTTAAGGGCTGGCATGTCTACCACAGCATTTCCTGAAACAGGTGAGCCCTGAGGCTTTTACACTTCCAAATTTCTGAGATCTGAGAAGCATAAAAACACCATCTTACCAGAAATCCAATGAATCTCTTGTTGTAGATTCAAATCCAAAAATGACTACTCATTTTCCCGATATTTTTCTCCAAATTACAAAAAATCATCTACAAATACTTGTCAGAAAATGAGGAGAAAGGAGGAAAACGAAAGAAGAAAGCTGCATGTTGAGATTAAGCAGCAGATTGGGAGTTGAATCTGGGCTCGAATCCTGATCACACCACTCACTACCTACGTGAAGCTGGGCAAGTTATTAAACCTCTGTAAGCCTTGTTTTCCTCGTTTCTGCCCTGGGCATAATAACAGGCGAATGCCTCGAGAGCGATGGTTCTTACCTAGGGGCAATTTTCCTCCCAAGGGGGGACGTTTTGCAGCATCTGGAGACATTTTATGGTCACAACTGGGAGAGGGGTGCATCCAGTGGGTACAAGCCAGGGATGCTGCCCAGCATTTTACAGTGCACAGGACAGCCCTTATTACAAGGGATTATCTAACTCAAAATGTCAGTAGGGCTCGAAAGGAGAAATTCTGCTCTCTAGAGCAATTAGCGCAGGTCTTGATACATAAGAAATACTCAGTCGACTATCTCCTCTGTGGTCCCACCTCCAGCTAGGTCGGCTCCTGGATTCTAGTAACAAGCACCTCCTCATCTAGTCCCTCAGCCCTAAGGATGGTAGATGCTTCCACTAATCCCTGGGTTGTCATATCGTCCCATTTTCAGATCTTTCAACATCATTTATGGCAGCACTGGCGGGATCAGCAGAACTGCCATCACCTATGAGCTTGTTGGAAAGATAGGACCATTGTAGGACCCATACCACATCTTCTGGGTCAGAATCTGCATTTAACCAAGATCGCTGGGTGTTTGCATATTAGGGATTGAGAAGCTCTTTCTAAAACTTGTGTGTGTTTGTGTGTGAGTGTATGAAAATCGTCAGTATCATAACCAACTCAAAAAGCATTTCTATCAGAAAGTTAAATTCCTATTATTCTGGTATTTTAGTATTTGGTAAACCACAACTACAGTGTTCCCTTCAACAAAATGGGTGAAGAAGACAACAAATATTATGTCTTAAAAGCAAATAGGAAAACAAGAAGCAGATGACTAGCTTTAACAGCCCATGGCTAAAGTTCGCAGAGTTCACTACAGTTGGCAAGTCTCCAGGGGCTCACTGGTCCATGTGAGAAGGACATGTCATGTGCCAGCAAAGCACATGGTCTCCAGGGCCTGGCTCTAGCCTGGCTTTGGAGCAACCGTCCACGAGCTTCACAAATATTGGTATTCATTTTATTGGAGGCAGAGTTCCCCTTGAAATGGGGCCAACTGAAAGCTACAAAATGCCCTGGAAAGAGAGATCCAATTTAGGCTTGTGATCTGTAGAATTTTATAGACAAAGCAGGTGGCCAGTATTTTGGATCATAACGTTTGTGAGGTTGGACTTGGGGATTTAGAATGACTGTACAAAAAGTATTCATAGGGCTTCCCTGGTGGCGCAGTGGTTGAGAGTCCCCCTGCCGGTGCAGGGGACGCGGGTTCGTGCCCCGGTCCGGGAGGACCCCACGTGCCGCGGAGCAGCTGGGCCCGTGGGCCATGGCTGCTGGGCCTGCGCGTCTGGAGCCTGTGCTCCGCAGCGGGAGAGGCCACAGCAGTGAGAGGCCCACATACCGCAAAAAAAAAAAAAAAAAAAAAAAAGTATTCATAAGCCATCAGTATTTCTTACCAGGCCTTTATACTTTAGTAAGAGTTTAGTGGAAAGAGCATGTGTCTTATTCTTACCTTCTAATCACCCAGAATGCCTCCATATGCTTCTTATAGAAATGTCTCTAGGTGCTTGTTGAAAACAGGTATGCATGTATGGAAGAGATTATAAGGGCTTATCCATGTCCATTTCTCATCTCCTTCTGGAGTGCATGGGGTAGGGGGGATTATACTTCCCAGACCCCTTTGGATTAGATGGGACAATATGACTAATTCTAGCCAATGAAATATGAGTGGAAGTAATGTATAAAACTTCCAGGCTAAAGCATTTAAGAATTGGTGTGATCAGCCACCTGTTAACATGGTAGTGGTTCAAGTTGAAAATCTGGTCCTCTGAGTCACTGAACAGAGGTAGTCCCCACTTACCTACTTGACTTCGCATGAATGACTTTTGCTCAATCACTGAGATTTTGGAGTTGGTCTTTTGTAGACTCTTGCAGTTACTTACCTTGATTAATACAACATAAGCAATCAATACCATGGACTTTTTGGCTAAAATATTAATATAGTCTAAAAGCAGTGGATTTGAAGACACAGATTCAAGTTTTTGCTCCAACACTTAATGAGTGTATGACATTAGGAAAATCATTAACCATCTCCAGTCTTAAGTAAAATTAGATTGAGCTATATCATCTCTAAGATCCCTCCTTCTCAACTCCAGTATCCTGGAATTATTTGAAGGTCCATATCATGCTTTCTCCTGCTTCTTGGACACTTCTCCCCTCCCCACACGCTTAATTATTATAAATGATAAACTCATGTAAATGCAAGTACATACGCTATGCAAATCCTAAGAATATATTATTTATAAAGAGTCATGGAATCGGTTCATGCCTATAAAAATACATTTTTTTTATGAAGAAGGTTCTATCAGTACATAAGCCATATTTATAGTGCCATGCCTCGTGTTTGCCTGATGTATTCATCTGCCTGATTCACAACCAAGAGAGTCTTTCAAAGAAGCCATCATTGTCACAGTGAGGGGTCTGCCCAAAGAATCAGTCATATGAAACTGAACTGTTTCTGCTACCTCTAACTAGATGAGTTTCCATCTGCACTTTACCCCAGTCCAGTCTCCAACTGGAATCCTGGAGACCAAGGTAGAATACGGCTGAGAAACGGATTCTCTGGAATTTTAGGAGTTATATGACCCTTTGGGGCTGCACTTTGTCAATAGCTTGTGCGTAGGTTTCTTTGGGGGCCTTCAAGTTGCTCCATACCCTCCTTTTGTGTCCAGGGCACAATGCTGTTGCTGTGACATCCTGTCTCCCCCTCCCTCCCCAATGCATTCACTCCCTCCCCAATGCATTCACTCCCTCCCCAATGCATTCACTCCTTCCCCAATGCATTCACTCTTTTTTTTTTCCTTCTCTGGCCTTGGACATGTCAGATTTTACGGTACCAAGCTTGGACTGCAGTAAACAGTGGTACTTTCCACCCTCCTTTGGAAAAAAGAACACAGACTGTCCACATTTGATGTGAGAAGCATGCTTGTTATAGGTTTTTAAAATGCTAAGCTCTGAGCAGTGATCTGAGGGAAAATAGCCAGGGACTGGAGTAGGGGAAGGGAGTAATTGGGGTGAGAAAGGGCACACAAGGAATAAGCGCACTGATTATTTCAGATGGTGCTTTGTTTTTCGTGAAATAAATATATCCTCCCAACTTGGGTCATCTTTTCAGAGTTCTTCTGAAAACAAGGATGTATTTTCTTTCTCACCGCCTGTCTGTTTCAGGTTTGGCCCCTCTGGGGCTGTTTCAGCTGCTGCTGCCTCCGCCCCTGCTGTTGCTGGATGAATTGTGTTGGTCCCACTGTTTCTGTTCACCACCATTCCAGAAGGGAAGTCCTTTTGTTGCAGCCTTCTCGGGCTTCACAGCTCAAATACGTGTTCAGGAACACCGGAGAATAAAGCTCTTCCATCTATCAGGAAATGCACGGCAACTGCTGTCTTACTACAGGGCCGACAGAAAATAGATTTTTCTCATTTTTTCACAGCGGGTGAAATTCTGTGAGGACAGACTTCAAAATAGGAGATGGCACAAAGGATCAGTGGAGTGTTTGGGGGTTTTTTGTTGGTTTACATTTGGTCCTTTTTTAAAAAAAAATAATTTATTTTTGGCTGCATTGGGTCTTCGTTGCTGCGCACGGGCTTTCTCTAGTTGCGGCGAGCAGGGGCTACTCTTCGTTGCAGTGCACGGGCTTCTCATTACAGTGGCTTCTCTTGTTGCAGAGCACGGGCTCTGAAGCACGGGCTTCAGTACTTGTGGCTCATGGGCTTCAGTAGTTGTGGCACACGGGTTTTAGAGCGCAGGCTCAGTAGTTGTGGCGCATGGGCCTAATTGCTCCGCGGCATGTGGGATCTTCCTGGACCAGGGCTCAAACCCATGTCCCCTGCATTGGCAGGCGGATTCTTAACCACTTCGCCACCAGGGAAGTCCCAGTCCTTTTGTTTTTTATACTCAAAATTTGACTGGAAACCGAGGTGCTTCTCGGTTGTTCCTTCTCAAGTGTAGATATATAACAGTAATAACCACTACTGTAAAGTCAAACTTTTTTCCTACTAATTCATACTAAAAGGAACATTGCTCAAATTGTAGTTCTTTGTTTTACAGTAATTTATTCTCCTATACTTCCTGAATTCTTTAGAAAGAAGTCTAAATTCTATTGAAATGTTTAGAACAAAAGTTTAATCTTATTTTTAGTCTTTGGCTTCAAGCATACATTTGCTCTGGTTTCTTGTTTTCTGATATTCAACTGACTTTGAAATTATCTTTCTTTCTCTCCTGTTTTCTACCCACTCTTTGTCCACTAATATGAGTTTGCTGCCTTACCTCTCTTTCTGGAGATATCTCAGTTTTTCTCTTCTTTAAAATAAATTGTTTTCTTTTGCCCTCTTTTCCTGTATAACCCTATTTCCCAATTATTGTTTCTTTACCTTTTCCTTCCCATTTCTATCAGAGTCTGAATCAGTTCTACTTGCTTTTACCCTACTGGCAGTTGTCAAGAATTACAGTAGAGTGTAGAATAACAAATAAATAAAAAATTGGCTTACTTGTTTATTAAGAAATTAAAATGTATGTTTCCTGTAAGGGTGAAATTCTTCCCATGCCTTGGTAGCACCATGGAAGGAAAGTGTCTTTTCATAAAATCATACTCACTATGGGGCTTCCCTGGTGGCGCAGTGGTTGGGAGTCCACCTGCCGATGCAGGGGACACGGGTTCGTGCCCCGGTCCGGGAAGATCCCACATGCCGCGGAGCGGCTGGGCCCGTGAGCCATGGCTGCTGAGCCTGTGCGTCCAGAGCCTGTGCTCCGCAACAGGAGAGGCCACAGCAGTGAGAGGCCCGCGTACCGCCAAAAAAAAAAAAAAAATCATACTCACCATGATCTTATTCTTGGTAAAATATTGCTAATTTCATTTCATAGTAGATTAAAGATAAACAACAATGTTTGATAATTCTCGTATCTAGAGGGAGGAATCTCCTCTCCCTTGAATGTGGGTGAGCTGTGTGACTGCTCTGAGAAACAGAATTTGGTGAAAGTTTGACTAGGCAGTTTGAGCACAGGCTTGGAAGGATTGTATAGCTCCTCATCTTCTCTCTGGGAACACTCACTCTCAGAGCCTTCAATTACCATGAAAAAGTCTGACTCCTCTTGACCATACTGGAGAAGCCATGTGTAGGTGTTCCTTGCAGTAGTCCCAGCTAATCTCAACCTTCCAGTCAAGGCTCCAGACTCACAAAGTGAAGCCATCATGGACCTCCAGACCAGTCCATCTGTCAGTCATCACCACCAGGTGACCTCAGTCAACATCGAGGGCAGAAGAACCATCCTGTCAAACTATACCCAAATTCTGGACCCATAAAATTCTGGAAAATCGTGAAATGATTGCTGTTTTGAGACACTATGTTTTGGAATGATTTGTTACACGGCAGTTAATAACTGGAATGCCCTTTACGCCGCCAGATTTTACTATGAGCTGATGGGCCTGGAAGGACCCTCAGACAAAACGTAAGTTTCTCCCTTGGGCCAACTTGGAACCAGAGAAGCAGCTGCCCTCACTTCTTCCTGGCCACTTGAGCAAAAGGATAATATCCTGCTTAGCCTGAAGCTACTCATTGTAATTTGAACTCCAATCAATAAATTCAATGCGTAAGAAATTTAAATTTCTTTATTTTTTTCAAAACAGCTTTGGCTTTAAGCTTTTATTCCACTTACATGTGTTATCAGAGAATCCTTCCCTTTCCCTGGGATCAGCAAACTACAGTTTCTAGGCTGCGTGTTTTTGTATGTCCTGAAGCCTTAGAATTTTTTTTTATGCATTTAAAGAGTTGTTTAAAAAAACAAAGAATATGCAACAGAGACAAAGTATGGCATGCAAAGTCTAAACTATTTGGTATCTGACCCTTAACAGAAAAAGTCTGACAACTCTCGGTAAAGACAAAGAGTTGGGGTAGCTAACAATCTACATTCATCTTTTTATGCTTACGAACTCTGAGATACTTACTCTCCTGCTTAGATAACAGACATCAGCCAACATACAATTTACCTCTTATCTCATCTAGAAGTTTCCTTTGGGTCTTGGAGTTCTCCCTGCTATTGCTGTCCACAAAGGGTAATCATTTTGCTACTCCTGCTCCACATACGGGAAACACTTTGGATAGCGTCCAAAGCCCTCTGTCACTCAGTCCTTCTCAGGCCCACAGATATTATTCACAAAAACCCCATGCAGCTTCATCAGACACTCCCTACCTAGACTGTGCATTTCTCCTCTAGGACATACTGCCAACACAATGTTCTGGCTGGGAAAGGGGGCACGGGTCCCCTCCACTCATACATCCCTCACTTCTATCTGCCAGTCCTGTTTTTCTTCCCCAGGACTCACTCCTGGACAAGAAAGGGAAGAGGTTCATGATGTATTCATTATTTACTGAGCTTCCACTAAATGGCAGGCACTGTGCTGGGCACTTTGATAGACCAGTGAACAAAACAAAGATCCTTGCACCATTCTAAAAGAGGTAGCAGACAATGAACAATAGAAAAAATGAATAAGTACATTATCTATTTGCTAAAAGCATATAGTACTAAAGTAGATACAGAAAGTGCAACCAAGAAAGAACCAATAGAAGAGTAAGAGGAATAAGTCAGAGGTGGAGAGTCTTCAGGCAGGCTTTACTGAGGATAAATATTTGAATAAAAATCTGAAGGAGGTCAGTAAATGAGCCATGTAGTTAACCATCCGGGAGAAGAGTATTCCAAGGTACTGAAGACAGCAGTATGCCTGACCTGTTCAAGCAACGTGAGGGAGGCTGGTGTAAACAGAAAGAAGTGTGATCAGAAAGAGAGTAGGGCATGTGTGTGGAGTCTTGTAATCCTTGTTAAGATCTTTTTGGTTTCGACTTTGAGTACCATCAGAAGCCTTGGCAGGGTTTTGAGTAGAGGAGTTGGCCTGATCTGGCCTAGGTTACAACAGAAATCACTTTGTCTGCTCTGCTGAAATCAGATTAAGGGTGTGGGGCAAGAGTAAAAGCAGGTATACTTGTGGGGGAATTATGGCAATTGTCTAAGCACGTCATTATAATAGCTCAAATTTAAGGCGACAGCAAGGAGATGATAAAAAGTGCTAAGAGTGCTAAGACTCACCATTTCTAAGATTCCATTATTTCCCCTTCAAAATTGTCCTCCTCAGCTCAAAAATTATTTTATAGATTAAAGGTTTAAGTTTGCTCTTAAATGATCATGTAGTCTCCAAATCTGTGGACTAGGTCCTGAATTATTGCCCTTCCCTTCAAGACCCAGGCTTTTAAATCTCAAAACCTGGGAAGAATTCCCTTTTTCTCTGCCTTCCAGGGAACAAGTCCCTTCCCTGCATCCACGAGCCTAGAATAGCCTCACTGCAACTTGATTGATGAAAGAAGGCTAGGACAAAGGCAAAGTAGGAAAGACTAGGGGAGAACCACCCCTTACTATCATCATTACCATCCCACTCTCACTTTGCTACATCACAAGTAGAGAGGCTTGTTCCAAGTCAAGCTTGTTGTGAGGGAACATACATTACAAGATAATCTTACTTTGATGGAGCTTCTTATCTTTGGTGATCTTCAGCTGGCCTCAGGAGACCACAGGATAACGGAAGCCTATTTAGGCAGGAGAGAACCTTCCAGTACCCTGGTGAATAAGGGTATGTTGGATCAGTCTTGGGATCCAGAGTCAGCAGTGAGTATAGGTTAACAAATATCTCCCTGATTTCTACCTTTTTTTAATCCCAAAGTCCCATTCTCTCTTCCCTATCCTTCTAATGGTTGATTCTTGCCTTCTTAATGACTCTATGAGCCCCAAATCTGCTGAGTACCTGAAGTCGTTTACTCCAGGTCACATGGACACTAAGCTACAGAGACAAGCTTCAGGCAAGCCTCTCTGGCTCAGAGCCTGCACTTTCAGGCACTAGGAAAACTGTATCCCACTGTTGTCAGCAGTTTGACTATGATGTCCTTCCATGTGGCTGGCTGTCTTGTATTTATCTTTCCTGAGTTAACTGACTTCATGAGTCTATGTCTTCTGTGTTTCCCCAAATTTAGGACATGTTGGGCCATTATTTCTTCAGATGTTTTTCCTGCTTCATTCTCTCACTCCTGTCTTTCTGGGACCCCAATTATACATATGTTACTTCTTTGGCTATTGTCCCACAGATCCCTGAGAGTCTGCTGATAACTTTTAATTCTCAGATTGAATACTTTCTATTGATCTAGCCTCCCATGGGCTAACTTTTCTTGCATCTCCAATCTGTTGTTAAGGCCATTCAGAGAATTTTCTATTTTAGATCCTGTATTTTTCAATTCTGGAATTTCTACTGGGTTCTTTTAAAAAGTTTTTATTTTGCTGCTGATATTTTCTTTTTTTCTCAGAAAAAGCATATTTTCCTTTGTGTCTTTGAGTATAGTTGTAAGACATGCTTTAAAATCCTTGTCTGCTATTTAGTACCTGGTTCATCTCAAGTTCAGTCTTGGTGGATACTCATTTCTCTTGAATATGGGTTGCATTTCCCAGTTTCTTCATGTTATAAGAAAATTTGGATGGTATCCTGGATATTGAGTGTGATTATATCAAAGAGGCTCTGGATTCTGTTATGTTCCTTTGAAAACTATTGATGATTTTTGTAAGTAAGTTAACTTTGCTGAAATCAAACTGCAAACGTTTTCTCCCCTGCCATTTTAGACTTAGCTGGGTTGTTTGCTGTCCTCCCATGCATGTGTGATGTGGGGGTCAGCCACAGACTGGGACAAGATTTATATACAAAATCGGGAACTCTCTGTCTGTACCTCTCCTTTCTGTGATATCTCCCCTCACTTTCCAGCTGCTGGACTTACCGTGAACATTGACTTCTTTTTTTTTTTTTTTTGTGGTATGCGGGCCTCTCACTGTTGTGGCCTCTCCCGTTGCGGAGCACAGACTCCGGACACGCAGGCTCAGCGGCCATGGCTCACGGGCCCAGCCGCTCCGCGGCATGTGGGATCTTCCCAGACCGGGGCACGAACCCGTGTCCCCTGCATGGGCAGGTGGACTCTCAACCACTGCGCCACCAGGGAAGCCCCTGACTTCTTAATTTCAAGCCACTTCACTGCAAGTTGTTCTCTTTGAGTTTGCACTGACCCACCTGGCAGAGTAGGGACTTCCCTAAGACGAAAGCCATGAAAGTGGGAAACTCACCAAGTGCCATTCCCTTTTTTTGTCAAGTGTCCACTCCCCTTACAGTGTCCGCTTTTCTCTGGTGGTTCTCCCATGCCTTTAGATAGTAGTTTTGTAGTTGTTATCTCCAAGAGTGTTAGTCAAACAGGAATTGCTCAAATATTACCGAAAAGGAAACCCTCTCACTTTTTGCAAGTCTTCATTTACTCATCTCTCTTCCATTATTCGAGAGCCAATTGCAGGGCTGTAATTTATTCATCTCTATTTCTGATGCCAAGACGGTTGTACTCAGTGTGTGATCCCTGGACCGGCAACATTAGCCTCACGTGGGAGCTTGTTAGAACTGCAGACTCTCCGAGATGTACTGAACCAGAATGTGCACTATAACAATACCCCAGGGATTTCATTTGTACGTTAAATTTGATAAGCGCTGGTACAGAGCACACTGAGGGCCACAGCATGGGCACATGGCAAATACGAATTGAAAGTGTAAATAAATAAATTCTTCACCTAGACCTTTACTGCTAAGTGTGGTATATTTGCGTTGAGAAATCATTTTCCTCTCAGATTTTAATAACAACATTTGGTTTTATATATTTTCCTCCTAAAGAACCTCCTCCTAAATTAGTAGGAGATTTGGTTGGCCAATGTGAGTCTGAACAGTAAAGGAGAGAGATTTTAAAGGGCCATCATAAAATGGAAAGTATGACCAGTGTCAGCCACTGCATTTATAGGAGAACCAGCATCATGAGTGGTTGTAATTGAAATAAGAAATTTTATGAATCACATCTTTGGTCTGCTTTTTCGTTTTTTTTTTTAATATTTATTTATTTGGCTGCGCTGGGTCTTAGTTGCGGCACACAGGATCTTTAGTTGCGGCATGCGAACGCTTAGTTGCGGCATGTGGGATCTAGTTACCTGACCAGGGATCAAACCCATGCCCCCCACATTGGGAGCATGGAGTCTTAGCCACTGGACCACCAGGGAAGTCCCAATACCCACACATTTTTTTTTTTAACATCTTTATTGAAGTATAATTGCTTTACAACGGTGTGTTAGTTTCTGCTTTATAACAAAGTGAATCAGCTATGCATATACATATATCCCCATACCTCTTCCCTCTTGCATCTCCCTCCCAACCTCCCTATCCCACCCCTCTAGGTGGTCACAGAGCACCAAGCTGATCTCCCTGTTCTGTGTGGCTGCTTCCCACTAGCTATTTTACATATGGTAGTATATATGTCCGTGCCACTCTCTCACTTCGTCCCAACTTACCCTTCCCCCTCCCCGTGTCCTCAAGACGTCTGTGTCTTTATTTCTGTCTTGCCCCTGAGTTCTTGAGAACCTTTTTTTTTTTTAGATTCCATATATATGTGTTAGCATATGGTATTTTTCTCTTTCTGACTTACTTCACTCAGCTTTTCCCCCAGCCTCTAGGCTACAGATAAAAATCTCCCTCAAAAAGAATTTCCCGCCCCCATCCCATGCATAAATTCATCCAGATGAAAGCATTCTTTTTTATTGGCAAACAAAGCTGATGATAATTATGGGCCCTGACAAAGCACACCCTGTCATAAAAATATTTCTGATAAATGTTTATAGTTTAGAAAACTACAAAATAATTTTCAAATATAGAACATAGAAAAAGCTTGACAGAAGCCAAATGAATTTCTTCCTTTACATTTAAAAACCATTCTACTTGATTAAAAATGTGTTCACTCTTCTTCAGCTAATGGTAACTCGATGTAATTTTATATGCATTGCATTCTTTAAAGGAAAATCATAATTTAAAAGCATGCAAATGGAAAACAATGCTAGTGAACAAAAGAACTGTCAAATAGTAAAAAGTTGTAAATAAAACAGGAACAAAGAGAATCATCAAGAAGAATTTGTGACACATACACGGAGAAGCAACAAAAACATGTTTGTGCACCGGGACCATGGTGATTATTTTTCCCACAGATATGAAAATAATATCAAAATTCTTACCCATAACGCAATTAGTTAAACATCCTCCCTCTTTCCAAGTTATCAGTAATTTTTCTGCCACATAGTAGGTGAAAGTTAGTGTTTTCTTTGTTTTCCCCATTCTAAGCACATGATGTTATTAAGTTAAGTGCTGCTTTGTGAAAATGACACTTCTAAATAAGAATGGGACAACACATCATAAACCCTCCCTAAAAGGAAAGTGTCATTTTTGTCTGAATGCCAACATAAATTCGCTTTTTGGTAGATAGTTGGAGTAGCTATCAGTATTTAAAATCAGCTAATAATTGGCAGCTTGAATTCTCAAATCATGGAAAAGAATCGGCAGTAGAATTACTCTAGAAATGAAAAAAATCACTGTCAACCCAGTGTTTTTTTTTGGAGTGGGCATTAGGATTGGCCAAGAATATGTTATCTCACTGGACTAATTTGGTGCAAGCTTCAGCCAGGTCCCTGTGGACCCTAACCCTAACCCTAGCCCATCCCTTCCCCCTGGCTTTCCAGCAGGATCACTGCTAATGGAGACGTGGATCCATCTCTACAAACCCTGCATTACTGAACAGCCATCGGGAGCATGAGTTCTAGAACCAAACACGCCTTGGTTTCAATCCTGGCGCTACCGTATCTTCGTGATATAACCTTTGGCAATTTAATTAACTTTTGTTTTAAATTTTATTTTATTTATTATTTTTTTAACTTAACTTTTAAGCCTCTGTTTCTTCGTCTTTAGAATGCAGAGGAGTTATAATCTCCCTTTTGTCATAGGACTGTTGAAAGAATTAAATGAGACAGTTCATGGAATGTCATTATTACAGTATTTGACAGAGAGTAGCTGCTCTACAAATGGTTCCTTCACTTCCTTCTTCTCCTCCTTCTGTTCTTGCCATAAATGAATTTTCAGGATATAAAGTTTGTTGAGTGGACGATAAGTGGTTGTGCCAGCCAGGACTCTGAAATAGTTAATGTGTAGAGCAGCCCTGTCCAACAGATTCTGTTTGATGATGGAAATGTTCTAACCTATGCTGCCCAATATAGTAGCCACTAACCAACCACCTGTGGCTAAGGGGCCCTTGAAGTGTGGCTGGTGCAACTGAGGTGCTAAATTTTATTTCAGTTTTTAATTTTATTGAAGTATAGTTGATTGATAATGCTATGTTAATTTCTGCTGTACAGCAATGAGGTGGTAAATTTTAAATTTTATTTAATGTTAAATTATTTAAAATACAAATTTAACTAGCCACAGGGGGTTAGTAGCTACTGGATTGGACAGTGCAAATCTAGAGCAAAGATCACAAGCTTACGTGCATGCAGGGAGTAGACAGGTGACAGAAATCAGTGAAGTGTGTTGAGTCTATGATAGGGTATGGTGGGACTTGTAGAAACTAGAGACACATGCCTTGTCTAAAGGAGTAAGCCAGTACTGGCCTTGGCCAGCGCTGCTGGGTAGGTGTTTGTCCAGCTTTTCTAATGTTTCAGGAGAAGCCAGGAATGCAGGTTTTCATGCAATGTCTTCCTCTTCTTTAACGTGTCAACTAATTTAAAAATTTTTGGAGCACTCCAGGCCAAACAAAATATATTTACTAACCAGATGTAGGCCATGAAACATCAGTCTGCAGCCTCTAGTTGAGAGCCTACCCCTAAAATCATGGGAAAGTCACCGAATTAGACTGTCCATGGGACGAGCAGGGAGCATCAGCCTTGTTCACATGTCAGGTAGATTTTCAGGAAATGGGCCTTCTTGGGGACCCCATTAATGATGGCCTCATTGCCTACATCAAACCTTCAGAAAGTATCTCAATTCTGGGTCCTCCATTCCACATGGCTTATAAGCTGAAAGAAGCTAGTCTAAGAAGAAGGAATCTTGCAAAGACAGTAGTGTTTCCTGGTCCAGCTCATCCCCAACACTTGGTGTCCACTGGTGTAAGCATCTTACCCAAAGAGGAGCGTGACAGGGACAGGAACAGGTCCGTCTTCCATGTTCTAACTTCTTAGGATTCTGGCAAGCCCCAACTGATGGAAAAATCAAAAAGATTCTGTCCTGCTTGAACACGAAGCTCTGTGGCATCTGGTGACTCTGTGAAGCCACCGGAGTTTTCCCCCAGTGTATTTATTCGCTCACTTATCGAACAGATATTTGTTAAGCAGCTCTTATGTTTGACTCACCAGTGCTATCTCATTCCCCACCACTTGGGTGTGGAACATTGTGGAGTCAGCTTTCAGCCTTGTCTTCAAGTAGGAGCCAGATGTAAAGGCAACATATCCCCCAGGTTAAGAGCATTATCTTTGGCCTCAGGCCAGGATTCAGACTGTCCACTTCCTATCTGTGTGGTCTTAAGCAAGAGACTTTTTTTTTAGGGCACTGAAATTTTGTTTCACTTAAGATGATCACACAATGTCTATTCTTTTTTTTTTTTAATTGAAGCGTAGTTAATTTAAAATGTGTTAGTTTCTGGTGTATAGCAAAATATATATATATATAAATAGTTCTTTTTCATATTCTTTTCCATTATAGTTCATTACAAGGTATTGAATATAGTTCCCTGCTCTATTACAGTAGGACCTTCATGTTTATCTATTTTATACACAGTAGCTAAGCAAAGAGACTTTTTAATTCTTAGTACGAAATGGGAAAAGGAAGAGTATCTTCCTTATAAGTTGGTGAGAAGATTAGATGAGATAAGCATGTCAAGGACTTAGCATAACCATAGCAAGCTCTCAATTTAAAAAAAAAAAAAAAAGGACATGTACAGATAATGGATTACATCTCTGCTGCATGCAGTAGTATACCAAGGGGAGGGTGCCGTGGGGGTTTTCTGTCTCAGCCAGGACGAGTATTTTATCGTTGACTTTATTTACAATTGCTGGTGCACGCTAATAATTAAAAGCAGACTGACTTTTAGTCAGTTTTATTATCGTTTTAAAGTCCTCTACAGACGTCGCAGTCTGTTATCATCCGCTCCCCGGGAGACTGCTGCCCTGGCCTCCACTGACCATGTTTAGGTGCAGCACTGGCCTCATATTTATCCCTTTTGTCGTCTTCTCTCTGAATATCTTTAATACTGGTTTTAGTCCCTCTTGGAATCATAGGTGCATTGTGTATGTAATGGTGAGTTGAAAAATAGACTCCATGCAAACACATATTGAGCGCTATGATACAGGGTGACCAACTTGTGCCAATTTGCCCAGGACTTTGCCAGTTTGAGCACTGAGAGTCCCATGTTCCCTCAGTTCTGTGCAGCTGGGGGACAGCTGGTTATCCTAGACATGCCACACATTAAGGAAAGATGGTGGAAAGATAAGAAGCCAGGTTCTAATACCAAGAGTTTGAATATCATTTGGTGTAATATCAGTGGAGAATGAACTACAGTTGACCCTTGAACAGCAAGGGTTTAAACTGTGCAGATCCACTATACGCAGACATTTTTCAATAAATACCTGCAGTACTACGGGACCAGGGTTGGCTGAATCCACGGATGCAGAACCGTGGATGCCGAGGAACCGCGGATCCCGAGGGGGGACTGTAAGTTATAGAGACGTTTTTGACTGCAAGGGCCGTCTGAGCCCCTAACCGCCTCATTGTTCAAGGGTCAACTGTACTCACCAAATACACACACACACACACATTTAAGAGCTTGGCTAACACACGCCGTACCCAGATCCCCTGCCTTTGGCATCACTCAAACATCTGCCTCCACCCACTGATCACCTCCATGTGTCCACACTCATTTAACCAAACCTGGAAGCACAGAGTTACCAACCAGCTCTTCATGCCCTTTCTTGTCTGCTGTGTTTTCATGTGCCTGCCCAGGGAGTGTTCAACACGCTCCGAAGGAGGCCACACAGCCACGCAACCTGGGCCAAACGGATCGTTGCATAATTGATAATAGGCCTTTGTATTCACATTCTATTTAGATTATTGTACAAAGCAGGTGACAGGTGTTCAGAGAACATTACCCAAGCTGCCTGTTGCCGAGAACATCCTGAGACCAGCTGGGGCAGGGAGCCCAGAGGAAATCCCCTGAGTAATTTAATAGTTCACAGGGCTTTGAGTTTGTGAGGATTACAACCAAGAATTCAAGTGATATTGACCACCCACTTAAGAAGGGCCTTTGTGCTTTTCCCTTCTACACTCATTATTTTTGTTCCCAGGGAAATTGCTGCATGGTAATCCAGATGAAAACTTTTTTTTGCAGAAGGGTGTATGTTGTCGCTTAACACGGGAAACAATGGGAAAGAAAGCCTCTAGTAAGGGAGAAGGCTGCTTTGAAACGCCCAGTATTGGGTATGCCCGGTTGGGGTGGATGGGGGTTGCTAACTTCTCTTTTCAAAAGATTTGTACCCAGAGCCAGATGTTTAAGGAAAATTGTAGAATGCAACTTTCAGGATCAGGAGCTGGTTCTGAAACAGAGCTAGCCAGAACATTTCACTTGATTTCTCAGAATTCATCCTCTAGGTTCACAGCTGAAGTTTTCACACTTAATAGAGCCGCTACATTGCTCTGTGTTTGAAAATTTACTTAACAGTTGGTCTCACTTTTTGACTATTTCTCCCCTGCTTTCTCATGCATTTTGGTTTTTCAGAACAAGTTTGGGTCAAAATTCATGCACTGGCTCATTCCCCAAACATTTACTAAGTATGCCTTCAACACACTGTGTGAGACGGGATTCATTCAATATCCATCCTACAGATACTTCTGCAGTATCTACTAGGTGACAAGCTCTACGCAAGGCAATGAGGACACGTTCTGTACAGGGAGCTTACATTCCAACAGGGCAGACAGAGCCGTTTGGTGGTACTTGCTGTGGAAAAAAGTAGAGTGGAGTAAGGGCGGGGTGAGAGGTGCTGGAGTAGGGGAGTGGAAGAGACTATATAACTGGAAAATGACGAGTGAACTGGCCAAGTGGACATTTCCGGGCAGAACGTTCCTGGCACGGGAAATAGGCTGTGTGAAGGCCCTGTGGCAGAGGATACCTGGGATGCTTGAGGCCACAGTAAGGACTTCAGCTTCATTCTGAGTGAAATGGGAAGCCTTTATAGGGGTTTGAATAAAGGAGCGATGGGATCCAAGTCAGCTCTTAAGATCACCCTGATTGCTGTCTGAAAAATAGTAAGGGTCAAGAATAGATGGTGTAGGGAGACTTCTTAGAAGTCTGTTGGAATTATCCAGGGAAGATAAGGCAATACACAAATATGTAATTCTAGCCTTCAACAAGCATGTAACTACTTGGGAAAACAGATCTTGGCAGCATTTTATTTAAATGGAGGCAAAATGGAATAAGAAAAAGTAAGTGGAGGAAACAGTGGTTAATTGTTTCCATTAGGGAAGGCTTCTTGGAGGAGGTGTCTGTGAGAGACTTAAACTTTTCATTTCATTAAGACCTCCTTCATTCCTCTTTCTCTTCTTCCCTCTCTCCATCTTTCCATATGCCTCTCTCTCTCTTGTTGTCTTTCTTTTGATAACCTTTCTTACCTTAGTGGTAGCTAAACATTAGCTAAAACCTAACTTTTATTAATACCTTTACAGTACCTTACTTTTACTACCCTCAACTCTGCTATAACTTCATTTTCCTCTCCTCAGGCAAATAGAGTTCAGTACATTGAATACTGTTTTAAAGAAGGTCTTAAGCACTGAAAGATGGATTTTGATATTCAAAAGATGACAATTTATTAAACTGATTAAAATATCATTTGAAATGAAGGGGTTGGGAGTAGAGAGGGAAGTACAGATGAAATTTGATAGGCAGAAGTTCAGTAATGGCTAAAGCAGAGCCATGAGCACATAGAGGTTGAGGACACCATTCTCTCTACCTCTGTGGATGTTTGAAATTTTCTCTAATAAAATATTTTAAAACCTCATTCGGGCTTCCCTGGTGGCGCAGTGGTTGAGAGTCCGCCTGCCTATGCAGGGGACGCGGGTTCGTGCCCCGGTCCGGGAAGATCCCACATGCCGTGGAGCAGCTGGGCCCGTGAGCCATGGCCGCTGAGCCTGCGCGTCCGGAGCCTGCGCTCCGCAACGGGAGAGGCCGCGACAGTGAGAGGCCCGCGTACCGCCAAAAAAAAAAAAAAAAAAAAAAAAAACCTCATTAGATCATTCTCATGACAGATTGCCATCCGTGATACTACATGTTTGGTATCTTTTAGAAGTGATATCTTTGAAAGTCTTTTCTTTAGGAACTGACTTCTGAATAGAACGGTTTTTAAGAGTAAACATTTCAGGAAGTAACTGTCTTGCGAGCCTCTCACTGTTGTGGCCTCTCCCGTTGCGGAGCACAGGCTCCGGACGCGCAGGGTCAGCGGCCATGGCTCACGGGCCCAGCCGCTCTGCGGCATGTGGGATCTTCCCGGACCGGGACACGAAGCCGTGTCCCTGCATCGGCAGGCGGACTCTCAACCACTGCGCCACCCGGGAAGCCCCAGGAAGTAACTTTTAAACATACAAGCAGACTGGTGCAGATTTTCCTTTGAATTTGACTTAATGATATACCACTTCTTGTTTTACACTCTTAGTTCCATAATATTGGCTTTCAGTTTGATAATGTGTATCTAGAGGTCATTGGAAATAGCTGTGACGGTTTGAAGCAGTTCTATAGTAAGGCAGACCTTCCTAATCAGGGCTCAGCATGGGATAGGTGTGTAACAGTATCTGTGGAACTGATCGCCAAAGCAATTTGTATCCAAATACCCATTCGCAATCACGTAGTCTACTAATTCTTAAAAAATAGAACACTAGAGGGCAGTCTTCACATTGAGAAAGAATGGAAAGGTATAGCCGGTGACTAGCAGTCAGACTGACAATTTTAAATAGCCTTCTAAATTGAGAGATTATGTGAGATTAACCTTCACATTTTTTATATAACTTCACTACTAGTGTAGCATATTTTATATATTTTCACATATTTTATATAACTTCACTACTAGTGTAGCTCGAAAGTATTAAAATCATTTAGATGTGCCTTATATAAGTATATATGTGTTTACCTTTTCATAGAATGTATAGTAAGGATTATATTACATCATAAATTTGATTTTTTTTAGACCTTAATCTAATAAGATATCCTTTAACAATCTTGAAAACCTAATTTAGGAGACAGCATATTGAAACACAAACTTGAATAGGTTAACTAAACTCTCAGCAAACGTACAGCCCCCAAATCCAGAGCAATTTAAATGCTTCACAGGGACTGTCTTCTTTTCCTGCTTCATTGGAACCTATTTTCCTTCCCAAGTAATGAGTGTGATGGATCCAAGGCCATAGTTTCCAGGTAACGAGCCCCTTATCAGTTGTTTTCCTGCTACCAGATTCTTCTTTCTCTCCAAACACTCATTTGAACGTGTGTTTATTCCCGTGATACATTTTCTTCTCTTTGTACAGATGATATCTACCAGCATCCCAAAGTCCCAAAAGATTTCACATTGATGATTCCATTTATATAAAATTTCTGAGTAACAACAGTTTAAAAACTGACAATATGTTAGCGGTTGCTAGGGGGATTAGGAACCATGGGAGGAAGGGAAGGAGGTGGGAGGAAGTTGAGTGTAGTTATTAAAGGGCGATTCATGTGATCCTTGTGGTGATGAAACCATTCAGTGTCTTGACTGTGGTGGTGGAGACAGGAGCCTACACAGGCCGTAAAATTGTATAGAACTAAATATACACATACAGACCCAAGACCAAGTGAGACTGGAGAAATCTGAATATGATTGGCAGATTGTCTCTATGTTAATGTCCTGGTTGTGCTGTTAAACCATAGGTATTTTGGGTTTGTTTTTAAAGATCAGGGTTTTCTTGTTGTTGTTTTTGTTTTGTTTGGCTGAACTGTGCCGCCCACAGGATCTTAGTTCCCCGACCAGGGATCGAACCCGTGGAAGTGTGGAGTCCTAAGCACTGGACCACCAGGGAATTCTCCTATTAAACTATAGTTTTGCAAAATGTTAACACTGCTGGAAATCAGGTAAAAGGTACATGGAATTAGCTTCTCTGTTTAATTTGTTGAAACCAAATGTGAATCTTCAATTATCTCAAAGTAAAATTGCAATTAAAAGACTATATAAAGCAAGCATTAAAGAATTCAAACAGGACTTCCCTGGTGGCACAGTGGTTAAGAATCTCCCTGTCAGTGCAGGGATCACGGGTTCCATCCCTGATCCGGGAAGATCCCACACATCACGGAGCAACTATGCCCATGCACCACAACTACTGAGCCTGCACTCTAGAGGCCATGAGCCACAACTACTGAGCCCACGCGCCACAACTACTGAAGCCTGTGCACCTAGAGCCCGTGCTCTGCAACGAGAAGCCACCGCAATGAGAAGCCCGTGCACCGCAAAGAAGAGTAGCCCCGTCTCGCCGCAACTAGAGAAAGCCCACGTGCAGCAACGAAGACCCAATGCAGCCAAAAATAAATAGATTAAAAAAAAAAAGGAATTCAAACAACACAGCTCCTCAGTCCATGGAAATTTAAATATGTCTTCAGACTCTTAACCAATTTTTTTCCGCTTATTCAGACTTAAATTTTCTAGAACAACATCTGCAAAGTGGTTGTTTCTCAGTCCTAAGACTATGGCTCAAGAGTTGATCAAAATAATCTGAGACAATAGTTCCCTAAGGCAAAAGGGGAAAAAAGTAATTTCCAAAGTAGACTGCCTATTTGAACACTTGCCACAAAAAATTACAGTATTGGAGAGAAAAATGGTAATTCTGGGAAAGCACAAATCTTTCCTCACTTATCATGCTTTCATCATATTTTGCCAGGCTGTGTGGATGAGACGTGAAATAACATCAGCGTGTTTGTTCAGTTGATGCGAGAGCTTGGTAATAAAATCTTTTTTTTCCCCACCCTATACATACTAAGCTCTTCTGTGATCCTTCTGTCACCTCTCTTATCACATGATCAGGCTTGTCACTGCTAAATGTCCTGGGCCTTCACTTCTCAGGAGGCCTGACTTCTCCAATCTGATTCAAGTAACAAAGTATTGTCTAAAAAGCTAAAAGCAAAGAAAATGTATAGATGTGACACTCCCCTCGCCCCCGTGATACCACCTCACACACAAAACCCAGAATCACCTCTGATCTCCACATGACCAGTGGAAACATTTTTGTCCATGGCTTCTGGCAAAGGAGTATTTTCCAGGAATCAGGTGACCTTTGAGGTTGCACCTAAGTGAAGGGGAGAGATTAGATGAATGAGTCAGGGTAGGGTAAGCTCTGCTGTGGTAACAACCACCAAATCCTAAAGTGACCAGATACAGTACCCATGGGCTTAGATGACAGAGACAAGCCCCCCCGCCCCAGCACACACTTATGAGTGCTCGTGAAAACTGGAGGAAATGAAATAAAGTCTGTAGTCTGATTGACAGTATTGTGCCAGTGGCGGGTAGGCAGAGGAGAGGGACGGGGGAATGAATGAAATCCTTCTGAGTGCTCGGAAGGTGGCAACCTGGAAATACTTGGCAAATGGTATGAACGACTGTGACACTGAAGCAAGCAGTGAGCTGCAGAACAAGCTGTCTGTGGTGTTCTGAGTACAAATTCAGGGCCTCTCCACAAGAGATCCAGGGAGTCACCTTACTGAAGAAAGTCCTTCCCCCTAGGTGAATTCAGGCTCTGCTACTTATTAATGCTGGGACTTTGAGTCCATTACAGCACCTCTAAGCTTTAGTTCCTTCATTTGAAAAATGGGTTTGTTGAGAAGATTAAAGGAGATGACGTATGTGGAATGTTCTGTGTGAAGTGTACAGGGAGGTGCTCAGATAGCAAATACACAACGCGTTAGCATTCCTAGTACCATTAGTATTTCTGCTACTCTTGTTTTTTTGTTATTCATTATCTCCACTATCATTTCCCCTTCCAAGAACTATTAGGACTCAGTCTATCAAGGTGATATGTTGAAGGAGAAATAGAGGATAGGCATGCTGGAAGTCAATGGGTGTGTACTTATTAATCATTCCACTGAACCCTTATTTACTCCTATTAGATCTTGGTTCTTATCGTCTCACCCATCCAGTCCAGTCTGTTTGAAGTTCTTTGAGCCTAAGCATATTGTTAATATTATAAGGGAGAGTATAGAATAGCAGTTTAAGAGGAATGACTCTCGAGCCTGGCTACCTGAGTTTGCATCTACTTCCATCATTTACTAGCTGTGTGACACTGGGCAACTTACTTAACCTCTCTGTGCCTCAGTTTCCTCATCCAGAGAACTGGCTGTTGTAGTGATTGATTTGGGTTTATATTTTGTACAAAACACCAGGGAAACTGTGGCAGCCACAGATGACACGATGTGTCCTTCTCCTCTCACTAACCAAATAGACAGATATTAGGAAAACATATGAACTTGCTCATATGCAATCATATAATGGAGTTAATGGCCCCTCAAAACTTAAGAACCCCAGTTTTAGGTGGAGAGAAAAGCAAAGATGTGTAACTGATGGAGTGAAAAGCTGCTTTTATAGCTTTTTCTTTTTAATTAAGGAAACCTAAGATTCACTGCGGGTGGTGAATATTCTCAGAGTTCACACAAGTATGTCCATCTTTGGTTGATGATGTGATTTCTATATACGAGGCAGCAATGACCATCCTTATTCCAGAGAAAAGGGGCCCCTCTTTTCCTGTGGTTGTGTGCAAGAGTAAGTCTTATTGGTAGCTGGAAATGCCCCACCGACTCATTCACTTTCTCATGGTAGCTGGCAGAGTCAGGGGCTAATCCCAGAACCTTTTATTACGATGACATTTTAAAAACTACATCCCTTGTGCTGTTGCTGCATTTCATCAAAGGCTAAAACAAAAACCTATCTAATGTGTCAGAAGGGCCAATCTAATCTGCCCTATAAACTGCGTTTATGGAGGAAAATGCTTTGTAACCTTATATATCATAAACTCAACAGATGAAGCCAATGTAAAATGTTCCTGAAATTGCAAATATTGACCCATGTCTTTTTCTCCCCAAGCAGATAAACTTGGGACATACAAAACTCATCCTCTGTTATCAAAGGAGAGTAATAGAAAAAAATATGGTCAGACTGTTTATCCCACCACATCCATTTATTCCATAATGCCCATCACAAAACCCCAGCTGCCTAGAAACATTTTATAATAAAGCATATTTTTTGAATGTTGTGTCAAAATTATATTGGCCACTTTAAATTTGCATGCAGTAGAGTACATTACATCGCCTCAATCACATGTTTCCCATACCCCATATTGTTTCTTAACCTCTAACCTAATTTCTCTCAAAGTGGCATCCATTCATCTGAACTACTGGGGAGCTTGTTAAAGATGTAGGTTCCCAGGCCCCCCACCAGGCCCACTGAATCAGATCTCTGGGCCTGGGACCCAGGAAATGACATTTTAATGCAGCCTTCCAGTTGGTTTTGGAATTGCTGCAGTCCCACCAAACCAAATCTTCAGTACTATATTCATAATTATTGTTTAAATATGATAAAACCACAGTTATATAATAAATACATTGATTTATACTATATTTCTTCCTTTTTAAAAATTTTCCTTTAAATATTTCAGGTGTCCACGGGTCTTCACAAAGATTATATTTTATTTGTTGTTCTTTTTTAGGGTTGTATATTTTTAACTTACGGACTATATAAATATAATGGATCAATAGATAGAGGGATAAATAGCTGTAAATATATAGAGAGAGATCTTTATATCTAACTTTAAAAAAATTCCCTACACTACAAATGGTAAATATTTTTCAAAAGACAAAAAGATGAAGGTTTTTCTTGACCCTAGGAAGCCTAATAAGAACATGTATTTTTTAAATACAAGGGACTAAGAGGGGGAGGTGGGTTTTAATTTTATTTATTTTTTAAATTTCTGTTTTGCTTTACTTGAGATATTTTCTCTAATGGGTAGCATAGTACTTTTGAAAATATTAAAGTGCTGAAGAAAATGTTTCTTCATATTAAAATGCACGTCTCAGTAAAAGGAGAAAAAGAGAAATAGCTCCCTTAATTTTGCTCTAAATTATAGCTCGAGCCTGATGACAGTGTCTTCCTAAGCCAGTGCTTTCCAAAGCATCTTCCAAGAACACTGGCCCCATATGATGTGCCTCTAGGGAAGGGTTGCATTTTTCCAAATATATTTGCAAATTGCTCTAGGCTCTCCATCCTGGCCCCCACCCCAGTGCTTCAAAAGGTACATTTTCACATTAAAGACTGAGGAGTCCTGCGGGAAAGGAACTTGGTTGACTTTGATCAGCAAAGCATTTTTCAAACTTACTTGTCCTCCAGCCCTCCCCCCTCTCTTACTTTAAATCACTTCTATCAGTTCTCGAGCAGTTCCTCAGAACAGGCACACTTGGGCTTGTAATAAGCCATCCTGAACGTATCTGTTCAGTCAATGCTCTGGAGTTCCACTGAATTCTTGTACCTGTCGGTTAGATAAGTTTACCCTTCACCCTCATCCAGGCCGTGGGTCATCAGTGGCAGGAAACTTAAGACCACCCCCATTGCCACCGCCGAAAAGCAGACTCAGAGCCCCTACCCTGCTGGTCATATGCCAACACAGCCTGGCATAAGCAGAAGAAGAAGTCAGCTCGGTGCTTCTAGACTGATAGCTATTCTCTCTTTAAAGATCCCCAACAGAGGTGATTTCCCAGTCTGCTTTCCTAAAAGATGTTATCTCACCCGTCTCATAAATCAGAGATTTCTCTCTAATGTGCTCCCTGTAATCTGTGGTCGCCTAGGGCAATACCTTCCAAGGCCCCATATTTGCAGTTCTAGAATGGCTGAGTTGTGAAATACCACACATTGAGAATCTTTCAACATTTCACTCTAAAATAATATTTTTTTCCTAAATGATCAAGCTACTCTGTTGTCCAATAGCAAGACCTTTCCTTACCAACACCCCACTGGGTGTTTTTGTTTTTGTCAGCACATCTTATTCACCCCCGTCCCCGGTGCCTAGAATAATAATGCAGTTCGCAAGGACACACAGTGGGCGATTGATGAATACTTGTTGCAAGAGTGAATTAGGCAGAAAGCTCAGTAATGATCCCGTGTAAAGGCTCCTTGGTACAGCGCATCTCTGAGATTGACCCACCAACGTCATACCTATCCACTGCCTCACCCTCTCATTCAGGACCGGCAAGCCTCCTGAAACCCATGACCCATATTCCAAACCCTTGTTGCTGTAGGGCAGGGACAATGTCGAGATCTTCTCCAAATGTCCATGGGATACTGTGTGCGGGCACCCCACCGAGGCTTCTGCCCAAATGAATAAAACACATTCTTGGTCTGTCAGTCACTAAAGGAAAACCACTATACAGAATAAGGGATTTATCAGAAGAACAGGACAAAGAAGAAAAACCATCCAGAGTAGAGAAATGAGCACAGAGCCTGTATGCAAGCGAGCCCTCCCTTAAGCCTGGGTCATGCCCGGGTCCACTGTTGGGATCCACCCAGGGTGGAGGTAGACAAACTCAGGAGGGAGCCCCTCCGTTTTCTTTGAATCTGGGCTTTCCAGCTGCCTTCAGGAGGAATCCTCTCAAAGTAAAAAGGAAAGCAACACAACCGACTGAATCACAAACCCAAGTGCAGAGGGTTGAGAAGATCCTGGGTAGGGAGGTTTGACCTTACCTCCAGTGACGTCCTGGAGGAGCCAGGAGTGCTCCTGGCTGAGTGCCTGTCCAGGTCTCAGAGAGACGGGCTGTGAGTAAATTCTGAAAGTGCTTCTTCCCTAAATTTGGGTCACATGAATACTTGTAAATCCCTGCTCTCAGCCTCTCTAATGCTAACAGAGCCTCACGAATGAGAAAAGTTTTTCTCTCCTTCCCCCAGCCTCTTGTACCGCTTTGGTGCGTGGACAGATGGAGGGCCCAATGTGGTCTCAGCAGGGAACTGTGAGGCAGGCCACACTCTCCGTGGGTCCCAGAGGCAGAGGGGCCACCACCTGTCACCACCTTTCTGCTCAGCAGAGCAAAGACTAGTGCTCGAAGCTACTCAGACCATGGGGATGAAAGCGTTCCCTCGAACGCTTGTGGGGAGGACTTTGTGGGAAGCTGGAGGTCCTGTGCGTGCACAGGTGAGGGCCAGAGGGTGAGTGGTTTGTACTGCAAGACAGGAAGTTGTTTCTATGATGACAAGACCTCTGTAGCCAGTAAGTTTGGGCTTTCGGGACCTCTTTCTCTGGGTAGTCTTGGGCATGTCCACACAGGTCGGGGATTAGCATTTTATTTTATTTACTTTTAATTTTTAAAATTGAGATAATATTGATTGATAACATTATATAAGTTTCATGTGTGCATCATTTTGTTTCTACTTCTGTATACCCTACACTGTGCTCACCACCGAAAATTTAATTTCCAACCGTCAGCGTACACTTGACCCCCTCTACCCAGTTTGCTCTCTCGCTTGCCTCTTCCCCTCTGGTAACCACTACTCTGTTCTCTGTAGCTACTTGTTTGTTTTTGTTTGGTTTTGTTGGTTCATTTATTTTGTTTTTGTTTAGTTGGGGCAACTAGCATTTTACAGGAAATATTCTGAGAGAGGAACTAGGGACTCTGATGGTAAAATCAAAGAAATTTAGAAGTAAAATGGACTTCGAAGGTGACTTCATTCAAATATGTCCTTTTATAGGTGAGAAAACATGCTAGAAGAGAAATATGGGAAGTCCCTTAGGGGAGGAACAATTGAGTTTTTCCTAAACCATAGTACTAAGTAAACGTCCTATTCTAGTGCATGTTGCCTTAGCCCTGGAATTTGAAGGTGTGCTCTGGCCTTTGACGAGGACCCTCGTGGAGTATGTGATTGCCAATGTTAAAATGTCCAGAACCTTATTGCTCTGCAGATAGAAAAGCCGAGTTCTGATCTCCAGAACAAGGTACCTGCTTCAGGCACAGTGGGAAACACCTCCTCCCCAACGTCAAGGCCAGAATTCTGCCACATCAGCTGCTTGGGGCTTCAGTGCCAACCAGCTGGCCCCAAGAAGTACCCTAGGAAATCCATGCCTCTGCTAAGCCTCTAAGCTGCCCGCCCTGGGAACCCTGTAGGCACCTGGGTTATTTAGTACAAGAATATCCCATCCCTCTTCCCTTCCTGTGTGAGCTGCATCACAGCAGTGACTTGGAATAAGAATCACCCTTGGCAGCATCTGCAAGGAATTGTTTAAAAAGGTAGGCGTTAACCAGGTACACTGGCCGGTGAAAGGCCCAGCTCCTGCCTGATCCCACGGGAGCCTCTGAGAAGGCCCTTGATGGGCCTCTTGTGGGAAGAGTTCTCCAGCAGAGCCCGAGAGCAATGGTGGGTGGGGTCTTCTTAGCCATGTCCTTCCTAAATTCCTCATGGCTTTGCTGTAAGCCTCTCTAGAAATTCCAAATCATTAAAATTGGAAGAGTAGATATTCTAAGGTTCAAAGGAGAATCACCACAGAGGAAGGCTCATTTGGGATCTAGACTTCACAGACTCATCTCCTTTTCTACCAGTTCTCCACCTGTCCAGGCTGGGTCCCTACCCATCAGTAGCATTCTTCCCTCAGCCCTCACTCTGTAAAGAGAGAATGCTTGGTCTTTCATTCATTTATCCAATCAAAATACAGTTCCTGAGCCCCAGGCACTGCACTTAACATCAGGGATACAACATGGCGTGATGGGTCCCCGTCATCACTCAGCCTGCAGCCTGCGGGAGATCCTGATGATTACGCTATAGGGTGAGAAATGCTGGAATCGGCTTCAGTGCCGATGGCAGGAGAACACACGGGAGTGACACCTAACTCAGTCTCAGAGGGTCTGGAAGAGTATTCTAGAGGAAGTGATGCTTTAGCTAAGATCTTAGGAATAAACCAGTCACTTGTCAAAAGTGAGGGTCCATGGGTATATAGGAAGATTGTGGACCTGCAGATAGAACAGCTTATCTGCAAAAGCTCAGAGGTGCCAGAGGACACCGTTCATTCAGAAATAAAAAAGATGAAGATGCTTTAGATTAAGTGAAAGAAAAGAGCATAAAAATGGGAGTCCTCAGACTGGGGCTCCAGTCCTGGCACAGAGACAGACAAACAGTGACCTTGAGCAAGTCACTTGATTCTGGTCCTCATGTCCTCATCCATAGTACAAAGGGACTGGCCTAAAGGGCAGTGGAGAGGAGATGGTCATAAAGCCCCTGCCCCTGTGATAATGGCACAAAGGCCCTGCACGGACTCTTGCTGGAAGGGTGAGGACAGTCACCTTGGTCTCAGTCTTCGGAGCCACTTCAAGTTCCTGCAGTCACGTGGCAGGACGGCACCGGGAGGCTGTGGAAACTTTTTCGAGACTTGGAGCCGCTCTAGTCGCCACTGAGTCCTGTTATCACAGGGAGACATTTGTATAGTTCTCGTTCTTTGATAGTCTGTGTCTGAAACGTTTTGTTAAACCCAGAGAAGGGCAAATACTTAGGTGTGATTGCATGGCACGGTGAAAGAAATTTCATTGTTGAATGAATGGAAAACAAATAGTGATTGGAACTTGTTAAAATGGTGGTGTATAGAATAAGAAACAATGTTTATCAAGGTTCTTAGACTCCTCCGACACATGGTAGGTGTTTAGTGATGATGTTGGCTTGATTTAAATGAATATGTAATATATTTATTAGTTGTGATGTTAGATGTTTGTTACATGGGGCGCGTTACTGTTTGATTTCCCCAAAAACCTAGTGATAGGCTGGGTTCCCGCCATGTTGACTCAAACTCAGGGGATATTTTCCCCCATGTAAATGGTTCTCTTCTGATTTGAAACATTATCTGTGGCTGTGGTCAAACAAATGTGAACCAAGATAAATCCATATCATCACATCAAAACATGTTGTAATCAAGGTCATAGACCAAACACGTGCTTTATCTCTCATCCGCTAAGGTCTTGGTGCCGCTTAGGACAACTGTTATGAAGACTGGCGGACACAGCTTAAGGTCAAACAAAATGTGGACTGGAAGGAATCGGTCCATAAATGATATACATGATAACTGATGTCATTTTCAAAGGAAGCTGCTGTCTGTTGTTAAATAAACACGAGGTAGGTACTCGTTGCAGAGCTGTAACCCAGTATTTTAAACTACACGCAAAAACCATTCAAAAATACATTGGTTAAGTAAGACTGCATTAAATGAAACATAGAAGTTAAGTTTGGGAAGGTTATAGTTTGGTTTCATGCAACCACGTCAAGCTGTTTGGCTGGCCTGACACCTGGTACAGACATCACACTGTAATCAGTCAGGCTGTGTGTCATTTCATCTCCACTCACCCAAACCAGGGATGTGACCGAGAAAGATATTGTGAGGTGGGGAGAATTCAGGTCAGAATTCTGAAGCAAGAGAATTTGAAAGCAGCCAATTTGAGAGTTGTCTCAAAAACTGAAAATTAGAAAAAGCCATATGTGCTGTTTGGAACAGGCGTGTAACTGCAATGTCACCACCCCCTTCTTCAGTTTGGAGGTCACCAGTGTTCATCTCCACATCATGCATTCTAACCCCCTACACCCACCCCGCACTTCCTCTCTGAGAACAGTTCCAGAAATCACCACAAGGGGGAGCATTGACCTGGTGAGTCAAACCCCAGTAGGGGGTATCAGGCGGATCCTAGTCTGGGGATACAGGGGCAGGTCACAAAGCTGACACTTCATGGCCAAGCTTCCACCATTCACATGCCCAGAAGTTACCTGGGTTGGAAGCTCACCCTCCTACACCGGGTCAGGGAGGGCACAAGCATCTACCACCTATTAGAATCCCAGCCAACCTCTCATGCCACAAGTCACTCCAAGGGCCTGGAAATTTCTCAAGCAGAACATTTTCTAATACTCCCTTTCCTGAACATTGGTGGACAGCAAAACCTCCCAAGAGAGACTGTCTTAAATGCCTGCAAACCTTCTTAGAAAGGGACATATCTGCCTTTCGGGCCTTAGAGATCATTTCCCTTCCTAATGCTGGCCAAGGTGACTCCCCAGGATCATTTCTGCGAGAGCAAGGACATGGAACAGTGTTCCCAAGCTTTCCCAGGCATCTGCCGTAACGCGTTCTAGAAAGCCTAGATCAAAAACTCAACTTGCCCATTTATGGCCTCTGTGAGGGTGGCACGTTTCTGCCAGAAGTAAGTGTGGGGTCTGGTGTGGAATATCCACTTGAGTCTTGAAGATGACTGGCCAAAGAAAAAGGAGGAAGGGAAACAAATCATGAAGGACTCCTATCTGTTAGCGCCTTCCCCACCGTAATGTCTGCTCCTTGCCCCGACAAAGCCCTGTAAATGTGAATTCCTACCACACATATGCAACGTGCACCCGAATTTAATGCGCTGTTTGATTTGCTTGTCCTGTAACTGGCCGTGTGTACTCTGGCATCTGGAGAAAACTGCAGCTTTTCAATGTTAATACGGCATTTTTCTTCCAGCTTTTTGAATTTAATTTTTGCAACTGAGGTCTTAGTCACTTGGTGCTGAGACCAAAACAGTTCATTTTTGTGTAGAAACTTACACTGATCTTGACGATTCACTTTTACTGAGTTGGCCAAAGAGGAAGAAAAGTGAGAGCATATCAGTATAAGATGTCCTAGCTTTGGAAATGAGGGTAATTTAAGGATCTGGTTAGAAAAGATGGGTCTCCCCACCCTAAGGTTCGGTATTATTACAGTCACTTTGGAGCGGATAATTTAACCAAATGACTAGGAAGCTAAGAGATTCAATAGCCTAAGAAGAGGATTAATCAGAGGAAAAAGGTCCTAACTTACTTGTTGAAAACCCCCTCCCCAAAGTCTTTTGCAAGGGAGAGCACTGTCCAGACAGGAATGTTCACCCTAATGGTCATTTCTTTTTCTGAAACTCTTGGTAATAAACTACCTTTGCGTACATTATTGCTTTTGTTTTTCACAGCAACCCAGAGGAATGGGCTCGGGGACAGCTACTATTCTTTACAAATGAGGAAGGCTTGAGGGTCATGCTTAAGGTCACCCAAATAACTGGCAGAATCGGTACTCACACCAAGACCTTTCAGTGTGGGGAGTTAGTACTTTTCCCTTACCCCTGTCACTACTTTCTAAGAAGCAGAAAACGGGCTCATGAAATTGTTAGGCCTTTCAAGAATCACCATGCTGGCAGAGGAACAGCATCTTCAAATCCAGCTGCCTCCCTCATTGCAAAAGAGCTCACAAAAACAGGCTTTCTCTCCTCACTTTTACTGTCAGCTGTGAGACATAAGACTTGAAAATGCCTTAAAGGAGTAAGTTGGAATTCTGATGCCCTGAGCCTTTAAATACCCCATTGTCTCTCAGGAGAAGGACAATCCAGGCTTTGTTCTGCGGTGCATTTTTCCTCAATCCCTGATCCCTGGAAGGCCCCCTTTCCTCAGAAGGGCTGTTGTGTTTTTCCTGCCACATCACTGTGACATGTCTCGCACTTAAGACGGCAGCCTACTCAGCCCCATTCATGGATTCCTCTGGAAATTGATGTCTGTTCACCACCACCCCCTCAAAAAAAAAAAAAAATTCTGGCTTTTTCAAAAGAGTTATTGGAAATGGAACTTGTGAAAAACCCTTACTATGCAATGTGAACCCAGACAATAATGTTTTGTAACAGTTTTGTTTGATGTGTGCTGACAGGAATTAATCATTTTAGTTAACAGAATTGCTCTTTGTTATGTAAACTTGGTAAAGTCCACCTCATCTGACCTCTGGCGTTGGGGAATCCACTGTTCAAAACTGTCATCGTTCTGTGGGCAGCAGGATTCTTATGGCAACTTCTGGAACCAAATTAGCCCTTGACCTTAAAGTTTATACCACCACCGGGTTGGATGCCAAGCCAGGCAAAGACGAAACTACTGTAAAGTAGGTATACACACAAGTCCCATTCCCCGAGAACTGATTAAGTGGAATGAGTATTTGTTTTCCCATTTCTCCTTTTCATTTGCTGGTATCTCAGGGAGCCGACCTCTATCGAAAATGATCGCAAACCTGAAAACACACCATTTCTAAATTATATACACTTCTATTCACTTTAGATATCCAGTGCTTGTGTACGTATAAATTGAGAAGATAGTTGGCCCTGGGTTGTGTGCTTTTAGATTGGCTCTTTAAGAAGCAAATAAAATAGGCTCCCACCTCAATCATCACCTCCAAACCCCCTAAAATAGGAATTCCCTTACCATACGGTTTCCCAAGCATCTCTGACATGGCTCGATCCAGCTCTTGCGATCTCAACCAAGAGAGCTGTAGTCCATAAAATCACCCCACCACCATCACCACGAAGACCACCAGTCTCAACTTTATTAGAACCCATTCTTCCGTCTTTTTCTGCCCAGAAGAATCTAGAATGACGTAACCATCTCAAACCTACCCAGACTCCTTCAGAGTTAAAAGATTTTGTCTCCTAAGCTGCCAGCCTCCTAGAGTTGCTTGTGAAGGGGTCGGTTTCTGTGTTTTCCCCGAGTATTATTACCCTAAGAAGCCAATGGATAGCCCCAAACTGTTGAGCTGTAAATCTTGCACAAGTGACAAGGGCAGTAGCAATAGATTAGCGTAACATAGGAAGAAAGAAAGTGGGAAAGAGAGGCCTTCAGAAAAAGAAAGATCTGAGGTCAAGCCCCACCTCTGCAACTTGCATCCCACCTATGTGTCCTGGGACGTGTTTTCAGACACCTCGAGACGTATTTCCTCTCTTGTATAGTAGGAGTGATGTGTGATAGAAATGAAATGCCTCAGTTCACATTAAAGCTGAACTTCAGCGCATGGCGCATAGTAGGTATTTGACAGATGACAGCTGCTAAAATTACCACTGTTATAGCAAATACTGCTAACTCCTTTTTGTTATTGAAGTCCGTTTTCCACATAGTGAAAAATTAGGACATTATACCAGGAAACAGATCATTGTTCTTCTTAAATTCTAGATTTCTTTTCTCTCCTGCCCCAAGTTTTAAGATAAATAGATCTATAAATCCACTTTGGAATGCCTGTTGCCATCCGTAAGAACACACGTGAGAGTTAAATCACGTGCTTTTTAAAAGAAAAGGATAACCTAGTGGAAAATTATAAAAGCCAAGCATTCAGCCCCTAAGACTCTTTTCTTTGGAGTGATAGAAAAAAAAAAAACCTTACTGGTTTCACTCCAACTTTATCTGCCATCTTAGTGAACAAGATTAAAGCTCTAACCTGTGCATTTAGCACAACTGATAATACCCTGAATGTAGAACGTCGGGTGGTAGCGTGACGTTTGTCAAGCACACACAAACGTTTCCCTTGTAACCCTACCTGGGTCTTCAGTGTTTCCCCATCCTTATCAGAAGCTGATAGGAAATACAGCACACTTGTTCGCCAGCTGCAGGGGTATACGGTGGCTCTTCCAAATAAAGGGCATGGTAGGCATAGTCATTTGAAAACTTATCTGCCAGGATATCTGCAAGCCCATCAAATGTTCGCTGGTAAACAGGTAATCTGAACTGGTGGATTCCTGCAGACCGGGAGCGATTGAGGTGCCCTTGCCAGGGAGGGAGAGAGGAGTTTGCCTGATTCAGATGTATGCTGGGCCTCCCGGCCGCTGGACAGCCTCGCATGAAAGAACACAGGAGCTTTTGCACTGATTATCGAAAACCTCGGCCTGTGGGCCGAGGGCCCTGCCGTGTCTCCCTGCCAGGACACTGAGCCCAGGCTGAACAAGCAAGGCTGCAGAAGAGATTCCCTACCCTGACTCGTGTGAAGGAAACTCTCAGCACGGATGACAGCGAGTTTTTTCTCACTCTGTTGACCACGGCGATGTGTAAACAGATGTATTTGAAACATACATTTGGGAGACAAAATTTCAAAACTGAGTCGCTTTTCATTGGTTTTTATAACATTGATTAGTTTATTTTTTAATACAGGGAAAGAGAAAGAAAACAACTGGTCTGTAATCTTACTACCCAAGGATTCCTCTTGACATAATTCTTGGAACTTTTATTCCAGCTGCACACGCATGTAGGAAAGTATACAAATCAGAAATAGACAGCTCGGTGAATTTTCAGACGAGCACACCTTTGTTACTGGCCACCAGCTCCCAGATCAAGGGAAAACATCCTCCTCCTAGAGTCTTCGTGACCTCTTCTAGGGTACTACCCACCTCCAAGCACAAGTTTGATCTGGACTTCTCATGGCATAGGTTAGCTTTGCATTGCCATTTTTTTTTCTTGAATTGAAACAAATAATTAGGTATATATGACCAGAAAAAATTTTAAGTACAGAAACATAAACCAGAAAGCAAAATCCGTCTCCCTACCCTAAACTTCCATTAATAGATTTTCGGTTTTGTGGTTTGTTTCTTTTCTGATTTATTTCAGGAAAATGATTATGCCCTTTGCCAGAATTATTCTCCTCCTACCCCGTCTCCCCCCTCCCCTTCCTCCCCTTCTTCTCCTCTTCTTTTTCTTTGAATTTACACACAGCAGATGATACATACATATTGTCCTATTTGTTGCTTACCTTCTTTGTACCATTTTTCCCCAGAAAGGATGTTCCTACAGATTTCATACTGTTGTGTTAAAAAGACCTTTGGTGGTAGGGGAGAGTAGGGAGGAGGGTGAGAAGGGCCATTTTGTAATTTACAACCAAGTAATTTCTGTTTTTAATTAACAAGGGGAGGGTGGTGCTTTTTCCTTTCTTTGAAAAGATACAATAGATCAGGTCTCCCGCGGTCATCCCTGCCTCTTGTCCAGAATTCTGGGTCCTTTTGTAACAGAGCTCAAAAAAGAAAGCCCCCAGCTCATGAGAATAGCCTGCTATGCTTACACTCCAGGAAACTCAGCCCCCATTAGAGCTGGCCGTGTGACAACTTGCAGCAAAGCTCTTTCCCGAACTATGGTGTTTGTGGGTCTCAGATTTCATTATTATTTCATATTTTCTTTGTATCCAGTTAAAAATGAAAGCTTTTTTCCCCCCCAAACAAAATACCTAGAGCTCACCTGGCGTTCCTTCAGTGAGCTGGCTTCACTTGGTTTTTCTTTGGCAGGGAAATTGCCATTGACAGAGGCGTTTTCCAGTAGTACAACGTTAAGCCTGCAACTTTATCAAAATATATTTTTCCAATAGGTGGCACTAATGTGTTTAGCTAGAGTTAATACATCCCCACCGAGGGGAACTGTACAGGTCAAAAGAGCTGTTCTTACCACTTCTCACCAAGTTTCTCTTACACTCTTGGAGGTTGTCTTAACTTAGTACCTCAAACCAGGTGACAGGATACCCAGATAAGCATCTCAGAAACTGGCCCTTGCCTCTTGATAAAGAATAAGAGATCACAGAAAGAGAGGATAGATCGCCCATGAAGAGTCTTCCTTTTGTCCTTTAATTCATTTGAGGGAACATTAGTACCTGAAATTCAAAATCTAAGAGTGAAAATGTTCTTTTGTATATAACTAAACACCGAGGAAGCAGCGAAAGTCTAACAGGCCTACAAGTCACCTACTTGAAATGCAGGCTTGACACGCGTCTGGAGGAAGCCGTGTGCTTTGCTTCTGTTCTAGGTTTTCCGGTCGTGAGATAGAGGCCATAGTGGCTTTTCCCAATTAATCATTGAATGTGAGCATTTGAACAACCTCAAGAGGTTGTTCTTCATTCAAGGTCAATTTATATTATGGCCTCAAGAGGACTTTAATTTTCACCATGTTTCAGCAATATTCTGAATGCAAAATGAGAGCTACTCTTTGTGTATCACAGAATATGGGAAAACTCAAGATGAGACCATCTATGGGTACTTGAATTGTGTTGAATATAATCCCAGTTCCTACCCTTTTCTATTCTGTATCGTCACAGAAGTGTCATCTAAACCCTTTGCTTATTAATCCGTCTGTAAAATGGAATTGAATATAATAACTTCTGCTCCTTTATTCCTTCAGGGCAAACAAAAAGCCAAACAGTTTTAGAGCACCAGGCTTGAGTTGTAGATGCAGTTTTATTTTTCATTCTGTTCTTTATACTTGAACTATTTCACAAGTAAACATTAAATAATTAATTTGTAATAAGCACCACTGTGTTTGGAGGGAAAGGCAATATGTAAATTCAAGATGACTTTATAAAACTTTAACTCATAAGAGTGATACCTGATAGTTATAGAAAACTTGGAAAATTTTGAAAAGTGGAAATGGAGGGGAGAGCTCACCAGCTTTAGGGGAGATTCCCACAGCTTCCATGAGCCTTAACACTTTGGAAGATTGTGATTAACATTTTTCACAAAGGTACCTGTTAGAGAGTAACAAACCAATAAAATAGCATGGCTTTGGATTGCAGAAACCAAGGAACAAGCTCAGCACCTTAAAAGTCCACTTAAATTGTTGAGAATGTTGCACCGGTCAGAAGATTCAACTGAAGTTCTAAGGTCCTTTCCAAAATTGATTCTGTGTTGTTATACATTCGTTCAACAACTACTTAGGAGTACCTACCACGTGGAAAACACTGTGCTGATACTAGGACATACAGTGATGAGCAAAAGAAACAGGAAGACAGGCGTTAACCAATAAATCAGATAATACATTACCTGATTGCAAATGTGTATAATAAGGACTGCGGTGAGAGAGAAGGCAGGGTATCTGACCTGGTGTAGAGAGCCAGGAAGCTGAGCTTTGAACACTGAAAGAGCTTTGAACTAGACAAATGAAAGAAAGGTAATGGAAAGGAGGGAGCTATGCAAAGGCGCTGTGGCAGGAAGGAGCACAGTGAGTGGAACGGTAGTAGATACAGGGGCCATCACAGATGAGGTCAGAGGGTTGTTTAGTTTTATTCAAAATAAGGTGGGCTTCCATTGAGTTATTTCAAAGTGACTTTTTTTTTTTAGTTGAAGCATAGTTGATTTATAATATTATGTTTCAGGTGTTCAACACAGTGATTTGCTATTTTTATAGATTGTACTCCATTTAAAGTTATTACAAAATAATGGCTATATTTCCCTGTGCTATGCAATGTATCCTTGTTGCTTATTTATTTTATACATAGTAATTTGTACCTCTTAATTCCCTACCCCCATCCTGCCCCTCCCCCTTCCCTCTCCCCACTGGTAACTACTAGTTTGCTCTCTATATCTGTGATTCTGTCTCTGTTTTGTTATATACATTCGTTTGTTTTATTTTTTTTAGATTCTATATATATGATAACATAGAGTATTTGGCTTATTTCACTAAGCATAATCCTCTCTAGATCCATCCACATTGTTGCAAATGGCAAAATTTCATTCTTTTTTATGGCTGAGTAATATTCCACTGTATATCTATATATATACATACATATATATGTGTGTGTGTATATATATATATATATATATATATCACATCTTCTTTATCCGTTCATCTGTTGATGGGCAGTTAGGTTGCTTCCATGTGTTAGATATTCTAAATAATGCTGCTGTAAACATTGGGGTGCATATATCATTTAAAATTAGTGTTTTCCATTGCGATTAGAACATTTCCTAACACCATATACAAAAATAAACTCAAGATGCCTTAAAGACCTAAATGTAAGACTTGAAACCATAAAATTCCTAGAAGAGAACATATGCTGAACAGTCTTTGACATAAATCGTAGCAATGTTTTTTTTTTTGATCTGTCTCCTAAGACAAAGAACTAAAAGCAAAAAGAAACAAATGGGACCTAATTAAATTTAAAAGCTTTTGCATGGCAAAGGAGACCATCAACAAAAAAGACAACCTACTGAACGGAAGAATATATTTGGAAATGATATGACCGATAAGAGGTTAATATCCAAAAATATATAAATAGCTGATATAATTCAGTATCAAAAGGCACATGAAACAGGACTCTTTAGGCCTGTAGAGATGTTCCACATAGCTAATCATCAGAGAAATGCAAATCAAAATCACAATGAGGTATCACCTCATACCTGTCAGAATGGCTATTATCCAAAAGAACAGAAATAACAAATATTGGCAAGGATGTGGAGAAAGGGAACCGTCGTACACTGTTGGTGGGAATGTAAATTGGTGCATTTATTCTGGAAAACAGTATGGAGGTTTCTCAGAAAACTAAAAATACAGCTCCCATGTGATACAGCAATTTCACTACTGGATATGGATCCAAAGAAAACGAAAAAGCTATTTTGAAAAGATACATGCACCCCAGTGTTCATGGCAGCAGTATTTACAGTATCCATTGAGTTTTAAGCAGGGCCTGTCTACTGTTCAGATGTGGCTTCTGTGTTGAGGCTGAATTAGATGGTGACAGGAGGGGATATGTGTAGAGACTGACTCTGCTGAAATAGTTCAGGCAAGAGATGGTGGTGGCAGTGGATGGTGGAGAAAGATATTTTAAAAGTAGTATCAATAGGACTTGATGCAATTGAACATGGCTAGAGGGGGAAGGTAGTAGAAAGGATGACATATATAGGCCAAAGGCCAAATATATTAAAGTAGGTTGTTGATGTATCTATTACATTTCAGGGAACGTGACTTTTTTTCAGTCAACAAACACCTGTTAAGCCCCTGTTATATTTCAGGCCCTGTTCTAGGCCAAGTGAACAAAGTCAACAAATTCCCAAAGCACCTTTGAAACCGTGTTATGAAAAAATTTAGACCAGGTGTCAGCAAACTACAGCCGTGGCCAAATCCAGCCCGCTGCCTGTTTTGTAAGTAATGGTTTCTTGGAACAGAGCCGCGCCCACTCGTTCACAGAGTGTCTGTGGCCGTTTTCACCCAGCAATGGCAGCGGGAAGCAGCTGCAACAGAAACAGTTTGACCCACAAAGCTAAGAGTATTTGCTCTCCAACTTTTAACGGAAAGTTTGCCACCCTCTAACTTAGATGATCCGTGTACTGATCTTACCTTTCTCTCTGATTTTCTTTGTAACCTTGAGAAAACTAGTTAACCTCTCTTCCTCAGTTTTCTCGGAGGTAAAGAAACTATGCTACCCAGACGCGCAAATTGAGAAGCTATCAGTGAGGGCTTTGGGTGGTAGAAAGTGTGAGCTGATAAAAGTGGTCTAGATCTATCACGCGTGTGCTGTTTTGATTCGAATCTTCCTTGCCTGGTCCCTAACCTCCTTTTCCAACCTGATCTAGCTCCAACTTCTAAAGCATCTTCTGCTCCAGCAAAACTGAAAACTCTCTCAAGTCTACGCCATGTTTATGCTGCTTCCTTTTTCTTTAACTCTCTAAGTTTACTGAAACCGTGCCTGTCCGTCATCTTGCCAAAGTGTCCCCTTCTTAGTGAAATCTTTCCTAAGTGAATCAGCCTGATGCCTTTCTTCTGTTCGTTTACTCTTTATGGTAGGTGTGTCCCTCTCTTAACAGCCTACCCACCTCTCCCGTCTGCCCTGGTGTTCGTTCTATTTGTCTTGTTATGACTTATGAGATACGAGGGAAGATGGGCATTGTCACTTGCTCATGTCTGCAGCCCTGCCGTGCTTAGCACAAAGCCTTGTCCAAAGGTTCACCAACTAGCCAGTGACTTGAATTAAATATACACCTAATAATGACTTTAAGTTTTAGAGTGTAACCCTCAAACTAGCTCCTCCGTAGGAAGAAAGTTGAGTGGAAGATGAGACTTCCCAGCAACCTAATGACAAATGCAGTAATGATTGACTCCAGCCTACAGACCTGTTCTTTTTGACTTGAGCTATGTGAGCCCAGGCATTAGAATTATTTTAATTGAGTTACCAACCTCTCAAAATGGGAAAATTTCACCAAAAAAAAATCTGTATTTCTGCTTTCTTTTAAAAGAAGTCTGCATTCCCACATGGCATTCACCTGTCATACTTAGTAGAAACTGTTAGAAACTGTTACTTAGATGAAGCATACGGTTTCAAACTTGCCATAGTCCCCGCCACTCCCTGTTGTGTGTCTGGTGTTGTGGCTCTAACACTCTGACTATTTACTTCTGCTTGCTCCACTTAAATCTATCTTTTGTCACAAATAGAGTTGAAAAAATGAAATATTTCTTTTGCCCATGTTTTTAATAAAAGTGTAGAATTAAAAATAGCCTGAGAAGTAGAGTAGCATGTGAGTAAAGCCATGGACTCAGGAGTCAGACTGTCTGGGTTCAAGTTCTGGTAGCCCCTCCTACTTAGGGTTACCAGATAAAATACAGGAAACCCGGGCTTCCCTGGTGGCACAGTGGTTGAGAGTCCGCCTGCCGATGCAGGGGACACGGGTTTGTGACCCGGTCCGGGAGGATCCCACGTGCCGCGGAGCGGCTGGGCCCGTGAGCCATGGCTGCTGAGCCTGTGTGTCCAGAGCCTGTGCTCCGCAGCGAGAGAGGCCACAGCAGCGAGAGGCCCGTGTACCGCAAAAAAAAAAAAAAAAAAATACAGGAAACCCTATTAAACCTATATTTTAGATAAACACTGAATAATCTTTAGTATAAGCGTGTCTCAGTTTCTTTGATTTGCTAAATCTGCCAACCCTACTTCTACTTGCTGTGTGACCTAGGGTAATTTACTTAGCTTCTCTGTGCTTCAGTTTCCTCATTTGTAAACTGAGGGTAATAAAAGGACACTGTGATGACAAAATAAATATTAGCTACTATCATTATCAGTTTTTTTTAATTTTTAAAAAAATTGAGATGTAACTGACATATAACATTGTATAAGTTTAACGTATAAGATGTTGATTTGATATATTTATATATATCATATATTGCAATATGCTTACCATTGTAGCATTAGCTAACACCTCTGTCACATGATTATCATTTCCTTTTTGTGGTGAGAATGATTAAGATCTAGTCTTTTAGCAACTTTAAAGTTTATAATACAGTATTATTGCCTGTAATCACTGTGCTGTACATTGGATCTCCAGGACTTATTTACCTATGAATTGCAAGTTTGTACCCTTAGATAACATGTCCCCAATTTCCCCACCCCCAACCCCTGTAACCACCATTCTACTCTAGTTTGGGGAGTTCAACTTCTTTAGATTCCACATATGCATGAGGTCATACCGTATTTGCCTTTCTCTGTGTGACTTTTCTCATCTAGCATAATGCCCTCAAGGTCCATCTATGTTGTTACAAATGGCAGGATTTCTTTGTTTTTCGTGGCTGAATAATATTCCACTGTATATATTTACATACTGCATCATTTTTTTAACCACGCTAATTGGTGAACACTTAGATTATTTCTGTATCTTGGCTATTGTGAATGATGCTTCAGTGAACATGGGGGTGCAGATATCTCTTTAATATACCGTTTTCATTTCTTTTGGACATAAACCCAGAAGTGGAGCTGCTGCATCATGTGGTAGTTCTAGTTTTAATTTTTTGAGCAACCTCCATACTGTTTCTGTAATGGCTGAACCAATTTACATTCCCACAGATTGTGTACAAGTGTTCCCTTCTCCAACCTTGTCAACACTGGTTATCTCTTGTCTTCTTGATGACAGCCATTCACAGGTATGAAGTAATATCTCACTGTACTTTTTCTTTTTAAGTTTTTTTTTTTTTTTTTTGGATTTTCGTTGCTGCGCACAGGCTTTCTCTAGTTGCAGCGAGTGGGGGCTACTCTTCATTACGGTGTGCGGACTTCTCACTGCGGTGGCTTCTCCTTTGTTGCAGAGCACAGGCTCTAGGCACGCGGGCTTCAGTAGTTGCAGCATGCGGGCTCAGTAGTTGCGGCACGTGGGCCCTAGAGCGTGCAGGCTTCAGTAGTTGCGACACGTGGGCTCAGTAGTTGTGGCGCACAGGCTCTAGAGCGCAGGCTCAGTAGTTGTGGCGCAGGGGCTTAGTTGCTCCTCAGCATGTGGTGTCTTCCCAAACCAGGGCTCGAACCCGTGTTCCCTGCATTGGCAGGCAGATTCTTAACCACTGCGCCACCAGGGAAGTCCCTCATTCTACTTTTGATTTGCACTGCTGTGATGATTAGTGGTGTTGAGCATCTTTTCATGTACATGTTGGCCTTTTGGATATTTTCTCTGGAAACGTGTCTGTTTAGTTCCTCTGCCCATTTTTTAATCAGATTGTGTGGGAGTTGTTGTTATTGTGTTGTATGAGTTCTTTATAAATTTCAGATATTTTTCAGAGATTATTAGTCCTTTATCCTATATATATAATTTATATATGTAATATTAATTTATATAAACCATATATGTATAATTTGCAAATACTGATTTTTTTAGAAAAAATAGAAGACAGCATATGCCATCAGGACAGTGAGGAGTGTGTCTATAATTTGATAAACAAACTATGTCTTTGTTCAAGCATACAACTTAAGATGCTGCATTTGGGTAATTAACATTAACTGGCACTCTGGACAAAACTTGAAAATCTCATTGGCCTAACAATAAAGATTTCTTTCCACCTAGTATACAGTAGAATGTAGATCAGCAGGCCATCTCCCTCTTGCGTAGTTACCTCCAAAGTCACCATAGCTGAAGAAGAAGAAAGTAGAGGAGGCTTTCCAGCTGTTAGCAGCCTTGACCCAGAAGTGATACAAGCAGCTTTCATGCACAGCCCATTGGCCAGAACTAGTCACATCACCCTAACCTAACTGCAAGGGAGCCTGGGAAATACAAGGAAGCACACAGAATATTTGATGAGTAGTAACTATCTTGGCCACAGTTACCATTGTAAGACAAATATGGCCGTCTTCACTTTTTGTATTACTCGTCTGGCTACAGTAGACAGTTGGATTTGCAACTCTAGCATATGCAATGGATGCAAAGTCAGAAGACGTGTGTTCTAGTTCTGTTCTTTCTTGAGCCAGAGAAGTATAGGCAGAGGATTTTCTTCCCCTGGGAGGTTCATCTCCTCCTCCTGCCAGTTGAGAAGGAAAGGGATGCTTTTCTCTTCCTATCAGGAGCAGGAAGTTGTTCTAAGTTGAGTTGGTTATACCTCTGACTTGGAAACTTTGAAACAGAATGTGAAGTCAAGCAGAAGAGGAAGGGAAGGAGGAAGCTGAATTACTCTGATTAGTATGCGAAGTAATAAGGCGTTTTTCACATTGTAGCATGTAAACCCGATCTCATTTTCTATTTTGGATATGGATGTCTTCCAGAATTTAAAGAATGAATCTCAAAAGAAAGGAAAATGTCTGCACAGGTCCAATCAGTGGAGTGAACCCAGGTGTTTGCCTGGAATGGAATTTAACCAAAAGAGTTCAGAAGATCATCACGTCGATCAGTACAGCTGGGCATTGGGGCTCACTGGTCCATCTGAGGGACAAAAGCCAGTGCCAGCTGCCTGGCTGCCAAGGTTAATGAGGCTATGTTGTTGTGACCTCATCTTAAACAGGGTTCTGAGCCATGCACAGGGAGGGAGGGAGAAGTGAGCTGGGGAAAATAGCTTGTGATGAGTGATGAGGCTTTGTCAGTTACACCCAACGTGTACAGTTCATAAATCAGAGAATATTTCCTGATCTGAAAATCTGGCTTTGCAACTTTGGTGATTATTTTTAGATAAATTCTGAGAGGCCGCAAGTAGGGACTTGAAAACACAATCAAAACCCCGGAGCAGATTAGCCATCTGTGTGTGCTCAAGGAAAGAGAAGTGAATTTAATTTTATACTCTTTGAAAAAGGAGGAAGGTGCTGTTGGCAGGTCATAAAATATGTGTGATCGTCAGGGTGGCAGACACTCAGAGTCAGGGAGAGAATCGCTTACCCGATGTCATCATTCTGCCTGGGTCATCTTTTAAAGCTTCACGAGCATCAGTCCCACTGCCAAAATAACCTCCGAAAAGAAAAACTTCTTTTCTCACAAAGATCACAGGTTTGTTCTGTGACTTATCAATATTGGGAGGTGTTTGTTAAATGTTTAGTAAGGAAGTCAGGAAGACTTATCAGGCACTTAACTTCTTTGGGGGACTATGATGGTCCCTTTCACCTGTGCTTTGCTTTGCCTCTCCAAAATCCAGAAAACTCTGACAGCTCCATGATAATAAGACATCCCAGGGGCTTCCCTGGTGGTGCAGTGGTTGAGAGTCCGCCTGCTGATGCGGGGGACGCGGGTTCGTGCCCCGGTCCGGGAAAATCCCACATGCCGTGGAGCGGCTGGGCCCGTGAGCCATGACCGCTGAGCCTGTGCGTCCGGAGCCTGTACTCTACGACGGGAGAGGCCACGGGTACCGAGAAAGAAAAAAAAAAAAAAAAAAAAGACATCCCAAATATAATCTCATAATACAGTCAAGTGAAAATTAACCAGACCCTTACAATTTATTTTTATTATCAATCACACTTGACAGTTAAGAACTTTAAAGCCATATTCAGTGAGGTAAACAGTGTATACTATGCGTTTAACAAACTAAGAAATACTCTCCTTATATTTTCAGCTTTTTTATTCTTTCAGTATTCATCATAGTTATTATCTGGTTGAAGGAAGATTCCTTTGATGAGTATCTTGCTTTTGGATAGTCTCACTTTGTCTCTGCACATTTATTTGTCTTTCCAGTGCCTGTGATGTTACTAACATCCTTACAGTAACTTCCTTTTTTTGCTTAAATCAGATGGTTAGTTTCTGTTGCTTGCCGCCAGAACTTCTGCTTGGTACATTACCTATTCTGCCTGGTATTAGAATTGTTTGTGTTTGTGTGTATCTCCCCAAGGAGACTCTGACATCTTTTGAGATGAGTTAACGTAATCTCTGGCATTTGTAATAAAGCCCATCATAGAACCTCACATACTAGGATGGTTAAAAGTGTGGATTCTGGAGCCACGTCACCTTGATTAACATTCTAGCCTCTTCCTTTACGAACTCCGTGACCTTGGGGAAGCTAACAACCTTTCTAGGTTTTGGTTTCCTTGTGTAAACTTGCGAGCACCGAGCTGTATTAATGCTTAAAACAGGGCCTGGTACGTAGAAAGCATTTCATAAATATTAGCTATTATAACAGTATTACATTTTATTATCTTATTTCTTATTACTTCATGTTATTTTCATATTATATATATATGATATGTTATAAACTTTATTATATATTATGCATATAATGTATAAATTATGTATAATATATATTGTGTTATATAAGTTGTATATTATATTTCATTATATTATAGTATTATTATTAAAAACGTTCAGGAAAATAAATGTTTAATTGAGTTTAGCTGTTTCTCAAACTGTAAGCTCACTTCCAGTGGACAGTATGACATTATTTCTTTGTTTTTAAGAAAAGTTTTCTTCCTACCCTTGGTTTTTTTAACATCTATGCTAAAAAGCTTCCCTTTGGAGGAAGTAATAATTTTTAATATGCAGGTTATGAAAATACCAGCAGGAAGTTTTTCATAATATGCTAAATTTCTCAACCTCTGCGCAAGTAGTCTTCACCTAATTGAAATGTTGTTGAATGTTTTTCTCACTATCATGATGTTTTTCATGAAGAATCTGCACATTTCATCTGCCTGAATGGAATGCTTCCCTGGACCAGCTACATTTTCCATGAAGTTGTAAGAGCTGTGAAGTCATCTCTTTATCCAGACCCCTTTTACTTAATCTTAGTATAGCACCTGACACAGATTATTCCGTTCTTCGTGCATTTCTGAAGGACTGTCTGCTTTTCTTCAGCAGACCCATAAGTCAGTTTGATTCCTGTATCTGAGCTCTCTAACAACTGGCATTGTTTTCACTGTGCTTCTTTGTGGTGTTGCATGGGATTCTTTTGAACTTCATTTCCCCTGTTCTTAGTGCTGATGTCAGAAACTGTCTTTTGTTGAGAAGTTTGCATCCTTGGATTGAAGCGCTAATACCTCCATTATAATATCATCAAAATGGCAAGCAGGGATTGGTTTTGTTTTCATTGTTTCCTTTTGGAAACTCCTGGTCCCCGAAGGAGTCTCATTGTGGAACTGCTGTAGTAAAGTAGAATCAATTCATCTGTTTAGCAGTTGTTAACTGGGGACTTACAGTGAGCAAGATTTGCTCAGAATGTTGACCCAGTTCAGAGATGAATTTGGCATATCCACCCACGTTGTAGAAGCAAACAGTCTCAGAGGATGGAATTCTCTGTAGAAGATTAATGCGCATCTTTAGTTCGTGTTCACTGCACTTGTCCTTATTTGGGGTACAAATACAGTGAGTTTCCCAAAGAACGGCAGAAAGGATGGAGGAAGTGAGAAGAAGATTGTACAGGGAAAAGGTTGGGTTAAGCATTACCTGCTACCTCAGTGTCCTAGAATTCTTCTCATCCAATTTCACGAATAAGAAAACAAGAGCTCAAAGAAGCCTGGAACCACTTCCATGGTCACACAGCCAGCATGTGCCCAAGCCATTTGCTGGCCTGGGAAACCTGTACTCTTCCCCTCATCAGCCACAGTGCCCCACACACAGGGGATAGAGGGTGATGGGTGACACACCAGGGCAACACGCTGTTCTCAGTAGTCTAAAGGCCCCTTATTGCCATTGCTCCAGAAACTGAGAAGATAAGTAAAATCAAGGAAGAGCAGTTGAATGATTTTAACTCATATTAATTGTTCCTACCTAATTAGAGGGTGTTTGATACAGTCTCTTACATTTTAAAATGTGTCTATGCATCTTCCCAGCCAGCCTGTATCTTAGTATCTACCCTAGAGGAATACCTGCGTACGGGTAGAAAAAAAGCATGTATGTTAATTGCAGAATTTTATGAAATGTGCAGAAATCGGAACGAACACAAATGTTCATTGATAATGGAATAATTAAATTCTGCCAAATCTATACTGTTAAACGGTATGCCGATAAGGTAGATCTATACAGGTAGAACTAAAAAGATCTTCAGGATACACTAAGTTAACAAAAAATCAACTAGTGGGAACATGTGTGTATAAAAAAATTAAATAAAATTCTCTATTTCAGAAAAGGGAGTGATGAATTAAAAAGAGGAAAATAATACTTCCAATTTTGAGAGAGAGCAAGCACAGAGTGCTTCATGTGTAGGTGATATTGGAATTGCAGCTTAGAGCGTGGTGAAATGGAGAGATGTAAGGATTTATCCAGAACCACCTAGGTAAACAAGGGGGTTGAGCCAACATAGGCCCCCAGTTCTGAGTCCGAAGCTGCGGCTTTTAACTGAGATTCCTCTCACAATATGAATTCTAAGCAGCAAACATAAGATGTAGGTAAAACGCACGTACATAGGTAGAGGATGTGCATACGCTTTCATTAAGTATTTACCTTGTGTCAAGTATCCTACTAGAGGTTCTGTGGAATATCCTGATGAATTAGAGTTCCTGGCTTTAATAGCTTGAGGTATAGTATGGGAAAGAAGATGTATTTATAAACCTTTTAAATATATGAAAGTTAACCAGACCCTAAAACAAAACTGCAGGGAAATTCAGAAGAAGGACTCATGAGCCAAGACAAGAGAAAGACATTTGCAGCTGGGGAGTCTGGAAGATGTGCCAGGTAAGATGTGTTAAGATACAAGAAGCAGGAAACTGAATTAACAGTGACTTAAACCATAAGGTTTAACTGCTTAGCAAGAAGTCTGAATTTGGCTGTTCCTAAGCTGATTCAGCATCTCAGTCATGTCATCAAGGACATAGGTTTTTCCTATCCTCCTCAGTAATCCTTCATCTTTGGGCTTGTCACATCATTTTGCAATACGGCAGCTGCAGCTCCGAACATCTCAACCCACATTCAAGGGCAGGAAGCAGGAGGTAGACAGGGCAGCAAAGAAAAGAGTGGGACTCTTAATGAGGGCAGTGTCTTTGCATCTCTGAACAAACTTTTCCCCAGATGCCTTCTCCAGAGATTTCTTCTTATAGTTCATTGGCCAGAATTGGGTCACAAACCCCGCACCCGCCTGGGCCCAAGGGATGCTGTGAGAGTATGATTCTGGCTTTCCCCCTCTCTGTCATGGAATGATGGCTGGAAATACAAAGCCTCATGGTACTGAGGAACATCTGAGAATATCTGCCACAGCAGGTTTCACGGAGGAAGCAGTACCTGGGTTGGATCTGAAACAAGGATAAAAAGAACATTTATTGGATTGTCTATTGAGCACCACTTTTCTAAGAATTGACGCTCCCCAGCTCCAAGTGGGAGTTACCAAGATCATATAATATGTTCCTGTCTCCTGGGAATGAATTGTAATAGATGTCACAGATGCTGCCAAATTGGTCTTTGTTTTGTTTGTTCCTCTCAAGCAGCATTTCTGACTTTCTCCCTTTTATTGAAGCTAACTGTGTAAGCACAGTACTCCTGCTTGGTTGTTAGTCTGATGGTCGTTCAATTCTCTGTGCTCAGTTTCTGGCAGCAGTCAAGAATCCCAATTATTTTTTCAGAAAGAATTTAACAGAAAGTATTATTAACCATGTGTAAGAAAACAGGGCAAAAAAGGGACACTAGGGTATCACAGAGGTAGTAACTGCAGGAAGCTGGCCACCACCCCAAGTGTTGGGGGAACAAAGAAGTTGGGGTACCTGTTGGTATCTCTGAGTTTGATACACCTGGTTCTGATAACAGTAAAAACGTGCAACCTGGAACCAGCTCCTGCTTCTGGAACCAATGGACTCTGCCAAGTTTAAAACCCATTGCTGGAGAGATGCTGAGGGCAGCAGCAAGCAAAACTGGCAGAAGCAAGTCCCTTCTCCCGCCTCCATCCTTCCGGCTCCCTCTAGCGTCCCCTATTGGTGAACCTAACAGAAAGCTGCTGTCAAAACAGACGTGGGGCTTGCAGAGTTCCAACCCCAGCATCGCATAGCAGGGTATAGAAGATTTGGAGCTGAAACACCTTAATACCCAGCACATCATTTTTTTTTTTTTTTTTTTTTTTTTTTTGCGGTACGCAGGCCTCTCACTGTTGTGGCCTCTCCCGTTGCGGAGCACAGACTCCGGACGTGCAGGCTCAGCGGCCATGGCTCACGGGCCCAGCCACTCCACGACATGCGGGATCTTCCCGGACCGGGGCACGAACCCGTGTCCCCTGCATCGACAGGCGGACTCTCAACCACTGCGCCACCAGGGAAGCCCAGCACATCATTTTATTATTATTGTTTTTAGCACATCCTTATTAAATGGAAGTAGTAATAGAACCTACCTCATAGTATTATTTTGAGGTTTAAATGAGGCAGACCGTGAGAAGTGATGAGCAGGGTGCCTAGAGCCTAACAGGTACTTAGGAAGTATTAGTGGATGTTATTACTGCTTATTCAACAAGTATTTTTTGCATACCTGTTTTCAGATCTAGGGTCTGAAAATACAGTCATGAGTCAGATAGATAAGATCCCTGTGACATTCGTATTCTAGTGAGCAGTGGCCCGTAATAAATAAGATCATTTCAGAAAATGGTACATGGTGTAGAGATAATAAGACAGTCCGGCAGTTGAGAGTTACAGGGAAGAAAATAACTAAGATTCAATGATCAGCAGCTAAGAAAATGAAAAGACAAGCCGCAGACAGGGAGAAAGTATTTACAAAACTTGTGTCTGACAAAGAACTTATATCCAGAATATAGAAAGAACGCTCAAAATCATAAGAAAACAAGCAATCCATTTCTAAAATGGGCAAAAGATTTGGACAGTCCATCATAGAAGATATGTAGATGGCAAATAAGCACATGAAAAGGTGCTCAAGATGAAAAGATGGCCATTAGTTATTAGTGAAAATGAATATTAAAACCACAATGAGATTCTACCTTTTTTTAAAAAAACTGACAGTACTGCTGATGAGGATACAGAACAACTGGAACTCTCATATATCGCTGATGAGAAAGCAAAATGGCACAATCACTTTGGGAAATACTTTGGCAGGTTCTTAGGAAGTTAAATATTAACTAACCTTGTAACCCAGCATACTCGCTCCTAGGTGTTTACTCTAGAGAAATAAAAGCTTAGACTTAACACAAAAACCTGTGTGCAAATAAACATATTCTTTTACTTTATTCATAGTGACTGTATTCATAAAATTGGAACTAATCCCAATTTTTCTTCAGCTGGTGAATGGATAAACAAGCTGTGGTATATCCATACAGTGGGATATTAGTCACCAACAAAAGGAACTATGTACTATACCTGCAACAACATGGATGAATCTTGAATGCATTATGATAATGAATGAAGCCAGATTCACAAGGCTGTATTCTGTGTGTATTCATTATGATGACATTCCAGAAAAGGCAAAACTAGAAGGACAGACAAGGGATCAGTGGTTGCCAGGGGTTGAGAATGGGGTCCATGGTTGACTCCAAAGGGGCAGGAGGGAATTTTGTGGGGGTGAAAGAACTGTTCTCTATCTTGACTGTGTTGATGGTTACATGACTTACGCATTTGTCAAAACTCAATAGAATTGTACAGTAAAAAGGGTGAATTTTGCTGTATAACAATGCCATAGACTGAATGTTTGTGCCCCCCCCCCCACCGCAGAATTTATATGTCGGAATCTAATCCCCAGTGGGATGGTATTTGGAGGTAGGACTTTGGGGAGGTGATTGGGTCGTGAGGGTGGAGACCTCATTAGTGCCCTTTTAAAAGAGGCTCTAGAGAAGCTCTAAGCAGAGGGAACAGCAAGGACAAATCCTCCGGACAGAAGGAAGCAAGGAATGTTGAAGAAAGGCCTGTGGGACTAGAAGAATAGAGTGATAAATGGTGAAGAGAGCTGCATCTCAGAGGCCCTGTTTGGTAGGGCTACCAGGTTTGGCTAAGTAAATAAATGAATAACTGGACACTCAGTTAAATTGGAATTTCAGGTAAGCAGTAAGTCGTTTTTAGTATGTTGTATGTAATATTTGGGACATACTTATACTAAAAGTATTGTTTCCTCAATTTCAAATTTAACTGGGAGTCATGTTTTTTATCTGGCAACTCTTCACCTAGGACATGGTATGAATTTTAGATTTTCTTCTGTCTACAGTGAGAAACCAACGGTAGGGTTTTAAGAGGCACAGTGGGGTGATCTGTGTTTACTAAGATCATTCTGATTACTGCGGAGAACGGATTATAAAGAGGCAAAGACACGGCCATTGCAGTGGTCCAAGAAAGAGAAGATGGTGACCTTGTCTAGGTAGCAGTGGAGACTGAGAAAAGTAGATGGATTGGGGAGATATACTTTGGCGATAGAGATCTAAGGACTTGTTTATAGATTATGTAGTGGGGGCAGGGGAAAAGGGGAAAGAGGAAAATGAAGGGTGCTCCTAGGATTTTGGCCTCACCAACTGGGCAAATTCTGTACTATCTAATATTAGCAAAGACTTAAATAGTGTTGACAGTGGGCCGTGCTTGCTTCTAAGCACTTTACATATATGAACTCATTTAATAGTAACTCATTTAATCCTCACTATGATTTAAGCGCTTGAGAGGTACAGGGAGCGTTATCCCCATTTTACAGATGAGAAAACTAAGGCACTAAAAGGTTAAGTAGTATGCCCAAGATCATGCAGATAATAAGTTGCAGAGCTGGGTTTCCAGCCCAAGCAGCCTGGCTTGAGTCCATGCTGTCAGTTGCTATGCTCTGCTGTCTCTTCTGCTATTGAGCACGTGTTAGGCGCTCAATAAATAATTGTTGAATCAATGAATGAATGAATGAGTGAGTGGAAGGATGGGTTCCCACACATGTCTTATGTTGATTTTTATGCAAGGTGGTGATGATGTCCTTATGCATGCCAGGTAGACGTTATCTGTATGCTTTTCTCCATTCTCCACACAAATTTTAACTTTACCTCCATTCTTCTGGACATCATCTCATATGTTGATGTTGGAAGTCATTAAAATAATTCCTAGGACGTGTTTTTAAGATTTAAACTGTTATGAAGTAGAGTTGAGAAACACTCTTTCCCAGCGTCCCAAGCAAATTGGCACACGTGGTTGACTCTGAACTCTAAGGAGGCCACCTTGTATCAAATTCACATCCTCTCTACTGCCAACTGAATTTGTCCTCCAGATATTCTCTGACCCACAGGGCATAACATGCAGGTGTACCATCTCATGCTCAGGGACTCAGTACATCCAGCGGGAGGTAAGCCAGCGTGGTGGTTAAGGCTGCTGCCTGGGTGGTCAGAGAGACGTGCATTCAAATAATGGCTCTGCTCTGTGGCCAAAAGGAAGTAACTAAACTTTTCTGTGCTTGGCTTCCTCGTCTGTGAAATGGGGATAGTACCAGTGCCTGTATTATAGGTTGATTGTGAGGGTTGAGGAGATACCAGTACCTGACTGAATAAAATGCCAAATAAAAGTTGGCATCCATTATTTTTATATCTGATTCTCACTTAAGAGAAAGCTGGTTGTACCTGGCCCACTAGAAGTATACACAGCTACAGAATAAGTTCCTTGCCTGGAATTTGCCTTGGTTCTCACAGTCCAACTGTGAGCATGAAGAAGGATCCATGAGATTGTTCTTACCACTCTCCCTTTTCCCTTGTCTTCAGAAGCGTTGCCATGGAATCCTTCCCACCTCTCAAGACAGATGGACTAGTGTCCATTTGGAAGGTATTTAATGATCTTCACAAGATCTCTCAGGCCTCTTGTGGCCCCTGCTTAGATTCCATCTAAGGCATCAGAGCAAGTGTACAACTCAGGAATTCGTAAGCAGACTGATACTCCAAGCATCAAATGAGTCCACATTTCCCATTCAGTTCACCAAATGTGTAAGTGAATGGAATGGAACTAATTGAAGAATATTCAAATATTAAATGCCAAGCAAGGACAGAGAGTGGGGTGCATAGGGTTGTTGGTCTTCTTACTGAGAAATGCTGGCATCTGGGTGGTGAAACCACCAAACAAAACAACTCCCCAAGGAGACCTGTCTGAGTATTTTCCTTGCACAAATTACTGGGACATAAATTCTTCTTTATGGCAACATTATTGAGGAAAATGATCTCAAAGAGCCCGCTATATCCAACAAAAATAATTCTTTATGGAACAGGTGAACTTACTCTTAAGAAAACTCTCCATCTAAATACAAGCCCTTAAAACAGGTGAAAATTAGGCATGTTTGTTCACTTGACAAAAGGAATTTTTTAGTTTCAAAGCAAACTTTTTCCTGGAATTTGTTAAAGTATGAGCTACTGAAACACATTTAACATATTATCTGATTCACATGAAATATTCCCCTTTACATCCTGCCTTTTACACAGACCAGCTCAATCATCTTTTCTCTCTGTGTGTGTCCTGCCTTGCAAAATAAGGAGTTTAGGATGAATAATTTTGGAGTCTCATCTCTAGGAGCAAAATCCTCTGTTTATGGGACTGGAGAGTAGTTTGACATATTAATTCATTTTGTTCTATAAATATTTTTCCTTTACTCTTGCCCTCCTTTAAGCAGATAGCAGGTTCTGGACTTCTGCAACAGAATTTGGTGGCAAAGCAGAAAGGAGAGCGATCCTATCTTTTTGAAGGCAGAGGCGAAGAGGGTAGGGGTTGAGGATGGACTTGGAGAGGCATGGAGGGAAGAGTGCTGTGGCCAACAGGAACAAGTACTGACCAGGGTTCAGCTTCCCGGCAGTGCCACAAGGAAACGGCAGAATCCCAGAGAAACATGGCTCAATGAAGCGTCTCAGGCAGCCCACCAAATGAGCCTTATTTCCCAAGCTGAAGCTGAAGCAGCCACAAGCATTAGAACCAGCCTCTGTAGATGATGACAGTGCTCTCCCAGGGCCACCTCTGTGGTCTGACAGCCGGAAGGCACCCCCATCACACCACCCCTGGCACAGAGTCAGACCCTAGAAATCAAGAGTGAGGAATCGCCACAATGACTGAGATTAAGGTTCCCACCAGTACGGAAGGATAAGGGCTCGAAATCCAAAATAAATTGGCTTAGTTATTTAAAGAAATGCGATGTTTCAGGAACACCAAATATAGGGGCTGAGTTCATATTTACCGCACGTCTATATCACAATATTTGCAATCTCTCATTCTTTCTAAATCTCCATTAAATTCCCCCCTGGTTTTGTCCAATGCTTTTATTTCTCCTCTTTTGAAAACTATACATGTTACTTGAAAGAATGTTGAAATGATTCCCTCCAGGGCCTGAGAACTCAAGGGTTTACAAAACACTGTGGGGCCCCTGTAGATGCTGCTGTCTGGGAGGCATTTGGCAACCAGGACTCCTTGTTGGGTTGAAGGGGTACCATTAGAGAGAGCTGTTAGGACTCCATTCATCAACAAAAACTTTGTGACTGTCTGGCTGTGTGACAAAATCAGTTTATGTCTCTGAGCCTCCATTCTTAGAATTAAGTGGGGCAGTAGGGGGAAGGAGGAATGAGTCATCTCCAGAGCGTCCATGAATGGCTGGGCAGACCATGCTTTCCTCAGGTGCAGCCCACCATGCATTCATCAGCCCTGTGCTCAGTGCTCTGGGACGTGGCTGTGTCTGCCTTTTCCTCACCCACACAGGGAAGCAACATGGGCTACCTAGCCCTCGTTATAGCTGCGTAATCCAGCTTGGATATTTTGTGATTCCAATTTGCTAAGCCTTTTCTTCTAAAGGATTTTGCTTCTAGCAGTCTTTCTGGGGGTGGGGGGGAAACTTCCATAAATACATTCCTTTTTTCCTCAAAAGCACTTTTACATATATATATATATATATATATATTTAAAATATATGTGTATATATATTAGATAGATAAATAATAATATAGATAGATAGATAGAGTTAATAATAAGAAAGTTGTGACCATGTCAGGCACAACCTCCAAGGACCCCATAAATATCTGCAAAAGAAGGGTTTTGGTTTTTTGTTTTTTTATTCAAATTAATTGATATGACCAGTGAACAGGGAAGTTTGTCCAGCTAGTATGGAAAGTAATCCTTGTTCATTTTCAGGTCTCTGGTTAGCAGGGCTTAAGGGAAACCGAGAAGGCAGGGGAATTTGAGGTCCAGCTAACATTTCTGCAGAAGGGTGCCATTGTAGTTCTGTTTCTGGAAACCGCACTGACTGCCTTGAACTCTGGGGCTGGGGGAGGAGGTGCTGTTGTTGCTTCCCTTGTCCTGGGCTTGGGGAAACAGCTCTGAAGTTGCAGCAACTGGCCCAGCTGGGGTTTGTCAGAAGTCCTGCCTTCACCCATGACCCAGTCGTTGCCGAGCTCTCAGTGGGGAAGGCAGGCAGTGAACACCTCCTGGGGAGATCACGTCTTGTCCCCTGCTTGGCCCTAGAAGGCAGACACCCGGCTTCAATGATGTCTTTGTTATCAGCTCAGGCAGGCACTCTGGTTTGCCGATTTGATGAACATGGGACACTCAGGCTGAAGCACCTCTGCCCCCCCATCTCCACGGCCAGGAGAGCACAGCCTGGGATCTGGGACCTGAAGCTGCCAGGATGCCCTTAGGAAGGCACAGGGGGGCTGGGGAGGGGGCTGGGGGGAAAGGGCCCGTCCCCAGGGCCACCGTGCGGGACAGTCAGGATGCCCAAGGGTCCCCCTCGCTCTGCCGTGCCCTCCTCATTCTCTTCCTCCCACCACGGGTATTTTTTTCTGTTTTCTGGCTGCAGCTACACGAGGCACTTGAATTAGAGTCATGATTGTAATTTAATTTCTCCAAACTCAGAGCTATTTTCTTTCCAAATATATCAGGGGCCAGGAAACGTTCAAAGACCTAGGGAGACCATTCCAAATTCAGAAAGGTTAAAGAGGAAGAGAAGTCACAGGATGAATACTACTACTAACATAATCTTTAATAATAATTATAATATCTCATGTACAATGTATTATACCTTCACATAGCATGAAATATGTATTCTTATATATATGATAATATATAGTAATCTTATAGATGTGTTGTATGTTATGGTAGTTATTGTATAGTAGTGTGGTATAATACATATAACATGTAACATGACAGTATTCAAAATGTTCAAAAATAATTTTCATAATGTTAAAAAATTGCAGGACCCTTCCAAAATCAGAAATTTTTAAGAGGAAGAGGAGACAGGGTAAAATAATTATTTTATAATTATTTTTATGGTCATTTATATTTAACACATAGTTACCTATATATTCTGTATCATAATTATTTTTTATATGATACTATAATATATGATATAAATATAATAGTATATTATTGTTGACATTATTATTATAATTAAAAATAATATTTGTTGATTTTTTTACCAGGCACTGTGCTAAACACTTTACAGGCATTATATGACTTAATTTTTATAATAACCCTATGATGCAGATAATGTGGTATTTTTTCTCCTGTTTTAAAATTACACTTTTATTGAGATATAGTTCACATACCATACAATTCACCCATTTGAAGTATATAACTCAGTGGTTTTTAGTGTATTCAGAGTTTGCAGTCATAACCACAGTCAATGTTAGAATATTTTCATCATCCCACAAGGAAACTCCAGACCCATTACAAGTCACTCCGCATTCCCCCCTCGCAACAGCCCTAGGCAACCACTAATCTACTTTCTCTCCCTATGGATTTGCCTTTTCTGGACATTTCTTTTAAAAGGAGTCATCATATGTGGTCTTTTGTGACTGGCTTTTTTCATTGAGCATAATATTTTCAAAGTTCGTCCACACTGGAGTACTTTATTCCTTTTTATGACTGAATAGTATTCCATTGTATGGATATACCACATTTGTTTATCCATTCATCAGTTAATAGACATTTGGGCTTTTTATAATTTGGGGTTTTCTTCTGGATACTCATGTGCACGTTTTTGTGTGGATGTATGCTTTCATCTCTGTTGGAGGTAATGTGTTTTTACCCCATTGTACAGATGAAGAAACTGAGGTACAGAGATGTTAAGTAACTTGCCCAAGGTCACACAGCTGGTTAATGCTCTGAGACTCAAAGTCAGTTGTGCCTGATGCTCTTAGCTACTATGCTCTGTTGCCCTCAAGTTTATCACAGGTTAATATGTGGAGGGTGGGGACTCATGTCCCTCAGGGCCTTTCAAGAGACACTGAAAAGAAGCATAGCAGGAAGTTTCTGTGCAAGATGAGGATGAACTTTCTCTGTTAAGGCTGGTTAGGTAAGCCTGGGAGTGATTGCCAAGGGAGGGGTGGATTCCCCTTTTGAGATGAAGGATCCTCTGTGGGGATCTTTAAGACATAGCAGGGATGGGTGCCTCGGTCCTAGGAATGAGGTTTGGCTCATGGATGTCCAAATGGCAGCCCTCATTCTGCATCTGGAGTCCAAATGGTGCGAGAAGAGCCGGGCCGCGATTCAGGCCTTCCTCACCCCTTCTCAGCCCTGACCTTACCCCAGCCACCCGGGCCTGTTTCCAAACCCCCGTGCCACAGAGCAGGGCCTCCCAGACCTCCTCCATGTCCATCCCAGGCCTTGACCTAGCCCACTCTCTGGCTCTCGCTTGGGTGTCTGCAGAGGGAGCTAGCTGGCTGAGGCCAGTGGAACCAAGGCTGGAGTTGGGTGGGGAGGAAAGTGATGAGGTTCAGGGCGGGAAGGAGCTGAGGGGGCCAGAGGAGCCGTTTCACAACACCCAGGGGCAGGGCAGGGCGTGGAGGGCAGGATGCACAAAGTCTTCCCCAGGGAGGTGATGTTACTCAGAGCACGTGACCACAACCTGAGCCCTCTGTGCCTATGTGGCTTATAGAGCCAGTGTCATTTGAAATATTTCTATACAATATGGGTTTTCTTCTTAATCCTACCAAAGGACAGACCCTGGATTCTGGAATTGTTACTGTATCAGTCATACGAAAAACAAAACCCACAGGCTCTTTGCGGGGAGGCTTTAGTTATGAAATGTAGTAGAAACAGCTTAAGTTTTTTGTGTTTTTTTTTAACATCTTTATTGGAGTATGATTGCTTTACAGTGGTGTGTTAGTTTCTGCTTTATAACAAAGTGAATCAGCTATACATATAGTCAGAGGCAGAATCTGTCCCTCGGTAGCTATAGGACCCTAAACAATTTTCTTAACCTTTCAGAGCCCTTGTTTTCATGTACAAGATGGGAACAAACAGAAAGACCTGCCTTGCACAGTTATTGGCAAGATGAAATGAGAATGTGCCCTGTTGGCCAGTATATATTCTTAGCGATCACACTTCTGCAGGAGATTGTAATGTGGAAGCAAAGAGGCAGATGATTTAGGGGAGCAGTACTTAAACAAAGCTAAACAGGTTCTATTCTTGAGCTACTTTTCAGAGCATTTAACATACTGACCTGCATTAAGAATGTCTAAGAAGAACCACTGTGTCGCATTTCGCAAATTTATTTAACCATGGCAGTTTTTCGATCTAACGTTCAGGGTAGAGGTTTCAAACTGGCGGTCCATGGGTCAGATGTGGCTAACAGATGTAGAGGTTTTTTTTGGCCAGTGCAGTGTTGCTTTTAAAAGTTTCCTGTATTTGAGTATAGTGAGATTTCACATATAGATGGCAAGATTTCACATAAAAATTAACTTTTCAGCTTCTCTTGAAAATTCTAAACCTTGGGCCCAGCTGGGTCGTTTCCACATGGTGACACTTGGTGGGAAATTGGGTGGGCAGAGCTCTGCGGCAGCTGCCAACTTTAGATGAGGCATGTGCTCTCCACTCAGTCCACGGCCCCCGAGGCATCCCAGTTTGTGACCCCTGAGAGTCTGTTGCTTCTCACATGCTGCGATGAGGAATGTAAAATAGTGAGTTTTGTCCACACCCCCCCCTTCATTTACAAATTGCTAGACATCTGCTTATTAATCATATCCGTGCATTACTGAATGATGTGATATGTACATGAAAAAGCATAAACCAAGAATAATGTAACAGAATGAGATTAAAAATCAATATGAGTCAGGAGTTTTGCTCTCCACCTTTCGCTCTGTGGAGGCCCCTGAACCAGCTTGTCATACAGAACTGGCACCTGGTCGGGGCTCGTGACTTAACAACTCTTATTAATAGGTGACATGATTGGCTGATGGTATATGAAGATGTGTAACGTCCTTGTTAAAGAAAAGCTGAACATGGAGCCCCCATCCCTGTAGCTGACACTGAGCTCAACGTCTTGTGTCTCTGAACTCCTCCATCCTTACAAGGAGATAGTGAGCTAAGTGCTATTTCGCTTTTACTTGGCCCATGAGGGTTACTTTTACTTTAACTAAGTAGCATAAACAATAGTCTCTGGAACCCAGGCCCTACCTGAAATATGAATATAGGTAAATAGCAGTCTATACAAAGAGAGAAATTGGTGCACAGCATTTTTTGTTTTTTTCCAAATATTGGTGAAGTGCTTGCTTTAGCCAGAAGGATCTGGGAAAACATCAAACAACTTCGAAGGGACTCTTCGAGTCTCGAAGCAACCACACTCCGTCATAGTCCCCAAGCGAGGAATATAAATAGTAAATATAAATAGTAAACAGTAACTGCCTGTGAAGTCATCTGAGATTTTTAGATGGAAGGTCAGGCAGAAACATTTTTGAAAGTGTTATTTATTATGTCAGTTTGGGTCTCAGTTTTCCAAGCTTTCAGCCTCATCCTGTAACAGAATTTCAAAATAGTGAAAAGTAATGTGACCGATAGTAATTGGTTTTCTTCTTAAAATCTAGTAAGGAGGCTGAGTACCACTGGGTGGGAAAGTCCTCTCCACTCCACCCTCCCCTTGGACATTTGAAGTGCAGTTTCACTCAAGAGCTAAGGAATCCAAATTTCTTGTAATACTGCTATCCTTGGCAGCGAACGCTAAGACTTTGGGCACCACTGATCTGAGCAGATGAAGCAGCCATTCCAGTGCCCTCTATGACATGGACCCAGTCAGTAAGATAGCCACATGGTCAAAACTGTGGGCTCTGAATCACCCCTGGGTTCCAGTTCCCCCCCTGCCACTTACTAGCTGGGTGTGTGGGGCAAGTGACTCAACATCTCTGGGCCTCGGTTTCTTCTGCTGTAAAATGGGAATAATACTAGCACCTGTCCGGTAGAGCTAAGAAGAGAAAATACACGTGAAGTGCTTGGTCCAGTGGTTAGGCACACAGAAAGTGTTACTTCCTGTCGGGCAAACAATGAGCTATTTCTCTTGCTTTTCTACTCTCAAGATCAGAAATGTAGATGTCCTCCTTTAACTATTTGAGTCCTCTAGTTTTCAGCCGTTCCGATCCACATCTCCAGTACTTCAGCCAGGTGTTGGAAACCTCTTTCTGCCAAGGGCCAGATACATTCCTTTCTGTAGACCGTAAATTCTCCATCACCACTACTCAACTCTACCCTTGTCACTAGAAAGCAGCCATAGAGGATACAGAAGTAAATGACTGCGGCTGTGCACCAGTGAAACGTGACTTAAAAAGATAGGCAGCAGCACGATGTGGCCCACAGGGCGAAGTCTGCTGCCCCCTGATTTAGGCTCTGTTTCTCCTCAAAACATGCACAAAGAGGGCAGGAGAGACCACTCGAAAGAACCCAGTGTTTAGCACGTGTGCTTCGGAAGGAACCCGGGAAGGGAGTCCGGGCTTGTGTGGATTTAAGGGAAATGGGAGAAAATTGAGCCCCCTTTCCCTGCAAAGAGTCATCCAGCTTCTCTTTGCAGAACAGGACAGTCTCAAAGTAGAAGGAACAGTGCTGTTGGCGAGGGGAGGGGGGTGAGGAGGGAGGGGAGGACAGCTGATATTTTTAAATAACTATAAATGGAGTATAACGGTTAAAAATTGTGCATCACTATATGGTACTCCTGAAACTTACATAATATTGTTGTTTAATTTTTATTGGAGCCGAGTTGATTTACAACGTTGTGTGAGTTTCGGGTGTACAGCAAGGTGAATCACTTATACATATACATGTATCTACTCCTTTTCAGATTCTTTTCTCATATAGGCCATTACAGAGTATACAGTAGGTCCTTATTAGTTATCCATTTTATATATAGTAGTGTGTATATGTCAATCCCAATCTCCCAATTTATCCCTGCCCCCACAACTTCCCCCTGGTAACCATACGTTTGTTTTCTACATCTGTCACTCTATTTCTGTTTTATAAATAAGTTCATCTGTATCATTTTTTTAGATCCCACATATAAGCGATATCATGTATGTGTCTTTGAGGCACTTCACTCAGTAGTTTTGATTCTTATATTAGTAATCATCTAGATCTCTACCCAACTCACTAAACTGTATAATTAGTTCCACTCACTGGTACATATTCTTTTCCATTATGGTTTATCACAGGATATTGAATATAGTTCCCTGTACTATACAGTAGGACCTTGTTGTTTATCCATTCTATATATACTAGTTTGCATCTGCTAACCCCAAACTCCCAATCCTTCCCTCTCCCACGCCCACTTCCCCTTGGCAACCACAAGTCTGTCGTCTATGTCTGTGAGTCTCTCTCTGTTTCGTAGATAAGTTCATTTGGGTCATATTTTAGATTCCACATATAAGCGGTATCATATAATATTTGTCTTTCTCTGTCTGACTTACTTCACTTAGCATGATAATCTCTAGGTCCATCCATGTCTCTGCAAATGGCTTTATTTCATTCTTTTTTATGGCTGAGTAATATTCCATTGTATAATATGTACCACATCTTCTTTACCCATTCCTCTGTTGATGGACATTTAGGTTGCACATCAACTATACCTCAATTTAAACATATATTAAAAAATAAATAAACTTCTGAGAAGGGATCTGTAGGTTTCTTGGACTGCCAAAGGGATCTGTGCCAAAAAGAAAAAAAGACGAAAAGGTTAAAAATCCCTGATCAGATTATCACAGTGACTCCTTGAAAATGGCAAGGTAGTTACTATTATCTTCTTTCCAAGGATGAGGAAGCGTAGGGAAGTCCAGTGACACGTCCACGGTGGCAGCAGTGGGTAACAGAGCCTGAGCACACTGGGATGCTCAGGGTTCCCAAGTGACCACAGTCAGCAGAGTGGGAGGGAACCGTGGCCCCTCTCTCTGCAGTAGCCAGCACGTGAGCTGGAGCAGTGCGGGAGGAAGAAAACACTGAGAAATTCTTGCCTCTGGGGAAGGTAATCACCAGATACAGCCAGAGGTTGAGCAGAAGCAAAGAACCGGGCCTGTCAGGCTGGGGTCCAGTGATTAATTGGTACAGGGAGCACAGCCAAGAGCAGAGAAGCCACACCAGGCCTCCATCCATTTGTCCATGCCCTGGGGTCAGAGATGGAGCAAGTGGAATCTTTTATAAAAGAGGAATGTAGCCGTTGGGGGAGTTCTGCAAGGAATTCACAGGTGTTCTCTTATTGTGCCTGCCCCTCCCTGAGGACCTCTGGGTGTGCCCGTTCGCAGTAGAGAGGAGGGGTGGAGGTGCGACCCCCTGTGTGCTCTGTGATCTTTCACACACACCGCTCCCCCAGCCCTGTCTTTTTTATGGGCTACAGTGGTTTATATTGAAATCGCAGAAGCCAAGTTCACGTCACAGGGATCCGGGTCACTGAGAAACTCATCGGGTTCTTCAGCGCACGTCAGCAGGTGAACCCAGAGGGGCTTTGGGTCTTTGGCGGGAAGGTGTCGGTCACCAGGGTCACACCACTCCGGGCCACGAAGCTGACCTTCTGTAAGTCATCTCCTTGTGGTGATTCTGTCGATTTAGATTCAAGAGAAGCTCGGCAAACTCTTGTTGCTCTTGAGGAAAGAAAGCTCCAGAGGTTGGTTCAGCCCATTTCTTCTAACTGAAATTCTGGTGAGAGTGTGTTGGTAATTGATACTCAGAAGCATTTATTGACATGAAAACACAGCTGTTGTGTATCAGGAGGTCATTTTGTTCCCCTAACACCTACTTGAATTAGGAAATGATGGAAGATTTGCAAAAGTTTTTAAAAAAATAAAACGAGTCACTTTTAACTCATCAACCAGTAAAACCAATGTTAACATTTTGGTGCCTCTTCCTCTGGATAGAAAGGTAGACAAATAGGCAATATGTGCGTAATGTAGACAGCATGCAAATACAACCATTCAGTCCATAAAAACTCAGTCCCATTAGTAGGATATTATGAACACACAGAGTCCTACTGTGTTGCCTTTTGGGACATATAAAACCAGGTTCAGAAACGTGAGGTCTCCTTTATTTCTGTCTCCCTCCTTTCCTCTGCCCGCTTCCTCATGGATCTCAGGTTCATCTTCTATCCTGCAGATTTCTACTGTCATACACTTAGTACATGGCAGAGCATGAATTCTAATCCTGACCATTTGATTTGGGAGCCTTTATTTGTAGCAGATTGTGTCACCCTACAGTCAGCAGTTTCCTGTATACTTCCAAGGGATGTGCACCAGGCTAAGGATTTTAGATTCTTTAAGAAAAGAAACCGTATGAGACAAACAACTTCCTCCTCCTTTTGCCCATATCAACCATCTCTCATGGTGTAATTTAACTCGTTTTCATGCTCAAAGACTCTCCCTTCCTACTAGAGAATGGGAGGATAGACGTAGATGGTAAGGACAGAGGACCCCTCCTGTTACATGATATAACAAAGACCTAATATTTTCTAGCACTTAGTATGTGCCAAGTCCCATACTAATTGCTAAATATGAAACTGAACGAATCTTTACATCAACCCTATGACGATACTGTGGTATAAGAGTAAAGGTAACCGAGACCTTTACTAGCCCAAGGTCATATGGTTAGTAAGTAGCACGGCATGATTTCTAACCCAGGCCATCTAACCCAGGAGCCCCTGTCTCGGCAGGTTGTATTTCCCAAAGATGGCAGCACCAATATATAGCTCATCCCATATGGTTTCTTTCAACATTTGATAATACCCCTCCATCAAGCATTGGGGATCTGTGTTTCTCTCCTTGAACCTGAATGAACTCTTGTAACTGTCTTGATTAACAGAATGTGCTGGAAGTGACACTGTGTGATTTTCAAGGCCAGGTTATAAAAGGCAATACAATTTTGCCCAGTTCTCTTTCTTTCTAGGGACATTTCCTTTTAGAATCCAGCCACCGTGTTGTAAAAACAAAACCCTTGCTGCGTGGAGAGGCCTTGTATGGCGTTCTGGCTGATGACCCCAGTGAGGCCCCAGTCAAGAGCCAGCATCATCCCCCAACACACAAGGGTGAGTGGGCCTTTAGATGAGACCAGCCCCAGTCTTCCTTCTGAGATTCTAGACCACAGAGAGCGGAGACAAGCTGTTCTTAGTCTGCCCTGACCCACAAAAATTGTGAGCAATAATAAATGATTACCATTGTTCGATGCCACTAAGTTTTAGATAATTTGTTATGTGGCCGGAGTAACTGGAATATTGCTCTTGACTGTTACAGCAGGGCTGGAATAAGCTCTCTGGAACTCTCCATCCCTACATTTATTCTGGTCCACTCTGGTACATCACCAAGCTTGATTTTGCCATGAGGGAAATCTTGCATAGATTTTTCTTGATCCAATTCCATCAGGAGAATTATTCCCATGAGGCTTTCTATTGTTGTTTAAGTTTTTGCATTTTCCTCTGCTTTCCTAGGTCTTTTGTTGGGGATTAACAGGCTGCCTCCGAGCCTGTAAGCCAAATGCTGTTTTAAGCCAGATGTTAAGTTGACCTCTTTCAGGAAAGATCTAGCCAGTCCTTCAACAATTATTGACTAAGGAGTTACTCAGACCAGTACTGGGCTTTGTCCAAGTGAGTTTATTCAGTCAAAAGATGCTATACAAAAATTTTCTGAAAGAAAGAAAAGAGGGAAAGAAAGGGGAAAGAAAGGAAAGGGAAAGAAAGGAAAGGGAAAGGGGAAAGAAAAGAGAGGTCCCATGTGCTTAAAATCGTGACCCTTTGATTCTCTCTGTAATGCTCTTCTCCAGAAAAAGAAATTGAAGGGGGCAGGGGTGGAGACCAGCAAACCAAGGGAAAAATATAAAGGCCTAAATACTCGGTGAGGAAAATCTGCTAATGTTGTCTGATTGCAAGAGAGATGCAGGATGTTTAAAATGTGCAAACCTGTGGATGCCAAGCTTGTCCCTACCCCAGAGCTTTGTACATGGTTTTAGAAATTTTTTTCTCAGATATAAGCATGGCTCATTTCTTTTAGCCCTCTGCTCAAATTTCCTTATCAAATGTCCATAGGTGATGATAGAGTTTAAATAGTTTGGTGTGCGGAAAAGGGAGAAGAAATGAGAACAGGTCAGCTCTCTCCCATTAGCATAAGGAAAATGCGTGGCCAGGTTCACATGGATTTTAATACGCAAATTGTTCCCTTTATGGGGACATCTTTTTGTTTGTGTTACATTTAAGTGTGAAGAGCTAGACTCCTTACTAAACTCCCTCCTGAAAATCTGTATATGTTTCTTTACATATTCCTGTGCTCACAGGCCATAGGGCTGGGAGTAAAAAAGAAAGGACAAATAGAGGGGAGAGGTGGATCAAAATTAAATGTGGAGATGCCCTAGTTTGAATTGTAAGAGGTTAAATATTGCTATGCTGGCTCAGGGTCCCAAAAAGAACAGATGGCACATGCTGAGTAAGATTATTTGGGAAGGTTTTATTTGCAAAGGGTTTACTTACAGTGGTGTGGGTGTAGGGCACCACCGAGGATAGTGCAGAAACAGGGGCATATCCGGAGTAAAACTGTCACTACCATGGCCTAAAAGGGAGGGAGAGGTTGCTGGAACCGGAAAGAGAGAGTCGTGTAGAAGAGCTACCTCGAGAGCAGCTATCAGGACACTTTCTGGTGGGACACAGCTGAGGAGCTCTCACAGAGGGGGCCGGAGGAATTAATAGGCAGATCTCACTCTCCTCCTTCCCTTTTACCTGCTGGAAATTTCCACTGGCTGTACCCACCTGGATGCCAGAGATCCAAGAGGCTGTTGAACTAGTCCATAAAGGTCAGCCTCTGGAGCAGACAGCAGAGTAGAGAGGGGTAATGGACCTGGAGGGTAAAGGGGAGATGTGCAGCACACCTGCCACCCCACACATATGAAAGTTTTCAAAATCACAAAATGCTTGCTTGGAGAGAGTGCTAAGTATTATCAGTAATGCCTAAAAGGTACAAATTCAACTTTAAACCACATACAGACTTTAGGAAGACATTTACAAGAACCTCAGGTTTATCTTGCATCTTCTTAGCTCCAATATAACTGAGTACTCTGGGTGTACAGCAATAAACTCCATTCCTATTTATCTTCAGGAGACTGGTCTTCACAGTGATAGGAAATACATCATAAACTCTTGGGTACTAAGCCTCAATAAGTGGTATTTTTAAAACGTAAGTCCAATAATGCTTCCGCTCTGTTGACCACCCCCTTCCCTATGGCTTGGAGTAAGAGCAAGAGTCTTCACAATGGCCTACAAGACCCTGGATAATAAGCCTCTGGCTATTCTGTGAACTTACCACTACTGCTCTTCCCCTTGCTCAGCTGGCTTCAGTCAAAGTGGTTCAAATCCATTAATCATAATCTGCCCCAGGGCCTTTGTCCTTGTTTCCCCTGCTCTTTTCCAAATACAAACATGACTCACTCCCTCACTTTTTTTTTTTAATTTATTTTATTGAAGAATAGTTGATTTACAATGTTATGTTTATTTTCTCCCATTGCGGAGCACAGGCTCCGGACGCGCAGGCTCAGGGGCCGTGGCTCACAGGCACGGCCGCTCCACAGCATGTGGGATCTTCCCGGACCGGGGCACGAACCCGTGCCCCCTGCATCGGCAGGCGGACTCTCAACCACTGCGCCACCAGGGAAGCCCACTCCCTCACTTTTATACGTTCAAATATCACCTTTAAAGAAGCCTGCCTGACAATCCTATATAAAGTATTATCTATAGCAAAATGTGTTTTCCAAAAAGGGCCATACCAATGTTTCCACTCCCACATGATCTTCCAGAAACTTGCCACTGCCCATCCGTCAACAGGTGGAGTCTGCTTTCCCTCTCCTTGGGTGGGACTTGTGCCTGCCTCAACAAATAGAATGTAGTGGAAATAATGCTGTGGATTTCCAAGGCTAGTTCATAAAAGGGGATAGAGTTTTCTTCAGATGCTCTCTCTTCCTGGGACATTTGCCTTTGGAACTCAGCCACCATTTTGTAAACGAAGCAAAGGCCACATGAACAGACCACATGTAGGTATTTGTTCAACAGCCTCAGCTGAGGTCTCAACCAATACCAGCACCAATCACCGGATACCGGAGTGAGTGAGCCATCAGGTGACTCCAGCCTACAGCCTTCAAGCTGCCCCATCTGATGCCAAGTGGAGGAGACAGAAGCTCTTCCTGCCAAGACCTATTCCCTTTGCAGATTCATGAGTAAAAGAAATGGTTGTTTGTGCTGCTAATTGTTGGAGTAATTTGTTTTACAGCCACAATATCAGAATATATTTTTGGTAACAGAAGTGAGATGCAACAGAAACCTAAAAATATGTGGGAATGGCTTTGGAACAAGGCAGTGGGCAGAAACTAGAAAAACTCTAAGGGCAGTGTTGGTGAAAGCCCAAAGGATCTTGAGGAGACCAACAAAGGAAGCCTGATAACCGTTGATGAAGCTATCAGGGAGGGCTTCAAGGAAGGTAAAGAAAAGATTACGGGAAGCTGGAATGTTATGGAAATCCTTGTTATGTAGCGAGAGAAAGTTTAGCAACACTGTTCCTGCAGTAACTTGGAAAACTGAAGATGTACGTAACTAACTGGATGATCTAGCTAAGGGGATTTCAGGCAGAATATTATAAGTGTCTTCTTCCCATTGTCTATGGTGAAATGAGAAAGGAGAGATGACTTTTTTAGAAAGGGAATTTTTCACTTTTCAAGTAAAATGTAGAGGAATTATCAAGAGCAGGACTTGATGTCTTCAAAAATAAATGTAATTCTACCTCCTGGCCTCTCCAATATTCTCAAATTAAGAGAGAGCTTCAGAGCGAAGGTTAAACCCAAGTTTTTTTGCTAAAAACCTCAGCAGTGCCTCCAGAACTCTTCTGCTTGCACAAAAGTCCCTTTAAAGATTTTAAGGGGGTGCTTCACAAATCCTCTCTATTAACCAATAGAATCTAAGAATCTAGACTCTTAAGAATCTAGACTGTTGTCTGTCAGCAGTTTTACAGCAAGCCCAAGGTAGAGAAGGGCTTATGTTGACAAGATTCGTGCATGTAGCTTTTTCTAATGGAATGTATTGTAATCTGATTCATAAGAAATCCACGAGGTTATAAAAACAGTCATGTCAGCTTGGATAGAAAGGAAGATTTAATCAACATTTTCCATGCAGAAAGCAGGCTGAGGAAATCATTCAGCGAAAATTAGGCCACTTTGTATAAAAAGGATGACGGGGCTTCCCTGGTGGCGCAGTGGTTGAGAGTCCGCCTGCCGATGCAGGGGACACGGGTTCGTGTCCCGGTCCGGGAGGATCCCACATGCCGTGGAGCGGCTGGGCCCGTGAGCCATGGCCGCTGAGCCTGCGCGTCCGGAGCCTGTGCTCCACAACGGGAGAGGCCACAACAGTGAGAGGCCCACACACCGCAAAAAAAAAAAAAAAAAAAAAAAAAAGGATGACGATTTGGAGGGCATAACCAATAGCCATGCTGAGTCATTGCCAGGCAGGAGCACAGTACCTTAATCAAGTAAGTGGTAACATACACCCTACTGGATTTCAAAATTGTTATGGATTCCTGTGTGCTTCCAATTTTCCCCCTTTTTGAAGAGAAGGGTCTATAGCACTCTATACATTTTCCATGATTACACACGTGTGTGTGTGTGTGTGTGTGTGCACGTGTGCGCCAAATTGTTTCTTGAGTTCATGAGTCTTAAGATCAATGGAAACTGTCTCTAGAAGCTCTATCTGAGGAATGTCAATTGCATGTGAACAAGATCTATATGGCAAGATCCTAGACTGTGAGCCGGATCTTTAGGCCATAATGGGATTAGACCCTGGGGAAAAGGGTAGCCTTTTTTTTGCTAATAAGAGGGATTTGAATTACTGTTACCAAATTGTGGTTACAGATTGTGGCAAAGTATATCTTCAAAAAATGGCATGGCAGTATTTCTGGTCCCATATGCTCATCTATAACCTTGCCACTTCCCGTTAAGAGGTGGAGTCTGTTTATCTTCTGTTCGGGTATAACCTGAGAAATGTAGCATCCATATAATAGCAATTACAGAAGTTTTGGTGAAACATTGAAAAGGAAACCAAAATAAATGGGAATATGTTTATGAATAGGAAGACACCCTGTCATAAAAATACTAATTATCCCTAAATTCATCTATAAATTTTAAAAATTCTAATTACCATTTTAATAGGCAGGCCTTTTCATGGAACTGGCCAAGCTGGTCCTAAAATTCATGTAGGAGAGGAAACAGCTCTAAAACGCCAAGGCGTTATGAATAAGAATAGAGTAGGATTTGGAGGGAACTATTTACACTGGTGTGTATCAACATTATAAAGCTATAACAATGAAAATATTGTGGAATTGGAACACAGATACATGCATAGACCAACAAAACAGACTAGAGAAAAAGAGAGATAATCATCTATAATGTATGTGCTACTTGATTTATTATAAAGGTAGCCATGCAGAGCAGTAAGGAAATGAAGTGTTTTCAATAAGTGGTACTGAGATGTTTGGTTCTCCATAAAGGAAACAATTAAATCAGAGTTCTCCTCCATTCCAATTCCAGGTGGGATTTTAGACTTAATTGTGTAGATAAAACTTTCAGAATAAATGCGGGAGGGTGTCTGAACAACTTCAGGGTAGGGAAAATTTTCCTAAGCAATACACAAAAAGCACTAGCTGAATAAAAAGATGGGTAAAATTGACTACATTAAAATTCAGAACTTCTCTTTATTCAGGGCGCACCGAAAACAAGGTGCAAAGAACTTAACCAAATATTTTTGATGCCTAAAAACCCACAAAGGTTTAGCATCAAAAATATATAAATAACTCCTTCTCATCAGTAGTAATTAGGAAAATGCAAATTAAAACCAGAATGAAATACTATTCACAGACATCAAATTGGTAAAAATAATAGTAGTAAAATAAAATTCAATCTGTTAATATCAACTGTGGGTAAGAATGGGGGGGAAAGACAAATTTCAAACATGCTGGTGAGATTATAATAAGGTTGAAGCCACACATTGTATATAAGCAGCATTTCCACTTCTAGGCATATATACGCAAAGAACCATGTCCAGGAATATTTGCAGAGGTCTTGTTTGCTATATGTAAACATTAGAAATAACCTAAGTGTTTATCAGCTGGAAAATGGAAAAACCAATTGTGGTTTATTCATACAATGGAATGTTTTATAGCACCTAAAATGAGTGAGTTAAATTAGACACATAAACATGGATACATTTCTAAAATATGATATTGAGTAAAAAAAAAAAATGTTGTAAAATGATGCACACGGAATGATCCACTTACGGAAAGTTTTAAAACATGCAAAACAATACTGTAGTTTATGATATTGCATAGGTAGTAAAAAATATTAAAACAGACTTAGGAATGATAAAAAACAAAATCCATTTGGGGAAGGAGAAAAATAGGAATAGAGAGAGGTCCCAGAGAGTCTCAAGCATATTTGTGATGTTTCATTTCTTTAAAAGGAAAAAAAGCCCTATTGCAAATGGTTAAGTTTTCATTGTTTTGCTGTGGGTACGTGGGGTGCTTGATACATCATTCTCTGTCCGTTTCTGTTCACAAACTTGTTTTGAAAGCTTAATGAGAATCATAAGCGTCAGTGGGTCCATATGGTTTGTTGCCTTATTTGTGGATCTAGCTATATACATTGGGTACACACGTTCTGCTGAGAATGTTATAAAGGTATGCATGGAATTCTGTTGTTGCTCTTCTACACATCATCAGCAAGCCTCTTCCGTTTATTTATTTATTGATTTTGGCCTTGCCACATGGCACGCGGGATCTTAGTTCCCCAACCAGCAACCAGGGATCAAACCCATACCCCCTGCAGTGGAAGCAAGGAATCCTAACCACTGGACTGCCAGGGAATTCCCAAACCTCTTCAATTTTAAGTAGAATGAGCAATTAGGTTATTCTCTCCTTCCGGGGAGAGGGCTTTCTTTTACATTTATCATCAGAAAATCCACTCCCAACGAGTCCAGTCTGCAGAAGAAAGATAAGATGTCAACAGTGTATCCTCCCAAATTGTCTAAAGGCCAGAAAGAAAAGAAATACTCAGCATATCTACTGTGGTTACTAAGGCCAGGTTAAACATCAAATTTCAGTTTTCCAGCACGAGGAGGGAGGTTGAATCATCAAAGAGGATGAGCAAGGCTTGAACTAGGACTCTAGAAATACTTGGTCACTGAAAAGTGTCTAAGAGGTTATTCTGTCTCCATGTTGACTTCTCCATCTGCCCTCACCTCATTGTTCTAGGAGGAAAGAGTGATACAGGACAGGGCTTAATTAGGTGGACATAGGTAAATAGCTTTGTCTTATTTATGTATTCATTTTTAGATGGAAATCATAGATATACTGTTTGATTATATTCCCTTAAAGTAGACCCTAAGAAAAGGATTTAGGTGAAAGTAGTTTACATCACAGTGAGGGAATGCGGATGAGACAGAAAAGGGAGGGAGGGTCATCACAGGTGGAGGGAAGGTCATCACAGGTGGATTAATGCGCGGGTTGGTGCCCTAGGCAACTGGGGCTCCATTTTGCTGGAGGCTTTTTGAGGGCCTGTGGAGAAAACCCTTGAACCTAGCTCGACAAAACATAAGGAAGCAGGAGCATTTTTCATCAACTCCTTATTTAAGGATTGTTGCTTGGGAATATTAACTGCTTCCACCGGGCCTGTCTCCCCTGAAAGCTTGCCAAGCAGATTCTTATGGGCTGCAGAAAGCCCCCAGGCTGAGTTCAAAAGCCAGCGGCATGCAAGGGAACTTGCGAAAATTTCAGGTGACATCCACCTTGGCAGGGCCGTGGGGATCTGCCTACAGCATATGACAAGGATATCCATCACAGAGCCCAGTGTATCATATGTTCCAAAGCATGGGATAAGTATTGCCCATGGTTCAGGAGACAATTTTAGGTGGTTCTGGGTCATGGTGTTAAATAGTATTGAATCACATGGTGAGGGAGTTCTGCCCTTTTCCCTTGTGTTTCAACTTTTCTTATCATTCCAAGAATAGTATCTCATTTTGGTACTAAATGTTATGGGCTGAATTGTGTCCCCCCCAAAATTCATATTTTGAAGTCCTAACCCCCAGTAATCTCAGAATGTGACTGAATTTGGAAATAGGGTCTTTAAAGACATAATTGAGTTAAATGAGTTCATTAGGGTGGGCCCTGATTCAGTATGACTGGTGGCCTTATAAGACGAGGGGATTTGGACACACACTGGTACAGAGGGGAGACCTGTAAACCACAAGGAGAGGGCCGTGGATTGCACAAGCCAAGATAGGCATCGGAAGTAATCAGCCGGCCAACACCTTGATCTTGGACTTCTAGCTTCCAGAATTTTAAGCAAATAAATTTCTGTTGTTTAAGCCCCCCAGGCTTTGATACTTTGTTATGGCAGCCCTAGCAAAGTAATGCACTCATTATGGCTTTAATCTATCTCCAGCGCTTGCTAAGCTACCCATTGAGGAGTGTCAGCCCCAGGCTCAGAAGGTTTACTGATGACCGCAGTTGGCTAAAATGTGCCAACATTGTCCTGTTTTCATTGATTTATTTGTACAATTACCCTCAATCTATGGCATGTGGGACTATTTATTATCAGCAACGATGCAAAGTTTCCTTTTTAAGTACATGTATTTAATCGTTGAAGCCAGCCAATTTAAAGAACAACATTGAGCAAATCATAGAACCATCAAGATAGTATAAAATGGCTCAAGTCTGGGAGATACTGTGAGCTCTGGAGCAACATGTTATGATGGACAGAAAGAGTGTGACCTTGGGTGAATCACCTAGCCCCTCTGAGCTTCAATTCCCCTAACACTGACCTCGTAGAGTAGCTGGGAAACTCAGATGGGATATTTGTCAAGCAACAAGCACTCTGCCTAGCAGTAATCAAAAACTCAGTAAATGTTGGTTCTCTCCCCTTGAAATATTTGTAAGAAAATATAGATTTTTTTAATGGGCCTTTGGAAAGTTATTACTCAGATATTAGAACACGGCCAATCAGATGTTAATCAAATCTAGTGTAATTTTCTTTAGAAAAATTCCCTTTTCTATCATTTTGTCCCATCCTAAGAAACTGGGTCCTTTTGATCTGTTTGGAACTGCTGAGCCCATCTTTTCTGGATGTTGGGAAGATCAAATGAGGTAGCAGGTGTGGAAAGGCATTAGAAAGTTTGCACACAAATGGAGTGGCGATGGGGTTTCTACTTATGTCCCGCTGTGGCTGTGTGAATTGATCTGTATATCTTGGTTGCATTCATTGAAATGAACCACAGTGCTTAAAAACTGCCTTTTTTCCTATGGCTTTTTCTATTAATATGGGAAGTGTTCACAAGTTTCTTATCCAAATAGTAGAGCAACGGGAACCCCGAGAGGACCAGAGGTTTTCAGTAGAGAATAATCCGTCATCTCAGAATTCCCGAGACCTTTACGAGAGAAGGTAGTGAGTCGGTGTGCTTAAAACAGTGGAAGTGCCAATTCTGAGTACAATGTCATGTTTCTTTCATGGGGGAAATAGAGCAATGTGGAAATCCCCAAAGTATGTGTTACTACGGGGTTTCTTTCTAGTTGTTAGGATATTTGAAGTTATTTTTTTAAGAGGTTTAGCATTGTGTCCTGAAAAGCTCTTACCTGTCAGCAGAGTCTTCAGGAATGTAGTCTCCAGTCACTTCCAAGGGATGCAATTCCTTTCATGAATATGCCACCTCTAGTGAATAAAGGGAAGGGTGGCCCTGGGGAAAAGTAAGGGGGTGGATACCAAGGTGAGAAGAGGATATAAATAATAGAGTCCTATCTGGCCTTAGGTTATTCTTCAAATTAATCAAATCCTGCCAAACCCTAGATTCCTGGAGAAAAGAAATTAACACCTGAAATGAACAGAAAAAAGTCTCTACCCTCTTGTAACATGTTCTAGTACAGGATTTTAACCTCATGCCACTCATCCTGTGGCGGTTTGGTAAAGTCTACGGATCCTTTCTCAGAAGAGGGTTTTCAAATGTAGAAAATAAAATACACAGAATTCAAAGGAAAGCAATGATATCGAAATTGAATAACTTGCAGCACTATGTTTGACCCCTATCATTGCACACTCTTTTAGCTATAGGCTACTTCAAATAACACACTTCAATAATTATCTCAACCATCACATGTATTTGAACTTATCTAGTCTTTATTCCTAGACTGCATGACTATCCTTGTTACAAAAGTCCTTGCAACCTTATAGAGAGTTAAGAATTCTTAAGTGGACTGTCCAGTCTTAAAACCTTTTAACAAACAACAGAAACAACTCACTCTTTCTATGTATTGATTAACATTGTAAATAAGAAATACTAGAATGCAAGGAGATGTCTGGGTCATCAACATAAGAAACCGTGGTTTCACTGTTTGGTGGGTGAATGATAACCAGGCCCAGAACTGCTCTATAATTGGCCATCTATGCCGGTGAGCATCTGTACCCGGGAAGGCTCTGATCACATGCCACCTTGCTGCAAGCCCATTGACTACCATAACTTGTAAGCAATGGGCATAAAGGATATTTCAAGATACTGTCAACAGCTGTAATGTCATAGGAGCCACACCTGTGATTTCTTGTTGATAACAAGTCACTGGCAGTGCTACACATTCAGTTTGCTGTCTGTGCTTATAATTGAAAGAAATGTTAAATTTCAGTTAGAGCTCGGTAAAAATAAGGATATGATTATTCTCCTGTCCAAGGACCTCCTAGACTCCCAATTTGACTCTAGGAAAGAATCCCTTGTGGGAAGGCAGGTAGTAAGTAAATAATAGCATGCCAAGTGATGGTAAATGTTATAAAGGAAAATACCACAAAGTAAGGGAGACGGAGAGAGCCAAGCATGTGGAGGGGACGAGCCACTCTTTTATTTTAGGAATGCCACTCTAGGATGACATTTTGGACAGTGATCTGAAAGAATACAGGAAATGAGCCCTGTGACTACGTGCAGAAAGAACGTTCTAGCTAGAGGAAGCCCCAAGTATGATCCCACCTCTTAGGACCTTATTGATTGTGTTAGTGAAAATTGAATCAGGAAAGCAGAACCCCTATGAATATCTTGGAATAAGGGCTTTATTACAGGAATTAGACTTTTCCCATTTGTGGGAGGATCTGGGGAAGTAACTATCTGGCAGCGGGTATTGCATGTCAGGGAGGAGTCCTTAACCAGCCCTGGCGCAGGGAAGAAGCCAGAGCTGGCAAGGGGGATCTGAGCTGGGAGCCAGACGCGTGTCCAGATGCTGGGATGGGGCTACGAGAAGGAGCTATTGAAGGAGTCCACGGGAGGCTGTAGCCCAGCCTGTGCATCGCCCCTGCCTCTGAGGGTCCACAGACGAGCGTGTGCAGTTGGGCCTGCGGCAGCTGTTGGTCCTTAACCAGGAAGAGCTAGACATCGGCCAGAGGAGAGTGAGAAACACCTGGAATCCACTAGACTCATCTGTGGTTGTCCTTCACCATGTTTGACTGGAAAGACCTTCCCAGAGTAATGGCCACTGTTTTTCTTCCGCCTTTCAAATCTTGTGCAAATTCCTCTTTGGCTAACTCTGACTCAGAACCATTCAGGGAAGAGGATTCTGTGAAAATTAGTTCCAGCTTAATCAAGTCGACAAAGTACAAACTCCCACATCTGTCAGTGTCAGGGCTTTGGCTTTTAATGGCGAGATGGGAAGCCACGGGATGGTTTTGCATGATGTAAGTTATAAGAATCTCTCTCGCTCCAGTGTTTGGCACCGTACTAAGAACAATATTTACTGAGTGTTTTGCATTCTTTTGAGAAATGCAGAAGGTTTTCTTCTTTTTTTTTTTTTTAAACTAGGGTAGCCCCAGTCTGAGCCAAGCAACTGTGTCCACACGAAATCTGTGCAGTTCTGAATTTTCCTATAACTGGAGGAGCAGAGAGGTGGTTTTGAGGTAAAAGACCTGTAGCTTAAAGAAATTGAATCCGTCTTTTTGTTTTTTGTTTTTTTTTTAAATAGCTGATACAGCCACTGTGGAAAACTGTATGGAGGTTCCTCAAAAAATTAAAAATAGAACTATTGAATGATCCAGCAATTCCAATTCCGGGTATATATCCAAATGAAATGAAATTGCTATGTAGAAGAGATACTGCACACCCATTTTAACTGCAGCATTATTTACAATAGCTAAGAAATGGAAAAATCTAAGTGTCCACCAACAGATGAATGGATACATAAAACGTGTATATATCTGTGTCTATATCTATCTATATCTATCTATCTACCTATTTGTCCACACAATGGAAAGCTATTTACCCATAAAAAAGGAAGGACATTTGCAGCAACATAGATAGACCTTGAGGGCGTTATGCTAAGTGAAATAAGTCAGAGAGAGAAAGACAAATACTGTCTGATCTCACATGTAGGATCTTAAAAAAAAAGTAAATTAAAAATTAAAATATACTTAGTACCTTCTGTGTACCCAGTACTAGGGCACTATTCTAGGCATGTGGTATTTATCTTGAACAAAGTAGACAAAAATGGCTGCCTTTATGGAGCTAATACTCTAGTGGGAGTGACAATAACATAAAAATAATTGTTACACAGTGTTTCGAAGTGCTTTGGAAAAAATAAGTAAAGCAGAATAGAGCAATCAGGAGTCCTGAGGAAGGTTAGGGAGACATAATATAGGATTGAATAGGGTGGTCAGGGGAGGGAGTGCTGCTTGAGACAGTGAGATGTAAGCAGAGCTTTGGAGGAGATAAGTGAGCCGTGTGACTGGGGCAGAGGGAACAGCTAAAGCACAGGCTCTGAAGCCGACACGTACCTGGCATGTTCAAGAAACAACAAGGAGTGAACAAGGAAAGAAACTCATAGGAGACGAGGTCAGAAGGCACAATGGGGCCAGAAGCCTTGAGCCTTGAAGTCCCTGTAAGGACTGTAGCTTTTACCCTGAGTGAAATAAGGAACCACTGCGGAATTTACAACAGAGAAATAACAGGACAGCGAATTTTTGGCATGGTTTTATTACCTTTTGGAGCTAAAATGCACAGGTAGCCTGAGCCCGTGATTGTTTCCAAAGCCAGATAAGAAGAGTTGAGTCTCTCTGAAAGGAATGGTAAGAATAGAAGCGGAAAAATAAGACTGGGAACCAAGTCCACAATATCAATCTTAATGCCTGCATCGTGCTCGGGAAATGAAAACTGGACTCACCTGAGAGCCTGCTTCATGTTCTTGGAAAGGATTGCAAATGGGCTGAAAGGGCATTGCTGCAAGATCCCTTGGGGTTTGGAATTAGCCCAGACTTGGTTTCTGTGAGCCCAGAAATACTAACTGGGACTTCCCCAAAGTACACTTGATGTTGCTTAATGATAAAAGGCCTCCCTGTTCTGTTCCTTTGAGTAAAAGGCAAATCCCCCCATCTCTAGGTGCTATAATCTGCGGGTTGGAAGAATTGTCCTTTGTCATAAAGGAGAAGCTCAAGTAGAAAAGATACCAGCTCTTGTGATAACCAGATTGGATGGATGTGATAACCAGATTGGATGGATAACCAGATTGGATGGAAAAGATACCAGCTCTTGTGATAACCAGATTGGATAACCAGATTGGATGGATGATAACCAGATTGGATGGATGTTACCCAAGAGTCAGCCTACGGTTCTCATTCCACCAAATCTGTGATGTTTGAGCCCAACCATTAAATTACAGTGGTTGCTTCTCAAATTGGTCACACACTAGATTCTTCATGATGAAACCAACCCAAAGGATGTCCTGCAGAAAGAAATAAAACCTCCCCAGAAAGTCACTTTCCAGCCCTCTACTCCATCATTTCTCAATTCAGGGCTAAAAAAAATCCAACACAGACTTCTTTTATATGCAAGAGAGGCAAAGCAAACCTACCATTGAAAGCAGGTAAAAAATAGAATAGAAGTACCAGTTTGGAAGGCAGCTGAAGAGAGATTGCCCAATACTTGGAATACACTTTGAGACTGAGTCCCATCATATATACAGAAACTGTAATGCAGTCCGTGCCCTGAGGCCCTGTGACGAAATCCCCTGTGGAGTAAACAAAAAAAGAATAAGTATCAAGACCCAACAGGACTGACTCGACCAGAATCAGGGGAGGACTGGCAAACTCACAGCAAAAATTGTAATACAGGTCACAAAATCCTCCCTAAGGCCGCCAGTTTCCAAAAGTGTAGTCAGAGCACATCAGCATGTTGAAAGATAAATATGAGAGACTCAAACAATGAGACATTTTTTTGAAGGCATGGCACCCTTGACAGCTCACCTACAGAGGCGCCCCGGACGGTGAGGAAAACGAAGGTCTTCCACAGGGAGAGTGAGAAATCAAAAAGGTTGCAAACTCCAGGGTAATTTAAAATCACACTCATTATCTTCCCAAATTTTAAAAGAAACATGGAAATAGGCCCCTGTTAGCTAAAGATTTACAAACCCAGGCCAAATTCTAACAGTCTCAGCTCCGTCCAGCCAGCTCCAGGAAGCTGCTGTACCAGTTTTTGGGAAAGGAGCCTGAAGAGCTGGAACCACCTGGTTTCGGGGTTACTTGAGGGCCTAGAGTTCGCTTGACCTGGTTCTTTAAGAGTCAGAAGATAAAGACTGACGTTCACTTACCTGGGCCTCATTGTTGGATGATAAATTGCCTATTATATCCCTGCCCTGGGAAAAGCAAGCTTCATTTTCCCATTAATTCCTGAAATGAGAATTGCTTCCTGACTGATTTCGTCTAGAGACTGATAGAAACACCGTCAGGGCAAACAGTAAGCTTTGTACTGCTGGCAGAACTCTTCCAGCGAACACCCCAGACTACAGTGAGGATGTGAGAACCAAGGCTCTGGAAGCCAGCTGAGGGACAACAAACCTAGGGCCCTGAACATCAAGGATGTCCCGAAAGTCATGTTGGTGGGAGAGAGTCCAGGCCAGGGGAGGCTGTTACTGACCAGGACACTTCCCTACACCCAAGGAGGGCCCCCCATCACCTTCAGCAGAGACACTGATAGCATCTCTCCTCTTGGACTTGGTAGTCAGTTTTTGGAATCCCCCTAGAAGTTCAGTTGAGTTGGAGAACTGAACTGTCCCCAGAAAAACCATGCAGACTGAAAGTCTATGAACAGAAGTTGCTGGTTTGGATATGAGGCCCATGCCAAACACAGTTTGTACCCTCAGTGCAAATTTCTGAGGCCTCACTTGGAACAAAGAGCAATTTTGACCGTAAGCAGAGTAAAATAAGGTAGGGGCATAACCTCTGGCCTTGTTTTATGAGCTCCCAGCTTTTTTCTTTGTATTTTTTTGCTGATTTGGATTTTTAGCCAAAGAAAGAGCTCTTGCAGCCTGTGTTGTCAGTCTGCTTTTTCCAGAGAAACTGTTTATTTTATTAAAAACATTGAGTAGAGATTATCATACTAAGTGAAGTGAGACAAAGACAAATATGATACGATATCACTTATATGTGGAATCTAAGAAAATGACACAAACGAACCTCTTTACGAAACAGAGATAGACTCACAGACATAGAGAACAAATTTACGGTTACCAAAGAGGAAGTGGGGAGGATAAATTAGGAGTTTGGGATTAACAGATACACACTACTATATGTAAAATAGATAAACAACAAGGACCTGCTCTATAGCACAGGAAACTGTATTCAATATCTTGTAGTAACCTACAATGGAAAAGAATCTGAAAAAGAAAAAATATATATATATAAACTGAATCACATTGGTGTACACCTGAAACTAACACAACATTGTAAATCAACTGTACTTAAATTAAAAAAAAAATTTTGTAAGTTACCTGGTTTTCTAAACAAACAAAAAAACCCACTACAGTCTTTAAAACCAATCGGAAAAAAGTGAGAGAAGGAGGAGGAGGGATCATCCTGGCCATTTTTAAATCACAATAAGCCTAATTTATTCTCTCAACATGTGAGTCATAGGATTTCATAAGGCAGCTAATCCACCCTTCTCATTTTACATATGAGGAGATTAAGGGCCAGAGAGAGGAAATAACTTGTCTAAGGTCATGCATGTTTATGAGTGTAAATATAATGTTACAATGTATTCCCAGCTACTGATTTCCTTATTATTATTTAATTTCCCGATCCTTCTTTCCGTGGGAGTTGATGAGCATCCTGAAATTTGTGATTAAGAAAGAACCTGGCATGTTACAGTGAAAAAGAAGAGAAATTCACTTGGACCAGCCTCTTCTTATCTGTCATGGCCTGAGAAACCTGTTGTACCAAGCCCTGGTAAACAGCCCCATCCTTGGGTAACCAGATGGCCCTGGGGGTCATAGTTGCAAGGCCCAGGACAATAACCTCACTTTCACTCTTCTCTCTTTGCTTGGAAAAGAAAACTGTAGAATCAGCTACGCCACTGTCTTACTAAGCATCCGTTTTACCTGCAGGGATTCCTTGCCTTTGCAGAAATGAGACTTCTGAATTAAAACTTCAGTTCCCAGAAAATGCAATGATGGTGTTCCAGTGTTGTGGAAAGAATAGGTCTTTAGTTATCTAAATATGTGGTTCTCATTTTCCTCGTGATGGGATTATTGGGAAATTCAGAGACACTATTTACAAATAGTATGGCTGTTATTATAGCAGTTTGTCATTACTGTGTGTAGCTGGACACATCTTTCCTCACATTGTCTGAATTAGTAATTTTAGTATTTTTCTTTTGGAGAAATCTCTCCAACTTCCTCTTCCTTTCACTAAACAGTTTTTATGTGATAGACCCTCCATCATGTGTATTCAGGGATCCGTATTTAAAATGAATTTTAAGTTCTATTTTATATATGTGTATTTAGAAGAAAATAGCTGATCTACATCAGGGTTTCTCAGCCACAGCACTATTGACATTGGGGCTGGATAATTCTTTGTTGTGAGGCTGTCCTGTGGACTGTAGGATGTTTAGTAACATACCTGGCCTCTACTCACCAGGTGCCAGCGGCACTTCCCCTTCATAGGTGTGACAACCAAAAATAGGCATTCCAAACAGCCTCCGGGCATAAAATCACCCCTGGTTGAGAACCACTGATTAACTTGTTTCAAAAAGAGGTCACAGTAGATGGTATGCGCCATAAGAACAGGAACTGTGTCTGTTTTGTTCATCACTATCGCGCACATAATAGGTGTTTTTAGAAAACTTGTTGATTGAATGAAAGACACATGTGGTATAAAAGAGAGAGCCTTGGGTACAGAGTATTCAAACATCAATCTACTGCTACCTAGCCATGCCATTTGTCTAAATCATTTTATTTCTTTGAAGCTTAGGCTCATAATATGTATTGCAGAAAATAATCTTTACCCTGACTCTACTATCTTGTGAATTTCAAACCCGATTATTTGTGCAAATATGTCTGTAACCTGTGAAATGACCTCAGATCTGAAAGATAGTGAGGGACAAATGCCTTGAAGTAGACGCTGAACTCCACAGGGAGACCCAGATCAACCTAAAACAATAGTTCTTGCTTATCCGGGAACCAAGAGCTCTGAGCTACGCTCTGGCCTTGAGGTAAGGTAAAGAAAGAGGAAGGAAATGGAGCTGGATCGGGCAGCTCTGGAAACCCAGAGGGATGAGTCAGACACAAGTGGACAGTGCCTACTTATGGTTTCTTTATACAGCATAGATCGTTCTACACCAACCCAGGTACCAAAGAACGACAGTACATTCCTAAGAAGGTACAGTGCCGTTGGGAATTAAGACTTTCAGAAGCCTTTACACTGAAAGACTATGATTTCCCCACTCTCCAACCTTATCGGCAGATCAACTGAAAAAATCCTATGTGTGTGTACGTGTATAAAACACAGAATTTGTCTATATGTTCATTTTTCCTTTAAGCGGCTAGTTTTGCTGGAGGACTAAGGGCATGACTGGCGCACCTGTTGGAAAGTCCAGTATAAGCTGATGGACATGGTGCAGAGAACCACCAGGGGTCAGGTTCTATGCAGAAGGAGAGGAGATGTATGGATTGTATCTGTGTGTCAGTGATAGGCAGATCTCAGTGGTGTGTGCAGGAGTCTTCTGCCTGGGGTCCATTTCATAACACATCCGGATTTATCAATAGATACTAGTGAGCCAAAAAGTGAAGTGTCTGTGGTTCCGTGTTATGAGTTCTCCAGGAGCAAAAATTGGTGGAGGGGGATTCTTGCCCCATTGTGTTATAAATCACCCTATTGGCTGTGTGTGGTGTGGGGAGGGGTCAGGGGAGCACCTGACTTTTTTCTGCCTCAGCTTCCTCACTCAGGGAAGGGAATGGTATTGCTGACTCCGTCTAACTTGGAGTGTTGTTATGGGGGACAAATGCAGTCAGGAACTTAGCATTTGTTTGCTTTTTTCATATTCATCAGTTGATTATCATGTTAGTCAGGGTTTTCCAGTTGAAATGGAACCAATGTTGGGGGGTGATGTGTGCATAGGTATACCCGTGGGTGTATTTATACACATACATATATACTCTAATTTTTCTTTATTACATCACTTTTTAATTTTTCTGTTTAGACATGTAATACACGATCATTGTAAAAACTGAACCACGAAGCAGTGAATGTCCGCCAACTCCTACCCATAGGAGTAACTGCTATGAAGTTTTCGATGCATATATATCTGCAGATTTATTTCTATGTGTACATTACTATAAATCTGAAAGGATGACTCACTAGTCAGTTCCAGATGAACAGTTGTAGTATCCAGGGTAAGACTGCCCAAGAGTAGTGACAAAGGCAGGGTTTTGCAGTGGTGCCTGCCAGCCAGTCCTGCCCATCATCAGAACCTGCTAGTGGGCGTCACTAGCCGTCACAGGCGAGACCGGTCACACTGATGATCACTCAGGCTTTCCAAATGACACAAAGCATTCCTACCTAAATCCATTGCTTTCCAGGTTGAGCTTCTAATAGCCCACAGTATTTTTTTCTCTCTCTGTCCTTGTTTGCTGCCTCTTCTTTCTCTGGATTTTGTCTTGAACCAGATTCAATAGTACAAGTGTTAACTGCCATGGCAAGTAATGATTTGTACACCCGGCATAGTCCTCTTGTGTGATTAACCAAAACAGCCAGCACCAGCTATGAATAATCAGGGAAAAGAGAAACAGATGCATGTTGCAGTGGCATTTTTGTCTCTTTGCCTTTGGTCATTCATCTACCATTTTCACTATTTTAGCCATGTTTATGTGCCATTGGTACGACTATTGACTTAATATTCTTTTAATCAAGTCACTATTTTATCTTAAAGTTGCCTTAAAACTTCTGTCATTGACATAAAAGGTAGGCCAGGATCACTTGCCATAAGTGAAAGGTAACCATAAAATAAATACGTAATTACTAACTATTGAAGCGTATTCACCTAACACCTTTTCTCTAGTTTGGGGAATATTGCTTTAATTGTCTAGCTAGAGACCCACAGCATTAAATTATTAAGGGGATCTGTGAATTCTGGAGATATCCACAAGAAAAACAGGGTTTAAAGAAAGTTACCACAAATACAAGCTTTGTCAGTCTCCTGGAACGAAAGTTTGGCGAATCAGAGAAATCGACCCAACGTATTGACAGTGCTTCGTATTCTATAGACTTAGGCGTGTACATGTTTAGAGCCGTAGAATCTTAGGACTGGGAGCAGAGCTCACTCCAACCTCAGTCATGGAAGCTGAGGACCTGGAGACAGAAGGTACCTGTGAGAAACTCTCATAGGTAAGTGACAATAGAACAAAACCATTTCCCCTGACCTCTACCCTCTAGGCTTTCTGTAAACTACCAGCTGTTGGAGTCAAGCCAACCTAACGTTTTGCTTATCCGCCGCTGTGTAACAGACTGCCCGGAATTTAGTGGCTTGAAACAGCGACCGTGTAATTCCTCACAATTCTGTGGATGATGAATGTGGGCAACACTCAGCAGGATGAAGCTGTTACTCCAAAAGATGTCAGTGGGGGTCATTCATTCAGCTAGAAACCGGCTTCGGCTGGAAGGTCCAAGAACCCTTCATTCACATTTCTGGCACCTAGCTGCCTCTCCACGTGGCCTCTCTCTCTCCACGCAGTAACTTGGGCTTCCTCACAGTATGGAAGCCTCAGGATAATGAAACTTCTTACATAGCGTCTTGCTGCTAGGAATGTGAGGGAACATTCCAAGACCAGCAGAAGTGGAGATTACAGATCTCTTAAGACCTGCCTCATTTTTGTTGATCACAGCCAGTCACAGAGGTAGCGAAGGGTCATGATCAGGGGACATCAACCTTACCTCTCAAAAGGAGACATGGCAAAGAATCTGCAGTCTTCTTTTTATTTTTTTAAAATTTTATATTGGAGTATAGTTGATGAACAATGTTGTGTTAGTTTCAGGTGTACAGCCAAGTGATTCAGTTGTATATATACCTGTATCTATTCTTTTTCAAATTATTTTCCCATTTAGGTTATTACAGACTATGGGGCCGAGTTCCCTGTGCTATACAGTAGGTCCTTGTTGGTTATCTATTTTAAATATAGCCGTGTGTACATGTCAGTCCCAAACTCCCAGTCTATCCCTCCCCTCACCCTTCCCCTTGGTAACCATAAGTTCGTTCTCTGAGTCTGTGAGTCTGTTTCTGTCTTCTGCAGTCTTCTTGAATCCACCACAATGAGGTTCAACCTCCAGCTCCACTATGTGCTAGCTCTGTCTCCTTAAACGAATTATTTAACCTCAGTTCCCTTGTTCGGAATAATTCACATGTAATAATATTTACCCCCCCATTAGATTGCTGTGAGGATTAATCTCAGATAAGCATATGAAGTGATTAGCACAGTGCCAGGAAGATAGTAAGCGTTCAACAAGTTTTAGCTGTTTCCTTCCTTATCTACCAAGAGCTGATTCCCCCCACCCCACCCCCCGATGTTATGAAGGTCAGTAGCCTCCACGTTGAGAACCGCGGTCCTGGGATGGAATATTCAAGCATAATAGAAACACTATCTACCAAAATGTTAAGCAAAAGGGAAATGCCCCAAAAATATCAGTCTCCCAGCCATCCCAGACTCAACGTGAGTCCCAGCCAAAACAGAGGCTGTGAATTGAAAGGTTTATCTTCCAAAGCTGACCTTTAAACATTCCGAAGTCCTGTGTAAGAAAACAACCATGGAGCCGGGCCATAGCTGTCTTGAGTCTGATCTCCAAATGATAATTTCATTGATTGCTGTGTTTATTCCAGTTCTTAAATCTGTTTTGTGTCTTAAACAGAATGAATACCGATTCCCCTCTGTTTGCATTCAAAGCCCAATAATTTTATTAAGCTGGGCTATTTACTAATAGAAAAATAATGGAAATTTTTGCTTGGTAAAGAAATGTGTCCTGTACCCTAGAACAGTAATTCTCAACGGGGCATGATTTTGCTCCACCTACCCAGGGGTTCTTTGGCAGTGTCTGGAGACAGTTTTGGTTGTCATAACTGGAGAGAGGAGGTAGTATTACTGGCATCTAGTGGGTGGAGGCCAGGGATACCGTTTAACATCCTACAGTGCACTGAACAGCTCCCCACAGTGGATAACTAATGGCCCAAAATGTCAGTAGTGCTGAGGTTGAGAAAGCCACGTCTAGGACATCACAGCCAGGCGATTTGCTTTAAGAACTCATATAAAATTTACACGGGGACAGGCGAACTTGGAATCCCTGTAGCCATTTAGTGACTGAAAGACCAAATGGACTTTATTATTTTGCCTATCAGATAAAATGCATGTATAGATTCAGAAGCATGTGGCCAGGGGGTAAGAGGTATACTGTGGCAAGTGATACTTCTCCCTAAGCACATATTCCAAAAGTGTTGTCTTTTCAACAGTTTTAAGGTGGTTTGTAAGATGATAATGAAAAGACAGAAGAGGAAACCATGTGGAAATAAACTCATGTTACCTTGAGAAGGTAACCAAGGATGGCATCCTTTTCACATCCTTACCAACCACCGGCACAGCCCTACTCCATTCCCAAGCATGACCTTCCCCATCCTAGTGCCTGAGGGTACTTCTGTTGGCCCAAAAAGAAAAGTACCAGGAGGTAAGTTCCTTACTCATCTCTACATCCTCCAGAACCTCTAAAAGCATGAAGTGGTTGCTTATTGGTTGTTAATGGAATGAAAAAAACAAAGAACAAGTCAACCAGTCACTCAGCCAAACAGACAAGCAAGCTGTGTATTAATTTTTTGTCACAAGATATCAGCACTTTATTTTTTTTTTTTAATTATTATTATTTTTTTTGTGGTACACGGGCCTCTCAGTGTTGTGGCCTCTCCCGTTGCGGAGCACAGGCTCAGCAGCCATGGCTGACGGGCCCAGCCGCTCCGTGGCATGTGGGATCTTCCCGGACCGGGGCACGAACCCGTGTCCCCTGCATCGGCAGGCGGACTCCCAACCACCGCGCCACCAGGGAAGCCCAGCACTTTATTTTTTTAAGGTGCCTAAAAGCAAAGCATAGAATGAAGATTTGAAATTTTGAAAAAGACCAGCATATTTTGAAAAATATCTTCAAGTGAAAATCTGGAGAAAAAGACACACCTTTAAAGAAATGAGGGAGGGAGTACCTCGCAGCAATGAGAATAAATGCACTCGTGACACATGCAACCACGGGGACGGGTTTCACAGAAATCACGGTGAACAAAAGCGACCAGGAAACATCCTGTGTGATTCCATTTGTAAGGCAGCGTTTCTCAACCTTGGCCATAGTGACATTGGAGGCCAGGTGATTCTTCGTTGTTGGGGGCTGTGCTGTGCATTGTAGGATGTATAGCAACACCTCTGGGCTCACTAATGCCTGTGGCACCCATTCCCCAGTTTTGACAGCCGGCAGTGTGTCCAGACGTTGCCAAATACCCTGCGGGGAAGGTCACCCCAGGTTGAGCATCCTGACACAAAGTAATCCACAGTGTTAGAAGAGTGGGTAGTACCAGGGTCGGGGCCCAAAGGGCGATTGCTGTGGTGTTAGTAATACTTTTTTTATCTTGCTACCGACTAATGTTGTGTTTTCACTTTGTTAAAAATTCATCAAGCCAAGCAATTATGTTTTGTGCATGTCTCTGTCTATATAATAAAGTCTGCTTGGAAAAAAAATGAACAGGCCTGTAAGAATAGAGAAAAGAAATTTCAACTACCGATACGGCAGAGAGTTTGGGCCGGTGGAAGAATCTGTACCATATTCCAGTATTTTCCAACAATACATGTTTCTTTTCCGACGTTTGTTGCTATTTCCGAAGTTTCAGGAAGGTTTTAACAAAATGTCATCGGGATGGGGAATTTCCTAGCTCATCTTTAGAGGCAGAAAGCTGGTGGAAAAGTAAAAGTGTGTGACCTACAGAGTCCTGGAGCCAGCACGTCCTCTGGGCAGCCCCTGAACTTGGCACACCGTCTCCGAGGTGGAGTTCCACACACATGCACAGATTACATTGTTGAGATTATCATGACAGGGTTCCGTGTGTCAAATGTCCCTTCCTTGCTGTGATAACTGCCAGGTTCTTAGGCAGCCATTGTCCCCATTTGTTCTCACAGGGAGTCATTGCTGGGACTAAAATAAAATCCTTCTCTGAAATGTCTCTCTTGATGTACTGGGACCCTTTAAACTTGCCGTGGCCCAGAAATCCTATTGAAATGACCTCTGAAGTTCTTGTGAGATCCTCTTCTGATGCGAGAATTTTGCTTTATCTAATACTGTTTTAAATAAATAGACCAATGGCCAGAGCTTAGAAATATTTTTTTGCTCTTTAGGGATTATCTCTGCAACGTGGTGATTTGAATTTAACCTATCTGACACCGAGGTCATTCCATTTTAACGTCTCTGCTAAAGGAAGAGCAAAGGCCAGAGAGATGGTGCCTGAATGGTTTAGAATACGCTCAGGACACTATTTTTCTGGAATCCCCTAATGGAAAATTCTCTCAACTTTCCCACCCTTTCTTTTCTCCATTGGCAAACTAGGTTCTGTAACTTGGTGGCTGTTCCGGAATTTCACTGAGCTTAAGGACACACACAGGCACAAATATATATAAACGAAGTGTTCTTTGAAGGTTGGTATTTCTAGTAAGATGATGATAGGCCACAGCATGAGCTATTCTTGCAGGAACAGAAACTAGACCATGTGTCCTCTGAGCAAATCATATCTCATTTTCCCCAGGTTCTTAGCTGTGTTTCTGGAAAAGGACCGTCCGTGTGGCCACAGCATCCTTGCTCTGGGCTTCCAAGAGACGGCACAGAATCCACTGATCCCTTGTTCTCTTGAGGCACAAAGCTGCCTCCCTTCTTTAAAGACATACAAGATCCACATTTATGGAACTAGTGAGAAGTTGGGGGAAAGAATCCTGCCCCAGAGTTTCCCATCTCCGAGAGAAAAATGACATTTCCTGACTTAACACAAAAAGTGTGGCCTACTGACGCTGGGAAGTTGATGGAAATGAGTCCCAAGACAATTTCTTCTTTTGAATCAAAAGATGTATTGAGCTAGTGGAACAGCAGTTACTAATTGTTGGGTCCACAGCTAGCATGGGTCCACAGTGACTGCCAGAGGGCCACAGCCAGCCATGCTCATACATTTATGTATTGTCCGTGGCTGCTTTCATGGTACCACGTCACTGTTGAGTAGTTATGACAGAGACCACAGGGCCACAAAATATCTACTCTGTGTCCTTTACACAAAACATTTGCCAACCCTATGCTGTGACTGGAAAGTCTATTTTGTCTATAAATTTTATTAATGTTTATTTGTCAGAATGATGTTGTTCTCATTTTTAGTTTTAGTCTTAAAAAGTAAAACCTCCTGAGATACATGCTTATAAGGTTCCCATGTAATACATTTGTGGCAACTTGGCATTTTTGTCCCTCGTCACCACCTTCAGTCTCTCCCACTCCCTCTCCTTTTTCTCGTCCCTCTCCCTTCTCTTTCTTTCCAGCTGACTCCTTCCTACCTACCTCCCTGTATCCCTGGTAAAGAGAAAGGTTTTTATATATACAGGTTTTAAAGGTTACTTTCCATTTACAGTTATTACAAAATATTGGCTCGATCTGCCATGTTGTACAATACATCCTTGAGCCTCTCTTAACCCAGTAGTTTGTACCTCCCTCCCCACTGGTGACCACTAGTTTATTCTCTATATCTGTGAGTCTGCTTCCTTTTTGTTGTATTCACTAGTTTGTTGTACTTTTTAGATTCCACATATAGTGATATCAGACAGTATTTGTTTTTCTCCGTCTGGTTTATTTCACGTAGCATAATGCCCTCCAAGTCCATCCCTGTTGCTGCAAATGGCAAAATTTCATTCATTTTTTATGGCCCAGTAGTATTCCACTGTGTGTGTGTGTGTGTGTGTGTGTGTGTGTGTGTGTGTGTGTTTGTGTATACCACCTCTTTTTTATCCATTCGTGTGTTGATGGGCATTTAGGTTGCTTCCATATCTTGGCAATTGTAAATAGTGCTGCTGTGAACATTGGGGTGCATGTATCTTTTCAAATTAGTGCTTTGGGGTTTGTTTGGATATATACCCAGGAGTGGAATTGCCGGATCATATTGTAACTCTATTTTTAGCTTTTTCGAGAACCTCCATACTGTTTTCCACAGTGGCTGTACCAACTTACACTCCCACCAACAGTGTAGGAGGGTTCCCTTTTCTCTGCATCCTCACCACCATTTGTTATTTGTGTTCTTTTTGATGATAGCCATTCTGACAGGTGTGAGATGATTTCTCCTTGTGGCTTTGATCTGCATTTCCCTGACGATTAACAATACTGAGCATCAGCGAAAGGGTTTTTTGATAAGAGAGAGAAAAGGAACAAAGACACGGTAACATCACATTCCATCAATACGTTTCTGTAAAAGACGATCGTTACTGCCCATGGATGTATTTGTCCTAAAAGATGCTTCGGTATAAAGACTCTGAAGGACACAAATCAGAACTTCTCAGGGACAAAAGAATCTGCAATTTTCACATACCCATTATAGTTTGAGACCACCCCAGAGGTTAGACTAGGTTCCCGAACTCTTCTATCCATGGACCATTTTCTATCCACCCCTTGTGATGGATGCTAGCAGGGTTTGTGTTTGGAGATCAAGACAACACGTTCTTCTTATCAGCTGTCTTGAATTTCCTCTGCCCTGACCACCAGCTTCCCAGGGGAAACGTAGACATTTTTCACAGGGCCTGGAACACCTTCACGGAGCTAGAACAAATGGCCCTTCAGAAAGCGTGGAGATGGACTGCCAAGCTTAGATGTGCTTCCTGCTGAAGTAAGCAAGGAATGAGAGGCACAGGGACATGGTTATCGTACAGAAAACATTTTCTGGATTGGAACCATGTGTGCAGGGGTCTAATACCATCTTAATATCTAAGATGATGACGGTGCTAAACAGAGGCCATTAAAATCCTGTAAACAGCCCCCCCCCATTTTTTTGAGGAAGAGCTCAACGTAAACAAGCTGTTACCCTGAGACCTATCGTATCATTGCTGGCGTTTTGAACAGTTTGTAAAGAAATGGCCTCTACTGATAGGGAGTTCTTCTTCTAGAATCCATACTTAGTATTAATCACCTTCAGGGTCCCCCAGTGGACCGGAGACCTTCATCTTACCACTTCACCAGGAAAGGCAGACAGAATTACTCTTCCTGTGCCCCTGTTGATAATTATTTGAGCCTGTTTTCCTTTGGGGACTGATCAAAACTGTTACAATCACATGTGTACCGTCCTTGTCACCAGCAAGATTGGGAATTCCTTGAGGACGACCACTTGTTCAACTTCGTATGTCACCTCACACCATGCCTGATACGCACCCCTGGTGACACGGAGTGGATGCATCAGTTAGTTCATGAGTCAGAGAAAGAAGAGAAGCTGCCCCGTGTTTCGTGGCCTGGGGCTGGGATGGTTGATAATGTGGGTGACGTCAGCCAGCTAACTTGCAGAACTTTCTCGCAGCCAGGCAGTGGAGATGGAGACCATTCTCTCAGCCTGGGGGACAGTCGGTGTAGGGAGTACCACACACAGCTGCTCAGAATTTTGCTTGGGTAGCAGTCATACGGGGCCAAACTATTGCACTGTTTTCAGACTCAGCCCCATGAATGGACATTTTCTGGACCACAGCTCTCTGTTCAGATGCTTCCTGCCACTCTGACTACATTTGTCCCCATCACATCACCCTGTGGGTTGAAGAAAGTGTCAGACCTCGGAGAAGATAAAAAGGCATCTAGGCAAGATGGCTCCCATGGCAGCCTCCCAGCTGCCGTGAGGGATCATTTTCAGTCCTCGGTAGACCCTTCCTTTCCCCCCGTGAGCACCAAAGCTCACTTCAAGTCATGCTGGTACAGTGGCAGTGATCGTTAAGGAAAATTGTGTTTTCCAACGAACGTGTGAGAGAAGGACATTCTTTTTCTTTTGGAGCGTGGCCCCTTCTCCTCAGCCCAGTGGCAGCGTGACTGAGACACACTCATCCCCGTCTGTGTTGCAGCTGCTGAGGCAAAGGGAGAGGCTGGGATACTTTCTGGCATTGGGGCTGCACCAGGCCCGAGTTGCTTATACGTTGCTTTTGGCACTCGTTTCTGTAAGCACTCAGCCTATTTTCAAGTAAACCCCTGAGATTTCTTTTTACGAAGAAAAACATTCTCTACATTCCCATCTTCATTTGGGCATGAAGATGGGAGCTTTCCCTTTGTCTCTAGCCAGTACTGTTGTTCAGTTTAACAGATGTCATTGAGCACCTACCACATGGCCAAACACGGCCCTGTGGGCTGTAGGGAGTCTGATGCTGAATACGGCAGAATCCTTGCCTTCAGAGACCCCGTGACCTATCGAAGGGGATATACCAGTGAACAACTTACCATAATACAATAGAATAAGTTCCTATAATATGTAAGTACCCAAGTGCTGTAGACAATAGTAATCAGTTCTATGTGGGGGTGACTGAAGGTTGAACTCCAGTTGGAGTTTTAGGGGATAAATTGAAGTTTGCCAAGCAAAAACAAGCATAATAACAATCACAATATATATTTATATTATATAATTTATAATAATGTATATCTATATCCAGTGCCACTTATTGAGCACATATTATATGGCTGGCATTTTGCTGAAGGATTTACATACATCATCTCATTTATTTTTCACAGTAATCATTAGAAGAATAGTAAACATATTTCTAATACTTGCTATGTAACAGGCATGATCTACTTTATATATAGACAGAGAAGACATGGGATGGAATCTTTGGATGGATCACTATTCTGAGAATCCTCAAGAGGAATATGTTAAACATTTTTCCAGTGGTTCTAAATTTATACTATAAGCAAACCACGCTTAACATGTGGAAGAGGAGAAAAAAAAAGAGAAAAAGAAAGAAAGAAGGGAGGGAGGGGAGGAGGGAGGAAGGAAGGAAAGAAAGAAGGAAAGAAGGAAAGGAAAAGAAAAAGAAAAGGAAAGTTTGTCCTCTTCCTTGTGCTTGGTAAAGAGCTATAATGAGCTATCTCGTGATCTTTCTCCAAACTGCATAAAATCTTACTGGGAATTGTCTGCTAGCGTGAGGCCGTACTTGTGCTTAGCTAAAGCCAAACCTCTTTGGTTTCTGTCTGGAATTGAGCTGGGGAGGCAACATTGTTCTATAGCTGATCTCTAAGACAATGTGTGACTTGGCTTTGGACTTAGTTGTCCTTGGTATATTGCTGACTTTCACCATTAAATCTAAGAAGTCTGTGTTTCTATTTGTATTGGCACAAATTGGGAGGATTCTAGAAAAATGGTACAGATGAACAGGTTTGCAAGGCAGAAATAGAGACACAGATGTGGAGAAGAAAAGTATGGACACCAAGGGGGAAAAGCTGGGAGGAGGGCGGTGGTGGTGGGATGAATTGGGAGATTGGGATTGACATATATACACCAATATGTGTAAAATAGATAGCTTATAAGAACCTGCTATATAAAAATAAAATAAAAGCGGACAAACTTAGAAATATTAATAATAAATAAATAAAAATATATGATTTATAAAAAAACAAAAAAATTGGGAGGATTGATTGGAATGAGGAAACAATGAGGAAAATTTTTCGCATGGTAACAGTTACTTCTTTACGGTATAAAAACTATTCTTCCTAGTTTTCTCTCTTCTTCATCCAACTTCACAGTATAAAAACAAAGTGAAATAAGACTATTTCATGCTACAGGAACAGGACAATTCCATAAGGGCAACAGTCATTCAGTCAATCAGTGGTTTGATATCCTGTGTCCATCTCTTGATTTGCCCTAAGTTGCGAACCACCAAATTAAATAAATGCCAATGTCCAGTAACCAACCCAAGCCCAAATCCTGTCAACAGGGCAGCCTTCAGAGAAACCCCATGGCACCTTCAGAAAAGACCTTTAGGGACTTCCCTGGTGGCGCAGTGGTTAAGAATCCGCCTGCCAATGTAGGGGACACGGGTTCGAGCCCTGGTCCGGGAAGATCCCACATGCCGCAGAGCAACTAAGCCTGTGCGCCACAACTACTGAGCCTGTGCTGTAGAGCCCACGAGTCACAACTACTGAGCCTGTGGGCCACAACTACTGAGCCCACGAGCCACAACTACTGAAGCCTGTGCGCCTAGAGCCTGTTCTCTGCAACAAGAGAAGCCACCGCAATGAGAAGCCTGCGCACCACAACAAAGTGTAGCCCCTGCTGTCTGCAACCAGAGAAAGCCTGAGCCCAGCAACGAAGACTCAATACAGCCAAAAATAAAATAAATTAAAAAGAAAAAATAAGAAAAGACCTTTAAAGTTCAGTAAACTCCTCCCACCACGTGAGGCCAGCCCCCGGCACCTACCCCCGGACAAAATCTTCTTCAGACTGAGAGTGCTCTGGTCCTGGCACTCACCAACCAGTCTTTCTGCAGAAACAGCATCCTGGAGGATGGAAAGCTCCTAACTCATTTTCAATACCCTGTGAAACGAAGTCCGAAACGTCCATAGTGTCGAGATCCATAAAATAGGCCTTGCACAGAGAGTTCTGGGTCCGGATAACCTAAACAGAGACCAAGTCCATCTCTAGAGTAAATCAAAATGTTCTGCTGCTTTGGTTGAGCAAAAACTATCAGTCCACAGACGTGCCTCCTGCTCATCAGAAAATCTTCCCATGTTTCTATATAGTGCAGGTGTAGGGGGTGGAGGAGAGCAGGGGCAGGAGTAGATTTTCAAAAGGCAAAGCAAACATCATTTTTAAGACTTGTTTGCTTTTTGTTATCTTCTATGCAACAACACTATTTCTTGGATTTTATTTCTTCTCCCCATTTTAGTTTTCAATATTGTCCTTTATTTGTTAGCAGTTCCTCTCTATTTTATGGGATTATTATGTACAGCATTCTAAATCTCAGATTCATTGAACAATCCCAAGAATTTCAAGGAGACCTGAGTGCCCACAAGGCACAGCTTTAGTGAATCCTTGGCCTCACTGTGACACTCACAGTTCTGTGGTTCCCTGAGAAGTAAAGTACATCGTTGAGAGAGAAGGGCAGTAGCTTGGAAGCTAATCTTCTAAATATTATTTGAGGTTCTTAAATGTGAGCTCTCACTGCAGGCTCCAGACTCCCCCCAAAATGAAATTACATTGAACATTAAACATTTTTCAGCGTGTACGTTCCACTTTAAAGAAGGGGAAGAAAATTGTTGCAGCAATGCAAATGTCTATTAGTATACGCATCAAGAATAATAAAAAATAGGTCTTTTAAAAAGAGCCTTTAGAAAAAAAAAAGAAGGCTGTGGAAAACAGCTCCCAGAGAAGTAATTTTTCAATTTCCTTGATTTGCTTAGCTGGAAATTGCTCTCCAATTTATTATAATTTGAAAAGACAATGAATTCTTCATTTGGAATTAATATAAAAATGACTGAAAAGCGTCTTGCTCGTCTCAGAATTTACAACCTGTTTGGATAAAGCATTTTGAGTCATGCATCACTGTTAAAACCCAAGACTTAGTGAAGGCTGGTAATGCTTTCCATATGGTTTCCCTAAATGATAATTATAGCTCATTCTGAACTACAAATTATGTACACTAAAAATGTTAATTTAATTTAGGGTTACTGACTAGATTTTTTTTTTTCTGAAAGCAGGTGTAATAGGAATTACATTGTCTGAATCCTGTCAGTAATACTAGACATGATGAATAGGTATAACCAGATTATGGCTGAATTTGACTTTATTTTGCGGATTCTGCTTGCAAATGTTCAGCCTGCTGTGCCTTCTCCGTCATTTATCCTGAAAGGAGAAAACCTTAATGAGGGAAATCAAAACAAATGCCTCTCCTGGACTCTCCAATAAGCTGTTTGAAATAGTCTATCTAGGAGAGAGGGTGGGCATGAGTATAAAACTGCAAACCAGTCTCCATGTGACTTCTTGGAATTTCATCATCAATCAGCATTAAGTCAAACATTAATAAGGATTGAAGTTGAAATTAACTGCAACCTCTGACTGAAAAGTATTTACTCATAACCTTTCAGTTAGTTTCTGTAATGAAATATGGCAATGAATTAGCCATGATGGTCTGGGGAAAGGTGCTTAATAAGAAAAACTGCTCACGTTGAGAATCCACGTTCTTCTCATGTGTACGTTAATGAATCCTCTTCATCCTTCCCCTGCTCCCCCCACCCAAATTGCCTTTTCATGAATCCATCACTGCTTACGGTAGAGGCAGATAGTAGGAAGAACTTTAGTTAGTCTTCAGATTTGCAAGGTATCAGGAGCCTTAGAAATGGTTAGGATCCAGAGGTTCTCAAAAATCAGTGTTCAAGAGAGGCAGAGTGTACAATGCAGGGGCTGGGGTTCTGCAGCCAGACCGCTTGGATTGGAACCTGGCTCCCCGCACTTACTACACCTGAGACCTTGAGAGAGTCACTTAATCGTTATGACTCTCAGTTTCTTCATCTGTCAAGTGGGCATAATAATAATAACACTTATATCATAGGTAGGTATGATGACAACAAAGCTTATCGTACAATCTCATACCTAGAAATAGTCTATAAGTGCCTTATCATAGGAGCAATTTAGCGTGCATTTTTAAAATATAAATCTCTCTGGGCCCTCACCCTGAGCAATTCCAATTTATTCAGTGTTCATTGAAGTCCAGATATCTGCATTTTGACCAACATCCCAGGTGGTCCTGGACCATACTTGAAGAAACACTGATTTGGTCCAACACCCTTGTTTGGAGGATGAGAAAAGTGAGTCCCGGAGGGTGAAGTGTGTTTGTCAAGGTCACACAGCTATTTAGCGATCCACCTGATAGAGATCCCAGGTCTCTCATCTTGCATTCTAACATGCTCTCCACCGTAGCTGCCTCCATTTATTGACTCTTTAAAAGTGAGCTTCTTAACCAGAAGTGCACATCAGAAACACCTAAGAAGCCTTTGCAGATACTCATGCCCAAGGCCCAGCCCACACCTGCTGAATCTGATAACAAGCGGCAGCTCTCAGACCTGAACCCGAGGTCCCTGATCGTTTTATAGGACCAGGTGATATCCTTGTGTTAGCTTCTCGTGCTTTTCTCATATGGAGCTCAGAACACGTGATTTAAATCATATTTGAGTCATTTTCATTTCCTGACCACACTGGCGGATCATGGTACTATAATAAAAACACACTTTATTTTTTAGTTTATTTAAATATATTTTTTAGTTTATTTCCCTTCCCCTCCCACCATGGAAAACTCTGGCATTAGCCACTGCCTTGGCAAAGCATTTCGCCACTCCACCCCAATCTCCCAGGGCTTTTAAGGTACAGATTGGGATAATCCAGCGGTTCTCAACTGGGGTTGCTTTTGCCACCCAGGAGACATTGGGCAACGTCCAAAGACATTTTCGGTCGCCATAACTAAGGGGCAGTGCTACTGGCATCTAGTGGGTAGATCCTTCAGCGCACAGGACAGCCCCGAAACAAGGAATTATAGCGCCCCAAGTGTCACGAGTACCAAAGTGAAGAAACCGTAAGCTCATCAACAGGAAGAAGGACTCGGAGTGAGGATTTGTCTCAGAGAGCTCTGAGAGCCACTTCTAGAAGAAAAAACTCACGTGCGAGAGGCAAGAGTGAGGACAGAGGAGAGTGAGCTTCCGTTTAGGAGTATGAAAGAGGAGTCTGGGGAGAAAGTGGAGAGTGAGGGTGAGGGAGAAGGAGATGGTGAGAGCTAGCAGCTGAGAGGAGATGGTGCTTTGACTTAGGAAGTGAATCTTCTTTAAGGTTCCTCAACAGAGGCAAGTTAAGATTAGAATGATTTATACTTTTGGTATCTTTCAACGTGAGACCGCTCCAAGACTGGGCCCCTGGAGTGCTGGCTTGTATTACGGTTACAGAATAGTCCTTAGAATTACATCCCCTTCCTAAAGATGATAAAAATCCTCTTCAAATATCAAAATACTTTTGCTTTTTCCTTATGTAAGCCTTAGGTCAACATCATATACCGATACCATATACAGCACATATGCTTGTCAGTGAGGAGAAGGCACAGGGAGCTCAGAGAAGCTGATTCAAAGACCCAGAAAGGCTCTAGTAGCAAATGTCTGGCTTGGCCTTGCCCCTTGTTTCGTCAGTAACTGACCACACTGACTAAAGGCCATTAACTAGGCTGTTGCCCCCAGAATACCAAATAACCATGTAATTTGTAGGTAAAACAAATTTTAGGCTGATGGGGACAGAACTTTCTGGAAATAGTGACTGTGGAAAAGAATATCCTGTTGTCGATTGCCTGAATAGCCTGTTGTAGACTGTTACCACAATGGCCCCAAGTGAATCATGCCTCCCTGTCCATGCACCTCTGCAGTATGATATTGCCACTCCTCCCCACAAAAGGCAGCATCTGTTGCTCCGTCCCCTGTGATCTGTGCTGGCCTGGTGACTTGCTTTGACCAAGAGAATGTGGTAGAAGTGATGTTGTACAGGTTCTGAAACCTGGGCCACAAGAGGCCTTGAGGCTGGAGCTCTCAGCCTCTTAGAACCCTGAGACCTCCGTGCTGTGAAGAAGCCTCGTGTGGCTTCTCACACGTGGACTCTCAACCACTGCGCCACCAGGGAAGTCCCTTTTTTTTTTCCCCACCAACCACATGCAGCTACTGACCATGAATTAATTACAGTTGATTTACATCTAAATGGAAATTTCCACAGGCGGCTGGTGGCTGGTGGCTATAGTATTGGATAGTGCCAGTGTAGGGCAGAGCATAAGGGCGTTTATTGTAACATTCTTGTCACCTTTCTGTAGCTTGGAACATTGTTCAAATAAGTCCATTTTAAAAAAGAGATCTATTTTAAAACTTCAAGAGTAGTACACTAAGACACAGACCAGACACAGATGCTTTGGCATAACCATAAGGTAGCTTTATTAAATGCCTTTACTTTCTAAAAAGTAAAGGTCCATTGGAGGATGGGAGGCAGGTAGAGGAGAGCTGAGGCATTGCCCATCCACAGCCAGCACCAACTGCTGGGCATGTAAATGAAGTCATTTGAACCTTCCAGCCCCAGTCGAACAGTCAGATAACTGCAGCTACAAGAGCAGTCCCAGGCAAGACCAGCAGAAGAACCACCTAGATTGCCAACCCACCATATTGGGAGAAATAATAAATCATTGCTCTTTGGGGGTGGTTTGTTTCTCAAGAAGAGGAGCCTGAAAATTCCCCCGAAGTCTCCAGGATCAAATTGCTTTAGGCAAGGGTGGCCAAGGTAGCTGAATCCCCCACATTGTGTTCCTTCTTCTCCCAGGCCAACAACAGCGCCATCTGAATCCCTAAGCAAAATGGGTAAGTCAACTAGGTGTGGCTGTGGGACCTTTCCACTTGTTTGGGAAGCATTCTTCTTTCCTCTTCTAGGAGCTTCTGTCCCCCCACAGACAGTCCCAAGATGCCAGGGCCACCACAGGGGCATCTTTTCGCTACCAGCTTTCTTCATGCTCCAAGAGGGCCTCTTCCTCCTCAACCGCAAAAACCTTTCTTCCCTGAATACCCTGTTCCCACCTCACTGTCACACGGAATATGGTCCAGACCTGTTGATTTACTGAGATGTGAATGACTGATGAGGTGTTTTCACAATATGTATTAATAATGATATCATACTAGACATAAAATAGATCATCAACAAGGACCTGCGGTAGGGCGCAGGGAACTTTGCTCAACCGTCTGTCATAACCTATAGGGGAAAAGAATGTGAAAACGAATAGACACATGTATTGATATATGTATAACTGTATCACTTTGCTGTACACCTGAAACTATCACAGCATTGTGAATCAACTAGATTCCAATATAAAATAAAAATTAGATGAAAAAAAAAAAGAATCCTGTGTACCTCAGGCAGACACTCCCTCTAGCCTCACACTGACCAGGTAAGGGGGACACATGAGGAAAAAGAATCAGATGGGTAAAGTGACTCTCGCAACGTCATAGAGCTTAAAAAGATGGAGCTTAAGTCTTTCGGACTCTAAAGATAGTACTTTTCCAATATTTAACATCACCTGCTCTATAGGTGTGACCTCACATACTTAATTTCAGAAGCTGTGTCAGGAAAAGGAGAGTTGGAAAATGTCTCATCATTAGTAGGTGTCCATTGAATTCTCGTTGTCCGTGGAACACGGACCATCATAGGAGCCACTGAAGATGTATAAGGACCACTGAAGATTTTGAGCAAGTGAGCCCATGATGATGTTTTTTTCCTCTGAAATATATTCTCTCCAGGAGCCTTGGAGAATAAATTAGGATGTAGAGTGAGCATCTAGGAGGCTCCTCCAATGCACAAGGTAAGTAGGAAGACCTGAAATAAGGCAGGTGGTTAGAAAGTTGTGAAGTTACTTAGAGGCAAAATTCACAGAATTCTAGTTAGACTCTGAGAGATGGGATTTAAAGCTCCTGTCTCTGGTGACGTATCATAATAAGCCTTCATTGTGTATGAGCAGAGTGGAGCCAGGTTCTGGAATCATATAGAAGTGGATTTGGATCCCAGCTCTATCCTGTAATGGCTGTATAAATTGGGCAAAATACTGTGTCTTCTAAATCTCCATGTCCTCTTATGTGAAAAGAATGTAATAACATTTCCCACTTCAGAGGACCGTTGTGAGTACTGAATGTGGGCCTGTAGGCAAAGCAACAGGAATACTATGAAATCTCAGTAAGTGGTAGTTACTTTTTAAAATCACTGTTCTGCTTGTATTTGCTTGCAAGCTTTTACTATGTGCCCAAGTTCCTCTTTCCTTGGCATCCGTTTTTGTTGTGACATTGGAGTGTGTTTGATGATTGGTCAAGCATTGTATGGTCACTGAGAAAACTGTATAAACATCATCACAGTTGTTCTCAAACTGTGTGCATTTTACCTATTAGTTCTGACTATTTTAAGATGTCTTATGGAGTCTCCAGCACTACTTTAGGGTCTGCATGACCCGTATTGTGATTTAAGGAACTCAGTTATCTGAGAAACTTGGGAGAGTTTGCCCTCAAGGAATTAGTCCGTTTAATGGGGAGGGTAGCAAGCATATTCCCTCCAACTGCAGACTCCTCTGAAATATCAAAGTTTTGCCTAGTGTTTGAATTGAGTCATATGTCAAGAAAAAAACGTATCACATTCCTTTGCCATAAGACAAACGCCATATGTTAAGTTTATTTTTAAAGGGTGGGTAAGAACAGGGAGACCATGTTCCAGTCTGAGAAAATATTGATGCCGTGGTGTCGGCAAGGCAGGTTATGGTTTAATTCATACCTGAGGATTAAAGAATGAAAAATGAACCCACACCCCCAGCCTGACATCTGTGTAAATGGTGCATAGGGACGGAGGCCTGTCTACCTTCCTGAATGTTCTCAGGATAAAGTAAATACTGAAGGGCTTGACGTCTCTCCCAAGCCTTGCAAAGCTGGCACAGCTGGCGCCCAGATGCACCGTTGGGTGGGTGGAAGGTCCTAGGGGCTGGGGAGAAAGAACAGAAGTGAGAAGATGCCTTGGGGTTTAGGGGATTTAGGAGAAATAGTGGAAAACCCCTGCTTTTACCGAGGATTGTTCTTATGCGCAATTGAAAAGTGGCTGGAGTTGGAATCTGGGATGTCCCTTCAGCCACCTCCTTTAGAGCTGGTCGTCCTGCCAGCCCACTCCCCATTCCATACCCCATCCTCTTCCTTCTCAGGGTTCACAGTCTCACTTGATATGATCATCCAGGGCAGTTTGGAAGAATGTCTCAAACCAGAAAAGTGCACTTACCTTCCCCCTCAGCTCTTCCCCTCTCACATTCATCCTACCTACACCTGGGCAAGGAGATTTGGTAGCATGTTTGTCACAGCAGACAATTGGAGACATTGTAAATGTCCAGCAGTAGATGAAATAAAGCATGGTCTTTTTCTCCTGGTTCTAAGATTTCTCTTTTGTGAAATGGGACCAGTGTCGGCTGCTTATTTCATGCAGTTTCATGAGGATGAAGTAAGAGCAGTTCTTGGCAAATTGTCAACAGTCAATAAATTGTTAGTAGTAGTAGCAGCAGTACATGGAATACTATGCAGCTGTTATAAAGAATGATTTATGGGGCTTCCCTGGTGGCGCAGTGGTTGAGAGTCCGCCTGCCGATGCAGGGGATGTGGGTTCGTGTCCCGGTCCAGGAGGATCCCACATGCCGCGGAGCGGCTGGGCCCGTGAGCCATGGCCGCTGAGCCTGCGCATCCGGAGCCTGTGCTCCACAACGGGAGAGGCCACAGCGGTGAGAGGCCCGTGTACTGCAAAAAAAAAAAGAGAATGATTTATGTTCTTCTGTAACAACTGATATTAAGGACAAAAAAATGTGAAAAACTCTAAACACAGTATTCCATTTATATTTTTATTTTTATATTCTTAACAGCATCAGATTGCCTACCAGGAATACACTTGCCAAGCTTTCAACTCTCATTTTGATGAGCATCTCTGACATTCAATAGAACTGGGAAATAAAAATGTGCAGAAACAGCATATATCCATTTTTTAAAACCTCACAAAACAATATTATAGAGTTTCTTTGGATATTCCTATGTGTATAAAAACAGAAAACCGTCAGAAAAAGAACAGGTCAAACTCCTAAAGAAGTGCAGTGAATCAAGTTTGGGGGTTTTTGTTTTTCTTTGCTCTCAAAACATGGAGGTGATATGTGTTAGGGTTGGAGGTAGGAACCATTTAAGTCTTATCTCTAATGTTTTCATTTTGTACAGGAATAAATACTCATGTGTGACATGTGCCATTAAAAAATAGTTTAGGGCTTCCCTGGTGGCGCAGTGGTTGAGAGTCCACCAGCCGATGCAGGGGACACGGGTTCCTGCCCCGGTCCGGGAGGATCCCACATGCCGCGGGGCGGCTGGGCCTGTGAGCCATGGCCGCTGAGCCTGTGCGTCCGGAGCCTGTGCTCCGCAACGGGAGAGGCCACAACAGTGAGAGGCCCGTGTACCGCAAAAAAAAAAAAAAAAAAAAAAAAAAGTTTAAAAGTGGAAGAGTAACCCGTGCTCAGGTGCTCACTTTTAATTAAGTCAGGTGTGTTTTTCTTAAGCAGCATGATCTGAATCTTCAACCTCAGAGACGTTCCAGAACAGGTGCCTTGTCTCCAGCTGAGGGAACCAAGAGTTTACTTTTAATTTTATATATTTTTTTATCGAAGTATAGCTGATTTGCAATGTTGTGCCCATCTCTGCTGTGCAGCAAAGTGACTCAGTTATACACATACATTCTTTTTTTTACATTCTTTTCCATTATCACGGGGTACTGAACATAGTTCCCTATGCTCTACAGTAGGACCTTGTTGTTTATCCATCCTATGTATACTAGTTTATCTCTGCTGATCTCAAACTCCCAGTCCTTCCCTCCCCGACCCCACTCCCCCTTGGCAACCACAAGTCTGATCTCTAGGTCTGTGAGTCTGTTTCTGTTTTGTAGATAGGTGCATTTGTGCCATATTTTAGATTCCACATATAAGTGATATCATATGATATTTGTCTTTTTCTGACTTACTTCGCTTAGTATGATAATCTCTAGTTGCATGCATGTTGCTGCACGTGGCATACTTTCTTTCTTTTCTATGGTTGAGTAGTATTCCATTGTGTATATGTACCACATCTTCTTTATCCATTCCTCTGTCCATGGACATTTAGGTTGTTTCCATGTCTTGGCTACTGTGAATAGTGCTGCTATGAACATAGGGGTGCATGTATCTTTTTGAATTATAGTTTTGTCTGGATATACGCCCAGGAATGGGATTGCTGGATCATAGGGTAATTCTATTTTTAGTTTTCTGAGGAACCTCCACACTGTTTTCCATAGCACCAACTTACATTCCCACCAACAGTGTAGGAGGGGGAACCAAGGGTTTAGCATGGGAGTGAGTAGCTCAAGGCCACCTAGCAGAGGGAGGCGGGAGAGTGGCCATTGTTGGGCTTGGAAAGGAACTAGCGAAGTTGAAGATCAGCTGAGGTTAAGGGGGCAAGGAGGTTGGAAGAAGAGGGGATGAGTTAGAACGTTCTTCGGAGGTTGTGTAGTCGAGATCCACAGAAATCGACATCAGCAGGCAAGTTCCTCAGGCTCTCCCCTTCCCACTGCTTCCCAGGGGGTGCCTGGGTTTGCCTCTAGGGCCTTCGGTTGTGTTAATGCTGATAATAGCAAAAGGAGAATTGAAAGATAGCCAGAACATATAGAAATCTTTACATGAGAAAAGACTAAGACCCTCTTGGTGAAAAGCTGAGGGGCGGATCTCAGAGAGGAGCCAGGCTCAACTTGATTCTGGAAAGCGTGGGGCCTGGGAGATGCAGCAAGAGTTGGCTGCACTCCAGAGACAGTGGGACAAAGGGGAAAGAGGACTGTCTGAAGTTTCCATGGGTGGGATTGTAATCCCCTTCGCATGATATTTCCAGAGACTTCAGTAAAAGTTGAAGTTGCTCACTAATATTTTCTGGATGTCAGACTTGGTTTTGTGTTGAATGAACAGTAGCCCAAGATCCTAAAGTTTACACTAAAAAATTACCACTGCTGATGGAGCTAGAAGGAAATACACAACACTCGGAGATTTTAAGTCACTATCAAGAGTGGGATCTGGAGCCCTCTCTCCAAATTCTGCCCCTCAACCATCTTCACTCTTTGCTCTCATCCCTTTGTTTCTCAGACAAAGGTAAAAAGGAGATGGTGGTCAGAGAAAGCCCACCTTTGAAACCACTTCCTTTCCCAGCGGGGTGAAAAAGGGTTTTTGTAAGAGCGCCAACTGCCAACCAAGAACACACTTGCGCGCTTCCCTGGTGGCGCAGTGGTTGAGAGTCCGCCTGCCGATTCAGGGGACACGGGTTCGTGCCCCGGTCCGGGAGGATCCCACGTGCCGCGGAGTGGCTGGGTCCGTGAGCCATGGCCGCTGAACCTGCGCGTCCGGAGCCTGTGCTCCGCAACGGGAGGGGCCACAACAGTGAGAGGCCCGCCTACTGCACCAAAAAAAAAAAAAAAAAAAGAACACACTTGCCCAGCTTTCAATTCTGATCTGAAGGAGCCTCTAAGACTTTCAGTGGAATTAGAAAGTTAAAATGTGCAGAAACAGCAAATATGTCAAATCATCATGACCTGAAGGATAAAATACACGCGCAGACACACACACACCCCCGCCCCAAGGAGAGGAGAAAAAAGACACATGTCCTTGGTTTGTGTTGGCAGAGTACCAGATAAGGGGGGCTTTGGGAATTAGTATATTTGTTACCCTGTTGAAAGAAAGTTTAAGGTTTTTCTGCTTTGTTATAAGCATTCCCCATAGAATCTTGCTTTATCTGCCCTTGGTTCCCTAAGCCTGGTGAATGGAGTTTATACGCTGCATTTTCCAGGCAGATCAGAATATGCATTGACAGTCACTTGCCAAAGATTACCTGGGTGGCACCTTCTTGTAAGAATGGAAGTGATTCTCCTGAATCCCGCACACGTTGTACGGAGAATAAACAACCTTGTTGAAATCATCTACATGACCTGGAATGCTAAAAGCCTTTGGTTTGCTTGCTGTAGTGCAAAAATATGAGAAATATTTAATCTTTAAAAATACACAATGGAATCATGATTTTGCTGCAGGTTCAAAGACAGCACACTGTATGACGCAGTGTATTTAAAATGTAATGGCAGTGTATATTTTCAAAATGCAAACAGCAGAGAGTTTGAGGAATAGCTAAAGACCACCAGACCATATCTTATCCTTATAAAAATGTCTCCCATGAATGTTAACTGTATCTCTCAGAAAATTCTTAATATGCTCCATGGCTGAGTGTGTAGACAACAACTCTATAGAAATGTATATGCCTACCTGGTGTGTGGTCTTCGTCAACTCAAAGCGAAGGTTGTATAAACTTTGGGTGTCCAGCCTTTTGCTTTTGAACAAGGAAACAAATGTAAAGTGTACGGCTTTCCAGATCTCTCATATACCTAGTGTTTTAAAAAATCTATTTTTGATGCAATATTCTTCTATTTTTAAGTAATCAGACCAGATTATTTATAGTATAGCTTTATCTGTTTGAATCCATGTTTGATGTTCGATTGTGTATTTAAAACTCTGTTCATTTTATATCATAAAACTGATATCTATTATTGTAAAAAAAAAAAGGAATTTGTACAGGGTATGTTCAATTCAGGTACAGATAACAAAGACATAAATGTTTGGGGCTTTATTCTCTCTTGTAGAGTCTGGAAACAAGCAGTAGTACGGCAGTAGCCAGCAGAACTTGCTGCTGTGATGGAAGTGTTCTGTTAATCTGTGTTGTCCAACTTGATAGCCACTAGCCACCACTGGGTTGTTATCGAGTACTTGAAATGTAGCTGTTGGGCTGAGGGACTGAATCTTTAAATTTTATGTAATTTTAATTAATCTAAAGCTAAGACGTCACACATGGCTCGTGGTTCCCATAGTAGACAGCAGAGCAGTGGCGGTTGGCATGGAGGAGACTCATGCTCCTTCATCCTAATATCCCAGTTTGTGGCTTCTACACTCAAGATGTTCTCATGGTCCAAAGTGACTGCTGGAGCTGCACCATGACTCCACAGTCCAGGCAGCAGGAAGGAACATGGGCAAAAGGGCTAGTCCCTTCCCCTTTAACGATCCTTCCTAGCTGATCTACACAACACTTCTAACCTACACCTTGCCCAGAACTTAGTCACATGGCTACACCGAGCCACGAGGAGTCTGGGAAAGATTCGGTTTTGCTTTTTGAACCGAAGTAGGGATTTGAGGGCAGACAGTTGGCAGTCCCTGCCACAAAAATGTATTAAGTCCACCATTCCCATGCATTCCCCCATCCCCAACCCAAACTCATTCCTCGTCTGCAAAGATAACTGCCGTGAATAACGCTGTATATAACCCTCTGGCAAATTCATTTGTATACACACATATGGTTTTTTTTACATTTTAATCTTTTTATATACTCTGCAAATCACATTTTGCATTTTTATAACATATTTTGGATCACAGACAGAATGTATAGATCTAGATCGTTCTGCTTCATCCAATATACAGTCAAGTGAGGGAAGGCACTGTGTGTACGGTGCTCATCTTTGTGCCCTACCTGTAGTAGACAATGAAGAAATCCAGCAGCACGGTGTCTCCTTTTACGGGGTATACCATAATTTGGTTAATTCATTCTTTCCTCCTACCCCCAAAATAACAACCCCGCCCCCCAAAAAACAACTTTGCTTTGAAGCTCTGAGAACTTTAGACAGTTAACCAAGTGCCACCCATCCAATTTCTTAGTTGTCTTCCCAGCCAGCTGCAAAAGTTGATTGTCTCTACTCCGTTGTGATTTGATTCAGTTGTTATGACAACTCAAAATTACGTGTCCGTGTTTCTGTTACTCCAGGGAGGTATGCATGTGGACTCAGAGTGCCAGTTATTAAGGGAAAAGTCGAACTAGTTAAAAATCCTCTTAGGGAGGGAGAGAGATGACTTCTTTGTGTTTCCAGACATTCTGTTGGTACAGATGTACTCTACAGCTGGAGATAGTTACCTTATAGAAGTAACGTGGCTGGCTGACACTAGACTACAAAAGTGAGGGCACAGAGTTACTCATTTCCTCAAGGACATATCAACAGCACAGTGTGATGAGCACAGGATAGAGATAAGTAGGAGGTCAAGACATTCCGTTGTTACAGGTGTACTCTACAGCTGGTTACATACACAGCTTAGGGTAGGAATGCAGTGAATGGACGCTGTGGAGGGCTTTCACCGTCCCCAGCAGCTATGCCGGTCCCTGGGGGATTACTGTGTGGAGAGTGTAGCTGAAGAAACTGAGAGACAGTTTGACAAACAGGAAGGCAACAGCAGCTTTGGAAACAGACAAAACAGGCTTTGACTCCTGGCTCAGCCCCTTCCTGATTCTGTGACTCCAAGAAAGTCACAAAACGTCCCTGAGGCTCGGTGACCTTATCATTAAAAGGTGATAGCGTCCCTTGCCTCCTAGCATTGTGTGAATTAAATGAAATATTATCAGTTGCCTGGCCCATAGCAGGACTCACACGTTCAGAGCTGTGCATGTGGAAGATATTCATGTGTTTCCAGAATATTGCAGTGGGTCCTAAGAGCCAGTGGGTCGGTGTCAAGAGGGAGATCTTCATGACGGTGGAGCTGCTCGTCGGTGTTGAATAACTCAGACAGATCTGGCCTGAGATTGAGCACATGTTCATTCCTCTCTACAGGCATCCTTACAGAAACATAGTCCAAATGTACTTGGACTGATGTACATCCAAATGTACATCCTCACTGATGGATTTGGTACATCATTTTGCTTTGTGGAGGATGTAGAGACCAGTGCAATGAGCAGGGCGGTAGCAGCCCAGCAGACCAGGATCCAGCATCCCAGACTCCGATTTAGAAATATTTCTAAACCGGAGTTTTACATTGACCATCTGCATCAGAAATCCTTAGGGCTGCTGGTTTAATATGCAGATTCCTGGGGCCCAACTGAAAATGCAGAATCAGAATTTATGGGAGTGGGGTCCACAGTCCCCCAGGTTAACAAGCTTACCAGGTGATTTTTGTTTATAGGAAAATTTTAAAACTTTTGTCCCAGAGTGACTTAAATTGAATAACAATAACTAAAGTGAGTAATTGAATATTTTTTAGAGTCTACCTCATAGAAGTAACATAACCTAACATAACGTAACTGCCTGACACTAGACTACAAAAGTGAGAACACCGAGTTTCCCATTTCCTCAAGGACATACCAACAACACAGTGTGATGAGCATAGGATAGAGATAAGTAGGAGGTCCAGAGAAATAGCAGAGAGGAAGGGGTGATTAACTCTGGCAGGCATTGCTAGAGGAGGCTTTAAGAAAGAGGTGATATCTGATCTGGGCTTTCAAGGATGAATAGGAGTTCGCCAAGTTGCCAAGATAGCATAGTTCAATTATAGGGAAGCACTTCTCAGGCTTTACTGCGGGAATGAATCACTTGAGGATCCTATTAATAAAATACAAGTTCCGTTTCAGTGAATCTGGGGTGATGCTCTTGTGTGATGGCCTATGGATGGCCTACTGTGAGTAGCAAAGCTCTGGAGGTAGAAATGGCATTGGTTATAATGCATCAGACGAGGTTTCTGTTCTACACATAGTGAGGCGTGTATTACACATTATGTTGATATTTATTGACTCCTCTTTCATGAGGAACAGCTGACCTCCTTCTTTCTGCCCAGGAATATCATAGCTATAAACTATAATGGAAAAGAATCTGAAAAATAATTTATATATATATACACACACACAATCATATATATACACACGTATATATATACATATATATGTATAACTGAATCACTTTGGTGTACACCTGAAACTAACACGACATTGTAAATCAACTGTACTTCAATTTAAAAAATGGTTTGGAAAAAAGGTACGTATCGCATAGTATTTCTGAAAGTAACGAGCAATTCTAAGTGAAGGGCACTGCACCTAGTTTATGACGGTTATTCAGAAGGAGTAGCTACATAATCATCCTATTCACCTGCCCTCCTACAATAACCTCCACCTCACCTCCCTGTACTGACCTGGATGGCTGACTCATGTGCCCAAGTGCCCGGTGCCCACCTCCACCTTCACACGACTCCTCTCCCCCATGCTGTACTACCCTGTGTTTCACCTGAAGCCAACTCCTGCTGTGTATTTCTTGTAAAGGACTCAATCTTGTTTGCACAGGAAAACAAATAACACCCACACAGACCACATGTTTGCTCTCTCTCCACGTTCCATTATAAGCCTTGCGGACAATCACAACAGGCCAGGAGAAAGGCAGCTTAGGGAGAAAGTGTACTTGGACGCAGTTGCCAGGCGAAGGTGCAGGCATGACAACCCATGTACACGCAGGGGGATAACTGAGATTTTTCAGTTAGGGGTTTGACTTTGTAAACTCCTGATCGCATCTACCTGTCTCAGGTATTTGAGGTAACTAAATACTCTTGTGTCCTGTCGTGCCGTTGCTTCCTGCTATAATGACAGCCATTCCAACCTTTTGAAAGGCTTGCCACTTATTTTAAGATGGACCAAGGATGCTTAAGTTGTATCCAGAAACCCTTTAGTAATTAACCATTTTATTTCAAAATCAGTTAAAATCCTCAGCACTTATTTCAGCACGTGGGTAGGTGGTGGGTGATGAAGAAGGTGGGGAAGGCTGACCTCCAACTACTTTTCTGGCTCCTGTCGATCTATGGGACCTGAAATTTATTTCCTAACCTGGTGCTTTTCAAACTATCACAAATTGATTGATTCATCAAAAAATATTTCCTGCGTGCTTCCTATGCGTGGGAATAGGACCCACTAGGGAGATGCTGGTCCCTGTGCAGCTCCGAGATTTCTCTGTGGCAAAGGTCCTGGGGTGGCATCTGGCCGGAAGGGGGAGGGCTGGGGCCCTTTCCATGAGGCCACAGGCGCACAGCCAGGGTTTCTCCTTTAATTACTTACTTATGCGGGGTGATCTCAGGTGAAGGTTCTACTCTGAGGACTTGAAGAGGGGCTGAAGCCCCCCTTTGGCCCTGCCCCTAAACGTTAAACATGACAAACAGGTTGCCTCCCTCCAAGGGAGTTACAGTCTAAGGGCGCAAGAAACAGACACTAAATAAGGAAGTAAACCCCAAACTGGTTAAAGATGGCAAGAAGTGCTATGAAAGAGATGAAGACGGTAGCGAGATAAAGAAGAATGAGGAAGACCAGGGGAGGTGACATTTAAGATGGAATTTGAAAATGAAGAGTCAGACACACACAGGACAAAGGGACAAGTGTGTCAGCAGATGGAACCACACATAGGCCTAGAGATGGGAGCAGAAGGGCCCTGGGACTGCAGCGTGGGAAACCCGGGTTGAGGACCACTGCCTGCGGTGAGAGCTGAGATGGAGCCACGTCCCACAGACTCCTTGCCAAGGGGTTTGTGCTTCTGTACCCAGGGCAATGGAAAGCCAAAGGTTTAAAGAGCAGGAAACCACCCCTTTTTAAAAAAATTATTTAAATTTATGCATACATGCCTGCACCCAGGCTGTGCCGGGTCTTAACTGCAGCATGCAGGATCTTTGTTGCAGCATGCAGGATCTCTAGTTGTGGCATGCATGCTGGATCTAGCTCCCCAGCCAGGGATCAAACCCGGGCTCCCTGCATTGAGAGCATAGAGTCTTACCCCCTGGACCACCAGGGAAGTTACCCCCCCCCCTTTTTTAAATTAACTAAAATCTTAGAAGACAGATATTTTAAACGATAAAGCAGACCTTTCCTGATTAAAATGAGGAAGGGCACCCCGAGCCAGCCTGAGAAGACTTCTCCTCCTCAGCTATTTCCCAGGCACCCTCCTGGACCCTTAGCTCTGCAGGACACAGATAACTCACCATTCCAGGCAATGGTAGCCAGTGCTGGTATTGAAGTTTGAGAATGATTTCAACTAGGAGTGAGTGAAAAGACTGGTTCCAGGGCCTGGAGGCCAGCTTCTCCGGAGGAAATGGATTTGAAATGATTCAGGTCAGCACTGTTACATGATTTCTGTTAGCATTATTCAGCATCCTAGGCTAGGACTGGAAAAAGCGGATGGTTGCAGTTAGGCAAGACAGGTATGACCAAAGCTCTAAGGTGCTGGCTATGTATGGGTCCGGGGTGGTTGAAAAAGAAGAAAAAAACTCAGGAGAGGATTGGAGGAAGAAAGTAGGTCAAGGAAGTTGAGCCCACCAGGAGGTCCAAGTGAAGATTAGCTGGGCAAGAACATGGAAGAAATAGAAGAAGAGGGCTTCCCTGGTGGCACAGTGGTTGGGAGTCCGCCTGCCGATGCAGGGGACACGGGTTCGTGCCCCGGTCAGGGAAGATCCCACATGCCACGGAGCGGCTGGGCCCGTGAGCCATGGCCGCTGAGCCTGCGCGTCCGGAGCCTGTGCTCCGCAACGGGAGAAGCCACAACAGTGAGAGACCCGCGTACCGCAAAAAAGAAAATAGAAGAAGAGATAATCAGGGGATATTGGATGGGGATGTGCTGGGTGACAAGATCCAAAATGCATCTTGTGAGTTCCTAGGGCAAGTGATGGTCAAGGTTGCTGGGGCAGAGGACCAAGAGCGGCAGGGCCGCTGCAGTCATGCGGGTAATGGTAGGGATGGTGGAGAGGAAAATTGTAGGCTGAGTATGGGTGAGAGTTCATCAATATAGGATGGCGACGGGAGTGGGAAGAGGGTGACATGATATGATACTGTCCATTTTTCTACAATTTCCTTTTATTCATTCACCATTAAATTGTGGGATTCATTCAAGTTGAGATATATAAATATATATATATATTTATATCCACATACACATATACCTACTTCAGATTTATTCACATATAACTACTGTATTGTTTTTCACTCTATGAATATACAGTGTATTTATCCTTCTCTTTAGTGAACATTAAGTTGTTCCCAATTTTTGTCATTTCAAACTGATGCTCCAGTGAACATTTTAATGCATAATCTGTGTGCATCTCTGTGAGAGTTGCTCTGACTCACCTAGCAATGAAACTGTCAGGTCCTAGGGTAAGGGCTTTTTTTTTTTAACTAACTAGATAACTGCCAAATTGCTCTCAGATGTGGTCATAAGCATTTATACTCCATCCAGGAGTCTAAGTTTCCATTACTTCATGTTATCATCCCCACTTGATATTGTCCAACTTCTTAATTGAGTGTGAAATTGTACTTACTAAGGTTTTGGCATGTATTGATATTTCCCTAATTAGAAGTGGAGTTGAACATCTTCTCGTGTTTTGTGTGATGTTCAGGTTTCCTGGTCTGTGAATTGCCTCAATGTATCTTGCTCCCATTTGCTTTATATTGTATGATTTGTTTTTTTATTAACATATAGGATTTCATTATATACTCTAGACACTAATCCTGAGTGATATATGCAGTTAAAACCTCTGTTTTTTCATTTGCCTTTGCTGTCTTTGGTTGAACCTATGTTCTTAATTTTAACTTAGACGAATGTATCAAGCTTCTCTGTGCTGTATTTAAGAAATTCTCAGAAGAAGAGTTCCAGGATGAATGTGATCTGGAAGCATCCATGATAAGTCAAGGGAAATCTGAGTCTTACTTTTTGTCTTGGGTTATAGAAAGTAAGCATGAGGGAGTGGCCTGTACTTGCACAGCAGACTTCTATTAAGGGATGAGAGGTTTCTAGAAAAAGACTACAGTATAAAGTGATATTTTATGTCAAACCAATGGTATTCTAAGGAGTCAAGTTGACGGGGTTTGGCGGGGGACACGCAGGACAAGGAAACTTAAAGAGAAGGAAAAGAATGAACCAGGTGCAGGTGGAGGAAAAAAAAAAGAAATGTATGGAAGGGACTCACCTCTTAACCAGTGACTATGAATCCCAGGGAAAAGGGAGGCACAATTGAGGAGGGACTCGTACGGATCTCTTCACCCCAGGGCTCTTCTCAAACTTTGCTGTGCACCTGAATCGCCTGGGGACCTCATTGAAATTCACACTCTAATTCGGTGGGTCTGCGGCCCAAGATGCTACATTCCTAACGGACTCCCAAGTGACGCTGATGTTGCTGGTGTAGGGAGCAGCAGGATAGTGCACCATCCTTTGCAGTCAACCTTTTAATAGCATTTCTCAAGATAAACTAAAGAGTCTCAGAAAACGTATTCAGAAACCGACAGATCTGCAAAAATGTTATTTGACCCCGAACATTTCTACTGTTCCTTCCAGAGATCGATCCTCCCCCCTCCTTTGCAACTTCCAAGATTTTGAGACTCAAGCCTTTGAATACCAAGGTAGAGGACCGCTGCTCTGATACGAGAGAGTTGGGTTGACTTCCAGCTCAAGCAGGTGCCTGGGCGAGGTGATGAGAAGTAGGCTGATCTGTTTAGGGCTTTGGGGACTGAGGAAGCTGAGCCACTTTAGGCTAATGGTACACAAGTCTCTTGCAAGGAAATGTGATCGATTGGGAGTTTGGGTTTGACATGTACACACTACTATATTTAAAATAGATAGCCAAGAATGACCTACTGTATAGCACAGGGAGCTCTGCTCAGTATTCTGTAATGACCTAAATGGGAAAAGAATCTGAAAAAGAATAGATACATGTATATGTATTGCTACACACCTGAAACTAACACATTGTTAATCAACTATACTCCAATATAAAATAAACATTTTTTAAAAAAGGAAATATGATGAAGATGCCTAAAAAGTAAGACCAGGCTCCAACAGGGAGGGTAGAGGAGCTAACCTGACTTTCCAAGGAAGCTGGATGGGTCACAAAACTTATTATACGCAGAGTTGTCCTAGAACAGACCGTCGGGAAAATATGACATTCCAGGTGTTTTGCTGAACATTGACTTCAGTTATTTCAAGCACTGGGACTAGCTGAATTAATATTCCTATCCTAAGGAGACGTTATCATGAATGGCATCCAAAAAAAAATTAAAATAAACCCTGAGAACAAATAATAATCTTTCAGAGTTTACTTTTCCCAGAACTGTAATTATTATGGGCCACTAGTTTGTTTCTAAACAGTCACACATTATAAAATAGTTTGTATCCTTAGGCTCTAATAATGTGTGTACATTCAGCTTTAGAAAGAAGCAGTGCCCAAGGCTTTTAAGAAATGAAGGAAATTGATGTTTTCATTTAGACGTTGTCATTTACTAGTTCTGCAACCTGGGGGTAAAGCTGCTTCACTTCTTTGGATCTCAGTTTCTTCATTGGTAAAACAAGGGAAATGACGTTCATACTGTCTAAAGATCCAGTCCACGGTTTTCCTTTCGTTTGGTTATTTTTTAGCTCGTTTCAGTGGAAATTTCTATAGAGGAACTATGAATATGAGTTTTCATGTGCTCAGCAAATGCTTGGGTCTTTTAGTCTGACAATCTGGGAAACCAGAGAAAAAAGGAACCATCTCTGGAAGAAGCAGTGGAAATATCCTGGCTTAAACTAGCCTGTTGCTAGTGTGTTGATCTGTGGACACTCTGTCCAAGACCATTTTAGTTTATCTTGAGAAAAGCTGTAACCAACCCAAGGACTCTTAGAACCCTGTTGGAGTTCAACTGACATAGTTTTATGGTGATTTTGTTTTCCTCCATGAAATTCATTGATTACTACTCTGAATAGACTCAATCAACTGTCTTATTTTCTTGCTGAGCTGACTGAAGAGGCATCTCTCCATTTGTAGGACTTTATTGCTTTAAGTATGAATTCCCTTCTCCTGGATATGTCTCCTGTGTTGGTTTTCTTCCCCCATTTTCTTTTCGTTTTCTTTTTCCATAATCTTTAGCGGTGGTTATCAGGATAGTAGCAAAGACTTGCAAATTTTCTTAAATTCAGTACTGAGTTTTTTTAACACCAACCCCTGGCGTCAGGGGCATCTGCGTTTCTTCCTCTTTCTTGTTGTCTCTTGTGCAAGAAGGGAAACCAAAACAAGCCCTTGGAAGACACTGAACGTCATAGCTTGGAAAAGTTTATCGTCTTGCAGGATCCTTCAAGGGTTTCAGACCTTGGAGATGAGGACAGGAATCTGAGTGGCCTCAAAAATATTCTACTTTCAGGAAGACACTTGGATTCAACTAGGAGGCAAAGGCTGAGTTTTAGACGGTGAGGGCAGCCCCTCTCTTGCTACCAAGGAGATTTCAGAACTGGGCCTTGGCAAGGGCAGGTGGGGACATGGAGGGGGGAAATTCTCCGAACAATGACCACAGTGCTAAAATGCTGAGCTGCCATTACAGCTCAGGGAGATGTCCAGCTGGAAATATTTGAAAGGATTTTGATACCCCGTGGAAAACTCCAGAAGGGGTTCCAGGGTTATGGGTCACATATGTAGCCTTAAAGGCTACGTATGACAGAGCTGTTTTTCTATCAGCACTTGACAGGTGTGTCGTGGACAGCACGTCTGGCTCCTCGGGGGAGCTGACAAAATGTCAGGGCTCCAAGCCCAGATTAGTTGAGCCGTCAGTCACTTCAGGCCCTTATACAAATAGTTTTGAGTCTCTGGGCCCTTCCTTTCCATTCAGGCTTTTTTCAAGTTAAACAAAGTCACTGACCATCACAAAGAAAATATTCATAGCATTGTATGGGGGGAAAAAGGGTGCAAAATGGAACCGTTTACTTTGCTGTGTTTGGATTATAAACAAATATTCACACCTGTGCTGGGCCTCCGGCTGATGAAGAACTCAGCCAACTATTTGAAACAAACACATTTTCATACTTTTCATAACTCCCAGTCACTTTAGCGCAGATTGCCAAGACTGAAAATTAAAAGACGAAGAAGAAAAAAGAGCAAACAAAGTATTCTGTGGGTGATTAACCACAGGAGGAAAACTGCTAACTTGGCTGAAATTCATCACCACTCCGTGATCTATTCATTTCTCTATTCACCAACCTTGCTGGAGGTGAAATACTTTTAAGGGAGCCTTTAAAGAATTGCTGGCGCTGATAGATTGGTGCAACACATAAAATGAAAGAGCAGTGAATGCATTTCACCACAGTATTCGTGCCAAGTGTTAAAGTTGGAAGAAAAAGCAAAGTCAGGAAAATGAACATGATCAATGTAGTACAACATGCGGTCAGGTCAGCCTCACCAAGGGTAGTTTCTTGTTTTTAACTGTGGTCTGGTCAGCCCAGTAGCACAGTAACTCCGTGGCACCCCAATATTGATTGGGTATCCAGCATTCCGACGTCTGCTGACTACATAGAGGTGACTCCTGTCAACAAACAAACGAGCCCTTTGCTTCTTCGCTCTGTGAAGCAGAGTGAAGTTAAGTGCATCTTCTTGAAAGAGCTTTAAAGGTAATACCTGGCTATTTTTAGAGCCATGAAGGCCACTGTTTCCTTGCTCAGTTTCCTCCCAGATCTGTGTAGAGTTATTTGCTGGATTATGATTTCCTGGAATTCAGGGTTGGCTTAGGGATCGAGTTAGTTTGCTCAACGGTGCCAACTGGTAGCCAGACAGCACGGCAGACACAGCCAACGAGGTTCCTCGTGTGATGGTGGAGCGCCTTGGGTGGCCCTCACATTCACGTGGCTGACTCACCTGCAGACACCACAGGCAGGTCCAGAGCCACTGTCATATTTGGTGAATGTTAAAGAAAAAAATACATGGAGAACGATTTCCTTAGATGAGATCTAGAGGAATTATATTAGACTTTTAGACTGAAAATTAGGCCCCTGGGTCTTCCTTCTCCCTGTAAACACTAGTTATGATTGCCACTCGCAAAGCTATTTTGTGGTCAGTCCCAAGGGTATTTTAAATGAATTTTATTTGAAACAGCATAAACATTCATGGAGTGTGGATGAGGCCAGACTCAAAAATGAATGAAGCAAGGATCCTGGCCCAGGGAAAGTTTTCTTCTATCAGGGTCTAAAGAGTTTTCTTTGAGGCTAGCAGAGAAGGAGACTGATTCAGAAGAGATGTTAATCTAAGGCAGTGTTTCTCCACCTCGGCGCTGTTGACATTTTGGGCAGAAAGTTCTTCATTGTGGAGGCTGTCCTCTGCGTTATGAGATGTGGAGCGCATCCCTGGCCTCTACTCACTAGATCCCTGTAACACACACACACACACACACACACACACAACCAGTTGTGACAACCAAAATTTTCTCATGCCATTGCCAAATGTCCCGTGAAGGCAAAAAACCCCATCACCCTTAGTTGAAAAGCAGTCTTCTAAGGCATTGTTTCTCAAAGTTGAACCAAGGGCAAATTGCACCAGAATCACCTAGGTGCATGTTAAGAATACAGTTTCCCAGGCCTCACCGTGACCCTGCTGAATCCATGACTACCTAGAAGTAGGGCCCAGGAGTCTGCCTTTTAGCAAGTCCCCCAAGTAATTCTTATACTCACATAGCTGTTAAGAAAGGCCCTGCAGGCATAAATGCTACCTATTTGGTAAAGTTACCTTTCTGATCAAAGGACAGAGTATTACTAACGTTGAAGGGCCGCTCTTGGGAACTTGGAATTATGTATTTCTATAGACACAATTCACGGCTGATTTTCCTATACTGAATCTTGCTCTGTGTCATATTATATTGCAGAGAGGCTCCAGACCAGTGCATCTCCATCTTGACTGTACATTAGAATCAATCACCCGAGGAGCTTTGAAAATCACAGATGCGTAAGCTTCACCACCTGGAGAGTCTAATTTGGTTGGACTGGGATATGGCCTGGGCATTAAGATTTTTTTAAATCTCATTGGGTGGCTCTAATATGTTTCCAAAGTTGAGAACCGCTGTCCTGAACCAGAGATTCTCAAACTTGAATGTGTTGATACAAACCCACAGATGATGATGCAAAGAGTAATCAAACAGGTCCCTGCTCTACAAAGTTGTCTAAGTTGATCACAAATCCCTGGTCACAAGCTTGCAGAAAACAGAAAGGCATCCCCAAAAGAAGATAGAAATGGTCAATGAGTCCAGAATGTGTGAGAATTTGAACCTAATGAGATTTTTTTTTCATGTTTTACTCTTTGGGGCAATAAGCTAATGAGTTAAAGCAGGGAGGTCATGAAACTACCAAAAGGCAGCCAGTCTTCTTAGGGATTGTTCCTCTTCAAGAGACTGATATTAAACGTGAGGGTCAGAAGCTCAAAGGCGTGACCTCCAGTGACACACATGGATAGTACCAAACCCACAGAGAGCCCAGTTCAAACACTGGCCACTGGGTGTTGGCCTGGCCCTGCCTGCGTGGACTCAGGCCATCCTCTGTTCTCTGACTGGACAAGCTCTTAGGAGGCCCACCAGAAAGTCAGTTCACTCTTCCTTTTCAAGTGTATTTCACTCAAGCTGGTCACACCTACAACAATAAACTCTGAGATTCCATGTCCCAAACACCTGTCTTTCCTATTTCCCTCCTACTTTGTGGCAGCCACGCTCACTGTGATCTCTTGAGAGAGACATTTATGAACAGATCACACCATCGTTATTCCTGACATGCTGGGGCTTCGCAGACACGGGAACAATATTTGAATCCCAGCCCTGCCGTGGGGAAGTTGCCTAGGCCTATCTGAGCTTCATTTTCCTCCTCTTTGCAATTGGGTTGCTAGAGTCATCCTGAGGATTCAATTCCACCCCCTCCCCTTCACTGAGGTGGGTCTTCCTTTTATTAAAGTTCCAGCTTAAATCTACGCCCCCATCACCGAGGTCTTTCTTAACTACCCCGTGGTTCTCTGTCACATTACTGTGTTTTAATTCCCTTTGTTTATGAGCTTGTTGGTTGTCTCCTCTTGCTAGAGCAGAAGCTTCGAGAAAAGCAGACGTGTCTTGTTCACTGCTGTATCTTTGGCACCTAGAATGATGCCTGGTACACAGGAGGCTCTCAAGAACTACTGATTGACTCAAATGCGCCAAGGACCTCATACAGTGCCAGGCACTCAATAGGTGCTCGTGAAATGATAGTCATGATTATTATTTCTAATTAAATTTCTTTGAGATGACAGAAGATTCTGATCCAGAAAATCTCCCAGTGTTCACAAAGGAGGTGATAGAGGTGCCATGACTGTGAGACTGGTTATTGATTAGGGGTCAAGGAACAAAACTTGGTGGATATTATTGCAAATATTTCTAGACAGCATGTAACGCTGTCTATTCTGTTTTCTGTAGTGCTAATAAAACATGATTATGATTTTCAAGTGAGCTCTATCACAGACAATCACAGGAGGTAGAGTGCCGCCTTGATTTTTCTTTTCATCCGACATTCTTTTCCTGCTTCGCTGATCTCAGGTCGCTGATAATGGGCTCATGTTGCTTGCTTCTAGCAGCCCCCAAACTAATAACCTCATTGATTTTGCTTCCATCTCACCTCAGGGCAAAGAACAGAGCCATAAGTCTGAGCCTCAACCTATAGCAAGAATTTTTTCCTGAAGTTGAGGTTCAAACTCATAGCCCAGCCAGGGCCACACACAGTGTCATGAAAAGCATGGTAGATTTGGGCAGAAGCAGTTTGGTGTTAGTTGTTTTTTGTTTGGGGGATTTTGGGGGTTTTTTGTGTATTTTTTACATCTGTAGTATAATTGAAGAGGATTAAGCAGACAGTTCTAGGCTTTTGTTGAACTGGAACTAATCTGGAACTAATCTGGGGCTGACCTTGAGCTCTAAGACAGAGTGATAGCCCTCAGAATCTGACAGGAAATAATATTTATAAAAGTCCAACATGCCTTTGAATAAGGAAGTCAGAACAGAGATAATGATGTATAAAAACCAGAAAAATTGTACTCCCTTCTTTTATTACAAATGAGAGAATACGTCTGACTGTTATTACGGCCACCACTGAGTATGGGGTCTACATTGTGACTGTTTTACAGCCGTTTCACTGAGTGTCTGGAGAGGGTGGTTGTATGAACTGCATCCTTGGCTTGACCATTTGTTTTTTAAAACTCACACTTGATTACAGCCAGAGCCAGAAACTTTTAAGGAATAGAAATGTGGTTCACTTTTCATTTTCTGTGGTTCAGCCCTCCGTGTGCCACACTCAGATCTTTTTCAGCAAAGAGACATGAACCAAGACAAAAGAAACAACAACAACGATCCTATTAGCAGCTGTTACTTACTGAGCATATACTATGTGCGATGCTCTGAGCTACAGGCATTCTGTATGTGATGTCATAGTCAAACCTTCTTCCCCTTTTTTTCTAATAGAAATGTTAGAATTATTCAAGGGTCTCTGCCGCAAAGTTTACTTGGTATAAAGAACTACCCACACAGTGTGTATGAAGTCTATGTAATACATAACCTCTCCCAAGATACGGTATGGACTGGAAAGATACACAGATTCAAAAAAATCAAAATAGGCAAAGAATGTACATTCAGGAATGTTCACTGCATCATTATTTATATGAGCAAAAAAAAAAAAAAATCTGAAATGATTGTCAAATAAGAGACTGGTTGGCTAGGGACTTCCCTGGCCGTCCAGTGGTTAAGACTTTGCCTTCCAATGCAGTGGGTGCAGGTTCGATCCCTGGTCGGGGAGCTAAGATCCCACATGCCTCGTGACCAAAAAACCAAAATACAAAGCAGAAGCAATATTGTAACAAATTCAATAAAGACTTTAAAAAAAAAGAGAGAGAGACTGGTTGGGTAAATTATGACACATTTCATATCAACAATACCATGCAGCTATTAAAAATTATGTAAATATTAATTGAGACAAAAACATGTCTGGTGAGACACAAATATTTGCACATTCACACACACACACTTACACACACATATACATCCATCCCTATTTTTGGAAATTTGTACACATGCAGGTATGGCCAGAGAAGTGCTTTCAGGGCTGGTCACTAAATCATTGACCTACTCATTGCACATTAGGGACAGAAGGATACTGGGTGATCTTCACCTGCTTCTTTGTACTTTTCTACAGTTTGATAAGTTTTTAATGAGCTTATGAATGTGTATGATGTTTAAAAACAGACTTTATTTTGTATAGTTTTAGGTTCACAGCAAAATTGAGCTAAGAGTTCCCACATTTCTCCTGCCCACACACCTGCAGCTTCCCCTACTACCAACATCCCTCACCAGAGGGGACATGTTTACAATCGATGAACCTGCATTGACACATCCTCATCACCCAAAATTCATAGTGTACATTAGGGTTCACTCTTGGTGTTATGCATTCTATGGGTGTGATTTAAAAAAAAAAAACAAAAAAACCACTAAAAGTATTCTAAAGGTTTTATGGATTAATGAAATATTCTGAGTTATCACTAGAAACCGGATGTTTATGCTGTCATCCTGTCTCCACCTACCCCCATCTCTTTGGGATTCCTAAATGAGGATGAGTCATTCAAAGGGAAAGGGTGGGTTTAACTACAGCAATATTTTATTTATACATGTTCTCCCTGCCTTTGGGCTGTTTGAGAAGCTTAAATAAGCCAGCTACTCCCTGCCTTTCCCTTAGCCTGTGTCCCCGTGGATCAAAAGAAGCTGAACTTGGAGTTGTGGTTTTAGGGGCTGGGAAGATAAGAAAGAGCAATGATAAGGCAGAAAGAGAGGTCTAGTTGGCAATTCCTAGGACAAAACTTCAAATTGTAGGGGCAAACTTTGGGGCATACGCCATGATGTTTTAGACCCTGGAAATAGGGTTTGGGTTGTATTTCAGTGGTATCCTCTGCATTCTCCATTCCCACAGGTGGAAAAATGGGGAGAATAGTTTCAACATGAAAGCCCTGCACTTAAGATTCTGGAGAGCAAGATAAATGTCACGTTGTCCTTATATCCTCAAGATCCCACTTAAAGCCTGGCCTTTAGTCAGCGCTCAGTAAATGTGTGAATGGACGGGAGAAGCAAGGAGACGAAAAGGGGAAAGGCAAGGGGGTCAAAGGGCAGGAGGCTTTATATCATAGAGCAGTTAGCACCCACTTTGGGGTGAGATCCATTACTTTGTAACAAACTCTCCATGACTTAAAGAATGTTTGTGTTCTTAAAGCTAACTTTGACCACACCTCACCTTGTCATCCACATTTGGCTGCTGCTTGTACGTGCTTCTCCAATGAAAATGAAATTTAATTTACCCTTTCCTCCCTTTTCTCCCACCACCTTCCAAATACCACCAACTCCCTTTCCATTGGAAATGACAAAATAATTGTTCATTGCACACTGGTTAGGATTATGTAAACCAACTTTGGCTTACAGTAGGGTTCTCTAAAATTCTGACTACAGGATATCAACTCTTTCTCTAGCTCTTGATCACTGAGAACTCTGTGGTCCGCATTCCCGTGCTTTTGTTGGGAAGAACAGCAGAGTGGAAAGAGCATGGGTTTGAATCCTGCCTGTGCATCTCAATAGCTGTGTGTCCTTGGGTAAGTTATTGGAACTCTCTGAGTGTCCATTTTCTCATTTGTAGAAGGGTGAAAAGAACTCTATTAGATTGTGAGGATTATATTAAATGAGCATCTGGAAACTGCTGCTTAAATTATTATCTTTCCAGCAAGGCCGTGTTGCCAAAACAGTGAAGGGGAGGATCCCATTTTTCAGTTTCTCCATTTCAGTAAGAGGAGGATGGCCGGAAGCTTCAACCCTTCTTTGAAAATATTTATTTAAAATTTTTGGAAGGCAGGGCTGGGTTTTAAGGAAGGCCTAGGAGGTCTGGACGCTTGGGTCTGATGAACTCAGTGAGAGACACCTGGCTCCAAATTTTTACGCAGGGAGGTAACTTTAAAAACAAAAAAGGCACACCACCTGCTGATTGCTTTATTGGGAAACCAAGAATTATATAACTCCAAATCATAAACAATCCACATGTGAAATGCGAAGGCATAGAGGGGACAAGTTTTGTCAAGTTTATGGGCATTCTGAGACCTGTAACCGCAGAACAAGCACAGGTGAAGAAATCTTCAGTCATAAGGCTGCTGGATGCCAAGTCAGAACCTCAGGATAAGCTTGAGGCAGTGAGATTGTGTTATCCGGCTCTGGCCTGGGAGAGTGGAAGGGCAGTGCAGTAGGAAGCCTGGAGGGAGAATACTTTGATCGGTCAACAAGTTAGTTTATGGAAAATTATCTCAGATCATTAACTTAGTGGCCATACAGCAGAAGGAGTTACAGCGAGCAGTAACATCTTGGGGGTTGATGACGTCATGTTATGAACTGTTGGCTACTTTTCATTGATAGGGAAAGCAGGTGTGTAAATATCCATGAACCCAGCTCAATGTGAGGCGTGTTTTCTTTTAAAGGCTCTCATTTGGCATCAGAACATCTTTCCCTTAGACCAGAGATCAGCGAACTTTTTCTGTAAAGAGCCAGAGAGTAAACGTTCTCAGCGTTGCAGGCCATACGGTCACTATCAAAACAATTCAACTCTGCTGTCATGAATGCAGCCAGAGATAATTCGTAAACAAACAAGCATGACTGCCTTCCAGTGAAATGTATTTGTAAAAAGAGGTTATGAGCCAGACTTAGTCAATGGGCCATAGTTTGCTGACTCCTGCTTTGGACTAATAGTCTCTATTTTGGTCACCCCAGACCCTAAACTACTTATTTTACCGGCTGACCTCATATTCTTATTGTTCAAGAAGAATTTACTTTGTCTTTTGAGTACAGTGGATTTGTGTTGGGTGTTTCGAATCTGTGACTTTAGTCCAGGAAATATTCCTACCATAAAAATAGCACAATAAGATTATCTCTTCCTTTCTGACGTTTTTTCCCCTTGGGAGATCTTCAGGACATGGCTATAAACCGCCTAGTTCAACTTGTATCTCTAGTTTTAATCCTATTTTTCAACACATTCTCCAAGCACCAATAAACCTCCATCTTTCACAGAGTAGAGAGGTTTTTTTTCAAAGGCACTGGTTGAACAAAGACAAGCGAGTTTATCAATGTACACTACAGAGTAAGTTGCTACTCATGTGTTCAGTGAATATTAGATGAATGAAAAAGTGAGCAAGTGAAGGAAGAAAGGGAGGAAGGAACAAGGAAGGAGGGAGGAAAGGAGGAAAGAGCAAAGTTATGATGCATCATTGAGTCAGTGATTTAATGTGTTTGCCAGATCGATACTTCTGGTTCTTTTACAGGTAGATTTATAGTCAAGGGCTTTCTGGTTACACGTTTAGTTTATAAGATTCATCAGAAATACACTCACAGACATAGAAAACAAAGTTACAGTTACCAAAGGGGAAAGAGGGAGAGGGATAAATTAGGAACTTGGGATTTACATATACACACTACTATATATAAAATAAACAACAAGAACCTACTGTATAGCACAGGGAACTATATTCAATACCTTGTAATAACCTATAATGGAAAAGAATCTGAAATATACACACACACACATAATTGAATCACTTTGCTGTATCCCTGAAACATTGTAAATCAACTGTACTTCAGTTTTTTTCATTTTTATTTTATATTGGAGTATAGATGTTGTGTTAGTTTCAGGTGTACAGCGGAGAAATTGTTATACATATATCCACTCTTTTTCAGATTCTTTACCCATATAGATTATTACAGAGTATTAGGTAGAGTTCCCTGAGCTATAGTCCTTGTTGATTATCTGTTTTATATATAGTAGTGTGTATATGTTAATCCTAACCTCCGAATTTATCCCTCCCCTCCACCTTTCCCCTTTGGTAACCATAAATTTGTTTTCTATGTCTGTGAGTCTGTTTCTCTTTCGTAAATAAGTTCATTTGTATCGTTTTTTTAGATTCCACATATAAGTGATATCATATGATGTTTGTCTGACTTATATACTTCAGTTAAAAAAAAAGATTCATTAATAAGTGTGCTTGCTTCAGCAGCACATATACTAAAATTGGAACAATACAGAGAAGATTAGCATGGCCCCTGTGCAAGGATGACACGCAAATTCATGAAGCATTCCTAATTTTTATGATCTTATTTGCAAAGCAGAAATAGAGTCACAGACGTAGAGAACAAACGTATGGATACCAAGGCGGGGTGAGGGGGGGGCGTGCGATAAATTGGGAGATTGGGATTGAGAACCTACTTTAAATGAGAACCTACTGTGTAGCACAAGGAACTCTACTCTGTGCTCTGTGGTGACCCAAATGGGAAGGAAATCCAAAAGAGAGGGGATATACGTATTCATCTGGCTGATTCACTTTGCTGTACAGCAGAAACTGTTACAGGAGTCCCACTCCCCTGCAAATAAAAAACCCCTTTTACAGAAAAAAATAAATTAAATTAATTAAAAATTCGTCAATAAGGAGAGAATCATTCATTTACTCAACACATATTCATTCAGGAGTTTCCTTGTGCTATGACTTGGGGATATAGTGATGAACAAACTAGACAGAATCCCTGCCCTCGTGGAGCTTAACATTCTATTGGCAAAGGAGGCCAATAAACAAACGAGTCAGTGTATAATAAGGTGCCCGGTGACTGGCTTCCAGGCTCACTCCAGAACTATCGACACTTGCCATTGCTTCTCCCTCATCAATTATTTGCCAAAGACGCAACCCCAGCCCTTTTCTTCCACTTCCCTCCTGCAGAAGAGACCTGCACACTCATCACAGGGTAAAGTTGGGGCCATAAAACAGTGAGAATTGGGATAGATTCCCAGACACTGCAAATAGCTCTCTTGCTTCAGCACCGCTGGGAGGAAGGAGGTGCTTCTTTCTAGCGATTTGAACTCTCCCAAGCTGGAAGCCTGCGGCGAAGTGTAAAGTGTTGGTGACAACGTCAGTAACTAGAGCCAGGGGGCTGTCCTGGCAGCTTGAAGCCTGTGCCATCTTGGGACCATATCAATAACACCAACACAAACATGTTTGCTGCTGCACTAGCCAGACCAGCCTCTGCTTGTCCAGACAAAGCCAGACAGGGGCCAGAGCCCTGCTCACTCTCTCCTCCACCACACTGACCCTCAGACCTCTTACTGGAGAGAGAGGAAAATAAGATGACTGCAAGTGTCCCAACGTTGGGTCTTTCTAGATGCACTCTTGCACCAGGCTTGTGATATACTCCGTTGTTCTCTGGGAAAGTTTGGGAGAGAGACAGAAGTAAAATGAAAGAGAGAGTTTGTGTTGGGGAGGGCACACCAAGATGGACACGTAGACGTACCAGAGATGTTGGGAAGAGCATTCCTGCATACCGCACAAGCCCAGGAAGATAGAAACCCACCTCTTCTTTTGTGGGTCCTGTCTCTGACTAGAGCAAATGCTCGTGAAAAGTAAAAGCATGCAACCCTGCCCCCCAAACATGTACAAAGCAAGTCGCTGGTCTACAGAAATCAAAGTACAGAGGGTAGCCTTTAAGAGCATAGGTCCTTAGTTCCAGTCCCAGCTCTACCGCTTCCTAGCTGTGCAACTTTAGGTGAGTTACTCAGTTCCTCTCAGCTTCAAGTTCTCCATCCATGAAATGGAAATGACGGTAGTCCCTGTACCTTGGGATTCATATGGGAATTAAATGTAGGATTTATGAGAATTGTGCAGCAACCACAGAGGCCAGGAACATAGGAAACAGTCTATAAATGGCAGCTGTGAGTCACGAAAAACTACATTACCCATGTGTATCAACAGATCTGATTTTTTTAGACCTATAAAAAACCTATTAAATTGGTTTTATTTTTTTCTATTTGATGTAAAACGCTGTGACACTGAGTTTAGGGAAATACAGTGAATTGCATTCGTTTGATTATTCATGTAGTTTATTTATGTAGTTGGATGATAAAGTTTTGACCAAAGAGAGGGTAAGAAACAGCATAGCAAATCGTGGTAAGTTGCTTCAGTTTTTGGGTAAACTTAGGGAGGCCCAGCCATGAAAGTAAATTCATTCTCTCATCAAATATTTATTAGGCACTCTTCCACATGCCAGGCAAAGATGAATAAGAAGTAACCCCAACGTTGAAGATTTTGAAATCTAGTAAGAGAGAAAAGGGAAGAACACACATATACAGCAGATACAAGTGCCCCCAAAGAGATACAAAAGTCGCATGAGGACCTCAAAGGAAAGTTAAGTCATATTTAGGTATTGAGACACAAAAGTTTTCATGAAAGAGGTGAATTTCAAAGTGGGCTATGACAGAACTGAAAGATTAAACAGAAGGAGGAAGGAGCATTGCAAGAGGCAGAAACAATAGGAGCAAAGCTTTTGTCCATTTTTTCAGTTTGAGCAAGATGCAGGGCAAACGGTGGGAAGATGAAGGGAGAAGGCTGAGCTGAGAGAAAAAAATGGAGAGATTTGAACACAGGCTTACAGAACTTAGACTTTATTTGATAAGGCATTGGTAGATGGTACTTTAGGAAGATCAGCTTTTGTCAGTATAAAGCAAGGAGAAACCCAGGGCAAGGAGATTCGGTTAAGACGCTTTTGCGATTTTACAACTAAGATGTGGTGAAAAGTAATGAAAAAGTGAAGTCCAGTTGGAGTGGTGGACAGTCGGAGAGACAGAAGTCGAAATCGTTGGACAATGGTATCTTCAGACCTTGATATCATTTATGTGACAGACACTGGTGGCTCTGCAGTTATGAGCCTGGGTCAGTGGGAGAACAGTGGTACCTTTAATAGGATGGGGAAGTCAGGCAAGGGAGGAGGAGGGAGGAGGGAGACTGTGAGCTCTGAGCCTGGTTCAGTTATTGATATTACTATCCACTCACCTACCCAAGCCTGATGCCATCACAGATGTCTCCCACTTTCTACCATTCCTTAATTTATTGTACCAGTTAGCTACGGCTGCCTAACAAATTACCCCCAAATTTAAGCAGCATAAAACAACCACCAGTTATCATATCACAATTTCTGGTAGTCAGTCATCCAGTCAAGACTTAGCAGAGTAGTTCTGACTCAGGGTCTTTCATGAGGCAGCAGTCAAGCTGTTGCCAGGGATGCAGGCGTCTCAAGGCTCAACTAGAACTGGAGAACCCCTTTCCCAGCTCCCTCACGTTGTTGGCAGGCCTCAGTTTCTTGCTGGCTACTGGCTGGAGGCTTTAGTCTCCTGCCACGTGGGCGTCTCCTTAGGGCAGCTCCCAACATGGCAGCTGGTTTTCCCCAAGCAAGTGATCCAAGAGATAGAGCTCAAGATGGAAAGCACAGTCTCTTGGAACCTAATCTTGGGAGTGATCTGTCATCACTTCTACCATGTGCTGTTGGTCATCCTGACCACTCCTGGCACAATGTGAGAGGAAACTATGCAAGAGCATGATATCAGGAGGCAGGCATCATCAGGGGCCATCTCCAAGGCTGCTTCCACAGCCAGGAAGCCCTGCCAGTCAGCCTCCATATTTGTTAAAGCCGGCCCCTGTTCTCCATCTCACCTCTGCTGCTCCAGTGCAGTGTCTTTATCTCCTGTTTAGTCGGATGCAATTTCAGTCTAACAGGTCATGCTATTTTGGGCTTTTCTGCCCACAGCCTCATCCTTCTTACCCCTGCAAGAGTGATCCCTCAAAACTGAACATCTGCCTATCCCTGCACCAACACACACCCCTCCTGCACCCTCTGCTTGGAATCCATTGCCCACATGATGTATGTCAACCTCCTTAGCGTGGGTATGAGTCCCTCTGTGTCTCAGTCCCTCTTAATGCTCCAGCCTCCTCCCCTGACACCATCCGCCTTGAACTTCACGCTCTAGTAAGTTGGGACTCTGTGTCTCCAGCTCTATCTGTGCTATTTCATCCAACCATGCCTTAGCCATACTCTTCCCTCTACCTGCCATATGGTTCCTCATCTCTCCCCAGCGTTACAGGATAGCATTGTGATTCAGTGCATGAGTTCAGGAGCCCCACCACCTGATTCAAACCCCAGCTCCACCACTCACTCACTATATGACTCAGTCAGTTATTTAAACTATATGCTGGGTATTGGTCAAATTATTTATATGCATATATTAACTTACATATCCCTACCACGACCTAAAGGTAGATGATTATTATCATCATCTTTGTACACATGAGGAAGCTAAGGTGCATAGGGTAAGAGCTATAAAAGTTGTTGCAATTATAACTCTTCCTTGTTCAGGACTAAGTTCAGATACCATCTCCTCCACTAAATTTCATCCTTTTAAAGACAGATGCCCTCCTCCATGATGCCCGTGGCTTCCTGGTTGTAACTCTGACCTAGTAGCTACCATATTGATTTGAAATGACCTATTTTTTATCTGCTTTTTTAAAAATCACCTCTTTGAGGGCAGGGACCTCAAAGTCATCTGAGCCGGTTCACCACCCAGTAGATCCTCAGTCAATACACGGTTGAGCGTCGCTAAGTTGGCGGTGCCTGTTGAACATCCAGGTGAAGCTGTAGGCAGTTGCCAAATGAAGAGGGAAAAGAGAGAAGCTAAGGATAGGGCCTTAAACAGAAAGGGAAAGAAGAGGTAGTGAAAGTATTCTTAAGATGAAACTTAACATTTTCCTTAATAAAACTAAAACAATGGCTCTAAACCACTAACCTTGAAAAACTTAACTGAAGTAGCATCGAATGGTCCCATCTAGTAGATGGAATCAAATTGAGAGTCAACTGGAAGTGTGATTCTTCTCATGCTCTTTTCTCCGGGGAAGAATGATCATGTATATCTACAGACTCAGGCACAGCCATTAGAATCATCAGTCTACAGCACTCCTTCCCTGAAGACTCCTATTTCTACCTTCCTCAAGAGACTGGGTCTGTCTCATTGTTACAGGAAGCAGGCTGGCCTGTGTGACCAGGAAAGTGGTCACATTTAATCACAAAATAAATAATGGAGGAATTCTATGAAAATAATGAGCTTTTCTTATTTTTCTTTTGTAGAGTTGCCTTTAAGAGAAAAACAGCAAAACAGAGAGTCTTCAGACTATTGTGAGCTTTACAAGAATTTCTTTGGGTTCTTTGCAAATGGTGGCTCGTGACCCAACAGGCCCATTCAGACCATAATCAGAAATAACATGGCAGTCACCATCATGTATCTTTAGTGATCTAATCTCTGATCGGGCTTGCATCTCAGACACACCTTGTATTTTGTTGTGTGTTCAATCTGTGTGAAAAAAAAAAATCAGTCCTCCAAATTAGTCTTGCCAGGTGTTTCTAAAAAAAAATAGTTTCCATATGATAGCAGCTCATGTCAGTATCCTGCTAAAGATGTGAAACATTTTTCAAAAGTTTATACAGCTCTGACTTTGTCTACGGGCTCCTCCACTTTTCCTGTCTCCAGTGATATCATTTGAAACATTCGCTTTCTCCAAATGGTTTGTGTGTTCTATGTAATTCTACTTGCAGTGCTTCTTGGCGTGTAACTGTGGAAATATTAAATCATTCCACATGTGTATGCGTTTGCCTCTCCAGGTATATTTTGGAATTCTCTTCAGAAATGTGATTGCATCTCCTTGTCCTTTTCCTCCTCCTCTTTTCCTTTTTCTTTTCCCTAGGAACACCTCAAAGGTGTTCACTGAGCAAGTTCTCCATCATTCTTGGCTGATTAATTTCCTAATAAAAAAATAAAAGCTACAGTGTATCGACTAGTATGGGCCATGCATAGAATGAAGTACTCCTCGTGTTCTTTCTTTGATCCTTACAACAGCCCTGGGAGTATTGTTCCTGCTTTCCAATTGTGGAAACTGAGGCTTAACAAGAGAAGGTGACTTTCCTAAAAGTCTCAGCTAATGAGTGAGTGCCAGAGCTGCGAGTCAGACCCAGGCTGTCTCTAGAACCTATGACTACCTCTAATCGCACTCATTCTCCATCCTTTTAACTAGCAACTTTTCAGGAGTTATTGCTTTGCAGATTTAGAAAGGAAAGTGTATTCTTTCCTTGGTGAATGGTGAATGGTGAATTCAGTGGTGAATTCAATGGTGAATCTGACGTTTCTGACAAGAGACACGGAGCAGGTTTCTTGTTATAAAGTTGACTGAATTCCTTCTCTGGTCTTCATTTCTGGAAGGTCCTGGTTTCCGTCGCCTTTGGAACAGTGCACATGCATCACTGTCACACCCAGGCTGGTTGGTCTATGCAGCCATTCGTTAACTAGCCCACCATCCTCTACCTACTGGCTGCTCAAAATGTGGTCCTCGGACCAGGAGAATGGGCATGAGCTCAGATGTTAGAAATGCAGAGTCACAGGTTCCCTGAGACTTGCTGAATCAGAATCTACATTTTAACTGTATCCCTGTGTGATTCGTGCACACATTAAAGTTTGAGAAGCACCGCCCTGCTTGTCACTGTCACAGAAAGTGGAACTTCTCTCTCCTGCAGCTATTAGTAGAGAAGTCAAAATGGATCAGACCCGGATTCAAGTGAATCAGAGTGAAGTCACCATGTAGCCCATCATCCTACCACCCACCAGGTGTTCAGTCTCCTTTCTCAACATCACTCTTCCAAGTTAGCTGAAAATTCTCTAGCTGGAGAGTCATGCGTTAGAATGAAAATATAAAACCTTGTCTAAGGAGAGTTTTAAAATTCACTGTGGTCTCTAGAGCCTGTCCCTAACGCCCATCGCTACCGTAGCCAAAGTTCAGCTGCTAAATTGATGTGACATTTTAATCTAGCCTAATGTCAAAACAGAATAACTTTGATAAAGGGGAGGTGAGTTGAGGATTACAGGCCCTTTTAAGACCTGCGTTAAGAAATGTTTATCCCACCCGTCTCCAGCATGTGCCAAATTGTGTAGTTGCTGTGGGCAGGAGAATGACCTCATTATTTCTCTCTCTAACCTGTTTGGAGCTGTACAGCCTAAACACGCTTTGTACTCCCACTGTTTGAATGCAATGTTATTTTGTAAAATAGGACTAGTGATTATTGTGCACGGACTTCACATGTTTTGCGTCACCGTGTAGACTCTGCTGCTTTTCAAAGAATACATTTAAACTGATTGTATTTCTCCCTGCTTATATTCAAGTATTTATCAAGCAGTGTGGCAGGTACAGAGCAAGTCAGACATGAATAATTGCTCTCAGTGAGATTATATTCTGGCTAGAGGACAAGACTGTACACAGCAAAAACTAGGGAAAAGGATAACTTCATTTGTATGATTTATCCAAAAGGTAGTGGGTTCAGGGAGACGAGGGTATGGCCGTGGTCAGAGAAGGTCTCGTAGCAAGCAAAGCAGAGACTTGAAGACAGGAGGGGCAAAGAGTGAAAAAGAGGTTGTTCCAGAAAGAAAATGATCTGAGCAAAGGAGTGAAGGACTCATGAGCCTGGAACCTTGTTCACGACATCCTTGCCAGTAGCTAACAAATACTGACTAATACATCCAGGGCTGCTATGTGTTTCTTCTGCTAAAACACTAAATTAAAAGATGCATTTAGTTAACCCATTCTCTAGAGCTTTAAATAATAATTTATAATTACATAAGTATATATCATTGTATATTACATAGTATGTCTTATAATAATTATATAATTATTATAGCTTTATTGATATTACAATTTATAATTAATGATCATACTACATAATTAATATATTGGTAATGTGATTAATAATATGAATCATGTATTTGTTAATATTAATACATAATTATGTGATATAGTTATGTATATAATAATTTATAACTAGCATTTTTGAGGTCTCTCCATATGCCACGGCTGAGTGCTAGACATTTAATACTCAGAGCAACTTTATGGGACTATTTTGATCTCCATTTCATTAATAGAGAAACAGACAATTTAGGAGCTTAAGCAAGGTCACAGAGTGAGGAACAGTGATAGTACACAAACACAAAATTTGAAGGGAAAAGCCACATTCTCAAACACCATGCCATACTACATGGTATTGAACGTTGAATATTGTACACTGAGGTGCAATACAACATTAGGATATCAGGACAGGAAGAACTAATCCCTTTAAGCAATTTCTATTCTGTATGGGAAGCCAAGGCAAGATGTATAGAGCTGAGACTCTTGCAGCAAGAACGTGTGGCGATAGCCTCTTTCTCAAGCCCTGAAAGTGTATTAAAAAGGCATGGACGTGGGGCTTCCCTGGTGGTGCAGTGGTTGAGAGCCCACCTGCCGATGCAGGGGACACGGGTTCGTGCCCCGGTCCGGGAAGATCCCACATGCCGCGGAGCGGCTGGGCCCGTGAGCCATGGCCACTGAGCCTGCGCGTTCGGAGCCTGTGCTCCGCAACGGGAGAGGCCACAACAGTGAGAGGCCCATGTACCACAAAAAAAAAAAAAGAAAAAAAAAGGCATGGAGGTGAGGTTATTTGGGTAAGACTTCTTAGAACTGACAATTTTGAGGGATCCACTATTCTAGGCCAAAGGATTGTGCCAATTAGATCATTTATATGGCTGTGTGGCTGTGTAGTATGCAAACATCCATTCCCCAAATGGCCCAAAATGCAAGTCCCCGAATGAGAAAGACTTGAGTCATTTGGGAAATGGCATCCATTGAATTTTTGATAGGATTTGCTGAGTGTGTGTTTGAATGTTTTTCACTCACTTCTTTTTGGAGCTCATGGGAGGTAGTTTATCAGAAATGATTTAAAAAGTGGATACAGAATCACACATTCAAATCTGGGTTTGAGAGCCGGCCCTGCCACGATGATCACGACACTTGGTTGTTCACTTCAACGCTTGGCCAGTGTCATCGCAGTGTGGTCCTGGCCAGCAGCCTCAGCACCATCTGGGGACTCGTTAGAAATGCAAATCTCAGGCCCCACCCCAGGCTGACTGAATAGGAAGCTCTAGGGACAGGGACCAGCAATCTCTGTTTCAACAACCTTGCCAGGTTTGGGAAACAGTATGCTGGACCACACCTTCCACATCTATAAAAAGGAGATAATGTAGTAATCATACCCTTTCCACAGTATCATTGTAAAGATTAAGTGAGATATTGACGGTATACATAAAGTACCTAATGTGATGTCTAAAATAAGTGTGCTTCATAATTATTATCTTCCATGACTTTATTTCTTGATTTGGGGCTAAGAAAAGGTAAGAAGCCAGAACCCTAAACAGCTAACTCTGCCTTAAATTATAGCAGAAATCAATGCTTACAGTTAGCAATGAAGTCTTGTCCAACGGCCGCCTTATGTTACTAAGAAAATCTGAACTGTATAAACAGGTTTCTGCTGTGGTCTTTCTTGGGCTTCTGTTTGAAAACCAAGGAGGTCTGTCTGTGTCTGTTTTACAGCCAGTGCAGGGGCTCCATAGGAACAGCTCTGATGGATGTGTGTGTCAGATTGCAAAACACCCCTGCCTGGAGCAGTTAAACTGGACGGTTTAGAAAACCACCTCCGGGTTTCTCATTTGGGAACATAAACACTTGTGAAGTGAAATGCTTCTTCCCAGGGAGATGTGGCACTGCTTCAGCTCCCTGGGAAGTGCCCATATATATCAGGGGCTGGACAGAGTCCCAGTAAGGCCCGGCGTGACCCACTGTGGCCAGTTCCAAACCATCTGAATCCATTCTAATTTCTCTGCACCTTTTGTTCAGGAGTTATTTATGTGCATTTGGGCATTTATCTTCCTGACAGACTTTTTGCTTCTCACTTGCTCTTTTGCCCTTAGACAAAGGGCAGCAAAATATTTACTATCAGGCCCTTTACAGAAAGGCCCTTTACAGAAAGGGCCTGATAGTAAATATTTTGCGGCCATAGGGTCTCTATCACAACTACTCAGTTCTGCCATTGTAACTCAAAAGCAGCCATAGACAATGTGTAACTGAATGAGTGTGGCTGTGTCCCAATAAAACTTTATTTACAAAAACAAGTGGTGGGCCAGATTTGGCCCCAGATTTTGGCTGTGGTTTGCTGACCTCTGACTTAGAATCTCAAAACATCAAATGAAAAGGACCCAGACGACCAGGCAGAAGAATAACTCGGTGTCCATTCATGTGTAAAGTTCTGGCTTAGAAGTAGCTCTTGGCCTGAGCTGAGCCATGCCTTGGTAATGGAGGATAAACAACACCAGCTGTCCCTCCAGACCAACTGGACCAAGACCCTGAAACCGGTTTGCTCCCACCTGGTGGGAAAACACCTCTCAGTTTTAGAACTTTTTTAAAATATTTATTTATTTATTTATGTTTGGCTGCATTGGGTCTTCGTTACTGTGTGCGGGCTTTCTCTACTTGCGGCGAGCGGGGGCTACTCTTTGTTGCGGTGCGCGGGCTTCTCTTGTGGAGCACAGGCTTTAGGCGCACAGGCTTCAGTAGTTGTGGCACGTGGGCTCAGTAGTTGTGGCTCGCGGTCTCTAGAGCACAGGCTCAGTAGTTGTGCACGGGCTTCATTGCTCCACGGCATGTGGGATCTTCCCGGGCCAGGGCTCAAACCCATGTCCCCTGCATTGGCAGGCGGATTCTTAACCACTGTGCCACCAGGGAACTCCCTCAATTTAAAAACTTTTAATGAAGGTGTTGCCTCACAATTTGGGACAAAGCAAAGCAAGTTCCAAATCTGGAACAAGGAAGTCTTCCTCTGAAAAATGAGCTAGAAATGGAAATGCTGTTTAGATCCCAATGAAGCAGGGCCCAAACTTAAACCGTAAGAGTAGAAAGTGAGTACCAGTGTCTTACTTTTCTAGAATAATTCAGGGCACGTAACTCCCAGTGTTTAGAAATGACTAAACAGTCCCTTATGCAAAGAAGTAACCTAGAGGGTGTGAGCGTAATAAATTACCCTGTATTTATGTCCTAGGAATTCTAAAGTAATGATATGAATCTCTATATGAGACTGCAGCAGAAGAAACCAGCTGACACACATTGTGACCCAAGCTGTTCTCTTACATGAAGCGTTTTACAGTGCCAGGTGTGAGTTGAGACTCAGCCTTGTAAGACTTATTCATTCCAAAGTTGGAATTTGCAAGGTAGCCATTTATAACAGATGTCATTGGTTTCATGTCCTGCAGCCATTCCAATTCCTCCTTTTTACCTTGAAGAAGAGCCCGTACTTATGTTGGGGTGTCCACATGTAAAAAAGATAAATCTTACTTGGTTTCATTCAATTGCCATCATCTCATTGGCCATACCAGTGATTGGTTTATGGAAGAGCACGTAACCCAGTGCTGCCTAATGAAAAAATTAAGTCTGCTGGGAAGCTCCTGGTAAAGGTATCTTTTCCCTGAAGAAGAGGCATAGGGGGAAATATGTCCTTCTGTGGACATTCCGGATATAGAGCTTGGAATTATGGTGGCCATCTTGCAACCCTAGGGAAAGCCAAGCTATGGATAGCAAAGCAGAATTAACCCTGGAGCTTCCTTGCCTTGAGACATCTTGCTGTTGAGAGAATAAATGTTCCTTTTATGTAAACTAACTTGGATTTCCTGTTTCTTACATCCAGTAGAACCCCAAATGATACACACTCCTGTTTCGTCTCCCCTAGGTCAGTTCAGGTCTCTCCGCTCCCACCAGCTCTCAAGTTCTATGCTTTCACTGTCCCCACCTCATCTTACCACCTGGTAGAGACTTGGGAATTGTGTTTTGTTTTGTTTTTGTTTTTTTTCATAACTTATAGCCCTTAAGGTTGAGGTCTTAACCTGTGAGGATTGCACCATGGAGCCACTGGTCAGTAAAGAGTTACTAAAGCAGCTATTCACAGGCTAAGGTGATTTCAATGTGTTGTTTTGTTATTAGAAGTATTGGGAATAATAATGCTATGTTTCTTTTTCAGTCATTCGATAGAATTTCCCTTCCCTAACAAAGATTATAGGCTAGTAGTCAAGTAAGCAATTACATAGAATATAATGATGGCCCGTGGGGGAACTAGGAGCTGTGGAAGTCCAAAGAGAGGTGCTGTTGTTGGCTTACCCAGTAATCATGCCCTTTGCATTTCTTCCATGCTTGAAGAGACTCTTTCCCTGAAAATGCCAGGCGTTCACTTTCCAGCCTCTGTTGCAGCTAGGGCATGTATATATGGGCCCCTTCTGACCAGGGAGATTTAAGGCAAAGTCTTCAAAGGACTTCTGGGAAGAATTTTCCTTGAAGAGTAAGATCATCACAGAAGGGGCCCTTCTTCCCTTCCTGCTCTCGGTTGTTTTGTGAGAGGGCATGATTTGGAGCTGCAGCAGCTATCTTATAACCATGAGGCAAAAGCTAAGAGAATCGTGGAAAAGTTGAATCCAGTTCCCGACATTGTCATCGCACAGAACTAATCTTGGATCTGTATATCTCCAGAATGTGACATCCAGTTATGTGATAATACCGTCATATTTCATTATCTGTTACTTATAGCCAGTAGTATGCAAATTGGTACAATGCGTATCTAACCTGAACTGAGGCAAGCAAAGAAGGCTTCCTGGAGGAGATGACTTATGCGCTAAAGCATGAAAGATATGTACATATTTTGTAATAGAAGGAGATGTGGTAAAGGAGGATCCAAAGACTTGAAGGAGAAATTATGGCAAGTTTAAGAATTCAAAATTGGGGGCTATGGCTGGAGCATAGAATATTGTTTATGGAGTGGCAAGAGATGAAGCCAAAGAAGTGGTGGGTAAGAGCACAAATCATACATGACCTTGTAAATTATGTTAAGAAATTTTGCCCTTTTTCTTAGGAACATTCAGAACACTACTGGAGGCTTTCTCATTCTCAAGGTCAAAGTTAATCACTTTTTTTACACACCCAGATCACATTGCTGGTAGTTTGCTGTCATTTGGCCCTATTAGGGCTCGTTTGTTATTCAGTGATCTATTCCCTCCAGTAGACCAGAAGACACGAGGGCAGAAGCTATGTTTTCTCACATTTAAACCAACCCTCTCTAACGAATCCTGCTAAAGGTCTGTTAAATCACATTACCTCTCCCATTACAGTTGATAAAACCTGAACCTATTTTGAAGTATTTTGTCTTGCTTGATCCTTTCAATACCCCCATGAAGCCTGGAGAGAGCAAGAGAGGGGTCCAAGCTTCCACAGCTTGTTAGGGTAGAACCGTAAGGGCTAGAAACAGGTAGTATCTCTCTTGGTCCAAAGATGCTTTTCACTATATCATACAGTTTTGTCCAACAGCAAGTGTTTCCAGCACTGAAAGTTTGTACATTGATTCATTTGCTGTGAGGTTTCAGTTTGGTGAAACTTAAAAAAAAATTTCCATGTAGTCTTTGCGAGAAGCTTTGTAGTAGTGGAACCATCCAGTCATACTTTCTTTTCTTGGGGAGAACTCAGGGTAGCATTATGGAGTTAGCAGATGTAAGGCAAGTATGGTTTGAAAAAGGTTCACACTCCCCCGTCTCCTGGTCTGCAAAGCTCGTAGAATACTTAAGGGCTGGAGGAGAAATTTGTGTAGGAACTGTATTAGTTAGGGTAACTAACTACCTGCCCTAGCAGGTAAAGTTGAACATCTCAGTGGCTCAACTCAGTAATTTTCTCATTTGCATAAAGATTAACTTTCGGGGGCCTTCATCAGAGACCCAGGCTCTTGCTCTCCTGTGGGTCCACCTTCTCCTATAACACCTGGTAGGTCTTCTGAGTCTAGTAGACAGACAGAGGACGGGCGAGAGGAGCTTTCCACAGACTTCCCTTCCGCCCACATGACGTTGGGCAGGCCTCAGTCATGTGACCACACTTACCTGCACGTGAGGAGGGCAGACGGAGCACCTGTGTGCCCAGAAAGGTAGCTTAATGAGTTCGGTAGACAAGTGGTCATCTCTGACTTAGGGACCAAGGTGAATTTTATGAAAAAAGTGGTTATACCCCTTACCTTCCGAGGTTCTACATTATATAGTATTTCTGATGAACTAGGATAGATCAGAGGAGGCTGGAGAGCCCAGAGGAGAATTCATCCTAAGGGATGAGATAGACTTGTCTACTGTTTGACCTCAAAGCCAGGATCATGTTTTTCATGGGAGACGGTTAGTTCCAAACATCATATGTGGCTAAAGTGAGAAATCCCTGCTTATCCAAATGAGTGAATGCCCGTATATCAAAAGAGCCGTGTTATGAAGAATTGTAGGGCTTCCCTGGTGGCGCAGCGGTTGAGAGTCCGCCTGCCGATGCAGGGGACGCGGGTTCGTGCCCAGGTCCGGGAAGATCCCACGTGCCGCGGAGCGGCTGGGCCCGTGAGCCATGGCCGCTGAGCCTGCGCGTCCGGAGCCTGTGCTCTGCAACGGGAGAGGCCACAACAGTGAGAGGCCCGCGTACCACAAAAAAACAAAAAAGAAGAATTGTAGATATTATTGGGAACCCGTACCCCAACATAACAGCACACAGTACCATAAAGTGACCCTCTCACTCATTCATTCGTTCAACACAGCTTGAATTGAGTACCGTGCGCCCAGCATATTCTAGGTGCTGGAGATACAGCTCTCCCTGCCCTGAAGCTTAGGTTCCAGAGAAAGAAGGGATAAAGAATAAATAAATGATTTCAAGTAGCCATAAGTGCTATGAAGAATGTAGAGTTTGGTTGCAATGTTAGGGAATAGAAAGTGACTAGAGTAGACGGGCTGGCACTCTTCTAGACTGGACAGAACAGGATACGATGAACGCAACTAAGGCAGAGAAAGGCTTCCTTTCCCCATTTCTAAGACCCAACAAGAGTGCTACTGGGCCAACCATGGCGTGTGCCCTGATAACTAAAAGCTTCTCTTCAGTGGTTTAAATCTCCACATTTCTGGACCTCTCGATTTCAAGAGTTGCTGTGTGGTAATAGTGACGAAAACAGTAGCACAATGGGAGCTACATGTGCAGAGGAATGATATCTTCCAGGGTTTTCGCAGTAGGAGGCAGCAGTCAAGGAGGACCCCTCTGAATTTAGAAAATACTTTTAACCGAATGTTAGCAAAACGCTTCAAATTTTGCGGCATTCAGCTAAAGCAATCCTTGGAGGGAAATCTGTAGCTTTAAAATCATATATTAAAACATGAGAAAGGTTTAAAATCAAAAGAATATACAAGAATGACTTCCAAATTTTCTATCTAAAACATATATATGAAAAAAGTAGACATCAGTATTTTATTCTGGTTATTTCTCATGGTAATATCACAAGTGATTTGCAATTTCTTATATGTGCCTTTCTGTACTTTCCACATTTTAGTCTTCTCTAATGAACACGTATTATTTTAATAATAAAAAACATTTTAAGCAAACAAAGAAGGACCCCTCTTGCTAGTGAACACCTCTAGGATTCTCAGACTCATCCTAGAAACTCCTTACACATATTCAGATGAGGGAAGGGGTGTCAGAATTGTGCAGTTTGACTAGGAAGGGGAATGTGAACTCACAGGCAAAGGAAGGCATATCAATTTTTCCTTCATTCCACAATTATTTATTAAACACCTTCTATGTATCAGAAACTGTGTTAAGACCTGGAGACTTAAAAAAAGAAAAGTAAACACATGTGATATAACCCCTGACTTGATATAGATTTTAGTCTAGAGGAAAAGTGAAAGGGCTGGACAGAAAAATCAAAGCCATCCACGCAGGAGTTTTTGTGTACAGACTACGTACAAAGCACTTTGCCCATTTCCGTGAAGCGGGGCGTTAGTGCGACACCTCTGTGCTGCGCCGCTTGTCTCATGAAGACACGAGGACATCTTTCTTCCCCGATGCACTCTTCCCAGGAGGAGCACTGACTTCCTGTTCCTGTTAACAATTCTGCAGGTGCTTCCCTCCTCAGGGAATTCAGCCTCGTTCCGCTTTGTCATCAGGCAGCTGCGCGGTCCTGCAGGGCAGTATCCTTACCTTATGCCAGGATCCAGCCCCACCATGTGTGTTCTGATCCCCACTCTCCCAGGTCACCCTGTGGCTGCCAGAAACCACCAGTCCCCCTTGTGTGTTGCTCTACCAGAGTTAACCTTGTCATTACACAGATGCTGTCAGAGGCCATGTCTGAACACCGTGTCAAAACAACTAGTCCAGTAGGAACATTCGGTCAGTCTGGTTTGTCAGTAAGTCAAAAACTAAGACATTTGTTTGATTGGATTTGTGTAAGAATTGGTTGGTTTTGTTCTGAGCGGAATTCGGTCTTGTTAGCTCACGTATCTCAGCACAGTTCTCGTCTCCCAGGGTTACAAGAGCTCACGGAGGAACGACCACCACAATAAACATGGGTCTGTTCTTCCCCCAATATCTTCGCTTTATCTCCATAACTACCCTGGAAAGCACTTGAGGGCAAGACTCTGTGATCATCTCCATTGCGCACGGTACGTGTTTCATATTTGCGTCATTTGGGGTCTTGCCAGCAAAGAGGTGACCTATTCAAATTGTTTCCCTGGAGGAGAGCCAGCAGAGGGACAGTCTGCAAAGGTGTAGGCAGGTGTAGAAAAACTGGAGGAGGTAGGGCAGGACCTCAGGGAAGTGACAGGAGAACTACCCTTAAGCCTGAAAGGACATGATGAGGAAGCGGAGAGAACAGAGAGGGAGAGAGAGATGAGCTACCTTTGTCCAAGGAATACATCCGTTGTGCATCACATCCACAGTGGGAGAGTGGGGGAAAGAGAACCCCAACCTCACTCTCCTTTGATCCCCTTCCTGGGCTCCCTAGCGGCTAGACTCACCTGGAAACCGGAGAGCTCAGAGACCTGTGGATGTAATTCTTATTTGTCAGCCTCCGGGAACACAGAAGAATCTACAAGAGTGAAAAGTGGAGCTGAAGGGACAGACAAACGTTATCCAGCCCAGTACCGTGTTAACTACTCTCCAGAAAGAGTTAATTCCACACCCTCCCTGAATCGGCGCCTTACTTTTCAGGGGAAGCAGTCATGTGGACTCACAGACTTTCGGGCTTGGGGAAATTTTGAACGCACCAACCCCTTTGGAATGCATAAAACTTCTTTCAGGGATCCTCAGCAAGTGGCCGTCCACTTGAATACCCCTTGTGACAGGGAGATCAGTGCCTGTCACAGCCTTTCAGGGCACTTTCCGATTAGAAGCCTCCACAACAAGTTCCTAGTTTCATCCCCTGACATCACCAGAACACGTCTATACGCCCAGCTGCCATTCAGAAAGAGCGATACTGGAGCCTTAAAATCTCTACGTTTTATACTAAAAATAGAGTTGCCATATGTTCCAGCAATTTCACTCCTAGGCATATATCTGGAGAAAACTCTAATTCGAAAATATGCATGCCACCCCAATGTCCATAGCAGCACTATTTACAATAGCCAAGACATGGAGGCAACCAAAACATCCATTGGCAGATGAATGGATAAAGAAGATGTGGTACGTATATACAATGGAATATTACTCAGCCATAAAAAAAGAATGAAATAATGCCATTTGCAGCGACATGGATGGACCCAGAGATTTTCATACTGGGTGAAGTAAGTCAGATAGAGAAAGACAAATACCATATGATATCACTTATATGTGGAATCTAAAATATGACACACATGAACCTATCTACAAAACAGAAACAGACTCACAGACATAGAGAACAGACTTGTGGTTGCCAAGGTGCGGGGCGGGGGGGATTGGGAAGGATGGGCTGGGAGTTTGGGATTAGCAGATGAAAACTAGTATACATAGGATGGATAAACAACAAGGTCCTACTGTATAGCACAGGGAACTATATTCAGTATCCTATAATAATGCCATTATGGAAATGGCATTATTAATAATAAGCCACAATGGAAATGAATATGAAAAAAACTCTGCGTTTTGTGCATGGATAATCATGCCCTTAAAACAAGGTGGGAGAGAAGCTACAAAGCTTGAGCCAATCTCCCAGGCTAAGGCAGAAGAGAGCTCAAGCTGTGCAGAGGGGAGGAAAACCGTTCTCTCCCTGTATCCCACCACAAACACATCTAAAATCCAGAACATCCTAAAGACAAAGACGTAGGATGAAATCCCTGAGCATCGGAGCTGGGACCCGTCTGACAGATTTAATTATATTTCAAAGCCACATGCTCTCCTCGGCAAGACAGCAGAAACCAGGAGCCGTAGCCAAAGGCAGCCAGTGAAATTAATGAAAGCCTAGCAGCTAAAAATACCCTTTGCCAGCTCTGAGGACCCCACTGCTGCCTGTCAGTTATATTTCACCTTTTTAAAAATTCCAGCCTGCAAAAAGCATTCTGAGTGGAAAGGGCTGGGTTGTTTGCAGGAATCAGTGTAAAACTTAGACAGTAGTTTATTTGTTAGGCTGGTAACACATGAGAAATGGAGGAGAGGTTTGTTTTCTGTAGCAGTAAGCAGTTCAAGCCAGCTGGCAATGTGCCCGAAGCAAATAACCAAGAAACAACTAGATCTATGTGAAACTCGGTGTGAGAAAGTTTAGAGTTGGTGGGGCAGGGAAGGGGGGCTCTGGTAGAAGAGAAGATGGGTGAGCAGGGAGGCCAAAGAGGGTTTCGAGTTCTCTTATTGGTAAAGTCACTGTATAGAAGTCTATATGGATTCGTCCCCTGATTCCCATCTCCTGCCTGTTTTCAACTCTCACCACATCAGCATTCCAATTAGAGCCCGGGATTTTGTCCAACTTCCGTTTCACCATTTTTAAGAGCTGGCATTAAATTTGGTTGGTTCCATTTCTTGTATGTCTATTCAGCAGCTGCAAATCTAGAAGCAGCGAGTTAGAAATATAAAGAAGTAGTTTTGGTTGTGACTCTAGTGTTGACTGTGCAAACGCCCAGCAACCCAGTTGGAGAAGCATCTTTATTAGTCCAGTTATCTTTTTGTCATCTTTTCAAATGTGCATTCAGTAAAATTCACTTTTCTTCTGTACAGTTAATTCTATGAGTTTTCATAAGTGCATGGAGTCGTGTAACCACCACAGTGAACTGTTGTGTCACCTCAAAACTTTCCCTTGGGCTAAAACTTGGTAGTCCAGCTCTCCCCTCACCCAGCCCTATCCCCTGGGAACCACTGTATCTCTGTCCCTGCAGTTTTGTCTCCTCTGAAATGTCATATAAATGAAATCATACAGCACATAGGCTTTTGCGTCTGTATTAGCCGTATTGTGTGAAAAAGTCAGGGCAAGCTCAGAGGAGTTCAGTTACTTGTCCAGGGTCACCCAGCTAGAAAAGCAGAGCAAAAGTTTAAGTGCGAGTCAACTGATTCCAGATCTTATCCTTTCTCTCCAGTACTGAGCTAGAACACTGCCTGGCCTCAGTTTCCTTATCTCCCTCATTGAGAAGTTGGGACTGGGGGCAGACAATGAAACCATGGTTGCATAAGGACTCTGGAAAATGTAAAACGCTTTGTGAAAGCACATATTGCTTCATGTTTCTACCCATCTTTGTCCTCTGCCAGGCGTTTTACGGGAGGGCATTTGGGCTCTTCACATCATCCTACTGAACTTGGTGGTACACCTTGGAACCCGGCCATAATCAATCTGTGTAAAGAAACATGCGTGCGCGCGCGCGCACACACACACACACACACACACACGTGCACACACAGGCACACATACTCCTGCTAATGCAGGAAGCATCTTAGGAGGTTAAAGGACTTGTCTTGACTGTTCTCCACCAAAGAGGAAAAGCCTCTCACAGATTTATTTAATGGGATTTGGGTTGTACAGGGGTGTTTTGGTCATCTGAAGGGATTTTTCTATTCTCAGGACATGAAAGTAACTGCCGTGAAATAAAATTTGACTTGACTATTATGTCACAAGAAGTAAACATCATCTGCTGGCCTGATGGCTTGGAAGCCTCTCTCTAAACTACTTCTGCCAGAGGCTTTGAAATGTTTGCTTTCAGGCTGGATTCAGCCATCAGAATATTTAGAGAAGCACATGCCGTGGCCCCACAGAACAGATCTCTCTCTTGGTGAAGATAAACCTGCAAAGCTGTAGCTTTCTCCAAGCCACACAAATATGGGTGTGGTTCCTTCCTTTACCGCTGCTCCCGGTAAATGTTGTTGAAAGCAAAAGTCTTCTTTTCTTCGTTACTGCTGTAGGGGGTAGAGTTACTGAAACAGGCCAAACAAAGACTCATGAAGAAGCACGTTGGACCTTTTGCTCTATTCCAGAGCTGTCGAGCCATATATGCAATTTAAAATTTTTTAGTAGACATTTTGAAAAGTAAAAAGGGTTGCAATTCATTTTAATAATATATTTTTAAACCAAGGTTTCCAAAAGATGTCATCCGTATACTGCTATTAATGAGATATTTTCATTCCCTTTTCCATGTTAAGTCTTCAAAATCCAGCCCATCTCAGCTCAGACCAGCCACATCTCAAGTGCTCTGTGACATGGGATTTGTGATTACAGTATTAGTGAGTGCAACTTTACAGGTAGTGGTAAATTCAAATCCCAACGGGGCCTCTTAATGGCAGTGTGACCTTGGGCAAGTTATTTCAACTCTCCGCACCTCGGTTTTCTCATCCAAGAAAGTGACAATGATGTCTACTCACAGTGTAGGTGTGAGGATTAAATGAGATAATCCGAGTAAAGTGCCTGGTATGTGGCAAGTGGTCAGTGAATTTGAGCTGTTATTAGAAGCGAAATTATTACTGTTTTTACTGGTGTCATCATTACTGTTACCATTTCTACTGAGAAAGTCAGACCTCACTGGTCTGTCTGATTTCTCTTGCAAATGGAAACTGGAATCAGATTCATTACCTCCAAGGTGGAGGAGAATTAACAAGAAGGCAACTGAAGGAATCAATCATACTTTTACAGCTCTTAAGCTTTTAAAGCATTCTTTCCTCCATGTTATTTCTTTATAAGAGTCAAAATTCACGTGTAATGTAGAAAATGTTTTCTCTTCTTTGTGGATGAGGAACGTTTAGGCTCGTAAAAGTTGGGTAAGGTCACCCAACCGGAGCAGGAGAGCCAATAAGGCTTTCATCTCCAAAGCTGTATCTCTAATAACATTCTCTAAGCCTTCAGAGCCTCAGGCCTGCGTGTGAATGTGCCAGTTCAGCTGCTCATTCTGTATCCTGGGTCTGACCTTTCTGAGTTCACGTTCCTCATCTGTAAAGTGGTGATAATATCAACCTCATGGGGAGTCGGGGAGGTTAAATATGGTGGGTTTGTAGACTGAGTAACAGAGCGTTCCGCAAATAGCACACATACTCTGTGTCGGTTGCCTAAGCCAGAATGCCTACTGTGCTCCCAAGGGGGATGTTGAGTTGTGTGGATGCTGGTGTGAGGTTTGGATGGACACTCTCAGGGGCCAGTAGTCTTAAAGCTGTGCTTACTGAGATCAGAAAAATCATCAAGGTTTGGGGTGATCCCTGGCATCGTGCCTTTTGTGCATGTTGATTGACTTCAGTGTGCCCGTCTGGCTTCACATGCTTCTTGTTTGCTCTGAAGCATTCCTCATCCCACAGAATCCCAGAAAGAGGCCTCCCCTTGCAGCCATTGCCTCCATTCGGCTGGGAGACAGCATGCTTCGCTCTTCAGTGAAGGCTTAACGGGAAAAACCTTGCTGCACTTCAAGAGCAGTGTGGCTTGAAGTCTCGGCAGGACACACCTGGCTCCCTCCCATGGGAGAGTTGAGGAGAATTGAATAAAAGCACAGAGTTCTTTATAAAAGTGTAGGTAGGGTTAAGGGGAACCAACAAGGGGTGGTGTAGAACGTTGTGCTTAGCTACAGAGGGACTGTATCAGCCCAAACTTGAAGGATCAAGGAGGCAGAACATGACCATCACTGGAGCTGGAGAGGAGTGTTCGAGGTACATTAGAGAGCTGACTTATGGGAGATGGGGCCTTCAGTGGGAAGACAACCCAACTGTAGAGGGAGGAACAAGGACAGAAGAAGGGAAATATGCATGAATGACCTCATTCTCAGACCTCTTGATGATGTCCTTGATTGGCTGCATTCAACAGGAAGGGGACTTCCCTGGTGGCACAGTGGTTAAGAATCTGCCTGCCAATGCAGGGGATATGGGTTCGAGCCCTGTTCCGGGAAGATCCCACATGCCGCAGAGCAACTAAGCCCGTGCGCCACAACTACTGAGCCCACGAGCCACAACTACTGAAGCCCGCGTGCCTAGAGCCCATGCCCCACAACGGGAGAAGCCACCGCAATGAGAAGCCTGCGCACCACAACGAAGAGTAGCCCCCGCTAGCCGCAACTAGAGAAAGCCCGCACGCAGCAACGAAGACCCAATGCAGCCAAAAATAAATAAATAAAGTAATTAATTAATTAATTAAAAAAAACAAAACACAGAGTCAGAGGGCAAAGGATCCCATTGGTGGAGGCCATGATCAGCCTCCCGGGAGCACAGAGCTTGGTCAAGAAGTATAGAGAGTGGATCAAATGGATTTCAGAGTGGAGGAGCAAATGGAAAATATCCACCACAAAAATATCATTTGGTTTGGATCTCAAAACCTTTCCTCGGTGACTGACTCTCTAGCTCCTAAATTTGGAAGGTGTTTTGTGGGTTTTTTTGTTTGTTTGCTTTTTGTTTTGTTTAAAGTGAAACAAATTTTATTCAGAGAGATACACACACCATAGACAAAGCATGGGCCATCTCAGAAGGCTAGAGGCACCAGGGTAGGGGGTTGTCAGTTTTTATAGGGGTAGGTAATTTCATAAGCTAATGAGTGGCAGGATTATTCCAACTATTTCGGGGGAAGGGGCGGGGATTTCCAGGAATTGGGCCACCGCCCACGTTTTGGCCTTTTATTTATGTTGGGCCTCAGAACTGTCATGAGTCCATGGGTGTGTCACATAACTAATGTGTTATAATGAGCATAGACTGAGGCTCAAGGTCTAGTGGAAGTCAGTCATCTGCCATCTTGGGCCTAGTTGGTCCTAACCAGTTTATGTCATGTCCTCAATGGCTGTCATTCTTTTAAAGGTTATGCCTTGCTCCCTTGCTGTCTCATTCCCCCATCAGAGACTTTACTCCCATAATCTTATGGGAAGCAGAGGGGCGACGGTCTGTCTTCTCTAGCTGCTTCAGGGCTGTGTAGGAGCATCCACCCTGCCTGTCAGGGAGTATAAATCTCTTGGAAGGTGTTTTGGAAGAGAGTGTGAGCAACCCATTGCCCTTCAAGTTCCACACTCATAATCTCTAATGTACTCACTAACTCACAAAGGCCTCTTCCTTTCCAGATGTCTTTCTTCCTGAATGACTTTTTCCAGCCTGCACGTTATAGCAGCTCTGCAAAAATGTGTATGACTTAAGAAACCAGTACAAGAGAACTGACAAACACCCTACAGTAAACCAGGCATGGTGCTAGGCAGTTAATACAGCTTAACCCTCCGTCTGTGCCCCCAGAGGCTCTATCTTCTAAGGAAAGGAACAAATTGAGCTTGAGGTTCATCATTTTCAATGTAAACGTAAATGTTACCATGATATATTATAATGGAAAACCAGGTTAGATTTCCATTGCATAAATAAGGTTGGGAAATGGTTCACAGTCATCTGAAAGAAGTGATTTACACCAAGAAAAAGGGTTTGATATGATGGAAATCTGATGGAGGTGGGCTTGGGATTTTACAGTGAACAAGAGGAATATATTTCACACAAACCAAAGTGTTGGCCAAAATGTCTTAGTCTCTGGACCTGATTTTTTTTTTTTTTTTTTTTTTTTGAGGCTCTGCCTGACTAATTTTAAGCGCTTAATGTAAGAAAGAGGTTAAATGAAAATGAAGAAGGGCTTCCCTGGTGGCACAGTGGTTGAGAGTCTGCCTGCTGATGCAGGGGACACGGGTTCATGCCCCGGTCCGGGAAGATCCCACATGCCGCGGAGCGGCTGGGCCCGTGAGCCATGGCCGCTGAGCCTGCACGTCCGGGGCCTGTGCTCCACCACAGGAGAGGCCACAACAGTGAGAGGCCCGTGTACCTCAAAAAAAAAAGAAAAAAGAAGAAGAAGAAGCCACCCTCACAGAGCAGCCCCAAGGACCTGTGTAGATACATCTGTGACCCTAGACATAAGACTGAAACCAAAATAGTCCATAAATTGAATGGTTGTAATGGTCAAGGGCAGAGAAGGAAAGAAAGAAAGGGGATTGGGGGTGGGGGGGATTGGTCACTTGTCATCTTATAACCCCAGCAAAGGTAAATACTCTTTTTCACTTTTCAGCTGACTCTGGGTACAGACACAACACATTTGGTTCTAGTGACAAGGAAGACACTCAGTGTAGTGGAAGTTGGGATTTGGTTTTTAACATGGGAACCCTCTCTTCTTCAAAAGAAATTCGTTGACTAATTTACTTACTATAAATTTTTGCTGATTATGTATCTAATACTTATGTAGAAAACTTGAAGTAACACACAAAAATAAATAATGAAATATCAGACATCTTTTATCCCATCTCACAAATATTTCTGCGGATAACTTTTCAGTAAATCTCTGTGTATGTTTCGTTTGTGGGCCTATTTTTTTTCCCCTGGGATACAGTTGGAATTATACTATAATTATTGTTTCTTCTCAGTCGCTATCCTAAAGACTACCTATAGTCTAAAAGAAGAGTTCTTACTCAAGGATGTACATTAAAGTCAATTGTAGATTTTATTTCTTAAAACATAATTTTCAAATAAAAACAAGCCTTTCCCTGGAAATGATGATTTAGTATATATGAAGTGAATGGACTTTGAGTGTCTTTAGATTTTTTAAGCTCCTCTGATGATTCAGATCCATATCACCAATTGTGAATCAGTACATTCTAATGGAAAGAAAAAAATAGCGATGGATTCCCTATAATATGATTAGAAATATCCTCATTTTTAACATAGCATCTGGGTTTTTTAAATTATAAGTGTTTTCCTATATCATCAAATAATTCCTTTTTATCTTGGTGAAATATACATAACATGAAATTGATCATTTTAACCCTTTTTTTTTTTTTTTTTTTTTTTGCTGTACGCGGGCCGCTCACTGTTGTGGCCTCTCCCGTTGCGGAGCACAGGCTCCGGACGCGCAGGCTCAGCGGCCATGGCTCACGGGCCCAGCCGCTCCGCGGCATGTGGGATCTTCCCGGACCGGGGCACGAACCCGTGCGCCCTGTATCGGCAGGCGGACTCTCAACCACTGCGCCACCAGGGAAGCCCCATTTTAACCCTTTTTAAGTGTACAATTCAGTGGCATTAAGTACATTCACAATGTTGTGTAACCATTACCACTATCTATTTCCAGAGCTTTTTCATCATGCGAAAAAGAAACTTTATAATCACGCCTCCCATATCCCCAGCCCCTGGAGAAAAATCATATTTTTAAACATTGTTTCATATTAACTACAAAATATTCTTTATATGGATATGCTATAATTTACTGAACTGTTATAACTTTGGACAATTATGTTGTTTCCAGATTTTTCTTTCTAAGACTTAAACATCGGGGTGTGTGTATGTGTGTGTGTCTGTGTGTGTGTGTGTTTCTATTTGATGCTTTTGTTTTTTTTTTTTTTTTTTTGGTACACGGGCCTCTCAGTGTTATGGCCTCTCCCATTGTGGAGTACAGGCTCCAGACGCACAGGCTCAGTGGCCATGGCTCAGGGGCCTAGCCGGTCCGTGGCATGTGAGATCTTCCCAGACCAGGGCACGAACCCGTGTCCCCTGCATCGGCAGGTGGGCTCTCAACCACTGTGCCACCAGGGAAGCCCCTATTTGATTCTTTATATCTTCCCCCTCCCCAAATCCTCAAGTCCATTCTCTAGTAGGTCTGTGTCTTTATTCCCATCTTGCCCCTAGGTTCTTCATGACCATTTTTTTTTCTTAGATTCCATATATATGTGTTAGGATACAGTATTTGTTTTTCTCTTTCTGACTTACTTCACTCTGTATGACAGACTCTAGGTCTATCCACCTCATTACAAATAGCTCAATTTCATTTCTTTTTATGGCTGAGTAATATTCCATTGTATATATGTGCCACATCTTCTTTATCCATTCATCTGTTGATGGACACTTAGGTTGCTTCCATGTCCTGGCTATTGTAAATAGAGCTGCAATGAACATTTTGGTACATGACTCTTTTTGAATTATGTTTTTCTCAGGGTACATGCCCACTAGTGGGATTGCTGGGTCGTATGGTAGTTCTATTTTTAGTTTTTTAAGGAACCTCCATACTGTTCTCCATAATGGCTGTATCAATTTACATTCCCACCAACAGTGCAAGAGGGCTCCCTTTCCTCCACAACCTCTCCAGCAGTTATTGTTTGTAGATTTTTTGATGATGGCCATTCTGACCAGTGTGAGATGATATCTCATTGTAGTTTTGATTTGCATTTCTCTGATGATTAATGATGTTGAGCATTCTTTGATGTGTTTGTTGGCAATCTGTGTATCTTCTTTGGAGAAATGTCTATTTAGGTCTTCTGCCCATTTTTGGATTGGGTTGTTCGGTTTTCTGATATTGAGCTGCATGAGCTGCTTGTAAATTTTGGAGATTAATCTTTTGTCAGTTGCTTCATTTGCAAATATTTTGTCCCATTCTGAAGGTTGTCTTTTGGTCTTGTTTATGGTTTCCTTTGCTGTGCAAAAGATTTTAAGTTTCATTAGCTCCCATTTGTTTATTTTTGTTTTTATTTCCATTTCTCTAGGAGGTGGGTCAAAAAGGATCTTGCTGTGATTTATGTCATAGAGTGTTCTGCCTATGTTTTCCTCTAAGAGTTTGATAGTGTCTGGCCTTATATTTAGATCTTTAATCCACTTTGAGTTTATTTCTCTGTATGGTGTTAGGGAGTGTTCTAATTTCATTCTTTTACATGCAGCTATCCAGTTTTCCCAGCACCACTTATTGAAGAGGGTGTCTTTTCTCCACTGTATACTCTTGCCTCCTTTATCAAAGATAAGGTGACCATATGTCTGTGGGTTTATCTCTGGGCTTTCTATCCTGTTCCATTAATCGATATTTCCATTTTTGTGCCAGTACCATACTGTCTTGATTACTGTAGCCTTGGAGTAGTATAGTCTGAAGTCAGGGAGCCTGATTCCTCCAGCTCCGTTTCTCTTTCTCAAGATTGCTTTGGCACTTTGGCACTTTTCCATACAAATAGTGAAATTTTTTGTTCTAGTTCTGTGAAAATTTCCAGTGGTAGTTTGATAGGGATTGCGTTGAATCTGTAGGTTGCTTTGGATAGTATAGTCATTTTCACAATGTTGATTCTTCCAGTCCAAGAACATGATATATCTCTCCATCTATTTGTATCATCTTTAATTTCTTTCATCAGTGTCTTATAATTTTCTGCATACAGGTCTTTTGTCTCCTTAGGTAGGTTTATTCCTAGATATTTTATTCTTTTTGTTGCAGTGGTAAATCGGAGTGTTTTCTTAATTTCACTTTCAGATTTTTCATCATTAGTGTACAGGAATGCAAGAGATTTCTGTGCATTAATTTTGTATCCTGCTACTTTACCAAATTCATTGATTAGCTCTAGTAGTTTTCTGGTAGCATCTTTAGGAGTCTCTATGTATAGTATCATATCATCTGCGAACAGTGACAGCTTTACTTCTTTTCCGATTTGGATTCCTTTTTTTTCTTTTTCTTCTCTGATTGCTATGGCTAAAACTTCCAAAACTGTGTTGAATAATAGTGGTGAGAATGGGCATTCTTGTCTTCTTCCTGATCTTAGTGGAAGTGGTTTCAGTTTTTCACCATTGAGGATGATGTTGGCTGTGGGTTTGTCATATATGGCTTCTATGATGTTGAGGAAAGTTTCCCCTATGCCTACTTTCTGGAGGGATTTTATCATAAATTAGTGCTGAATTTTGTCGAAAGCTTTCTCTGCATCTATTGAGATGATCATGTGGTTTTTCTCCTTCAATTTGTTAATATGGTGTATCACATTGATTGATTTGCGTATATTGAAGAATACTTGCATTGCTGGGATAAACCCCACTTGATCATGGTGTGTTATCCTTTTAATGTGCTGTTGGATTCTGTTTGCTAGTATTTTGTTGAGGATTTTTGCATCTATGTTCATCAGTGATATTGGCCTGTAGTTTTGTTTCTTTGTGACATCTTTGTCTGGTTTTGGTATCAGGGTGATGGTGGCCTCATAGAATGAGTTTGGGAGTGTTCCTCCCTCTGCTATATTTTGGAAGAGTTTGAGAAGGATAGGTGTTAGCTCTTCTCTAAATGTTTAATAGAATTCACCTGTGAAGCCATCTGGTCCTGGGCTTTTGTTTGTTGGAAGATTTTAAATCACAGTTTCAATTTCAGTGCTTGTGATTGGTCTGTTCATATTTTCTATTTCTTCCTGGTTCAGTCTTGGCAGGTTGTGCATTTCTAAGAATTTATCCATTTCTTCCAGGTTGTCCATTTTATTGGCATAGAGTTGCTTGCATTAATCTCTCATGATCCTTTGTATTTCTGCATTGTCAGTTGTTACTTCTCAATTTTCATTTCTAATTCTATTGATTTGAGTCTTCTCCCTTTTTTTCTTGATGAGTCTGGCTAATAGTTTATCAATTTTGTTTATCTTCTCAAAGAACCGTCTTTTAGTTTTATTGATCTTTGCTATAGTTTCCTTCATTTCTTTTTCATTTATTTCTGATCTGATCTTTATGATTTCTTTCCTTCTGCTAACTTTGGGGTTTTTTTGTTCTTCTTTCTCTAATTGCTTTAGGTGTAAGGTTAGGAGGTTGTTTATTTGAGATGTTTCTTGTTTCTTGAGGTAGGATTGTATTGCTATAAACTTCCCTCTTAGAACTGCTTTTGCTGCATCCCATAGGTTTTGGGTCATTGTGTTTTCATTGTCATTTGTTTCTAGGTATTTTTTAATTTCCTCTTTGATTTCTTCAGTGATCTCTTGGTTATTAAGTAGTGTATTGTTTAGCCTCCATGTGTTTGTATTTTTTACAGATTTTTTCCTGTAATTGATATCTAGTCTCATAGCATTATTGTCGGAAAAGATACTTGATACGATTTCAATTTTCTTAAATTTACCAAGGCTTGATTTGTGATCCAAGATATGATCTATCCTGGAGAATGTTCCATGAGCACTTGAGAAGAATGTGTATTCTGTTGTTTTTGGATGGAATGTCCTATAAATATCAATTAAGTCCATCTTGTTTAATGTATCATTTAAAGCTTGTGTTTCCTTATTTATTTTCATTTTGGATGATCTGTCCATTGGTGAAAGTGGGGTGTTAAAGTCCCCTAGTATGATTGTGTTACTGTCGATTTCCCCTTTTATGGCTGTTAGTATTTGCCTTATGTATTGAGGTGCTCCTATGTTGGGTGCATAAATATTTACAATTGTTATATTTTCTTCTTGGATCGATCCCTTGATCATTATGTCGTGTCCTTCTTTGTCTCTTCTAATAGTCTATTTTAAAGTCTATTTTGTCTGATATGAGAATTGCTACTCCAGCTTTCTTTTGATTTCCATTTGCATGGAATATCTTTTTCCATCCCCTCACTTTCAGTCTGTATGTGTCCCTAGGTCTGAAGTGGGTCTCTTATAGACAGCATATGTATGGGTCTTGTTTTTGTATCCATTCAGCCAGTCTATGTCTTTTGGTGGGACCATTTAATCCATTTACATTTAAGGTAATTATTGATATGTATGTTCCTATTGCCATTTTCTTAATTGTTTTGGGTTTGTTATTTTAGGTCTTTTCCTTCTCTCGTGTTTCCTGCTTAGAGAAGTTCCTTTAGCATTTGTTGTAAAGCTGGTTTTGTGGTGCTGAATTCTCTTAGCTTTTGCTTGTCGGTAAAGCTTTTAATTTCTCTGTCAAATCTGAATGAGATCCTTGCTGGGTAATCTTGGTTGTAGGTTTTTCTCCTTCATCACTTTAAATATGTCCTGCCAGTCCCTTCTGGCTTGCAGAGTTTCTGCTGAAAGACCAGCTGTTAACCTTATGGGGATTCCCTTGTGTCTTATTTGTTTTTTTTCCCTTGCTGCTTTTAATATTTTTTCTTTGTGTTTAATTTTTGATAGTTTGATTAATATGTGTCTTGGCGTGTTTCTCCTTGGATTTATCCTGTATGGGACTCCTTGTGCTTCCTGGACTTGATTAACTATTTCCTTTCCCATATTAGGGAAGTTTTCAACTATAATCTCTTCAAATATTTTCTCAGTCCCTTTCTTTTTCTCTTCTTCTTCTGCAACCCCTATAATTCGAATGTTGGTGCATTTAATGTTGTCCCAGAGTTCTCTAAGACTGTCCTCAATTCATTCTTTTTTCTTTATTCTGCTCTTCAGTAGTTACTTCCACTATTTTATCTTTCAGTTCACTTATCCATTCTTCTGCCTCAGTTATTCTGTTATTGATTCCTTCTAGAGAATTTTTAATTTCATTTATTGTGTTTTTTATCACTGTTTGTTTTCTCTTTAGTTCTTCTAGGTCCTTTTTAAATGCTTCTTGTATCTTCTCCATTCTATTTCCAAGATTTTGGATCATCTTTACTATCACTATTCTGAATTCTTTTTCAGGTAGACTGCCTATTTCCTCTTCATTTGTTAGGTCTGGTGGGTTTTTACCTTGCTCCTTCATCTGCTGTGTGTTTCTCTGTCTTCTCCTTTTGCTTAACTTACTGTGTTTGGGGGTCTCCTTTTCGCAGGCTGCAGGTTCGTAGTTCCCATTGTTTTTGGTGTCTGTGCCCAGTGGCTAAGGTTGGTTCAGTGGGTTGTGTAGGCTTCCTGGTGGAGGGGACTAGTGCCTGTGTTCTGGTGGATGAGGTTGTATCTTGTCTTTCTAGTGGACAGGGCCATGTCTGGTGGTGTGTTTTGGGGTGTCTGTAGCCTTATTATGATTTTAGGCAGCCTCTCTGCTAATGGATGGGGTTGTGTTCCTGTCTTGCTAGTTGTTTGGCATAGGGTGTCCAGCACTGTAGCTTGCTGGTCGTTGAGTGGAGATGGGTCTTGGTGTTGAGATGGAGATCTCTGGGAGATTTTCGCCATTTGATATTATGTGGAGCTGGGAGGTCTCTTGTGGACCAGTGTCCTGAACTTGGCTCTCCCGCCTCAGAGGCACAGTCCTGACGCCTGGCTGGAGCACCAAGAGCCTGTCATCCCCACGGCTCAGAATAAAAGGGAGAAAAAAAGAAAGAAAGAAAGAAGAAGGTAAAATAAAGTTATTAAAATAAAAAAAAATATTTTAAGTTATTAATAAAACGGACAGGCAGAACCCTAGGACAAATGGTAAAAGCAAAGCTATACAGACAAAATCACACACAGAAGCCTACTCATACACACTCACAAAAAGAGAAAAGGGAAAAAAATATATATCGTTGCTCCTAAAGTCCACCTCCTCAATTTGGGATGATTCATTGTCTATTCAGGTGTTCCACAGATGCAGGGCACATCCAGTTGATTGTGGAGATTTAATCCACTGCTCCTGAGGCTGCTGGTAGAGATTTCCCTTTCTCTTCTTTGTTCACACAGCTCCTGGGGTTGAGCTTTGGATTTGTCTCCGCCTTTGTAGGTCGCCTGAGGGTGTCTGTTCTTTGATCAGGCAGGACGGGGATAAAGGAGTAGCTGATTTGGAGGCTCTGGCTCATTCAGGCTGGGGGGAGGGAGGGGTACGGAGTGCGGGGCGAGCCTGCGGCAGCAGAGGCCAGCATGACGTTGCACCAGCCAGAGGCGCGCTGTGTATTCTCCTAGGGAAGTTGTCCCTGGATCACGGGACCCAGGCAGTGGTGGGCTGCACAGGCTCCCGGGAGGGGAGGTGTGGATAGTGACATGTGCTCGCACACAGGCTTCTTGGTGGCTGCAGTAGCAGCTTTAGTGTCTCATGCCCGTCTCTGGGGTCCGTGCTGATAGCCGTGGCTCGTGCCCGTCTCGAGTTCCTTTAAGCAGCGCTCTTAATCCCCTCTCCTCGCGTGCCAGGAAACAAAGAGGCAAGAAAAAGTCTCTTGCCTCTTCGGCAGGTCCAGACCTTTTCCCGGACTCCCTCCCGGCTACCTGTGGCGCACTAGCCCCCTTCAGGCTGTGTTCACGCCGCCAACCCCAGTCCTCTCCCGGCGCTCCGACCGAAGCCCGAGCCTCAGCTCCCAGCGCCGCCCGCCCCGGCGGGTGAGCAGACAAGCCTCTCCGGCTGGTGTGTGCTGGTCAGCACCGATCCTCTGTGCGGGAATCTCTCACCTTTGCCCTCCGCACCCTGTTGCTGTGCTCTCCTCCGCGTCACCGAAGCTTCCCCCATCTGCCACCCGCAGTCTCCGCCCGCGAAGGGGCTTCCTAGTGAGTGGAAACCTTTCCCCCTTCACAGCTCCCTCCCACTGGTGCGGGTCCGTCCCTATTCTTTTATCTGTTTTTTCTTTTTTCTTTTGCCCTACCCAGGTATGTGGGGAGTTTCTTGCCTTTTGGGAGGTCTGAGGTCTTCTGCTAGCGTTCAGTAGGTGTTCTGAAGGAGTTGTTCCACATGTAGATGTATTTTTGATATATTTCTGGGGAGGAAGGTGATCTCCACGTCTTACTCTTCTGCCATCTTGAAGCTCCTCCCCTGTTCCTGTTTTATTGTTATTTTCAAAATGTAAAGTGTGAAATGTTTCAGTGATAAAATCTTTAACCTTTGGGATTGTTGTCTTTTGTTCTTACCTTAAAAAGTTTCTCCCCAAATAGTCAGTAATCACTTGTTTTTTTAGATTTTTATGGTCTGACATTTTTCCATTTAACTCTTACCTGTACTTAGAATTGATTTTGAGGTTTTGTGTTCAGTGAAAAGTAAACTTTTCCCCACAAATAACTAATGCATTACCAGGTACCTATTAGTTAAAAAAAAAAAACAAAAACCTTTCCCACTGATTTATTTTTTTGTTGTTTTGTTTTTTGTTTGTTTTTAAATTGAAGTATAGTTGATTTACAATGTTGTTTTAATTTTTGCTGTATAACAAAGTGATTCAGTTATACATATATATACATTCTTTTTTTAAATATTTTTTTCCATTATGGTTTATCATAAGATACTGAATATAGTTCTGTGTGCTATACAATAGGACCTTGTTTTTTATCCATTCCTTGAATAATGGCTTACATCTGCTAACCCCAAACTACCAATCCATCCCTCCCCCAACCCCCTCCCCCTTGGCAACCATAAGTCTGTTCTCTATGTCCATGAGTCTGTTTCTGTTTCATAGATAGATTCATTAGTGTCATATTTTAGATTCCACATATGTGATATGATATGGTATTTGTCTTTCTCTTTCTGATTTACTTTACTCAGTTTGAGAATCTTTAGTTGCATCCATGTTGCTGCAAATGGCACTATTTCATTCTTTTTTATAGCTGAGTAGTATTCCGTTGTATATATAGGCCACATCTTCTTTATCCATTCATCTGTTGATGGACGTTTAGGTTGTTTCCATGTCTTGGCTATTGTGAATAGTGCTGCTGTGAACATAAGGGTGCATGTATCTTTTTGGATTAGAGTTTTGTCTGGATATGTACCCAGGAGGGGGATTGCTGGATCATATGGTAATTCTATTTTTCATTTTCTGAGGAACCTCCATACTGTTTTCCATAGCAGCTGTAACTTTCCCACTGATATATGATTGCATCTTCAATGTATAAGTCAGAATGCAATGTGCTAGCTAGGTCAGCTTCAAGACTACCTATTCTATTTCAATAATTATCTTTTTATTCTTGTACCAGTGCCACACTATTATAATTTCATTAATTTTTTACTTTTAATTTTTTATTGTGGGAAATTTCAAGAATATACAAAATAGGTGTGATTATATTATAAAATCCTAGGTATTCATCACCCAGGTTCAACACTATATTTTTTTTAAAGCATGATAAAAAAGCAAAAAAGAAATGGCAAAGAAAAAGGAGAGAGGACACTAATAATCTTACCATTGCATCTTATTCATTTATGACTTAGTTTCTATCAATAAAATAAGTATAAAATAGTAAAACCTATGTAATGTGGTGGAGGAAAAATAGCTGTTCCAAGAATACTAGCTAAGGAGAGCCAGTAACAGAAGAACCAGAACAGAGAATATATGAGGTTCTGATATTCCTGAAAGGCAGGACAAAAAGAAAACCTAAGTTGTATAAGAAGCATGTGAGTTCATAAGAAGTGATGGACCTTTTCTTTACATGAAGTTCAAAGAGGAATGTTTTATTTAAACAACATGGAACAAAATGGGCCATGTCCTCCAAAGTAGAGTTGCAAAAGATAACAAAGCAAACTTTAGATTACTTTTTCTCATCTCAACTTTGGATAAAAACCAAAGTCTGTTTTTAATCACTGTCTTGAGTATATTTCAACTACGAGCTAAAGTAATATCATCCAGGTATATAGTTTTATAAAGATGCTTAGCAAATCTAAGATCTTCAGCTGTAAGTTTCTAATTAATTTTACCTGTGTCATGACTAAAAGACTGATAAACATATCATTGTTCTTTTCTTAGAAGAACATGGAGACTGAGCCACCTTGCTTTTGACTGGTGATTCTCAAATATGGTGTAGGGCTTTTTATGATAGCTGTTCAGTCTATCAAAATATGCATGTTTTAAGGTTCTTGTTCCAGTAAAGATGGAATAAGCACTCTGTACCCTATGTCTCCCATTGAACACAACTGTGAAATATGGACAGGATGCAAACAGCAGTTTGAGAACTCTGAAAAGTAATTAGTAGCAGGTAGATTGGGGAAGAAGACTAGAATTTGAAATGCCACCAAAATTGTTGTGAGTTTATTATTTTTTTTCCCTTTCAACATCCCCTGGCCTGAACACAGTGCAGCCTAAAACCCCAAAGAGAGCCCTGCGGTGCAGACAGTGCTCCAGAAGAAGCCTTCTAGTCCCAGCTTGAGAAGAAGAAAAAGGGGACTCCTAATGCTTGGAGACAGTGTGAAAATCTGTTTTGCCTTCTTTTTTTCCTTCTCTTGGTTCTCTCCCACCATGTCCCCAAGGCAGTCCCATGGTGGCAATGACAAAAACTTGACCTGGAGCTAGCAGGAGCCAAAACTCTGAGGGAAGGGCACCTTTCTTTTCAACGGGTGGAGATGTGATCCCTACAGAGTAGGGCAACCCCTACATTGCATTTGGTTCCTTCTCTGTCCTCTGCCACTTGGGCTCAGACATGGGTGCAGTCACAGATATGCATGACAGAAAGGGTAACTAAAGCCCAACTCTCAGACCAGAGGGCCAAAAAGAGGAACACAAGGGAAATGAAAGCACCCAGGGAGGTTGGAGAGGAGAACTCAAGAAGGAAACCCCATAAAGTGATTTATGAACAAATGGGCTCCCCCTGAGTTATGCATGCAGGAGTCTGATTCTAATCAGCAAATGAAGACTGTGAGAACTGAACTGATAGACCATGGCCAAGGTCCCAAACTAACCACTGAGTGACAGAGATGTGGGACAGATCCTAATAGAACTGCAAAGGCTTTGAAAATTGAAATGATTTTGGAAACAGTGCTCATAGGTTGGAATTTGTGATCTGAACCTAACCAGTTTGATTGCCTACCAAAACAAAAATATCAATAATTTTCATCAGATTTAAAGAAGACACAGAGTTTAATAATATAGTATTCAAAATACATCCAAATTACTGGACATATAGAGGATGAGAAAAACCTCAAACTGCATGGAAAAGGCAATCAACAGACCTCAACACCATAATGACACACATATTGGAACTATTTGGCTAAGACTTTATAGCAGCTATTATGTAAATGCTCCAACAAGCAATCACAAACACACCTGAAATAAATGAAAAAATAGAATGTCTCAGCAAAGAAATAGAAAATATAAAGAAGAGCCAAGTAGAAATTTTAGAACGAAAACATGCAATAACCAAAATTAAAAACTCATTGTATAGATCAACAGCAGACTAGAGATGGCAGAGGAAAGAGTCAGTGAACTTGAAGTTAGGTCAGTAGAAATTATGAAGAGCAATAGAAAAAAAAATTTTTTTTTAAACGAACAAAGCCTCAGGGACCTATGGGCCACTAACAAAGGTCTAACATTTATGTCCTCAGGTGAAGAGAAGGAGAATGAGTACAGTAATGAATAATTATTTGAAGAAACAGTGGCTGAAAACTTCCAAAGTTTGACAAAAGACATTTATCTACAGGTCCAAGAGGCTCCTCAAGACTCAAACTATATAAACCCAAAGAAATTCAAGGCTAAACATAGCCAAATTATGGCATTAAAGACAATGAAAATTTATCAGAGGCAGCCAGAGAAAAACAATACATTACCCAGAGGGCAACAATAAGTCATGTGACTCCAGATTTCTCATCAGAATACCATGGAGGTCAGAAGAAAGTAGCACAACATTTTTAAAGTACTGCAAGTAAAGAACTGTTAACCCAGAATTCAATATCCAGTGAAAAAAATCCTTCAGGAATAAGGGTAACATAAAGATGTTCTCAGTGAAGGAAAAGGAAAAGAATCCATTTCCATCCTACCTACTCTAAAAGAATTGTCAAAGGTGGCTCTTCACCAGAAGGGAAATGACACCAGAAGAAAAAAATTGGAACATCAGGAATGAAGGAAAAGCAATAGAAATGGTAAATATTTGGGTAAATATAATGAACTCTCAATTGAGCTCTTTAAAATATATTTGATGACTGAAAGCAGAAGTTATGACCTTGTATATGGGCTTTTTAATGTATGTGGATATGATATATAACACAAGTATAACATAAAGGGGGGGATGTAATAAGACCTACACAGTTGTAAGGTTTCTACATTCCAATTCAAGAGATAAAATACTACTTCTAAATAAATTGTGGGACATCAAGTATATATATACTTTATGGGACATCAAGTATGTATATACTTTAATCATTAGGGCAATCACTTAAAATCTATGGCAATTACTTAAAATCCATGTAAAGAGTTATAGCCAAAATCACCAATAGATAAATTTAAATGGAATGCTGAAAATATTTAGATAACCACAAAAAAGTTAGGAAAAGGGAAATAGGGGAACAAAAACAGAAAGACAGAAAATAAATAATTATATGGTGGTCCTAAATACAAACACATCAATAAGTACATTACATTTAAATGACTGAAAAGACTGAATACTTTTTCCCTGAGATCAGGAACAAGACGAGGATGCTCACTCTCACCACTCTTACTTAGCATGGTGCTGGAAGTTTCTATCCAGTGCAATAAGGAAAGAAAAGGAATACAGATCAGAAAAGAAGAAATAGAACTGTCTCCTTTTTGCAGATGACACAATTGTCTACTTAGAAAATCTCAAGGTATCTACCAAAAAACTTCTAGAACTAATAAGGGAATTTAGGAAGGTCACAAGATACAAAATAAACATACAAAAATTCATTTTATTTTTATACACTAGCAATGAACATGTAGACACTGAAATTAAAAGTATGATACCATTCAAAGTCACTTAAAATATTTTATAAACTATGTACAGTACTTATATGCTGACAAGTTCAAAATGCTGATGAAAGAAATCAAAGAATATATGAATAAATGGAGAGACATACTATGTTCATGGATTGAAAGATTCATCATAGAAAAGATGTCAGTCCTCCCCCAAATTTTACAGAAGTTTAGTGCAGTTCCTATCAAAATCCCAGCATATTTTTTGTAGATACAGACAAGATTATTCTAAAATTTATATTAAAAGCAAAGGAACTAGAATAGCTAAAATAATTTTGAGAAGAATTGGTGGGAAGAATCCGTCTACCTGATTTAGAAATTTATTATATAGCTCCAGTAATCCAGACTGTGTGATACTGGCAGAGAAATAGGCACACCATTGGTCGGTGGAACCAAAAAAAGAACCCAGAAATAGATCCAACCAAATATGCCCAACTGATTTTAACAGAGGAGTAAAAACAATTCAATGGAGAAAAGATAGACTTTCCAACAAATGGTGCTGGAAGGAGTGGACAACCATAGGCAAACCACAGGCAAAAAACTGAACCTAAACCTAAACCTCACATCTTATACAAAAACAAATTCAAAATAGACAGCAGAATTAAGTGTAAAACTATAAATCAATATGAAAAAATAGGAGAAAATAGTTGGTATCTAGGGCTAGACAAAGAGTTCTTAGACTTGAGATCAAAAGTATGGTCCATGAAAGGAAAAAAAAAAAAGATAAATTGGACTTCAACAAAATTAAAAACTTTCCTCTGCAACATACACAGTGAGAAGATGAGAAAACAAGCAACAAAGTGAGAAAAAATATTTGCAAAACACATATCCAACAAAGTACCAATTCCTAGACTATAAAAGAATTCTCAAACTTAACAGTAAAAAACAAACAAAGCATCCAATTAGAAAATGGGCAAAAGACATAAAAAGACATTTCCCTGAAGAGGCTATACAGATGGCAAGTGAATGCATGAAAAGATGTTCAACATCATCAGCCATTAGAGAAATGCAAATTAAAAGCTCAATAAGGTGTCACTACACACCTATCAGAATGGCTAAAATTAAAAATAGAGACAACAGCAAATGCTGGAGAGGGTGTAAAGAAAATGGATCACTCATACATTTCAGTGAGAAGGTAAAATGGTACAGTCATTCTGAAAAACAATTTGGCAGTTAACTTACTATATTGCTTACTATAGGTTACTTACTATATTATTCCATTGGCTAACATTCTTGAGATGAGAAAATTATAGAAATCGAGACCAGATTACTGGTTGCCTGGGGAGAGGAAGAAGATGGTGGTGGGAGAGAAGTGAGTATGGCTACAAAAGGACAACATGAGAAACGCTTGTGTTGATGGAAATACTCTGTATCTTGATTGTATCAGTGTCAGTGTTGTGGTTGTGACATTGTACTATTGTTTTACAAGATATGAGACTTGGTAAAGGCTACACTGGACCCCTCCATCCTGTTTCTCACAAGTGCATACGAATCTGTGATTGTCTCAAATAAAAAGTTAAATTTTTTAATGTATATTTTTTTCTTTCGGGGCTTCTGGATGAATGATTTGAAATTCCATGGACTGTCACTTCAACGTATGATTAAGGTTACTTCATAATAACCTAATATGTGAGTTATTCAGATTTCTTAAAACTTGATATTCATTAATTAGAAATGGATTACTCTGGCTTTTAATTCTGAATTCTTCTAGGAAAGCTGTCTGCTGGGCAGGGTTTCACAGAGCTGTGAAGCGCTTGCTGTGCACGTAGGCACCATCTAATCATTGGAATCCCTGAGCTATGGAGAATACATTACACTGTTATCTTACCTGACTGTAATTTTCACTTTCTCCTAGTGGTGTTTTTGGTTTTGCTTTTCTTAAATTACTCTTAGTTTAGCCTCACAATGATTGAGTTTGTTGGGGTTGCTTGCTTAACTTGACATTGTATAGAAATTCCTATTTGTCTAAGCAGTATATCTAGCCTATAAACTTTCCAATAACTCGACTTGCACATATCTTCTGTGTTGCGGTTCAAAATGAGTCATCCTCGCCTGAACTGCTAAAACCAACATCTACCCAATCCCAAAGAATTTGCTTAGACACTGACCCTTCACTGTTATCAGTGAGCTATCTTTCCACCGGAAAGTGGGAAGAGCTTGGGTGGATAGGCTGGGAGATCTTTTGCTCTACTAACCACTGATGGCAAAAGAAGTAATGAAGGCCTTGACCTTACATTCTCTGGCTTGGCTACTAATTTTCCTAGCTGAGTTTAACAGCAGAAAGTCCAGATCAGGGCTGCTGGCAAATGCAGATATTATGCTATTGAATGAAACAAGACCCAGATACATTGAACACCAACTGCATAAATAGCAATGGTGATTGTTGTTATGAACGTTAATGATTCTGACTTATGTTAATGTCCCGGTGGAGGTTCTTCCTATTTCAGTCCAAGGATGCACTATTAAAAATACGTTTTCCTTTCCCACAGAACAAAGTGGGCTTTGTACACTTGCTGGTGCCATTTGTGGCAGAGAAGGACTTTCTTGGATTGCTTCGGAATGATAAAAAGCGTGTCTCTCATCCAAGAACTGAAATGATACCTTCAGGTGAGTCTGGAGTCCAAATCCTCAAAGGAGGGATTTAGGAAAGCATTTGAGAGGATCAGGTTTAAACCAAACAGTCCCTGCAGAAGAAATTCCATTCAAGTTCTTTCCTTAAAACAGGAAATTAAACAGAGTCATTATAAGGCAAACTCAAGAGAGCGATAGCACCATCCCTCCCTACTGTTAGTTACATGAACTTCATTTTAGGTCATCTATGAATTGAAAACTTGATTTAAATTTGATCCTGGTAACCATAGCTCATTTCAAGTACAACAATCAGAATTCTAGGCAAAATGCGTCGTTTTCAAAACATGTAATATACCTGAAATATTACTCCTTGCATAATTATCAAGATTTAAGTCTCCTGGAGTATTATTTTAAGTAGTTCATTAAATTCATGGGCCTATTTCCAAAACCTGGAGCAGTTGAGAGGGCCAGATCATAGAACATGAATTCTTTCAAGACACTAGTAGAGTTAACGTATTTTATTAAAATTACTTGAGGCAAGCCAGAAAGCTGAGATGGTGAAGCAGGCATCGGTTGGCATACTTTCCAGATGTTTTTATTTTTAAGTTTCATTAAGTGAGTATCAGCAGAATAGCCAATGCAAGACCGAAACCCCACCCGGTAAATACCTTGCAATTGCTTTCAACCAAGCCTTCTCTGCACAAGTGAACTGCATATTGTCCTTTAGGAACACAAGAAGAAAGACTTCACGCGCATCCTCTTCAGTGCTTAGCAGGGCAGGATGTTGGTGAACACTCTTCTTGAAGCATTTAATGGTGAATGCTTAAAATTAATCTGATTGTATTGGGATTCTTTTTTCTATGAGCCAAAATGAGGGATTTGGGGAAAACCATTCAACTCAATCGGTCTTCATTTGCTTTATGCTAACAGAGCAGAGAGTTAAAGTCCGAAAGGTGGGAGCATATTGGGAGACATAAAAGTGCCTGGCATATTTAAGGAAAAGCAAGGGGGTCCGTGTAAAGGAGTACAGAGTGGGTGGGGAGGCTGTAGGAGATGAGGTTGGCATAACAGGGCTGGACTGCATCGAGCTTTGCAGCCCAGTGGAAACACTTTGAGTTTTTTTGCTCTGAATAAGAAAAGGAACAATCAAAGGCTTTCCAGCAAATAGTGACAAGATCTGGAGGTGGAAGTAGAATCAACATCCCTGGAACCCCAGATCCCCAAATGGAAATCAGGGACTGTTGAGGAGAAGGGAGGGGAGCAGATGCTGGGGAGACAGCCAGCAATGTGTACAGCACACTCAGTTTTCCCACAGTGAATGATAGAAAGAAAATAAAACAACTCATGCTTTTGAAACCAGGAATACTCACACATGTGTAACATACACATACACAGAGAGGGAGAGAGAGAAAGAGAGAAAAATTTTGCGTCCCAAATACCTTTGTAGCCAAGACAAAGTGAAAAAAGTACAGAAACAAAAGAATTAAAAGTCACTGAAGTGCTTTGATCAAAACGATTTTTTTAAGATTAGGGTCACTTTGAAGAGTTCAGACTCCTCAAGAGTACATCTTCTTAGTTCCATCTGTCCAGTGTTTCAGGAAACAGTCTGTTTTGGCAGTTAACTTTGTCTATAATTCTTACATAAAATATGTTAAACATCTGTCCCTGATCAATTTAAATATCAGTGCCTTTATTGTGTCTAATGTGGGCCCATCAAAATATAACTTACAAGAGAAGATTTTTTTTTTTCCCCAGCCAGTCTTAACAACTGCTTCTTTGCAGCGTAATTGTTCTCTCAGGACTAAAAAGGAATCTTCTAAGTAAGACAGTTATTCAGTTCCTTTGTAGATAGGTATCATTAATATGGGGACCACATGGGATGAATTTGACCCCTTATTTAAATAAATGTCCACTCTTCTTTGTAGCTCATAGCTCGGGGCTAATTCTTTTTTGTCCACCACGGCAATCCTGAACCCATGCTCCGTGAAAGAATGAACTACCATCAGTACCAACGCACTGACCAATGTGGAATTTCCAGCCAGCCATGATTGTCATACTCCCCAAGGCGACCCCTTAGGAAAGGTTCTCTCTACGCATGACACCATAAATCCTGCCCATTATTGAGACTCTACTGTGTCCCAGGTACTGAGCTGAGCTCTTCACATATAATAGTCCAGCTTCACCCCTTATAGCTGTGTGACCTTGGGTAATGTACTTAATCTTTCTGAGCTTCAGTTTCCTCATCCTCAGTAAAAATGGGGAGAACTTCACAGGGTTGTTGTAAGGATTAAATAAGTTAACGCACATAAAGTACTTAGAACATCATACGCACTAAACGTGTAGGCTTTGAATTATCTAATTTAATAATTCTCACAACAAAATTGTAAGCTAATACCATCATGATACCCGTCTTATTGATTGAAGGTAAGAAGAGATAAATGAAAATAGCAATGATCATGAATAATACAAATAACTGGGCTATGCGGGTTGTATACATTATCACTAATGTTTACCACACCCTTATTCCCATTGGAAAACCAGCCTCAAGGAGGTTAAGATCACATGGTTGGATTGATGGAGCCAGAATTCAAAGCAAAGTCGTCTGATAGAAATATCTGTGCTCTTTCTGTTACACTAGGCTACCTCCTTCCTTCAGGAGTTCGGTCTACATGGTAGAAATCACTTCTCAATTAAATTTTCACGAAATTGGCCAGTGGGTTTTGAACAGCTTGTGTTCTTGAGTTGACCAAATCAGTAAGCTTGATGTCTTAAGATCATGAATTTTTAATTTCTTTACTTAAACGGTATCTTTTTTCTCAAGTGCTATGCTTTTTTCTATTTCTTCTCTTGGTTAAAAAGTTAAAGTGATTTTAATAGTGGTCTTTAAAAGCGTTTCTTGATATTAAAGCCTATCTCAGGCAATGACTTGGCCGGGGGGGAAGGTGGGTGTGTACTCACGTGGGTTGAACACAGGCAGGCCCTGCAACACCAGAGCCAATGTTTTCTTACTTAAGCAACAAGTTTCAAAGCAAAGGAATATTAATGCAGGCATGGGTTAGAACTGTGTTTCTTACAGTGAGGTTCAGGCATGATTCTGCATCAAATCCTCTTGGCTGGTAATTAGAAAAGGCGCAGATTGCTGGGCAGGACTGACCGAAGCCAGAGATGTGGAGGTCAGAGCCAGCCATCCACATTGTGAGAAGTTCACCTTGGCATCCACAGGCACAGTATAGGCTGGAACTTCTGCTTTACCTATATGACTTCTTCTGATCCTCATCATCTTTAGAACCAGACACAGAATGGAGATCTTTGCACATCAACAGTCAGACAACAGGAAATCTCTTACCACCAGTCAAGGAAGGGTTGAGAGCAGAGGATGGGAAATTATAGCCAGGAGAGACCAGGTCTCCGTCATGCTTTAATCCTCTGAAGCTCGGTTTATGTAAGAAATCCAAGCCTATAAGCTCAATGGCCCAGAAACCCCAAGATGCAGGTCTTTTCCCCCTTCCCATCCCACCTACTTAGTCACAAGATGGACAGGTTACAGTAGAGGAGAAAGCCTGGACCTCCTTTCAGCCTGCCTGTCGCTGTTCATACAACTTTAGGACACCATAAACTGCAGGTGACATTTGTATATCCTGTTCCTGAGTAGAACCAAGCTGCCCAGTGAGACGGTAGGGATGGCAGAGGAAATACAAATCACACTAATGGCTTAAAAATGGAGGACGTAGGAGGGGCTCTCTTTGGCTAAGCACTTTCTGTGCAGCATCTCATTTTATCTTCAGAACCTAAGAGGTATGTCCTCTTTTATCCTCATTTTGTAGATGAGGAAACAGAGGCACAGAGAGGTTGAGTGATTTAACCAGAGAATTCAGACAGTGGGATGGAAGCACGATACTGTATCCTCACTGTTCTGCTCGGCAGCCTCAGAGCTGTGGCCCCACGTGGTCACAGGATTCCATATGGTAGTAGCCAATCAATTAATTCAGTCAGATACACATATAAGGAAAACAACAGAAAAGGGAGTATGTTATGGCCCACGTGCCTTTGATGTTGGAATATGGCTATGACTGGGTCTCAGTTGAAACTGATCAGCAGCAAGTGCAAACAGATCACAATCTGGTGGAGACGGATGATGTTTCCGTTGATAGGGATTCTAGCCTTTTTTTCCTGGGAGTGGGTCAAACCCAGCAAAGGCGCAGCCCTCTTGCTCAGGGTCTGTGCTGTTAAAAGCAGCTGACATTTGTTGGGTAGTCACCATGCGCCAAGCACTGAGTGGGAACTTCCCATACATTTCCTCATTTAACAATCAAAACAATCCCAGTACAGTGGTAACTTCTGTGACCCCATTTTCCAGATGAGACGAGTGAGGTATACAGTAGATCCAGGCTTCAAAGTGAGATCTGAGTGACCCCAGAGCCTGAAATACCCGGCTATGTTAGTCAGGGTTTTCCAGAGAAACAGAACCACTAGGATGGATATAAATACATACGAGGAGATTTCTTATAGGAATTGGCTCATGCAGTTGTGGAGGCTGAGAAGTCCCACCATCTGCGTCTACAACAGAGAATCCGGGAAGCTGGTGGTGTAATTCAGCCCGAGTTCAAAGGCCCACGAACCAGGGAAGCCAGTGGTGTAAGTTCCTGTCTTAGTCTGAATGCCCAAGAGCTAGGAGCACCCATGTCCAAGGGCAGAAGATGGATGTCCCAGCTCAAGCAAAAAGAGAGCCAGGTTGCCCTTCCTCTGCTTTTTTGTGCTATTCAGGCCTTCAGCGGATTGGTTGATGCCCCGCCTGTGGTGGTGAGGGCCATCTTTACTCCATTTACAGATTCAAGCGCTCATCTCTTCCTGAGACACCCTCACAGACACACCCAGAAATAATGTTTTACCAGCTATCCAGGCATCCTTTAGCCCAGTCAAGTTGACAATTAAAAGTAACCATGAACCTAGTTGCAGGGCAGGAATAAAGATGTAGACATCGAGAATGGACTTGAGGACACGGGGTGGGAGGGGGAAGCTGGGGTGAAGTGAGAGTAGCATCGACATATAAACACTACCGAATGTAAAATAGATAGCTGGTGGGAAGCAGCAGCACAGCCCAGGGAGATCAGCTCAGTGCTTTGCGATGACCTAGAGGGGTGGGATAGGGAGGGTGGGAGGGAGGCTCAAGAGGGAGGGAATATGGGGACATATGTATGCGTAGGGCTGATTCACTTTGGTGTACAACAGAAACTAACACAGTATTGTGAAGCAATTATACTCCAATAAAGATCTATTAAAAAAAAAAAAAAGTAACCATCACACCTGCTTTTCCAGCATGGAGTAGTTGAGGTAGAGATCAGTGGGAAGAAGCAGGAGACTGGAATTCCAGCTCTTACTTTGCTGTTTCCACACTTGGCAATTCTATGATAGTTTTTTGTCCGCATCTGGACTTCAGTCTCTCCCATTCCAAGCTAGAGATATTGCCCTAATTTTCTTACAAACCACCAATCACTCTTTCAAAGACCTGGGACTTATCATGATAAAAAACAAGTCTCCCTTTTTTTTTTTTTTTTCCTGAGAAACACAATTTTATAGGCATTCTCTTGTCATAGCAGCCACATATGCAAAGTTTTAAGGACCTCAATTGTAGTAGTCCTATAGAAATGGATTAGACGGTGATATCCAACTTTGTCTTGTAACTAGAATAAAATTCCCATGTTCTACCAAGAAACCTTCTCCCCACTCCTGGGGTGAGAACTGCTCCACATAATAATATTTTTAATTTTATCTCTCCTGACACTAAAATTTGACCAGCCTATTACTGTGTTTCTCAATGAAAGATCAAAGGGGATTGGGGGGAATAGCTTCTGTAATTTATACATCATGTTCCATGTATCTGTTGCTGTTCAATACAAACAAAATCTCGGCTGATAAGGACACTCAGAAGATAGAACATGCGTTGTAAGATGCTTAAAATATGCTGAGAAACAAGTGCACCCATGGTAATTAATAAAGCATATCATTGAGTAAAACAGGTAATTAGCCATGATTATGGAAATATAAACAGAACCTAATTAGCAGAACTTTTCACTACTAGCTCTTCGTTGCAGACAGTAAACATTTGGCATATTGCTATCATGCCCCTGTGCATAATTGCTCAGTTGATTTTGGCCTGGCTGACTGGGTAGTAGTCAAGATGTCCAAACAGTCGAGGGCAGTCACAGTGCTGAAGTTTTTGTATTCATTACCATTTCCACTGAGCCAAAGACAACATGAGTATGAATTGGAAGTGTTCTATGTTATCAAACCACGCTTCTTATAAGAATTCCCTTCATCTGATTTCTGTGTTCCAGCAGTTTCCATAATTCCATAGAAACAACCCTTCATCCCACACTTTCCATTACTACAGGAATGGAAAAGAGGCTGAGTTCCTCAGCGGCAGTCTGCCTTCCACACCCATCAGTCACTCGGGATAGTGTTTCCAGTGACCACCATGTTGCCAAAGCCAGTAGATACATTTTCCTCCTTATCCGTCTTCTTTAGTAATTGTTACTCTGTTTACCACCCCCTCTGTTCTGTGATGCCCCTCTCTCCTGGTTTTCCTTCTGTCCTTGTGGCTACACCTTCACCATTTCCTTTGCCCACTTTCCTTCTTCTGCCCACTTGGAACCGGACTTCATTAGTAATCAGCCACACTTTCCCCCCATGAATAATCACTAGGAAATCTCATACCAGCGACAATTATACTGAAGCTGTAGCTTCCTTTACATTCTTACTGGCAATGCCTTTGCCCCAGCTCTTGTCACTTGCCTCCTGCATTATTTCAATGCCTTCCTAATTTTTCTCCCTCCTCCCAATTTGACATCACCCCTTCAATTTGTTCTGTACCAGTATTTCTAAATTGCAAATCTGATCCCATTTGTTCTTTGTTCTCTGTCCTCCAGGCTTCTCTTTACAAAGTTATCTTGACTATAGGCAATTAGGGTAGATATAACTCCTTGGGGCTAAGTGATTTCAGAGGCTGGGGCAATAGAGGTGAGCAGAGACTGCTGTCGCAAACATAGGCTTGCTTCTTGGGGAAAAGCCATGAAGGAAGGAGGACTCTCCCAGGATCTCCCAGGAGCAGGAGTTTTGCCCTGAACTGTGGTTGCCAGAATGCATTCTGATCATTAATAAACTGTTTTCTTTTCAAGTTTCATTCTGGCTTAAGGACAGTATATGGACAAGCATTACAAGTAGAGAGAAGCAGCAATCCCCTGACTCAGGGATACTCAGGAAGTCTCTGGTCTATATTTTCATTTCCCCACCAGCCTGTCATAGTGCCTACTTCATTAAAATTTGATTAATATGACATAAAACCCAAGGTAGCAGAAATCTAGATAGGAGTTTAATTCTGTCTTACATAAACAACATCCAAAGGTAAGCTGCCCAGGACTGCTGGGATGCTCCCTGGTCCTCAGACACAGACTTCTTCCAGCTTCCTGCTCCATCACCATCAACACACTACTTCCACCACCTGACCTCATGATGCAACCTGACTGCTTGAGCCCCAGCCTTCGTGTCTGTGTTCCAGCCAATAGGAAAGGACATAAAAGTTCAGACTACCTTCCATTAAGGACACTTTGAAGAAGTTGCACAGACAACTCTCTTTGGATACCATTGGTCAAAGCTCAGTGTCATGGCCACCATAGCTACAAGAGAGACTGGCAGATGCAATCTTTCTTTAGGGCAGTCATGGTCTTAGCTAATGAATAGGTATTCCATTATTAAGGAAAGGACAAATTCACTTATGGGAAAACTATCAATTTTTGCTGCAACATCTGAAAGCCCTTTGTTGGAGATGCAGACCTTTTGTTCTGAAAGATTTTCAGCAACAGACCCAACTCTGTCTGTTAGGTACCATCTTGATTCCTCAGCAGGCATTGGTTTATCATTTCCCTTCCAATATGACATCAAGATCAAGGGGATGTTAAGACCAGAGCAAAGGTTACCACTAGGAGACAGAGGGGTTCAAAAACCAGAAGTAATAAGACATCAAATAAATACCATCCACTTAACACTGGCTTGTCCAAAAAGTGCCTTCAGTTTTTAAATAAAAATAAAAGACACATTTTAAATTTTCACCAAGAACTTTATTGAACAACGTATTCACCATTTTGTTCCACTACCTTCTGCCGTTTTTCAGGCAACTTCATAACTCTATCTTCCCAAAACTTTTTATCTTTTTGAGCAAAGAATGTTCCAGGTGCCTTTTACAGTCTTCCAGGGAATTGAAAATTTTTCCATGAAGAGAATTTTCTAAAGACTGAAATAAATGGAAATCCGAAGGTGCAATGTCTGATGAATATGGGGGACGAATCAGAACTTCCCAGCCAAGCTGTAACAATTTTTGCCTGGTCATCAAAGAAACATGTGGTCTTACATTATCCTGACGAAAGACTATGCGTTTTCTGTTGACTAATTCTTTTATTTTATTATTATTTTTTTTTGCGGTACGCAGGCCTCTCACTGTTGTGGCCTCTCCCGTTGCGGAGCACAGGCTCCGGATGCGCAGGCTCAGCGGCCATGGCTCACGGGCCCAGCCGCTCCGCGGCATGTGAGATCTTCCCGGACCGGGGCACAAACCCATGTCCCCTGCATCGGCAGGCGGACTCTCAACCACTGTCTTTCTCTTTGTGACTTACTTCACATAGTGTGATAATCTCTAGTTGCATCCATGTTGCTACAAATGGCATTATTTCGTTCTTTTTTATGGCTGAGTAGTATTCCATTGTGTATATAGACCATATATCTTCTTTATCCATTCATCTGTAGATAGACATTTAGGTTGTTTCCATATCTTGGCTACTGTGAATAGTGGTGCTATGAACATAGGGGAGTATTTATCTTTTTGAATTATAGTTTTGTGTGGATATATGCCCAGAAGTGGGATTGCTGGATCATATGGTGGCTCTATTTTTAGTTTTCTGAGGAACCTCCATGCTGTTTTCCATAGTGGCTGTACCAACTTACATTCCCACCAACAGTGTAGGAGGATTCCCTTTTCTCCACATCCTCTCCAGCATTTGTTATTTGTAGCATTTTTAATGATGGCCATTCTCACCAGTGTGAGGTGGTACCTCATTGTAGTTTTGATTTGCATTTCTCTAATAATTAGTGATGTTGCGCATCTTTTCATGTGCCTGTTGGCCATTTGTATTTCTTCTTGGAGAATGTCTATTTGGGTCTTGTGCCCATTTTTCGATTGGATTGTTTGTTTTTTTGTTGTTGAGTTGTATGAGCTATTTATATATTTTGGAAATTAAGCCCTTGTCTGTTGCATCATTTGCAAATATTTTCTCCCATTCTGTAGGTTTTCTTTCTGGTTTTTTTGATGGTTTCCTTTGCTATGCAAAAGCTTATAAGTTTGATTAGGTCCCATTTATTTATTTTTATTTTTATTTCTATTACCTTGGGAGACTGACCTAAGAAAACATTGGTACAATTTATGTCAGAAAATGTTTTGCCTATGATCTCCTCTAGGTGTCATGTCTTATGTTTAAGTCTTTTAGCCATTTTGAGTTTATTCTTGTGTATGGTGAGAGGGTGTGTTCTAACTTCATTGATTTACGTGTGGCTGTCCAGCTTTCCCAACACCACTCGCTGAGGAGACTGTCTTTTCCACATTGTATATTCTTGCCTCCTTTGTTAAAGATTAATTGACCATAGGCACCTGGGTTTAATTTCTGGGTTCTCTGTTCTGTTCCATTGATCCATATTTCTGTTTTTGTGCCAGTACCATGCTGTTTTGACTACTGTAGCTTTGTAGTATTGTCTGAAGTCTGGGAGGGTTATGCCTCCTGCTTTGCTCTTTTTCCTCAGGATTGCTTTAGTAATTCCAGGTCTTTTATGGTTCTACATAAATTTTAGGATTATTTGTTCTAGTTCTGTGAAAAATATCATGGATAATTTGATAGGGATCACATTAAATCTGTAGATTGCTTTGGGTAGTATGACCATTTTAACAATATTAATTCTCAGGAAAACTTTCTTGAACTAAATGAGTGAATGACCCAAACGGATTTGATAAATTTTGCAGAAAACGATTAAGAACATCATTGTAGAGAGTTTGTGAAAGTCCTCAGTCAAGTTTGGGGGAAAGTAGTGAAATGAGCAGGAGAGTTTGGGGGGTGGGGCGTGGCAGTGGGAGGAAGAGCTGATTAGCATATTTGATGCTGGCAAATATTTGGCAAAATAGTGATTATTTTTCAAACAACCTTGGGAATTGGACATTTTTTGTTGTTTTTGAATTGGGGTTTTTTAAGTTCTTATTTGGTGCTTTATAAATTATGATGGGATAAAAATGTAAACTGGAATTGATTGAATTACATGGACTCTTATGATACACATGAAGAATTGAAAGACCCATGAGCTCTTGGCAACTTCCCCCAAGACAGATTGTTTTTCCCTTGAATTAAGCAGATCTAAATGTTTGTAAAATTCTCAAGAAAATATGGTGACCACATGAATAAAGTCAGTAACAGCTTTCTTTTTATAGGTTGTGCCACTCTGTTAACGAGGTATTTATAGTATCAGTACCATCATTCCAGATTCGTCACAGAACATTTAATATCCACCTGGACATTGCATCATGTAACCATTGGAATGTGTACATACTTCTCACCAGCATTACCAATAGCTCATACTGGACCGATACCATGTAATTCTCTTTATTTGTCATCAGATGTACTTTTTTTCTCTCTCATGTACACCTCATCCCAACTTTATATTAGCCTACTGTGCCTTACTAATCATTATAACAAAGAGAGAATCTCAATTAACGATTCAGGTATGCAAGGAATAGAATTTAATTTTTTTAGATATTGCCTTAATTACTATTTCAAATCTCCTTTCCACAGGGATAGAAGTAACTTACTCTCCACCAGTTTAGGGTCTTCCCTCTTTCCCCAGGGTTGCTGCTAAATTCTAAGGATGAGAATGATACAGTGTTAAGGCCATGAGAGGAAGTTCATCTGCTCCCCACTTTCCTCCTGTCCATGTAGCAGGTGCTCTGGGTGCCTCCTGCATAACTTCCAGGCTTCTCTAGGAAGAGCAGTTCCAGTTAGTGAAGGGCAATCCTCCTGAGAAGGATGCAATGTGAACTTTCAACAGCTTGATGAGAGCAGTAGCCAGAGAAGAGAACTTGTGCAAAGCACCTAGGGACCCCACAGGCTAACAGTCTGTTAAGGTCACTGCTGTGTCGGCCCCTGTTCCTACCTGTAAAGCTTCTTCTGATGTGTAGCTTTCCTGTGTCTGTACCACTTCGAGGTGCGGGGGAATTCTTCTGGACTGTGGTGAACCTAATGGGGTTGCCAAGACCCAGTTTGCTGGGGCGACCGTATGGTCATCTCTTTTCTAGAACCTTGCTGCCATAACAGAACTCTGTCTGGCAAAGCTGGGGACCCTTGCCTTTTGGTCCCGAAACCCTATCTGGGGAAAGTGTCCTCCCCTCTCCAGGGGGCAGGCTAGAGAGTTAGAGGTCATCCAGGTCAAAGAAATGAACCTGCATCTTAGCTTTCATGGCATGCCTTTGACCTTTCTCACGCAGGCCTGGAATTCTTTCTAATTTCAGGAGCAAAAAAACTTGCTCTACCTGAATACATTTTCTCCTGAATTTATTCTCTGTACCATGAGGCTTTTCTACTCCGTCATTGTCTTGGCCAGTGCTGTTCAACAGAAATATAATTTGAGTTGCATATGTAATTTTCTAGTAGCTATATTTTTTAAAGGAAATGGGTAGAATTAATATTAAGAGTATATTTTACTTAACCCAATAAAATATTATCATTTCAACATGTAATCAGTTTTAAAAATTAGTGATGAAGTATTTTACATCCCTTTTTTTGTACTAAGTCTTTGAAATCCAAAGTGTAGTGTGTACCTACAGCACACAGCCTGGCCACATTTCAGGCACTCAGTAGCCACTTAAGGCCAATGGCTGCCATATTGGTCAACACAAGTTTATGCCATGAGTGTTCCTTGCTATTCCTTCATTGTCTGACTTTTGGAATGCAAATTCCAGAAACACCACCTTTTTATCTGCTTTTCTCCTAGTCCATTTATTCCCTGAGGCAGTGAACCCAGAATAGACAACTTCCCAAATGGGAAACATGGTTAGGGGATAAAAGGAAACACTTGGAGAGGGATGTGGGAACAAAGATTAGTAATTCATAGATGTTACCCTGCCATTGTTTATTGATAAATTATGCATGATTTATTTATAATAAACATAGCATTTAGTATTTATTATATTTTACTATATTTTATTATTACATTAATATAATACATATCGCTATATGTTAACTAATAAACGTTTATTATAAATGCTGTCCTACTATTGTATATTGAGTGCCTACTGTGTGCACTTCATAAACCTTATTTCTAGTACTTTCAACAACCCTACACAGAAGGTATATTCAAATTTATCAACTGAAGACACCGGCTTATAGTTGTTAAGTAACTTGCTTATGGTCAGGGTTCACAGAGCCAGGATTTCAAACCCAAATCATTCTGGGGGCCCCCAAATCCTTTGCCCCTTCCACTGAGCCATACCAACTTCTTTCTCTTCTTGCTTGAGCTAGTATTGTTTGTTTCTCCTCGTACATCATGGCTTTATCAGAGCATGTAGGAAAGACTGCCTTTTGCCCCTTCATAACTTGGGTTGAATTAGCTCTCAGAGTCAACCGACAGAGGAGGCCAGCGAGGCCATGGAGCGGCTCTTGGAGGGGCTGGTCCAACCAGTGATTGACCTGGCCTTTGCTGCCATCTCAGGGTGGGGCCAGTGCCAGTTCTCATGTCAAGAGAACCTTTATTTCTGATAAATGGCGGTGGTTGGGATTGAAAAATTCATGCCCAGCCTTTGGCAGTGAGCTACAGGTTCACTCCCTCAAACTGACTGCCTGCAGTTCACAGGGACAATTGGATGTGAGTACTGGGTTCTCAGCCATCACTTGGGGCACAGTAGAGACCTGACTTGGGGTATTAATCCTGGCTTAATCTTTTCTATAATAATTTTCATTCTGTATCTGAAGACAGCTCTTTCTTTCTATTCTGCTGTGTGCTACACAGATCTAATTTTATTATTTCCTTTTGTAGAGGGTGCAGTCCAAGTTCAAAGGGCTGCTTGAATTACCTACCTCAGTTTTGTTTGACTCTTAGGTTGGTTCCCGGCATTTGGATTTGATTTTCTCCTTCTTATCAACAATCCTGGGTTAGATCACTTTTTCACTTACCTACGACTATATAAATGATTATTTATACATCTGTCTTACTCATTTTTAACAACTTAAGGGAAGAGATCTTGTCTTATCAACTTTGTTTTCCTCTTTTCAGTACATTCATATAATATTTACTTGTCAAGTACCTCCCAGGGACAACCCACAGAAGATACAAAGAAGGACACAATTTGGTCCTTACTCCAAGGAGCTTAGAGCAGTGTTTCTAAAAATAGAATGGTAATCAATTTTATAGGAAAAAGAGATTCCTTGGGCAAATAAATTTGAAAAACACTGTGTTACACTAACCCCACCTCCACCCCTGAACGCTGCAGAACTTCTCAGAGCCTTTAATATGCCGAAGTGTACCATGAATCCCCACAAGGGAGGAGATTGATTCATATTTAGTGTTTCCTGAAATGTTGTGACCATGGAGCTATTTTATGTGGTGTAATCTCATGGGACAAGTATTTTGTGAAACATGCTTTAGGGGATGGTGGCTTAGAGGCTAGGAGAGGGGAGAGACATGGAAAAGTAGTTGAAAAAATGTCAGCTAACAATTATGGAGTTCTTACTCTGGACCAAGCTCAATGCAGATGCTGAGAAGAGGGAACCCTCCTGAGGGAGGCAAAGAAGATATCCTGAGGAGGGGGCTCTTAAGCTGCCGATTGAAAGATTGGACAAAGAGTTATGTAGAGATCTTTAAGGATATTTGTTGAGAGAAATGAGTAAAAAAGATAGATCTACCTTCAATTGATATATACTATAATTAGACATTTTAGTGAGTTTTTTGTTGCTGTTGTTTATATGTTAAGGATCCAATTTGTAAATAACTCAGTGGAATTGTGTTAGGCTGAATAATGGCCCCCAAGATGTCCATGTCCTAATTCCCGGGACCTATGTTATCTTATATGGCAAAAGGGACTTTGCAGGTGTGGTTAAGTTAAGGATCTTGGGATGGGGAGATTGGCCTGGATTATCTAGGTCAGCCCAGTGTAACCAGTGTAAGAGGGAGGCAGGAGATCAGAGAGACAAAAGACAATGTGACCCTAAAAGCAGGGGCAGATTTTAGTGAGGCTGTACCACTGGCTTTGAAGATGGAGGAAGGAGGACGGACACCAAGGGTGCAGGCAGTCTCAAGCTGCAGAGGACAAGGAAGTAAATTCTCCTCTGGAGCCTCCAGAAGGAACACAGTCCTGGGGACCTCTTTTAGACTTCTGACCTCCAGCACAGGAAGATAGTAAACTGGTGGTGTTTTTTCGCCACCACGTTCATGGTGTTTTGCTACAGCAGTTGCGTAGCAACAGCAAACTAAGACAGGAATATATTTTTTCTTTGTTTTTAGAACCACACTCTTAAAAATAATTGGCACCTCCAAACATAGCTTTTGTTTGTGTGGGTTAGAGCTACCGATATTTGCCATATTAGAAATTCAAACTAAGATTGTGTGAAATAATGATTACTGTACTTAAAATAGCAATAATGAGCTTAGGACATGTTAACCAGAAATGCATACTTTTATGAAAAATAACTGTATTTTCCAAGAAAAATTAGAACAGTGGAATTATTTTATATTTTTGCAATTTTTTAAAATGACCAGCTTAAAGGAAGACAGGTGGGTTCTCCTAACTGCTTCTGCATCCAGTCTATGATAGTATCACATGTCGTATAGCCTCTGGAAAACTCCACTGTATACTCATGAGAGAATAAGAATGAAAGGGCAAATATATCTTAGTGTCATCAGGCTTTTGACCTCACAGACCCCCAGCAAGACTCTTCAGGGGTCTCCAGACCGTGCTGTGAATATGCCTGATACAGAGGGGTTCTGTGATCCAGGCTCCCTGTGCTAGGTGGGCAGTCTGACTTAATCCCCGCAACAGCTCTATATGGTAGATACTAATATTAACCCATTTTACAGGTGAGGATGCTGAGATTTGGAAAAGGTCAATAACTTGTCTCAAGCTCCATAGTGGTAGAGCCAGAATTCAAACCCAGGTAGCCTGACTCCACAGCCTGCGATGTTCCCCACACCTCTCCCCTGTCCCCAGCTATCCTGCCCTGTTGTCAGTAGGTATCATTAACCCACATGTATAGGGTTCCCTCCTTTCTGCCTTTTCCTCTTCCAGATTAGACCACATGCCAAGCACTTCGGCCCTCCCATCACATTTTAACCTGGATATCCACTTTTAAACTATTAACAAATTGTAGGATCAGAAAGCTGGAAGGCAATTCAACATCCTCCCCCCTCATTGTACCTATGGAGAGACTGTGGCCCAGAGGATAAATGTCACTTGCACGTGATCGCATGACACAGGTAGTGATTGGCAGAACCAGAATCGGAACTCAACTGTCCTGACTGTTGAATAGTGATTCTTCCACGATACTGTGTTACACTGGATCCCATAATTCAAACAAGGATTTTTAAATATAATAGAAAAATAGCAACTGTCCTCACATAGCATTTCTATGCTATGTCAATGTCTCTCAAGGAATGGTTGAAATTGTGAAGGTCTTGAGGTCAAGAAATGAAGGAGACACCTTTGATCTCTTGCAGGGGTGATGTCCAACTCCATTACAAAAGTGACCTCACCGCGGAAACCCACTTAACAAATATTTATGGGATGAATAAGTAAATGAATCATGCCATCTCCTCATGCCACCTCTGCCTGTTTTTGTAAAGTCCCTTCTGCAGAAACGTGGATGATTTTCACCTCCACTGATCAAGGCCAGCTAGGAGTTTCTCACAGGCGAAGAGAGCCATTGGGATGCCAGGCGGGAAAGCAGCTTCCTGATTTGCCTTTTGTTTCCCTTTCAAATTCCTGCTCAAGACCAAGGCCTATACCCTCCCTGCCAGAAAAGAGGGAGGGGAACTTTTTTTTTTTTTTATAAGGAGAAGAAAAAGAATAAGAAGATAAAGTGCCTTTGTAATAGCTCTGTTTTATCTACGGCTTCCTCTGGAAGCCACCCATCCCTTCCCTTTAGATTGTAATAACTGGACCCTTTTTTAGTTTTTCTTATCAAGGGGGAAATAAGAAAAGAATTGCCTTTTCAAAGCCTTCAGAAGTCATCAGACTGCATCTCTGGAAGGGGGGAAATGTTCAGACATTCAGGGAGTCAGGCCCAAGGAAGGTTTCCTCCTAGTTACGGCACACCTGCTCCCCAGGAAGGCTCTGAGTCCTGTGTCTGGGGACAGGGGGTTTACTGATTCAGCTGTTTGCTTTGGGAAAATAGCTTACACTGTAAATACTCCAAGGTATTGTGCCTGGTGTACAAAAATCTTGGTTCCAGAGCAAATACATAAATCTGACCCTGACAGGGGGGAGCTTAGTGGGCCACATGTTCGAAAATGTTCAGTGTTTTCTTTATAAAAGTAGATTGCCTTGGCCTGTGGACTTAGGGGATCCTATTTGCTTTTATCATTTCAAATCCACAGGCTCTCAGAAGAATTGAAAGCAAGCAGGTTACACCAGGTGCTTTGAGGACAATGAAAAAACGGCTGCGGAACCTAAAAAGCATTAGTCATTTGGGGAATTTCTTCCTCTTTTTCAAACGAGACATGGTGGAATTAGATGCTCAGAGCAGTTATTACTATTTAGCTGGACCAGGTGGTTTCTTGGTCAGTATCTGTAATGGACCAAGTTCAGTGGGTGTTGTCAAAAATCTGGTTTGTTTCATGAAAAAGGAGATAGCCAAGCAGATGGCCAGAGTTCTCCCCAACCCCTCCGCCAAAAAAAAAAAAAAAAAAATCAGTGAAGTTGTTGAATTCTAATAAAACCTCTCTCACCAGCTTTTCCACATTTGTAGTCACAATCTTCATTGGAGATGCAGGTGAAAATAAGGCTTCTTGGTCCCAAGAAAGAGTCCACAGCAAAATTAGTGCTGAAATCAGTCAACCGTAAACCAAGGACCCAACAAATTACTCAAAACATTTGCTATTCTGACAGTTTGGTTCATTATAGCCACCTCCCTTTGTTACTTTAATTTCTTCCCCCTCCAAAAAGAATGGTGGAAATTTATGGCTAGGAGAAATAACTGATTACTGCTGGCAAGTTAACTGAAGGGGCCAACTGTTCCAGACGGCAAGAATCACAAGGCTGGGGAGCCATTCACCAGGAAAGACTGATGTGCCAAAGGGCAGAGCCATGGTCCCTCCATTGTGTGATGAAGAGTTTCGTGTTTGGTTCCAAATTCCTAAAGGCAGCCTGGTGTGCAACAGGCTGAGGCATGGGGAGAGCATGAGGAAGCAGGGTATACGCTTCACACGCAAGCTCAGGGTCAGCCTCCAGGAGACAAAGGTTTCCTGTTCACTTTTGTTAGAGTGGTCGAGACCTTTTGCGCAATTGTCAAGACAGGACAAGCCAAATGGCTGTTTTGCCATTTTCACATGAAATCTGAATGACCCCAGGCCTCATTAGACTTTAGGAATGAGGTCACAGAGACCCCTGGGCCACCCACACACATGCCCCAAAGTGTTTCTAGGGAGCCCAGGGGGGGCTCCCATGTGCTTAAGCCAACTTTAACGGGACGCTGCTGCTACAGGCAACTGCTGTTGCATTGCCAGAATGTTTCAGCCATCTCCCAACAGATAATAGAATCTGAGCCACCACTGTCTCACGGTTCCAGACGCTATCATCGATGTATATGAGGCCAAGGCAGAGATGGGTTCCACGTGGAAGTGGGAGAATGTTCTGTCTCACATTTTGCCACGTCAATACCATATGTGACCACGTTCCCAGACCCCGCTTGAAAACAACTGCAACTTTTCCATGTAGTACTCCTCAAGGCTTAGAATCCTCATGGGACTCGGGAACAGACCCTGCCTTGCTTTGATTGTCCCCCTCCTGCTCACAAAACTTCCTTCTTAGTGAATGCTTTTGCTGACAGAGTCTATCCATTCATCAAATGATACACCAGGAAGACCCTGACCTCTCAGTCAATAAAACCCAACCAGACCTTGAACCTCAATGAAGATCAATGCATTACACACGGTAGATCCAAGCAAGAGCTCAACTAAACGGGGTCCAATTTGTATGGGTGGCCCTCTCCCTGACTTTCTCCGTTATTACTGAACCAGTCATTTGACACGTTTATCGTAGGTGTTACTAAGAATGAGAAAGTCATAGAATATGAAAGTGTTGTTAGGAGGGAGCCACGAGATGATCTGGTCCAGCCAACTGCGGGAAGGAGAAACCTCAAACCTTATGTCTTCTGCGTGGTCGTAGTAACAATAGCAACTGTAATCACTAACAGGCATCGATTGTTTTAGAATTTATGAAGCATTTTACATACATTATTCCATTTAAGTAATAAACTGAACCCAATCCTCTGGACCCCAAGTTGTTAAATAGCAGTGAAATGAAACTTTCTGTTTCTAAGTAGGGAAGCTTTAAAAATATCTTAATAAAAATAGCTCCAAAAGCAATTTGAACATCAAAGAGCTTTTTATGAAACAGCATTTTGAAGAGTTAAGTGTAAATGAATCAGAAACATATGGATTAAATTTTCTTTAAAATAAACAAGGGTTTAAAAATTAAGAGGCAAAGTAGTTTGAAAACACATCTGACTTAATCCGAAGTGTCTGACCACAGAAAGGGACTAGGGCTTTGTAAACCAAGGAAGTGAAAAATGATAATCTTGTTACTGTAGTTCTTGTCCTAGATTCTAGCCAGAGAAAAACTCTATAAACCTTAACTCCTAAATGAGTGGAGACCTATACATTATTTTGAAATTTCCCTTTAAGTTATGAAATTATTGTATTAATACCAGATGACTACAATCATGAATTAAGCTATCCACAGATTGATAATGCCATAGAGCTTCTGTTTTTCTTACATGATTTTAACTCTTCTATGGGATTGCTTTTAGGAACAGTATGCTCAGTTTTCAAAGACTTTTTCCAAGTTTATTTCTCTCTCTCTCTCTCTCTCTCTCTCTCTCTCTCTCTCTCTCTTTCTCTCTCTTTCTCTCTCTCAACATGCAAATATTTATTTTGAGACATCTCGTTATTTTTTTCCTTCCAAGATTAGTAGGCAGTCCACAGAGTATGAAATTTTTCTTTCCAATTTATTCATCAAAAGTTTTGATTGTTGACTGAGTCAGATATTTTAAGATATGCAACTTTAAAAATCTACCTGGTTTGGGGAGCCATAGTTGTTTTCCAATTATATAAGAATCCTGGGTTCAAGCCAGTAACCAAAGCTGACAGCGTTTTGGTTTGCACAGACGATTTCCTCTTGTCCTGAGAAATTTTTGCCTAACAGTCCTTTATTTACCTTTAGTGGACATTGTAGCCTGGCATGTTTTGCAAATATACCTTATCTTAAGAGATCAATTTTCCTCTCTCCAGCAGCAAACCTCAGGTTTCAGCTGCAAAGATTCTTTTCCCCTCCTCTGGTGGTGAGATCCTCAAAGCAGTTACTCCTTTTGGTCAAGCCCTAGCTGCCACGCAATAAGTACTGCTTGGCAGAGTCACAGACAGTACTTAACAGATTTCTAGGAAAAGTTTTAGGCAATGTCTGGGTGTCTTCAGTGAAATTGGGTTGAGACAGGGCGTTTCATAGTACCAATTATCCTCTGCCCATCCGTGTCATCCATCCTTAACTGGGTTCCAGAAACCAGAGCGGCCTGAGGCAACTTGTCAAAATTTGTCTTCAGCATTCTTTCAGCTTCTCATATGTTATTATTGCCCACACAGACTTGGGGCTTTCATGGGTTAGACTGGAAAACCTTGTACTTGAAGTCGCACAGACATGGGTTCAAGAATCATATTTACGAATCTGTGGTGGATTCAGTAAAATTTTGCTCCGTAAAACGTGGCATTTTTAAATTTTCCAAGTCATTCCTCTTTATCTTGAGTGTACTGGATTTAAGATGTTCTGTCATCTTGGATTCGCCTGGACGGTCCCTATTTTGGGTGCTATATATTTGAATGTCACCTTTGTTGCATTCAGAAGGGGCTGTATTCTTGTCTTAGGACTTGACCTTCATCTGTACAGACATGCCGAGCCTTTCTCCCCCATGCCTACATCTTTGCCCTCATGCTTCGTCTCCCCCTCACTGGTCTTAATCCCTGCTATCAAAAAGCCTACCCATCCTTCAGGCCCACCTTTCCCAGAATCTCTTCCATGAAGTGCTTGCTCAGAAGTGATGTCTTCCTCCCTTCAATTCCTGTGCCCCAGCCGTCCTCTCCCCACACGGTGCCACTGATTGTCAAGACTTGGTCTACATCCATCTGATCTCCTCTTCTCATCCTGCTGTGTCCAGTATAAGAGCCACCAGCCATGTGCAGCATCTTCATTTTAAGTAATTAAACTTAATACAATTTAAAATTCAGTTCCTTGGTTATAGTGGCCACATTTCAATGCTCAAGACCCACATGTGACTGGGAGCTATCCCATCTGACAGTGCAGTTAGGGAACATTTCCATCACTCCAGAAAGTTCTATTGAACCACACCATTCTAGACTCTATAAGAAGTAGGGCAGCATCTTTCTGCTGTCTGCTGCAAACACTCCCCCATGATCTGCTATCCCTGCCACAGTGCCTGGCACATGAGGTTGACAGCTGCCAACTTCCTGTCTTCCATGGGGCCAATTCCGGACATTTTACAGAGCAGTGACAGTAAAATCTTATCATTTTAAGTGTCCCGTACTATACTGAGCACTTGATAAGGTAGGTGTTAGTAGTTTCATTTTACAACTGAAAGAATTAAGTGAAGTGATCTGCTCAGGTCATGGGAGCAGTAGGTGATGAAGCCAGGATTTGAACCCGGCCTTTCTGACTCTAGTGCCTTTGTGATTAACCACCATGCTCTGGAACAGGATTTCTCAACCTCAGCAGTATTGACAATACTGACTATTTGGGGTCAGATAATTCTTTGTTGTGGTGCTGTCCTGAGCATTGTAGGATGTTTAGCAGTATCCCTGGCCTCTACCCGTTAGATGCCAGTAGTATAACCCACCTACCACCCACCCCCATTGTGACAACCGTATATATCTCCAGACACTGCCAAACGTCCCCCTGGGGGCGACTTCATGCCCCATTCAGACCCGGTTAATGTTGGTCATATAGGTGAAGAGATGCCTCTCAAAATGCTGACTTCTTGCTTTCAGGAAGTGAGAAGCAAGTTGACACCTCTTCTCTAGAGAAACCAAAAAAATCATTATTTTAATCTTCTGTGTAGTCCACCAGGCCAACTCCCCATCTGGGAAATGTTCTGCGCTGCTTCCTTTCATGTTCAGGAGAGATAGAGCCTTGGGTCACTGACAGCCCAGATGCTCTGCAGCGCCCCATGACTCTCGGTAACACCCACGGACCCTGTTCCACAAGGCTGGCCAGCCAGCTTTTCCTTGAGAACACCTGGTTTAGGCAAACAGTCTCTCGGCAAACAGCACCTCTGTGGGAGGGGGGCGGAGTGGGGTTGAAGAGACGTGGGAAGAGAGAAGAAAGATCTAATATCTGGCAGACCTCACATGAGAGAAAACTGTTCTGAGTTTTTGAGAGGATGCAGGACCTAGCCGATGGCTCTAAAACCAGAAGAAGAGAAAACAAGCTGCCTGGGAATGAGATTTCAGTCTTTATAAGAAATCACAACATGAATAAGGCAAATAAGATGTTTTAAAAAGCCACAGGATCTTCTTCCTAAGACCGCTGTGTGCCTGCTGCAGATTCAGCCCTGTCACAACACCCGACTTTCCCGGCTTCTCCTTTGTTTGGTTGTGTCCTAAGTATGGTGACTGCAAACACCCACTAAGAAAGGCATTTGTTTTTCGGAGGTTATATCTGAGGCAGCAGGTCCCTACTAGTCCTGTGAGAAATGCCACAGATAAGAAGTGGGTCCTACAAGCTGGAGAAATGCTGACTTCTCTTGTCGCCTTTCTGGGGTTCCCAACGTACACTAGCATATGGAGGCTCTGAGAAGGTCTGCAGCAAAGAAATGTAGATCGCAAGCAAAGAAACCTTCTCTGGCTAACTCAAGCAAAAGGGGATCATACCTACCCTACAAGCCCTTAGGAAGAAGCGAGACAGGAGAGACAGCTGGTATGAAAGCATTTTTAAACGTTGAGGGTAGAAGTACAAATATCTGGTAGAACTCAATAAGGCTGCTTTCTACAAGGAAGCAAGAAAACTGAATTATGGAACCATTTAGTTCACAACAAACTTCCCAGGCTCAAAATTTTAAAGAAAAGATTTCTCTCCAGGAGCATGTAAAGCTTTATTCTTTCAAAAAATAATCTGTTTGAAGAGTTTTATTTTAGGTTCAGAATTTCAAATGTTCTCCGCATCTCTTTCTTAGGCGTCCAACTCCTGACTCTAATTAAGGATATTGTACTCAGCTCTTAATGAGCAGTAAAATCCAGAGCATAAGCAGTTATAGTTTATGCATAATGATCATCGTTAGGCTAAAGCGTTAAAGGCAGAACCTGTCCTGGAGCTGTTTCCTCCTCTTCCCCCCCCCACTTCCTAGCTCTCTATCAAGATTTCCAGGAGAGACATCGTGGGGAGGGGCAGGGGGTAGTGTCAGAGAGGCTACCTGCCTCACCCAGGTCACAGGGCTGGTAGATGGCAAAGCCATCTGCCCTGCTGTACCAGAAAGTCTTCACTGTTACCCATGCCACCTCTCAATATAATGGCAGTAGTCACAGCAACAACAAGAACTAAAGTAGCTTAGTACCAAGCCTCATTAGAAGTGCTTTTTCGACAACCATTATTAACATTTGATACACATCACTCCAGACATCTTCCTAGGTGCTTATACTGGTAAAAGGATGGATGGGGACCTCCCTGGTGGTCCAGTGGTAAAGAATCCGCCTTACACAAACAAAGAAACAACCAGACGTGATGCATCCCCTGACAGAATAACAACATACCACCTATAAAGTATTCTTGCCACAAAATCTAATCGGAATCTGTTCAAGTCTCTGGCTCCAACTATCAATTTGCAAGAAGTATAGAGGGCAGAAGAATATGTTAAAGACACCATGGGGACATAACCAGCAAAATCCAGACTGTGCAAAGCCCTACAAAATAAATGACCCAGTTTCTTCAAATAAATTCCAAGGAAATTGAAAAAACAGTTGGAAAGGGAAACCTATAGATTAAAAGAGATAAGTGATATAACCATTGGACTTCATTGACCTTACTTAGATGTGAATTTTTAGAAAGCGTAAAATAAATAATTTTTGTAAAACAAACCAATTAAACCTTTGGGGAAATGTGAACATTGATTGGATTCTGATGATATTAAAGAATAACGGAGTTTTTTTTTTAAAAAAAAGAATCTGTCTTACAATGCAGGGGACGGGGGTTCGATCCTTGGTCAGGGAGCTAAGATCCCGCATGCCGCGGGGCAACTAAGCCCACACACCTCAACTGCTGAGCTCGTGCACCTCAACCAGAGAGCCTTCGTGACGCAAACTACAGAGCCCACGCGCTCTGGAACCCACGTGCCACAACTACAGAGCCCAAGTGCCCTGGAGCCTGCGTGCCACAACTAGAGAGAGAAAACCCACACACCACAACTAGAGAGAAGCCCGCTCCCCGCGACGGAAGATCCCGCATGCCTGAACGAGGACCCGATGCAGTCAAAAATAAATAAATAATCTTAAAAAAAAAAAAGAATGGATGAATGGATGGATAGATGGACACTGTATCAGTCACCTATGGCTGCATAACAGATAACCACACAATAGCAGTGCTATTCAAAAATAAGCATTTATTTCTCATTCAGGCTTCTGTGGGTCGGCTGGGGAAGTTCTTCAACAGCCTGCAGGTCTTTCTGTTGACATTGCTTCTTATGTTTCGTTTTGGTGCCCAGACTGAAGGGACTGTGTCTACAGAGTATGTTTGTCTCATAGTAATAGCAGAAGTACAAAAGAGTCATGCCAAACCGTGCAGACACGTTTCAGGCCTTTGCCTGTATTACTCTACTAACCTCCCATTGGGCAAAGCAAGTCCTATGGCCAAATCCAAAATCAAGGATCAGGCAAGCACACTTTACTTTCCCTGAGGCCAAGGCAAAGGTATGGACATATAACTCTCTTTATAGGGGAGTGAATAATCAGGACCAGTAATTTCAATCTATCACATATGGATGGATGGAGAGACAGTCTGATCATCTGGTAGAATTATACAAAAATATAACTATTCAATTCTATTTTTAAATGAAAGCACTAGGGCTTCCCTGGTGGCTCAGTGGTTGAGAATCTGCCTGCCAATGCAGGGGACATGGGTTTGAGCCCTGGTCTGGGAAGATCCCACATGCCACGGAGCAACTAGGCCTGTGAGCCACAACTACTGAGCCTGTGCATCTGGAGCCTGTGCTCCGCAACAAGAGAGGCCCATGCACTGCGATGAAGAGTGGCCCCCGCTTGCCGCAACTAGAGAAAGCCCTCGCACAGAAACGAAGACCCAACACAGCCAAAAATAAATAATAAATAAATTTAAATGAAAGCACTATATTAAATGTTACTTGAACTTAACAGAAGAAAAAGAAACTAAACTAAAGGAATTGCTTCATGTCAAGTAAATGTTTTTTTACCATAGGATATATTTGGGGTTTTTTAAATCTCTTTTAAATTTTTAATAGGTAAGATTATTTGCGAAAAGAAGTGCTTTTTCAAGAATATTGATGCTATAGACCAAATGTTCATGTCCCCCTTAAAATTCATATGTTGAAACCTAATCCCTAATGTGATAGTGTTAGGAGGTAAGGCCTTTAGGAGATGATTAGGTCATGAGGGTGGAGCCTTCATGAATGGAGTTAGTGTCCTCTTAAAAGATACCCCAGAGAGATCCCTCACCCCTTCCTCCATGTGAGAACATTGAAAAGGAGGCCATCTGTGAACCAGAAAGCAGGTCCTCACCAGACAGCAAATCCTCTGGTGCCTTGGTGTTAGACTTTGCAGTCTCCAGAGCTTTGAGAAATAAAGTTCTGTTGTTTGTAAGCCACCCAATCTATGGTATTCTGTTAGAGCAGCCCAAACAGACTTTATATATTGATACTTTGTATATCAACTTGGATGAGGAAGATAAACATTTAAAAAAATTTTTCAGTAACCTCTAACTGAAATTTAACATTTCCTTCAATTATGAACATAGGCGACAAACCATACAGTAGAATTGGTTAGTACCTGTGACTTTATAACCTGTAGAAATGGTTGATTTTTTTAATGACATTACAGTTATAGATGTCTTAAAATATTATCTTCACTTATCACAACTTCAAAGTTATGGTAGTTATTATTCCCCTGAATAGCTCTTCCTATTGATAAGTAAAGCAGTATATATGTACATATGTATATGTATTTAAATGTAATATTTTGATAACTGTATTTGGATAATACTGTATTTAGAAAGCCTAAGTAATTTATCCAAGGTCAAGGGACTTCTTTGGAGCACAGCAAGGATAGGAAACCAGGTAATCTGGCTCCAGAGTGTGTGCCCTTCGCCTACACCTTGTGGCTGCCTTTCTGAGGTTCTGTGAGAGCTCCTCTCTGCCAGATTCCAGTGGTGCCATGGTCTTCCCATAAGTAACTGCAGCTGCTCACCCACACGTCACAAGCAGCCAGGTGTCCTCAGATAAATCCCTCATTGGCTTCCCCTGTACCATCCTGCTTGTTCTGGCCTTTGCTTCCTCTCAGCTTTCATCTCCTTCCTCTCTCTCTCTCTCTCTCTCTCTCTCTCTCTCTCTCTCTCTCTCTCTCTCTCCCCCCCCATCTCCCCCTCCCTCCCTCCCTCCCTCTCCCTGCCTCCCTCTCTCTCTCTCTCTCTCTCTCTCCCTCCCTCCCTCCCTCCCTCCCTCCCTCTCTCCCTCTCTCTCCTTTCTCCACCTCACAGCCTTTGAACTTCCTCTTTCCTCTCAGGCGTGCTCATCCTCCCTTCACTTCCTTTTCATTCTATGATCTCAGTTTTCCCATCACCACCTTTCAGAGGTCTTCCATGATTAACTCATCAAGGTAGGCTCTCTCTGTATTTTTTAATGTATTTTGTATATTAATCCTTTTCTCGGTTCTGGGTGTTGCAAATATCATCTCCCAATTTGGGGCTTATCTTTTCACCTTCTTCAGAGGATCATTCAGTGAGCAAAATTCTTAATTTTAATGAGTCAAATTGATCAATCTTTTCCTTGATAGTTGGTGCTTTCTGTTTCTTGTTTAAGAAATCATTCCCCACCTCCAAAGTCATGGAGATATACATTTGTATTTCTTCCTGAACAATTTGAAGTTTTACATTTCACATTTAAGCCCTTGGTGCATCTGAAATGGACTTTGGTGAAAGTTGTGAAGTAGGGATTCAGTTTCTTTTTTTCTTCCATATGGATAACTAGGTGTCCTAACATCAACCATTGAATGGTCTGATTTTCACCCCCTGGTTCTACGTGGACCTTTTGTTTCTGAGTTCTGTGAGCCAATCCCTGGACCCATACCACACTGTCTTATTTAACATAGTCTTAATATATGTTATGGCAAGTCTCATTTATTAACTTTTTTTAATGGAGTGTTTTACCAGTTCTTCCTTTTCTATGTGAATTTCTAAGTAGCCTGTCAAGTTCCACCAAAAAAAGAAAAAAGGCAACATATGTAAAATTTGGCCGTGTACTGGGGCATAAAGCAAGTATCAACAAATGTAAAGCAATTGGTATCATACAGACAACGTCAGTACTTTCTTTATGCCCCAGTACATGGCCAAATTTTATATATGTTGCGTGTATGCAAAAAAATAAAACGTTTGTTCACTTGTTAAGAATAGTATTCTGTATGTGTCCACTAGGTTATTCTTGCTAATTATTTTGTTTAAATCTTCTATATTCTTATTTTTATTTCCTTTATTATTTTTTATTTCCTATCTATCTTTATCAATTATTGATAAAGAAGCTTTTACTAGCTATCATAAAGGACTTGTTCATTTTTCTCTGTGGTCCCGAAACTCTTGCTTTAGGTATTTTGAAGTTATTATTGGAAATATAAGTTTAGAATTGTTCTGTCTTCCTAATGGATTGCAACTTTTATCAAAATGTAGTGACCCTGTATCTCTAGAAGCATTGTTTCTAGAAATACAGGTACCCATATTTCTTTAGATTAGTACACACCTGTTATATTCTGTTCATCCTTTTATTTTCAATCATTCTGTATTGCTAGATTTTTTGAAATGATATCTAATAACCTTCAATTTCTATTGAAATGTTTAGTTTATTTTCACTTACTTGATTGTGATTCATGCTATAACACTGAATTTACTCCTATAATCTTATTTTAAGCTCTCTGTTGACTTCATTCCATTTCAGACTGGGCAAGACTTTCCTAATTCTATCTCTTCCTCCCGACTAGTTGAGGAATTATATATGTAGTCTTGTTTCTCTTTATATACATGATGACTTTGTTTCCTAATGTTTGTATTGGTTTTGACTGTGAATGTCACTTTCTTGATTTTCTTTGAGACCTGGGTTTGACATCTGATTGCGTTTCCGCGCCGAGGATTTGAGATTTTTTTCTTCTCCCAGCCACCTTTAGAACTACCTCAAATTACATTTCCGGTTTGAGGTTGTTTGTTGATATCATGGATTCCAACCCCAAACCTGCAAACGCTCTTACCATAGGCTTATAGTAAAGAATTCTAAAGGGATTCTGTGATCTTTTTTCTTCACCCAAAGTCAAGGTAGAGGCAGGTACTGTACCCCCAGTGTTCTGTCATGGCCAAGGGTTTGGTTTGAGTTTTCATTTCACTCACTAAGACTGTTGCCCTTTTGTCTCCTGGCCTTAATGTAGAGCCCCATGAATCCAACCTCTGCTCAGTCCTTTGCTCCTCCTCTTATCCCCTACATGTGACTCATTCAAACCCAGGATTTCAGCGACCAGAGATAACAGTTTACTCGTAAGGCAAGTGGCAACTCCAGAGCTACCTGTCCCCGATGACTCTTGTTTTCTGGTCACTTCTTGCCTCCACACAGTTCCTTACTCTCCTGCACAGAAAGCCATGCATTTCTTAAAATGTCTTGAGTATTTTACTGAGCATTAAAATCATTGTGCTTTACTGAGAGGGGCTTCTGCGAACATCTAGTCTACCGAGAGGCTAGAAAGAGAAATCCCTTTCTACTCTCCTCTTTCTCAGTCCCTTATTTATTTCCTTGGTAACACACAATGTATCATTATTCATTTACTTGTTTATTTTCTGTCTTCCTTACTAGAGTACACCATCCATGAAGGTAGCAACCCTATTCTTTTCTCTACCCTTTTATCTTCAGCACCTCGCTGGTATCACTAGGCTCTCACTACATTTCTATTAAATTTATGTGTGAATGAATGAATGAACGAATGAAAGTTCGGCAAGCTCAGTGACGAGTACATAGTGATTAAGAGAAGGCAGGTCCTTGGAGAAGGTATTTACTCCTCACCTTATATTTGAGGGGAAGGAGTAGAAGGCTCCACGCAGCTAATGCATTTAGTGGCAACTGGAGGAAACAGAGTCCAGGTAACGCGTAGAATTGCCAAATGGTAGGAACCTGCTCTCAAGGTGTCAGACTACCTCAGATTTCAAAATGGAGTGAGGGAAAAGGGTTTTACCGGCAAAGGTTATCTAAAAATACACACTGCCTTTATGCAGTCTACATATTATGAGTTTGATGAGCATGTTGTAAAGCTTTTTCAGTTTATTTTGTCTCATAGACATTTCTAAAGGCTCGGTGCACTGATTTAAGTTAGCGCAGGGCTAGATGCCCCAAGGAAATCGTGTGCGATGTGAGAACAGAGTACTCTCAATACTGTTTACCCTCTGACCATCCTGTTCCCAATTTCTGCTCCAGCAGGTTTTATTTATCTTAAGATTAAAGCATATCACCAGTGGACATGTAGTTATTGCTTCACGGTGAAATGCAAACACGTAAGGCAGAGGCATCAGGGGATTCTGTCACCTTTGAAAAATGATTCATTTTTTTGTGGGCTTTGTTTTTCCTTCATGGGAAACCTGATGATATTTTAGAGAATTAAATCCTTCCCTAAGCAAAAATAACCTGTTGAAAGTAAGTTTAAGCCAAGTCTAAGGTAGAAGAGCAAAATTTGTTGTTTTTTTTTAAGTTCCTTGAATTTGGAAAGATGACTGGTCATAGTATTGCAATTTTTTAAAAAAGAAATCATAATTGGGTTTCACTGAGTCACAATTTACCCTGAAATTGCATTACGTTAGAGAAATCTAAGACTTGTAAATGCACTTATTAACACATCTGCTCTAGACTCTGTACTGTCATTAATCCATCATAGGACTCCTCCACTGGGCCTCAGAATCCTTCTCAACACAGATCAACAGGAGAGACCTAAATGCCATTTCTGGTTCTCAGTGAATAAAGATATCACCACCATTTGCCATTTTGCCGGGCAAGCTAATGCTAAACTCATCCCTGTAGTGTAGGTTCTGGATTTTATATTGGTTGCCTTATACTTGGCGGTTCAGAGCTTCATCTCAGAAGTTTGGTAATACTTGCTTTCTATGTTTCTTTTTCACAGATAATCTGTTTTTCATTTATTCTGCCTCTGTCCTACCATAACTGATTTCCTGCTCTCTCTTTATAATAGTTCAAAGACAAAAATAATATCCTTTACAAGAATAAGGAAATGCCTAACAGCAGAGAAACATGCAGTCAGATAAAAGAAATCGCCTTATTTTCCATAAAATGAACTTAGTGGCTCTGGTCCCTGTTGAACATGCTGGAAGGTGAGAAGCTGTATACAGTGACTGTGAAAGTTGTGATAGCAACCAGCAAGTGATTTTTTCTCAGTGAAGAGATTTTTCCATCAGATTTCACTTGACCTTGAGCACTGTGTTAGCCATGAATAATTAATGGTACTTATTACAGTAAGGTTCCATTTAACTGACATTATCAGGGAATTAGATGCCTTAAATGAGTGAATTGTCAAGATACTAAGACTTGCTCCCTTTACGGGCTAAAAAAATCTTTATTATAACGATTTTGGTGCATATTTTTCTCAAACGTGTGGCAATATTTTGTGACTTATTGACATTCAAGGAAACATAAACATTTATTTATTCAATACATAGTTATTGAAGCCTTGCATGTGCCAGGTACTGTGCCAGGTGCACAATAAACAGGAAAGACAGAGTGTCTGTCCTTATGAAGCCTCTGTTCTGGTGAAGAAGAGCGAAAAAGAGGGAATCACACTGATGTGCCAGGATAAGAGAAATAAAGACTGTTGTGAACTTCTTTGAATTAGGTGGCAAAATAGTTGAATTCAGAGTTGGCTGGGTTCTCGAGAACAGTTTGCCTTGCCACTCTGATTGCTGGGTCTTGAGTTCTTGTGATCAATCTTGGTAATGTTTGTACTTCCTCCCTTAAATTCAGCTAGTTTCTTGCTGCTTGCTACCGCGCCTACTATCTTTCTGTCCCTCAATAATGTGCATAAAGTAACTAAAGGAAGGCTGGCACATACACGGTATATTGGTTATCTATCGCCGCATAATAAATTACCCTGAAACTTACCAGCTTGGAAGAACGCACATTCATTATCGTACAGTTTCTGTGGGTTAGGAATCCAGCCCACTTAGTGGGATCCTCTTCTTCAGGGTGTCTGACTTGGCTGCCAATCAAAGTGTCAGCCAAAGCTGAGGTCTCATCTGAAGGCAGGATTCATTTCCTCAAGGACTGTTGGACTGAGACCTTCAGTTCTCTGCTGGCTGTTGTCTGGAGGCCACCCCCAGTTCCTCATTGCATGAGCCTTTCCAAGAAGGCAGCTGGCTTGCTTCATCAAAGCCAGCAAGAGAGCATCTTCCAGCAAAATGGAGGTCACAGTTTTCTGTAACCTAATCACAGAGGTGACATTCCATCACCTTTGCTGTATTCTATTGGTTCCAAGCAAGTCACTAGGTCCCACGCACTCTCAAGGAGAAGAATACCAGGAGGGGGATCAATAGGGACTCCCACAGAGGCTGCTTACCCCACATACCAAACATAACATTGTATTGCTTTCAGAGGCCATAGCAAACATCATTCATCAATCATGGCGCGCTCTCCCACTGAGCCCAGAAAAAGTTTCAAAATCCTACCTAGTGGACGACTCCAAGAGGCCTATTACCAATCAGTTGGTGAGATAAAGCCAACTTGCCGTCTCTTATTTAAACAGTAACGTTCCAAGTCATTGCAGCGGAGAAAATATTGAGGTCAAGGATCTAGACAGAAACAGAGACTGTAGTTAGAAAGAGAACTACGACATGGCACAACAATAACCATCGTTTGCCAAGTCAATGAGAAGGAAGCAAAGCTGTTAACAGAAATCAACTGATAAAGTCTTAGAGGCAAATATTTCAAGGTAAGGACCAAGAATCAAGAAATGCACATCAGGGCTTCCCTGGCGGCGCAGTGGTTGAGAGTCCGCCTGCCGATGCAGGGAACACGGGTTCGTGCCCCGGTCCGGAAAGATCCCACGTGCCGTGGAGCAGCTAGGCCCGTGAGCCATGGCCGCTGGGCCTGCACATCCGGAGCCTGTGCTCCGCAACGGGAGAGGCCTCAGCAGTGAGAGGCCCGCGTACCGCAAAAAAAAAAAAGAAATGCACATCACCTCATGCAAGAGCCCTATGAGATCAGATCATATTATGGTTGGACACACACTAGAAGAATCCACTCCTGATCAGGATGGAGGTTACTCCCTTGGCTATACTGAACAAGAGTTATCATCATTTTAATCAATGAAAAATACCAGAGATGGACATCAGATGCTATGACCTATCCTTTGTCTCTGTCTTATGCCTGTAAGATTTGGGGGTGTCCTGGTAATGTCTGGAGCAGCGTTTTTCAACCTTTCTTCACACATACACCCCCTTTGCATAAATATAAAATCTCATTACCCATGCGCAAAGGAACTTCTCTACTCCCCCTTCTTTGAGACTCATCACATGTCTCTGCATATTTTACTCCTACTACACAGTGAGGACCTCCTTATTTTTAATGAATCCTTTTGTGTGTGTCCACACTGGCTTTGGACTCCTAAAGCCTTTATCTTTGTCTATGGGGCTTCTAAAAGGAATGATGATCTCCAAACTGGGGGATTGCAGTCCCCCAAGAAAGTAAGACTTTTTAATGATTTATTTGAAAATAATTTCAGGGAATTCTCTGGCAGTCTAGCAATTAAGACCCCGTGCTTTCACTGCTGTGGACGAGAGTTCAATCCCTAGTCGGGGAACTAAGATCTCGCAAGCTGCACAGGGCAGCCATAAAATAAAATAAAACAGGAATTCAAACTTTCAGAAAAACTTCAACAGTAGTACAGTGAGTTCCTGCATAGTCTTCATTCAGGTTCCTCATGTTTTAGTTATCCCTTCCTGAATATATGTACTTACATTTTTCCAGAGCCATAAAAAAGTACCCTGCAGAGATGACACCTGTTATCCCTTAATACGCCAATGTCTCTTTCCTAAAACTGAGGGCCCTCTCCTACATAGTCATAGTACAGCCATGAAACAATCATGCTTTCTAATCCACAGACCTCTTTTGCATTTCAGCCATTAACCCAATAATGCCCTTTACAGGTCCAGATCCAATCGTGGTCATGTGGTGCATTTAGCTTTCAAATCTTTTTAGTGTCCTTCCATTTGGGACAGTTCCTCAGTACTCCCTCACCTTTTGTATCTGGACATTTTTGAAGAGTACAGACCAATTACTCTGTAGAACATCCCTCCACTTGGGTTTGTCTAAATGTTTCCCCAAGATGAGGTTCAGGGTATGCTTTTCAGGTGGAAATATCAGAGAAATGATGCTCTGCTTTTCTCAGGGCATTCTATCCATAGGGACCCACTACTTGTCCATATATAGTGTTTGCCACTTTCTCTAATTTATAAGTATTTTGTATTTAGTGATAAGTTATGTTTTGTGGGGAGATACTTTGTCCTGTTCTGCACCAGCTCTAGCCTCCATTGATGATTCTTGCTGGAATCTGTTATTTCTCGGATACTTGCCACAAAGATTTTTAAGGGCAACTTTGCACGAATAGTTTTAAAGGAATAATTTCCAGATTGTCAGCTCCTTTCTAGATGCATCTAAAACTGCTCTGAGAACATGTGTGTGGCATGCTGGTTCTCCTGCCAGAGCTTCAAACTGCAAACTCCTGGGGACACCTACTCCAGCACACCACAGACACAAAGAGAAGGATGTACCTGGGCTTGTGCTGTGGGCCCCAGCTGGTCCCCTCTCCCACTTCCCCTTTCACGGCTGCCTTTTTCCCCTTTTATCAAAGAAAGGCCCACCTCTCGCCCATCTGAATCTTACTGTGATGCGTTCCCCCAGGGTAGAAAATCCAGGGCTCCAAACAAAGGAGTGACTCAAAATCTAGCTGATAGTGTTGAGAAAATGAATGATTCTAGTGATTGGGTTACAAACCCTTCTCAATTCTTTGCTTTCAACAAACTTGAAGAAGGATCTGATGGAGTTGTCAGTTGGTAGAGCATTAAAAATAATTTTTGATGATAGATCACCGTATAATTTCTGACAAATAACTTGGAAGAGTTTAAAGAATTGAGTGGGGACTTCCCTCGTGGTGCAGTTGTTGAGAATCTGCCTGCCAATGCAGGGGACACAGGTTCGATCCCTGGCCCAGGAGGATCCCGCATGCCGCGGAGCACCTGAGCCCGTGCGCCACAACTACCGAGCCTGCGCTCTAGAGCCCGTGAGCCACAACTACTGAAGCCCACGCACCTAGAGCCCATGCTCTGCAACAAGAGAAGTCACCGCAGTGAGAGGCCCGCACACCGCAACGAAGAGTAGACCCTGCTCGCCGCAACTAGAGAAAGCCTGCGCACAGCAACGAAAACCCAAAGCAGCCAAAAATTAATAAATAAATAAAAAGAATTGAGTGATGTTGCTGTAACAAAACTCTTTCCATTTCCATCTACTTATGTGAACAGTTTTTCAGTACTTACAATTGTGATTAAAAGGGGGAAAAAAAGGAGTGAAATTGATGCTGAATTCTGTCTCATTTGGACAATAAGAAATATTCCAGAGTTAATAGGAGAGAAAAGCTCAATCTCATTTAAGATACACACTTCCATTAAAATTTTAATTCTTGTGTTTTGTAATTACTTACCAAAATTTATAATATTTATAATATATTTGTTGTTTTGATCAATTAAGTACAAATAAAAGTAATTGTCATAATAACACAGGTGAGGGATAAATAATGTTCCAGAAACATTTTAGGGGTCGCGTGAGCAGCAACGTTTGAAGAATATTGCTCAGAAAAACGCTTTCCCTCTGCCTATATTACTCACAGAATTTCTCTGGGGCTTTGTCTCCTCTTTCCTCCAGCCAGCCTTTGGCTTCTTATCCAGGGTTTGTCTCCACCTTACTTTAGGAGCTCTGCTTACCCATCACACCCCACTCCAACCCCCACCCCAGTGGGGCTCCACCCCTAAGTCAACGACCAGCCTTGCTCATGGGCAGGAGGAGGGGAGTCGATATCATCTTCATAGATTCTCAAACCAAAGATTATCCTTCGGGTATTGTATTCACCTATATTTCTAGGACACATGGTCCTTCTCTGAGTATAGTCAGGATCTCATATCCAAAGAGGAAAGACGTGTCTTGTGGCAAGTCCCCCTTGTCAGGATTCTGTGTGAATAAGGGCCATCTTGCTCAGAATACGTGTACCATATCAGGCCCACTAGACTGGGGGTAAAGCACGACAGAGTCAGGGAGAAGAAGGAAGCCATTCCTGAATTGCAGGATCCTTGTTAAAATGCAGACTCTTGGGCTTTGACAACAAGATCATCTGATTTGGCGAGCGTGGGGTAAGGCGCAACCTCCACCAGGTAACTTTGTTGTGTTTTGGCTTTGCACCAGACCTTGAGGATCGTTGCCTTAGAGCCTGGTCCTGGATCCTCGTCTGGGCTTCTCAGATCCATTCTTTTGTTTCTATCCAGGTGCTCCATACTCCAAAGAGTTCCAGTGGATCAGTCAATCAGCCAAGGGTAAGTGAGCTGTTAATGTAGAAACTTTTATTTTGGTCGTGTATTCCAGCTGGATTATTTACATGCAACGACTCTTGTATATTATACTTCAAATATTACCTCTGATTGGAAGTATAATCAAGCACGTAGATGATATCAATAATTGTTATAAATTCGATTGAATTTTTAAGCTCCAAAAGGCATACGTGAATAGGGAAAATAAACGTATAGAAAAAGAGCTATAAATGGTGAATATATTTTAATTAATATTCTCTAATGAAATATAAAAGTATTATGTGTTAACAATGTAATCATTTTGGTGAAAATCCATGACAAGGGTGTGGTAAAATAGATATGAATGGAGTTAAGACTGTGGATCTGTGTCATTCCCACACAATTAATATGGCTGTACCTGTCCACAGTATTTTAAAATTCTATACTCTTTTAGCCAATAATGCCACACCTGTAAACCTACTTAAAGGAAATGCAAAGTTACTAAACTTGTTCATTGTAGAATTATGTATTAGTTGTAGTCTGTTAGTAGCAGTAAATAAATACAACTGATACAAGTGATTGGGGTAGATTAACTGGAATAGTATACAGTTTTTTTTAATGTTGACAAAACACATTTAATTTGTCTTGTTTTTTATAGAGGCATAATTGAGGTGCAAAACACAATTAATGTTAAAGAGATAATGTTCAGGATAGAATGCTAAATGGATCCCCTGTGTGTGTGTGTGTGTGTGTGTGTGTGTGTGTGTGTGTGTGTGAGAGAGAGAGAGAGAGAGAGAGAGAGAGAGAGAGAGAGAGAGACACAGACAGACAGAGACAGCGAGAGAGAGAGAAAGGAGAAAGGGAGGTAGGGAAGGAATCTAAAACACGAATACAGTAAGTAAGAAAAAAATAGACAACCATGATGGTGAGATTAAGGGTAATTTTTATTTTCTTGTTTACAGTTTCTTTAGCTTTTAAATTCTTTGCAATGCATGCATCAGTTTAATGATCCCAAAGAGCATTGCTTTAAAAACCATACTGAATGAGTATTCCAACTTCTGAACTGCTGGTTTTGAGGAAAAACAGATTTTGCAGTCCACTGGCAACGTATTTGTGGTGTCCATTCCCCTGTTCCCCCAGCCTGTGGACAGCAGCTTGACTGAGAGCTAGACCTACAGGCTGATGTCTCTCTCTCTCTCTGTCTCTCTCTCTTTCTCTCTCTCTTTTTCTCTCTCTCACGCACACACACACGATCAGAGGATATTCTAGTGTGTCCCTCGAGAGCCTACTTCCTTTCCTTTATCCTGAATAATTTAAATGAAGCTGAAGGAAGCTGTTCTTTTCCACGAGCTGATATTAAAAGGTCAAGAGAACCATGCAATGAGTTACTTTCATCTGTTAGTGTTATCATGATTAAACGTCCTCTCTTACATTATTCATTCATTCAACAAATAGTTTTGAGTGCCTATTAAACACTCAGGTAGTCACTTTGATGGAGATGAAGACGTATTCATTTATTCATCTGTTTAGTCAGTCAGTAAGTAGTATTTCCTACAGTCCTTACCCAGTGTGTGACAGCCACTGTTCGAGACACTGCAAATACAGTGGGGAAACTAGATAGATACGGAGCCTACCCTAAGGAGCTCATGGTCCACTAGGAGAGAGAGAAAATTTAATAAATAAAAATAATTACAGTTTGCAGTACTCTCACGTAAGAATGCCCAGCGTTGCAACAGAGACTAGCAGTGGTACTACCTAGATCAGGTAGTCCAGGAAGGCCTCTCTGATCAGAGAACTTGGGTGTGACTAGGAGAGCAATAGGAAACCATTCAGGGGTGAGCTGAGTTCCAGGCAGGGTGGGAGAGCACATTCCAACCTGAGACAGGAAAGGATGTGCAGAGCTCTGGGGGTAGGGAAGGTCTCCATGGGATTGTCCTTAGCAGGCTCTGAGAGGGAGTGGGCAGCCTTTTGCCAGGGTAATGAATTTGGCTGGATCCAACAAAGAGTTCTGTGTCCAAGTTTGGGTCTTAATGAGCAGAAGAGTCTATAGACATAAATAAGTTATAAATCAGAGGTCAACAAGCTTTTCCTGTAAAGGGCTAGATAGTAAATATCGTTGGCTTTGCAGGCCTTTGGGGTCTCTGTTGGGACTACTCAACTCTGCCATTGTAAAGGAAAGTAGCCAAAGGTAATACGTAAAAGAAGGGGCATCCTTATTTACAGAAACAGGCATGGGCCAGATATGCCCCACAGGCTGTAGTTTGCCAACCCTGGATATAAAAGGAAAAGTTATAAAAATCCTCAGTCATGCTATAGGACATCAGAGAAAGAGAAGATGACTTCCTGTGGTGAGATCTGAGCTGGGCCTCGAAAGATAAGGAGAATTCAAAAATGAGATAGTGGGGGAAAAGAAAATGTAGGCAGAGGGAATGGTAGCGGCCACAGCCCAGAGGCAGGAAAGTCCAGAGCCCACAGGGAGGGAGTTACTAGTTCAGTCTGCCTGGGGAGTGGTGAGGAAGTATAGCTCTTTTATTCCTCAGCTATTTTGAGGAACCATGAAGTAGCAGGCACTGCACTAGACAGTGGGGGACAGGGATAAAGAATGAATAAGGGATGATCCTAGGAACTCAGATACTTAGAGGGGTTGACAGATACATAAGCAAGTCATCCCACAATTAACTCAGTTTGAGAAAATCAGGGAAGGCTTCTCAGCAAGGATGAGTCAAGAAATTAACGTTTTTCCTTCCTTGTAATTGTTTTATTTGGTGCTTGAATAGGTCAATATATTCATATACTAGAAAATTACAGAGGTACCGAAGGATATACTGTGAAAATTCTCTCTCTCAACCTCTATCCCTCAAGCCTACTGAATACCCACCCTACCTCACCCCCAGGACAACAACTGGTTTCTTCTGGATCCTTCCAAAGACCATCTATGCAGATCCAAACAAACGAGTGTGTTTGGGGTTCTTTGTTTTTCCTCTTGATTACACAGATCATCAGAGCTGAATCTTTAAGTATAAACTTTCCAGAGAGGAGGAAGGCAGTGGAGGTTAAGAGAAAGCATGTGCTTAAAGATGGGGGGAGGAGAGAAGGGGACAGGAGATGGCACAATGCACGGGCTGGCTGCATAGGACAATCCGTTCTGTGTTGCTGAGCGTTAAGTGTGAGGCAGAAAGGTAGGGGAGTCGGATCCTGGCAAGCCTTGATTGCCATGTTGTGGGACACAGATTTAATCTGGTTGGTAGCAGGACTCCAACAAAGAGTTTTAAGTGCAAGAGTGACATGTGCTAATTGGTGTTTTAGGAAGATCCTTCTAGCAGCTGGTAGAAAACAGATACACAGGGAAGCCTTGAACACCACCTGGAAAAGTAGACCTTCTTTCCTTCCGTCAGTGAAAGTCAATGAAGGTTTTTAAACAGGGGAATAGCAATATCAGAGGTATGCCTCAGGCAGATTAATCTATTGACACAGCGTTAGATGAATTCAGACTAAGAGAAAACCAACCAAGTGACAATCTAACTCATCACCAACCCTCAGCAGAAATGTACATTCATTTACTTTTTAACTTTAAGAATGAAATCTGTATTAGTAATCTACTGCTGAATAACAAACTACCCTAAAACACAGTGGCTTCAGAGAACCCATGTTTATTATCCCACAGTTAGCGTGGATCAGGAATCTGGGCATGCCTGAATTGAGTCTTCTGCTTCGGGGTGGCTCACAGCTAGAATCAAAATGTCAGGCAGGACTGGGGTTTCGTCTGAAGGCTCAACTGGAGAAGCATTTACTTCTGCACTCATGTCCATGGTTGTCGGCAGGATTCGGTTCCTGGAGGGTTGTTGGGCCTTAGTTCCTTGACATGCGGGTCTCTCCCTGTGGCAGCTTGTTTCATGAAAATGAACAAGGTGAGAGGGCAGTAGAGAGAGTCTGCTGGCAAGACGGACGCTAGACACATTTGTAACCTAATTGCAGAAGTCATGTCCCATCATCTTTGCCGTTGGTTAGAAGCAAGTCACTAGCTCCACTTCCACACTCAGGGGCAGGGGGTTACACAAAGGCATGAATACAAAGAGGTGGGATCGCGGGATGTTGATTTTGAAGCTGCTTACCAGGACAGCATAACGAGGATTGTTCCTGCAAGTATTGCAAACTAGGACGAGGTCTGGAGGAATAAAGCCAGTATTGTTCCTCATCCATGATCTAGTCAGGAAATCATCTTGCTCTCCCCTGGCCTGTTGATTACCACCCTCATTACCATCACTGCTGTACCGCTGTCATGTTTGTCCACTTCTCCTGATGACAAAATGCCGCTCCTCTTGAAGTCAGAGCATCTGGGAGTATTTATATGCAAGCTGTGTTGGGCTGACTCTCCCTGCTGGAGTCGACTTGTTGTGAAAAGTTTCTTCCCAGCTGCTGCTGCAGATTATTTATGACATCCATTGACTAAAGGAAACACCTTTAAAAGTGAAGACAAATTCTTCACTCATCCCTTACTCTTTCCAACAGAACAGACTGGTTGGCTTGGTAAAGACTTGCTTCCACTCCTAGCAGGGCTTTATAAAACCGGTGTGCTAGAGGGGGGCCTACAGCAAGCAACACAGAGAATGCCTGGAGGAACTCAGAGCTCAGGATCCAGGCTGCGTAAATTGCCGTTCCAAACCAGAGAGAAATTAGTCCCATAGAAATCACAACAGCTACCGTTGTGTGTGCGTACGGTGTGCCAGGGATGGGGTAAGAACCTGACCTTCACTATCTTGTTTTAGTTCACTAACTGAGCAAGGTTAATGCTGTTATCTCCATTTGACAGAGGAGGAAACTGAGACCCAGACGTCGAAAAGCTTGCTCACACAGCTAGGAAGTATAGTACTGCGATTCAAACAGTGTTAGTCTGGTTTCGAGCCCTCTTAAATTAGGAACCAGCAATGATTTATCTTTATGAACAGTCATGTTTTGTCTTGAATTACAGAGAGGCCTCATCAGCTAAGGATACTTTGGGGAGGAGAAGCGGGGGTGGGGCGGGCATCATCTAGAATAAATCAACTTGGAAATCAAAATGCCATTGTAAAGAGTTGGGGGGTGGTTATTAGAAGAGTCTTTAAAAAATAAGAGTAAAAATAAAGAGGAAGAGTTTATTTGGAAAAGAAAAGTTAGGTCAGGAGTCAGCAAATTTTTTCTGTAAAGGGCCAGGTAGTATTTTGGGCTTTGTGGGCAATGAGATCTCTTCTGTGGCTACTCAAGGCTTCAACTGTAGTGTATAAGCAGCCATGGACAATAAGTAAACCAATGGCATTGCTGTGCTCCAATATTTATTTACAAAATCAGGTGGTGAGCCAGACTTGGTCCTCAAGCTATAGTTTGCGGATCCTTGACTGGCGTCATAATTGTAATGTATAGTGATTCTTACAAAAAGCACGAATCATGTGAGGGTTTTTTTTGACATCATGTTTCTGACAAAATATATGCTAACATTAATACAGTCGCATCCCTTCCTGTTTGACTTTAGCAGTTTTATCAAAAAGAGAGTTCACCGTGCAAAAATATTTGGGAGCTTCTTCATTTCCTCAGGGCCTCTCACAATCCTTTGATAGCCAAATAATTATCTTTTGAAAACACTAAAACATCATCGTTTTGGATTTTTTCTTCTTCAGGTGTACATTTGTCTAACTCTGCTAGATCCTTCTTTCTACACGACTCAAATAGTTTTCTAACATTTTTTCATCAACTTTGTGAAATCTTGTGCTATTTGTAAGATTTGCTGTTCACTTTCCAGTAGATTTTCATTGTGTTTGCTTGTTTGTTAGGTGGGCACCCGATGGACAGCTAGGGGAACCAGCTAGGACTATGACCTAGTGAGCAAAATAGATGCTAAGGAAGGATTTGAGTCGAAACTAATTTTGAAACAGTTGTGTCATTGGTGGATATTTTCCATGCTACCATGATCTCAGCTTCTGTTCACAACTTGCTACCTGCAGGTTCTCAAATAATGAATACTCAGGTAATGAAGATCTTCCCCATATGATTTATCCACTTTCTTATGCATACATTATTCTCTTGCATTCAGTTTTCTATTACAGGCATATATCGTTTTATTGCACTTTGCTTTATTTCATTTCACAGTGATTGCATTTCTTACAAACTGAAGGTTTGTGGCAACCCTGCAACAAACAAGCCCATTGGCTCCATTTTTTCCAACAGCATTTGCTCACTTCGGGTCTTGGTTTCACATTTTGGTGACTCTTGCAATATTTCAAACTTTTTAATTATTATTGTATTTGTTTTGGTGATCTGCAATCAGTGATCTTTGATGTTATCACTATGACTCACTGAAGGCTCAGAGGATGGTTAGCATATTTTAGCAACAAGGTATTTTTAAATTAAGGTATGTTATTTTTTGGTTTTAGACTTAATGCATACTTAGTAGACTACGGTATATTGTAAATACAACTTTTATATGCACTGGGAAACCAAAAAAATCTGTGTGACTTGCTTTATCACAACACTTATTTTAATGTGGTGGTCTGGGCTTCCCTGGTGGCGCAGTGGTTGGGTGTCCGCCTGCCGATGCAGGGGACACGGGTTCGTGCCCAGGTCCGGGAAGATCCCACATGCCGCAGAGCGGCTGGGCCCGTGAGCCATGGCCGCTGAGCCTGCGCGTCTGGAGCCTGTGCTCCGCAACGGGAGAGGCCCCAACAGTGAGAGGCCCGCGTACCGCAAAAAAAAAAAAAAAAATGTGGTGGTCTGGCACCAACTCCACAATATCTCTGAGGTATACCTGTGTACCTATCATTTTTTGAGCATCTACTCTATAAAAAGTCTCTTTACTTGTACAAATATCCTTCTCTATCTAAACTCTCACCAACTAAGCTCAATAACCAAATAAGTTGAGATAAATTTTCCAATAAAATCCTTGCTACCTAAAACTCAGGAGCCAAATAACTTCTAGTGGCAGGGCAGGAATGAAGATGCAGACGTAGAGAACGGACTTCAGGACACATGAGGGGAAGGGGAATCTGGGACGAAGTGAGAGAGTAGCATTAACATATATACACTACCAAATGTGAAATGGATGGCTAGTGGGAAGCTGCTGCATAGCACAGGGAGATCAGCTCGGTGCTTTGTGAGGACCCAGAGGGGTGGGATAGGGAGAGTGCGAGGGAGGGAATGTGGGGATATATGTATATGCATAGCTGACTCACTTTGTTGTACAGCAGAAACTAACACACCATTGTAAAGCAATTATAATCCAATAAAGATATAAAAGTAAAATAAAATAAAATAGATTTTTAGCAACAAAAAAAGCATTATATCCCCTGCTATACAAATTGAATATTTTTAGTCTCATAATCCAGTTAATCTTTGACTAGGAAGGAGCATTTTCTGTTTTTTACTCTTTCTTCTAGCAACTTTGAAAAGTCTTTTACTATCCCCACCTTCCAGATGGATATTCTGAGACCCTAAGACAGCACGTTAACTTGCCCAAGGTCTCCTAGCCGATCAGCAGTGAAGTGAAATTCAAAGTCAAGTCCCACTGGCTCTGAAGCCCATGCTCTTTTCTCCACATGCCTTTTAAATATGGAATGCATGTTGCTGAAAGGCTCATCTCTCTGTCTACCACATGGTCAAAGATACAGATTCCTAAGGCCTTTGAGTCACACTTCAGCTAATAAGGCTGATTTTCCATCATAAGTAGCCATGCTGCCATTTTTTAAAATCCTGCAGTGCAAATCTAATTGTTAAAAGTAATGCAGGGCTTCCCTGGTGGCGCAGTGGTTGAGGGTCCGCCTGCCGATGCCGGGGACATGGGTTCATGCCCCCGTCTGGGAGGATCCCGCATGCCGCGGAGCGGCTGGGCCCGTGAGCCATGGCCGCTGAGCCTGCGCGTCCGGAGTCTGTGCTCCGCAACGGGAGAGGCCGCAACAGTGAGAGGCCCGCGTACCGCAAAAAAAAAAAAAAAAAAGTAATGCAGTTACAGCACAGTTCCCCTGTTTATTATCGAAGTGGTTCTCACACTGTGGTCCCAGAGCAGCAACGTCAGCATCACCGGGAAACGTGTTAGACATGCAGATCTCAAGGCCCACCCCTGACAAACGGAATCAGAAACTCTGGGCCCGGCAATCTGTCCTTGCACAAATCCTCCCGGTGATTCTAATGCACAGAGTTGAGAACCACTGAATTATAGGATGCGTGACAATGGTCTCTGCTGATTCTTGCAATAAGAACCAGATCATATGAGTGCCAGAAGTCCCGGTGATTTTTAGACTGTCTTAAAGCTCTGAGTAACGCTCCCGTTTCCCTTTTCATCATCCATTCATTCATCTGACAAATACTGCGCCCCTACCCTGCATGAGATAATAAGCTGGGAACAAGGTGGAGAAGAAAACGCACACGGCCCTAGTCTCCCTTGGGTTTATAACCAGATGTGGGAGACAGACTGAATTCCCTACAGCGTAATGGTGCCGGGAGAGGTCAACACAGGGTGCTGGGGGCGAGGGTTCACTAATCCAATCCCGCAAGTCAAGGAGAATTTCCAGAACAAATGACTCAAGAGGATAGGAGTCCAGAACTTTCTGAGGCCTAGTGCTGTGGGAGGTTGTTCTCTCTCTCCCTCAGGTCCACAGCCGGCTTGAAGCAGCTTCAGATGGAGTAAGGGAGGGCGGGGGGAGCACTCAACCTGTTGCTTCCAACTTGTTGCAACATTTATCTCCGACACGCATTAAAAACATATGGAAGGTCAAAGCTCCATGTGTTCGCTTGGTAGGGGAGCAGAAAATTGGAAAAGCAAATATGCATACCTCCCCGATCCCAACTGTTGGACTCTTATTGCCAATTTACGTAATTTCCTGTGCTTATTTCAAAATAGTCAGGAGGGCAGGAGGCATTGTGAACGCCATAACTAGGTCATTTAGACTAGCAGCTGCTGGCACATTCCCCTCTTTCTTGATATTAAAAAAAAAAAAATTCCAGTGGAATTTGAGGGGAAAGCATCTTTGGGGAAAGGAATGAATAGTCTCTTCTCAAGAGAAATCAGTTTCGATTCAACACGCCATTCACAAAACAGATTCCCACTTATTCATTCAGCAAAAGTGCTTTGTGTGACTTTTAGGCACTGACAGTGGAGGTGGGTGCTGGTGACATGACAAGTACAAGGAAGCACCCGACTTCAAGGAGCTTAGAGGACAGACGTGGAACAGGACATTAAAAAGGTCATATTTAATAAGAATGTGGGCTTCCCTGGTGACGCAGTGGTTGAGAGTCCGCCTGCCGATGCAGGGGACACGGGTTCATGCCCCGGTCCGGGAAGATCCCACATGCTGTGGAGCGGCTGGGCCCGTGAGCCATGGCCACTGAGCCTGCGCATCCAGAGCCTGTGCAAAAAAAAAAAAAAAAGGAATGTATGAGTACAACTGAAGATTGTTAAAGTGGTGAAATAATTTCTATGCCGATTGGTGAATGGTATAAGTTTCCTTCTGTAATCCAGAGATGTCCAGGGCCTGAACAGGACCTGGAGTGGCGTTACAGTGCCCACCTGCTACTCTGGGGATGGGGAACAGCTAGCAAGACAAGGGACTTGGGAGGTGCCACTGTTGTCAGAGGTTCTCCTGACCCCATGGGAAGCTCTGGAATCCACAAACATGCTCCACCTGAATGTGCAGGTAGCGTTCCTCACCAAAACAAAACAGGCCAGTGGTGGTACCTCACCACTATTGATGTAACGGGGAAGTTGTTGGAAAACATCAATGTGGATTCCTCTGTCAAATCATAGCCCAGAAGGGACACATTTAGCGAGTGGCGTCCACATCAGAGATCAGACCACACCAACTATTTTTAAAATTCAGGTGACATACTGTGTGAGTTTATTTTATTTTTTTTCCTTTGATAGCATCCTTCTTTTTTATTGGAGTACAGCTGATTTACAGTGTTGTGTTAGTTTCTGCTGTACAGCAGAGTCAGTTATGCATATACATATATCCACTCTTTCTTTTCCCATATAGGTCATTACAGAGAATTGAAGAGAGTTCCCTGTACTATACAGTAGGTTCTTATTAGTTACCCATTTTATATCTAGTAGTATGTGTATGTCAATACCAATTGTGTGATTTTTAAATAAATTACATACTATTTGATTCCACTGACACTACATTCTCGAAATGACAAAATTACAGAGATAGAAAACAAATTCATGCTTGCAAGAATTGGGGACAGGGTGGGAGTGGTGAAGAAATCAACTGACTCTTACTATAAAAGGGAGAACACAAGACACCTTTGTGGTGCTGGAATAGTCCTGTGCTTTGATAGTGGTGGTAGTTAAGTGAATCTACACGTCTGGTATAATTGCATAAAGCTACACACAGCTCTTTCGCCTCCTCGCTTCCAAGATGACCAAGAAAAGAAGGAACAATGGTCGTGCCAAAAAGGGCCGCGGCCGCGTGCAGCCTATCCGCTGTACCAGCTGTGCCCGTTGTGTGCCCAAGGATAAGGCCATTAAGAAGTTCGTCATTCGGAACATCGTAGAGGCCACAGCCATCAGGGACATTTCCGAAGCGAGTGTTTTCGACGCCTATGTGCTTCCCAAGCTGTATGTGAAACTGCATTACTGCGTGACTTGTGCCATTCACAGCAAGGTAGTCAGGAATTGTTCTCGGGAAGCCCGGAAGGACCAAACACCTCCCCCCCGATTTAGACCTGCAGGTGCTGCCCCACGACCTCCACCAAAGCCCATGTAAAGAGCTAAGTCCTTAAAGACTAAAGAAATACTGTTCCCTGGGAAGACAATAAAGTAGAAATTATACTTTAAAAAAAAAGCTACACACACATACTCTCCACCCACAAACTGTCTGCTCGTGGGACAGAATTCCAGGGCAGTGGGTTTTGGGAATTGGTCGCTTAAATAAATATGAGTCTCTGGATTATTTTTATTTTTTCTTTCAAAGAAATTTCCAAAGTGCATAGACTGGTAAATCTGAAAAAGTTCTGTGAATTGCACCAATACCAGTGCCCCGGCTTTGATTTTGTACTGGAGTTTGGTAACATGTTACCATGGGAGGGAACTCTAAGAAGGGGACACAGGCTTCTCTGTATTATTTTTGCAACTTCCTGTGAATCTATAATTATTTCAAAATAGTTTTTAAGAAGTAACTTCGAAATTACTGGAGAAATTTGTACTGCAATATATCACTCAGTAAGTACATTTGTTCAACGTATAGTTTAATTTATGTAGAGAAATACAGGGTGCTATCGAGTGAATTGTGTCCCCGTCAAAATTCACATGTTGAAGCCCTAAGGGTATTTGGAGATGTGGCCTTTGGGAGGGAATTAGGTTTGTATGAGGTCATGAGGGTGGATCCCCCATGATGAGATTAGTGCCCTTATTAGAAGAAACCAGAGAGCTCACTCTTGCTTTCTCCATCACATGAGGACACAGCGAGAAGGTGCCTGTCTGCAAGCCAGGAAAAGGGTTCTCACCAGAACCCAACCATGCTGGCACCCTGATCTTGGACTTCTAGCCTCCAGAACTGTGAGAAAATTAATTTCTGTTGCTTACGCTACCCAATATGCTATTTTTTTATAGCATCCCTAGCTAACTAAGACAAAGGGAGATGATTATTCATTTCTTGCATCCATTTGTTCATTGATTCATTACCCAGCAGTGATTACGTATTTTGATTGTCTCCTCTGGCCCTTGGGACATAAAACAAGGGGTCCAGTATGGTCATGGTACCCACAGAGAGCTTCCCTGGGCAGAGCAGGACTCTGAGGGAAAGTGCAACAGGAAGGATGGATCAAGGCCCTGAAGTGGGACAAGGCACATGGAACAAAAGGAATCCACCCTGGATGGAGCAGAGAGCAGAGGGTTGAGGGAGATGAAAAGAGGCCGAGGAGGTGGACAGGGGTCAGATAGCACAGGGCGTTTGGGGTCTGTGACTCCAGTCATGGGGTCACATGACTCCATGTTTTGATTTGCTTGGGACAGCCTCTGTATATATATCCGTTGCCCTGGCATAATTTCTACTGCACTCACTTTTACTTTTAGAAATGTCTTTTTTTGGATGATAGCAGTCCCCTTGCACTTGAGTCACGGTTTGGATTGCACCATGTCCTGAGGATGACGGGCAATCCTTTGCAGGGTTTTTAGCCAGAGTGTTAGGGTCTCCTTTTTATTTTAGAACGACCTTCCCAGCTTCAGGGACTAGAGAATATTGCTGAAAGGAAAAACAAGATGACCTGAAGGTACGTGCTTAGTTCTCTACAAAGGAAGAAAAAAAAAAATGGGGGAGGGAAGAGGACTGCCAGGGGCTTGACAACCTAATAGAATCTTTGTGCTAAACTTCAAGCCCATCACCTTAAGGTGGCAGTTAGGATGGCCACACCCAGCCACCGCAGGGGTTTTATTGTTTACTTCCCACCCACCTCCACCTCCCCAGCCCTCCCAACCCCCATCTCCTAACCCCCTTCCTCTTCCAACCCTCTCACCTCCCATACTCACCTCTAGATAAAAATCCACCTGACAAAGGACAACCATGGAAGAGGGAGCAGGCAGCAAACAGGATTCACCGTGTGGGACCAGGTCCTTTATTGCCTTCGGATGCCTTGCTCTGTCTTTAGACCCGGAACTAGGGAGCTGGCAGCATTCCACGCGGACACCCACACTGTAGAGTCAAAACACCTCTGTCCATCTCTGCACCTGAATTTCCCTCTGCAACATGGCCAGAATCCAATCTTTAGGATAGATGTATCAATGCTTGAAATTATTATTTTGAGCAGAGATTTCCTGCAGGGTTAAAAAATCAGACTTTCTCCCAGTTTCTCCTGTGCTTTCTAACATTAAGTAAAGGGCCTCTATCTCAAACAATGCTTTGCTTCCTTTGTTTCAGAACTTTCTAAAGATCAGTGACATTTCTCGAAGAGATTCTTCTTTCACTCCTTTTCCTCTTACCTCCCTCCCCACTCCCATTACCCTTTTTACTTGCCAACCACGAGAGGTGTTATCTATTGGTGATTTTTTAACTTAGCTCCCAATTGCTCTCTCTAACCATATCCACAAACCCTGTTCTTACAGTACAGTATTTGTTACAGTACAATATTCCTTATTACACCAAGCACTATTAAAAACGAAACATGACTAACTTTCCATCTTTAATTTAAAATTAAATCTTTTCTTTTAGTGTAAAACTGAAGTGGTCCCTGTCTCTTTAAGTCAGATCAATCATCCCAAATGCGGACTGGAGTTTGTATTGGCACGATCCTGAAAAGAGAATTATTTCCCGACCTTGCCAGGGAAAGACAGCTTTCGGGCTATCTGCTAGAGAAGGTAATTTTGATGTAAACTGACATTTCTCAGATGCCCATCTTGGAAAGATTCAATGTGAAACCCCAAATTTCTGGCATCTGAAACCTCTTCCCAACTGCCAGCCCTGGGCAGAGATAAAAGAATGTGGATGAGCAGCAGGCAGATGGGATTACAACAAGAAGCCTTTTCTCTGAGCCCAGGGAGATGAGCTGGGGAAGGGGTCAGGGAGGGGGAGTGGGGGGAAGCAGCACTTTGCAGTGAGAGAATCAACAAAAAAGACACTTTCTTGGCTTTTCATTGAGAGGGCCCATTTCCCCTGTTCTCCAGCCCATTTTGAGCACCATTCATTGAGAGGCTCCTTTCTTCTCAAGTCTTTTATCCCGGGATGCTGAGAGGTTTCCCGTGTCCTTCTCCCAGACAGGATTCTCCCACACTCCGGCACGGCCGCCAGCAGCCGCCCTGCGCAGCTCACCACTTGCTGGGTTCTGCTGCTTTCTAGTTGGCTTCAAAAACTGTTTTGCGTTGTTTCTTCTTACACTCTTAATACCAGACATTTAAAAGTTTGCAAAGATGATCTCAAAAAGTAGGGACAAATCAAGGGCTTTTCCCCCTTCTTTTTCTTGCTTCTTTTGCTCTTTGGGGGAGGATGCAGTAGGGTTGAGATAGGGAAAACTTGGTTTCATTCATTCTTGATCTATTTTATTTTCTTATATCTTTCACATCTGAGAATTGGAGTTGTCTTTTTTTTTCTTTAATACTGACCATCAAAAGGAAAGCCATCGAACACTCTCCTTCGCCGTCAGGTTTTTAAGATTTCTAATACGGACGTGGGCTTGACAAACAGGTTCAGGATGAATAATGACAACGGAAACTCCTTCCCTACATCCAGTTGCTTAAATGCAAGTCCCAGCTCCACTGCCTCCGAGCTGTGTAACCTTGCGCAAGTTACTTAACCTCCCTGTTTACTCCTTCAGTAAAATTGGGATAATAATAGCACACATCTCATAGCATTGTTATGTGGATTAATTGAGGTACTGGTCTACTAGATACTCAATAAATATTCACTTTTATGTTCACTGTATAACTATACCTTTATTTTTCATATATATGTATACCTATATGTGTGTGTATATATATATATATATACATATACAGCTTACATATTTCCTTCTGGGCAAAGACTGATTACCTTTCATTTTTCTAATAATTTTTCTAATAAGCAGAAAGCTGGGTACCCTTGCATCCAAGGCCAGTTCACATCTTCATTTTAGTGTTTGCCCCTACCTGAGGCCCTTTGGCAGGAAAAGGCCCCAGACAGCAATGCCCATGGGACAGAATTCCAGGGCAATGGGTTTTGGGAATTGGTCGCTTAAATAAATATGAGTCTCCGGATTCTTTTTATTTTTTCTTTCAAAGGAATTTCCAGAGTAAAATTGGCTAGAAAAAAAAATCCCAAAGCCCCTGTACATACTTCTATCGTTGCCCTGAAGAATGATGGGAGAGCCATGGGGGTGGGGGTGGGGGTGGGGGTGTCCGGTTCTACTGTCACCGGAGCCCTGGTCCCTTCCTCAGGATCCCAAAGTCATTCAAGGTCAGGTGGACCCCCAAGAGGCTTATGATCCTCCGCACCCAAATCCAAACACCCCTCTTGGGGGAGAATGGAGTGTCCCAATCCCTGCTCGTGGGTTTTCCAATGTCCCAATTTTATGCTTGTTGTTAGGACTTATAAAAGCTTACTGGGTTTGTTTTGAAGACAAGGGAAAAAATAACATTACGCTATTTTAAATGCCTGCAACTATTTCAAATATGACCCAAGGCAGTAAAAATGCCATATTTCCCAAACCACAAACCCCACTCCTTGTTAAAATCCAATTGCCATCTGAGTGTGGGATGAAGAGTCAGGATGCCAAACCCTGAGTATCACACATGTGATCTTTCTTTGGGGGAAATCCTGTGAAATACGGCTGTGTCCACGACTTTCATTTCTGCGTTTCACAGCCGAAGTTCCTAAAACTGCTGAAAAACCGTATGCCAGAGGTACAGCTTCTAGACCCCACTACAGCTTGATCCAAAGGAACAGGGCTGGGTGGAGAATGAAAAGGGAATGCAAATCAGTTCTGAGAGCTCTCCTTGGAGATATCAGAGATGGCAGAACACAGGTCAGTGTAAAAGCGGCTCCCAGGGTTTTCCGGCTGTTTCCCTCTGGTGCTCAGAACACAAGGACAGCTTCTGGTTCATTTTAGGGTGAGCCATGCCAAACTCAGTGTCTGACACCGAGCGCCTAGCAGACCTTTGTTGAATGAATGATCTATTTAAAGAATGAGGCCTAAAAGGGAAACAGAACTGGCATAACTCGCTTTATTTTTACTCTGTGTAAGTGAGTGGACTGTTTTATGTTAACTGCATAGTTTAAAATTTAAACACAATATTTGTGCCTACATAAATAGTTGGAAAAGGTAAAATGTCATAACACTGGGTGTTTGTTATTAAAGTTGGAGCTTGCCTTTGGATTATGACAACTTGATTTAAAACAAGGAATGGATTGTTCCTTACTCTACGTACTCGAAATTTCAGTGTTTTGCAGCATCAAGTCTTTCTTTGGGATATAAACAGATGGTGACAAAGGGTAGGTGTCTTGTGGAGAAATTGCATCTGAGCACTGCTGTTTCTGGGTGATTGAAGGTAGGGCAGAGAAAAGCTGACCCCAGACCCAGGATAGAGCGACTCTGATGACAAACCCATCCAACCTACGATGTCCCAGAGAAAAACCAGCCACTTCTCCCCAAGTTCCAGCAGTGCAAGATTTGAACGTGACTAGGCAGTTATCATAGAGAGCAGAGAGGTGACATTTTTCCCCTTGGCTTTTTAAAAATTGAGGTATAATTGACATACAAGATTATGTTAGTTTTGGGTGTCCAATACAATGGTTCAGTATTTTTAGATATTGCAAAATGATTACCACCATAAACCTAATTAACATCTGTCACCATACATAGTTACAGAATTGTTTTTTCTTACAATGAAGACTTTTAAGATCTTCTCTCTTAGCAACTTGCAAACATTCAATACGGTATCGTTACCTATATAGTTACCACGCAGTACATCACATCCCTGACTTCTTACTTTCTGGCTGGGAGTTTGTACCTTTTGACTCCCCTTGACTTTTTAATTGAAAAGTCAAGGATATGTGTACAGGAGTTGTATGACCTTTGTCTCAATATAAGAGGATAGCTTTCTCTCTCAGCCTCAGCACCCGCACCAGAACACACACACACACACACACACACACACACACAGCGCCTCTCTAGTATCACCCCGTGATTATCACAGAGCAATAAGGTTTGGGGGTGACACAGCTTGTCCTCCATTCTGGGGGGCCTGGAATTCTCAGAAAGCCCCCACTGTGTTTGTGGAGTCACATGCTACGTTATCATGGGCCTCTGGTTCACGAGCTGCCTCTGTGCTCACTGCCTGTCAAGCGACATGGCTGAGATGTGCTATTTCCTTAACACTGAGAAAGTTCTATCGAGTCAAAACAGAAAACCAAATAACCCAAAAGTTCAAAGGGAAGAGACTTTCAGAAGAGTCAGACCAAGTTCAGATTCCAGCCCACCACTTGCGGCCTCTGTGGATTTAGGCAAGTCACTTGCTCTTTTGAACCTCCCTCTATTGCCTCATAAGTAAAAATAGAAATAAGAGGACCTTCCCCATGGAGTTATGAGGCCTGGATGAGATCATCAGGTAAAGCCCTTGGCAAATTGCAAGGCACACAGGAAGGGCTCAATGAAGGTTTACAACAAATCCATCAGTAAGACGTATTCAACTAAACTTCAGGGTCTACCCCAGGATGGCAGCAGTGGAATTTTCTGCAAAAGCAGCATTGCGAAGGGAGGCGCCCAGCCTGCTTCCATCCAGGAGGAGGGGTTGATGATCTTCTGTCAACAATCAAACCCCGAGAAGAAAGTGCCTAATGCAACCTGCCCAAGGCTTCCTCTCCCGGCTCAGCTGGTTCCCAATTAACACCTTATTATTAGCTTGCACACCTGGGGTGTGACCTTATCCTCTACCAGCCAGCCTTTAACCCTGTCCTGGACTTCTCCTGTCAGGTGCGCCAAGCTGATTAAGAGTTTCCTCACTGGATGGATGAAACTGGGGAAAGGGCCAGATTCAGGAATTTTAGAACACTCAGTCTAGAATCCTTCACACTTCCTTTGACACGGGGCTTTTGGCAATCTGCTGAAGACCCCTTCTCAGAATAACGTTTTGAAATGCATAAAACAAGATACATTGGATTATGAAAGACAAAAATATATTAAGACACTGTTTATTTTTAAAAAGTTGTGATAAGATAATGCGTGAGCGTCTTTTCTTTTTTTTTTGCGGTACGCGGGCCTCTCACTGCTGTGGCCTCTCCCGTTGCGGAGCACAGGCTCCGGATGCGCAGGCTCAGCGGCCATGGCTCACGGGCCCAGCCGCTCTGCGGCACGTGGGATCTTCCCGGACCGGGGCATGAACCCGTGTCCCCTGCAACAGCAGGCAGACTCCCAACCACTGCACCACCAGGGAAGCCCTGCATGAGCTTCTTCAGTAACACGCTGAATAACATGATCTAGCGGCCAGTCTAGAAATCCATTATGATTCTGAAGGAGCAATGAGGGAAAATGCTATTTCGATACCCCGACCACAACTGTGATATGATCTGAAAAGTCCTGTCATTTCTACTGGTGGCAGAGTCACAAGAAGTACCACGTGAGTGTGGTTTGTTCCCTAAGTCATAAGGAGAGGAAATGTTCAATTTCAGTCAGAGGTGGTCAGAAATTAACAGCCATTTTTTTTCCATCCAAGTTCATCCAGGTTAGGAACCCCTGACTGAGATGTTTCCAAACTTCCCCCTCTTTCAAGCCCTGGAACCAGGGCCAACCTTCCCACCAGGCATAGTAGACTAAAGTAGCCTAAAGCAGTACCATAGTAGCCTAAAGCCCAGGACTTCTTTAAGGGCTAGTAAAAATGTTGTGATTTTCATTGCTTTAGCGATCAATAGAAAAAAGAAGGTAATAAGAATGGATATATGATAATGAATCCATCCATCTTTACACAACTGCAGTCTTAAGGATGATTTTTACTGTATTTTTTTAGGGAGGAGGGGGCCTGCAGAGGCCACAGTGCCTAGGGCGCTTGGGAGTCATAATGCAGCCCTTCCTGGGAACTGGTGGTGTTTCCTCAGGACGCCCTGTCTTTGAAACTCGAAGTGGAAAACGAGCCATGCCAGGGAGATAAGTCATATTGTTGCTTTGGCAACCCCTCACCCACCTAATAGTGCCTGCTGGGAAGCTGTTTTCCCCCTGCAGGAGTTGTGTGGGTCAAAATGTCCAGAAAGGTTCATCTTTTTCCCACTTCCTAGTAGGGTCACCCAGTTGTCCTCATTTGCCTGGGACTTTCCCAGTTAACATTGAAAGTCCTGTGTCCCAGGAAACCCTCCGGTCCTGCGCAAACCAGGATAGCTTGTCACCCTACTTCCAAGGTCAACAGTCCAGGAAACTTCTGTGGCATAAATGGGATTATCTGCCGTGGGTCCCCCTTCCAGTCCCAGCTTCAGCGAGAGGAAAATGCAAACCCAAAAGACAATCAACAGCACTGAGCTTTTCCCCACTGTCATATTCATGCCCCCAAGTAACCTATCTCCCCATCCCCAGATAATCTGATTGCTTTAATACAAAAAATAATAAAAACGAAAAGGCCCGCAACCTCAACAAGAAGATAAGCCCTCCTGACGTATTTTCCCTTAGCTGAAAGCTAGGCAGTTACTGGTAAATTGTGTTTTCATATGATACAGGATGACATCAGTGCAGAAAAAGGAAAAAAATTTCCTCCACCCCCAGCCTCATCCCCAGGCCTTCTTTGCAAAAGTAGCCAACACGAACACTTTCTTATAGATCCCTTCCCAGAAAGATTCGGAGTCAGTCTCACATCAAGTTTGCCTAATTCCAAAGTCTGTATTTCTAACCACTTAACAGCCCAGCTCCACCATGTACTGGTTGTTTGGCAGTGGGTCACTTCTAGGTACTTTAGTTTCTGCCTCTGTATAGAACAGGGATAATGAGGAAACCTACCCAGAGGGATGGTCCATGTGAAATGCTTAGGAAAGTACTGAGTGGTCCATCAAGATTGTTAACAATCACAGCGGTAATGGTAATACAGTCATCGTTGCTGTTGTGTGTCTCTCGGCCTTTCTCTCCCCTTACGTCGGGTAGCCTGTGGCCCAGGAAAGTGGAATGGTCCAGAACAGGACAGCGTGTAGCCTTTCTAGCAGGTGGATGGTGGGGAGTCATAGGGGTTTATGCTTCGTCCTTGAAAGCAGTGAACCCACCATCCCTCGGTGTCCTCGGAGAGCCTGTGTATCGAGAGGCACATGGTTTCTTCTAGACCCATGCTGTCTATGTCCAGTATGGGAGGCACTAGCCACATGTGGCTATTTAAATTTAAGTTAATTTAAATTTCAGTGCCTCGCTCGCACCAGCCACAACCCAAGCGCTCCATCGCTGTATGTGGCCAGTGTCTACCATGTTGGACAACGCAGGTTCCAAACACGTCCGCCGTTGCAGAACGTTCAGCTGGATAGTGCTGTTCTAGGGCCCTCCCTTGTCCTAGGACTTAGAAGTAGACAGCGCTCTAGGGTGGGGTGGGGGGACACGCAAAAGCCTCGTCCCTTCTGTTGTATTGTTTCAACCTCTGTAGAGAGGGTTCTACCCCAAGTCCGTGAACAGGCTTCACGAGATATATGAATAGAGGAGTCTATAATACACTGTTAGACATATTTCCTTCCTTCTTGAAGCACAAGTAGACAAAATACATTCCTACTTTGCTTCTTGCTTCTTCCAGGCCGTAGCAATCACTTCTGTTAGCTCAGAGCCCACCTGCAACCTCCAGCCCCCAGAAGTTTCACGCATGTTGCCGTGTGTGTGTTTATCCACATGTAGCTGCCTTTACACGTCCCCTGGTATTTGGTATGGACTCGTCCCTGGTCTGGTCTAAAACCGTGGAACCCCCAGTCCCAGGCGCTGGTGCACAGGCCGGCTGTCTGGGGAAGACTCTCGATCCTCCTCTCTTGTGCTTTCGCTCAGGAAGTTCCATTGCTCATCTCTACCTCTCCTTCCTGCCTCCCTTCCCTCCTTTCTTCCCGAATTCAGTCTTTATTATGTCCCGGTGCTGGACTTCAAGAATTAAAAAATAAAAAGGCTTGGTCTCTGCACTCAAATAGTTTACAGACTAGGAGCAAAAAGCAAAAAAAAAAAAAAAAAATGACGATGATAACAGTTGACATTTATTGGAAGATTTCTGTGTATCAGACTGTGCTAAATATGTTATGAATAGTTATATACATATACTAACCTCTTTAATCTTCACAGTAACCCCCTCAGATAGGCATTTTTATTATCCCCGTTGTATAGAAGAGAAAACTGAGGCACAGAGAAGTTAAATAATGTACCTAAAGTCACAAAGGTAATAAATGGTAGAACCAGAATTTGGACAAAGGCAGCCTAGCTGGAAGCCTGTGCTTTAACTACAACACCTACTACCCCTTTAACGTAGACCAAGAGCTCCTATCTGTGACTGACTTTACAACCCCAAGAAATATTTTCGGATGTCACAGTTTGGGAAGAGAAAGGTACTACTGGCAGTAAGTGAGTAGAGGCCAGAGATGCTGCTACACGTCCCGCAGTGCACAGGACAGCTGCACAGCAGAGAATGCTCCAGCCTGAAGTGTCAATAGTGCTGAAGTTGAGAAAACCTAACATAGACTAATCATTGAAGATAAAGGATCTGATAAAGGGCTGTATGTGTGCATCCTTCAACAAAGAATTCAGAAATTGATTTTCCCATTGTTATTATTATTTTCATTGGTTTCATTTTTATTAAAGAAGAGAATGAAAAGATTTTCAGGCATGTCTCTCAGATACGTGTAACCTGATCCCCCAAATCCAAGAACCCAAATGCTGTTACTTAAATATAAGACGTTGAGCCGTGAAAGAAGATGGATTAACTGCTGGTCAGCCCTGTCCACTCCCAACGACCAGCCCCCACCGGGAGGTTGCAAACCCCGGGCCCCAGGTTTCCACGCACATCCTCCTGGTCCGGCACTTGCTGGGTCTCCTGAGCGCCCTTCTGTGCATCACCTTCGGAAATAATTATCCACTCTGGACCCATGCCAATGACATTCTCCCATGGCTGCTTGTTAGCAGAAGAGCATGGGGAGGCGGGCTGGGTGGCATCCGTCTCCTGTTCATCTCATCTGGGCTTCTGCGTCATCAGCAAATGGAGCTTTTTCTCAGGATGCCCACAGCTGCATTCCCAGCCCAGTCAGCCAAACATTCCTGGCCTCACCAGCAGGCTGACCATCCCATTTATAAGAAAAAGGGAAAGAGACAGTTTCCGGAAAGGGCTTGTCTGAAGGTTATCCTCCCTGACGCTGAGAAATGTCTGGAGAGTTCTATTTGGCTGCTGGCTCCAGGCCAGGGAATGGCAGTCAAGGCTGGATCCACCCATCAGCTTGAAGAATGCAAGTGAGGAAGATGGTCCTACAGATGATACTGACAAACATTTCTCTAAGTATATTCCATGGAGCACTCATTCGGGGAAATTTTAAAGATCTTAAGAGTAAAACTTTCTGTGTGCAGAAGAGTTTGGGAATCCCTGAGTTAAAGAGCGCTAGATGCGTAACTTTGCAGCAGGACTCTTCAGAGCCTTGAATGTGTTCATGTGCATTTTGCATGTCTGACAGAGGAACATAGCATGCAGTGTTTTCTCATATTATTTGACCATATGTCTCAGTTTGAATTCTCCCAAAAGCAATGACAAACACTTGAGTTCAGGTACAGTTTATTTCTGAGTTGATTCCAGTGATGAAAAGTGAAGAAGTGGGGAGCACGAAACAGGGAAAGAACAAGATGCGTTAAGGAGCTGATTGCAATTATGCGCAGTTGGAACTCAGTGTTGCTGGAGAACATCTGAGGAACCGTATAAAATGTGCCTCAAGATCGTCCCACTAAAGATCAAGGCTACTAGGGCTCCCTTTCCCTATTGGCTGAAGGTTGTCCAAGCGGGGTTAGAGGCCCTGCACTTCCTGGGTTGCACCTGCATACTGGCAGAGCAGCCCGCCACAGTTTTAGGGAAGGTTCTAAGGCAACAAAGCAAAGAGACACCGAGGGAAACACTTGACGTGGAACTCTGGCAATGTGCATGGAACTTTCCACACAGCTGCCCTGAGCTAAGGTGGGCCAGAGGGATGTGGTGTGACACACAAGTCTGCTCACCACAAAAGTCTTTATTTTCCTTCTAGAACAACTCAGATTGATACACATAGGAGGAAAGCTTGCTCTAACCTGATCCCTTTAAATGACAAGTGAGGGATAGAGATTCAGACGGAGTGTGACTTGTCCAGTGTATGTCACAATTTTCCAAGAGAGGCTTACTGTGTTTCTGACTCCTCATCTATAAAACTGGACTTTTTACAGCACCTTCCTCCACAGTGAATGCATGCATCATGTGCTTAGTACAGTGCCTGGCACCTAGTAATGGCTCAATAAAATTTGCCCCAAATTGAGAATGATCGTACATAGATGATGTACTACCATCTTGCCACGCTCACACCATGGTTGTGGAAGGATGTGGTCCCTCAGTTCAGGAAGCTTACATTCTTAAAATGAACAAGGTCCCGAATCATTCCCCCAACCAATAGATTTAAATACCTGCACTGTGGTGGATGGTGCGAGTATAATGGTAAATAAAGTAGAAGTGGTCCCCTCCTCCATGGAGCTGACAGCCTGGTAGAGAAGAGAGGAATTAAACAGATAATCCAGTAACTAATGAATTATTGGGTTGGCCAAAAAGTGCATTTGGGTTTTTCTTAGACCTTCCGGAAAAAAAAAACTCAAACTTTTTGGCCAACCCAATACTTCAGATATGATGGTGGTTTTAAAAGAGTATTATCTATGCTGTAAGTTTACCTTCTGCACAACCTTTGGCTCCACCTACACACATAAATGTCAGCCCAGCTGCATCCCCAGGGGTTGCTCGGGTGACACCAACCAAGTTAAAAAATGAAGAACTGTGTCTCCATAACACCCACCATCCTAAGTCAGTTTGGTAAGAAAAAGAATTAAGCTTGTATCTGACATTATTGCCATCCCTCAACTTCCATCCTATACCCAAAGGAGAGTGGCTTGTCTTTTTCCCCTTTCTGGGACAATATCAGCAGGAAAAATAACAGAAGAGCCTGAGAAAAAAGTGTTGGCTCTTTCATGAAAATATTTAACATTATCATTACAATAGCTACCATTTGTTAAGCATCGACTCACATGCCATTTCTTAGGGCACTTTCTCTATTATTCGTTTAACATTCAACAGTATTGTTTAAGTACCTACTAGCTGCCAGGCTCTAAACAAAACAGACAAAAATCTCTACCCTCTTGGGGCTCACAGTGTAGTTGGGGGAGGAAGACAGTACACATAGCAAGTAAGTAAATTAATGGTATGTTAGTGTATCAGGTAGCTTTTGCTGCATAACAAACCACCCCAAATCTCAATTGCTTAAGTCTGTAACCATTTCTGTATTTCCTGATTCTGTGGATCAGTGATTTAGGTTGGTTGCTTCTCTCAGCTGGGCTTGCTCACGGGTCTGGCTGGCTTGCAGCTAAGGGTTCAGTCATCTGGGGTCAGCTGAAGCAAACTAGCTCATTCTGGCACATGTGTCTCTTCCATCCCGCCTGCAGACTAGCCCCAGCAAGTTCTCATGGCTAGGCAGACATGCAAAGGGGAACATTGCAATTCTGCAAAAGGAAAAATGAAAAGGCACGCACACTTCTCAAGTCTCTGCTTGCATCCTAGTTACTAATATACCATTGACCAAAGAAAGTCACATGACAGAGCCCAGACTCAGTGAAGAGGACCGCAAAGTGACAGGGCCAAAGATGCAGATTCAGGGAAGCCATTAGTTGGGACGATTACATAAATCACTTTGCCATAAGTGCTTCAGAAATAAAGGTATTAAGTGCTACAGAAACAAAGCAGGCTTAATGAGATAGAGAGTGCTGAGGCCTTGAAATTTTAAATAGGAAGATCAACGTAGTCCCCCTTGGGAAGGTGACATTCGGGAAAGATTTGTTTCTTTGGGAATTACTATATACTAGCATCATTTCTAATTCTCACAATAAAAACACACATCATAAATTTTTACCCCCTCTTTACAAATGTAGAAATTGAAGCTCAGCGTGGTTAAGTAACCCCAAGATTTCATAACTAGTAAGTGGTTATAACATTAAATAGAACCCAAACCGGCATATGCCCAAAAAATGGTGGCTCAGGGACTGATTGGCTTACAAAATTGAAAAAGTCATCAAGAGATACATCAATAGAAAAATACATGGATAGAAAGTGTGTCTTTCAGTTACACTTGGAGTCAGGCCTCGGATTCTGTCACTAGGACCTCATTTATCTCTCTCTGTCTCTCTCTCTCTGTCTCTCTCTCTCTCTTCCTGAGCCAGCTTCCTCTGTTTGTTTCCATTCTTGGACAGTCTCCCCTGGGTGGCAGGATGGCCACCAGCAGTTTCTTCCAATGTCAAGTCCAGGAGGAAACAATGAGTCTCTTTTCTGGCAGTTCTCACAGAAGTTTAGAGATTCACTCCAGTTGGACCAGTTTTGATCGCCAGCATCACTGACCATTCGCAGTGGCCAGCAGAAACTGATGTGAAACTGCCTTATGCCCCACCCAGGGGTATGTACCCCACCCAGGAGGCAGACTGTCATATTGATAACTAGGCAGCATGATAGGTGTTTGACAAGTGTAAAATGGACGAATGAATAAGCAAACAGACCTCAATGGGAGCTTAGTAACTTGACATACGTGCATGTATAGTCTACACAAGCCTATCTTCTTACCAAATAATGTCTAAAACCCCTCACTTCTTTACAATAAATGATAGTAACTTTTATAGTGCCTTGCTCTACCCCAATACACACCTCCCACCTTTATGGATATCAAACAGCTGGACAAGAATTGTTGATTTAACTCTGCAGTGCACAGACGTGGCTGATGGAGCACCTATGGCACAGAGAAGGCACTCACTTTATCTGGAGTCACACAGCAGGCCAGTCCTGGAGCCAGAAAACAGACAAGTCTGATTTCCAAAGGCAACCAAGCCATGGCAGAAACTCAGTGTGTTCCCCTCTGAAGGATAAAACAAGTGACCTGTAGAAGAGCATTCAGAAAAACCGAGGGTGAGATTCTCTAACAGAACTGCCAGTATGAAAAATTTTCCACCATCATCCTAACGAAAGCCCTCTTATATGGGTAATATAAGTCCTCAGCTGCTGTTCTGAGTCTCATCACTGATGGTTTCACAGCATGTATCCTTTGAAAATTTGCTTTGCGTTGCATTTAAATATATATAATAAAATTTGAGATCATGATGTGACCCAGAGGGACATATGTTATTCGGATTAATTCAGGTCAACAAGCATGCACTGAGCTCCTACATTGTGCCTGGAGCTGTGCTCTTCTGTGATAATACAGAGATACATAAAGCTCAAGTGATCTATGAGAATCAGACACGTGCAGTGTCTAACCCTCAGCAGCATAGTCACAGCTGACGTTTATTGAACTCTATGTACTAGGCATTTTTCTAAGCATTTGACATACATTATCTCATATAATCCCCAGAACAACCCTGTAGGTAGGTATTATTATCCTCACGCTTCAGATTAGGAAACTGAGACACAGAGAGGTTAAGTAACTTGCCCAGGGTCACTCAGCTAGGAAGAGGCAGAGAGGTGAATCAAACCCAGGCAGTCTGACTCCAGAGCCTGTGCATCCACCCCTCACCTACAACAATGCTTCCTTCTAATTTGTGCAGACCCTGAAGATGGAAGAAGAATCACATTAACCAAGTGCTCTCAGCACTCATTTTCTAACTGCCATTTCTTGAAGACGTCCTCTGAGCCAGGCACCACCACGTTAGGATAGTTACATGTATTAGCCCACTTAGTCTGAAAAGCAAATCTATGAACTTGGTATTATTACCCCCGTATTTCAGTTAGAGGAACCGAGGTTGAGACCGGTTAAGTAACAACTAAATGACTAAAAATTGGTGAGGTGGTCAGAGGAAGGGAAGTTTGAGCAGGACCTCTCCCCACTCCCACCAAAATTGATTGGAGCTACCATTTATTGTACACTTATTATTTGCCAACCCTTTTGCTCAATGCTTTGTATAAATTATCTCCAATACTCTTCTGAGGAAACTGAGTCCTGGTATTCTGCTGACTTGCCCGAAGTTCACACAGCTAGGAAGTATCAAGCCTAGAATTCAGTCCCATGTTTAGCAGACCCCAAAGCTCTGCTCTTAGCCACTGTGTGAGCATAACTTTTCCATATAAGAAGAGATGAGGTGATATCCCTCAAGCGCAGAATGGATAAACAAACTCCGGTACATCCATACAAGGGAAGACGACTCAGCCATTGAAAGGAATGAATTAATGATACAACACCATGAACCTCAAATGTGTTATGCGAAGTGAAAGAAGCCAGATTCTAAAGGCTTTTGCTCCTGTAGGGACAGAAATGAAATCAGTGGTTGCCAGGGGCACGGGTGCAGGGAATGATTAACTGCTAAATAGCCCGGGGTGGGGGGTGGTTGGGAGGTGATGGAACTATTCCACATCTTGATTGTGGTGGTTACATGACTGAATGCATGTGTCAAAACCTGCAGAACCATACCCTAAGAAAGATGATGGTTACTGTTTGTCATTTATATCTTAATTTTTGAAAAGAAGCAAAAAAAAAAAAAAAAAAAAGACGTGAGGGTGGGACATAATTTGGAGGAGCTCAGCTGGCACTGAGTCTTCAGGGAGCCCTAACTTCCTCTCTAGAAAGTACGTCGGATGGAAACGTGTTGGTTTGCTCAGCAAATATTTGCTGCACACCTACTATGTGCCAAGTAGTATATTAGGTATAGAGAACATGACAGCAAACAGAACAGAGGAGTTTCTGTTCCTCTGAACCTCACAGCTTATGTTGTAGTTTAAGTAAAAAATAAAATAAAAATTAAGATTAAATAAGAAAATTTCAGCTAGTGGTAATAAAATAAGAAAATAAAACTTGGGTGCCAAGATGCAGTGAATGTCATCTAGGTCAGGGAATGCAAACTGAGTCGTTAACAGGGTGCCGGGTACTGGAAAAACCACAGGAAAACTAGGAGGGGACAATAGTGGTTTGAAGAGTTTTTTGACTCATAAAAGTCCTAGACAATAGCACACCCAGTCAGCTCTCACTGATGCCTGTATAAGTTATCTGCAGGAATGTTTTGACCCCAGGGACCTCGCTTCGTGCTGCCCAAAATACGGGTTCCCTTTCTCCAGCCACTCAGGGAATGCTCATTCATTTTAACAATAAATTACTGGAAACATATTTAGAAAGAGAAATATGCCGGGGCAAGACACCACATTATTCATTCTCGGGACTCGAAGCGACGCTTTTTGTATTATTCATGTGGCTGCTCCTGTCAATTCTAAATGGATTTATCGTCTGTTCTTTTGTACAGTATTAAAACACTACAATTCCCTTCCAACCTGCACTGTTTGCTTAGCTCTAGATTTTGTGAACAAAACATTCTTCCCTTCCCCTCGACTCCTTCCTGTGCCTTATGCCCAAGAAAACCACACAACTTAAATGCTTTGGCGTTGGGTGGCTTCCTCCTGCATCTCAACCCCTTATGTCCTGAGAACATGATGCCAGAAGTCACCTGCCACATTTACAAGGTGTGTTCTTTGTTTGACCAGAACACGTCCTTTTGCCTTTTGTCCTGTGCTCGCCTGAAGAATGCTTCAAGTTCAAAGTGTCAACATAGAGTCAAGCAATTGTCAGAGTTGAGAGTGGGAAGGATTTTGGTATCTTTACAAATATACCATGTTGTCCCCGTCACCTTCATACCAACCCTGTTTCTCTCCCCACCAGTCCCCAAATCTAACATGGTTTGGACTCGTTTCATGGCCATCTTTGACTTTCAGGCCAAAGAACCTGGCAATTGGTTCTGAGACCGTTCCAGGAATACGATCATTCTGTTGTAATAGCCAAACTCTTGTGAGGGTTGCAAAATCTGATGCAAGTTGTTACTGAATTTCCAGTGCTCAGAAAAGAAACACCTTGTCTTTTGTCTCTGTAAGTTGTTTACTTAGGGCTTTGACTGGGCTCCCCACCTTCCTTACACAGAAAGAATGACTTCCAGCCGGTTGTCGTTTGCTGTTTTAATTTGTCCATGAGCACATCTTTTTCTTCTTTAATTCTCTGTGAACGTCAAGAATCTTTCCTGGGAACTCAGAAAGTAGTTGAGAATTTTGGGGAGTCTCTGGTAGAAGAGATTACAAAGTTAGTCCCTGCCAAAGGCCGGCATGCCCCAGCAGGTTTAGACGATGTGAAAACCACATCTTGGGTGAGAATTGGCCATCCTGCCTCACTTCTCGTACAGCCTTGGCTCTCCCATTGGTGTTATTAGGAGGGGGCAAACACTTGCCTTTTTCAGTTGAAATGTTTGTGGGTTTTCTGTTGGCCATGGGCTCTTGGTTAAATTCAACAGTACAAAGTGATTTCCAAAGCAGTTAGTGTCAAATTGATTCTGAAGAAATCATCAGCGATGTGTGTAAAGGTTAAGCCACAAAGATGTTCATGATGGTGGTGTTTATAATAGCAAAAAAAGAAGAAGGAGAAGGAGAACAGAAAAGAAAGGAAAGGAAAGGAAAAGAAAAAAGGAAAAAGAAAAAGGGAGAGAAGGAGCAATCTAAATGTCCAATAATAGAGAACTGGTTGGTGTTAATGGCATGCAGTCCTGAAAATAATGATGCTGTGGAAAGCTACATGATAGCATGAAACAATTTTTCCTCTCCTGTACGTTCTGGCACACTAGAAGGAAACTAGTAATATTATGTTTTTAATATTTTAATTTTGTTGGGGTATAGTTGATTTACAATGTTGTGTGAGTTTCAGGCGTACAGCAAAGTGATTCAGTTATACATATACATATATTCATTCTTTTTTAGATTCTTTTCTCATATAGGTTATCACAGAATATTGAGTAGAGTTCCTTGTGCTCTACAGTAGGTCCTTGTTGGTTATCTATCTTATATACAGTAGTGTGTGTTCATCCGAAGCTCCTGATTTATCCTCCCCCACCATGTTCCTCCCCCTTTGGTAACCATAAGTTTGTTTTCAGTATCTGTAAGTCTGCTTCTGGAAAACTAGTAACATTAGATACATGAATAAATAAATGTTCAGGAATTTCTTTTAACTTATAAAAGCAAGTGATATGTAATTGTGATCTCATTTTTATTTTAAAAATATAAATAAGTACAGGACAGGGTTTCTTAACATTGGCACAGTTGACATCTGGGGCCAGATCATTTTTGTTGTGGGGACTCTAAGCTGTGCACTGTAGGATATTTAACAGCAACTCTGACCTATTCGTGGAATTTGCAGACACACCCCTCCAGATGTGACAACAAAAAGTGTCTCCAGACATAGACAAATGTCCCCTGGCAGGCAGAATTGCCCTGGCTGAGAACCGCTCGTCTGGCACATAACGATAAAATGTGAGAACTATTACAGAAGAGAGGAACTTTATGAGAATGTGTTGAAGTGAATCTGGTTTGGCCTCTGGGGTCAGAGAAGGCCTCCTTGGGGAAATGATATTTGAGCTGAGGTCTGAAGTTAAGCAGGAGGTACCCAAACAAGGGGGCAGAGAGACAAAGGGGAGAGCATCCTATAGACCAGAGACCATGGCTGGAGCACTGAGGATCATTTTGGCTCCATTTTGAGATACTTAGCGGGCCAGAATCCCAACCTGTCACCCTGGTTCTCCTCCAAAGAAGAATCTCAAGATTTATGACCTCTTTGCCATGATTGGAACCTACGTTCTGCCGATGAATCAAAGAGCCCCGTATTTTAATCCTGACTCCTCCACTTACTAGTTGCATAACCTTAGACAAGCTATTGAACTTCTCTGAGTCTCAGTTTCCCCATCTGTAAAATGGGTATAATAATTTCATGGTCGCAGGGTTTCTGTCAAGATGAATCCTGTAAAGCCCCTTGCAAAGCGACCAACACGTGCTTTGTGTTGCACAAATCATGGCTGCCGCTGCTGCTAACATTTTGCTTTTGGAGCACTCATTATGTGCCATGCATCGTATTTAGAACTTGACACATTATTTCATTTAATCTTCGTAACATTCTTTTGATCTTAACCATTATTTTAATCTTGATTTACATATGAGGACGGTGAGATTTAGGGAGGTTAGGTAATTTGTTCCAAATTACACAGCTGGTAAGTGGTGGAGCCAGGCTTTTGATCAGAGACGTTTGAAGAAAGATCACATCCTCTTCATCACCAAGCCACACTGACTGTCCAACTGCGACTCTGTTGTCTTCTGACTTACTGTTCTGTTTCTGAGTCACAAATTGCCACAAGTTTATTATCTCCCAGTTTCTGTAGGTGAGATGTCTGGGCGCAGAATGGCTAGATTCTCTGTTGAGGATCTCACCAGGTTGAAATCAAGATGTTAGCCAAGACTTGCTAACGTTTTATCTGGGGGCTTTGGCTCTTCTTCAAAGCACATTGCTTGTTGGCAGAATTCATTTCCTTGTGGTTGTAGGACTGATGTCCTAGGTGTCAGTTGGGAGCCACCCTGAGCTCCTACAGGTCACCCACACTCCTTGCCTTGTGGCCACCGTGGGCATTTCACAAACGTGGATATTTGCTTTTCTCCAGGTCTCTCTGACTCTCATCTCTGCCACTCTCTGTCTTTAAAGGACTCATGTGACTAGGTCAGGTCCCGCTGGACCAACACCCGATCTTAAAGTCAGCTGATTTGGGACCTTAATTACATCTGTGAAATTCTTTCAGAGCAGTGCTTAGAATAGTGGTTGATTGAATGACCAGAAGATAGTGTGTGTCCGCCAGGGGAATCCGGTGGGCCATCTCAGAGTTCTTCCTACCACCACACCTTAGTTCTGTTTTTAAACAGTGGCTGCTGAGGCTATCAGAGAAAGTTGTTCACCCACGCTGTTTCCAGGTCTAACACAGCTCTTTGAAGTGACACCTCCCTTCACAGCCTTCCTTCTCTACCTCGCTCAGTGCCCTGTGCAGGCATACAGGAGTTCCCCGCAGGTTTCCTGGTGGCAGTGTTCTGTGCTGCACCTCCATTCTCCCCTCCATTAGCACTGTGAATTTCCCTCTGGTTCTGTCCTCCTCTGTTAGGAGAGCCAGGTAATTCCCACTGTGACAAAGGGAAGTCTGTGCTCTTGGAGAAGGGAGAGGGCTAACATTGCCAAATGTAACTAGGACTGATTCCAGTTCAGCTGGCCAGTGCCATTTTGTGGAATCCAAATTTTTTTCTGACTTCTTAGCCACGCTTATCCTCCCCACCTCTTCTCCTCCCTACTATGTTCTCTGGTTTCCCCTGAAAATTCCTGTGTTCTTACAAGCATGCCAAGAAAACTGTGCTCAAACCATCTGGACAAGTAATCCCAGCGTGAAAATTATCTTGGTACTTGGACTTCCCAAACTAAAAGGGTTTGGGTTTGAGTCATTCACAGAGACCCACCCTAAAACAGCCTCATTCTTCTTAAGGAAAGGAAATGACACCTTAATAAAAAGGCAGCGTCCAGACTATAAAATTTCACCCTGCCATAGATTTCTTCACATCTGATCTCTGCAGAGAATTTCACTGACTTTTTTCAAAAGTAACAAATGGAGAGTGTGAAAGACGGCATGTGGAGAATTAGCTATACCAAGCATGTATTTTAGTTTAAGGGCTTAAAGGTAAAAGTCCCTCAGAAATAACGAGTCACATAAAACAATATTTTTGATCCACTCAGACTACTTGGCATCTGTCTATCTGGTTCTTGATAATTTCAGTATTGGTGCTGGTGCCTAGAAGAATATAAAGGGACCATACGCTAGAAGTGTGAGTCGACCATCTTGATAGAAAATGGAAGCCAAGACAATTTTTTTTTTAACATCTTTATTGGGGTATAATTGCTTTACAATGGTGCAAGACAATTTTTAAAGGACTGTCTCTTCTGTGATTGTATTTAGTGAGATTAAAGATCAGAGAAACAGCAGCTGCGTTCTTGAGAAGAAAATGTGACAAGTAACCGTGTGCTCCTCTGATGAGACTAAAGATGAGGTCAAAAGATTTTAACTAAGTCCAAATTCTGCAACTGAACTCATCAAACCCGGCCCTCCCCAGTTCCCACTGAGGAAAGGGAGAAAGGATGGTGAAAGCCGAAGTGGAGAAGCTGGGCTACAAATATCCCAATTCTCATCAAATTGCTGGTTGAGGGCTGCTCTCCAGGGCATTATCTCTCTAGGGGAGCCATCTGCCTGCCTCAGGGGCACAGAGGACTCCAGCAGCCAGAGAAAGCCCTCAGGCAAAGAAATGCAGGCTCTGGCCCTTGGAAGTCAGGCCAGTGTGTCCTGAGGTGGAAAGAACGAGGTGACGTGAGCGTCTGAGACGCCGGGAGATTTAGTGAGATGCTCCATTTCTCCTGGGAAGAGCTATAACAAGTTCTGCCCTGACGTCCTCTTAGAATTTGTGTGGGGGAGAAAATTACAGATAGAAAAAAACATGTATCTTGACATACGAAACATGGTCAGAAAGTAAGTTATGATGTTAAATAACAGGATAAAGATCAATGTCCTGAATGTTTGGTCCCCACTGGTATCTCCTGGCCTTCCACCTCAGCCCTCTGTGTTCTCTGGGATCCTCCATCCTGATCTTCTCTAGGGGACTTGAACTACCTTGCTCCCTCCCATCACAGAACCTTCGCACAAACCGTTCTCCCTGCCCAGACGGCCATCCTCAGTCCATCCCAGCCCACCCCACCCCAGACTAGGTTAGGTCACCCTAAGACATGTACCTGACCTTTAACTAGGTCCACGTGTCAGTAAGCTCCGTGAGAGCAGGGACAACCTCTGGCTTTGGTTCCTTACCCTCCCCAGGGTCTGGGACAATGCCTGGCACAAAAGAGATTGGTGAATATCGAGTGAATGAATGGATGTGAAAAAAATAAATAAATTCCAAGTATCAGCCTTGATATTTGAGACAGCTCAGACGTATATCCTTTTTCTTTGAGTAGGTAATCCGTCTACATATACAAGATCCGAAGGTACAAAATGATTTACCTTATGTTTTAAAATATGCCCTGTCATCCCTACCTCCCCTCCTCTAAGGTGTTTCTAGGATTATTAACCTCTCTAGTATTCCATTTCTACGTCTTCCTCTATTTGCACATAGTAACAGATATTCATATGCATTTGTGGGTTTTTTTCTACAATTGGTAGCACACTCTGAATACTGTTACTTTTTCACTTAACAATAAACCTGGGATGAATTGGGAGATTGGGATTGACATATATACAGCAATAAGTATAAAATAGATAGCTAATGAGAACCTGCTGTATAGCACAGGGAACGCTACTCAGTGCTCTGTGGTGACCTACATGGGAAGGAAATCCAGGAAAGAGGGGCTATATGTACACATACAGCGGATTCACTTCACTGTAATGTAGAAACTAACACAATACTGTAAAACAACTATACCCCAATTTAAAAAATTAAAAAAAAAAAAAAACTGGAGATAAGCCCTTATCAGGACATAAAAAGCTTCCTCATTCTTTTTTCTCCCAACACCTTATAAACATTTTCAAAATAGATCAGAGTTTAAGTAAGTTTACTGTGAATACCTGTGAACACTCACCAGCTCAGTTTTCCCATTGCCATTTTACTGTGCTCGCTTTATCAAATATCCACCCATCCACCATCCTTCTGTCCATCCATCAAACCACATTACTTTTTGATGCATTTCAAGATAAATTGAAAGCTTCAATACACTTTTTTTTAAATTTATTTTTGGCTGCGTTGGGTCTTCATTGCTGTGCGCGGGCTTTCTCTAGTTGCAGCGAGCGGGGCTACTGTTCGTTGCGGTGCGCGGGCTTCTCACTGCGGTGGCTCCTCTTGTTGCAGAGCACGGGCTCTAGGTGCGCGGCCTCCAGTAGTTGTGGCTCGCGGGCTCTGGGTGCATGGGTTTCAGTAGCTGTGGCTTGTGGACTTAGTTGCTCCGTGGCATGTGGGATCTTTCCGGGCCAGGGATCGAACCTGTGTGCCCTGCACTGGCAGGCGGATTCTTAACCACTGTGCCGCCAGGGAAGTCCCAAGACTTAATACACTTTCACCTAAATACTTCAGCAAGTGTATCATTACCTCGAGTTCAATATCTGTTTACAGTTTTTATGTAAAATATACATATAATAAAATGCAAGAATCTTAAGTAAATATTCTGAGTTTTGACACATGCACAAACCTTAGGTGTATATTCACTGAGTTTTGACAAATGAATACATTTGTGAAACCCAAACACTTATCAGGATATAGAATATTAATATCATCCCTTCTCTCATGTCCTTCAACCAGTCAATTCCCACTCTTATATCCTCAGAAACTATTGGGTTTTTTTTACCCTAAAATACCTTTGCCTGTTCTAGAATTTCCTATCAATGGAACCATACAGTATATACTCCTTTGTTTTTGAGATTCATCCGTGTCGCACATCTGAGAACTTTGTTCCTTTTTATTGCTGAGAATTCCCCCAATAAGGAGTAGATTTGAATACCCACGGTTTCCTTACCCTCCTCATTCTTCTTCGTAACTACATCTTATGCCATTATTGGTGAACATTGAGGCTGTTTCCATCTTATGCTATCACAAAGAGATGGACCTCTCCTCCCGTGGGTTATAAATATATAGCCTGTACTTCTAGAAGTGGAATCGCTGAGTCAGACAGCCCTTGCTTTTTGATCCTCAAACCTGAGAGCAAATCTCGGTGCCTTACCAATTCAAGACTGAGACACTCATCAGCGGTGTTTCAGTGGCGGGTGATTTGCAAGACATCTTATGAAAATGATAACTGTGAATTACTCGACCCTTCCTTTTCCAGTCTGCGAGGAAGGGCTTCAAGGTCGAATGTTTGCTTCCCAGGCCGAATGCCTCGGTTCTATTGCACTGCTGAAAGCAAGCTGAGAGGCTAGTCATAGAGGACAAATGCCTACAAATATTTGAGTCTTAAATTCCTCTAGAGTGTGGGGATCATTCGGTACACATTCCTCTAGCTTCCCCCTAAACCTTTTGTTTCTGTCAGGCTTTCTCCCCGAAACTTGGTGGCGGACGGGCTGCTGGGCTTGCTTTCAGTTATAATCCTTTGTTCAAGAATTCACATCCTTGCAAGCCTCTGGGTTTCATTAGATAAGCTTACCCTCCACCCTCTTTTCACACCCATTATCCCAGGCCCTGGAATGGGGTGATGTGTTTTCCTTACTTTCCCCCCTTTCTCTTTTATTTCCCACTGATAAATGGCAAAAGCAGCTGTGGGCTTGGCTTTGAAGGTTCTGACGGATGAGCATGATGAATCGGTGTTGGACTAGAGCAAATGAATCACATAACGCGGAAAGGGAAGAGGCCGAGAGCGCGGAGCCGGCTTCCAGCTTTACCGTTTTTCAAACCGGCCTTAAAAGCCAGCATTTCTTTTAATCTGGTTCCAGTTTCTGCGGTGACTCTGCATATGTTTAAAAGAGGGAGAGTGGAGAAGTCTTGTGGATATAAACAGGGAATTCCATTCTTCAGTCCGGCTCTAAAGCCGCATTGTCATTCAGGGGGAGTTTAAATAGCTAGGAAACCACTTCAAGGCCCCTCAGAAAAACAACTGGGCAGCTCCAGGAAGAGGAACAGTTGGCAAACCAAGTGACAGAATTGAAAACTGTAAATCTTTACCATGAGGACTGACTAGCAAAATACAGCTGTTGCTGCTAGTAGCCATCTCCTTGTTTGGAAGGAAAGTGTATTCTTGAGCTGATTATCATAAACTGCTTGGTTGCTGTGAAATGGTAAGCATGAGCAGGTTGGAATCTGGTCTTGTTTTGAACCCAAGAAAAATAAGAACTGCTATTTCATTGCCTGTAGTGTTTTCTGGTTTTAAAGGGACAAAGACAGTAAATTGCCGTTCTGCAGCTACGGGTTAACGTTGGGGACTGAGAAATTCCAAGTCCTCCTTTGAAATTCAAGAGATACTTAACAGAGAAGAAAGGTCTTGGTGGATGGATGGTTCCTTTGTATTTGAACAAGAGGGGCCCTCTTCCTCCCCACATGGAAAGCCATTCAAAGGAAATCATTAAAGGACATCCCTTTTTTGCACAGCTAAGACTCTGGGGATAGATGCAAAATGAAGTGTAGAATTGATGCAATTACCCAAACCTATTCTATTAGGATAGAAAAGAGGAGAAAATCTAGGCTTAGCTGTTTGGCTAATTGCTCAGATCCTGCAATTCCCTCCAACTCTCTCAGATATAGCCAACATGAAGTAGTTACTTCTTACTTTATAATTTCATATTTTAAGGAAAGTACAGAAAATATTAAAGGTTATCAAAGACAGTTGAATGACAGGGAGGCTAGGTTTGATTTAACAAAAACTTTTGGCCTCAGGAGAGCTAAGATAATCAATATAGGTTCTAAGACTAAAGATTTGAAAGAGGTCTCCCAGCATTGCTGAATGGTAATAATCCTCGCCAACAGCGTGATTGAGCACTAGATGGAGACCACTCGGCTAAATCCTTTCCGTGTATTATCTGATTTAATCTTTACCTCATCCCTGTGGAGATCATGGCATTTCTGTCTCTTGGAGAGCTTTAAGAATCAAGTGGGTCATTTTTTAAAAAACTTTTTTTTTTTTTAAGGTAGAGTTTATTAATTAATTAATTTATTTTTGCTGCGTGGGGTCTTCGTTTCTGTGCGAGGGCTTTCTCTAGTTGCGGCAAGCGGGGGCCACCCTTCATCGCGGGGCGCAGGCCGCTCACTATCGCGGTCTCTCTTGTTGCAGAGCACAGGCTCCAGACACACAGGCTCAGTAGTTGTGGTTCACGGGCCCAGTTGCTCCGCAGCATGTGGGATCCTCCCAGACCAGGGCTTGAACCTGTGTCCCCTGCATTATTAGCAGGCAGATTCTCAACCACTGCGCCACCAGGGAAGCCCAAGTGGGTCATTTTTTAAAATAATTCTGGCTGCCCTGCTGAAGGTGGATCTAAAAACGTTAAGCAATGGTTAGAAAAGATATTTTTTATCTTCTGTCTTTCCTCGCTACACTTCTCGCACTGACTTTCCTAAGAATGTGGGTCTAATGGGAGCTCTGAAGGATTCCATGTCAATTGTTATCCCCGTCCTCAGTTCCTTTCCACATCTCCTGTTGCCAAGTACTGACCTGATTCTTGGTCATTATGAGTTGACGAGTAATAAAAGCAGAAAAGGAGGGAAACGATGGGATTGCTTTGTTTGTATACATTTCGACCGTGCAAATTTTGTAAACCTGTTTACAAGGCTGGCAGAGCTCCCTATCTGTTTAGAAAAGTCGTATTAAATATGAATGAAGGTTAAATAATTAATCAGATTTCTCCCCCAGTGTCATGATTTTTGAATTTAGCAAGGTATCTGGACGCTAATAAAACTAACTCAGAGTCCTAAAAAATGCATGTGGTTTGTTTATGAACTGTCTCCACCTACTTCTTTCTGACCACAGTGAGCTTGTTATGATTAAGTATTTCTCATTCAACAAGTATTTATTGAGGAGCTCCTATGTCCCAGGCTACCTACCTGCCAGATTCTGAAGAGGCATTAATAAAGAAGATACACATTGCCCCTTTTATGCTAATAATGCAGCAGACTGCTGACATTACGTATACAATCACTCAGATAAAAAAATACAGTTACCGGGACTTCCCTGGTGGCGCAGTGGATAGGACTCTGCGCTCCTAATGCAGGGGGCCCGGATTCGATCTCTGGTCGTGGAGCTAGATCCCACATGCATGCCGCAACTGAGAGTTCACGTGCCACAACTAAGGAGCCTGCCTGCCGCCACTAGGACCTGGTGCAACCAAATAAATAAGTAAATAAAAATATTTTTAAAATACAGTTACCGGGGCTTCCCTGGTGGCGCAGTGGTTCGGAGTCTGCCTGCCGATGCAGGGGACACGGGTTTGTGCCCAGGTCCGGGAGGATCCCACATGCCGCGGAGCGGCTGGGCCCGTGGGCCGTGGCCGCTGGGCCTGTGCCTCCGGAGCCTGTGCTTCGCAGCGGGAGAGGCCACAGCGGTGAGAGGCCTGCGTACCACAAAAAAAAAAAAAAAAAAAAAATACAGTTACCAACAATAATAAGTGCTGGGAAGAAAGGGACCTGAGAGAAAGAGAATACACAGAGTATCTCATTTAGTTGGGTGCCCCAGAAAGGTCTCTCTGAGAAAGGAACTTACCAATAGGAGTGTAAAATAAGAGGTGGCCAACTCAGAACTGATGGCAAGGGTCTTCTGGAAAGAGGGACTGGCATTGGCAAAGGCTCTAGGGCTGGAAAGTGTTAGGTGAGTTCAGAGAATGGAAGGGAGGCTGGTGGAGCTGTTGCTAGCAGGCCGGGGGGCTGGAGGGTGGCCCTGCGGTACAGGGTCAAGGGCAAGACCAGGCACCAGAATGCCAGGGAGGGACTAAACCCAGCAGGACGTAGAAAACGTTTAAAGCTTTATAAGAACAAGGAGTGAGGTGCTATTCGATGGTTTTAAGCAGGGAAGTGGAATGAGGAGATCTCCATTTTAAAAAGATCACTCAGTTTGGGGGCTACAGACTGGGTTGAGGAAAGCAAACTTGGCCTTAGGGAGACCCACTAGGAGGCTACGGCAGCAGCCCAGGTGCAAGTTGAGGGTGGCTTGGATTACGGTGGTAGTTAGAGAGATATGACTAGTTTGAGAGATTTGAGAAATACGAGTCCACTCTCCCTGTATCCTGAAGAGAAAAGCCGTATGCACAACTACAGAGCAAAAGTAAATAACAGCTTTTGTCCATTTAGTTAGCCAAATAAAGTAATTCACACCTATATAGTTTTTTTTAAAGGGGAAGGATTTCCTAAATTATTCAGATCAGCTGTTCTTATCAACGCTGTTGATGGGCAGATGCTGGCTCTCCAGATGTGGACACTAGCGTTAAGAAGTCATAAACTGACTCACAGATTAGCACATCGCTCCTTCAGTTGAATTGTTGAAGAAGACTACAAGTGCCCCCTAGAAGAGGATAGAGATATTGTGAGTTTATTTGCCGTGTGCTATAAAGTACTTACTAGAATTCACCGTAAGCTTTATCGTGCCTCGCCGTAACCCTACCAGGATATGATTTTGCTGTTTCTCAAGTGCGATCATTCCCTTCATCAAGCAGAGCCCACTCCTTCGTTCCTGAGTCATGAAGTCCATCTCCCGAATGCCCTGGCTCGTGATGAATGTGGTCCCTGTGCACGGTCACGTTGTGTTGCCTGGTCCATGTTAGTTAATTCTTTGGTGTCCTATCTGGTTACACATGTTGAACTGAGCTCTTGTGAACTTTACTCATCCTCAGCAGGATTGAACAACAAACTCTGCTTTATGTAACGTTTGTCTTTGCTCAAACCACAGCCCTTCACTGGATACAATCTACAAGTTGCTCTTTCAGTTGAGTTGGCAAGGGTTCATCCTTTTGGAGGTCAAGGTTGCACATTTCTGTTTCCCATAACACGTGCCTGGGATGAGCCAATAACTGGGCTGCCTGTATTTGTGAATGGGTCATTACAACACGCACAGTAATCATCGCAACACTGTGGTAGACCCCTCCCCAAGAATCAGAGGGACTTTCTTCATCTTATGGATTGTGTTGCTTAGGATTTGTTAGAAGTTTAGTGTTTTAAAATAGTTTTAATGCTTTAACATGAATAACTTTTATTCTATACAGGAAGATAAACATTTGATGGATTTCAGTGGTGTCTCTGTAAAGTTATCCCATCTGTGCCTGTGCACACATTGAAATGGACAACAGTGGGAATGATTATCTGGATAAAATGCCAAGAGCTGAGATAAGAATCTGAATCAAATCCAAAGTCCCGTTGCCTCAGTGTCTCTTCTCATTTGGCTGATGGTCTCCCTTTTCCATTTCTTTCCTTTTTTTTTTTACTGCAGTAGAATATAAATAACATAAAATTTATCATTTTAACGATTTGTCAGTATAGCATTAAGTACATTAATAGCATTAAGTACACTAGCAATAAGCACATTCAATAGCATTAAGTTTATTAACAATGCGTGCAACCATCACCAATATCTATGTTTCCAGAATTTTTTTTTTTTTTTTTTTGCGGTACGCGGGCCTCTCACTGTTGTGGCCTCTCCCGCTGCGGAGCACAGGCTCCGGACGCGCAGGCTCAGCGGCCATGGCTCACGGGCCCAGCCGCTCCGCGCGGCATGTGGGATCCTCCCGGACCGGGGCAGGAGCCCGTGTCCCCAGCATCGGCAGGCGGACTCTCAACCACTGCGCCACCAGGGAAGCCCCAGAATTTTTTTTATCATCCCACACAGAAACTCTGTACCCATTACACCAGGGGTCCCCAGCCCCCGGGCCGAGGACCAGTAGCAGTCTGCGGCCTGTTAGGACCCCGGGCCTCACAGCAGGAGGTGACCGGCGGGTGAGCGAGTCCAGCTTCATCTGCTGCTCCCCTTCGCTCGCATCACCGCCTGATCCATCCCATGTCACCCCCTCAGCCCCCCATCCGGGGAAAAATTGTCTTCCATGAAACCGGTCCCTGGTGCCAAAAAGGTTGGAGACCGCCGCATTACACAGTGATTCCCCGTTCTCCTCTCCCTGCACCCTCCAAGCTCCTGGTAACCTCTGGTGTACTTTTTGTCTCTCTGAATTTGACTCTTCCGGGTACTTCGTATGAGTGGAATTACACAATATCTATCCTTTTGTGTCTGGCTTATTTCACTTAGCCTGTGTTTTCAAGGTGCGTCCGTGTTGTAGCATTTCCTGTTCCTTTCTGTGGCTGAACGATATTCCATTGTACGGATATACCACATTTCATTTACCTCTTCATCCATTGATGGGCATTTGGGTTATTCCTACCTCTTAGCTCTTGTGACTAATGCTGCTGTGAATGTTGGTGTACAAGAATGTGCTCGAGTCCCTGCTCTCAATTCTTTTGGGTATATACCTAGAAGTGGAATTGCTGGATCATGTGGCAATTCTACTTTTAACTTTCTGAGGAATTGCCACACTGTTTTCCATGGTGGCTGTACCATTTTACATTCCCACCAGCAATGTACCAGGGTTCCAGTTTCTCCACATCCTTACCAACACTTATTATTAGCCATCCTAACAGCTATGTCCACTTTTTTCCAAGTGGTCTTATGTCTATATGCCTGGTCATCTTGATAGAATCAACTGATCGCTCTATACAACCTAGCTGAACTAGGTCACAGAAAGATGCAAATTTTCATTTAGGCAAGCAGTGAAGAAAAAAACTCTTTCATGCAGATTCAAAGTAAGGAAGTAATGATGACCCACAAGAGCCAGTGTAGCAACGTGGCTGAATGCTTGGACCCTGGCACCAGACTGCCAGAATTTGAACCCCAGGTCTCCTCTAGCCAACTGAGTCTGGGTGACCTTGGGTGAGGTATGTAACTCCTTTGTCTCAGTGTTCTCCCATGTGAAATGAAGATAATAAAGGTACCCACCTCTGAGGGTTACTGTGAGGATTAAACAAGTGAATGTGTGCAACGTTCTTAAAACAGTGCTCCATAAACATTAGTTCAGACAACACTAATCTGGGAAATTTCTGGAATCCATATGTATGAAGACTTTCAGACCTCATCTCACACCCCAGGCAGTTAAGTCAGAATCTTGGTGGGGGATGGCATCTGCATTTTTAATGACATCCAGTACCCAAATGATCCCTACAGGCAATAGTGTTTGACAACCCCTGCTCTAACCCACAGCCAGCTTCTCTCACCTTTGGGTTTCATCTGACCTTCCAGCAGGTCGGGTCCCAAGAAGAGATCCCATTTCTGTGTAAAGTTGAAAAAACTACAACTGCGATTTTTAATTATTAGAACTAATAGCCTATAAAGATTTTAAGATTTCCTAAAGGAAATTTGTTTCAAAATTTTTCACCCTATTCATTTGGATCGATCACTTTCTTCTTACCAGAGTAAGAAGAAGGATTTTTTCCTCCAATTAAAATGACAAAGGTGTACGTTGTCTAACCAATTCTGTTTAGCACAACACATTTAAAACATCTCAAAAGTTGTATTTTATTTTTAGAAAACAACGATTCAAGCACTCCAGAAAATGCCAGAGCGCCCATGTGACAGTCACATGGCCGTCCCCAAGCATCCAGATGGATGGCATTAGATAGATAAAACATCGAAATCGAAGTTTTAGGCCAACTTCTATCTTGGCCTGAAAAAGCCAGAGAAATGTTCCAGCTCCCAAAAGCATTTTAAATAAGGATAGGAGCTCTTATGAGATGCTTTTCACATTTTACATTTCAGAAGTTGTTTCAGCAATCTGGAATTTTCAGGCAATTGAAGAGTTGCAGAATATAGAGACTTTACACGTGCAGGCCACGCTTTTACAACCGGGCCAGTCTCATCAGGTTCCCACTGGGACAGCCATCAGAATTTCCACTCCATTGCCACAGGAAGTAGAACTGGGATCGCCACATGAAGATTTTCTTCAAGAAAAGCTGGGGTTACTCAAGATCATGTCAGAGAAAAGAAATAAGAATATTTCAAATACTGAGCCCCAGAATAATTTTGCAAGAAGCATCTCTCAGAATCATTGCAAATAGTGGAAATATTTTGCTCTGAAAACCATGACCAGAGACATCCTATCAGCAGCTTCCCAAGATTTCCCAATGGCCCCAGAACTTTAGGAGTGGCTATCCTGAGATAGAAAGGCTGATCGAAATTGTGGTTTTACCTGCCAGAGCTCTGAAAAAAAGCCCAAGTTTCATAAACACACTGTCAGCCCCTAAACATTCCCCATCCTCACACCAGCATCCCCAAGACCCAGATTATGCCCCCAGAATATGTAAAATAGCAACCACCACTCTCAAGGGCTCCCCAGGGGTCATAAGCTCGGCAAGTCCTTCCCATGTGTTACCTTCATGAATCCTCACAGCCTTATAAGGTAGACTCATTTTACAAATCAGGACAACCTAAGGCTCGTTCATTTCTTCAGTCCAGAAATATTCACTGGGCACTTCCTAAGTCCAGGACTCTGGAATACAGTGTTAAAAATGAGGCAGGGAGGAAAAGGCTAAGTGAAGGAAGCCAATCTGAAAAGGCTACATGCTATATGACTTCAGCTACCGTTGACTCGAGCAATGCAAGGGTTAGGGGTGCTGGCCCTCCATGCAGTGGAAAACCCACGTACAACCTAAAGTCAGCCTTCTAGTCCTCTGTATCCGGGGTTCCTCCGTATGCACACTACCAGTCAACTAATCATGGGTCACGTAGTATTCTAGTATTGACTATGGAAAAAAATCCACATGTAAGTGGACCTGTGCAGTTCAAAGCCACGTTGTTCAAGGGTCAACTGTCTGTGACATTCTGGAAACCTATGGAGACAGAGAAAAGATCACTGGTTGCCAGGTGTTCCAGGGAGGGAGGGAGGGAGGAGTAGGTCGAGATCAGGGGATTGTTAGGGCAGTGAATCTGTTCTGTATGATGCTATAATGGTGGACCCGTAGAATGTACAGCACCAAGAGCGAACTCTCATGTAAACTATGAATTTTAGTTAATCATAATGTATCAACATTGGCTTATCAATTGTAACAAACGCACCACCTAAGGCAAGATATTAATAACAGGGTGGGGGGCTTCCCTGGTGGCGCAGTGGTTGAGAGTCCGCCTGCTGATGCAGGGGACACGGGTTCATGCCCCGGTCCGGGAAGATCCCACATGCCGCGGAGCGGCTGGGCCTGTGAGCCATGGCCGCTGAGCCTGCGCGTCCGGAGCCTGTGCTCCGCAGCCGGAGAGGCCACAACAGTGAGAGGCCCGCGTACCACAAAAAGAAAAAAAATTAAATAATAGGGGGATTGGGGGAGATGGGGGTGTGATGGGGTAGATTAGAACCCTCTGTACTTTACACTCAATTTTTCTGTGAACCTGAAGCTGCTCAAAAAAAATAAAGTCTTATTTTTTTTTTTTTTATGAGAAGGGAGGACCATAGCCCCTAGCATTATGATGACCTGCAAACAGATAGAAAACAAGGAAACAAAGACATAACAAGAGCTGGTGCTCCGTGTAATGATGAAGACAAACTAGGCACATGACAGGCCTGCCTTGATGGGGTGGTCAGGGAAGGACCCTCTTGAGGAGGTGACATCGAAGCAGAGACCTGAAGGTACCCCCATGCTAAAGGCAGGAAGAGTGTTACACATGCGGAGAAGAGCATGTGCAAAGACCCTGAGAAGGAAGGGAAATTGAGGGACACAGAGAGCTCACACAGCTGACAAAGTGTGGACTCAGAATTCACTTGTCCTCCTAAAGCCAGTGCTCTACCCCTGCCTCTTGTTTAATCGGCCACTGTCTTGAATATCGAGCCTCACTCTTTTTCAAATTCTCACTGTCTTCTTTTCCCTATGGTGTGGTGGATAGTGTAAACATTACTTAAAATGGGAATAAATTCTTCTATGGGTGATGGCAAAGTGTTCCGCCTCACTCTTCAATCAGCAAAGAAAATTCCAGGGCTTCACTTTCCCATCTATCTTTAAAATCCAGGAGGTGGCGGGGTTGCAGGGAGGGGTGGGGGGGAGGCATTTTGTCCTCTGGGGGAAAGGTCATCTATTCTTCATTTTCCAAAAATCTCCAATACATACTGCTCAACTCCTGTTGGGCACAGCCCTCTGCATTACGAGCAAGTCTCCTATGGTCTTTATAAATATTTATGATACACGACTGACCATGTTATATGTACCGTGCTTTGCTGGTATTAGTCATGGCTTAAAGCTTGTCTGTGCACAGAGCAGGCCGATCGTGGACGTGTGGAGTGGCATCCTAGCCAGGGGAGAGAGACATTCATTGCAATTGTTCTGTGGGTCTGCTGAAAGAATTGACACATACCCAAATCAAATTACAGGTACATTTCTTTTCTTGAAGAAGAAGAAGGAAAAGAAGAAAAAAACAAAACAAAACATGTGTTTCAGTCCGGATGAAAAAGCGTTTCAAAACTGAAAACACGGCATGTAAAGAAGAAAGAGGTGCGTGTGCTATTTTAAATGGAAAAAACATCTGCTTGGGTCAGATAGAAACCAGATGGGAGAGAAGGAATCAGAAGAGTAAAGCTGAAACGCATTCAGGAAAAAGACATCAGAGGCGAAATGTGCTCCCAAGTCAGAGGAGCCGTAACTCGCAGACTTTTCTTCCTGTGGTGCTGGACCACGTGGCTCCCAGGAACATGCGAGAAGAACTGAGGCAGACGCACCGAATTAGCCAAGGAGCTGGTCCAGAAAACAATCCGGTCACGCCCCACACGGCTGGGTGTCTTCATTAGGGAGGTGCAGAACTTGGCGTGTTCTCTGAGGGACTGGGAGAGACGCCCCAGAAGTAGATAGATGTGTCTGTGTGTCCTCATCCAGCCCCAGTGCTGGGGGAAATAATCCAGACAGGGAGAGTCAGGCCTTTTAAGCTGATGTTTAGAGGTGCTCTCCTGTGTTACAGCCCACCTGTCTTTTTTTTTTTTTTTTGGCCCTGCCGAGCGGCATGCGGAATCTTAGTTCCCCAACCAGGGATCGAACCCGGGCCCCCTGCAGTAGAAGCACCGAGTCCAAACCACTGGCCCGCCAGGGAGGTCCCCCACCTGTCTTTTAACAGGACTCTCTGGGGAGAACGGATGGGTGAACTCAGAGGCATTGCTCAAAGCCCAGCCGCAAAGGCCCTCTTGCCCAGCAGACATGAGGTAGAAAGTTCCGGTGAACTGTTTCCTCCATGCTGTGTTGTGGCTTTCTCACCCCGGTGGAGCGTATTATTTGAGTTACCACATGCTGACCACAGGCTCCCAGCAGCACCACGTGCTGACCTCAAAGGAGCATGGCTCACGGTGAAGCTTCCCACCGAGGCCTGCTGTGGTCCTGGAGGAGGTGACGGCGGCCTGGGCGGCTGGCACAGTGTCCACCCACACAAGGCTGGAGACATGCCTGCCCCTGACTGCTGGTGAGCGTGCCATGCCCGACTCAGCCATTCAAATAACCCACTGCTCATGGCCAAGGCTAGTTATCCTATCTGCTTAGCGTTATCTGAGCTGCTAATGGTGCGTGAACACACCAGCTTTGGAAGAACAGCCAGCAAAGAGGATGGCTAGCCCCTCACCAGGCCACAAAAGGACAGAGCTGGCATCCAGGCCTCTCAGCCTAAGTCCTTGCACAGCCAGGGTTTAGCAGATAAAAAGAAAGGATCTTATAAAGAGTAACACAGGCTGCTTTCATAAAGCTCTATAACCTCAGGCCAATCACTGAGCCTCAATTTTCACATTCATAAAATGGTGACCATGATGATACCCATCTCACAGAGCAGCTGAGAGAATCAAGTGGGATCATTTATATAAAAAGTTTATTATAAACAGGATCTTTACAGTTAAAAGGAGGAGAACCTCAACTTGAACGAGTTTAAACAGAAAAAATATAAGGTACTTATTGGCTCCCATCAACTGAAAAGTCCTAAAGTGCATCTGGCTTCAGGCATAGCTGGATCCAGTTACTCAAATTATTTCTTCCAGATGCTTGCTTGCTCTTGTACTCTTGTACTCTCTGTCTCAATCTCTTCATCTCTCTCTCTCTGTTTCTCCCTCCTTCTCTCCTCCTCTCCCTAACTTCCTCCCTTTCTTGCTCTTTCTTTCTTGTATTGGGCTCTGCTTTTTTGTGAGTGAGCTTCATACCCAGGCAGGCTCTCTCAGATAACACGAGAAAGATGGCCTCTTGCAGCTCCAGGCCAAATAGTCTTTACAGAGGAAGTAAGACTTCCCTCCATCCCATTTCATGGAGGGACTCTGATTGGACCTGGAACCCACCCCTTGCTTGGACCAATGACTACAAAATGGGCATGGTGACCTATGACTGACCAGACTTAGTCAGATGGGCCCTCAGGGGTAGGGGGTTGGCCAGCTTTAGGGTCTTTGACTGATGACTGACGGTCCCACCAGAATCATGTGATATAGACAAAGGACAGTTCTCCACAAACGTAACACGGGTTCACAAAAATGGTTCGGGTCTCCATAAGTCCACATAATTACTACTGGTCTCTCTTCTCTCTCCTCCTATCAAAACCTGCTCACTCTGGAGCTCCAGTTTCCTTTTATTTAGCTGTTACTTTAGAAAGGAATCGGATGTAAACTAGCCTCTAGAATAGAAAGAGCTTCTGCTAGTGGCCAGAGAGCTGCATTCTCGTCCAAGTTTTGTCACTAACTGGCTTGGTGATTTTGCTCTGATTGGTTTAACCTCCCTGTGGTTAAGTTTCCTCGTGTATCACATACACGAGGGTTGCCATCAGTTCTCTCCAAGATCCCTTCCAGCCCAAAGGTCTATGTTTCTATGATGTTATCCTTCTTTCATGACACCACTGGGGGTATTCACATTTTAGCAGACACTTCCTGAGATGGCGGTGACTCGATACAATGAATAAACCACCAACAGTGGAAACGTAATAAAAGATATTCAGACCAGAGCAAGTGGAATCTCTTTCCAGGCCTCCTAAACATCATTCCTCGTGGGCAGTCGCCTAATCATGGTATTTTAGATTTGCCGTTCACGTCGGTCAAAAGTGTGGCTTGGTCAGCCTGTGTCCACCGAGTGGCAGAAAACAAGGCGGGGTGACCAGATTTCTGGCTCTCCGTTTCTCCTGCCAGTGACTCTTGTCCTCCTTTGGGGTGATCTGGACACTCCTTCCACGGCCTCCCTCTCAGGTCCATCCTGGTACTACTTGGCCTTCCCAAAGCTCCAACCTCCAAAATATCCCTAACCTCCAGGTCTCCACCAAAATTTCCCTTGTCCTCTTTCCTATCACTTCCAAGTCCTACACCCTGCTGAGTGTGACATTACATTCAACAAACTAATCTGTCTTACTATTAAGTGCAGACAAGTTACCGTCCAAAACAATACATGCGTACTTCTTGTGGGTCTTAAGAAGAAGATGCCTGAACACAAGGGAGTAAGTCTAATGAGGGAATCTCAGGACCTGTGACAGGAGAGGATGAAGCTGGTTTAGAAGCTAGACCATGTGACCTCACTCTCAGATGGACAATTTGTATTTATCATTTTATACACCACTTCTTCCAAACAGTATTGGAGGCCTATAAAAGTATTTATGCCAATAAAAAAAGCACATGTAGAAATTGATAGAAGTTAAATTTAAAGAAGGCAAGATGTATAGCTCAAGGCCCTAGACTACTACACTTATTATGAGTGTAAAAATTCACCCTGGGGACTTCCCTGGTGGTGCAGTGGTTAAGAATCCTCCTGCCAATGCAGGGGACACGGGTTCGAGCCCTGGTCTGGGAAGATCCCACATGCCGCGGAGCAACTAAGCCCTTGCGCCACAACTGCTGAGTCTGCGCTCTAGAGCCCGCGAACCACAACTGCTGAAGCCCGTGTGCCACAACTACTGAGCCTGAGCTTTAGAGCCCGCAAGCCACAATTACTGAAGCCCACACACCACAGCGAAGAGTAGGCCCTGCTCCTGATGCGTGCAGCAACGAAGACCCAACGCAGCCAAAAATAAAATTAAAAAAAAAAAAAATTCGTCCTGAACTTCTTGATAGCCAAGCAAAAGCAAAACACGGTGAACTAAATCACTTTCACCCACCAGTTAAAAGAAAAAGACTAGATCCTCATTATAAATTAGCTGAGGAATTCTTATGAAGGAGTTTGAAAATGGTGTAATGAATGATGGCAAAGACTGAACCATGGATGTAGATTTGTTCTATCAACTTTGAGTCTTTGAGAAAAGATGACCTCACAGGGTAGAGGGTTCCCTCGTTTTCTCATGTGTAACCCCGTCTGCACAGCACAAAGTGAAGTGGGGAGTTATCAGTTATCACAGGCATCCAGAGTTGTTCAATTTAGTCTCCTGCCTGATTTGAAGAATGGAGATTCGAATCATCACCCAGTCCTACAATTTCTACATCCGAAATGCTCTCAAACCAGCACACTCCTCTTTTTCATCATTGCCCCCAGCCTCGTGACAGATCCCCGTCGCCTCTCCCGGGGCCTAATTTGTCTCTCTACCACCAACCCTCCGGTCCTTTCTTGGCACAGAGCAGTCAGACGTGAACTTTGTAAGAGGTGAACCTGACAGGGCTGCCTGAGGGCTTTCTCACTGCCTCGGGGACGCAGAGGTCTTAGCCTGGGCTCCCGGGCCCTTCATGGTCGGCCCCCTGTCTACCCAGCCAGACCCATCTCCCATTCCTCTCCCGTCCTACCCCTCCACCCCTCTCCCATCGGAAATATCTTCACCTCTTCCAAATGCCCCGCAATCTGTGTCTGCCTATTCTTTCTCCTTCTTCAGATCTCAGCTTAGACGTCACGCCTCGCACAAACCCTTCCCAGCCTCTCCAGCCAGCCCTTTCTGTCTCCTAGCTCATCACTTCTCAAACCACGTTAGAACCCCCATTTGCTCACCTCCTTGCTCCGCTAGACTCCAAACTCCATTGCGTAAGAGCACAGCCATCCTTGTGCTTCCCTTTCTAGCCACGTGATCTTCAACAATTCACTTCATTCCCCCTGGGCTTCAGTTTCCCCATCTCTAAGATAGGAGTCACAAGGGTGCCTGCTTCCTAAAGATATTGTGAGGACTAAATGAGAAAATGTATTAAAAACACTTACACTATGTCAAGCACCCAGTAAGTATGAATAGCAGTTGTTATCATGAGTACTATTGGTTGTATTGGGATGGAAATTGTATCCGTCTTATTCACTGTTTTACCCGTTTACCCAGTCCAAAATCTGACACAGGATATGAGTTCAGCAAACATTTGTTGGATGGAAGGAAGGGAGAGAGGGAGGGAGGGGGGAAGGAAGGGAGGAAGAAAGAAATAGAGAGAGAGAAAGAAAGAAGGAGAGAGAGAGAGAAAGAAAGAAAAGGAGAGAGAGAGAGAAAGAAAGGAAAAAAAGTGGGACTTCCCTAGTGATCCAGTGGTTAGGACTCTGCGCTTTCACGGCCGTGGCCCGGGTTCAATCCCTGGTCGGGGAACTAAGATCCCACAAGCCACGTGGCTCAGCTGAAAAAAAAAAAAAAGGATGAATAAATGAATGAATGTTGAGTTATCTGGTTTTATCATGTACATAGTTCAGACTTCACTTTATTGAGGTCTGCCTAGACCAGAAGAACCAATTGTGCCAGGGCCTTCCGCAGTGTGTTTGCTCTGGTGTTTTTTCCATTGACATTGTTAGGAGAATGATTCCATTTTACAAAGAAGGGTGGAGGGGGGCAGCCTATTTCCAAGGGCTGCTTGTTCTCATTATTAATTTGCCTCTCCTCGTCCAAGTAGAGTCTGAATGATTTTGAATGTGCACTCATCTGGAACGGCACCCTCATTCTCTCGTTTCATGCCTGGGTGCAATTAAAGTCAAAAGCAAAATTCAAAAATACGATTTTATTATAGCCTGAAAGAATTGTTGATTCAGGGACTGCCCTGTGATCTCACAACATTACAAAAAGAGAGAGAGAGAGAGAGAGAGAAAGGGAGAAAAAATAACACTGAGCTGCCAGCCTGTGGGTTTGGTCTCAGCAACGGAGACCCGAAACTCCAGAATCAATAACTTGGTTAAGTTTGCTGGGCTTCTAACGCAATTACAAGAATTGGAAAACTGCCCGATGCTCAAAAAGGAATGAAGGTTCTACTAGCACTGCCCCACCCCCTTTTCTAAAGAAATAATTAGACGATAAAGGCAAAAGAACTGCACGGGGAGGGGCGCGGTCGTTTCCAATGTCAGATCAGTAGAGCTGGGGAATTTCAGAGCTGGAACGAAGCTTAGAGGTCACCTCGAGGCCATTTCGCAGATGAGATAACTGAGACGCAGAGAGGGAAGAGTTCACCCAGGTTCACACCATGGGCATGACTCTTGAAGGATCTCCAGCTCGATGTGTTCACTTGTGCAAGGAATAGTTACTGAGAGTCTCTTTGGGGCCAGGCCTGTGCTAAGCACAGGGAGTTCGCGAATTAGGCAGAGTGGTGTGTTCTCTGCCCTTATAGAGCTTACATTCTACTGGAGAGGCTGACAGTCAAGTAAACCCACAGACGGGTGGGTGACAAATGACCAGAGCTAATCGGAGGGCAGTGATAGAGAGCTGGTTATCTGCGGTGGTCAGGAGAGGTGACCCTGAGGAAGGGACACTCCCGGCTGAGACCTGGGAAAGAGGACAAGGAAGGAGCTTGGCAAATTCAAGAAGACTAAGGGACACTCAGCCATAAAAGAGAATATGCAGTTTTGCCATTTGCAACATGGGTGGACCTGGATAGTACTATGCTACGTGAAATAAATTAGATAAAGACACATACTGTACTGTTATCACCTAGATGTGGGATCTAACAAATAAAACAAACTGGTGAATAGAAGAAAAAAGAAACGGGCTCACAGAGACAACAAACTAGTGGTTACCAGTGGGGGAGAGGGGAGGAGGGAGAGGCAAGATTGGGGTAGAGGATTAAGAAGTACAAACTACCAGGTATAAAATAAATAAGCTACAAAGATGTATTATAAAACACAGGGAAGATAGCCAATATTTTATAATAACTATAAACAGATTATAACCCTTAAAAATTGTGAATCACTGTGTTGTACACCTGAAACTTATATAATATCATGTATCAACTATGCCTCAGTTAAAAAAAAAATTTTTTAGGGGAATTCCCTGGCGGTCCAGTGATTAGGACTCACACTTTCACTGCCGAGGGCGCGGATTCAATCCCTGGTCCGGGAATTAAGATCCCACAAGCCAGGCAGCGCAGACAAAAAATAAAATAAATAAATAAATAATAAAATTTTAAAGAAAACAAAGGGACAAGAGTGTGGCTGGAGCACAAAGGATAACAGGACATCCACATCCTGAAAGTGGAACGGAACAGCACTCACCCTCATGCTCCCCCCAGTTGGGACGCCCCTGGCCTTTGGCAGAATAAGGAGGGGCTGGAACCTAACCTCCAACCTATTCCCCACTGAGAGCGGGGGACCCTGGATCCACTACCACACACAGGCCTGTTCCCGTCACTTTGGAAAGTTTTTGTTCACGAAGAAGAAAAGAATTTGACCAGACATAGCAGCCAGACTTACGGTCAGCTTCCAAATCAGGAGAAGGCCACGCTAAGGAGAACGTGGTTTTCATCAGGAAGGTCACGAGAAGAAGTTCCAGCACAGCTAGTGGTCAAGAGCACAGACTCTGGAGTCAGACACTCTTGGGGAGAGACGGGTTCAATGATTATGGAGCTGGGCAAGATGCGTAAGTTCTCTGAGTCACAGTTTTCCCCTCTGTAAAATGGGTACCTCAGATTTCTCCCTCTCGCTCTCTCTGTCTCCCAAATGCCTGACCGTAACACTTTTCACCTGCTCCCAACAATTACGTGCTTAAATGCCATCTATTCTGTTTTATAGTCTTGCTATTTCCCATCTGTTGGCTTTTTCTTTGTCAAGTAGTATATTCTCATGCAGTGTTTTTCAAACCTTGGGTTGGAACCCAATCATTAGTGGGATGTAAAATCGTTACTAAATCATAACTTAACCGTAACTAGTGAGCCATAAATAAAAACCTTCAAAGAATAAAACAGACGAGAACAGAAGAAAATAGAATAGAAAAAACAAATCAAAGTATGCGACAGTCGAGTATTGTTTCCTAGCACTTCGGTATGTGTGTCCTGGATCGTGATGTAACTGACATTTCTGACTCTGAGGCTCAGTCCAGAAACGTTTGAGAAACGTGGTTCAAAGCGCGTGGGTTCTGGAGCTGGGCTGCCTGAGTTTGAGCCCAGGTCCATCACTAGCTAGCTATGTGACCTTCTCCAAGCTTCAGTGTCTTGTGTTAAGTGAGGATTACACTAGTACTTCCTGGGATTGTTGGGAGGACAAAATGAGAGCATATATGGGAGACTGTAGCACAGCGACTGACACAGTAAAGTAAATTTGTGTTACTTCTTTTCTTTTTCCCCAAAATAACGTCCCTGTTAGGACTCCCTTGCTCAAAATCTCCCACGCGTCCTTATTATCTACCAGATAAGGCATTAGCATCTAAAGCTAGATTTCAGGCCCTTCTCAGTCTAACCCTAAACTACCTCTGCAGCCTTGCTGCCCATCTACAGGGAAAGATTCACCTTTCCGTGCAGCCACACTGGCTGCCTGCCTGACCTGTAGCATGCCTTGTCCCTTCCGCCCTCTACTAAGGCCCGACTCTTCCTCCGCCTAGATTATCCTCCTGTCTGTTCTCTGCCTGGTCAAATTCTACCAGCTCTCAGGAGCAAACTAAGCCCCAGCTCTTCCGCAGAGTCTTAGCATTCTCTTCCAACCTCTTAACGAACTTGTCTCAACTATTGTTTTAATTTCAGCAGCCAGCCCAGGCACAGGATTAGAAGGATTAAAGAAGAGAAAGGAGGCTTCCCTGATGGCGCAGTGGTTGAGAGTCCGCCTGCCGATGCAGGGGACACAGGTTCGTGCCCCAGTCTGGGAAGATCCCACATGCTGCGGAGCGGCTGGAGCGGCTGGGCCCGTGAGCCATGGCCGCTGAGCCCGCGCGTCTGGAGCCTGTGCTCCGCAACGGGAGAGGCCGCAACAGTGAGAGGCCCGCAAAAAAAAAAAAAAAGAAGAGAAAGGTGGGGAAGGTGGGGAACCAATAAGCAATCGTTGTCAGGCTTTAGTGGAATCAGAATCCCCTGGAGGGCTTGTAAAATACGGATTTTGCCCAGACCCAACCCCAGAGCTTCTGATTCATAGTTGTTGGGGGGCAGGGTGGGGTAAGGGGTGATAATTTGCATGTTTAACAAGTTCCCCAGTGATGCTGATGCCCCTGGTCGTGGGACCAGACTTGGAGAACATTGGTGGCGTGCTTAAGAATATGGGCTCAGTAAGATGTACCCAGGCTACTGCGGCGACTCCAAACTCAGAGTTGAAATCCGGTCACATCTTTTTTTTAATAATTAATCTTTCCCTAATAGCAGGATGTTCTATAGCATTCTTTTGAGACATCTCCCCTCGTGCACAGCTGACCAAGAACCCCAGAATCTTACTGAGTCTGGAAGGAGTTACTCCTCTTCCACAAGCGAAGAAATTCTACATTGATCACTTTCTGCCATTGCCTCTCCCCAACACACGGGGGCGCTGTTGAAGAGTGGTCCCGCACCTGCGGCTGCGTGTTAATTACCGAGTTGTCCTGACTGGTCAAAGCACCTGCTGAAGCATATTGACGTCTCGTCTGGGGCTTTATTACAGCTTTCTTCCGTTTACATTCCCACATATGGCCATTTTTCACCAACGCACACCCACTGTGCCAAGACGACTGAGCCCAGGGGAGTTCAGTTCATCAACCACACCCTGTGCCGAAAGCAGCCCACCCCTGTGGATTCTGAGCCCTTCGGGTCAGACCTAATCATTAGTGTAAGTCTCCTGAAGGTTAACTGTTTTAGGCCCAGATCTCTCTAAAAGAGATTAGGAGCAATTTGCACAAAACTGGTCAATTCTCCCCAGCCACTAGCTCTGCATAACAAAGGGTGAGGCAGCTTTTGGTAAACCACTCAAAAGAACAAAAAACGCGTTCTTTACTCTCTTTTCCAAGACAATGGAAAGCTAGTCGCACTTTCATTTTCACACTAACAGAGCCTTTTCCTGACGGGGTTGATCTGTTTTGGAGACTTGGAGTCTAAGCCAGGACCCCATTGAATTTTTCTTCATCAAGCACTGAGGACACTTGCAGTTTAGGCCGATAACGGTCAGTGTACTCCAATGGGTCGTAACAACAACTTAGTGGCTGGCAACCCTCCTCTCTTATACTGAATTAAAATAAAAAGTAAAAGAGTAGTTTGCATGTTTTACAGAAAGAATTTATACACGGACTTGTATGTCACTTAGATACAAATACAAGTCTATACTGGATTAAGATTTTAAGTGAATTTCTTAAGTGTGGGTCACAGTCAAAGGTTTGAGTCATCTGCTCTCAGCTAAAGGTCTGTTTGTTACTAAGACACTCGTGCCTCTTTTCTGGCGTTCTCTGTGTTCTTTAGGCTACACTCGTGGAAGGCTGTTTTGGTCTCCTCTTCCCCTTTAAGAAGCTGGCCTCTAAGCTTCTAGAAGATCCTGTGCGTGTCTCTGAGTACACTTGCCTCGTTGTTCTGCACTGGGACCCCCTTCCCTGTTACCCATTCACACACACACACCCCTCAAAGATCTTGAGCTCCTTGGTGTCCTTAGCTGCGTTCTATTCGCACACAGCACTTGGTCCAGTAAATACCTGCTGAATGCCCCCACCAGCCTTCTCGAGTTGTTGCTTTTGGCACTTTTCAGATACCACCTTACGTTGCTGTTGATAGAAATTTTCTCCAATCTTGTATTTGGTAACTTGGTGCACACCTTATTGCTCATCTGTTCCCTTAGTAGAATTTAAACCCCTTGAGGACAGAGAACATCTCTTGGTTTTTTGTTTTGTTTTGTTTTGTTTTGTTTTGTTTTGTTTTCGGTACGCGGGCCTCTCACTGGTGTGGCCTCTCCCATTGTGGAGCACAGTCTCCGGACGCGCAGGCTCAGCGGCCATGGCTCATGGGCCCAGCCGTTCTGCGGCATGTGGGATCTTCCTGGACCGGGGCACGAACCCGTGTCCCCTGCATCGGCAGGTGGACTCTCAACCACTGCGCCACCAGGGAAGCCCTTGTTTTTTTTATGTTGAGTCCTCAGAGAAAAACTGAATGTAAAAGCCATGTGCTAATTCCAGTTGACTGATGGATAGCTGTGCTGAGCCTCTGCTAGTCTGAGGACTAGAGGTTAGGCGTGTCTGACTTTCTCTCTTTAATTATGTCTCTGCTTGTTCCAGAAAGTAAAGGTAATCAACAGCATACATTAAGTAAAGCAAGATGACCTAAAGTAGAAGCTAATGAGAATTTCTAAGAATTTTAATTGCAAGAAGTGTTAATATGTGCGTAAATGTTCAGCCCGAAGAGTGATTATCAAAATATTTCTTTCTGTGAATGAAGAAATTTAGAACTAGCCTAAACTTCACCAGTCCTATATTGGTTGACTAAATTATGGGACATCTAGTAGATCCAAGATGTGCATAAGGTAATGAGTGGGAGTGACAGTTATAAAACACTATATATGGCATGATTTCATTTTGTAAAATATGTGTACTGTGGGGACAGGAGAGAGGGAATATGCTAGAACATAAGGGTGTTTCTCTCCAGGTATGACTATGAATGATTTTTGCTAATTTCGTGCTTGTGTTTCGTAGAAGAACAGGGTGGGAAAGTTATATATATATACATATATATATATATATACACATATATATATGTAGTTATTATTATTATTATTTTAAATAGGTAAACCAAAAGAAAGAAAAATAAAAATAGGGAGCTAAGAATGAGGTTTATTCCAAAAATGAATACCATGAAGATTTAAACAGGCAAGACACAAATTTGCCTCTGAGCTTTCCAGCAATTCAAACAAAGAGGGAAACAGATCAGCTACATAATTCGCATTGTCCAGGAAAAACTCTAATCTTCCTGGTAAGTAGGAATCTATCAGTGTCTCCCTTGGAGCCCCCTGAGGATGTTCTGCTAAGTAATAAGTAACATCCTCAGCAGATTCTGTCATCCAGGTGAGTTTCCTAGAGCAGTCTCTAAATTAGACTACCACGTTCCCTGCCTTTACTCTAAGGATGGCCTTAAGCAGGTATTTAGTTCCTCACTAAATACCTCCACTAACTAGTGGTGAATTAGTGACTTCATATCTAAATAACTGGCGATTATTAATAGCTGCAGTGAGCAGTTAGAGTTATTAACCCATCCTGGCCTCTGGCTGGCATCTCTGAAGTGGTTCCCTCCCCCAAATTGCCAGGAGCACCTTTCCTGGGGAGTGGTCTCCTCAGCCTCGCCCCCAGCAGGGCCAAAAGGCAACCCAGTGACTGACCTACACTCCCACCTTACCCCAGCCAGGTGTGCAAAGACAAAAAGTCAGAAGGACTTGATTGTTAAAAAGTGATCTCCTATCTAAAGCCCGAAGTACTCAATACAGCCAAACGCGTGATTTTTTTTCCCCACAGCCAGGGGCTCTTGGAATGGACACAGAGAGAAATGGAAGGAAAGGCTACAGAAGGGGATTTGGACTCAAAGAAAGTTTCTCAGTCTGGGACCCCCAAGGCCTCCTCCCTGGAGACACTTGGGCTCAGAGCCATTGATTGACTTTTTATGACACCCACCAGTAAATGTGCTTGGCCCTGCACTAGGGGCTGGGATACAAAAGTGAGTGTGGGCAGGTGAGGGAGCTTCCCAACTGGGGAGACAGCTGGACAAGCAGATCATCTCAAATCATAAGTTAAAGAGGCACAAGCAACTAGGGGAACATAAAGAGATCCTTATCCAACCGTAAGCCTCAGGAAAGGCCTCCTGGATGAGATGAGATCTGAATTGGGACTTGAAGGCTCAACATGACTTTGCAGAACTGAGCAGAGGGTGAAGGGCGTTCCAAGGAAGCAAAGGCTTGCTGTTTTCTGGAAACTCAAATCATCTCCTGATTGTCAAAGCGTAAAGCTCATAGTGGGATGGAGATGAGGCAGGAGAAGTGAGTTGGGGCTGGTGGTGGAGGCCATGGGCCATGGATGTAGGGCTAAAGAAAGAGTCTTTGCTCCTTTAGCCCTGAGGTTTTGTACATGAATGCCAAGACCAGGCAGGTGATGTGAATCAGTCAGTGGCCCAGGGGCAATAGGGAATGGTGGGGACTGTGGCAAATAGGAGTGCACTTGAGTCACCTAAAGAGGCCACACAATACTCTAGCCAGTTGTTACCGTGAGAGAATACAGGACTAGCCTTGCTGCATCTTCCCATTGTTCAAGAGAAGGCAAGATCCAGACCCCTATACCACTTTCCCTATTTGTAAGTGTTGGTGACTAATTCAAATTTAAAACAGAGTGAGGATCCAGTACGGGGAAGGGCCCCACTCCTCTGTCAGTGAGGCTGATTTAACCTGAGGGCTGGATTTGGCCTGTAAATCCGCCGTGTTGCCACTTCTGCCTTATAAAGTGGGGAGCCATGGACGGCTCTGAGGTAGTGGGCAAATGTAGACTTGCCCTTTTTTTAAACCCTATGTGCGTTTATGTGCAATTTTGGTTAGAAAAGGGCAAGACAGGAGGCCTGAAACATGTTACCTAAAGCGTGTAATTCTAAGAATGGGTTAGTATGAAATGCCAGTAGGTCAGTGAAAATCACCTCAGTGGTTTTCACTATTAAAATGTAATATCAGACCCATCTGGCAGAACCTAGCAAACATTTGCAAAGGCAAAGGGTCAATGGAAGGACACAGGACTCAGCTGGTCTGTGATCTCCTGCTGTGTGCTAGACACCGTGCTTAAACATGCGGAGAACCACGAGGGCTAAGGTTGTGAGGGGAAGGACGGGGTCTAACTCATCTTACGACCTCAGCTTTCACCTACAACAAAATCATACAAGATCAGTGAGTGTTGTCATGAACTGATTCCTTTATGAATGATCTAGTGGCCAGAGACGCAGCTTCACGTCCTGGCTTAGCCACTCATTAAGTTGGTGACTCAGGTCAAGACACCTGGTATTTCAGAACCTTAGTTTCCTGCTCTGTAAATTGGGGATAGTAATACCCACTTTGTCTACCTCGTAGGCTCAAAGTCAAAGTGCAGAAATGCTTGGAAGGAAGAGCTTTATATATAAACTCTTAAGTGCCCTATAGGGTGGACTGGGTTGGTTACTGTTACTTTGCCAAATGTGAGCCTCTTTAAGAGCAGTATTTTTAGGTGTGTGGCAGAGAGAGAAAATGAACAGCATCTGATACCTTTGAGATGCGCCTTCCAAACCTTAACAGTTTGCCACCTACTTTGCAAGAGATTTGGAGCCCGGTCTCCAGGCTTCAACCTCATGCCAAAGAGCCCTGTAGCTCTAGCCATGTAGCCCTTCGCACATGCTGTTCCCTCTGCCTGGACCACTCTTCCTTAGCTTTCAGGTCTCAGTTTATGTCAGATCCTGAATGTTGTAGTGAAGAGTCTTGAACTCATAAATCAAAGATCTCAAGAGGTTTCAGAGGGAGCTGTTACTTACCAACTGTCTCTTATGCATTTCTACCTCTCTCTCTTTCAAACAAAAATGTTCATTCTAAGTAATAACAACTACGTAGAATAATTGAGCTAAACTCCCTCCTGAGTTCCAAAAGTACTTTAGGCAGCAATCGCTCAGGAGGAATTGATTCATTTTAGTCACATAACTAATTTAGCAGCAGTTTTTCCCAGTCCTCTCCTTTTTTCTTTTTCTTTCCATAGTATTTTAGAGCGAATCCCTGTCATTCAGAACATGTCATTCACGTTTTAGCACTTCTGCATGCATCTCTAAAATATAAGGACATTTTCCTACAAAACTGCAATACCATCATCACACTTAATAAATTAGCTATAATTATTTAATATTGTTAAACTAGCCAGTTGATATTCGAATGTCCCCCAGTTGTCTCAAAAGTGTCTTTTACAATTGGTTTCTCCATGTACTGCCCTTGATCGTTACGCCCCTTCCAATTCGCAATCTAGAATAGCCTCCCCTTCCTTTTCTTTTTTTCATGCCCTTACTGAAAAACAAACAAACAAACAAAACACTCAGCTGTCCTACTTTCTGAATTTATCCGATTGCATCCGAAGCCTGGAGCTGGTGACTTTGTTCCTCTCTCTCCCTTGCTTGGCTCTGAGGCTTGGTCAGCATTTTCCTTTTTTGGCCACAATATGTCATAACTGGCTTGTGTGTTTCACTTATCACATCTCATCAGGAGTTGGTACATGTCTGGTTTTCCCAAGGATTTGTGCTTTAAGTCATTAAATGAATTATCTCATTGAATCCTCACGGCAACTCAGAGAGGTGTGTTCCAGAATTAGTCCCATTTTTCAAGTGAGAAAACTAAAGCCCAGAGCAGCTACATGCTTTGCCCAAGGTCACACATCCAGTAAGTAGCTCTGTGACTTGGAAGCCTTAGATGTGCCTGAAAAATGGGCAGGATGGTAGTTTTAAGTTGCTAAGGACCCTATATCCTAGGTAGTGATCCATCCTGGCCTCTCCTTTTCTTTATCTTCCACAACCTTGCTTATTATAACCATTGCCATGCTTAAGAATCCACCTGCTCCCAACCCAAGGGTTTTATACAAAAGCCTGGAAGAGAGAATGCTTCCCTTCATTTATCTGCAGTAAGCAGAGAACAGATTTTTTGTATACATCTGTGCAGAAACTCAATCTTCAGTATTCACGCATTCTGTATGTGTAAATTCACGAGCTCACTAAAGTTTGTGTGTAAACCCAAAACCAATACTTGCAGCACTCTTGCCATCATTCCCAGACACATGCAGAGCAGTGAAAAATTTGAGTCGCCATCAGGCACAATCCCAGCTGAGATCAAGGAAGGAGACTCTCTAAACTTCCTGTTTCAGCTCTCAGCCTCGGAACAAGTGTCCTTTTCACAGTCTATTTAGCACCACGCTTTTCACATTTTTGTGCTTTTCGTTGGTGGTTTTGCTATTTACAATGGCCCCCAAGCAGAGTGCTAAAGTGTTATCTGATGTGCCTTACAGAGAAAATATGTGTGTTAGATAAGCTTCGTTCAGACATGAGTTACAGTGCTGTTGGCTGCAAGTTCAATTTTATGAATCAACAATATATATTAAATAAGATGTCTTTAAACAGAAATACATAAAACAAGGTTATTCGTTGACCGGTTAACAAAAATATTATGGCCAAAGAGTCACAGGGAGGATTTCCCCTAGGAACGATGATTTGCTGTTCACTAATTCAGTGTTTGCTATGACTTTCCAGAACAAAACTACCGCAAATAATGAGAACCGACTGTCTATACATATACTCTTGCCCTAAGGTTTTTTTTTTTTTCAGTTCTACAAAATCTGATTAACTTTGTTTTCAAATTAAATATTTGAATCAGATTTGTTTTAATTGCAAAGAGGGGGAAAATGCACTGAACACATGATGAGGAATAGAAGTTTATATATGTAAACTCATATATGTATGATTCTGTTTTCTCTGCTCCAATCAATTCAGGATAAACTTTTGCACTGAAGCATATCCTGATATTGCTGACTCTTCTGAGGCAAACTGGCTTGGGGGGATAGGTTCAAATCTGCTCCCAATTTAATGTTACTCAGTGCTGAAGTATTTATAACTTTGTTTTGCTGAATCATTATAAAGTATCTGAGCAAAAGAAAATTAATCAATTCCTGAAGTTTCTATGCCTCCAGGGCTTTAAGGAGATTAAACTAACAGAATTTTCTTTTATTTAGTTTTCAGCCTTCACTGGAGTCTGTAGCTCTTAATGTAACTAATTTCATATTGACTCTGGGTTTTCTCTTTAATAGTAAAAGTTGGGTTCCCATTTGAGAATTCTCAATATTCTCTTTCATTCCAACTGTTAAAGGATAGTGTGAAAAAAAAGTTTTATTAGAAAACATTGAAGAAGTATCTCCCTTCCCTAAGATACACAGTGTGGGCTTTTTTTTAACATCTTTATTGGAGTATAATTGCTTTACAATGGTGTGTTAGTTTCTGCTTTATAGCAATGTGAATCAGCTATACATATACCTATATCCCCATATCTCCTCCCTCTTGTGTCTCCCCAGTGTGGGCTTTTTAATTAGTGTTTTCCTCAGTGAGCGCCTTTAAAACATAACATTCATTCCACTGTTTCCATATTTAGAGCAATCTTTCATATTGTTTTTGCTATTTAACTTTTTCTTGTTAAACATGTTTACAAAAATGTAGAATATGACTTTGATGAAAACCATGATCTGAGGAACAGTTCTTAAAACCCAGAGAAGTCACATTTGTAACCCTTTAAATGCAAGCAGTGTTTTCTAGCCGAAAGTTCTTTTTTTTTTTTTTTTGCGTTACGCGGGCCTCTCACTGTTGTGGCCTTTCCCGTTGCGGAGCACAGGCTCCGGACGCGCAGGCTCAGCGGCCATGGCTCACGGGCCCAGCCGCTCCGCGGCATGTGGAATCTTCCCGGACCGGGGCACGAACCCGTGTCCCCTGCATCAGCAGGCGGCCTCTCAACCACTGCGCCACCAGGGAAGCCCTAGCCGAAAGTTCTGAATCCATCTTCCACGTAAGACTGACTGAAACTTTAATACTAGGTAGCGTGAGATTGAAATGACCTTGGGCAGCCAATTGACAGAATTCACCAATGGTTTTCAAACATCCAATTTAAAAGTTTGATGTGGTTTTTGTTTGATGTGTGTATGTGTGTTTAGGCGTAAAATTGACTAGTTTTTTTGACAATGATTTGATACATAATCTTAATTTCTGAAAGTGGCTTTAAAACAAGAAAGGGTGATGATTCAAGTTCTCTGAGTTCAGAGGTTAGCGCCTCATCTTCCTGGCTGTGTAAATCAGGCAAGTCACGGAACTTCTGCGGCTCTTCCTCTGTAAAATGGAGTCCTGACACCTCCTTCACGTTCATCCACGTCCTGCAATTTATCAGAGTGCCCAGAACATAGCAGATGCTCAAAACATGTTGGCTGTTGTTCTTAAAACTTGCGCCCTCCAATAATCATATTTACAATGGGATGACTGTCCTCACATTAGGAATAAAATGGCCAATTCTACTTTAACCAACATGTATTTTTAAATGTTCGAAACATGTAACTGAGGAACGAATATAAGAATTTTCCACTAGAAGTCCTTGTTTACCAAATATCCCTGGACAAATACACGTTTGTCTTTTTTTTTTTTTAAGGGAAGAGGGGCAAGAAGAAAAGAAAGGAATGCCTTCAAAGAGAGGTAGCTTGGTGTAGATTTTCTAAATAAAAAGAGGACTGGCCACCCTGACTCCCAATTGTTTTCCTGTGGCCACCAAAACTGCAGATTAGATATCGCTGAGGCTCCCGTTTCTGTGACCTGATTCTTCCTGATATGCCCTATGAAGTGCTTTCTTGGATGTGGGAAGAGAGAAAAGCATTTTTTTTTCTTTTTTTTTTTGAATGACAGGAAAGCAACAAGGGGAATGATTGCCAAACCCAAAGCCATTACCCTTCCTCCTTTAGACAGAACTCTTTTCAGGCAGCAGTGTACCCAGCCTCAAGGGATGCGCCACGATTGGTCTGAGCCAGTTATGACTATCCATTTCTCTCTGCCAGTCATTCGTCTAGGGCAGTGGTTCTCAACCCAGGCAATTTTAAAGACACACACACACCCATAGGACATTGGCAATGTCAGGGGACATTTTGGGTTATTGTAACTGGGAGAATGCTACCGGTATCTAGTGGGTAGAGGTCAGGGATATTGCTGAACCTCCTGCAATGCCCAGGACAACCCCCCACCACAGAGAATTATCTGTGCCAAAATGTCAACAAGGCTGAAGTTGAGACATGCTAGTCTAGGAGTTGAAATGTGACACGGTTCTGGACAATGAAATGTGACAGGAAGGAGGTAGGGGAACTTCTAGAAAGTAATTTTCCTCCTTAAAAAGAGGGTATTTTTTGCCCCACTTCCTTCTTCTTCTTCTTCTTCTTTTTTTTTTATTGTTTTTGAATGGTGGTGTGTAAAGATGTGATGCTTGGAACTGCTGCAACCATCTTGGTACCATGAGGGGAGACATCACCAACATGCACCTGTTTCCAGACTTGTTGTTATATGAGAAAATTGTCTTTACTTTAAAAACTGCTATTACTTGGTATTTTTGTCACTTGTAGTTAAAAGCATAATTATTAAATCCACCGTGTCATATAATTTTCCCACAAAAGGTCCACATTCAGTAAACTAGACAACAACAGAACTTTTCTGATATTCAGATATCGGTCCATGAGCTGGTCTTAGTCACTACCTAAGTGTTTTGCTTCTGGTACCAAGTCCCTTATAGCAAGTGAATTTCAATTCATGCCTCTGAAGTATGACAAAGGACTCTACATCTTGGGTCTTCAATGACTCCGGAAGACTGAAATTGTGAAGACATCCTGTCCTAGTTTAGACTGAAGCTCTGCCAGCTAGTAGGTGTGTGATACTGGGTGAGTTTACTTCTCTGCTTTGGTAAGTAAGCAGTAAACTCACCCAGTATCACACACCTACTAACTTCACCTTCTTCATCTGTAAAATGGGCTTAATAGTGGTGACCTCAAAGGTTAAATGAGTAGTCACATGAAAAAATGCCTAAAAGAGTGTCTGGGACATATTAAGCATTAACATCATCATCATCATCACTAAGTGTTACATCTGTGAAGGCCAAGGCTCTGGTGAACAGCGTTCATATCGGAATCTTACGTGAACACATGACCACCTTTCAAAGTTGAAATTGACAGCCAGATGGGCATTTTGTGTGAACAACTGATAGGGGAACGGATTAGCAATACTCCGCCCAGTCTTACCAAATTCCACCCTTGTGTAGAGGCACAGCCAGGTGACTGGCACACGCTCTTCCCAAGACGTCAGTGGCATGATGCTAGCAGAGCCATGGCAGGTATGTCACTGGTTCCAGAGAAGCTCATTACAAAAACACGCCTCCTTGTCTCCCAGTGTTAACGATTCCTCCACACTGAGGTGTGGACCCCGATGGTTGGTCTTAACATTGAGTACAGCTCTGTTTCATGTACGTTCTTAACTTTGTCCAACCAATACCAGACAGATATCATTAAATTCTCTTTCCACATACTCCCCTGGTAGAGCAACGTTTCTCAGAGCCTTGCTGTCTTTGTCTTTAAAACCCTATCTGTTTTCTGAACTTCTATAATGAGGCTCTATGAAGCATAATGAGGCTTTGAACTGAGGCATGTCAGGACCTCAGGCAAGTTCCTTAACCTTACTACATTCCCTCATCCTTAAAGTGGAGCTCAGGAGACCCGCTTTTATAGAGTCACTGGGCATAAACTAACAGTAAAAAGTCTTTAACAAGGCTCTTGGCATAATGTAGGCGCTTGATAAAAAGTTGCTGCTGGTTGTAATTCTGTCTGGTTCACTCTCGCCCCTGTTCACTTACTTAACAAAATCAGTATTGCAGAATATTTCAGGGCTTGGTGCAAGTTGATTGCACTGAAGTATGATGGATCTCAGCCAAGTATTATGCTCCCTCTTTCTAAATACCTGAGTAATACTTAAACTCAAGAAGGCAGAGAAAAAGCAATAGGACCCAGGAGATGTCAGCCAGAACCTATGTGAATTGTGTATTCGGAATGGTGCGCCTACAGTCCCGGGGCATAAATGTTAAACTCTGCGGATCTGCTCTTTTTTGAAGACTCCAAGCCCCACAGCCTGACAGCCACTTTAGTGGGTTGCCAGGTCTCCGTAGGCAAAAGTTGTCCTGTGCACGATGAGGTTTCCTGTCTTATGTAAATGTGCCAGAGCTGGGCACCAATGTGTCTATTTTCAGGCTTTCTGGAAGGAACCAGCCCCTTTCTCTATCTGCCCCCTCTCTGCCCCCGGCAACAGGCTACATACTTGACCCAGCCTTGAGACAAAAGTGTCATCGAGAGACACGATCCTAAAAGTATTCCTCTCCATCCCTGGTGTCCCCCTTCTAACGTTTCTCCAAGTAAATAGTACCTGTGGCCCTGTGGGGAACCTACAGGATGACTTTGGATGGTACCTAGATAATCTTTTCTTTTGAAGTTCCTTTTAAACTAAATTTTAGATTTTTTTTAAATGGAAAACTGATCAAAGTCATGCAAATGAATTGTCTTTTATGGCGAGTTAATTTAAAAATCATGTAATTTAAAGAAACTTTCTCTTTTTAAAACAATTTTATTTCAAGTTTGCGGATGGTGCATAAAACAGAATTGCAGGCCTAGACGTACTTAGGTTAAATCTAAGATTATAAGCTGGTACTAGCCACCAGGTCAGGCTTGTGGTCACTCACTCACTGTGAGGACTCCAGCTTAGACCCGGAGTGAGGCAGGAGCCATTGGAAGGGACTTCTGCCTGTCCTGTCTCAACTATTTAGAATGGTACCTAACCTAGACTAGGTATTCAATAAATAGGTGTTGAATGACTGAATTTATTTAGTGTTCTCATGTGCGCGGCACGGTGCCAGGAGCTGGGGATTCAAAGATGAAGCTGATAGATACCATCTTCACCTTCCTGTAGCTTATTAAAGGATTCATTCCTGGTTTCCCTTTGACATTCAATTGATTTCTGGATTCTTAAACGCTAGAGCACAAAATGTAAATATCTGTCACCTGAATACGTCTCTCAGCCTCAGCTTTCTCACACTGACAAAAACAGCCTGGAAGCACAGCTCCCAAAACATCCATGATGCTGGTCATGCCCTATTCCTACTCAGTCTCAGAATCTCCCCTTTTTCCTTCCAGGAAAAAGCCCCAGATCCTTTTGGCCTCCACCCAGCTCTCCTCCCCCCAGGGAAACCAGGATTCAGCTGACATTCAGCAATGGTGAACACTTGACGTTTTCCCCTGGGGACAGGGCACGTTAGTCACCCCATAAACATTTAATTTTATTTAGCCATATTTTATAAGCTGGCACGTTATCAGAGGTGTGTCCTTCTCTGTTGCCTCAAGTGCCACTGTTTGAATGTACCCATAATGCCTCTTAATTTTGTCACTCTTTGCTTCTAGTAAAATGTGGGCATATACAAGGGAGAGCAGAAAAGGCAGGCGCTGGGTGGCTTAGCCTAGAGTGCTTATAGAAACCCTCTCTAGGAAGAAATGTGTGCTCCTTCAAGTACCGCGGCTTTCTCGAAGGGGGAGTCCTCTGCTGACCCGCATTGGTACTTCCCGGGGAGTGATTGTGTCGGTCTGGGCGGGGCCCTGGAATTAGCATTTTAACTTTTCATTGCAGTGTTAATAATGGACAGAAAACTACAAATAAGTGTCCATCCAGCTCAGTGAATTTGCACACACCCCTGTAATCAGCAGTATTGCCAGCACCCCCAAAGTGCCTTGTTCCCTTTTTCTTTTAACTTTTTTGATGTTGTTGTTGAAGTATAGTTGATTTTCAATGTCGTGTTAGTTTCAGGTGTTCAGCAAAGTGACTCAGTTATACATACATATATGTGTGTGTGTGTGTGTGTGTGTGTGTGTGTATTCTTTTTCAGATTGTTTTCCATTATAGGTTATTACAAGATAAGCTAACCCTGTGCTACACAGTAGGTCCTTGTTGTTTATCTATTTTATATATAGCAGTGTGTACCTGTTAATCCCAAACTCTTAATTTATTGCTCCCTCCACCTCCATCTCGTTCCCTTTGTCACTGCCTCTCTACAGCAGTTCCTATTATCTTGACTTACAGCCCATAGATTAGGTTTTGCCAATTTCTATACATATAAGTGGAAACATATACTTTTTGGTTTCTGGCTTCTTAAACGCTCAACATTATGATCTGTGAGATTCATCCACATTGCTGCATGTAGCTGCAGTTTAATCATTCTCATCGCTGTATGTTTTTTTATTGTGACTATTATCATAATTTTTAGATTTATTCTGAGACTGATGATGGACTATTGGATTGATTTCAATTTGTAGCTATTATGAATAATGCTGCTATGAATATTCTAGTAGATGTCTTCTGATGAATATATGTACACATTTCTGTTGGGTGTATAACTTGGAGTGGAATTGCTGGGGCAAATCAGCATTTTAAACAAGCAACTCCAGTAACACTGACTCATGCTGAAATTTAAGAGCCATACAGCTAGACGAACCAGCAAGTACCATTTACCAAGATTAATCGGGTTTGAATTGTACTTCAATACAGAAGATTTGAACTGCCCACAAAAACTTTATAGTCTTATTGAGAAACAAACAGACAAAACAAAAAAAAAAAAACATAGATTCACAAAGCACATATTGAAGAAAAACATTGTAGAGAAAATAACTCAGGCATCCAATCCAGATGCCTGTTCTAGTTTGGAACAATGCACACATACATAAAGCATAGTTGTATATTGGCTTCCTATAGGAAAGACTCTGGGTTGTTTTTTTTTTCATATCATACCAAAGTTTACTGATAACATCAAACAAAATTTCTGTAATGAAAAAGGCAAGTTGCATTCATAAAAGATGGCATTCACATTCATTATAGAAAGCAAAAATGATGTAAAAAATTGCTGAAGTGAAAAATGTAATATTGCAGTCCCATTTTGCAAGCTGAAAAATGATTTTGTCAACACTACATAAAATCTGCATTTATATACTGCATGTTATTAAAAAATTCCATCACTAAATTATTATGGATTTTGCAAATTTAGGCTTGTATTTTTTACTGTTGCTGGTGTAAATGTGGTAGATATGAAATTTATGTTTTCAGTTTAGTAGGTAACATCCTCAAACAATGGAGAACAGTTGTGAAAACTACCAGGACATTTTGTAGTTCAAAATTATTCAAATGATGGGTATATGACCCTATTATTACATGTTACCCCTTTCTCTGACACAAAATAAGGTGGTTAGATTGTAGTGATAGGCATACCGGATGGCTTACTTCACGTCATTCCATCTGCTAACCCCACACTAACCAATTTTTTTGCTCACTAATAAAATATCTTTCAAAAAATAAAGTCAGGCCCCTCTCAAGGATCTAGGCCATGATATTACACATCATTGCCGTCGTGAATTTGAGCTGCAGTGTAATATGTAGCTTATCAGACACAACTCTAAATCCCCCTTGTGTTTCTTCCAGGATGCAAGGAATTTTACATGCCACCAGTTATATTTCCACTACCCTAGGTATTCTGATTATGTCAAATCTCCAGTGGTCTGCATTAAACAAGAATTATAGGGACTGTGACTACAAAGAGCCCACCTTAACTAGAGAGGCTTGTTTAATGAAGACTCTGGGTTTTGTTTGGCATAAACAATGTTTCAAAAGTGAAGAAATGTTATAAAATGTTTATATTTCTGATTTCTCTTCAAAAATTAAGCTCTAGCAACACCAGTTCCTTGTTCCTACATGGCAGCACTTGTCTGGAGCTGGACAACGACTGTCGCCTTTAGATGAAACATGTGGTTTCCAGGTACCACAGTCCCCACCAATCCCTGTTGCCTCACTCTGGCCTTCTTCTCTCATTTACATTAGCTGCCTAACTCCTGCAGGCATTTGGCTTCCCAGTCCCTGGTCTAGAGGATTACAGTAAACATTTTCCTATATAATACTTGAGGGCTCACGAGAGCCCTGCAAGCCATCGAGTGCTTGATAAGATTGTCCCCATTTGGACGGCTGAGGAAATTGAGGCTCTGAGAGTGATTGAACAAAGTTGCATAACTAGCAAGTGGTGGCCTTCTGGGGGCTATTTTGAGAAGTATTTAAAAATCATGTGTATTTTTTTTATGTGAAGCAGTGACTTAAATAAATCAAGATATGTGTAAGAAGACGTTCGTAATAAAGTTCAGAGAATTTTTTTTAAGGCATCAGAGGAGGGAAAAAGTTCTGTAGAATAAAGTGGTCACAGATGTGTTTCCCCCCAGGATGGGGGATCTCCTCTGAGCCTTGATGGATGACTGTGAAGAGGAGGCATGATGATGGCATTCTGGGCAGCGGCTCAGCTGGAGCACAGGCACAGAGTCAGAAGCAGGCAGATGGGGATGAGGTGGGGATGGTAGACACGAGAGGGACCCAGAGGCATGACGGAAATGACTGCTCAGCTGTGTTGCCTTGAGCAAAAGTCTTTTTTTTTTTTTTAACATGTTTGTTTGTTTATTTATTTAGGCTGCGCTGGGTCTTTGTTGCTGTGCATGGGCTTTCTCTAGTTGTGGTGAGCGGGAGCTACTCTTCGTTGCGGTGCGTGGGCTTCTCATTGCGGTGGCTTCTCTTTTTGCAGAGCACCGGCTCTAGACGTGCAGGCTTCAGTAGTTGTGGCTCACGGGCTCTAGAGCGCAGGCTCAGTAATCGTGGCGCACGGGCTTAGTTGCTCCGTGGCATGTGGGATCTTCCCAGACCAGGGCTCGAACCCATGTCCCCTGCATTGGCAGGTGGATTCTTAACCACTGTGCCACCAGGGAAGTCCTTGAGCAACAGTCTTCACCTTGCTGAGTCTCCAGGTCACGTGAAAGTTCTCGACCTCGCTAGGTTTTGAGAGGGGTAAAGGAAATTCTGTAAGCTCAGTGGGTTGTAGTTTATTCATCCTTATTCGGATGAATAGCACAGTCCTGACACTGGCAACCACACAAGAAACGATAGCTATTGTGCTCTTACCGTCATGCAGTTGATAGTTAGCGTGCTGGAGGGGAGCTCAGAGGGGAGAATGGGGTGACTCCTCAGGGGATCTGACCTGGGAGCCAGCAAGATCTCCATCTCTCCACCACGCCCCCTGAACCCTGCCCAAACCCCCCTTCTCCTCAACTGCAGGGGGCAGTTTTTGATTCCATCTGAACTATCTTCCCCAACCTGTCACTTTAAGTTGTTCTTAAAGTCACTGCCAAGAAGCAGCATCCATTTGGCAAAGACTATGAAGACAAAATCTTACCTTAGATGCCCCCACTTTAGGTCTGTTCCCGTCATTAGTGAGGGTGGGTGGCTTTGATGCTTAGGAGGTGAGGCAGTAGGTGTTGTGGAATCAGCGTGAGCTCTAGCATCTGACATGGGTTTCTGTACATGGACCTCTGACTATGTGGCCTCAGGCGAGCTGGTCAACCTCTCCAGGTTTCAATCTGCATTATCTGTAAAATGGGAAAAACCATCACCGCTCAGGGTGATGGTGAAGGTTCAAGATAAATATACAAAGTGGCTGGCACATAGTAGGTGCTCAGCTCATTGCCTTTATTGTTGTTCCAGTGCAAGATCTTTATCAGAAGAGCCTGGGAATTAACTTACACTTCATGGGGGATGGGGGGCGGGGTTGACCAGACACAGAGCACAACATTGTGGACACATTAGGGGCTCAGTCCTCTCAGTTGACTTCCTAGTCTCAGCTCTGTTGCTATCAAAGCTCTGTGACCTTGAGTAGGTCCCTAAACTCTTTTAGGTCTATGCTTCTATAGCTATAAAATGGGGGACTGGAGGAGTCAGGGTGACCCTGAATATTCACTCTGCAGCTAACATTTCAAACTCTGTATGTCTGTGATTGACAGTTTCACATCCTTCTGTTTCTTGTGTCTGCCCTCTGTCCATTTCTCACACTCTCTCTGGTGGTGACAGGTACCATCTCCCTTGCCAATTATAACACCTCAGTCAGGATCCAGCCTAGTAGAGAAAACCTGACATCAGTCAGGACCCAGCCTAGTAAAGAAAGCCTGCAGAATACAGTGTGCAGGCTGGCAGGAAGGGTGGCCAAGGCTGCAGTGCTAAAGTGTTCTTCCCACCGGGTCCTGGTGTCAGGGGCAGACAGGGAGAGAGGCTGCCCAGAAAATGTGGTATGATCTTGTCTTCAGACTTCTCTTCAGAGCAAAGAATTATCTACCAGGAAGGCTGGTGATGGGGTTTAAGGCCATGTAGGGTGATGTATCCATTAGGGTGTGTTAGGCTACCGGTAACAGAAAAAGAACTAAGGGTAAATTTTAAAATAAAATTATCTCACCAGTAAGAAGTCAGGACCATTACTGAGGTTTCAGGGTTGTTTCTAAGACGCCGCGATCACTGAGCACCTAGGTGTTTCTCACATCTTATCTCTACCATCCTGTTTGTATTAATGATACAAAGCTACTGCAACTCCAATCATCACATCTTTCCCTGAGAATGTCCAGAGACCAGAAGGAAGGGCAGTACGTTCTCATGCATTATATTTATATCAGAGATAAAAACTCTTTTCTCCTAGGCCTCCTCTTGAACTCACAGGCCAGTTTTACCACCTGAAAGAGGAAATGGAATTGCCGTGATTCGCTTAGACCAAGATTTCTCAATCATGGTACTAATGACGCTTTGGACAAGAGAATTTATTGTTGGGGGGCTGTCTTACATATTATACGAAGTTTAGACACATCCCTGGCCTCTACCCACTAGATGCCAGTAGTACCCTCCTTGTCTTGATCATCAAAAATGTTTTCAGTAATTGGCAAATGTCCCTTACACAGCAAAATGGTCCCAGTTGGAAAACCACTGATTTATACTAATCAGCACTCTCTCCTCCCTGGGGATGAAGAAGGATCACCTTCCTGCAACACATAGCAAAGTCGGTACCTGACAGCATCAGGGTCCTGCCAGCAAGGAATAAAGCAGAGGACTTAAGAGGAGCAGCGGAGGTGAGTCTTGGGTCTGATGCAGGTGAGGAACTGGTAGGAGAACCAAAGGTACCCATTCCAGAAGTGAGCAGATTTCAGAGAAGAGACTGGACTCTAATACTAATATTGATAACATTGACCTGTAGATGGAAGGGAGGATGGAGTGAACATTTACAGAGGATCTCCAGTTGCCAGTCCTGTGCTGGACTCTTTATATGGATTTTGCTTTTAACCCTTAGAGTGCTGCAGCGAGAGGCTAAGCTTGGATGGTTTACCTCTAAGAGGGTTATAACCAGGATCTGTGGGGTGAACCCTATAGGAGACGGACTCACTTTTTCTTGTTCCATGGACCCTTTGGCAGTCTGGAGAAACCTAATGGATCTCTTCTCAGGGCAGTGTCTTGAACTGCATAAAATAGAATTCGGTACCTACACTTGTTTCAAAAGATTTTAAGAATGCCCATGAGTTTCTTCTCACGAAGGAAGTAGACACAAGGAGCGGTTGTAGGGATTTCTGCTCCATCTGAGTTTGGACCTTTAAAGACCCCTCCAGTTGATACATTTCAATTCTTATTTTTATGATTATAAAAGTACTGCACACCAACAGCTCCCCATCAGGGAAACTATGCAAGAGGAGGGAGAGGAAGCACCAAGGGCTAAATGGGACTAAAGGGAAAAGGCAACCTCTCCTTTCTTATAATCTCCCCATGGCGGCTGCTGCTTCAGAGTGACTCAACCTCAGAGGAAGCCATCCTGAGGGAGGAGCAGTGGGTCAGGGTCAGGGAGAGACGACGGCCCAGGGCAGGAAGGGCGATCCAAGATACACTACCTGAAAGGAGGTTTAGGATGGGGCCAAAACAAAACAAAAAACTATTGCACTGATTGAAAAAAAAAAGAAGAGAGAATATAGAAAAATATAAAGATTGTTCATGTTCCTATCACCTGGAAATAATCATTGTTGATTTTAGTTGGTCCTTGCAGACTCGTGCATTTATATACCTATGCACAAAAGATATACTTTTGTTATCATAATGGGACATTGCATAATTATTTATAACTGGCTTTTTTTCATTTAGCAGTTCAGGAACATTTTTCTGGGTTAGAAAATAGTACTGTAGGTTGGGGACAGCAAACTATGGCCCAGAAGCCAAATCAGGTCCTCTGCCTGTCTGGGTAAATAAATTGTTATTGGAACACAACCAACCCACTTGTTTACACCTTGTCTATGACTGCTTTCCTGCTGCACTGGCTGAGAAAGTGTGGCCTCTGCGCTTGAAATACTATTTAGCCCTTTACAGAAAATGTTTGGGAACCCATGAGCTAGCTCATGGGTTTTAAACCTGAAGGTTTATGAATTTGGGTGGGGAAAACGATTACATCTTTATTTTCACCAGTTCTAATGGAAACTTAACCTTTCTCTCAATGATTGATATAGGCAACAAATCACAGTCATGTTAGCAGTACCTGTGAATTTGTCTAGAGCTTGTCACAGACATCTTGTTTACCGCTACCTCAAAATTATAACTATTAGATCTGCTACTAGATCTTTTTACTTTACGCCTTTAAAAAGAAGAATCATATTTACTGACTTATTACCAGAAAAGTTATATTCTGATAACTTTATTTCCATGTAATGTTTCCTCTGCAGTCCTGTGGGTTCTGTTTTGTACAGTTCAAAACATTATTCTGAGAGGGGACCATCCATTAGGTTTCTCTAGACTGCCAAAGGGGTCCATGGAACAAGAAAAAGTTAAGAATTCCTGATCTAGGTAATTTTTTTGTTTTTTTTGCAGTAGGTGGGCTTCTCACTGTTGGGGCCTCTCCCGTTGCGGAGCACAGGCTCCGGACGCGCAGGCTCAGCAGCCATGGCTCACGGGCCCAGCCCGCTCTGCGGCATGTGGGATCTTCCTGGACCGGGGCACGAACCCGTGTCCCCTGCATCGGCAGGCTGACTCTCAACCACTGCGCCACCAGGGAAGCCCCTGACCTAGGTAGTTTTTAATGGCTGTGTATTACTCCACCGTAACTGCTGTTTAATCAACATATTGGCTATATTGGGGTTTCTTTTCAGGGTGATAAAATGTTCTAAAATTGATTGTGGTAAAGAATGCTCAACTCTGTGAATATACTAAAAATGATTGAATTGTACACTTTAAATGGATCGAGTATATGGTATATGAATTATATCACAGTGAAGCTTTCCCCCCTCAAAAAATGTATTTAATCATCTAAGATAAGAACATGAGTCATGAAGAATATGATTCTTGATACCAGAAAGAGTATGGGATGGGAAATCAGAAGCCCTCTCCTATGACTATAGGAGCTTCTGAACGCTCATCTGTTAGCACACCTACACAAGGTTAATTGAGGTGATCACATGATAACTTCCTCTTTTATGTAAGAATTTATTGATCACCTACTATGTGCCAGGCATTGTTTTAGTTGCTGGGATACAATAGTGCACAAAATAGACAAAGGCTCTGAGGAAGCCTTTTCTAGTGGAGGAGACAAGCAATAGCTAACTAACTAAATAAATGTAGCAAATGATGATAAGTGTTAAAAAGAAAAATAAAGCCAGGTAACGAGTTAGAGAGCAATGGCTGGAGGAACTATTACACATACATGATAGCACGTGTTACGTGGAGGTGCTCTTCAGAGAAGCCTCAGTGGTGACGTGATATTTGAGTGACTTGAGAAGTAGTATAAATGAGCAAGTTTTGTAAACTGCAAAGTACTAAAGAATATTTATTATTGTAACTACTGATGACATAACCATACCTGTAGGTACTCTGCCAGACGTACCTTTAAACTTCAGATTTCTTCTTTCACAGTTATATCTGTTATGGATTGAATTGTGCCCCCTTCCCCCCGCCCCCAGAAAAATTCATAGGTTGAATCTCTAACCCACAATGTGACTGTTTGGAGATGGGGCCTTTAAGGAGATAATTAATGCTAAAGGAAGTTATAAGAGCATGGCTCTCATCTGAAAGGACTGGTGTCCTTCTAAGAGGAAGAGACAGCAGGAGTGTGGCACACACAGAAAAGGCCACGTGAGGACATAGCAAGAAGGGGGCCATCTGCAAGCTAAGGAGAAAGGCCTCACCAAAAACCAACCTGCCAGCACCTTGATCTTGGACTTCCAGCCTCCAGAGCTGTGAGAAAATTAATTTCTGTTGCTGAAGCCACCCCGTCTATAGTATTTTATTATGGCAGCCCTAGCATATCTTACTCTGAAAAAGTTTATGTATTAAACACAAGAATTATCTAATATTTGAAGGTTTGAAAACCTCACTTGTTTGGCCTCAGAAGCTACTTTAGAGATGATTTTTTGATACATAATTCCATTTTCTTCCACAATTATTTGTTAGTTTTTTTGTTTGTTTGTTTGTTTGTTTTGCGGTACGCGGGCCTCTCACACAGGCTCAGGACGCGCAGGCTCGGCGGCCATGGCTCACGGGCCCAGCCGGTCCGCGGCATGTGGGATCTTCCCGGACCGGGGCACGAACCCGTGTCCCCTGCATCGGCAGGCGGATTGTCAACCACTGTGCCACCAGGGAAGCCCCTATTTGTTAGTTTTATGTTATCTTGGATAATCATTCATTTCTTTTTTTTAAGTTTATTTATTTATTTTTATTTATTTATTTTGGCTGCACCGGGTCTTAGTTGCAGCACGTGGGATCTTTTAGTTGCAACATACAGACTCTTAGTTGCGGCATGCATGCAGGATCTAGTTCCCCGACCAGGGATCAAACCCGGGCCCCCTGCATTGCGAGCACGGAGTCTTACCCACTGGACCACCAGGGAAGTCCCAATCATTCTCTTCCTGGAAATCCTCAAACATACTAATAGAGAAAAGAGTATCTGATTTTCCCTCACTCTCCTCCATTTAAAATTTCTCTTTTTTTCTGGGTGAAAATTTCCTGAGATTTCTCTATTTCACCTGTTTCTTTTTAAGCTCATAGAATTATTTATCAATTGTATGGTTATTCTTTTTCAGATCCACTAATTTTTGCTCTGATATTTTTTCTTTTTCCTTTTATTTTCAATGTGTATGTTTAATCATTTTGATAAAGGTTTGTGTTGAATGCTCACCTCATTTATTTTTATTCTTTCTTATTTAATAATGAAAACATTTAAGCCAATGATTTTGGTCAGAGTTTGGATTTGGTGGTTTTCTGAAAATATTCTCTTTTCATTAATTTCGAAGTTGTCATTAAGTATACACTTTATTTCTCTTTTACCTCAATATTTTTTAGAGGAAGTCGTTTTATTATTTCTAAGACTTCTGTCTTACACTTTTGTTATTCATTTCTTTTTTCTTTTTCTTTTTTTTTTTTTTTTTTTTTGTGGTACGCGAGCCCCTCACTGTTGTGGCCTCTCCCGTTGCGGAGCACAGGCTCCGGACGCACAGGCTCAGCGGCCATGGCTCACGGGCCCAGCCGCTCCGTGGCATGTGGGATCTTCCCGGACCGGGGCACGAACCCATGTCCTCTGCATCAGCAGGCGGACTCTCAACCACTGCGCCACCAGGGAAGCCCTCTTTTTTCTTTTTATAAATTTATTTAGTTTATTTATTTATTTTTAGCTGTGTTGGGTCTTTGTTGCTGCGTGGGCTTTCTCTAGTTGCGGCGAGCGGGGGCTACTATTTGTTGCATGTGCAGGCTTCTTGTGGCGGTGGCTTCTCTTGTTGCGGTGGCTTCTCTTGTTGCAGAGCATGGGCTCTAGGCGCACAGGCTTCAGTAGTTGCAGCGCACAGGCTCAGTAGTTGTGGTGCACAGATTTAGTTGCCCCACTGCACGTGGGATCTTCCCGGACCAGGACTCAAACTCATGTCCCCTGCAGTGGAAGGCGGATTCTTAACCACTGCACCACCTGGGAAGCCTTGTTATTCATTTCTAATCTTATTGCACTATGTGGAGGATGTTTGACCTCTGTATTTTCAGTTGGGGAAGTTGTTTTCTCAATGTGCCAATACATAGTCAATTTTTATAAACATTAATGGATGCCCAGGAGAAAGATATCGTTTCTGTATACAAATATACATATCGATTCTTACTAACTTTATTGTTCAAATTCTCTTCCTCGACCTATTTATAGTTTTTAACTACCAGATTTGTAAAAGTGTATGGAGAATGTTTTAAAATCACACTTGCCTCCTACCTATTTCACCTTTTTTTCGGGATCTGTGATAAATGATACACTTAGGTTTTTGACTGTTCTGTCTTTGCTGTGGATTGTAACTTTATCTGTACAAAACTGCCTCTTTTGTTTCATTAATGATTTTTGTCTCAGATTCTAAATTGCCAAAACATAATTGTGCCACCTCTGTGATCGTTTTGTTGGCATTTTCATGGAAAATGTTACTCATCCTTTTATTTCTAAGCTTTTCTCTTTCATTCCTTTTAGGTGTGTATTTTGCTTTTGCTCTTTTAACCTTTGTCAGTTAATTGTGAAGGAAGCGCTTTTTACTTTCTTTTCAGGAAGGAGGCTCCATGCTTTCATAGAAGCATGGTTGTTTTCTTAATACGGTACCATTTGACTTAGGATTGGTGAAAATTCCTCTGATATTCGGCATTTGACCCTCTATCAGGCCTGGTTTCTATCTTTTTCTTAGTTTTCATAAGTATTTGAGCGGAAGTTGGCAGATACTGTGTCGGGGCCTGCAGGCAGATGCCGTTTTAAATTAAAGTCTGCGCGGCCAGATGTTCATGCTTCATAAGATAATAACATAATAACTTCACAAATAAATAACTTCATAACTTGACATAGACATCAAGTCACAGCTGGGAGTGAACTCTAAAATCATGCCCTCACCTTTCTGTCACTCACTCAAGACTCAATTTTCCCCCTAAGTAAGCCTGATATAGAACTAATACTAATTCAGTGCAGCTTAACAGGTTTTTCCTGGCCTGCCAGGCCCTGGACTCATTTTCATTTATTTATTCACTTAACAAAAGTGCATTGAGCAGTTGCATGTACTGGGCACTGTTCTGAGCTCTGGAGATAAAGTGAGGGAACAAGGCGGACTGTTTGTATCCTTGTGGAGACTACATTTTTAATAGAAAAAATAAACAATTAAAACTAAATACATAATTTTAGTTAGTGATGTGTGCCATGTAGAAGAATAGAGTTAGAGAACAGAGAATGACAGGCAGATGAGGGAGCTATTTCGGGTAAGGTGGCCTCTTCCCTAAATGACACCAAGGAGAGACCTGGAAGAAGCAAGGGAGGAGCGAGGGGAATGCTGGGAGCAAAACGGGAGCACACAGCATCAGTACCAGGGCCTCAAGACGCGAACATGCTGCCGCCATGAAGGAACGTTAATATCCCTGTTGTGATGCTCAGTCAAAATCCAAAGCCCTGGGCAGATGTAGCTGAGTGGCTGCCCCTGGCTCATGTGTTCCCACCCTGGCATCCAGAGGGATGATCTGTCATCTCTCTCTGGCTTCCATTGTAGGAGAGGGAGCACGCACAATTGGCGATTTCCCCAAACAGAAAGAGAGTCAGCTGCTGGACAAATAACAGTGTCTACTTCGGCTTACTCCTTTAGCTGTCCAATATGCCTTGCCACACTTTTTTTTTTTTTAATTTCCAGCTAACATTGTGCAACTGAATCCCATAGAGCCACAAACATATTCATCCACTTCCCAGAGGAAGACAACGCGTAGTCTCTTCAGCTCTTGCGTGCCCAGCTCAAAATCCAGGACTTCTGCGTCATGACCATTCCTCCGGTTCTTTGGGACTCTATCTCAGTATCATGAAACCTTTGGATTAGATCGCAAAGCTAACCACCGTAGCACATTCTGTGTAAAAATAGTATGGGAAAGAAAGAAGGAAGAGAAGGGAAATTAACAACTGCAAGCATATAGAAATACACATGCATTTTATTTTAAAAAGATATTAAAGGATACTGTTTTCCAAAGTAATTGAGCCATCTTACATTCCCACCTGCAATACATGGGAATTTGTCCATGTCCTTGTCAACACTGGTTATTGTGTCTTTTTTATTACAGCCATTCTAGTGAGTGTGAAGTGGTATTTCATTGTGGTTTTAATTTGCATTTCTCTAGTGCCTAATGATATTAATTTTTTTTTTCATGCACTTGTCATCCATATATCTTCTTCGGTGAAATGTATATTCACATCATTTGGTCATTATTTAATTGGGTTATTACTGAGTTGTAAGAATTCAAGTTCTTTATCAGACAGATGATTTGCAAATATTTTCTCTATTCACTTTCTTAATGGTTTGAAGTATATACATTTAAAAAAAATATTTTACTGAAGTATAGTTGATTTACAATATTGTGTTAATTTCTGCTTTATAGCAAAATGATTCACTTATACATATTTTTTTCCATTCTAGTTTATCCCAGAATATTGAATATAGTTCCCTGTGCTATACAGTAGGACCTTATTGTTTATCCATCCTATATATAATAGTTTGCATCTGCTAATCCCAAACTCCCTCACCTGCTTCCCTCTCCCTTGGCAACCACAAGTCTGTTCTCTATGCGTGTGGTATGTTTCTGTTTCTTAGATATGTTCATTTGTGTTGTATTTTATATTCCACATATAAGTGATATCATATGGTATTTGTCTTTCTCTTTCTGACTTACTTCGCTTAGTATGACAATCTCTAGATCCATCCATGTTGCTACAAATGGCATTATTTCATTCTTTTCAATGGCTGAGTAGTATTCCATTGTATATATGTACCACATCTTCTTTATCCACTCATCTGTCGATGGACATTTAGTTTGTTTCCATATCTTGGCTATTGTAGATAGTTCTGCTATGAACATTGGGGTACATGTATCTTTTCAAATTACAGTTTTGTCTGGGTATATGCCCAGAAGTGGGATTGCTGGATCATATGGCAACTCTATTTTTAGTTTTTTGAGGAACCTCTATACTGTTTTCCATAGTGGCTGCACTAATTTACATTCCCACCAAGTGTAAATGAGTTCCCTTTTCTCCATACCCGCTCCAACACTTACTATTTGTAGACTTTTTAATCATGGCCATTCTGACCACTGTGAGGTGGTACCTCATTGCAGTTTTGATTTGCATTTCTCTAATAATTAGCGACGTTGAGCATCTTTTCATGTGCCTGTTGGCCATTTGTATTTCTTCCTTGGAGAGATGTTTATTTAGGTCTTCTGCCTGTTTTTCGATTGGATTGGATTTTTTTGTTACTGAGTTGTATGACCTGTTTATACATTTTGGGAATTAAGCCCTTGTTGGTCGCATCATTTGCAAATATTTTGAAGTATATACATTTTTAATTTTGATGAAGTCCAATTTATGAAATGTTTTCTTTTATCCATTATACTTTTGGTATCCTTTCCAAGCATTTTCTTTTTTGTTCAAGGAGGATAACATAATTTTGATGTAAAAACATATAATACATTTTTCTTACCTCTTCACCAATTTTGAATAAGCCCCATATATGGTGGCAACAGTCTCCTAATCTAGTATCTGCTTTGCAGGGTAAAAAGTAAGTCACTGGGTGAAACTTTTTGCTATCAGTGCAGCCTAAGCCTGCAAGCCATTATTAGTTGAGTTTTTGCCTATGTCTGCCTGTCCTTTCCATCTGATTTCATGGATAACTTTGCACCAGTGAGTTAGTCCTATAGCACAAGGAAAATGCTCCTTTTTGAAAACAAAAGTCAAGCTTTGCATGCTGGCTTCACTGAACCTAAACTAAGACAATGGAAGGTGACAGACAGTCAGTTCAAGAGCCCACCTGTAAGGCCAGATAGTGTGTGGGCTACTGCTCTGCAACTTACTAGCAAAGTGACCTCTGGCAACTTCTTTGGTGTCTCCAAACCCCAGGTGGTCCTTTTCTAAGGTGGTAACAGTTACAGGGAGGCTAGGCTTGCCCTGTGTATACTCAGCTCTCCATCGGTGTCAGTCATCGTTGTCATTGTAATCATTATTGCCACTGTTAGTTTAACTAGGACTAGCAAAAAAGAATCCCAAAGTTTCAACTTACAGAAACTTCTTTTGGATCTTGGTTTTCAAGATGCTTAGGAAATCAGAGATATTCCTTATTACTCAGTGTGGTCTCTGGACCAGCAGAGTCAACATCAAGTGGAAGCATGTTAGAAATGCGGGATCTCAGGCTCCACTCAGTTTTGCTGAACTGGAATCTGCATTTTAACAGGGTGTGCAGGTGATTTGTGTATCCTTTACAGTTTGAGAAGCACAAGAATCTTCCGAGCGTGAAAGGAAGAGTGAATACCCCGGCCTGCTCCTTAACTCCCTCAATTCCACCCACCGTCTGACTACTAAACGGTCCTCCCTTCACTTAACCAGGTGTTCTTCAAGGTGATCAAGGTTTGGCTGGGGCTTTCTTTACCGGAGTAAAGGAGGTTAGGGAGAGTGCTGTCTTATCTTAGATGCACCATTACAGATAATCACTGTTTCTAGGAACTTCTTTCATGAATGGGGTTACTGTACCCTTTCAAAGAAAAAGATAACGGACAGTTAGCATAGACAAGATATGGACAGATAAGTAGAAGTAGTAGGGTTGGTTTTCCCTTTCCCAGGAACCAAGGAACAGGCTGCCAAAACCATCTCTCAAAGCTCTCAGTTAATCTTTTAAAGAGTCAACATCTCTTGAAATTTTATTAACTCACGGCCCTTCAGAGTGGGCATTTGTGGATTCAGAGTTTTCTCAAAGTCACAGGCTTTGATGAGAAAAAGTCATGTTTTCCAGCATAAGTTAATAGAAAAGATAAGACTTGGACCACACTTAACTGCCAAACTCATCTGTCCCCGATCTCTGAAATACAGTGCGTCCAACTGTAAAACAAAGTGTCCCTTCTCTCTCTCTCTCTCTTTTTTTTAAATTTAAAAGCTCCAGGGAAAACTGTGGGAAAAGTCACAGCAAAAAATCACACATTTGGGATTCTGTTTTACTGAAGTCAAACTAGGATTTGCCTACCAATGCTCAGATCAAGGGGAGAGGGAAGAGAAGGGAAGAAAGTGTTAAATGGCAAGTTTCACGGACAGTAGAGCCAGGTCTCCCAAAGGGTTTCTTTTTCTTAACCCCGTACCCCTATTTAAACCGGTATTTAAACCACATCAGGAAGAACTACAGTGACTATAGGTAATTCATGTATCAATAAAAGCTTTGGGGGAGGAGAAGGCATCGATAGTGAATCTTGCAGGACAAGTAGGAGTTTGACAGGAGGAGAGGAAATGTCAAGGGGAAAATTTTTTTTAATTGAGCTATAATTCATGTACCATAAAATTACCCCTGCTAAAGTGTACAGTTCAGTGTTTTTTAGTACATTTTCAAAGTTGTGCAATCATCAGTGCTATCTAATTCCACAACATTCATCAACCCAAAAGAATCCCAGTACCCATTAGCAGTCATTCCCCGTTCCCTCCTCCCCTCCACGCCTGGCAACCAACCTACTTTCTGTCACAGGACAATTTTTAAGACAGAGAAAGGGCCAGCGTGCAGGGTGATGAAGTGAAAGTTTTTCTAAACTAGAGTAAACCAAAGGTGTCCTTTTATCTTGTTTTCAAACATACTGGGATGTTGTTTTTATTCAGGTATGGTGAGGCCAACAGATCAGGAGAAAAATGCCATTAAAAAGATAGTTTATTGTTCACAATTCCCAAATAAGGGACACACCACACCATGCAGGGCTATACAGGGAAGCACTAGGGTGGGTCAGGAGGCAGAATGAGGGGAAAAGATGGTCCGGAGCCTTGCTTGTGGTTTCCTCAAGAAGGAACGGGCAAGTCAGGGTAGGCAAGCCAAGCAGGTTTAGGATTGGATAGTTTGAATAATTTCAGTGGACTCTGGGCTACAGGGGTTGTCCCTACTGGTCCAGTACCTGGCCCTGGGGTGATTTAGGGCCGGGAGGGGGGGTGGGGGGGGATAGTGTCCCAGCCTACAGGAGGCTAACAAAAGGAAACAAATGGGGAGTTTGGACTCGGTATTTGTTGTTTGCTTATCAAAGGTGTGCCCTCAGGCAAGTTGTTTGCTCTCTCTCTGGGAATTTGCTAGCCCTGTAGGGGCAGTCCCTCCCTTCCTGGCTCTGTGAGGCCCCAAGATGTCAAAGCATCATAAAATGTAGGAAAAAAATATGATTAATGCACACAGTCAAGGTCATCAGCTGGGATACGCACCTTAGGAAATGAGACCAGTGTCTAATATAACATGTTATCATATATTTTTGCATCTTCTTTCTAAACTTAAATATTTTTAGCCTTTTTTAAAGCAGTAATATCCATGAAATCATGGGGTTGATATACGTAGCATATTTCTCAGGTAAATATTAAAGTAAATACATAACAAAATTACCTAAACCATGTTGCATACCACCGGTGTTTTGTGTGTCCCAGAATGGGAAGCACTGATCTAGTTCAACTTCTTCATTTTACAGAGGAGAAATATGAAGCCCAGAAAGAGCAAGTGACTTGCCCAAGGTCACATAACTATTTGTAGCAAAGCAACGATTAGAGTCCATTGCCCTTGACTCCCCATCCAATTGCATTTTTTTGTCTGCACCATTCAAGTTTCACTGGTGCTAACAGAAAACAGGGCAATCACTTTGAGTCACTTCTACCAGAGATTCCTTGTGTTATTCTGATTATTTCGTGTCCCAGTCATCAATTTAGAACTACCAATGTCATGTGCCTGAAAACAAAAGCACTTTCTCTGGTGTATTTATCTGTATTCTTCATTCTCTACCTCAGGTCACTGTGGAATCGGGGTCATGGGTGGTAGAGGTCTTCTAACCTGGACGCCTCAGAGTTCCGATGACTAACACATCCCTTGCTCTGAGAACCGGGCCAGGAGTGCCCAGTGTAATCCTGTCCTCAGAAAGTCTGCTCAGGGGCTTCCCTGGTGGCGCAGTGGTTGGGAGTCCGCCTGCCGATGCAGGGGACGAGGGTTTGTGCCCCAGTCCGGGAGGATCCCACATGCCGCGGAGTGGCTGGGGCCGTGGGCCATGGCCGCTGAGCCTGCGCGTCCGGAGCCTGTGCTCCGCAACGGGAGAGGCCACAGCAGTGAGAGGCCCGCATACCGCAAAAGAAAAAAAACGTCTGCTTAATTCAAATATTCCAAAGATGAAAATTTGAAGGTGGAAATGACACGAAAGCCAAACTACAGAGAATTCCAAAAAGGTAATTAAGAGCGTAGATACAGGGTTTGGAATTTCATGTAGAAGTACCCTAATATCTTACAAAGCAGACAAGGAATTTCATTAATATAATGCATAACAAGGAATGATCTAGTCCACCTGGCAGCTTTTCCTCGAGGTATCTGTGGTCTTATTAACAATAGTGAGAGCTGACGTTGAGTCCTTACTGCCCACCAGGCATCAGTCTAAACACTTAGAACATGAAGAAAGCACTGGGATTCGCATTTTGCAGATGAGGCTACTGAAGTTGAGAGACGTAAACAACTTACCCGACGTCAGACTCGTAGTAAGGGGCAGAGATGGGATGTATTCACGGGGGTGTCTGACCCTGGGACCCACCCCCTTGGCCACCCTATTACCCCACTCCCACACAAGGGCTTCCCTCCTCCAACAACTTACCATCTGTTTTTCTAGAAATTCACGTGCTTTGTGTCAGGATGCCCGACTCAAATCGAGCTGACTTGAAAATATTGAAATGTTCAGATTTAGAGCTTTTCCTGGCACAGCTGTTCAACATGAAGCAGCCCCTGGGTCGTTAAATAGTAGGACCGCACCTCAGGCTGGCCTGTTGTCCATATTGCTGGGCTGCTTGCTACCCGTTACGGCTCTTTCTTATTCAGTAGGAAATTCATTAAGAATTACTAGGAGATCCTCGACCCTTGCTCTCTCCACAAAGTTAGGCTCACATTTGGGGTGTCATTTTCTAATGAAATAATTACAAGTCTAATAATGTATTACCATGTGAAGGATGCGTTCGGGTTCTTTGGTCTGATGGCGGGGAGCAGGGGGGCAGCGGAGAGGTTGATTTTTGTTTTAAAGTTTAGAAAACACCTTATCCCCCTTCACCGTCCTCCCACCTTGTCAGCTGCAAGTGGTTCACCCTCAACTAATTGAGGACCCTCTTCATTTTCTAAAACTGTTTAACGTCAGTGCTAGGAAGAGGGTGGACCACATCTAATCCAGCGTTCCTACTACTATTAGTACTGTGACGCTAAAATAGTAATAATTCACTGCTGATAATTATACTATGATATAGTTCTTGTCTTGTGTTATATTAATGAGATTCTGTGCCCTGTTGTAAAATATGAAAACATATGTACATAAAATGCCATGCCCTGCCTTTAAGCTCAGTAGATTGGAGTAAATATAAGGTTATGCCTGTCAAGACGTCACTTATATTCTGAGATGATTTCTTGACAGGGAGAGGAAAGGATGTTATCTCTAGAACTTTGGAAATGTCCTCCAATTGAGATTATGCCCATCCATGCCTGGCAGATGAGAACATTCTCGATCAAGCATGTCGTGGAGTTTGGAGCAACTGTTCTTGTTCAGTCCCCTCATTTAACAGAAGAGGAAACCAGAGCTCAGAGAGGTTAGATAACTTGTTCAAGATCACCTAGGTGGGTGAAGATGAAGCTTAGGAGAGGCCTGTCAACTCCTCGTCCTCCATAAATATCACTCATTCATCGAGATCTGTACTCATTCTCGACTATTGCCACAAATTTAGCAGCTTAAACAACACACATATATTATTTTACAGTTCTGGAATTTAGAAGTCTGACTTGAGTCTCATGAGGCTAAACTTAAAGTGTCAGCAGGGCTGCATTCCTTTCTGGAAGCTGTAGGGGAGGATTTGTTTCCTTACTCTTCTGGCTTGTAGACAAAATTCAGTTCTTCGCAGTTTTAGGACCAAGGTTCCAGATTTTTGGGCTGACTGCAAGCTGATGACTCCCCCCAGCTTCGAAGGGTGCTGCGTACCCTGGCTCATAACCCTCTTCCTCCATCTGCAAAGCAATGGCTGGTCAAGTTCTTGTCATGTTCCATCTCTCTGACCCTTCTTCCATGGTCACATCTCTGTCTGACCACAACTGGGAAGGGCTCTCCATTTTAAAGACGCATGTGATTAAATTGGGTCCATCTGGTTAATCCAGGATAATCTTCCCATCTCAACGTCCTTGCCGTTAATCACGTCTGCAAAGTCCCTTTTACCACATAAGGTATATTCACAGATTCTAGGTATTAGTACACGGACGTTTCTGGGGGCCGTTACTTTTCTTGCTAGTCCATACCTTCTAGTACCCCACCTCTACCCCAAAGAGATGTCAGGATGCACCCTCAGTTCTCCATCTGCTGGACCTTCATAACTGGCCTCCTACCTTTCATTAACTCCCACCTCCAATCCCACTGGATTAACTTTCTCCAAGGCCCAGGGTTAACACATCAGTTCTCTATTCACCATAGTGGATGGCTCCTCCTTGCCCACTTCATTGAATCTACCTCCTCACCCTGGCATTAAGGCCTTCGCTGATGTCTTATTTGATTCCAGACTTTCTTTTTTCATATCCCAACAAATCTCTCTTGCAGCCCATTTTCTTCTGTCAAAATGAACCATTCCAGCTTCCCCACATGCATCACTTTCTCACCTCTGTACCCACATGACTTTACCCACATTATTTTCTCTGCCTGAACTGTCCTTATCCTCTCATCTGTGAATTTCCTAATCCTCAAGTTTTCCAAACTCAACTCAAATGTCACTACTTTCTTGAAGCCTTTCCTCCCACCATCATTAAGGCAAGAAACAGAACTTTCTTCTGATTTCTCATGGTTCTCATTTATCCCTTTGTCTTGACGCTAAGCATTTCTGCTTATCTATTGCTACATGACAAACTATGCCCAAACTTAGTGGCTTAAAACTATAATTTGTGGGCTTCCCTGGTGGCGCAGTGGTTGAGAGTCCGCCTGCCAATGCAGGGGACACGGGTTTGTGCCCCCGTCCAGGAAGATCCCACGTGCCGCGGAGTGGCTGGGCCCGTGAGCCGTGGCCGCTGAGCCTGCGCGTACGGAGCCTGTGCTCCACAACGGGAGAGGCCACAACAGTGAGAGGCCCGCGTACCGCAAAAACAAAATAAAAAACCTATAATTTGTTATTATATTTCATGAGCCTCTAGGTCAAAAATTTGGGCAGGGCCTAGCAAGGATGGCATATCTTTGTTTGATGATTTCTGGGACCTCAGCTGGGTTGACTCAGGTATTTCTCTTGCTCGCTCTCTCCCTCCACAGAGCTTCTCCACATGCCCAGCCTGTGCTTCCTCACAGGCCGCAGGGTAGGTGAAATGTTTACTGGAAGCCCAGGGATCCAACAGACCAAAAGGGAAGCTGCTGGTCCCTACAGAGGCCGGCCTGGACCTGGCAGAGCACCACTTGTGTCTTACTTTATCACCCAAAGCAGTCACACACTGGATGGACTGGAATGTCAAAATATTTGAGAACACCTTTGAAGTAACCCAAATCATTGTCTAAGTACTTTGGTCCGTGCCTGATCTTTTCTCTAAGACTGTGAGTTTGGAGTGTGACCCATTTAGTGGCTGCTGTGGTGTCTAGCACCTATCTTGGCCCATAACATGTATTCGGCAATTTTTGTTGTTAATGAATAAATAGGTTTAGCAAGTTCTTCTTGCCAAAGGTAACCACACCTAATTTTACATTCTATAGAGTGAGAAAAGATTGGCCGGGGATGTGGGGGTGGCTAGAATTCCTTTTTTAAAGCCATGCAAAAGATTTTGAAAATGTCCATGTGCAAAATAGAGGGCAGACTGTGGGCATGACTATAGATTTGAGCCGTGAATTATGGGTAATCAATTTTAGGTTGTATTGAACCAATCTTTCTAATTGGATTCCTATGAAGCACCTGCTTTCCGTCAAACTACAACTTGTGCGTGGGCAAGTCGCACAGAAATCCATTTCACATCGATTTTCAATGCTGCCTAATAGTTTGTTTTGCTGATTCAATCAAAATGTAAATCTGTAATGACCAACTCAAGTGCTTGCCATAAAATTGTTTTTTATCAGCTCTCTGCTCCGAGGTTACATTGTATCAGCTTTTACAAATTAAAATTCCTTGTTTAAATATACAATTTTCCTTTCAAAATGCATTTAGCAGCAATCCTTCCCATTTTAACCGTTATTATGTCATGACAAAATATGACCTTTCTCTTTTGTAAGAAGAGCGTTGAAAAGGTTTTGCAGAAATTTTGAAAATACATTTAATAACAGTAATAAGATAATCATCATAATAAGATGGCAATTATAGTTTTATAAAGAGAAAATTATTAGAAGGCAATGTGAGGAATAAAAAGGAGAAAGATCTTTTTCATAGGCTTGAAAAAGAGGCTCCAGTTGCCTAATTGCTTTGAGCTTTTTCCCTCATCTGCGAACCAGAGCTAATAATATCTAACTCACAGCCTTGTTGAAAGGAGTCAATGGAAAGTGTACATTTCTGGCACCTAGTGAGTAGAGTAGTCAGTAAATGTTAGCAATTATTATCATTTTTATTATTTTCTTATGGTTTCTTAGGGTGCTTTCCCTAAAGAACTAACTTTCTGGGAATAAAGAAAAAACAAAGGCATGAAGAAAAAGAAGAAGGAAGAAGAGGGAGAGAGAGAAAGAAGGAGGAGGAGGAAGAAGACGGAAAATCATGAAAGATTCAGAAGAGACAAGAGGATAAGGGACATCAGTGCAGATGCTCCAGGGGCTCTGGTGTGGGTCAGAGATGGCTTCTCAGAGGACGCTGGCCTTAAAGGGTTTCACCTTAGACACTGAATATGTAAATGGACAATGGCAAGACCAGATGTGTCAGTAGAATCCTGACCTACAACGTCTGCAGCAACCACACTAGGAAGCCTAATCACAGCCTCTAATTGCATGACCAGTTCAGGAAACCAGAGCACAACCTCTTTAGTCATGGGCCCAGGACAGTCAAGACTCAGTCAGTGACGGCCAACATGTCTATTTTTTGCCCCCGCTCCCAGCTCAGGAGTAACCCGAGAAAGCCAAGTATGCTTTCAAACCACATAAACTGCCCCACTTCCAGTTAATTGCCCCCACCTTTCCCGTGCCAACAGCCTCCCATCAGGGTCCACCTAAAGCCTTCCCTTTCCCTCACTCTAAAAATTTGCCCCTCTCCTAAGAGCCTTTGAGTCTCTGACAAATGCAAGTGATGGTGGCTGCCTCCCTCGTGTGTTAGTTTCCTAGGGCTGCCGTAACCAATTACCACAAACCTGGTGGCTTACAACAACAGAAATTTATTCTCTCACATTTCTGGAGGCTAAAAGGCCTAAGTCAAGATATCAGCAGGGCCACGCTCTCGCCAAAGGGTCTAGGGCAGAATCTGTTTCACACCTTCTCTTAGCTTCCGGTGTTGCCGGTAATCCTTGCCGCTCCTTGGTCTGTACGTGTGTCACTCCAATCTCTGTCCCCATCGTTAGGTGGTATTCTTCCTCCGTGTCTCTCGCTGTGTCTTTTCTCATCTTCTTGTAAGGACACCAGTCATATTGGATTAAGGGCCCACCCTGCTTTAGTCTGACTTCACCTTAACAAATTACATCTGCGATGACTCTGTTTCCAAATAAGATCACACTCTGAGGTTCTGGGATAGATGTGAATTTGGAGGGGTGGGGGAAGGTGGACACTACCAACCCAGTCCACCTTGTTACAGACAACTCTAAATAAAGAGACATTTATTTCCACATGACACGTGAGGACGAAAGCTAAGGGTTGACAGGTTAAAGGGGGAAGATGGTAGGGAACACATAGGGCATGTAGTGTGGTAAACTAGCTGCCGTGACAAGCAGTCCCCAAAGTTTAGTGGCTTAATACTCCAGGTTTATTCCTCACTCATATCGTAGTTCATTGGAGGGGCAGGGGTGCAAGGGTCCAGGCACTGACTTGCTTAGGGAGCCAGGCTTTTCCATCTTAGACTCATTTCTACTCATCGTTCATTGGTCTGAACTTAGTGAGACCACACCTGTTCTAAGGGAGGCAAGAAGATGTAGCATAGCTGGGTGCCAGGAAGAAGAGAACGTATTGGTGGTGGCCTGCAGCCCGGTGCAGGGAAGGGAAAGGCTCATCTCTGTTCACACTCCCCTCCCCTATCCTATGGCCAGAGGCACCAGGAACCCTAAACTGCAAGCTTCATGAGGGACTCCTCTGAAGGCTGCTCTCTAAACTGTGCCTACCTCCCAACCCATTCTTTCCATGCTTCCCTTATCAGTATGACACTGAGCAGTTCATAAAGGATAATTCCTCTGAGGGAGCATTTACCAAGAGACCTAGATTTCCCCCAAAGGAATGAATCTCTAATGGTAAAATCACAGCTCTTGGAAGTAAGACTGCAGGGTGGAGTTAGGGAAGAAGATCACAGTGAGTAAAGACCTTTGTCCTTACCTGAAGGTTAGACCAACCCAGGAGGGCACTATCAGAAGGGGCTTAGTGACCAGGTAGATGGCCTTTAGACAGACCCCAGTTTGATCCCCAGCTTAGGCATTTACTAGCTGTGTGAACTAGCACCTGTTTCTTTAACATCTCTGATCCTTGGTGACCTCATCTATTAAATGGGGCAAAAAAGACAACCTACTTCATTGACTGCCTGTGAGAATTTAAGTAAGTAAATAATTAAGAATTAATTATGTACCCAATTAACAATAGCCATTGGTAGCCAGCAAGAGTAGCTTGATTTTTTTCCAATGATGATGAAACTTACATTCAATTCCCAGTTCTAATTATCAAAATACCTAATTATATTATCCAACACATGCATCCTTTTGCTCAGGTGGGAACTCCAACCTGGGGGCCCCTCCTGTCTTCATCCTTGTATTACACTCCCACTCACTTCCCTCATCCATCAGCCTAGTGCCTCGTATGTAGTAAATGCTCAATAGAAGCTCCATTAAAGCTCCAGACCCTAAGGAACAAGAAAGTGATCCTGAATCATTTTAATGACTAATAATTAATGTGATGAATGAGACGTGGTCAGTGCTTTGAGTTACTGCTGCTGGGCTCTCTGTCAAAGAGACAGCAGATCTTTTTTTTTTTATAACATCTTTATTGGAGTATAATTGCTTTACAATGGTGTGTTAGTTTCTGCTTTATAACAAAGTGAATCAGTTATACATGTACATATGTTCCCATATCTCTTTCCTCTTGCGTCTCTGACCCTCCTTATCCCACCCCTCTGGGTGGTCACAAAGCACCGAGCTGATCTCCCTGTGCTATGCGGCTGCTTCCCACTAGCTATCTACCTTACGTTTGGTAGTGTATATATGTCCATGCCACTCTCTCGCTTTGTCACAGCTTACCCTTCCCCCTCCCCATATCCTCAAGTCCATTCTTTAGTAGGTCTGTGTCTTTATTCCCATCTTGCCCCTAGGTTCTTCATGACCTTTTTTTTTTCTTAGATTCCATATATATGTGTTAGGATACAGTATTTGTTTTTCCCTTTCTGACTTACTTCACTCTGTATGACAGACTCTAGGTCCATCCACCTCACTACAAATAACTCAATTTTGTTTCTTTTTATGGATGAGTAATATTCCATTGTATATATGTGCCACATCTTCTTTATCCATTCATCTGTTGATGGACACTTAGGTTGCTTCCATGTCCTGGCTATTGCAAATTAAGCTGCAATGAACATTTTGGTACATGACTCTTTTTGAATTATGGTTTTCTCAGGGTATATGCCCAGTAGTGGGATTGCTGGGTCATATGGTAGTTCTACTGTTAGTTTTTTAAGGAACCTCCATACTGTTCTCCATAGTGGCTGTATCAATTTACATTCCCACCAACAGTGCAAGAGGGTTCCCTTTTCTCCACACCCTCTCCAGCATTTATTGTTTGTAGATTTTTTGATGATGGCCATTCTGATCAGTGTGAGATGATATCTCATTGTAGTTTTTTTGTTTGTTTGTTTTGTTTTTGCGGTACACGGGCCTCCCACTGTTGTGGCCTCTCCTGTTGCGGAGCACAGGCTGAGCGCAGGCTCAGCGGCCATGGCTCATGGGCCCAGCCGCTCCGTGGCATGTGGGATCTTCCCAGACCAGAGCACAGACCCATGTCCCCTGCATTGGCAGACGGACTCTCAACCACTGCGCCAATAGGGAAGCCCTCATTGTAGTTTTGATTTGCAGTTCTCTAATGATTAGTGATGTTGAGCATCCTTTCATGTGTTTGTTGGCAATCTGTATATCTTCTCTGGAGAAATGTCTGTTTACATCTTCTGCCCATTTTTGGATTGGGTTGTTTGTTTTTTTGATATTGAGCTGCATGAGCTGCTTGTAAATTTTGGAGATTAATCCTTTGTCAGTTGCTTCATTTGCAAATATTTTCTCCCATTCTGAGGGTTGTCTTTTCGTCTTGTTTATGGTTTCCTTTGCTGTGCAAAAGCTTTTAAGTTTCATTAGGTCCCATGTGTTTATTTTTGTTTTTATTTCCATTTCTCTAGGAGGTGGGTCAAAAAGGATCTTGCTGTGATTTATGTCGTAGAGTGTTCTGCCTATGTTTTCCTCTAAGAGTTTGATAGGAGACGGCAGATCTTAACTTTGGAATCCTGCATTTAGGCATTGCTGCCTTTGCCCTAATGCCCACAGGGCCCTTTGGGACTTCGCTGTTTGAAATAGACGCTCAGAGGACACAGCATCCAGCACTCAGCCTCAGCTTCAGGCTTCTAGGGTAGAACCATGGCAGTGATTTCTCTTTAACAAATTCCCCCTCAGCCTGAGAATCCAGTGTGGTGAAGTCCAAAGGGGACTAACGGTACCTGGGAAATGTGACCATCACGTGTTTAGCACTCACCGGGCTGCTCACCGGGAGTTGCTGAAACCCACTCTCATCCAACTTTCAGTGGACAATTGGGAGGATAGAGGCCCCTCCCATGGGCTCTCAGTGGAACGGAAAAATTGCTGCTTAAGATTGAAGGATTGTGGCTTAAGGAAAACTTCCCTCGAATAGGTGAACCTCACAGTGTTCGCCCATCCGTGCTGCTTGGTTGACCCTGAGGGCGTCAGGGGAACCTTCTGCTGTGATCGTGGGACCCAGTGGCCCTGGTCATAAAAGTCTTAACAGCACAAGTTTGTTCTCTTGTGTATGTGCTGGGGCCAGTTTGTAAGGAGTCCCTTTCCTTCAAGCCCTGATGAGACACAGCATTTTAAGAGCTGCTTACTATCTTATTTATTTACATGAGAGAAAATCATGAGCCCTGGTTGTTTAAGCTTTTCATAAGGAAATGTGGAAATCCTTAGTTTAGCCCGAGATGAAATTTTTGCTCTCTGAAAAAGAAGTGGCCTAGCTCCAAGAATTACGGGCATTATTCAATTGTAGCCATCCTTGGTATTTAGGAAACTCTATTCTATTCTAGATAAGAGAAATCAAGTAGTTGTTGGCTTTTTGTTTTTGTTTTTGTTGTTTTCTATGACTTAACCACTCCTGTGCAGAGTGGCTGGGTGGTATTCTATCTCTGCAGCCCCTGAGCTCAGCATAGCAAAAGGTTTGCAAGGGACCAGTCAAAGGAGCTGTGAGTTGTACGACTGGAGAGTTTTGTCTAGTGGTTTATCCAGGTTCTCAATCTCTGAGTGTCTGAGTGCCAGTAGGAGCTGCTTAGACAGTGAAGAGACAGCAAAGAACACAGACCAGCTCCCTGCTCTCATGGAACGTGTATTCTAGCAGAGGGAGACCCACAATGAGCTATATACTGTATGAACAAGAACACCCCAAAATAGTACATTATTGAGTCGTTTTAAAAGGTGATGGGAGAGATATGAACAGAGAAGGGAGGGGGCCACCCGAGCTGGAGGCATCAGGAAAGGCCTCTGAGAAGCTGAGCTGAACTTGAGGTACAAAAAGCGCTTCCCATGAGAAGATCTAAGGCAGAAGGCAGATGGCCCATCACAAAAACCTTACCTGATAGCAGCTTTTATGCAACCTGCCAGCTAAGAATAGATTTTACATTTTTAAATGGTTGGAAAACAAATTTAACTTTTTTAAACAAATTTTAAAAATATTTTGTGACACATAAAAATCATAGGAAATTCAAATTTCAGAGTCCATAAAGGTCTATCAGAACAAAGCCATGTCCACTTGCTTATACACCGTCTGTGGCCACTTTCATGCTACAGTGACAGACTTGAATAGTTACAACGGAGAACTGATGGTGCCCAAAGCCTGAAATATTTACTATCTAGCCTGTTACAGAGAAAGCGTGCTGACCCTGATCTAAAAGAAGAACATTCAGACAGAGGGACCCACACATGCTAAGTTGCCATGCAGACTCGGGGGACGGTAGGGAAGCTGGATAAGGTGGAAAGATGATGTCAGAGAGGCAGAGACCAGATCCTATGGACCCAGGGTATTTTTGACATCTAACCATATGCTACCATATATTATGAGTAATATGCTTTTGTCTAGTCTCTACCCCAAACACTTTCAAGTTCCTGAAAGCAAGGCAATGCTTTCTAATTGTAAATGGACAAAATTCTGCCCCATCCTCCTTGACCTGCTTGGTCTGAGAGCTCATGAATCTTCCTCCTGCCTCCTTTCAAAACTCAAAGCAGTGGTTTTTCAACTGGAAATTAGATTAGAATCCCCGCTCCGCCAGTTACTGATTGTGTGACCTTGAGCAGATTACTTAACTTCTCTGTGCTGCAGTCTCCTCATTGGTAAAGTAGGGCTATTACTACCCAGCTTAAGGATTTCTGTGAAGATTAAATGAGATAGTACAAAGAAAGCACTTAATGAGTGCTGCCATGAGCTGGTGCTAAAATTCTTTTCGGGTAAAAATGTCACTTGGCAAACGTGTGTACCTGGCCCCGCCCCCCAGAGATTCAATTCAGTGGGTCTAGGGTAGGGCCCAGGAATCTGCCACGAGCTATGTGAGCCACATATTAAAAAAATACCACCCCAGGGAGACAGGTGTGGGACCACCTGGCCTGGCCTAGAGCATTGATAATCACTGAATGGGTTGGCAGTCCAGGGGTGTGATTTTTTTTTTTTTTTTTTCCTATGGGAGTCCAAGTCTGAGATTAAACAAAGAAATGGAGGTGAAGGTAAAGGGAGGAGATGGGGTGGGCCTCAAACCCACCCCGCTCTGTGAAAATAATATTAAGTACTCCCCCATGGTAGGCAGGGGGCCTGTGCAGATTAAGTTGGGTATAGAAAAAGAGTTCTCTTCCTTAATTCTCTGTGAATCCAGGAATCTCTGTGGGTTTATTGCCACCCTTATCCTGTGGATGACGGTCCTTGTATTGTACTTCACAGGGGAGATATTACAAAGGGAGACAGGGCTTCCTCCCCCCCTCCCCCATTAGTCACAGCCACAGGGGCCAGGAAGGTAAATGAGTGAGGCATTAGGGAGTGGTGAGGATTGTGGTGAATCAGAGAGCACAGGCTGCACCTCAGGGCCTGGTGGCTCTTCCTCGCCAGCCAATTGTGGTCACACAGGAATGCAGACCGAGAATGGGCAGAGAATCCTATTTTCCAAACGAAGCCAGATATCCAGATTTTTCTGCAATATATTCCCAGTAATAAATGTTGGCAAGTAATTTCATTTTTTTAAAACTACCATGTGGGCCAAACAAAACACATCTGCTGGCCGGATCCAGCCTGTGGGTGGGCCTCCAATTTGCAAACTCTGGTCTAGACTGAATAATTCAAGCTCTGGGACCTGTACCCCGACTCCCATCCTACCCCTTGGCCTGGTGGAGGCAAAGGATCTCTCCTAGGGTAGCGGCTCTCAACCCTAGCTACACATTAAAGTCACCAGGGAAGAGAGAAACTATGTACTGATGCCCAGCTCCACATCCAGAGCTTCTGATTTAACTGGTCCAGGTAGAGCTCCCCAGGGAATATGCAGTCAGATTTGAGCATCCCCACGCAAGGGCAAGAGCAAAGGGGTGTATTTGGAGAAGGAGATGGTCTTGGGAAGAGAGTGCCCAGAAGTCTGAAAAACAAAGCCAGGCTAGAAACCCCTGTCAGGGTGTGAACTTTCTGTGCCTCCCCCTGCTCTATGTAACAGTCATGTAAACAGCTATGAAGAGTATGACATTATGAAAAGTTTTGTCTTCCTATTTCCATCAGATACCTCCAAGCCATCACTAAATTCTCACAGCCTCGTAAGGCGGTGGTGGTGATGGTGCGTTTGTGTGTGTAGGCGGGGAGGGCAGTAAGGGACAAGGTAAAGGCATCTTACTCCTTCCGCCCTCCCCCACTAACACCCACTCAGAGAAGCAGCATCCCCGCAATGGGGCTAAAGCCCAGGAGCTCCCAGGGACAGTAAGCCACCTGGCGGGAGGGAAGATTCTGCAACACGGAAGCTGTGTCAGGCTGCCCGAGCTGCAGAGTTAAGGCATACCACCCCTTTCCCCAATATTCCGGAGGAAAGTGACTGCTGAAGTTCGGATGAAGGGGGTTGACGCTTGAGTGATGAATATCTTTGCTACCTAGTGTTTGGCCCGAGGTAGCCTATGAATGCTTGTTGAAGGAATGGAGATGATAGAGATAGGGAAAGAGACAGAGACAGAGAGAGAATATGGAGGGATCAATAACTGCCTTTCTAGGCAATTCTTTTTCTTCTCCCTCCCTCCCCATGAGCAAATAGGGAGTCTGTATGGGAACTGGGTCCACTAAACCTTGTTTTCCATTAGCTGCTGGGCTTTCCGGCAAGTTCACGACTTGCCAGGGTGGTTTCATACAAAGGCTTCACTCACATGTATTAATTGGCCCTTAACACACAGGAAGACACCAGTGAGTTTTTACAGTGTGTGGAGGGTTTTTGAACCAGGAACCAGATTCCTAGTTTCCCCTGCACCCACTCTTTTCCCTTTGAAGTCAACAGGAGCCCTGCTCAGGGTGTCTAGAGAGAAACAAGGATCTGATCTAAGTGAATTGTTAAGAAAATGCATTAAAGTGCTAAAGTAAGATTAAGTTACCCAGAGAAAATACACTCTGGCTAGAAGAAACTGCAATCAGAACCATCTGAAGGGGGTCTGAGAAAAGAAGAAAACGTATTTTAAAAATTCAGTTAATGTGTTCAGTTGCCTCAAAGGAAATAAAGACCCATTGTCTTTTACATGTTTAAAATATGAATTGCCAATTAATGATGAGATTGGCAAATTGCTCTACAATTAAAAACATAGAAATGTTTGAGGCAATTAGAATAATTGTCATATGTTAATTATGGGTTGATGGGTTTTGCACGCTGCCAGCAATTACCTTTTGTGTCTGAGCTTTTCTGAACAGAGTCCAAATCCATAAAGACATTGATAGAATAAGAACTGTCTTCCTTGTTGGCATGCCTGCCATATTTCCAGTGTCTTTTAAGGTATGTAATTATTTTTAATTAGGTCTCCAGAAGAAAAATTTTTAATATATGCTTTACTAGGTCATCCTTAACGAACCTTGTAACCAATATGAAAGGAGAGAGGTATAGAAGGAATTGGATGTCAGGCAAACCTTGGTTTAGATATTTACTAGCTGGGTTCTTTGGGCAAATTGCTTAGCCTTTCTGAATCTCAAAGTTAAAAGAGGAACATATATACCTTACAGGGCTGCTGGAGGTTGATATTTATGTATCCCCACGTATTGTGCCTGAGGCAAAGCAGATGCTCAATAAAATTAGTTATTGTTTTTCTAGAAATAGTGGCAAAAGCATCTCAAGCCGGGATATCCTTTCAACCATTTCATTAGAGTAAAATCCTTGCAGTTACTATTCTTGCAACTAGGACTGTCGTATGTGACCGTTCAGGTTATGCCCTGCACAGCTTCTAGGGTAGTCATTGACCTGGAAGTCTCTGTGAATAGTGCCCCCTGGGGTTGTGCAGTGTACAACCTTCACAACTCTACATGGACGCTCTGCTTACATCCAGGATCCTAAACTTAAATCCTTTTTAATCTTTGGTCTTTCGATAAACATGTCCTGTTTATGTTCATGAGACCTTCCCCCAGTTGGGCTTTTTTCAGCAGTCTTTGTCAGAGGTTAACAGATTTCCACCTGCAGGCCTAATGTGGCCTGCAGCGTGTTTTTGTAAGTAAAGTTTTATTGGAGTGTAGTTAGACCTGTTCATTTATGTATCATCTATAGCTACTTTTGAGCTACAATGGCCCAGTAGAGTAGTTGCAAGAAAGACTCTATGGCCCACAAAGCTGAAAATATTTACTCTCTGTCACTTTACTGGGAAAGTCTGTTGACCTCCGATGTTGATGACCTTCTAGCCAAATATCTGTTTATCTTAATTCCAGGGAAAGTTAATGGCTGATGCCTGTTTGTTTGTTTGTTTGTTTGTTTTACTCTCACACTTACGTTGCTGGGCCAGGAGGTGGGGTAGATGTTTTTCTTGATCCTAGTTGCCACTTCCAGACCATTCTCCTTCCTCCCTCTCCCAAATCCCTACAGCTCTGAAACTCATGATTTTAGATTCTCCCATCCACCCCCACCCGCCTTGTGGCAGTCATCTACCGATCCCTGAAAATGTTAGCTCCCGGCTCACTGTTACTCTCTCAATAATCTTCCCATTGTAATTCTTGGTAATTGTCACAATCATTTTCATAAAAGATCATAAATGATCTTTCCATTATCTTGGCCTCTCAGGTCTTAAATCAGATCACCTCCAATGATTTTGCTTTTATTCAACGTTCAACCGTGTCTGGAGGGCTAGACCTCCGTCTTCCACACGCTCTCAGCTGCTGACTCCCGTGGTCTTTTCCAGCCTAGTCTTTGCCAACTAGAGCAACCCCTGCCCAATCAGGCTTCTCAGCTCACTTCCTGTAGCCCTCTGACTTCAATGACTTCCAAACCCTGGGATGTATTCCACTGATGCTACACCACCCTTTTCACAGTCCCTCACCCCTTTCTATCTTCACATCCCTTACTGCCTAGCTTACACATCATGGCCTTTTGTTATAATTACTCTTCAGCATAGAGTCTCAAGTCCCCCTGCCCCTTCACTGCTTCATAACGCGCTTCCGGCAAAGCCTGAGTCCTGGTGATGTCCAGTACTGGACCAGACTACAGCTGAGCACAGGAATTGGACTGATGAGACACATATAGCTGTGGCCACTTTCATTCATGCCCTCTAACCTCGAGTGGACATTTATGTTCCCTGGTCATCCCTCACTCCCACTCTCGTAGATGATTTTTTCATGCCTTGTCATGGCTCACTGAACTTCAAACACCTCCACCTGTATTTTCTTTCTCAGTGATCTTGCCTCCTGTTTCACGAAGGAAAAGAAGCCTCCGCAGACTTCCAGCAACAAAGCTACTTGCTTCTTTGCCGTATAATCTGCCTTCCAGCTTATTTAAGGCTCCGTGGTCCTAGCTAAGATCAACCTCTCCATTTTTCCACTAGAGTCCATCCCCTCTTGCCTATTCAAAAATATCTGAATTCTTGAATTCAAATCTCCACATTTCTCCCCTTCCTTAGTACATTATTTGTTCTTCCCATTTTATACAACAATATTTCCATCATTGCAAATATCATGTTATTCCTCTCATCTTTTGATTCTCTTTCCCTCTTCAGCCACCATCCATTTTTCTGTTCCCCTTTAGAGCACAAATTCTCAGAACTGTTATCTATCCTCATGGTGCCCAATTTTAACCTTCACTTCTCTCCTTAACATTCTCATCATGCTTTGTTACCTTTACTCCACCCAAAGGGCTCTTGCCAAGGTGACAGATGAAATCTGTATTGCTAAATCCAGCAGTCAGTTTGTAGTTCTCCCTATGACCTTCTGAAAGTATCTGACATGGCTGACTGTTTCTTCCACTTAGCTTGCAGAACATCATGTTCTCCTCGGGGAGGGGGTGTCTCAGTCATGGGTAAGAACAATCTAAAAGAGCCTGAGGTGCATCTGGGTTGACTGTATGGAATGCAAGAGGAGACTCCTTTTATAGAAGCCTCATCCATGTAAAATGGACGCTTTATCTGAAACACAATAGCCCTCTTGTTCCTGTGATGCCCCTAGTGGCTAAGAGGGACGTGGGGTGGAGGGATGGAGGTGGGGAGAAGGGTGAGCCCTGAGTTGAGTCCTTAGGAGCTTGACCAGGTTACCTATAATGTCCAAGCCTCAGGTTTCATATTGGTAAAGTGTAGATGGGAATACCTACTACATAGGCTTGTTGTAAAGAATAAATGAATTTGTGTTAGAGAAAGCCTGGGATCCTAATTACAAACTAAAATGCCTGTCAGGGTGGGCAGGAAGGAAATATAAATTAAGACAGTCAGCAGATGCCTAACCCCTAAAGGCAGGTCATATTTAAAACTTGAAAATAAACACACCAGGTCAAATAAATCAAGTTTGGTCCACCTTTTTACTGGGCTGGTGGCTGAGACACGGTGGGTATTCAGTTAATATTAGACCCCCTTTCTTTTGGAAACTCACCTTGATCAGTCAGTCATTCAATCAACCTACTGTGTTTCACGCCCATGACATTCATTCAACACATGTGTCCTCAGCCCCCTCCGTGCCAGGCACCATGCAAGGTCAAGTGGTGGTCCCTTCTCTCAGGCTCCATTTCTACTATTACAGAGGCTGACTGACAAATTGTGAAAATAATTGCGAACTGTGAAAAGTGTTATAAAGACAAACAGAGGGATGCGATTGAAAGGAAAAAAGTGGAAGAGGAGCTGGGAATCCACTGTAATAAAAAGGAAGTGTATGAGAGTGATGGCTGAGAGCTTGAGTTCTGGAGTCTCATTTCCTGGCCCTGTGACCTTAGGCAAGTTCCTTATCCTTTCTGTGCCTCAGTGTGCTACAGGCAGGCCTCGTTTTATTGAACTTCACTGTATTGCACTTCACAGATACTGTGCTTTTTACAAATTGATGGTTTGTGGCAACCCTGTGTCAAGCAAGTCTGTTGGTACCCTTTTTCCGACAGCATTTGTTCGCTTCATGTCTCTGTGTCACGTTTTGGTAATTCTCTCCATATTTCAGACTTTTTCATGACTCTTACATTTGTTACAGTGCTCTGTGATCAGTGATCTTTGACGTTAGTACTATGACTCACTGAAGGCCCAGATGATGGTTAGTGTTTTTTAGTAATAAAGTATTTTTTACTGAAGGTATGTCCATTGTTTTTTTAGACATAAGGCTATTACACACTTAATAGGCTACAGTATAGATAAACATCCCTTTTCTTTTTCTTTTCCACTATGGTTTATTACAGGATATTGAATATAGTTCCCTGTGCTACAAAGTAGTACCTTGTTGTTTATCCATTCTGTATATAATGGTTTGCATCTGCTCATCCTAAACTCCCAATCCATGCCCCCACCCCCTCTGGCAACCACAAGTCTGTTCTCTAAAACTGTTCTCACTTTTATATGCACTGGAAAGCCAAAAGTTCACGTGACTTGCTCTATTGAGGTGGTTGGGACCTGAACCCGCATTATCTCCAAGGTTTGCCCATATTTTATAAAATGAAGATCGTAATAGTTCCTACCTGATAGGACTATTGAGAGGATTAAGTAAGTTAATGCATTTAGAGCACTGAGGTCATTCACTAGCGCATAGTCGGTACTCAGGTAAATTAGCTCTATGGCAGGCAAAATGTTCTAGATGTGAATTTGAAACCTAAGGTTCTAGTAAGGTGACCAACTTGTCCTGATTCACCTAGAACTTTCCCTGTATTAGTGCTGGAAGTCATGTTCCCCGGGAAACCCCTGAGTTCTGGGCAAATCTAGATGGTTGGTCACACTAGGTCTACTTCCAGCCTCTAACTAGCTGTGTGACTTTGAGGCCATCTTATGCCTTCTCTGGGTCTGTAAAATGAGGAGTTCAGACCAGATGGGTGGTTCTCAAACTTCATCACATATGAAAACCTCTTGTTGTTAAAACATGGGATGCTGAGCCCCACCCCAGAGTTTCTGATCCAGCAGGTCTGGGGTGGATCCTGACCCAGGGCACTAGATGGTCACGAAGGTCCGTTTGTCTTCCAACAGTCTGTGATTCTGTGTTTGCTTCCTGTGAGCCGCTCATGGTCTTTATGGGAAAATGAGGTTCATGTACAGAAAACCATGCATTCCGTCAGTGAGTCATTTATTCACTCAGCGCTGTTTCTTGAACACCTGCTGTTTATCCGGTACTGTTCTAGCTGCTGGAGGTACTGTTCTACCTGCTGGGGGTCTCGTAGTCCACAGCACCACCGCTTGTTGTGGTAGGGAGTTGGTTAGGTGGGCTTTGTACCCTCACAGCCCTGCCCCTCCCAGATGTCAGGCACAGTAAAGACTCTTAAGGAATGAGACCTGGAAAACAGTGTAAGATAACACAAAGAAGCAGTAAGCTCTGCCTTACAGACCTTAGAGGTAAGCATACAGCCACCTGGGGTGGGGAGGGGTAAACTAGTCTGTGCCCAAGAGCTACAACCCCCTACCATCCTCACCCCTACGGAACATCCACACCCGAACTCCCTACCTCAGTGTCAGTTTTATGGCCGGGACTCCATTTTTTGAGATTCATCCATTTGTCTCTTATGAAAAATAAGGTAAACCCTTTAAGCCTTCTTTGATTTTTTTCAGGAAGAATAGGATAGGACTTCCAGGATTTCATCCTTTCAGTGATTTTATTTTGCTGCCAGCCACATGGGAGAAGCTATCTTTTATAAATAAGCAGATACTCTGCATTTCTCTCGTACGAATTTCCAAGCGGGGAGGAAGAGAGCTCGTTTGGTGGCCTGCTGCAGAGCCAGAATATTTATTACCCAAGAAGTTTTGTTCAACCGCGTCAGCCGGTTGGTGTGTTGCATTCAATCAAAGGTCCTGACAAACATGCAGGGAAGGTCAACTAATAACACTAATTTTCTGGACACTCCTAATGACAGGTTTATTTGATTAGACTTTATTCCCCCCTCCCTCCCATCTGCTCACGTTTTATTGCATGTCCACTTAGCCACATTTGTTGTTTCACATACCTACGACTGCAGAACCCAGCACCCCAAAAGTCAGTGGCTTAAAACAAGGTCTGTTTTTATTGGTTCCCATTTTTGTGGGTCAGGAACTTGGGCTAGGTTCAGTGGGGATGGCTTATCTCTGCTCATGTGGTGCTCACACATGTCAGAACTGGCATGGTGTCACTTCCACCACATTCTGTTGGTCAGATGAAGTCACAAGACCATCGCAGATTCAAGGAGGGAGGGGACATTTACTCCACGTCTTGATGCGAGCAATTATTGGTGACCGTTTTTGCAATATCCTTGCCTTCTCTGAATCTTAGTTAATGCACTTCAAATAAGACAAAACAGTGGTTTTTTTTGGTGAGGGGGTCTTGTTTTTGATTTATAGCATCTAAATCCACAAGAGTGTCAGAACTCCCTCAGGGAAATAAGGATATTTAAATGATTACCTAAAGAATGTAGCTCATGGATAAGAATGACAGTGAAAAGCGTATAATATGTCTGGCTATACATTTATGATAAATTTGAAATGTGTCAAAAACCCAACTGTCCTTTTGGAAACAAATATAACAGGCCATAAAATTCTCCAAATGCTTCTTATTAGCCTGAACGCATCTCAAAGAAAAAGAGAATTGAACGGCACGAGAGGATTTGACCAAAAATCTCATGGGCAGCAGATGTTTTGAATGGTCTTTAGTTGAGGGGCAATAATGCCAACCACATGCCTGCCTATATTTTGGAAATTATTTTACTAAGGGCTTGTGAAAATATGGAAAATGTACACACAAGCACATAAAAATGCATAAAGTGTGAAGATATGGTCTATCCTTGTGGCAGCAAGGGGAAAGACAGTCACAGGAGGTGTGTGTGTGGGATGTATAAGGTGACCTGGTGCTTCTTAATCCTTAAATGTGCAAACGAATCACCTGGGGACCTTGTTTAAAAGCCGAGCCTGATCCAGTGGGTCTGGGATGGGAACTGAGATTGGAGTTTCTGACAAGCTTTAGGTGCGTAGATGCATGGATTTGAAGAGAAAGATTATACACGATGGCGGACAAGGGGGTGCACAATACGTTTCCTTCTTTACAGAGCAGGTAGAGGTCAGGCAGAAAATGTTGCCTCTATGCCTACCATGTGCCTGAAACCGGGCTAAGACTCAGGCTCTGAACTTAATGAGCTGCCAGGCTAGAAGGAGTGATAAACACAAAACATTATTCCAATAGAGAGTGCTGAGAGAGTGGTGGGTTAACTGTGATTCTACTGAGTTAACTGTTAATTAGCAGAGGCTTTGAGCTCCTGAACCACTAACAAGGATGTGGCTTGGGTTAGTTGATTGACTAGAGTCTTGGGATCTTCATCTATAAAATGATCTTTCCAATGCCTGAGGGTGGAGAATCCATATGTGACTTGAGTGAAATTAAGCCATAAAGTGAAATAATGCCTCACGCATAGTAAGTGCTCAGTAATGATTAACTTTTATTATTATAGAAGTCCTGCCATGTATGGTGGAGGAAAAGGCCAGTATATTTATCTTTAAAATTTTGTGCTTATTAATCAGAGAGGAAGTTCAGAAAAGCAATTCACCAGTATGGAAAAGGAAGGAAATTATATCCATTCTCACAAGATCCTTGAGAAACAAGCATCATGACCCATCTCCTAAGACATCTACTGAATGTAAAATGTGTGTGATGGTGGTTGAAACGGAACTTGGATTTAAGGTTCCACTTATTCTTGACCCTGTGAGACCTTGACACATCATTTAACCTCAGCTTTCTCATCTGTAAAGTGGGAACAGTAATAACTGTCATTGGGGCTTCCCTGGTGGCACAGTGATTGAGAGTCCGCCTGCCGATGCAGGGGACACGGGTTCGTGCCCTGGTCTGGGAGGATCCCACATGCCACGGAGCGGCCGGGCCCGTAAGCCATGGCCGCTGAGCCTGGGCGTCCGGAGCCTGTGGTCTGCAACGGGCGAGGCCACAGCAGTGAGAGGCCCACGTACCGCAAAACAACAAAAAAAAACTGTCATAGTCAGGGCTTCTTTGGTGGCTCAGTGTTTAAGAATCCACCTGCCAATGCAGGGGACACGGGTTCGAGCCCTGGTCCGGGAAGATCCCACATACCACGGAGCAACTAAGCCCATGCGCCACAACTACTGAGCCTGTGCTCTAGAGCCCACGAGCCACAACTTCTGAGCCCGAGTGCCACAACTACTGAAGCCCACACGCCTAGAGCCCCTGCTCCGCAACAAGAGAAGCCACCGCAATGAGGAGCCCACACACCACAACGAAGAGTAGATCCAACTCGCCACAACTAGAGAAAAGCCTGCCCGCAGCAACAAAGACCCAACGCGGCCAAAAATAAAAATAAATTAATTAATTAAAAAAAATAACTGTCATATTCAAAGTTTATGAGGCTCAAGTGTCATAACGGATCTTTGGTGTCCTCAGAGACGGCTTGAAATCTTGGCCTCATTACTTATTAGCTTGTGTGGCCTCGAGCATTTTTCTCAGCTTCTACCTCAATGAAGAAAGTACCTAAAGCACTCTGCCAAATGACAGATACAGAATAAGTGCTCTGTAGATGACAGCTGTTGTTATGATGTGACCTTGCTTTGAAAAATATAAGGTATATGACTTCATGAAAATTATTATTATAAGTTATGATAAATGTGCTGTTCTTTTTGTTTGTTTGTTTTGCGGTATGCGGGCCTCTCACTGTTGCGGCCTCTCCCGTTGCGGAGCACAGGCTCCGGACTCGCAGGCTCAGCGGCCATAGCTCACCGGCCCAGCTGCTCTGCAGCATGTGGGATCCTCCCAGACCGAGGCACGAACCCGTGTCCCCTTCATCGGCAGGCGGACTCTCAACCACTGTGCCACCAGGGAAGCCCAATGTGCTGTTCTTTCTATACATTGAGGTGTTGCTTCTGAGTTGCTGGTAGTAAAGCATAAACTTTGATTTCCAGCCCCCCTCCTCTTTCAGGTGTGGCTCCAGGTGATAACTGGAAAGGCAGCTGATTGGTAGTGAGAGGCACAGCTTCTGGTGATGATGTAATTACCCTTCTCTTCATCATTGGAGCAAAGAGGCTGCCTCTTACACTGATGATCACTCCAGAATCTCAGAATTTTGAAATGCTCCTAGCTTTCGTAAAGTTTTTCTTTATTCTTTCAGTGAACCAGTTAAAATTGCAAGAACAAGCATGCAGGGTCTAGTTTGTGTTAGAAGGTAGACTCCAGTGGTTTGGGGCCCCTGGTTGATGCTGCTCTGTAGGAATGGAAGGGGACACTGGCAGGGGCCCAGATGAGCTTCAGGCATCGGCCATTCTTGCTGTGGACGTGCAGTGACTGCAGCCTGGCACCGTTTGGGCAGTGACCAATATTCCAGTAGCCAGAGATTGCACAATAAAGCATACGTCTCCCCACCTCCACCAAAGGGAAAATGTTGGGATGGGGAACAGAGAAATCTCCAAATTGTCTCTTCTTATATTCCATCTCTGGACTCGTAAGCTTCGTCTGTTACCTTGTCTACCCATCCTTGTCACTGACAGGAGTATTACGAGGAAGGAGTTAATGAGTACACAGCTTTATTTTCCTTGGAAGAGAGATACAAAACAGGCTCAAAGCAGGGCTGTCATCACCCTGCAAGTCTTCAGGGGTTTTATAGGTAATTATTAACCCTTTGTGGCATGCCTGGGGGAAAATACCCTCTATGCTGAAAACACCTACTAAGATTTCCCATCTATGGTATGTACCTGGACCCTCAATTTTTTTCAGAGTTAAAATTCAATAATACCTTAAAAATAAGCCTTCAATGTATGTCGCCCTAAACAGTTGATAAAGCCCCCCAGGTCCTATATCAAAATGGATCCTTCCTTAACTGTCTTAGTACTCAGGTCAGAAGTACCATTCTCCTTGTTTTCCATTTGAGAAAACTGAGGCTTAAAGAAAGGAAATAACTGGGCAAAGGTTTCATGGGTAACAAGGCTTGGCTAGAATCCAGGTCTTCTGAATACGGCCCTGGTGGTCTTTTCATGTACTGAACATGGTGTAAACTCTCTTCTCACAGAATGCATGTCTGAATCTCAGCATTCTTTAAAACCATCAAATATCACCACCTAGAACTGTCATAAACCACCATGATTCGGTCCCCTGGAATTTGTGTTAAAAAAAAAGTCCATGTGATCAATCTGCCTTCTTGTTATTTTGTCATTTGCTTGTCTCCTGCTTGGTCATTTCGGGCTATTTAGATTTGGGGTTTGTCTCTTTCAGCGGGTTTAGGATGATTAACTGCTAGAGCTTCTGTTTTTAAGAGGGAGCCCTGCAGTGATTTTTGAGGGGGATTTGAGTCCATGCTGGCCCCTGGAGTTTGGTGTCTGGTAGATTAAAATGAATGGGAAAACCAAAAACTCCCTGGATGACCCCTTTAAGGAAAAAGTCACTCTTTAAAATTGGGAAAATGGCAGTGGAGGAAAATGAGGACCCAGAATGCCCAAATCAACTGTCACTTGGTGCTGAATGGACCAGTACTTGCTCTTTTATAAGCAGGGACAGAGACTCCCTTAGAAACTTGCCCTTGTTGTCATTCAGGTCTTTGTGATTTTAGGTTGTGGCCACAGGTGAATTCTCCCCTGAGCTCTCCAAGCCCACACTCTCCTTTCAGTCACAAGCAGGTTGCTAGTATATGGGCAAACTTCCATACATGGTATGGGGAGCAGACATGACTTCATGCTCTGCTGTAGACGAGGGGAACTGCCAAGGCTCAGGCGCCCAGTCCCTGCAAGTGTTCCTGCGTTTTGGTATCCTTCTCTCTGGCTGCGTGGTAACCAGACCACAGGGGCTGATTTAGATTTGTGAGCACATATTTACCTTGCTGATTCTCAACTCCTATCCTCCTATCCTCCAAGGAAGCATCTCACAGGTGCACCCACAAGCATTTGGAGAAACATTTGACAATAAATTTCCATTTTACAATATCAATGATGGAACAAAGCTGAAAGATAATTTTAGGTCAACATCTCAAGGGGTTCAATGAGTTCATTTTATTTCTGCTGCAAATGCTGTTTCATCTGAGGTGGGGCAAGGCAGGTCTGACAGTTTCGTTTAAAGAAATGTTCGTGGGTATTTTGCATTAAATTACTGTTTTGTGTTCTTCGGTCTTGAAAAATTTAAGAAACCTTGACATAGCAGACTACACCAATTTGGGGTCATTTAAATCCCATCCCTCCTCTTATTACTATTATTTTACCGAAAGGCATTATAACAGAGATATACTGCTTCTTGTCCAGGTGGAAGGTATATGTTTAATGTGGATCACAAGTGAAACATAAAAGCTGGTTAAAGCCCTAGGTAGAATGGGTCAGGCGCAGCCTTTTTCTCATAGTGTTTCTTGGGAATCACATTTGGATTGATTTACACACATATTTGAGCATTGTATTGGGCATTACTACTGAGATCATGTGGAGGGTGGGGGAAGGGAGGAAGGGAGGAAGGAAGGAAAAAATGAGGGACCACTAGTTGACAGCATAATAAATCAGAAGTGGGAGGGGGATAAAGAGGGGAAGGAGGGAACAAAAAGAAAGGAAACCAGCAACCCCTTGGCTACCAAGCCCAAACCCAATTTTGGTTAAAGAAAAGAGGTGCTCTCATGACTGAGGGAAATTTTAACATCTCAATTAAAGCAACCCCTTAGAATGTGTCCAAAATGGGACAAAACCGTTAAAATTTTTTTTTTTTCTTTCAGAGGAACATCTCCCTTTCGTTTCTGTAACACAGAAGTCAGATTTCATTTGCTGGCACAGATGTTTTTCAACAGACATGACTTGCTTAATTTTCCTGACAATGTGTTCAGTTATGTTAGAGACTTGCATACTCTTGGGAAGGGGCATGAGACACCAGCAAACCCAAACGCGGATAGGAGCAGCTATATATCTTACTGTGCTAGTCTTTTAACTTTTGCAGTGTGTGTGTGTGTGTGTGTGTGTGTGTGTGTGTGTGTGTCCCCGCGCGGCGCCTGCTTTACTGTTTCAGTACACTGTCCTAACACTTGGTTACTATGTTCGGATCAGTAGGAGCCAAAGTTAGTAGCTTTGTAACAATTACTAGTTGCCTTTTTACTCTGTCTCTGAGGAGTACTCGATGTACTGCTTCTTGAAAACTGGCTTTAAAACGCTCTGATTTAAACAAACAAAGCAACCCCTTTGTCGAAGGCTGGAGTGTTTCCAGGAGTACCCTTCGATTCACCAGGACGGAGGTGGGTGTGGGACTGTGTACACCTTTGAGATTCGGTTTCTGCATGCAGTACACATTCATTTTGGTAATCGAGGACATATTGCTGGATTTAAGAGGTCAAAAACAAGTCAGGAGCCGAGAAGAGCTCCAGGTTGTGAGAGAGGAAGGCGGCCACCCGTAATAAAATAACTAAAGATGCCCCCATCAGTAGGAAATTAGTGAAGTTTTAAATCTACATCTTTGCTCCTAGTGGGCATCTGGAAAATGGGTGTGTAAACTTGCTGTCAATCGCTGGCCCTGTTTGCAGTCTGGGAAGGAGGGAAGAAACTTTGAGCCCAGACCGCTCCAAAGCGGGGGCTTTACCCTCTTTACCAACGTTCTTCCCTCCATTAAACGCAGAGGGAATACCTTTATTCCTCCTCTCCCCAGTGCGCATCCCCCTTCTCCATCATCAGTCAGCACGTCCCCTTTAAGAGCCGGAGGCCGTCTCTCCCTTTCTCCTCCCAGTCCCCCGCCCTTCACACCTTGGGTGGGAAAAGAGAGTGGGGCGGGGTGGCCCGAGAGGCAGGAGGGGCGGGATCATGGCGAGAGCTCCAATGGGCGTCCAAGCTGGCCGCCGTGGACCCCCGTCAGCCAATGAGCAGCAGGCGGGGGGCGGGGCGGGGCGCTGTTGCAAAGCCTCCAACGTGGGCCGGCTGGAGGCCGCGGGGCAAGAAGCCCAGGGGGTGTGCGAGGGCTAGCGGCCGGGGGCGGGGCCTCGGGGATCGGCCGGGGCTGCGCCCCGGGGAGGCGAGCTGCTAGCGGTTGATTGTTCGGTTGCGAAGTGTGCGGGGTTCTCGCAGAGCGGAGGAGCCGTGCGGAGCCCGGAACTGCGTGCGCGCGCTCTGTCTTCGGCGCTGGGACAGCGAGGCGCACCGGGTCTTTGGAGCAGTGCGGGGTTGGCCGCGCCGTCCAGCCCGGAGTCTGCAGCTGGACGCTCGTAGCGGCGAGGAAGATGCCCACGGGCGCAGAGCTCCGGCTGCGAGCCTGAGCGCCTTCCTCGCAGCGGCGGCGGCACTTGGCGTGCACGGGGACTCCGAAGCCCGGCCAGGAGCGCGGCGGGAGAACGAGGAGTGCCGGCCAAGCACCCTTTGCCCGGATCCGTGGCGTTCGCAGCGGGCACGGGCGGGTCGGCCCGGATGGGCGCGGGGTTCGCGGCCCCCTCCGGGCGCTGCGGAGCGGCTCGGGCACCGGGGGCCCGCTGAACGCCGGAGTCGCCGCCGCAGAGAGAACTTGTGCCGGCGACCATGTCCCGGCGCGGAGCCTAGTGCTGAGCGGAGCCCCCGCTGGCCCGCCCGCGCCTGCGGTCGACCCGGACCTCGCAGCCCCAACGCCGGGAGTTCGCTGCGCGCTCCAGACAAGATGGCGCGGCCGGTCCGGCGAGCGCTCGGGGCCCCGCGCCGCTCGCCTTGTCTTCTCCTCCACTGGCTGCTGCTGCTGCTGGTGCTACTTCGGCTGGAGCCCGCATCGGCCGCGGCCGGCCCGCGGGCGCCCTGCGCTGCCGCCTGCACTTGCGCTGGGGACTCGCTGGACTGCGGCGGGCGCGGGCTGGCGGCGCTGCCCGGGGACCTGCCCGTCTGGACGCGGAGCCTGTGAGTGCCGCCCTTTCCGTCCTCCCCGCGCCCCGGGACGCTGTCACTTGGGGACGGGGCGGCAGGGGTGTTTCCCCGGGAAAGGGGTGCGGATTGAGTTGCTTGTATGTGAAGTTGAATAAGCGGGAAAACTGTTCGCGTGGGATCGTAGTGGTGGTCCTTGGGGGTCCGGAGGAGAGAGGGCGTGCGTGCGAAGAAGTCGGGATGGGAAAAGTGTGCGTCTCGTGAGGATCTGGATGTGCGCGAGCGTGAGTCTTGGGGATCTGGAGGAGGAAAGTGTACCTCGTGGGGGGAAGGATGTGATCGAGCGTGGGACATGGGGTATGAAGGTGAGCGAGTGTGGGTCTTGAGGTTCTGGAGGAGAAGAAAGTGTCGTGGGGGTCTGGAGGTGAGTGAGCGTGGCTCCTGAAGGCCATCTGGGAGTTGGTGAGTGGGTGGGATTCTGGAGGTAAGAGAATGTGAGTAAAGAGTCAGGAGGTGAGGCTGTATGTCTGTGGGTGGAGAGTGGGAAACATCTGGAGGGGAGAGAGTGAGGAAGTCTGTCAGGGGGTCCCCGGGTGTTTCTTTTTTTCCCTTCTGTAACCCAACTCTCTGTTGTCTGAGCTGTTTGGCCTTCCAGTGGGTAATGAATGAAGGTGACTTTTGCCTCCAGTCTTCCATTTACATTATTTATTAGTGAGAGTGTGTGTAGCCGCCTCCTCATCTCCCCGGGACCTTGGTGGCCCGACTTGGCTCAGGCCCCGGGGCAGAAGGACATCCTCTGAGCCCTTCCCTGGAGGACCCCCTGAGTTATCGGGCTTTGAGAGTTCCTGGAGATCTGTGACTGCTGGAAGTTGGTCCTTTTCCACCTGGTTGGCATTTTAGGGAACTGTGTTCCAGACCCTTCCTGTCTGTTCCCTAGGGGACCCATTGGGCTTGACGATCCAGTGGAGTGGGGCCCATCCTCTAGCATTTCTCCTCTATAAACGGTGCAAATTAGTTTTGGAGTATTGCTACTTTGGAAGAGAGTGCCAGACTCTGGGTTGATTTAAGCAGAGTGTGTTTTACCCGCAAGAGGCTCTTTTCTGTGCTGTCCAGATTTTGGCCTATCTGGACTTGGTGGGACACTTCTTACAGGAGGTTTGGCAGGAAAACAACACCACCACCACATTAGATTTCTGTAAACATGGTAGAATGTCATAGGCTTTAAAAATTTCTGACAAATCTAGTCCATGAGTCAAAATGCTGTCCAGTTATCAGTAATTAACATCTCTGCAGAACTGTTAGTACCTTCCAGAAGAGGCCTAGGTTGAATAGTTCTGCTTTTCAGTTGAATAATTGGACATCTTTCCTAGAATATAGAAGAGGCACAGTAGTAACCTCAGGCGGGACATTCACTGTTCAAAAAAGAGAAAGAAAACTGGTGACACCGGTTTTAACCAACACCTGTGGCTTGATCTAAGAACATGTGGTCTGGGAATCTGGTTGCCGTGAAGGGAAAGAAGGGAAGTTAATTCCTTTCTGACGTGAAGATCCTGTACCTTTGAGAGCGGGGCACAGATCTTTAACTTGGACCACGCTGCACATGGGTCACTAGTGATCAGTCCTACAGAGTTCCAAAACTGGACCGTTGACTTATGTGTAGGATTTCTCTTCAGTATTCTGCTGTTTCTTTGGAATCCCCTTAGGGAAGACCAGTGATCAAGGTGTGGGTTTTAACACAGGTGGTGGCTGTGTAAGGTAGTGGGAGATAGAGCCCAGCGTTGTCATTAGGTAGTATTGTATTTAGTTGTGGTAGTCTTGGGTATTGTGGGTTTTCCTTTACATACTCTTAGTTTTTTAAAAAGTTAAATCATGTGGGTGGGATCAGACTAACATCTTAGGTGTTCACCTGTTGGAAGACTGACTCCCAATGCCAGGTGTCAGTGGCATCGTGGGGAAGGCACTTAGTTCAGAAGTGGTGGCTTCCTGGAGAGGACAGGGTATCCTCTGTTTTCACTTTCCTGTGGCCACAAGATCCACTTTGCCTTGCCCTTTAATTTCTGGAGCAAAACTACTGGTTGTTTGGAGGGCTTTCTGTCTGCCTAAGGAGTGACATTTCACAAGTCATAAATACCTTTAAAATTGCAGTCTTTTCTCTTTTCCTCACACAGTTGATGATTAGTAAATACCACACTGGCTGTTTTGAGCTTCAGTTAGGCTTGATTATACTGATGATGGTGTTAACGGATTCGATTTTAAGATATGAGTAGTATGGCTTCTGGTTAGTATGTGGCAATGTGGTATTCAGTACAGAATGTATATCCTTTGAAAAATGTTTGTGAAGTTTTTTTTTTCTGATTAAAGAAAAAGCAAGCAAATGTGTTTTTATTTTTCCCTAGACTTCAGATTTCTCCATTTAAGTCATTAGTCTTAGTCTAAATTTTGCATCAGGATATTTATATCTTTTATATTCCTGGCTATGATTCAGGAAGACTTTAGGGGAGAAAGTCTCTGTCTATAATAGAATAAAATACCTTATAGTTTCACCACGTTTACACCCTCCGAGTCCATTGTGTCTAGAAAATGCTTTGAGCTAGTTTATAACCCCATGAACTAGATTTACTGCAGCTAGTTCAAACAATTTCAGGCTGTGGGTTTGAGATAGAAGGGGACCTGTGGCTTTATGGAATTTTTTTTTTTTTTTTTTTTTTTGCTTTTGTAAACAGTGCATCTAATTTTGGAGTTGCTCCTAAGCCCCGCATAAGGAAAGTAAAACTCTTTAATAGTGGATGTAAATGCGGTTTGAATAGCAGAACTGGAATGGCGCTGGGAGAAAGGAAAATACGTTCATTCCCAGGGCCTGAGGATAACTTATTCAACACAATAACTTATAGTTGTAGTAGTTGAGCCATTACTTGAGTTTGCCGTCCCATTACGTAGGTGCGATTGGCCTTGTCCAACCAGCACATTCATAAAATAGCTCCCAGCACTGCCACTCCCTATTCCAACTTCCCAGAACCTTAGAAGAAGTTGAACTTCTTAGAACTCAGATGTTTGCTTTCTTTGAAATTATTTTGGAGAGCATGGCTTCAGAAGCTGTTTAAGACGCGTTAAACACAATGTACCCTAGACTCTTGTCTGTGGCATGAAGTTGAGCACAGTATTGCTTGCTTACAGGGTCTGGCAGCTAGCTCAATGATGGCCTAATGGGATTGTGATAGGAAGGCAGGCAGGCCCTTGGAGGAGGAACAAATGATTCTCCTTCTCAGTGTGGAAGGAAGATGACATGGCATTCGGAAGCAAGGACATCCCTTAAAGGTCACCGAGTGTGGTTATTCTGAGTCACATTAAGACAACTGTATTGATTTGGGTCTCTTTGTATTTTGTCTCCCTTCGTGTTTGCAGTACCGAACCTGGGTGACTTAATCGAACCTCTGTTGGTTTGGGCACCAAAGTGGTGCTTATGACTACATTAGAAAATAAACGCAGGTCCCTTGGTGGTTGCCATTGTAGTTGGGAAGCATAGAGGGCCTTTGTCTTTCAAATTTTACAGCTGTGCTGGAAGGCCCAGGTGTTGGGGTGTTGTGAATTAAGGGTTTGGAAAATATTTTCCATCCTGTTTATGCAAATTAGATTTAAAGTGCAGATGACCAAATCGTTCCAGAACCTAAGCTGAGATTCGTGTGTGTGTGTGTGTGTGTGTGTTTTTAAGAAGTAGATTCTTGTCTGGATTACCCCGAGGTCTTCTCTTCTGCCCATTTTCCTCTTTGAGTCTCGGTATCACTTAAGAAGAACTCAGCAGACCATGAGCATCTTCCGATTGGTGGGGGTGGGCAAAGCGTTTTTCTGAATAGGGACCCTTTCGAACACAGGGTAATGGGCAGAGAGAAAATCTGAAAAGTGCAAGTGCTTTTAAAGTTTTGGGCAGCTTTAATCTGAGCTCAGAGTCCTTTTCTTTGCAACAAGTGTCACAAGCCTGGCCTCAATTCCCCTGCATGATGGAGCACTTATCTGTTAAGAGTTTTCTGACACTTTTTTTGAGTTAAGTGGAAGTCTGGGAAATGAAATTGGTTGCCTTTTTAAGGGACAGGATTTAAGTCCCTCTGATATGAAATTATGGCCGTAAAATCTAATTTTTGAGGACTGTGAAATTAGGAAGTGCTGGGAGACCCCCAGGGCCCAATACAAATGAACTGTGTTGGCCCATGGTGCCTCTTGCCTTTAGGGTACGTCAGGGCTGTTCTTGCTCCTCCTTTCCAAGGGACTGTGTTAAAAAGCGTGCTTTCCTTTTCCGGAATTACACTGGGTCACCAGATTTCCCAACCTTTGGACTTTTGAATGTATTGTCGGCAGTAATTCTTCATCTCCAGAAAGATGACGATTCTGTGCGGAGTAATGAGAGCTGGTTCCCAGTGGATGTCCGGATGCGCGGGCCCGCCAGCCCTGCTCCAGGGGCCGCAAGTTTCTCTCCCTGCCGTGTTAATGCCTTGGCCTGAGTTCCCCACGCAGCCTTCCCTGAGCACGTTGGGATGGCCTCTGGCTGACCTTTTTCTCTCCCTCAAACACCACGCTCACAATGAAAGGGCCTCTCCCCCATTCTGCAGAGGTGTCTCCCTGGTGCAAAGGCTTTTCAGCATCTTCTCTTTCAGAGTGGACAGGAATGCGAGAGAGCTACTAGGGTTTTGTGTGACTTAACAATGCCCCCGGCCCAGTTCTGTGCACCTGCTGTAGCCCGGAAGGTCTGTTATCCGGGAAAGGAGGTTGTTTAAAATAGCCATTGGTTATTTTAAAAGTGACACCAGAGAGGGAAATCTGGGAAAGGGATTCGTAGAATTGAAAGTCGCTCAATAAGCAGTCAGGGATGTTTGTGGTACCAAGGTCGTTGGCTTAAAACTCAAAGGGATTCCTCTGACGTACCCCATAAGTTGAAAGACTTCAAGTTTCATGAGCAGGTCTGATTTTCAAGGACTTGTGAATGAGTTTGGTGATATTAACTCATTGGGGACCTTCCCCCTCCTCAGCAACTGCAACTTGAAACCCTGGGGGTCTTTTAGAGCAGGGCTCTGGGCTGTGTTAATATTCAGAGCTGTTTACAATGGATGCAGTTTCAAAGGCTGAAGGCATTGTTTTGAGACAGGAGGGAGGAGAGGTGGGAGGAAAGTCCCCAGGCAGAGGAGGGGAAGTATCTAAAAATCTCCAGTGTTCCCTGGCCGGTGGCGAATTTAGGAACCGTTAGCGGGGTTTTTTAATGACTTAAGCATGGCATTGAACCTGTGGGTCCATTCCATCTACCTCCCGGCTTCAGTTCATGGTGTCTGTCAGTAATGTGGCTGTCTTCTGCCCATTAAAGTGTAGGAATCCGTCAGAAACTCAGATCTGTTTTTATGTCCTCACGGAAAGAAGTAGGACTTTGAAGACCAGAGGTTAAAATTTTCACAATAGTTAACCCTCTTGGAGTTATTTTTTTCTGTATAACTGCAGGGTTTAGAATAGTAGTCCAGACTTACCTAATAATTGGCCAATTGTAGGACTAAGGCTGAGAAATTTTCTACTGAGAACCTGATAGACGATTGTTGCCATGAAGCAAAATTAATAGTTAAATCAGGATTACAGAAAAAATGAATATTGTGATTTGTCTGTGGTCTAATTGAAAGTTGCCAATTTGTACCCTGGTTTTGTTTTTTTATGGGCTTTTTTTTTGGTGGGGGCATGCTTATGAATTTTTCTTAGCCAAAGGCTTTATGCTTTAGTATAAACATACTATACTAGTATGTTTATATAATTTAATACTTTACGTGTGGTTTCAATATAAGTACTTTACGCATAATCTTCTGAAACGCAAGCTATAAACCCAGTCTGCTTATAAAAGTCGCTCGTTTTTTTTAAAAAGCTGCTTCCCTATTTCCCTGGGTTTCATGCTTTTCATGTCCTGCCTTCAGGTGTTCTCTTTGTCCTCTGGGTGGGCCTTTGATGCCCGATTGCACCCTGGGTCTTGGGTTGGGTTATTGATGGGGAAAAGAGCCGGTGAGGGCAAAGCTTTCCTTCAGTCTTACTCTGTGAATTATTTGGGTGCCTCATCCCTGCTGGTCACACCCAGTGCTCACCATTCACTAGGGAGTAGTGATGAAGAGATTGGAAATTATTTCTAGGGTCCATTCCTGGCTCCACCACCCTACAGCTGTGTGTGTGATTTGTGGCGAACCTCTTCCCTTTGTCTCTCAAAAGGGGATCATAATATTCTATCTTAAGCTGCTGTGAAGACTAAGTTAGGTGACACGTGTATTCAGCCCAGTCCAGTGTGAATCAGTCACCTCAGGCTGAGGCCCCAGTCACTCACGTTTTGCATCCTCTCATGGCAAGTCTCTCCAAGTCAGAGTTCCTGGTGACAGAGGCTTCCTGGGAAAAGTTTACTCTTCTGATAATGAAGATCTCTTTTGGCGTAAGCAGGTGGCAGGGCTCAAAACCCAAACAGCCTTCTGCCGTGAAGTTTTTGGTGGTGTGTATAGAGTGAAACTTTATGTGCCCTTGGGAAGCTCAAGACAAATTCAGGGGGGAAGCTATGAACAGTTGCAAAAAATTAGATGAATTATGCAATTAGCAAAAATGATTGAGGTGGTTTATAAATGTATTCCAGTTGTGCAAATACTTCTGTCTACTGAACATTACCCTTCTGGGAGGTGGGGTATGGGAAGGAGGCCGGGAAGTGAGAGGCCCTTAAACTAATAATTTTATCCCATTATTTCCCAGGGTTTCATTGAAACTGAGCCCTATGAGATGCTCTGTCAATTGCTTGGAAACATGCAGATGTGCTCTTCCAATCAAGGGTTAGGTTGCAGGCTGGGGCCGGCTGAATCCTGCGCTGTACCCACTTCTCTTTGGAAATGTTTGGGGGAGGAGGTGTGAGGGGAGATGATTGTGGGGTTGTGTGCAGAGAGCTGGAGAGCTGTGACATTTTTCGTTTGTTTTGGTTTGTTTGCCATTGTACAGTAACTTTGTAGGGGACACGGGCAGTGAGCACAGGGTCATCTGAGGAATCTGGCAAGGATGCCACCTGAAAAGCCATTTGCTTTTGCTCATGCACCTGTACCTGCATCCCTTCCCCCGTGAATGGCCATGATTCACAGCCTTGCCCACATGAACGGCTACGATTGTTTGCATCTTTATTACTATTTAATCTAGCATAACCGGTAAAGCCCATTGTGTGAACAACCAATCCGTTCATCTCTGCAAGTCCTAATACATCTTGGTTTCCTTATGAACCAGGATGCAGGTTCCAATCACTGCTTGTTCAGTTTATTTTGGCAAAAGGTGGAATTCAGAGAGTTTAAAGAAAGCATGGCCTGTCTCTTTTTAAGCACTTTGCATTGATTATTCATTAAACTTTTATGGTGCCCAGGTCTCTAATCTTTTATGATCTGCAAATATTTTTTTTCTCAAGTTGTCTTATTATTAGGAAGAAAATGAATGGAATGGGTGAGGGTTTGCCCTGCAGTAGAGTTGCCTAAATGATAAGAAACAAGATAATGGGGGGGGGGTTTTTTGCTGATTAAAAACAAATCACACAACTTCATCTTCTAAGACTGCTTTATACAGCATTTATAAAGTGTCACCCTCCCCCACCTCCACTTCCTCACTTCCTGTCCTTTGCTCCTTCCACCAGTTTATAATTTGCCATTCAAGTAATGTGGCGCTTATCTTGGCCAGGACATACGTTGCACTGATAAATTCTTTCTCGCTGGTTTACCGTACTTGATGATAGCCTGTTAGATACAATGAGAAGAATTGAGCACTTTAGAACTGGAGAATGGATAATCTCACTTTAGTTCCAAATTTTGTAGTGGCCTTGCTCTTCGTTTGAAAGCATTTGTACCCCCAGCAGTGGCACTTTGGGCTGGATGAAAAGACAGTGACACACGGGGCTCTGCCTGGGGAGTGACAGCTACTCACTGACTGGCAGTTCCCCCTCCCCTCCCCCCTCCTCCCCCTTCCCCTCCCCCTCCCCCTCCCTCCCCTCCCCCTCCCCTCCCCCTCCCCCTCCCCCTCCCTCCCCTCCCCCTCCCCCTCCCTCCCCTCCCCTCCCCTCCCCTCCCCCTCCCTCCCCTCCCCTCCCCCCTCCCCTCCCTCCCCTCCCCTCCCCCTCCCCTCCCCCTCCCCCTCCCTCCCCTCCCCTCCCCTCCCCTCCCCCCCTCCCCTCCCCTCCCCCCTCCCCCTCCCTCCCCTCCCCTCCCCCCTCCCCCTCCCTCCCCTCCCCTCCCCCTCCCTCCCCTCCCCTCCCCCTCCCTCCCCTCCCCCTCCCTCCCCTCCCCCTCCCTCCCCTCCCTCCCCTCCCCTCCCCCACCCCTCCCCCACCCCTCCCCCCTCATCTCCCCCCTCATTATTTATTTTTGGCTGCATTGGGTCTTCTCTTGCTGCGCCTGGGTTTTCTCTAGTTGTGGCAAGCGGGGACTGCTCTTCTTTGTGGTGTGTGGGCTTCTCATTTCAGTGGCTTCTCTTTGTTGCAGAGCGTGGGCTGTAGGTGCACGGGCTCAGTAGTTGTTGCTCCCGACATGTAGGATCTTCCCAGACCAGGGCTCAAACCCGTGTTCCTTGCATTGGCAGGCAGATTATTAACCGCTGTGCCACCAGGGACGTCCCACAGCTTCTCTTTCTAGTGAGGGGAAGATCTGAAAAGTCTGATTTAAAAAGAAAAAAATTCTGAATTAATGGAACATTAGATATGCAGCCAAGAACTTAAAAAACTAAGTCACTTATGTTGGTATAGGGTGTTTTTTCTTACCTTTTTATTAGGGAGATTACAGGCATCTACACAAGGGGACAGAATAATGTAACGCATTTTATGTACCATCCCCCAGCGTCAACAAATAGCCGCTTATGGCTCCTTTTTATTAAATTTTTTATAAAATTTTTAAAAGTTACTTTCCATTTACAGTTATTGTGAAATATTGGCTATAATCCCTGAGTTGTACAATACGTCCTTGAGCCTATCTTGTACCCAGTAGTTTGTACCTCTCATTCCCCCACCCTGTATATTGTCCCCCCCCCCACAACTGGTAACCGCTAGTTTGTTCTCTAAGTCTGAGTCTGCTGCTTTTTTGTTATATTCCTTAGTTTGTTGTATTTTTTAGATTCCACGTGTAAGTGATATCATACAGTATTTGTCTTTCTCTGTCTGACGTATTTCACTGAGCATAATGCCCTCCAAGTCCATCCACGTTGCTGCGAATGGCGAATTTCGTTCTTTTTTGTTGCTGAATAGTATTCCAGTGTGTGTGTGTGTGTGTGTGTGTGTGTGTGTATGTATCACATCTTCTTTATCCATTCATCTATTGATGGGCACTTAGGTTGTTTCCGTATGTTGGCAGTTTAAGTAATACTGCTGTGAACATTGGGGTGCATGTATCTTTTTGAATTAGTCTTTTTGTTTTTTCGGATATATACCCAGGAGCGGGGTTGCTGGGTCGTATGGTAATTCTATTCTTAGTTTTTTGAGGAGGCTACATACTGTTTTCCACAGTGGCTGCACCAGTTTACATTCCCACCAGCAGTGCACCAGGGTTCCCTTTGCTCCACACCCTCTCCAGCTTTTTTTATTTGTGTTCTTCTTGATGATAATGGCTCCTCTTGTTTGAGCTATGCCTTAATACACTTGTCCCCTTCCATTTGGAAACGGATCCAAGCATATCACTTCATCTGTAAATGTATAGGTTTTTAAAAATGAAGATATAAGTATCTTTTGAGAAAATTTCAATTTCATTTCATTCACTGTGGGGTGGTTTAAAGAAATGTGAACTTGGACAGCCTTGGGGAAAAAAATCAGCATTTATTTTGAGTCTGTTTTTTCCAAAGGGAATTGTGGTAAGCTATACATTTAAAGAATGTTTATTGAGTGCATACTGTGTACACTCTTAATTTATATGTTCTCAGAATACAGTTTTTCTCTCTCTCTTGTGGGAGGTACTTAGTTCTTTTGTGCTAGAGTCCTTTGCCAGAAATGTGTAATTCTGAGGAACTCTCATCTCTCCCCATGTAGCTCTTAATTGGGCGGTTTCTACTATGCTGTTAATTGTTGATTAGAATCCTTTAGTGAACAAACATAATTCCGAATGGGTCATTTAAAAAGTGATATTTCAGATATTGTTGGTTAATAGAGGGGTAATTAGCCATTGGTTGTAGTTAAGTCATGAGTCTGAATTGAGTTAACTATTGTTTACTTTGTAAGGCCTGACCCTCCAGCTGTGGCTACTTGAGGCTGCTTTAAATAGAGTTGGAGGCACCCTGGAAGAAAATCCCCCAAAAGCAAAGAACTACAGTCCTGGAACCCTCTGTGCTTGATTTAAACTTCACACAGATTTGAAAATGCTTTTCTTCAAGTAGCTGCAGAATGCTTTGGTTTTGTTTTGTCAAAGTCCATAGTTTAATTTCTCCGCAGCCTGTTACTTTGTTGGTTAGGAGAGCCTTTTAGGACAGATTTCATGGTGGTTGCAGCTTAATTAGGAATCCAAATGGGAGTTACATAGTCATTCACTTTATCAAAGTCTGTGGAATGATTTCCATATTCTGTTTCTGAAAATCGAATTCTGTGTAGATTATGTAGTCTTCGTTGGTTTTAAATGCTGTCCAACACGGTCAGGTTAAACTCATGGTTGTTTTAAGCTTAATTAAATTGATATCATATTTGATTAGATACCATCTTACGTGGATACTGTGTTTAGGAAAGTGGAAACACAGTCCAAAGGGTTTAAGAAAGATTTAACAGGGGAGGAGGTGCAGGGTGGGGGGTACTTAGAATTGAGAAATTCTGACTGAGTTTAATTTCAGTTTTGTAAGTTAGGAGAAATTCATTCTTTCATCTGATTTCAGCAGTGTGATACCTTGGTCCAGCAACATGCATCTTGCTTATATTTTAATTTTTTTTTTTTTAATTAAAAACATTTTTTTTTTCCTGTGATTTCCTCCCTCCACCTGGGCTGGTGTGAGTCTCTGGCACACAAGCTCCCAGTGCTTGCAAAACTTATAAACAGCCAGAAGAGCTTGTTGCTTCCAGGAAGTTGGTTGTTGATCCAGCAACGTGATGGATGCAGAAGCCGCAGCTCAAATGGGATGGGGTTTCCTTTCGTCTTGGGAGGAGAGGAGATCCAGAAAGCGATCTGAAATGTTCTATAGCTCTTGAGGTCTGCCTCATCCCAAATTCCTTTGAATGTTTTCTCAGATTCGGTGTCTGTGTGGGACTCGTGGCCACAGTGGTTTGGCCTCATTGATGGTTGTGTTCTGTCCAAGAGAAAAATCTTCTATGGAGCTCTCTGGATTCTTTTGCAAGTTCATTTGAAACAGTACTGTGAATTGATTAAATTATAGTACATTCCAGACTGTCCTAAAATAAAGACTTGCTGAACTCAAATATTTTTTTGTGGGGGGGACTGTCTAGGGAACTTTATTTTATGTGAAATCTGGGAGCTCAGTGTATCTTTCTGGGCAGAAATGAGCCCACATTTTCAAGAACCCCTTCGTAAAGGGGTTCTTGACCAAAGAGGGCTAAACATTATTGACCTAAAAGGAAAAAAAATAGTTGTCTTAAAGCTGTGAAGGCAGGAATGTGGATGGATGGAAAAGAGCCCATGGCTGGGTATCAGGAGACTTTGGGGTTTTGTCCCAGCTCTGCCCCTGATTGGCAGTGTGACCTTGAGCTGATCAGTTAATTTCCTTTCTGTAAAGGGGATGTATGACTTCTACATACATACAGGTATATGAGTCTATCCGAATTGAAACAAAGAAGGAATAAACTGACTACTCATTGGCTGGTAAGAATCAGTCAGTGGATCTGTGTGTCTAGGATACTTACCTAAAAGTCACCTTTGCATATTTGGTGTTTCTGAGTGGAATCCTCAGATGGGAAACATGGATTTCCATGTTTCCAGCAGAGGGAAACATGGTGTGCTTGGGGGACTCTCAGTGAGGGAGTTAATGCAGGGGGCAAATACCCCACCGTATTTCTTTCTTTGATCGTTGCCTCTTTTTCCCTCTGACCTGAAGAAAACTATGGAAGCTGGCGCAGACCTACTTTAGATCTTCAATTTAGCTTTTTAAGATCTTAGGTCACAAAAGGCAAATAAATTGAGGGCCTGTTTTTTCAAGAGTCACTTATCTCTGCCTTTCTTAGGGCCACTGCAGGCAGCATCTCTCTCAAGTGGGCCTTCATTGCGTAGTTCTGACGAGTGAAGTTGTAGGTGGTGTTGATAAGCTGCCTGAAGTGAGTAGGTGAGCCACCTATAGCCGATTCACTAGGAATCGCCTGAGGAAGGGCAGCTACACACCACTTCATCAGTCCTCTCTGAGCTGGTTCGCCATTGACAACGTGCAGGGAACGTGGTGGGTATCAGCGTAGCTTTTAACCCTTTCACCAGGGAGCTCTTTTGAGGTTGCCTTTCAAGGTGGAAACTCAACAGCTTAATATGTACAGTCCAGGGGCTTGAGTTCTCCAATTTTGAAGTCTTTCTCATACTCTTTTTTTGGTCAAGTTCATACCAAGTGACCCATCTGCCTGGGTCTTCATTGGTTCCCTCTTGGTCAAACGCTGGTCTTGAAAATTGTGGTCCCTGTCACAATTGGACTCCTTAGAAGACTTTGTCATGCCGAGCCTGGGAGCTTTTATTTTCTGTGTCCTGAATATCCACCTTTCTTCCACGTGGAGTTTGTGCCGTCAGTGGAATCTCTTGGGCTTTTCTTCCCCTTCCGCTCATTCTTTGTCATGTACACTTTCGTAAGGTGGAACCTTTGGATTTTTCTCTCTTTTTTTCCTTTAGAACTAGTTCTTGGAATCTGGAACCTTGTTTGGGGCTACAGCTAAAATGCAGTGAAGTTAGAGGCACAATTAGTGGTTTAGAACTTCCGGACAGGAAGTTTAACAAGAGTTAGGGACTACTTTAGGACTAAAGGAAATGGTCCAAAGAACTAGACTTTCATTTTTTTAATATTCTCCCTTTAAGATCTAAAGGTGGCCTTTGCCCATGTGCTTTCTGAGATCAAAATAGGTCAAATAGTCCCCCCACTCTTCCACAAGCTTCTTTTGTCAACATTAGACACTCTCTCTGTTATTCGCTTGACTTTGTTCCGATGGATTTATTATTTCTATCTTGTCCTCTCCCAGAGGAAAGCGTCTCTCTGGTTAGGTGAGTTTTCACACATCCCTGTCTCTTTTTCTCCACTTAGACTTGAAAGCAGCAGGATTGTTCACTTCCATGTACCCAGGAATCCTTGATAATTGTTTGTTTGTTGCCCGATAGCTCTCCTTCTTGGGGCTTGGTGCACCTTTTTTCTGGGCAGAAAGGATCCCATGTTTTCACTGTGTCTGGAAAGCGTTCTGTAATTTACCCTCCAAGTGTGATTACTCCTAATTGACCTGTGCTGAGGACTTAACAAAAGGGTTTTTTGGAGTTGAGATATAAGGAGTAAAAGGCCATTTTCTTTGTGCTGAAGATCTGTTTTACCATGAAGAGCCAGCTGATGGGTAAAGGGATGAATTCAGGCGCTTTCTTCAATCGTGGTACTTCCTGTAGCACGGACCTTCAGGGAGAACGCATAGCTTGCGTTTTGTCTGAATTTATATGTTGAAGAGCACTTTTGCAGAGAATATTTGACCTAAAACAAAAATTGTGGATGGGCCTCCCTTCCTTTACCCTTTACCCTTATTTTCTACTCTCTGCTTGAGAACCACTTCAAAGAATCAGATGTGTTGGTGCCAGACGCCATGCAGTTATTGTTAAAAGAATTTGGAAATATAATTGAAAACAAACTTTGTTGAGCAGAGCAGATCTAGGCGAGTTCTTACTTTGAGGGAGAAGGGAATTCCAAGTTTTTGCTCTATTTGGAGCTGATGTCTCTGAACACTTGTTCTGCGAGATGAATCATCTGTGAATTCTACATCTGGGAGTTATATATTGGGAAATGGCATTCTTTTTAAATGTAGAAGAAACACAAAAGCTTAAAGTTACATTGTAGTTGGAAAATTCTAGTCAGAGTTTTAAAAAATGAGCACTGAGGTGAAATTGGCAGAATGATTGGACATGAGCTTGTGATCCCTGAAATAGACATGTCCATATTTGGAAAGCAATATGACGGCCACGCTTATTTACTGAGACCCCTCCCTTTGTTTTGAGACAGATGACATTTAAAAAAAGTTTTATAAACATCAACTTATCAGAATCATTAGTTAAGGCAAATGTGACATGAGAGTCTGAATTTATTTTAGCGTTTGTCTTGAACTTTTAAAGTTTAAGCTGTGTTAACCCATGAAAAGGCCAGAACAGTGCAGCATTTCAGGATCTACTGGGGAAGATAATACTGTGTTCCTGTCCTCTACAAAGCCCCCTTCATGTCACATGTGTGATGATGGGGGTGTTGGTGGTGGAGATGAGGCAGCCATGCTTTTAGGTGGCACAGTGGTAGCAGTGGTGGTGCTTATGTCTACCGTCCTGGGTGACTTTGGGCAGTTTACTTAGCTTCCCTCTGACTCCGTTCCCTCTAACGTTAAATGAGGATAATCATAGTGCCCACCTCACTCAACTTGTTATGAGGACAAAATTGAAATACTTTATAATTGTTAGAAGGGGGCCCAACACATAGCAGTAAGTTTGTGTTTTTGCATCAGGACACATGGACATGCACTCATTTAATTGTCATCTTCACTCTGTGAAATATCTTATGTCTTTGTTATGCCCGAGGCCCAGAGTGGTTGAATAACCTGCCCAGAATCTAGCACCTTTCCAGAGTCAGAACCCACATCCGACTCTACATAGCGGTATTTAGAAAGAATACAGTGAGACTGGCGTTGTCTGCTTTCTTGTGTTTCTCTTGCCTCCCTTTCAAGTTTCTGAATTCCTTGAGGCCTGTGATTGGCCGATCACCTCCTTGGTGGCCTGAAGCACCTAACACTTAGTTCTATGGACGGTGCTCCGTAAATGGTGTCTAGAAGAGCACGTGTCTTCGTTGGCAGGCTGGTGTGTCAGCATCCATTTCTGTGTGCCCCTTTGGTGCAGGGGGTGGCAGCCTGCGCGTATGTCTCGCCATCTGTTGTTTATTGTTTCTGCGAGGTTGTGGTTTGTGTTCCTGTTCTATGTTTCTTTGGTTTCTGGAGCAACTGAGAATATTATATGCCCGGGGATCAAAAAAAGTAAACTATTTATAAACAGTAAAGTATCCTTGGGTTTGGAAAGTGTTTTTCTCAAATGCGTGTGTATTTGGTGGCTTTATTATAATCCCACTGATGTATCGGCAGACAATTTGCAGATCGAGGCACATTTAAAAGATGGGCGAGTCCTAGGCTGGCTTTGTGTAACCGGCTTACAAACAGCCTTGGTCATAAGGCCCTGGTGTTAACACTGACCTGAGTGGTGTATTTTTAACTCAAGAACATATAAACAGTTAGGCCAGCCGATGGAGTGTGTACTCTGCCTGAGATCCTTGGTGTGCCTTGGGCTATGCGGCCCTGTGAGCTGTATGTCGTACTGGGAGACTGCCGTGGCCATCAGTGACCCACTGCCCGCCACCCCCACCCCTTCATTTTAAGAAAGGACTACAGCAAAGATGGAAAGAAGGTGATTAGGTGGATAAATTTTATGTTCAGTTTTCTTCTATAATCTTTGTGTTATGCAGACTTTACGGGAAGTAGAAAACTTTTTACTCCCATCTCTTCTGCTCCACCCCCTCCAGCCATGGGGATCTTGGCAGGAGTCACACATTGGAACATACGACTCCCATTGCCTAACTGCCCTGGCCGTCCACCTGCCTCTCCAGCTTCATCGATCCTTCCTACCTGGTTCCGTGTGCACCGGCCACCCCTTGGGACTTTTTCCAGGCTCTTGGAATACTGCACGCGTCACGTGTCCCTTACATCCTGTTCCCTCCGCCTGGAGGAGCGTTCTTCCCTCTCTGCCTTGCAAACTGCTGCACATCCCCCTTAAATGTCTCTTCTCCTGGAGACCTTTGCTGACCTTCCCTCTGGGTTAGATTCTTGCCTCAGGGACCCTGCAGTACTTCATACAGAAGTTCCATGTCCTGATTTGATTAATATCTCACTCCCCCGTTAAACTGTGTCAACGCCCTGGAAGCAGGGACTGGCTTTGGTTCAGACCCGCTGTGGTGCTCCCATAATCTAGCATAAAGCCTGGGACACATTAAATGCTCAGGACAGATAGGGGGAGCTGTTGGTATCCATTCTCTTGGGGGTGGCCAAAAAGTTTGTTCGGTTGATGAGCACGTTGAGTAAAGTTCTTGGTGAAAGTGAAAAAAAGGTGTCTTTTATTTTTACTTAAAACTGAACGAACTTTTTAGCCAACCCAGTATGTAGTCCTGAAGGTCTTACAGAAATACCCTTCCCAGACAACTGGGATAATTTAACCCTCCCAGGGGCTCAGCTGTCTGTCATTTCTATACCTTGTCTCTTTGACAGTTTGATAGTTTCCTCCATCCTCCACCAAATATTCGTGTTGAGGAACTTAAAAGAATGGAAAGGAAGAAGAAAGAAATGGCAGCCAAGTGGAGAGATGACAAGTAGAGGCAGCTGCCACGCCACACGAAGAATTGACTGTCATTTTAGTCCCTCTGTTGTGGGAAGGTGGCTGTTAAAAGCCCATATCCGAGTACTGTTCCTGAAACCCGTTTCCAGTTTAAGGGACTTGCCTTCCTTCTGGGTCTCTGGTGTCAGGTGGACCAGGCCTGGCACCTTCCTCCGTGTTGTGTTTGGCAAAGGAGCCCACAGTGCATTTTCCGCCTGCCTCCATGTTCTCTTCTCTGCTCTCTTGCTGGAGCCAATGTTTGGAATCCATTTTTGCAGAGTCGACACTGCGGGGGAGGGTTGCGTCTTACCTAGACCGAGGCTGTCTCGGCACCCTTCCCCTGTGGTTATTTATGCTGAGCCCTGGCCAGGCAGCTGGTTTGGGTTGCCTGGCTCTCCTTTACTTTGCTAAGACCTCTACTTTGACAGAGAGGATGACCAGGCCAGGGTCATTTTTTTTCTCCCTCTTTGCTGGCAGAGAGAAAGGCTGTTCTCCTCGACCAGATGAGTTATAAGAACGCTAAGGGCAGCGGCTTTCCTGATGGCACAGTGGTTAAGAATCCACCTGTCAATGCAGGGGACATGGGTTCGAGCCCTGGTCCAGGAAGATCCCACATGCCGCGGAGCAACTAAGCCCGCAAGCCACAACTACTGAGCCCGCGTGCCGGAACTACCGAAGCCCACGCACCTAGAGCCGGTGCTGCGTTACAGGAGAAGCCACTGCAGTCAGAAGCCTGCGCACCGCAACGAAGAGTACCCCCCGCTGGCTGCAACTAGAGAAAGCCCATGGGCAGCAGTGAAGACCCAATGCAGCCAAAAATAAATACATACATACATACATACATACATATATACATACACACACTAAGGGCAGGTTACTGTGCCCTCAGTGGTTCAGTCCAAAGTAGAAACTTAAGGATTTCCCTGGTGGCACAGTGGTTAAGAATCCGCCTGCCATTGCAGGGTACATGGGTTCGATCCCTGGTCCGGGAAGATCTCACATGCCATGGAGCAACTAAGCCCGTGAGCCACAACTACTGAGCCTGCGCTCTAGAGCCCATGAGCCACAACTACTGAGCCCACGTACCACAACTGTTGAAGCCTGTGCGCCTAGAGCCTGTGCTCTGCAGCAAGAGAAGCCCCCGCTCACCGCAACTAGAGAAAGACCGCGCGCAGCAACGAAGACCCAAAGCAGCCAAAAATAAATAAATAAATTTATTAAAAATAATAGAAGCTTAAAGAGAGAGAAGCTTCCAGTGGCTGGAGGCAGTTTGGACAGACAGATTTCTAAATCTGGCCCCTTTTAGCCTGGTCCTCAGGTGTGGGCAGTCCCCCAGAGATGCTAACAGGAGGCAGTGGAAAAGCTGTGTTCTGCCTGTTGCGCTCTGCTTCAGATGTTTATTTTAATGGTGTCAAGGTCTTGGGCTCTGTAGGAAGACCCTTTTGTACCTGGTAAGCTGAGGAAGGTGACTTGAAGGGGTTTTGTGCCATTAACCTGCTAGCCTAGTTACCATGCATTTATTTAATTTAATTGACTGATTGATTGATTTGCTGTGCTGCGCAGCTCGCGGGATCTTAGTTCCCTGACCAGGGATTTAACCTGCGCCCTCAGCAGTGAAAGCCCCGAATCCTAACCACCGGACCACCAGGGAATTCCCTGTGAATTTACTTTATTTACTTTTAATTTTCTGGTGACACATGGTAGACACATATAGTGCATAAAGAGGAAACTACACAAGAAAAAAGAATAATTGATCTTATTCTCCATTGATAAATATCACTTTGGTGTATACATTTCCAATAATGTCTGTGGTTGAGTAGTATTTCAAGTTATATTTTTTTAAACAAAGTTAGGGTTACTATTCAGTTGTAATTCTGCTTTTTAAAAAATTTTTAATCGAGGAATAATTGACATTATATTAGTTTCAGGTGTATGTACAACAGAACGTGTGCTTTTTTTTTAAGACTCAGTATCATCAATATTTTCTCCAACTTTAAACATTTAAATAAATATGGTTTAAGTCATAATTAGACTTCCCTGCTATTGTGTATTTAGGTTTTTTCTTAAACTGTGGTAAACATCCTTATACATATATGTTTATACATCTCTTATTTCCTTAGGATGAGTTAAATCTAAGTTGCTCTGGACATGCAAATTCTTAAGACTTGGCACTGCTGTTCCTAAGAGGCCACAGATTTAAGATTTACATGTGAAGTTTTGCCCGTTTTCCCTTCACAAGCATGAGATTGCTATCTTTCTCTAACCACACACCAGTTTAATACATGTTAATGGCATTGGATTACTTTAATCTGTGTTTCTTCGGTTGGCGAGGCTGCAGGTCTTTGCTGGTGTTACCCATGGACACTTCCTTTTTTTAAGTTTCCTTCTTTGTCTCAGGCTCTGTTAGCCAAATAATTTCTCTTAGTGCCCTCAACTGTGAACTTGAGGCTCGAACACACATCCATATCCCTAATACTTAGAGGTGATGTGTTTCTGAAAGCATGAAAAGCCTCCCCCCCGCCCCCAGTGTCATTGCCTGGAAAACTGGGCTTATGTGTGGGTGTGTCCATTTCCTAGTTCGGTTTTGCCTCTGAACTAGGAAATGCCTGTGTGTTCTTCTTAGACCAGAGTTGATTGTGCGTCCCAGAGGGGGATGTCACAGTGGCTTTGTGGGTCCCCAGAAGTCACCCCGGCCTGCCACCCTGCCTGCAGAGCGAGCCCGCCTATGCCCAACCCACCCCACCCCATCTGTGGCCGGCATGCCTGGCACCTCCAGCTGGTAGGAATCAGAGCAGATTAGCGTGGCGGAGAACCCTTCAGGAACAGCTTCCAGCAAATGGAAATTATTTTAAAACAAATTGATGTGGTTTTTCTGTCAAACCTACTTGGAGCATAAACAAGGTTGGACGGTAAGCAGCTTCCCTTCCACAAACGAGCCCGTGTTTAGAATGTGGCTTTCGGCAAAGTAAACATGGTCTCGAAAGTGAGTTGTCCTGGTGTGTGTCTGATTTGAAAAGTAAAAGTAGTGCCCTCCCCAGCATCCTTGTAGACTGCCTGATGGCCCTTGGGATGTCCCTTCTCGCTCATCTGTCTTCCTGCCACAGATATCATGACTTCCTGGAAAGGTTTAAAAAGGTAAGGAGTAATTTGGTGTTGAAAGGGAAAGAAACGCCAGGTTCATTTCTGTGGTAAGATCAACATTTTAATCTTACCCCCTTGCCAGGAATATCAAAAACATCTTGTGAAATAACGTAGCTCTGTATGAGTGTGGGCGTGTGGACACACGTACCCTTTGACCTGGGCATCTTTGAATTGTCTGTGCCTTACAAGGTAGTTCCTCCATCCCAGGGACAATGTCGGCTTTATTCAATTGGCCACAGCCTCCCTAGAAGGCGAAACAGTGCTTTTAATGTTCTGATTATATATTAATGAACAACCAGGCCAAGGGACACTTGCCAAAAAAGCTACAAAGTGAGAAAGCCACCAATATCAGAGTGAACTTTGCACTCTGAAAGTGTGAATGATGTTGGGTGAAAGAAGTTTATTGCATAAGGGGAGCAACTGGAATCTCTTTGATGTTGGTTGGCATCCTGGCCCCATTAGACTTTTGGACTTCCCAGTTAACTGCATGTTTGCTGGCGAGGACTGGGCTGCGGTGTGGTACCTGCAGTCTAGGGGGACACGTTCTTGACCAGAAGGGACCCAGCACACCTGTGGGGGAAGGTGGGGAGGGTAGGGGATGTGGAGGTGTTGGCCATTTGCATCTGCTTTCAATCAGCGTCAACAAATTTTTAATATAAAACTAAAACGTATAGTCTCACCACCACCACCACCACCACCCCCGCCGACTTTTCCTCTGGAAGGACTTTTCCCGAAATAGCATGCTCTTTTTCTAAAATCTGCCTGCCTGAACCACAGAAAGGGGTCAGATCTTAATCAGTTAGATCTTAATCTAGCTAATTTATTTTCTCCCCATTGTGGTGACATTTCCTCCTGCCTCTGGCTTGTTCTTCATTTTCGAATGGCTGGCCGTCGGGAAAACCCTGCTTTCCACAACCTTATTAAATAATTACTAAAAAAAGAAGAAAAAAATGCTCTTTTGAAATCTTGAGAATTTGTTTTCTGTGGGGGGATAAACTCCAGCTGAGGTTTTCCACTTCTGACAGATTCATGGGCAGAGCCATGGTCATGAGTGTAGTATAGTTTAGGAAGCAAGAAGGAGTTGATTGGGTGGAAGGGGTTTCAGAGGTGGTACCGTGCCTTTACCATCTGAAATGTGGGTATTTTGCCTGTACCCCACTTCATTTATCTCCTAGCACTTAGAGGAAAAGGTTGTTTCTGCATTTGTGTGGTAGAGAAGTAGCTAGGTGGCATTTTCAGTCTGGAATTTTGAAAGCCTGTTAAGGCAGAAGGTTTTGTGTTTTGTTTTTTTATAACAGATTCATTGAAATATAATTTCAATATCATAGAAGCCATCCTTTTAAACTATGTGAGTCAGGGTTTTTAGTGTATTCACAGAGTTGTACAACCGTCACTACTAATTCTAGCACATCTTCATCACCGAGGGACAAAACCCTATTCCCTTAGCAGGCGCCCCCCGCCACTCTTTCTTCTTCTCAACCCCTGGCAACATCTGCTTTCTGTCCCTCTGGATTTGCCTATTCTGGACATTTCATGTAAATGGAATCATATGATAAGTGGCCTTTTGTGTCTGGGTTCTTCCATGTTGTAGCATGTATCAGCAGTTCTTTCCTTTTTATGGACAGACCACACTGGGTCTGAATAATATTCCCTTGTTTGGACAGACCACACTGGGTTTATCCGTTCATGAGTTGATGGACTTTTTGGCTAATGTGAATAATGCTGCTATCAACATCGGTGTACAACTTCTTGTATGAATGTGTGTTTTCATGTCTCTTGGGGAGATACCTAGGACTGGAATTGCTGGGTCATATGGTAACTCTGTGTTTGAGAAGCTGCTGGGCTGTTTTGCACGGAAGCTGCACACCCCCTTTTGCAATTTCATCAGCAGCAAATAAAGGTTCCCATTTCTCCTCAGCCTCACCAATACTTGTTATTATTGTCTGTCTGTTTAATTATAGCCGTTCTGGTGGGTATGAAGTGGTATCTCCTTGTGGTTCTGATTTGCATTTCCCTAATGACTAGTGATGCTGAGAATCTTTTCACGTGCGTCTTGGCCATTTGTATATCTTCTTCGGAGAAATATTTCTTCATTTTCTTTGCCATTATTTTTTCAGCTGTGTCATTTGTCTTTTTGTTGAGTTGTAAGAAGGGCATGTTTTAAAAAGAGACAAGTCATAACATTTTGGATGAATTGAATTCCCCAGATAGAGAAATGTCTCTGTCTTATGTTCCTTAGGTGAGCAGAATTTTATTTTTAAGATTTTAAAGACTTTTAAAATCTTCAGGTAGAAATATAACGTGCGGCACTTGCCCGGTTTATTTGCTTGAGTTGTCTCCCTGTTTGTAATCCCAGGCGAAGGAGGAAATGTGGCAGAACAGAACAATAGTTATTCCTGCAGCAAATCCAGATTTCAGACCCTCTGGGGGAGCTTACTTATCACGCCATGTTGGCCCCTGGGAGAATGGGAGAATTTGCCCTCCTGTAACCTAAGGAAATTTGCTGTGCACATGCATTTACAGCCAGGTCTGACCATTTTCTCTGCAGTTCCTCTGCTCCAGGGCAAGGCTGCCTCTGCCGACAGAGCTTCGCAGCTATAAATTAGACAGAAATGTGGTCCTGAGGCTGTCCAAATGCAGCCAGGGTAATTGCTCTGGACAGGTTTACAATAGGGAGGTGTGAAGTGCTTGGTGGAGACCGGAAGCTGCGGGGAGGGCCCACATGTTGAACTTGGGCCGCTTCGGGGTGGTAGGCTGACACAGCTAATTGAAAACTGTGGCCCTGGTGGCTTTTAATGAGAAAGGAAGCCGAGGCTTTGCACGCGGTTTCCTTTACAGCGAGAAGCCAGAGGGAGAGCGGCCGGTGGGGTTACTCGGGGGGTCAGTACTGCACCTCTGCAGGCACTGGGAACCCTGGGCCCGGGCTGGAGGGCCCGATGGCCTGTTATGTGTTTTTCATTTCTTACTCCCTAGTCCCCTTCTAGGTGAGCGGAATGGAGAGAGGTGGGGGGTCCCAGGCGGTAGTGTGGCACTTGAGAGAAGGCCGACAGGTACGCTTTGGGAAAAGCGTTGACAGCCCATCTTTGGCGAGCCACCGATTTAGGTGGACTGGCCAGTGGGCTGATTGTTATTGAAATGGTGATGACGTGGTGGCCTTCTGTTAGTCCTCCAGGGAGCCAGTAGGCATTTTCTGACTCTTCCACTGACCTTGGAGTCTGAATCTTTGGTGCCAGGGCCTGGGAATCTGCATTTTAAGCAGTTCTACGGGGGGCTTGGCTTTCAGGTGTGAAGTGTGAGGCTCGTTGCCCTGGACGGTGGGGTCCCTTTGGCTCAGCTTCACATCCCTGTGGTACCAGGTGCCTGTCCCCCTGTCTCCCGCCCTCCCTCCTCTGCCGTCGCTTGATACCAGGTGCCTTCTGAGCTCAGGTGACGGGGGACTGGGTGTTTCCTTCACCAGCTGAGCCGTATCCTCCCTTCAGGGCCTTTGCCTGTGCTCTCATCCCTGTGCCTTTCCTGCGTGGCTTGTATTATCGTTCTGGTCTCAGGTTAAACCGTTCCTCAGGCAGATCTCCCGAAACACCCGGGTGAGGGTGGCCGAGGCCTCGTTCCGCGATGGCCTTTGGTACACATCTCTGGTTACTCGCTCAGCATCCGTCTTCCCTTCCTGGTTGTACACTCCTTGAGGGTAGAGGACACTTTATTGCCGTGTGGTCCTGGAGTCCAGCACCATTCCTGGTGCTCAATCAACTTGTGTGTGTTCATTCATTTCCAAACCACATGTGAATGACCACTGGCCTTTCTGCCATGCGGTATTATCCCAGGCACTGTTTCCTCATGCCCCTGAAACACGTGTTGAAATAACCACAGGTTGGCCGTCCTGTACGTCTGCCATTTTGGGTTTATTATTATTTTCTGCCCCTGGGGGGTTAAGTAGATGCCTTTTAAGGGCCAGCTGCTCCCACTGAAATAGCTACTTATTAAGAACTAAAGCAAAATATAGATCCAGTTTTATTTATTTGAAACACTGTGGTAGCAACTTCCAGAAAGCCCTTTCAAAGGCGGGATATGAAAGGTGTAGAGATTGAGGAGGCGATAGGCTCTTGAGATGTGTGGCGGTTAATGTGTAACCACTTTAACAAGGATTATGTGGACGTCCGTGTGGCCTTAGAGCCATCGTGGGTTCATAAACCCAGGCGGTAGATCCCATGTTTGTAGCAAGTTCATGGCTTTGCAGATAACACAGACCCCCAAGGTTTATTTCCCTGGGTTGAAAAGCAACCACCGCCAACCACTGGTAACCGACCTGTCCCACAGCAGGTTGGAGACACTCAGATAAGGGTCTGGAGAAGGCTGCCCCCCTGCCCATTCTCAATACACACGCACATGATTTTAGAGAGAGAGTGAAGTTAAATGAGATCAAGAGAGGTGGAAGGAGTAAGGTCTGAGGGGAGAGGGAATCAGGCCCTCCTTTTTGGGTGGGTGACAGTCTGGTCTGAGATCCAGGCAGCTTGCCTCTTGTGTGAGTGTTTACACCGACCTCCTGCTCTTTCGTGAACTGACATTTTGGGGGAGTTGTCCGTCTGGAGGGCCCAGATTAGAAACGAGAGAGCGAGCATGCTTACAGTAAAGTCTTATCAGGAAACCAGGACTTTTGCTGTCCTGGATTTTCTACCTTACTGGAATTGTCTAACTTCTCTGTGTAAGAGGAAAATAATTGCTGGGCTTTGGGTAACATGTGCGCCGGTGGCCAAGCAACCCAGGTAGTGGTGTATCTGCCTTCACACGTAAGCTTTTGAAGTGCTACCTACCCCTAATGGCCACAGAAGCCATCAGTTAAATAAACCAGCTGTTAAGAGCAAGAACAGGAGTGTTTGCACAAACCACCTTTAAATTTTCTGATCCTTGATGAATGTCAGTTGGTTGTGAATTATTAACCTGTGTGCTGAGGAAATACTGGGCGCTTAAGTGTCCTGTATATTTTTATGTAAGAAAAAAAATGAAACTGACCACACCCTCAGCTGCTGCCATTTGGTGCTCGGCGCTGGCCTGCTTTCGCTCAGCAGGCATATTTAAAGCAGAGGTAGGAATGTTGGCCCCTCATAGAGCACACGTGCGTCATAGCTCCTCACTTGCCATGACACTTTTGCTCAGGAAGGAACGGAAGTGATTTGCAGCCTGTTGGCAGATATAAGTCTGATGATCCTTAGCGAGCTGCGTGGAGTGTGCAGATCCTAGGGAGGGGGTTGGTGGGGATACCCATCTAGCTGGGAAGCATCGTGTGTATGGGATCAGAAAAGCAGTTTTAGTGAATCACGGGAAGCTGGCTTGAGATGTCCTTTCACGCCCCAGTGGCTTTGCAAGAGGGCTTTGAGGCAGGTTCTTTAATTTGTCACCGGAGAGAGAGCCGTCTTTCTCCAGTGCCTCAGTTTCGTTGGCGTGAAAGCCTGAAGTCGGCCTGCCCCACAAGGCCACAGCAGCGAGTCTCCTTGGAAGAAGCCGGCACAGCCAACAGAGGGAGCTACAGCTCAGCGTCCTTTGCAGGAAGGCGATTTCAGGACTTTGAGTGGTGGGGAGAGACTTGGAGGAATCCATTTGTGAACCTGGTTTCCACGATGCACAGCTATTTTCAGGGGTCCTAAGGGCCTCCTAACCTTGATATTAATGGGCTAGTTCTCTCTTCTGACTTCTACCTGGGAAGGGGGACTGTGTATAGGCCTTTGTCCGGGGGGGAAGGGGAGGCTAAGGGAGAAAGACTCCTTAAAGGGTGAGAAGGAGGGAGTCTGGGAGAATCGGAGCTGAGCAAAGAGGGCTCTTGAAATAGCACATGGCTTCCTTGGAGCTGCACGTACCTTTGGGTATTGGTTGCCGGATTAATCCTGCAGTGTAAGTCACACCTAGAAGTGCCCGGGTGTGGTTCTGGGGGGCTCAGTTCCTTTACTGCAAGGCCTAAGCTTTGTTCATTTCCAGGGCAGAAAACATGCATGCCATGGGGAGGGAGAGAGCAGGCGCTTCGTTTCACTTCCGTGTCTCTTTATTGTCCCCGGGGCAAGGCCATTTGATATTGGCAGTTCTGAAACACGCTGAACGCTTTATTCTCGAGCTGCTGGGATTATGGCTGACATAGACCGTGGGCCCCGCCGCCAGCCTCCTCTATGGCAGTGGAAGAAAAGAAATTCAAGCTGTAATGAATCTCTGTTTGGGGGTTTTGTAGTGGCAAATTACCTGAATGAGTGAACTGAAAAAGTGCCCGGTTTCTACCATGGTGAATACCTAGGCCTTAGATAAATATTGACACCAGCAATGTGGCAGGCCTACCATTTGTCCCATGCCCCTGGGAAGAAAGGATCTTTTCTGAGGCACTCGTGACCTTCTAACCCACCCCGGCGAGTTTGTGCAGGTGCCTTTCTGCAGGAGCTCTCTGGGTCTGAGCGCGTGGGTGGTTTTCTCCCCGTGCTCGGGCAAGGGTAAGCCTCACCGAAGCCAAACCCGCCTCGGCTTACGGATCAGGGCTGGAGTTTGCCACAGGTGTACGGAGTCGCCAGCACGGTTTTGCAGAGTCACGCTTGTGTGGCCGTGCAGACCCGACCTGGGATGGGAGCACCTTTTATTTGCTGTGACAGTCTTCCAGTGGGAGGGAGTGAGGAGACAGGAAAGCCAGCCTGCAGAGTCTGACCTGGAGGACAGATTGGGTCTCATCACTGAATGCCTTAATTGCACAAACTCTGCCACACTCCAAACTGTACCCTGTTTGATTCCCTGTATCTCAGCGCGTCGAACCCAACTGGCTTCTAACTGAAGAGGGTTTCGGATGCCACTTTTGTTAGTGTGAAGTCTGCAGGAGCAAGTCAGTCTCTCCCCACCAGAGTGATGGAGTCAGTTGACCAGGGCAAGCTGAGCAGAGACTGTGACCAGTTCGAATTGGATTATGTCATCTTTAAGAAGGAGTGATGGTGGAAGCTGGGTGTGTGTGTATGTGTGTGTTCAACAGGTAACACGTGTTAGGCAAAGAAGTGCTGGCTGTTCATAGGGAAGCTGCCTCTCTGTAGCTGATGTCAGGGAGGTCTGGGTTTGGTAGGAACATGGCCTCTGATTTCCTGCTGGGATGGGAAGTGAATGGCTTTTGTCTCCCTACCACTCACAGAGGTCCACATGGAGTTTCTGAGGTCTCTCCAGCCTGTAACTGGGAGTCCAAAGGGAGTTACTTGTGAATGACTTCCGGTAGAGCTTCTCATTGATTTTGCTAGTGATTTACTCTAAAAATGGACTCGCATCTTGTAGATACCAGTGGTCATTATTTTGTTGAGGTATAATTTAGCGCAATGTACTGTTAGGATCCAACCTTTAAGACACATCTTTGGGAGTAAATGACCTGGAACTACAAACTCTCAAGAGGCAGGGTGGTGGTGGGGAGGGTGTGGCTGTGAGGAGGTAGGTGTTAGGATGCCCTGGGCCCCTGCGAGTGTTGATGGACCACATGGAGGAGGGAAAGCATCTTTTTTAGAAGTCTTGATGAATGATTAAAAAAAAGAAGCAACAAAAGTGTATTGCAGCTCCATCATTTTCACCACCAGTTTTCCATTCGATGTAGTAAAAGTTTAGTATGTCCAGGGTGCAGGTAACAGGCGTCATCTGATGCTTTGTGTCTGTAATTTCAGTGAAAAGGAAGGCCCTGTATTGCAACAGCAGAAAGCACTCTATGCCAAAGCTGTGCTGAAATACCACCTGGCTGCCCCACCTTGACTTACTTAGCATCTACTCGGCCGTTTCAACAACCAAAACCAGAGAAGTCACCATGGCCTCAGGACAGTGATGTGGATGGGCTTTTTTTTTTTTTTTTTTGCAGTACGCGGGCCTCTCACTGTTGTGGCCTCTCCCATTGTGGAGCACAGGCTCCGGACGCACAGGCTCAGTGGCCATGGCTCACAGGCCCAGCCGCTCCACAGCATGTGGGATCTTCCCGGAGCGGGGCACGAACCCGTGTCCCCTGCATCGGCAGGCGGACTGTCAACCACTGCGCCACCAGGGAAGCCCGTGGATGGACTTTTAATTTTATGGTGTTTTTGTGACGTGTTTTGGCTTCAGCTGAGCATTTCATGACACGCATAAACTTTAAAAAGCCCAGTGGAAGAATTGACAGAACGAGATCCCAAGTCGATAAGCTAGCTAATAAAGTCAGCACCTTCACTGTTAGACAGGAGGCTGACCTTTCCAAACTGCATTTTCTTTCAGATACTTAGCTCGAGTCCCTTGCATGCCTCCCTGTAATGCAGCGGATGTGTTCTCGAGAAATTGTGGGTCAATTCAGTTTTTGAACTTGGCTGACTTCATATCAGGGATCTGTTCTCTGTATTTGAGTCATCTTCATTTTTAAGTTGGGAGGTAGCTGGGAAAAGATGGGAGGATAAACCAAGAAGATAATATTTGACTGTTTGAAACCTAGAAGAAGACGTGGAAAACCAAGAAGAGAAGGTTCGGTAACACTTGTGGGAACCTTGCGCTTAATCTGCTTGTAATGCGGAGTATCGCGGTGAATGCAAGTAAACCTAGATTTTTATGTTAGCTTTGTAGGTTGTGGGTGCTTGGGCTTTGCACAGGCACAGAGAGATGCCTGAGACATTAGTGAATGCGGGGTGTGATTTCAGTTTGAAAAATAAAAGATGCATGTAAATTCCAGTGGAAGCTGCTAGGGCATTCCAGAGCACACCCCTAGGAACTTCTGGCTTTCCAGAAAGGGTTTTCCTTATGAGCAGCTCTATTCTGGGAAGGTAGTTATGCCCACTTATGTCATTCGTCCCTTAAAATTTTTTGTGTGGGAGTGGGAAAGGAAAGAGATGCTGATAAAACTAAGGTAAACTGTTCCTTGTAGAGATGTATTTGCTTTAAAAAAAAGTCTTTCATTTTCCTTCTTCCTCCCCTTTAAGGGGGACAATTAGGCAAATTATCATATATTGCCCTTTTGTAACCCAAAAGTATATTTGCCTAAAATCACTCTTCTAAATACTTCTTTTAAACAACATCAACAAACTCTGATCATCACACGTGCAAAGTTTAATTTTCATCTTTTGGCGTACATTTCTGTTACGTGAGGTTTATGTACTATTATTTTTTGTTGATTGGATTATGTTAGAGTGAATTTTAAGAGATGAGGGTTAAAAAAGCATAGAATGAATGCCTTAGTCCTTTCCTGGTTCTAGGAAACATCTAGACAAGAGTGTTTAGAATGGCGTGTAATGACTCAGATGGTGGGAAGGGGTTTTTTTGTTTGTTTGTTCTTAATATTTCAGTGTGTGTCTCTTGTACTCAGGGGAAGTAATCCATTATTGGAGGTTTCATTTCTGAAGAATCTTGAGTCACTGGTATAGAATTTCTTTATCCCTTTATCCCAATGAAATCCTCAGTTGTAGCTTCTGCCAGCAAGACAGGCTCGGAATCTGGCCACCCTGTTCTTGGGACCAGGAGTACTTTTTATGGGGCCATGTTAAAATGGTTATTTCCCTCTCTGACAGTCACATTCCTCTCAGGGCCCTTAGGTGGGGGCATGAAGTGTGGGCAGTCACTCAGTGTTCAGTGGAGAAGCATTTCAGTGTGTTGGAAAAGGAAATTGATCACAGTATCACTTACGGTTGGTGGTTATGCCAACATTGACAGTTAAATTCTGTTGCATGAAGCATTCAATCAAAGAACGGTTCCTAAGGTGTTAGTAGTTTGCATCTTGCGTAGGTCAAGCCAAAGTTAATGAATTTCAAATCCACATCACGGTTTTACTAAACACTCTGTATTTTGCAGTGGTTGGTTCCATTGGAAAATAATCTCCTGAAAGTGGATATTTGTAGTGACAGAGGGGTACAGGTGGAGGTGTTAGGACAGGAAGACAGTAATCTGTGACCAGAGGGGCACTGGTGGACTCTACAAAGCACTTGACAAACCAAGGATTCCAAATTTATCCACTGGATTAATGTGTCCCTCACTTCCTGTCCCGTTTGCCCGACTTGTTTTAACTACAACAGAAGCAAGAGCCTCCGTTTCCTGCCTCAGTAGAGCATGGTTTTCATTTAGGAAAATTCTCCTCCATTTTTTTTAACTGAAGGCACTCCAGCCTCTAAGTGTGTTGCTGGAGGTGAGCACGCGTTCTTGGCGCACGTCTGTCCCCTCTGGGTCCTGATTGATCAGCCCTCTTCTCTCACTGGAGCCCCTAGTGCCTTAGGACAAGGAGAGGTTGGTAGGGGTGGGAGCGCCTGCATCTGAGGCATCACCACCCTCTGCTGTGCAGAGTGGCTGGGCTTGAGGAGGGAAGGATTCAGCTGTGTGTGGGATGGTGCCTGGCAAGGGGCTGATGACTTTGGAAAGCCCTAGAGAGCTTAAGGACTGTCTGAAGGGGTGAATTGGTGATCCCTCTTCAGAGGTGATAAAGTAGAGAGTAGGTGACCAGACTCCTGTCCCCTCCCCTCCCCCTCCCCATTTCCAAGTCTCTGCAAAGCCACTTCTCTAATAGCAAAGCCAAATGATGGCTGTAGGTGCCTCTTCCCTGCTGGGGTGGTCCTGGGGGGCGGTCTCTTTGTGACAGGTGTGTGGGAGGCTCAGCCTGTGGCCAGCAGCTATTCTGTGCCTAAATTCTCTTTGATTGTAAGGTCCCCCCCCCCAAAAAAAAAAAAACTGCAGAGCTGCGGCCGCTGCATCGGCTGGAGTACCTCTTCTTAATGAAGTTAATTAAATCTTTAAGGGTCCGTGATGCACAGGCCATATTTCATGAATGACTGTGGTGGGAAATTTGTGGGCTTCTCCCCCGTACATCCTCCACAATCAAACATGAGACTGCTTAAATAAGAAAGCCTTATCATATCCAGTTACTTTGTCTCTCTTTAGCCAAACTAAGATTTGGGCAGGCAAAACGGATCCGAAGGTCTCCTGTTTTAAGGGCTGTTGTGGAAAGCAAAGGCTGATTACTTTCAGTGGTGGTGGGCCCCTTGAGTGTTCGGCTCAAAACTTGAAGTAGATGAACAAGGAGATATTCTGTTCCTGTGGGGATCAGCTTTAATGACCCTGTAGATTAACATTCATGGTGGACCTGGCACTGGGGTTTGCTAAGGTTTGTATAACCCTTGACTTAACTGCCTGCTAGGTTGTATATCTGACAAACGTGGGGCTACTCTTCGCGACTTTGCCCTAAAACAATTCCTGTCTTGCACCTCTCCTTTCTAGGAGGTCCTGACTTGGCTTTTTTTTTTTTTTTTTTTTAAGATTCATGCCTTCCGTGCCTTACTGTACTGTTCTGGCCTTGTTTCCTGAAACACTTCCTTAAAAACCATGCTGTTCTTCTACTGTTCTTCCAGGTTTAGCTAAGATCTTGTGTTTTCTGATAAACCTTCCTCATCGCAGTTGGTCTTCCCTGCTCTGAACATCACCTGGACTCCGTGGTATCCACGCCAGGAGGACAAACTCAGATGCTTGCAGGGCCAGGGAGATACTGCAAATGAGTGAAGAGGTCCTGGGGGAGACAGTAGGAGTGGTGAGGTCTGTGGTCAGCCGGGGTCCTTGCTAAATAAATGTAGCTGAGTGTGCTGTCAGCATGCCGGCCCCGTGATGACAGGCATCCCACATTCTATTGCATTTCGCTTTATTGCATTTTTTCACAAATCGAAGGTTTGTGGCAACCCTGCCTCGAGCAAGTCTGTTGGCACCGTTTTTCTAACAGCTTTATTTTATAATTAAGGTATGTCCATTCTTCTTTCAGGCGTAATGCCGTTGCACACTTATGGATTACAGTATAGTGTAAAGACATAATTTTGTATGCACTGGAAAACCACAAAATTTGTCCGATTTGCAGTATTGCGATATTCGCTGTATTGCGGTGGTCTGGAACTGAGCCCACAGTATCTCTGAGGTATGCCTGTAATTTCAAGAGAAGCTGAAACTTTTTATTATTTGCTGAAAACTTTAGGTTTCTCCAAACACTCAGAAAGAAATTTCCCTGCAACCCACCTTTGGCCCAAAAGCTGCCAGTTTGCAACTCCTGGTCCATCATTCCCAAGATGCTTGCCCTGTCACAGCCTTTGGCTGCAATTATTTGGTCCAGAGACTTATCTGACCAGTAGGTTGTAAACTCCTTAAGGTCAAGGACTAGATCTTATCCTGATTTGTATTAGAATTTAACCTAAGTGCATTGCAGATTGTAGACAAACACTCAATAAATATTTGGCAAATTTGACATCTGCTGGGTGCTGTAGGACAAAGACTTAAACCTCCATTCAAATCAACCAACAGGCCCAGGTGAGATGTGTGAGATATTAAGGCAGAGAAGCACATTTAAGACTGGCGGGATTACAGAGGCACACGCGGCTGACTTCTCTCACACAATGTCTTAAGCATCAGAATTCAGAGACCCACACCAATTTCTAAAGCCGATTTTAAGGAGTGACTGACTATGGGGTTTGTATAATGGCTAGTGTGTATTATTTCTTCTTTTGAGTTGCTTGTAAGCCTCATTTGCATAGAGAGTTATCTGTGTAACGTTTTCAAAAATCGGAATAACTGTGACCCATTACTGACTTTGTTCAACGTTAGTGACCAAAAGCTCTCAAGGTGAGCTGTGCGTATTGAGTTGCTATCGAGTGATTTTACATTGGATTATTTGCTGAATGTGTTTCTTTTTCCAAGCCTCAGTTTAGGCAATATATGGTTGATCAGCTTACTGAAGAAAGACAAGTACAGAACTACCTTCTGAGTGGGAATTCTTGGGTGACGATGTCAGAGGAGTGATTCCAGTTTAAGATACAGTTTTATCATTCTCAGTGTAAGCCTTTAATGTGTATGAATAGGCCATTCAGTTGTGGCTTTTGGTTAATGAGGGGGAAACACATTGCAACAGAAAAAACAAAGATAAGGACATCTGATATCCTAGATTTAAAAAGAAATCTCTTCTCGTAAAACCTTATAACGTGGGCCTAGGGAACACAGTGTGGTGATTTCATTGGAACTTGATGTGTAATTCCTCAGAAGGTAAAAATGCAGCAGAAACAGCCTTAAAAGCTTAAGGGATTAAATAACTTTAACAAGTCACATGCTCTTCCTCATTCACACCCCTTGAAATTTGAAAGGACCAATCACTTTTTCCCAGTTAGACCTAGGCTGGTGACTCCTTTTTTAATGGACGACCAATAGCACAGTGTGAGGTCAAGTAGAGACGTACAGATGAAGCCCACAGTTTCCCAAGAAAGAAGAGGTTCCCAGGCTAGTCCTGTGTGCCCCATGTGCTCAGCAGTTGGGTCATTGGATTGCTTCACACTTTTCTTTCCGGCTGTATTCTTCACTTTAGCCAACATCTGAAAGGTAAAACATGCAAACTCCTGTGCCGTTCAGGAGCCCAGACAGGGCTGAGTACTGGGGAATAGACGGGCCTGGAAACCAAACTGAATGGGAAAACTTCCTTCCCCAGGGAATGCCTGTCACAGATTTGGGACCAGTTCCTTCCACTCTGAATTATTATTCTTATTAAAGTTGAAAAATACAGCCATGCGTTGCACCTTCCTTCCCCGTGAGAGGTTCGGCCTATATGGTCAGGGGTCTGTGAGCAGTGCCTGTTTTTGAGGATGAAGTGCTAAAGACGTTGTCTAATGATACTGGGGTTATTTGCTTACCACACCTTACTCAGAAGTAAACGGAACTTTTTATCCCTCAACTTCCAAGGAATGAATGAATTATTGTTTGCCAGCTTCTAATGGCGTTTGCCAAGTTTGTAATATGTGGTTCTGGTTGTCATCCAGGAAGATGCTGGTCAGATTATGTAAATACTGATTAAGCCTATAGAATTACGTTCAGAGGGCATTTCTTTTTTATAAGAGCGTCTTCCTTGTGGATCGAGTTTTCAAAGCTCTCTCCTCTGTTGGAGTTGGTTAAGAACTGTGTGTGCCTAGAGGATGTCGGCTGAGATCCGTGCCGCTCCGCCACCACGTGTTTAACAAAGCTCTTGAATTAGTGGGAAATTCAAATTTATCTTTTATTTTATTAAAAGTTTTTTTTGTTGTACTATGATTGATGTACAGTGTTGTGTGTTAGTTTCAGGTGTACAGCAAAGTGAAACGGTTATACATATATCCATTCTTTTTTAGATTCTTTTCCCATATAGGCCATTACAGAGTATTGAGTTTCCTGTGCTATACAGTAGGTCCTTATTAGTTATCTATTTTATATATAGTAATGTGTATATGTCAATCCCAATCTCCCAATTTATCCCTCTCCCCCCCCTTACCCCGGTAACCATAAGTTTGTTTTCTACATCTGTAACTCGATACCTGTTTTGTAATTTTTCACAGAATGAGAACAAACAATTTTACAATTTGTATGGAAACACAAAAGATCCCGAATAGCCAAAGCAATCTTGAGAAAGAAAAACGGAGCCGGAGGAATCAGGCTCCCGGACTTGAGACTGTACTATAAAGCTGTAGTCGTCAAAGTTATTTTTAAAGTCCAGGTTTCTTCCCTACGTGCTGTTTCACTTTAAATATTTGTTGATTACTTTATGATTCAGACATATTTGTTGATTACTCCATGATTTAGATTAATAGAAATTGCAGGGATGACGGACACGTCCTCTCCCTGCATCGTGCAGTCAAGACAGTAGCCGCTAGCCGCAGGTGGTTGGACATTTGGAAAATGGCTAGTGTCACTGAGACACTGAATTCTTAATTTTCTGTAATCTTAATTAAAGCGTAAATGTCAGTAGTCACAGGGCTAGTGGCTGCTGAATTGCAGATCACAGGTTTACAGAACAGTGGGGATTTCTCAGCTATTTGAACACTTAGCTCTTCTCATTCTGTGGGATCAGGGTAGGGGGTCTTGCCAGGAAAAAGGCTCAGCAAAAAGATTACTGTCGTGCACCGTTGAACCCTTTGCTTTTCAGCCGCAGATAAAACCTGGCTAAGACTTGAGCTGGTCTCTGCCGAGAGGCCTCCTGTGTGTTGGGCAAATGGTGGGCTGGACAGTCATCTCTCAGCACGTTAGCAGAAAGGATATCTACGGCCGGGCTCCATTGTTCGAAGATCTGCGCACCCTTTGTGCCAAGAACAAGGGAAGTGTATGTTATGACAATGGCTGACACACTGTTTAATGAAAGCTGCAATTGGCAGTAACTAAATTCCCTGAGGTTTCTTTCCCCTCTGCTTTGCTCCTGAAAGGTGCAGAAATGTTTTTGACAGCATCTGTCCTGCTGACAGATGAATTGTTTTGACAGGAGAATCTGAAACCTTCAACTGAAGACACACTCAGATGTCGGGCCTGGTAAGGGGCAATCGTGTCTGTAGAAATAAGTGAGATGCTTTTGACTGGTGTGCATGTCAGCCGCCACCTGAAAGAAAGGCCTCGTGAAAGGTTTTTCGCCGATTAACCCTTGGATTGTTCTTCAGACCTGAGATGAGAATTCGTACCCCTCTCTCCACAGTTCTTGGGCTGAGTAGATGGATGTCCTTAATCGTTGAGGAATGGACGTTGTCAGGAAGCATGGCAGTCAAAGGTTTTTTGTGGTTTTTTTTTTAAAAAACTTTATTATACTAGAAAAAAAACGCCACCAATGTTCATAGCAGCATGATTCATGATAGCCAAAAGATGGAAACAAGCCAACTGTCCATCAGCTGTTAAAGGGATAAACAAAACGTGAGTGAGATACATACTTAACTGCATGCAATGGAATAATGGAATGCTATTCAGCCACAAAAAGGAACAGGAAATTCTGACACATGCTACCACGTGGACACACCTTGAGGGCATTGTGCTGAGTGAAATAAGCCAGACACACACGGTTGTATACTGTATGGCTCCACTTATGAAGTACGGAGCCACGTTAAATTCATACAGACACCGCGTAGAGTGGAGGAGGCCAGCCCCGGGGGGAGGGGAGAGTGGGAAGTTAGTGCTTCACGAGTGTGGCATTTCAGTTGGAAAAGATGCGTAAAAAGTTCTAGTGAGGAATGCATGGTGGTGATGGTTGCACCACAATGAGAACATACTTAATGCCCCCGAACCGTACATTTAAAGATGGTCAAGATGGTCCATTTTGTGTTATATATATTTTACCACAATAAAAAATAATGATGCTGGGAGTGTGCCTCCCAGAAATGAGCAAACAAGAAAATGTCTGAGGATTTCACTTCAGATTGTATTTATTTGTCAGGGGGAATAAATATTTTCCCCATTTCCTGATAAAGCAGTTGATGATCAGCAGCTTGTACCAGGATTTGTTTCTCAAGACTAAAAAGCTAGGCAGCTCTGCGTCCACAAGCACAGCTGTTCCAAGGGACCCGAGCCTCAGCCACTGTCTTCTGTCTGTGTGGCTGATAGGCACTCGAGAGGATAATTACTCTTAGAGCCAGTCTGCAGACACTCAGTTGTTGATATATGGCTTTTCTAGTTCATTGAAAGTCAAAAAGTCACCGCATCCAGGCAGACCCAGTGAGTGCTTAAATTTCCACTGACAAGTATCTAAAGCTTTGTTGCTGCTTCCTAGAATCTCCATGTTAAGTCCTGTTACTGGCTGGTTTCTTGATACAACTAGCTTATGGAAGCCCCCTTTCTCAAGCTGCCTTATCTAAAAAGCAGAATTTGTGTAGCATTTTTGAAATTTAAATAAATTGTGTGTGCTCTTTAAGGGAAAGATGGACCAAGGGGTGTTGTGATTTAAAGTGGTTTTATTCTTTTTTTTTTATCTTTTTATTCTATTTATTTATTTATGGCTGCGTTGGGTCTCTGTTGTTGAGCGCGGGCTTTCTCTAGTTGTGGCTAGTGAGGGCTACTCTTTGTTGCGGTGCGTGGGCTTCTCATTACAGTGGCTTCTCTTTGTTGCAGAGCACGGGCTCTAGACGCACGGGCTTCAGTAGTTCTGGCATTCAGGCTCAGTAGTTGTGGCTCGTGGGCTCTAGAGCGCAGGCTCAGTAGTTGTGGCTCGTGGGCTCTAGAGCGCAGGCTCAGTAGTTGTGGCTCACGGGCTCTAGAGTGCAGGCTCAGTAGTTGTGGCACATGGGCTTAGCTGCTCTGTGGCATGTGGGATCTTCCCGGACCAGGGCTCGAACCCGTGCCCCTGCGTTGGCAGGCAGATTCTTAACCTCTGTGCCACCAGGGAAGTCCAAAAGTGGTTTTATTCTAATACTGAGTTGCTGAAGGATGTGGACCCTCCTGGGGTGGGAATTGAGGGAAGTGATTTCATTCCAGAGCGTTCAAAATGGAGCCACCAGGAATTGCTTGGGTCCTGGATCCTGTGAGCCCCAGCTCCAGCCCTGGCCACGTATAACAAGCCAGAAATAAGTTATTCATTTTGAACCTAAATCAGAGCTTGAAAAACAGTGGTTCTTGGGCTAAATATGGTCTGCATTTATATATATACTTAAAGAATTGAAACGATTTCACATAAAAATTCACAGATTGAGCCTCTCTTGGAAATGGAGGAGACTGGTCAATACCACCCTTGTTTCTGGAAATAGGAGCAAATGCCCCCTGTAGGTGGAGGGTGGGTGAGTGGCCACTACTGTGTCAACCTCATTCCACACCTGGCAGGTGACCACCCGCATTACTTGCTTGCCCTTCCTACTGTTGCCTTTGTGGTTTGAGTCTTTCTCTCATGCTTCCTTTAGCCCAACAACTCCCATTACCTATGATGATATAAATGTCACAGTCATTATAAACTCACAGTATCTGCAGACCCAGAAACGAGATTTCCACCTGCCTTTGTCATGATAATATGCTCACCATAGAAGAAAATTTCAGTCTTTTCAGTCCTTTTTGTGACGTGAGAGAATTCTCTCCATTTGTGGATTTTCTGTTCCAAGTCTAACCTGCTGGTTTCTAAGTATCCCATTGTAAATACTCCTAAGAGCAGACAAGCTCACACTTGACTTCAATAGGTGGTTTAAAAATTACCACCTTCAATTTTTATGGTATCATAATCCTTGGACAAATTGCTTTTAATTCAGGCTGTGCCCTGAACACAGATGTGCCATTAATTTTCAAGGGTAGTTTGACTTTTATTTAGATGAATGTCTTGAGTTGACAGTGAAATGGCTGTCAGCTCTGGCCTAGTATTGATTGGAATGTCTCTGGAAGAAGCTTCAAAGAAAGCTGGCACTTAATGTGATGCTGGGCCCCTTAAGAGACAGACTCTAAACTCATGATTCGCGGTACTTGTTAATTGTCAGTAATGGCAATGGAATGAATAGCTGAGATGAAAAATGTCAGCCGGCCCCTTCGGCATACACAGGACTAGGTGTATTTTAGTGGCAGGGAGCAGGGCACAGTGCACAGTTAAGAAGTAAGGGCCCAGGGCTTCCCTGGTGGCGCAGTGGTTGAGAGTCTGCCTGCCGATGCAGGGGACACAGGTTCGTGCCCCGGTCCGGGAAGATCCCACGTGCCGCGGAGCGGCTGGGCCCGTGAGCCATGGCCGCTGAGCCTGCGCATCCGGAGCCTGTGCTCCACAACGGGAGAGGCCACAACAGTGAGAGGCCCGCGTACCGCAAAAAAAAAAATAAATAAAGAAGAAGAAGTAAGGGCCCCTGTGGTCCGCATCTCTGTGGATTCTGTTCCTGGAAGATTAAGCTGGTCTGGGTTTAAGGGTGTGATCTGAGAAGCTCAGCTGATCAAACATTGCCCCACTTGGTCCTTGTCTTCCTCCGAGGAAGGGGGTCGGGGATGAAGGGGAGAGAGATGTAGTTCTGAATAATTGTGGTGGATGCTCTCATCTCGAGGAGACTGCTGGCATGTGAGCCTTTGGTTCACACCGATGTTTCCCTGTGACACTGATCCTCTCTCCTGTGTGCTTATCACGCGAAATATTTATTCATTGACGGTAGGGATGTTGTGTTCGTATAAACCTTATGATTAGGGTTGTACATTGCTCACTTCTTAAACGGTCCTTTGAACTTGGAGTGTACATCTGAGCGATTTTTCATCTTAAGTTCTTGTTTAGACCAAGCTCTCTCAACCTTTGTATGTTAGCGTTGACACTTAGGGCTGGATAATCATCTGTTGTTAAGGGCTGTCCTGTGCGTTGTACGATGTTTAGCAGCATCCTTGTCCTCTACCCACCAGATGCCAGTAGCACCCCCCCCTCCACCTTCCCTGCAGTCGTGACAACCAGAAGTGTCTCCAGACTTTGCCAAATGTCATCCCTGGTTGAGGACCACGGATTTTTAGCCAAAGAAGGATCAGTCTCCAGCCCTTCTTTCCCTTTACTACTTCTTGATAGTGTTTGATGCCTTAGTCAAACATTAATTTTAAAAAATGCCATTTAGGGCTTCCCCGGTGGCGCAGTGGCTGAGAGTCCGCCTGCCGATGCAGGGGACACGGGTTCGTGCCCCGGTCCGGGAAGATCCCACGTGCCGCGGAGCGGCTGGGCCCGTGAGCCATGGCCGCTGAGCCTGCGC